>NC_141243.1:16289166-17632500 GCF_054856555.1 Leptonotus elevatus | reverse complement strand
TCCTCATCTGCCATTTTGGCTAACGAACGACTCAGTCATGTGTGCAAGTTTATAATATGGAAACTAAGGAAAGAGGCCTGTGGTGGGTGTGGTTGTAAATTTGAACTATTTGTGCTTGCACTGTGTCGCTGTGAAATGCTTATGTAATACTGTCACATCACACCTACAGAAAAATCTTCCTGGTCACAGTTTCAGTCGTTCTTTATACACTGACCCATTTCACTATTTGCCTTCTTAGTATACAGCCGTCATTCAAGACTTTTAACAAATGGAAAACAACAATGCTTTTGTGCCTCAGTGAGGCGGAAACAGTGATCCCCTTCTTAATATGGATCGTGTTTACCCTCGTTCAACAACAGTACAATGCAAGGGCCTACTCCTAGTGGGCCAAGGATTTAGGTTGTGTGTAGTGACTGGCACAAGTCAATTTTACCATTCAGACACATCCAAGTGAGGGCTGAGGGAAGCAAGTAAATAATGCACTGATTAACGACTGCAAACTCTCTGAAGTAGTATTTAAAAATATTTTGAAAATGGTAGTAAATATAGCAACGCAGATCAACTTAATTGTGACCTATCAAACAATGATATCCAATAAAAGCGCTAAACCAGTTTTGAGTGACACTCTCAGAGCATTTCACAATATATTATATTTTTTACTCGGTAACTAATCTAAATGTGGAGACACTTCTCAGTCTGATGCAGTTCACTAAAAAGTGCCAACACAGTGATTAACATATTGCGAAATGAAGATCTCTCCAACGGTGCCCATTAAAATAAAGGAGCTCTCATATCTTGTGTGTCATAATATTCTACAATCTACATATAAAGTCATATTGTTGTCTGCTTCCACACCAAATTCATCCAACTATGCCTCTATGGGCTTATGACACAGTCAAGCTGGAACAGAAAAAAGTTTTCCCCAATCTGCCTTACAAATTTGAAAACATACTATATTTGTCTACAATGTCCGACTGATTAATCATTGTCATTATTTTTGTTTATGAAAAATTAAGCAATTACTTAATTTACCAAATATGGTTCAATTTCCAATACAAGGTTAATTGTAATAATGAGTGCATCTATGAGATCTGTTTAACAATAATAAAGATATTTTAATACCCAATGAAATCCAGAGTCGTTTATTTTGCTCACCCACCCATCACATTAAACTTGCAAATCAGCTTTGACACTTTCTTCAATTTGCCGATTTAATTGCACCTTAAATGGACAGCATGTAATTACTTATTGTAGATGGCAGCTGCAGTCATCCAGATGCACGTGTTCTCAGCTTCATGGTGCTGTTTAAATGGGTCAGCTCTCGAAATAACCTGTCTCTTGAAGAAGTCGTGAGCCCACTCCCCCCCCCCCCTTCCCGCCAGCACTACACCCTCTTTTGTCGATTTTCTGTTACTTGAGACGCGTGATATTGTAAAGTATGAAAGTGAATAAATAACTTATTTATTTCTGTTTTATTTTATTGGGCAGCTTTACCCATCACTTAACGATACAGGGTATTTTCTGGTAGTATGGGCATCACCTCTTCTAAGTAAACTTTAAATTATGATGACATAATTAAATGGGCTGCTGGGCAACTTAGATAAGAAATGCAAGCAAGCATATAACGCTGTAAAAATGCACTGGCCTTTTGGGGGGAGTGGGGCCATAACGTCCTTGTAATTTGTTTTTTGCTCTCTTGGCTTCTGCAGCAAGGAATACATCAATTTGGTGATGAAGAATTAAACCTATTTCACTCTCCATAAAACAACCATCACGTTTAGGCAGCCGTATGCAATACGTAGTGGATATATGACAAAATGGAGCCAGTATCTGTTTTGGGACACCAGGTTACATTAATTGAAAATGTTGTATAGAGTTAGTGTCGTTTTGCAAATACAATCACTTTCACTCCTCTGTGAAGACTTGATGTTGAACAAGAAGGCCATGTCTTACATTCTCTGTTCTACTTAGTGAGTTTGAGTTAAAGGGGTTGGATGTGGTTGCTTTCAGGGCCGTCGTGTGCTTAAAACTGTTTAGCTTAACTAAACTTAAATGAGTGAAACCACACAAGCATCGATTTTCTATACCACTTTCCCCTCAGTATTCTCCAGCTGACATCAGGCAAAAGATGGAGCAAATAGAAACAACCTAAGGACAATTTACAGTATAATTTTTATAATTTCAGGAGGAAGCTGGAGCTGCACTTAAAACTAATAAAGTTTCTGTCAATAGTGTTGCAATGAATCATAAGTGTGCTACATTTTTAATAAAATCAAGCAGTGCTTTCTCACAAGGCCCTCATTGATCCATACTGGGCGCTCATACAATGAATGTATTCACAAATTCATAGGGAGAGTTGTTACATTCCTGCTTCTTAAACAGTGTACACAATAAGCTTTTAACAATGCAATACTGTATTTGTAACTTTGTCACTGTTTTCAAAGCGCGTGGCTAATATGCAACAGCTCATGCAAATGTCAAGCAATGAATAATAAAAAATGTTCCCATGCTCTTAGTCCTATGAATTATGTATATAGTAACTTGTTCTTGTCAGTTGCAGGCAAGGGAGGCAAAAATGAAGGCTTACGCCACCTTGTGGTCAGATACCTACAAGTTGATTTACTTCATTTAGTACAGCGCACTTGTAATAAAGATTAGACTACATGAAAGGAGATCGATACAGAATAAAGCAAAAAAAATAATAATAAAAAAATAAAAATAAAATAATAATAATAATAATAATAATAATAATAATAATAATAATAATAATAATAATAATAAATAAGTATATCATTATTTATTGATTTATTTAATAAAAAATAAATGCAAAAAAAATCTGATTACCAGCTGGTAGTAAATAAAATGTTTTTCTGTATACTACAGAAATACTCTTAGTTTGGTTGTTTATCGACTTTATTGGGCATGTGCATATTTCAATAACATTCATTTGCACATCATATAATACAAACATTGCATATCACATCAATTTACATATACTTTTATAATCCAACATGATTTACATTACATATTTTCACTTTGTATAAGCCAGCACTTTCGCGATTATTTTTTTCATTTACATTTATGATTTATTTTTTCTTATGTGGCAGGCATCGATCGACAATTCCATTTTCCACGCACATCTACAATGATTGTATCTTTCCACACTGAATAAACAATGTATAAACAAAGCAAATAAGTTACATTCACAGTCAAATAGAGCATTCATAAATTAAATTGGCTCAAAACAAATAATGACTGCTGTGTCACAGGTCAGTAACAAATAGTAAAACAATATATAACAATATTTAACAACATGACAGTCACAGTTACATATTGTCCTAAAAAAATAAATAAATACAAATCTGACATGCACACTGGAGAGTCACTCCAAAGTTCTGAAGCCTTGAATCACAAGCCAATGCATTATTAACTCACAAGCACCATATTGCCTCATGAAAGAGAATAAACACTTTTAAAATCATCCAGACACAACTGCACAATTAATTCATTCAATAATAATAATTTTTTTTAAAAAAAAAGAGGTTCAGAAACACACACATAATACCAACAAGCACATATAGCAGCAGAGGAATGAAGGCGACAATCTGCATTAGTCAATTTCTGTGCAACACAACAATCCATTTGTTTTGACCAGTTACAGAACATTCACACGCTTATGGACCACAGGGCAACAAGGGGTCGCTGTAGCTACAACACACAAAGACAGCTGCATGAGGAATCTATTTTGTAATCAGGACTCTATACTTTGGGTTTTCTCAAAAAAGCATGATATTGCCATATTAGATACACATTCAAGTGGGAATAATTCCCCCTGGAAGACATTTTAGTGGCTAGAAAATGATGAGTGAAGAGTTTGTCAGGATGTACACGTGCACTTCTGACCGAAGTTGAGGTTGTCAGTGCAGAGGAGAAACAACCACTGTATATCACCACACGTGCTTTATCAACTACAAATCTACACCTTTACCGCTGACGATCCTATATTAGGAAAGTATGTTCTTATTTTACAGATAGACCAAACATGTGTGAATGTCCTTGGCTTAGTATTTTGTCTGCTCACACACAGGCAACCATTCGCCAGGTGCATCATTTTTATTTCTTAACCATACATTTCTACTTTGCATTGCTTTAAATTGAGTGGATGTGCGAAAATTATATGTGAATAATATTTTTGCTAACTGCACTTTCTGTGCTGCAGCCAAGTGCATTGTTCTGTTTTTGTAAGCCAAAGCCAAGTTGTTGCTTTGTCAAACGTTACAGTAGTTGACTAAAACCTGAAAATATAGACCATATATCAGTTAGTTTGACTAATTTCAAGTATAATTATGTGCAGTATAATTATGTGCAAATGCATTGTAAATAAGAAAAACACTCCTAAGTGCCTCATTTGAACGCATGCTTTTCCCCTCGTCATTGGTCAACAACCACATGAATGGAAGACTCACAAAAACACATCACAATCAAGTGGACATCCTTGAGAAAGCGCCATTTGATTGGATGCTTTGTTTTAGCTTTTGTTTTTGTGTAAGTAGGGAAAAAAATGGAAGAAAGCAGGGACAACACACTCACAAGATCTACAAGGCTAACTTGGTCAGGCTAATTTCAACTAGCTGAAGTACACGACAACACATTTACAAGCACCAATGGTCCTGAAAGGAAAATGCAACCATTGCACCCTGTTGACATGCAGCTAAAACATCACACCATTAGTGTCCAACAACTCAAACACGGGACTTTCTAAAGTCGACAGGATGTGTGCAACTATGAGAGTAATTGATTTTGTTGGTCGCTACATGAAAATAAGACTGAACTTAAGAGGTGCGATGCCAATAAATAAATGGAAGCAGTATTTTGCTGCCATTCTTGTTTGTGTGTGCTCATGCATATACAAGCTTTTGCGGAGTGTATGTCGAATGATTTAAGACTGTAGCTTGGCAGGAATGTTTCAGACTTAAGTAAGTGCCTTAAAAGGGACGTCAACTCCCCCCAAAAAATCTTGACAATAATATGTTCTATGCAACATCACTGGTCTAAATATGGTACTCTAGTTAATATTGTGTTAGTGGAATATGAGTTAAGCAGCAAAATCTACACGTTTTTATGCATCTCAAGCGGCCATTTTGCCACTTGCTGTCGACTGAAGATGACATCACAGTTGTTCAGGGCTCAGGCAACGACCAATCACATGAGCTGTGATTGGTCGTTGCCTGAGCCCTGAGCAACTGTGATGTCATCTTCAGTTGACAGCAAGTGGCAAAATGGCCGCCCCCTGAAATAGATAAACATGGCTGGATTTTGCTTCATAACTCCACAAATGAAATATTAATCAGAATGTCATGTTTAGATTAGTGAAGTCACATATAACATATTATTGTCAAGATATGTTGAAGGTTGACGTTTTGTGTTCTTCGTTCATTTTGGAATAGGCGCTCTTCAGCAACTATGTACATTTCAATATCATGGTAGTAGAAGGAATCAGTCTTTCTGTGTGCCAGGCCCGTTTTCTTTCAGTGGGAGTGGGGGATGATGATGATGGTAATGATGACGATGGCGTCTCAATCTGAGAAGAGACTGGCAAAAGATTTGCGTAGATTGCGAATGGTTTCAGCCTTCACCTCATCCTGGCTAAGGCTGGCTCGTGGCGTTGGGGTTTCTGGAATGTTGAAGGTATTGGTAAGAGACTGGGATTTGCTATAACGAGAGGAAATGGCAATAGAGGAGAGGAAGAGGCTATTAACGTCATGCAGCAAACCCATGGGATGAAAAGAATGGTGAGAAAGAAGAGAAAGAGAGGACGAGCTGACCCGTGACATTCCAGAAGTGCATTCACTGTCAGCGTATCATATATTAGGGTATGCTTGAAAGTGATAAAAAATAATAATAATAATAATAAATGAATGATGCTACTAGATACTATGTGATGCTCGGTGGATACAAATGTCATTCATTTGATTTATTACCCAATCAAAGAGTTCCCTTTATTTTTATTTTTTTTCATGGTAATCAATCAGGAGTTATGCAAGTCATCTCCAACTTCACTAATTACACTGGTCTGCATCAAAAAATAAATAACATTGACATACAGTAAATATTTTCTAGATCAGTTTTTCCCCCCACTAAAGACAGTGGTATCATTCATTTTGCCCCATATGCTCCTGTTTTTCTCAACACACTGTGCTTTTATTTAAAAAATAATAATAATAATAAACATTTTGGTAGGCTAGCAGGTAGCGCATTGGCCCAGCCACGCAGCCTAAAGACAACATATGTATTTTGCATTTTGTACTTTGTATGTTGAATGTATGCAATTTTTTATTTGTTCTGTCATTTTATTCATTGGGGACTACAAATGAAAATTAGCATAGTGCTAAATCTGGTGCAGCCATCTTTTAATGCTACTGCACATTGTCCTTTAAATAAACTAAACTAAAAATATAAATAAAAAAACAACATTGCATAATAATAATTTTTAAGCTACGTTCCAAGAACAATACCTGAACTGCCAAGGGATTCATAGAACATATTGTATATATTAGACAGCTCTAACAGGAAATGTCACCTCACTTTGATGCAAGGATGTTTGTAGTTTTTTTAATCACTTTTCCTCAAAGCCAGTAACGTGAAACAGGTGAACGCTTATCAGTAGCTTTCAAGGACTAGCTAAAGGTAAGCTTATCCTCTACTGGTTGTAGCCTCAACATGAGTCAACATACTGTAACTCAGCATACAAATTGTTATATGCGGCCAAGACTAGCTGAGATTCAGTTGGTAGTTTAAGCCTAAAGGCATATTTTAGGGGGAAAGCATTCGTACTTTAAATTACTTGCATGGCATTACCTTTTTTCCAGCTTTGTTTTGACAAAATATAATCAGGCATTATGATGATGATGATGATGATGATTATTATTATTATTATTATTATTATTTTATTAGATTTTTAAAAAGTCAAATTGCCCCCCCAAAAAAAACGGGAGCATATTGAAACAAACTAATGAGATATTCGGATTTTACATCCGAAACTGCCCTAGAGAATGTTGTTGGCTACTTTGTTTATGCATAAAAAAAATAAATTAAAAAAAAAGCAGAACAGTGTTATGCCTCACTTCACAATATTCCATCCATCCATTGGAGCCTATCTAGCTGACTTCAGGCGAGAGGCAGAGAACACCCAGGACAAAATAGCAGGCCGGACAAGTTACGAACATGCTTGTTTTTGGAATGTTGGGGGAAATACCTCAAATAAAAACATGCAAACACGATGGAGTACATGCAAACTCCACAAAGAAAGGTCAGACCCGGAACTGGATCCCCCAACCACCGTATTGAGAGGAAGATGTGCTAACCAGTCGGCTACTGTGTCACTCGTCACAATATTGAACAACAAAAATTTACTATTTTACACTGTGGAAAAGACCAATTTTAGAAATCATTTGTTTAGTTGTTTTTTGTGTTTTATTGTAGCACCATTTTTTTTATTATTATTGTTTTATATACAACCAGGCGTCACCTTCAGCAAGTAGTCGTTTGATGCGTCATGATCACTGAAATGTGACATTTTGGAATTGTTGACAAGATTCATGCACATTCCAGTGAATCATAACAAACAGAAAATATACACATCTCATGCACAAAACGCAAAAAGTAAGATGCAAGGTTCACATCATTAAAAATGAGAGAGAACTGTTAGAAAATGATTGGTCATATACAGTACACTTGTTTTAGCCAACCATGAATTATTGTTAATGTGATGTCCAGACTACACCTACTTACTTCAGTTGTGGGGAACCGCCCACCGCCGGGTTGTCCTGGCTGGGTTTTTGTGGAGGCTGGGGCTTTTGTTGCAGTGGTGGTCGTCCCCCAGGAGCTCCCTGCAGGCCCTGGCCGGCCGGTCGTGGCTGCTGTGTGGTGGTCCCACCAGTGCGCCCCTGCTGGACAGCGGTTCTCTGCTGCCCCCCTTGTGATTGCTGTCTGGGCGGATGGGCGGGTCTCTGTTGCTGAGGTTTCTGACCAGCAGCCCCTGGAGGAGGTCTTTGTGGCTGCTGGGTGGCAGACTGTTGCCTCTGAGTTTGAGGGGAGCCTCCTTGGTTTCGCTGAGGACCCGCCTGACCTGGAGGCCCTTGATTGACCTTGGCCGGAGAACTAGGATCAGCTGAACCCGGGCTGGCTGCAGGTTGCTGGGCTTGTCCAGCTGCACCTTGTTGAGAACCACCTGATGGGAAAAGAAAATCGCAATGCATTATATGGACTTTTTGAATGGAATTGGACATGAACAAAGTCCTTCTACACAGCAACAGGGGCGGATTTCAGTGTCTGGCTCAAGGACACTTCGACATGGTCACCAGGGAGTGAGGATCGAACCGACAACCTCACGGATGGGAGACAACCACTCAACCACTGAGCCATGCCGATGACCAATTCCAATTAAGTTGGGATGTTGAGTAAAACACAAAATTCACTGATTTGCACATTTAAAATGAAATATTTGAGAATATTTGCTCCCCTTGAATTTGATGGCTGCAACACGTTCTAAAAAAGTGGGGACGAATGTATGTTTGTTGTGTTACATCAACTTTCCTTTGAACTTAACTCAATGAAAATGGGAACTAAGAAGAATGATTATTGAAGCTTTGGAGGTGGAATTCTTTCCCATTCTTGCTTGATTTACAACTTCAGTAGATCTCAGTTGACATGTTTTCTGCTTAACAAAGCCCCAAACATTTTCAATCTGAGACAGTCTGGACTGCTGGCAGGCCATACTTGCACTATTTCAGGGTGGAGGGAAGGGGGTCTGGTCGGAAAATGTACTGGCTTCAAGTTTCATTGTTTCATTTCATTACTTTGAAATAAAGATGTATTGCTAAGCTTTCCAACATTTGAGGAATTTATACTTAATGTTAGTTTTTGTACTTCCATTTGGAAGAAAATGTATGTTACTTTTAACATACATTTTCTTATTGTCAGATATGTGAAGAGAATTAATTTCTCTGAATTGCAATGAATTGAATTCTACATTGTGTCATTCTAATTCAATTCAACCTCCTGTGGGGTGGGGCCCATTCCATTTCAAATGTGTCCATTGAATTGAATTGAATTTTGAAATTCAGAATTTTTCCCAGTAAAGTTTAGTAGTGCACACTAACTGAAATCAAATCGCTTCTTGTAACCATCAACAAGTTTCTTACACTTATTTGCTCGAATTTTGACCCACTCTTCTTTTGCCAACTGCTCACATTTGAGGCGTGGCTCTTCCCAATCACTCTTTTGAGTTCTCTCCACAGGTGTTATAATGGGAGTTAGATCTGGACTCACTGTCACCTACTTCCGAACTATCCATTCAATAGGGCATTTTCACACTGTTCTTATCCAGGCGCACCATTTGTTGTATTTGCACATTAAATAAATACACACCTTCCAAAAGAAGTCCTATAGTTTTTGTTTATGTAGAGTAGTACCAAATATTTAACACTTTATTTCTTACCCTGAGGTGAGGGTCGCTGTTGAGACTGTGGAACTCTAGGTTGGGAGACAGGCTGAGGAGACACAGCTTTCTAAAATACAAACAGCAGGAAATATATGAACAACAAACGTTTTAAAACATTAAGATAAGTGACATGTTTCCTGCTACCCTTTCTATTTTTGCATGACAGCCAATCATCATACGGCACTCAAATTTTCCACTGGCACTAAAACAACATATCCCCTCAGGAAATGCTTCAATGGAGCGAGACATGGCTCATGGCCCCAGTAGTGATCAGGTAAAAGTGTATGTGACATGAAATTGCAGCCTGTGGATGGATGTTTTTAGGATAATCATGACAATATTTGAATGATCAAATTAACAATTAAGACTAATGTTTAATATATAAAATGCATCTCTTTTGACTGCAATTTAATTCTGTAATTATCTCAATATAATCATGTCCTGTAAATATTACGCTAATTTTTTGGTGTACCTGTGCTGCTGCGATGCGGCCTGTGGAGGAGCTTGAAGCAGGTAAAATCATCTGGTTCATTTTCAAAACCACCAGTTCTGCAATCTGAACACGGTCCTCATCCTGCTGGTCACCGATTAGTGGCATTGAGCAGTCATCGACCTAAAAAGCAAGATGACAAATTGACAATGCATCGGAAGGCCACTTTTGGGGCCACGCACCTTGCGCGTCTTTGGTCTGATCACCCTGCCCTCGAGTACCTCTATAATGTAGTCCATTCCATCTTTGCCATGAAGAGCCTCCACAGCACAGATATCCAAACCTCCAAAGATGTTGGCACAAGTGTCTACCCACAATCTGTACCTGCAGTATCATCAAACAAAACAGTTGGTTTGAACAACACATTCTATGAGCACCAGTCATGTGAAACATATACAATGTGACATCTTACTTGTCTGACATGGCAACTTGCTCAAGCATCGATGAGCCTGTGTTGGTTTTCCAATTGCCAGAAATGGATGTTCTCCTGTTAATTACAATAAAACCATGTGAGCGTTTGCGTTTTGTACAGATGGTTGCTTAACTGATGAATCCACTCACATGTAGGCCTTGTAATTGTCACCAATTTTCTGGATGCGGACATCGTACTTGGCATCGATAAAGGGCTCCGATGTGGCATACGTCTTGGTCAAGGCAACAACACTGGCAATATCTTGAAAGTCATATTGGTTGTCCACTTTCACCTAGCAAGGTAGCAAGCATCCAGATGTGAAAAAGTAAATATGTTCTCATATGTTCAAATTGGAAAATCAGACATGTCGTTCTACCTTTCCCATTCCTGAGTGAGCATGGCCCATCTTTATCACTGCGGGGAACTGAGAGGTCGTTATCTAGCAAAAGAGTAAATGAGTTTAAACTCATGAAACAGAAAGCATCCATCTTGTATTTCTGTAAGATAAAAAGGATGAGGTAAGTCGTAACTTACCATTTCCTTGTGGTTTGGATAATAAACCTGGTCAATCAGTGGGAACTTCTCTGGACCCAGCAGTTTGTGGAGCCTTGACATCTGTGCAAACTAGAAAAAAAGGCAACCATTTCAACTCGATTTTTCAATATGAATCTAATGAATCAATTACAATGAGGTTTGAGAATATCAAACCACCTACCACCCATGGTTTGTCACAGAAATTGTAGACAGAGTGTAAAGAGTTAACACTTGGCAGGCCTGCATACTGTAGACCAATAACTAAGTTCCGGTGGTCTCCATTCTTGTCCATGCTGAATGCATGCTGCCTGATCAGTACAAAGTCTGGTTTGAAGGATCTGGAATATAACATTAACAACGTGTTACAAGGAGGCAAATACAGTAAATAACAGCTGATTGTAAACACCCATCGAGTAAACTTCCACTTACTTAGTAACCTTATGACCGCTCCTAATTGCATCAATGCTGACTGTGTAGCTGCCTGACGAGTCAGCCACCAGGTTGATTTCGGAAAATTCTGCCTAGAAACGACAGTGACGAGATTTACTCACAACAAACAATCTCATATAAAGGTGATTGACTGTGACAAACAAGACGAGCAAGGTGCAATCATAAAATGTCAGGCACCCTATGAATATTTTCCAACATGGGAAATGACGGGAAATAAAATCATAGTGAAGGTCCAAATTAGAAGACCAAGACAGACAGAAGGTGCAGCAAACTTTTGAATCTCTATTTACAGTCAAAGCCAAGATTAATATTTACATTTAAGAATGAGCAATTTCTTAGTTTCATATTTATTGTGCATTTTATAAAGCGCAATCACTTGTGATTTTACTGTATACATTGAAATAAATGTGTTTCACACAGTTACTGATAAAGTACAGTACATCCGCACAACATGATAATACCTCGCAGTTGGCTCATTTTGAATGGCGTTTGGCAAAGCCTTTACATTATTACTTTGTTAAAAGACAGCAAAAGTGAGCACAAAAATATCAACAATATGCAAAGTTACTGGATGTTATGTAAAACCTACCTGTTCGACTTTGATGTCATATTCACCACCGTGGACCTTTCTTCCTCTGAAAACTCTCACCCTATATGTGAAACAAGGAGAGAAAAATCCATTCCTTTACCTCACACAAACAATGTGATGTGATTTGCTTATATTGATTAGCAATTCCTGAGTGCTAAAAAAAAAGAAAAAAAGGCAAAACTGTATATTTGGATGTTTTTTTGTGTGTGTGAGAACACTGTGAGAACTTCAAATCTCCAAAAATAAGAAAATCCAATACGATTATTCAACTTCAATCAAAGGTGAGCACTGAAACTGTTGTTATGGAGTATGCAGGTTGTGACTAATAATGTGGCAATTCATTATCAAAGGAAACCGGAGATTTTGCTGCTTGATATTTGATATTCTCATTATACCACTAGTCAGTCGGTTTTATTATCTAACCATTGTGTACATCATGTAGTGAAGAGCCACACCGACCTGATCCATCAGTTTTCTATACTGCTTTATCTAAATTAGGGTCACTCAAGGGTGCTATCCCAGCTGACTTGGTGCAAGAAGCGGGCACCATGAGTCAATCACAGGGACATGTTTTGACATGTGGAAATAGTCCAATGATATTAATTATATTTCACTGCACCTGTATGTCGCTCCTGAAACATCATGGGAACATGTATATTTTAAGCCATGGAAAAAAATGTTCATCTACCACACAGGTGTCACGCTCAAGACCCCAGGGGCCAAATCTGACCCATCATTTCTGTTGAGGCCCGCTAATTCAAATCATGTGTGAAATCGGACTACCCGGAGAATAAGCAAGAACACATGAAGGCTGATATTTGAACCCTGAATATCAGAACTGTGAGACTAACCTTCTTGTGTTCATTTGCAATGGATCACATTTCATCAAAACTTGCATCATCGTGCTTGTATCAATCACATTGGCATATCCTGGTTGGCTTATTTTTAACTCTTAGATAAAAATAGAACGAAATAAGTGACAAATACCGATTTGTTTATTACACTTCCTGGGAAAAATAGGTCAATTATCTTTAGCTCGAGGTGTCGGTGCTAACAGAGCAATGCAGCCTTTTATAACATGCATTTCGATCATGGAAAAAACGCTCAGAGACAGACAGAGACAACGGTCATGGGACACCTGCTCAATACGCGCTTGATAAATCGGTGAATCATGACCTTGTATCTGCCCACCTTGTGGCCCACATTGCAGTCGAGACGAAGGCTGTGCTTCTGCTCTTACCAATCGGTCTGCTGGTCGTCAACCACCAGAAGGATCTTAGCACTGCTAGAGACCCCCGCCCGGTCGGCCGCCTCGGACAAGGTGGCTGCTGCGGCGGCCGTGGTCTGCTTGACAGCATTGGATATGGACGAGAAAAAGCCGGAGCCTCCGCCCGCAGACTGCTGCTGGCTGACGGGCTGGCGCCTCTCCGACGGCCCCGGGGACACTGCGGGGCTCGGCTGCTGCTGCTGCTGCTGCTGCTGCTGCTGCTGCTGCTGCTGCTGCTGCTGCTGTTGCTGCTGTTGCTGCTGCTGAGGCGGGGGCTCGGCGCGCTGCAGGTCGCCCATGTAGCCGTTGGGAAGGTTGGACATGAAATTGCTGTCCGAGAGTCGGCGACGAAGGTAGTTCATGATGGAGATTCTGGAGTGTAAAAGACGACAAGAAAAAGACGTGTCCGCCCACTGGATGCGTCGCACAAGTTGTCAGCTCCAAGGGAATGACTATGGACTATTTTCCCACATAGAGAAAAGGCGAAAATTCATTTCTGGCCAATTATCAACAATAGGTTATATCAATGTTCATTGTCATAAGTCAATTCGATGCTACATTTGAGAATGCCTCGTCGTGGATTAAATTATGAGCAGTCGGATTTGATTCGACTCAGCAAAATATGGTCCGCGAGTGTCTGCATTTACTGAATGAAGCCACTTGTACGACGAAGCCTACCTGGGAGTGTATCCAAGTGATCCGCCCTAAAACGATGTTGATGACTTACAGTGTTACACAGGAGGAGCACTTTCGGTTACATGTATTATAACTGACACGCGTGTCCTCTAAGGCCGTGCATCAATTAAAAGTCCTTCCTGCTTATCACTGTCGTGCCGTGCCCTGCGTCCTTCCCCTCCAGTCACAGTTTTTCCCCATTGCCCTGCGTCACCGCGGAGCATTCGAGTAAAGCTGCCGGGTGGGGTTGGGGGAGCCTGCAAGAAGGAATCTGAATCAAGGTGCAAAAGTTTGGGCGGTGTACTTCCGTTATTGAGATGTTAA
The DNA here is from genome assembly GCF_054856555.1 of Leptonotus elevatus. Taxonomy (NCBI): domain Eukaryota; kingdom Metazoa; phylum Chordata; class Actinopteri; order Syngnathiformes; family Syngnathidae; genus Leptonotus; species Leptonotus elevatus. The sequence continues at coordinate 17,618,257 of NC_141243.1, read as the reverse complement.
TTGCAGCTTCGAATGAGAAACTGACGCAGTCGGCGCAATCTTGAGTCCGTTCTGAAATAACACCATGCTCATCTACGTATCCATATGTTTAATTGATTCTATTTAGAAAATTATAGCGCATACAATTCAGTTAATTGATGGCGCTGTTCGAATAACTTCCGGTATTCTTGAGAGTGTGTGTAACTTGACAGAGCACTATGAGCGAAGACGTGAAGTGGTGCTGAGGAGAGAGCCACAAAAAGGGGCGTCGCTCTCTGTTCGACATGATGCCTCCTGTTGCCTCAACAGGCATATGGATGGTGTTGTTCCTCTTGCACGGTGCACCCATATGCAGTAGGTTCACCATTGAAGCAACGGTGGCGTTTGCATTTACAGACCCATTGTTTTGTCTCAGCAACATTATAGCTGCACAATATGAGTAAAACAAGAAAGAGCCTTAGCAAAGATAATTTTAAGATTTAATGTACACAGTGTTAGAACTCCACTGCATCACTGAGAAATGTTTTAATTTGGGGGTGTCAGGCGATTACAATTTTTCATCAGAATTCATCGCATGACTTAAATAGTTGACTAGTTGAATGTACAATATAACGTGGCTTACAATTTAAAAAAATCAAAGATTTTATACTGTTAACATAAAAGTGGGTAAAATGTTAAATAGAAATATGGCTGCATCTTTTAGTCATTGATACAGTAATTTCATAATTCATAGAATTTGAGTTAAAAAAGATGTACTGTAAAAAATTTGCATTGGTAATTTTTCTGCCACTAGATGCCATAATTGCATTTGTAAGACGTTGATGACAGCTCATGCATTTTTCTTTTCATATTAACATGAAGTAACTTGTGAAATTCTGCAAATTTTTAAAATTGTAAAAAATAATAATAAAAAAACCTTGACCCCAGTATCAACAAATATATGCATTACATTTAATACTGCTAAATTTTGACGTGGACGTGTCTGCTGCATTGCGACTGGAATTCCCCCAGTACAGGCTATCCAAGTAAGGGGCGGTCATTAATCGCACATTAAAAAAATGAGTGGCATTAAAAGACCTTTAAATTAATACACTAATTTTGACACCTCTTGTTTTAATACATTCCAATACAAAAATTTACTATACAAAAGCACTGCACCAGCATAACATTTTTTTTTTTACAATAGATGACGTTAAGTTGCATCCCTCTATACACAACAAATTTGGAGTTAACAGTCATATAATTTCTTTTCATGCCATGATTCACACATGAATTAAATTTTATAATAATGTTGCAGTCAAGTCAAATTCAATTATATATTTTAAACGCAAAATTTTATGTTGAATCAACCTTTGATTGACCACTAATCATCATACGTAACGAAAAATGCACCTTCTTAACCATATTCAGCATTGATTTAAAAAAAAAATATTGCTGGGTAGATGTGTGCAGAGGAGTTATCAGTGCAATGAAGTACTTGTGAGTAAACATCACCTCACCACTTTTTCAATGTGACAACTGAGCCACAGGTTTTCAAACGTTCGAGGTAGTAACATTTTTAATGTTTTTAACAGTAAAGGGGGGGGGGGGAAGCACACATTTTATATGCAACACTGAAACTCAAAACATGCATCACAACAAAAGGCGATAAAGTAACTTGGCACAAAGTATAACCGCATTTCTAGTGAAAATATATTGTAATCTGCAGATAACTGAAAATTACGACAAGCTTATTAAGATAATGTTATCTACAGGTAAACGAAAATGTAGACAAGCTTATTAAGGAGTCTGTAGTCACACAACTTGGTACAACAAAAAAAGCAGACAATTGCAATAGATTTAAAGTGCCTTCCAGTCAACAGGTAACTTTCCAGATTTCTCCAGCAGCTCATTGGCCTTTGAAAAATGTTTGCAGCCAAAGAATCCACGATGAGACGACAGGGGAGAAGGATGCGCCGTCTGCAGGATGTGGTGACGTTTCTACAAATCCAAGCAATATCAATATTATTATTATTATTATTATTTTTTTTTAATCAAGCACTGAAGTACTCAAAGTAACAATGTGGACTCACCCGATTAATTGTGGCTCCCTTCTTCTGAGCGTAGGCCCCCCAAAGAATGAATACGAGGCCTTCCAGGTTATTGCTTAGCCACTGCACCACTGCGTCGGTGAACGTCTCCCAGCCCTTGTCTTTGTGAGAGTTGGCCTGGTGCGCTCGCACGGTCAACACGGCATTGAGCAACAACACACCTGTCAGGTCGCAGGAGACTCGTTTGCTTTGTTGTGTGGTGAACACAGTTCAGCCAACTATATTCCTCGAAACCAACCTTGTTTTGCCCACCCACTTAGATCTCCGTGCCTCGGATGCTGGAAGCCTTCAATGTCATTCACCAGTTCTTTGTACATGTTCTCCAAACTGAAAATGGATTGAAAACATAAAAATAAAAAAAACACACACACACAATGACAAACAAAAAGGTAACGGTGAGGTCAACAGAATGCTTTCAAATTTAGATGACCTGGGAGGGGGAGGCACTGGTCTTTTGACACTGAAACACAATCCGTGGGCTTGGTTTGGACCATGATACGGGTCCTGACCGAGGATCACCACTTTAACCTGGAGGTAGACAACAGAGGAAAGTCTAGTGAGGTGACATCAGGACAAAACTAACTGAACAGGTTTGTCCTCCAGTTCAGTAATTAATTAAATCGTTTCTTTCTTGTCATCATTTTGAAAAACTTAAAGCTGACTATTTTATTCAGTGTTGAAATTGGCTTTGCTGGCATCGGCAAAATTAACCTCCACCTCTGCTTTAGTCACCATGCGATCAACATGAGCAATGATTCTGCTATGTTTTTTGTTTTTTTTTGCCCACGATACTGTACAAAAAACACACATGACCACTAAATAACAAAAGTCAAAGTTTGCATCGACATTACAGCAATTGACATAAACCAGTTTAGCTTCTATTAGCATAAATTTAGATTACATTTAACTGTGCAGTATTGAAGTGGCGGCGGCTGAAATTTATACTTTTTTTCCTGTGAATGTTCTCTTCCTTTGGCTTTTTATTTTGTAAAACTTACTTAAAATGAACTTAGCCTCAGCATGGGGCGTTAAAAGAGAATCTGATAGCGTTTTGTTGGTTTCATGTTTACAGCGGTTAACTTTGTTTAACACCTGTTGCTACTAAGAAATGGAAAGGTAGTCATCGTTATTATTATGATCATAAACATCATGTATGATTAGTTGGAACAAGGTTTGAGCAGGTGCAGCAATAGGACTCACATCTCGAACTTCACACAACTGCGTCCAGGTGAAGATATGGTCAGCGGGCGGGTACACAGTGTGAAGTTTCCTCTCTTCGTTAACAAACTGCATCAACTGTGGGGGTGAAACGGGTGCGTCATTAGACCGCAAGATTGATGCATTATTTACTCGAGCACAGGCTTTCTTAAAATGTTGCGGTCCACAGAGACATTTTTTAAACAAGCCTTCAAAATGCACGGACATGCCAACAAGTTTGTTTCTTCTTCCCGGATCCGGACTGCACATGCACAAAAAGATAGAATAGTCCATTTCATGTTATGGGAGTCGGAATCAGTCAAAAATATTATGATCGTAACAATTCATGATAGAGGGCATTAAGGTATGTTTGTAAGCAAATGAATTAAGATTAAAAAAAAAAACTATAAAAACATTAAATCAAAGAAAATTTTATTAATTCGTTTTCATGAGGCATTTTGGGGTTCCACGGAATCTCAAAGCTAAGTCCTGTACTGTCTGAATCACCTCACAAATTAGCTGTCATTATACTGCAACACATAAATATGAAATACATTATCTTAATTGTGGAACATTTAATAAATATTTAGTACATATTAAAAGTGCCTTTAACATTATATTGGGGAAACAGAACAGGCACTTGTCAATATAAACCTTCTCAAGTTCCTCAACCCAGTTAGTGACAAAACCTGACAAAAGCTCAACTTTTTGCTCCCGGACTTCTCATTTCACCCTTTTACGGTATTTGAACAGGAAATACACACATTCAGCAAAAAAAAAAAAAAAGTTATGAAATAATGTAAGTTATTAGATTCAAAAAGAAAATCAATATAAAGTACAGGCAAATACATATTATTTAAAGTTACTAATTTAAAGTATGTAAAATTAGGCTACAAAATTGTGGGCGGAAAAATACTTCCTCCTAACTGTCAGCCACTGTGCTTGTCTGCTGAATGCACTGAAAACACAACCTGCTTAACGTCAGCCACCACTCAATTACATTCGTACAGTATGTGCTCAAATATCTGTAGTGTAGGGTGAATAATATGTGTTGCTGTGTGTAATAAACATTTAAGGCTTTGCTGAAGCAAACTAACTAGCAAACATTACATTTTGACATCATAGGGGGCCGTGAAGTATCATCCTGTGGGCCAAAAATGGCCCCCAGGCTGAGCGTTTGAGACCACTGCATTAAAGGTTTTCGATTATTATTATTATTTTTAATCTCCATGATGCATTTGAGTGTGTTTAGAAAATCTCTTCTTTTTTTTTTAAACGACTCATTGCCACATTACTTTCTGCACCCCTACATTAGGCTCGTGGCCCCCAGCCTCGTGTTTGATAATTACTGTTCTCGACAGAGTGGTCAAAAGTGGCCCACTCACCTGTTTGAAATAAGGTTTCCCAAACTCAGCAGCCAGTGCCTTTCGCCAGCTCTCCCCAAACCCGGGAGGAGTCTGCCCGGAGAAGGGCTTCTCCAACGCCGCCTTCTTGTTACGGGTGATTATGCCCAGTTGCTCCTGAGGAACCGACCGGGGGCTGGAGGGCTCCGGCTCAACCGCCGAAGACTTGCGCTTCCTCTGCATGGTTGGAGTGAATTGTGCAACACACAAAGCAGGTGATACGTGTACAGGGAAGGAAACTACCTGACAAACCAGTCGACTGCGCATTGCAATCATGTTTGCGTTTTGTAAATGAACAATCCAAAACAGAGTGGTGCTTTTGAATGCAGCTTGTTGTCGCTGCTGCTTAAAGAAGGACACTGCAGCTCGTTTAAACACGCGTCGCAAAGCTCGTTAGTTGCAAATAAGAAATCTATGCGTTGCGTTAAAAAAAATAAAAAAATAATCACCACCGGGAATGGCTCGTAATGCGTGCTCCAAAAATGACAAGCAAACTAAGGCTCACCGAGTCTTTACCATCCTGCTCCGCTTCATTAAAACCTGTGCAACACTTCTTTTTGGAGACCGGCGAGAAAAATGAATTGATAGTTTTCTGCCTCATCATGTTCTTGCTTCGGTGGTAAATGCTCGAACATTAGCAGTGGAAAGAAACGTGGTGGCAGACAGCAGACCTTTCTGAGAAAAAAACAACCATTTCGCGCCAACATTTAAGTGACGAAACAGCGTTATGATAATGAGCTGTGAGGCGTTCAGGACCCGCTGGTGTTTTCGTTACTTTTAGACTAGAATGTTATTTTAGCGCTGCTAGTGTTGTTTGGTGGCTTTTTACAACACGCGTGGCAGCTTGCGTTGAGGCAGGGGGTCTCAATCTTATTTTCATCGCTGGCCACATCGTATGAGTGCCCTCAGGGTAACCGTTGTAACGGTGAAAACGACTTCACTTATCGGTATGTAGCTTTTTGGTATGGTAACAAAATGTCAAAACAAACGGTTAGTCTTTTATCTGAACAGGAACAGATTGAATGCAATCTAAAATGAAATATTAACAGCCACAATATTTTATTTTTTAGTTAAGTGTAACAATACCGTTTGCTTTCTTTTTATTAAATAAACAATTAAGCAGACGAGTGCCACAGTGACCGCTGCAGAAGTATTGATTATTATATAATGCTATCAAACTAATGGCATTTGTGTTTGCTTTGATACCACCCAGAGAGCTTGGTAGTCCCGCTTGCATTTGTACTTCTGTAGCTATATTTAAAAAATAAATATGGCCAAATGTCTGCTAGTCAGAAGCTGTGCTGCACTGTTTTTGTAAATACTCTGCATAAGGCTACAATGTAGGTCAAATACTCTTCTAATCTGTGACCGAATATGTTTGGAGTTTGTGTGGGAACCCACATAATCACTGCAGGGCACGCAAAATTGTGTTTGATTGCCTTGACGTGCAGTTGATTTAAATTGCTCAACCTTTACAGGTTAAGGTGTATTACACTGATTTGTAAACATTTATCTTATGAATGTGTAATCCGTGATCTGAAATCAAGATGTCATCATTTTACTGGCCGACCATAACAAACCAACCCAGAACAGTCTTGTTTTTAATTGCACATCTTGTCACACATTTGTCCCTACAGATGTTGTAAATCTTCAAATGTGCAATGGAGAAGTTTGTGCGTGAACAACCATGCAGCGACGACACCGAAAGTCCACCGAAGAAGCTTAAACCAGAGGGAGTTGAAGGGAAGGAACAGGCGGTGGATGCTGGGGAAGATGACTTCTCCGATCCTGTTCCCTGGCAAAAAATAGAGTCAGAAGGTCTGGACTGTGACTATGCTTTGCTCTTTACCAAGGAGGAAGCTGACCACCTTTTCCAAAAGCTGGAGCAGGAGGTGGTCTACTTAACAGGTAAACGTCATCTCATTATTCTGAGAGCTTGACAAGAGGTTGACGAGTGGTGGAGTGACATTGGTTTTATATTCCAGGTGAAGAAGCAAAGGTGAAAGTGTTTGGAAAGGTGTATAATATACAGAGGAAACAGGCGACATATGGAGATACAGGATTAATTTATACTTATTCCGGAGTGACACATTTAGCCTGCTCATGGACTCCCACCGTGGAATATATTCGGGATTCTGTCACCAAAATAACAGGACACACATTCAATTTTGTCCTGATCAACAGGTAGAAATTATTAACAATTACAGTACACAATTAATTTAATACTCAACTGACTGTAGTCTTCTCCAGGTACAAAGATGGGCAGGATTACATTGGTGAGCATCGAGATGACGAGAGGGAGCTGGACCCTCTCTCCCCCATAGCCTCAGTCTCGCTCGGCGCCGCCCGAGATTTCGTTTTCCGCCACAGGGACGCTCGAGGGAAACGGAGCGGCCGGCACATCGAGCCTGTCAAACTGGTGCTGCGTCACGGAAGCCTGCTCCTCATGAACTCGCCCACCAATACTTTCTGGTATCACAGCCTTCCCGTTCGAAAGAAAGTCCTCCTACCTCGCATTAACCTCACGTTTAGACTCATTCTGTCCACTAGAAAATAATAAACATCATGACCACATCCTTGACTTCTACTGTATTTAGCTATTTCAGTTGTGGATGATCATTCATAAACACATACTCACGGCTGAGGCCAAACGTTCTGACAGTAGGCAGCGCATTTCAATTCAGAAAACCTTGATAGTGCATTGGGACAAAATATGTTGTGGCTTGGGAAAAAAATAGTGTGATACAAGTTACTGAAAACATTTAAGGCCTACTTTAACAAGGTTTCACATGGGACATAGTACAAAAGGATGACTTATATCTTGCATTGTGGGTCTTTAATGAAGGGTGCCAACAATTTTGTACCAGAATCATAATCTGGAGCCTTCTTGCTTGCTGTAAAGAGTGTAGCATTTATTATTTTTAATTCCATAAAACAGTCACCTTTAGATATTGCACACAAACATTTCACATGAATATCCTGTACAAAAGTGCAAATTGCAAATATTGAAGACAGGCCTCTGCACCACATCCTTACTTCTCAGCTGATTTGGAAGGAGGAAAATGGCAGTTAGAAATAACGTGCAGAGAAACCACCGTCTGGACATATCCGTTACAGATCCTCATGACAAAGTTGAATTTGGACCCCAAATTATCTTGCCAATTTTTTTTGTTTACGTCCGAGTAAAACAATTGCCACACGCGTATGGCTTCATATTTAAAATCTCAGCGACATCATGGCACTTCAACTTCAAATGTGCAGCTACAGTATGCAAATGGTGATTCTGTAATATAATAACAGATAGATCCAAATAACTGCATAATTTCCACAAGATGTCTACATACATTGTTAAATGATTTGGAATGATTATCATCAGTGCCATGTATGCATAATCATCAAATTCTGATTGATGATTCTCAGTGTTGAAAAACTGAACCAACCAGCACTCCAATTGAGTTCTTAAAACATCAAGAGTAAATAATACATGAACCTATTGAGATTTGAACCAGGAATGTACCATCACATAACATTTGTCAGTTTGATTTCCTTTTCAAATCAGATACATTAGAGTAAGTCATGTCCTTTGGAATTGACCGAAAGTTCTTGCTACGAACGTACACACACAAAAATTTACAGTCAAATGATAAATTCTTGTCAACTTCATCAACTATGCTGTAATGGGCACATCCATTTGTGACATTTGACTGTGAAGGCAGCAGAACAAATTTAACCTCTGAGCCTTCACTTAATCCTGCGAATGCTTCTGGACTCTCTCATAGAATAGCATGTAAGCGTTGGAGGACAGCACCTCGTGCAGGCTAGCTTTCCGGACCGAGTCGTCGGACACCCAGAGCCACTGGGAGATGTATGGCGAGGAACTACAAGGCGGGGAGGGGCTGCGTCGGTATGTTACAAAATGTCCTGAGTGCATGTCACCATGGTGAACCAGCACAGCCGTGAGTTGGAAAAGGTACTCTGTGGAGCTGGCAGGAAGGAGATAAAGATTGTGTTTACATTAGCTGATAGATTGGAGATTTATGTTTGCTCAAGCTTCCAGATGGATTGAGAAATGGAAACCAAAGTCTAGACCTTAAAAGAGACGTCAACCCATTTTTTTTAAATAATATGTTGAATGCGCCCCCACTAGTCTAGCCACAACATTCTGATTAATATTGTGTTTGTGCAATATGAATTAAGCAGAAAAATCCACCCATTTTTAGCCATCTCAGGGGGGCGGCCATTTTGCCACTTGCTGTCAACTGAAAATGACATCACAGTTGCTCACGGCTCAGGTAACGACCAATCACAGCTCACCTGTTTTTTGAGTTTGGTCATGAGACACTCACAACATAAATACTGATTTGAAATTCGAAGCATCACAGAATGAATTATGTTCAACTTCTTTTTCTAGTATTTCAAAATCCAAACATGGATTTAGGTCCCGCTGGATATCCCCTTGTTATAGTTATAATGGAGCATGTAGTCATGTGTTAAGGAAATCAAGGCAGCTTACCAGTAGTCATATGTGAGGCCCAGCTGAGTGGTCCCACAAGTAGAATGTAAACAGACAGATGAACCGTTTCCATTTGCAAAGGGTTTGTTGTTGTTGTGATGCTCTGTATCTGCAAAACAAATGGCAAGTAACTATGAATGCATGTGACAATAGAAGCAGGCTGGTTGATGTGGATGATGAACATACCTGTGCCATTAGCAGCAGGCTTTTCCATATCCTTGCTTGAATTTTCTGCCTTTTGGTGCTTCCTGGCACATTTGGTGCGCTGACTTGGCTGCATGGAGGCGTTGTGTTTGTAGCGGTCCATTAAGAGATACTCCGTAAACTGAACATGCTCTTGTCGTTTAATTGGAGTTCCTTCGCTGGACCATGTGAGTCTTTGCAGATGGATGCAGAGGCACTGGGGCAGCTGACAGAGGAAGGAACATATTGGATGGATGGGTAATCAGAATTGTCATTCGTTCTTCAGTATTGACGTACAGTAAGTACAAGAGGACATGCAAAAATAGCAGGTTACCTTTCCCAATTTAAGCTGCTTTACAAATGTTGTCCGCTGACTTTCCAAAAGCTGTCCATTGACTCGTTGAAGCTAAAATAGAAAAAACATAAACCCTTTATTTATTTGCATTATGTAAGACAATTCATAAGGGAAATAATACCTTGGTGCAATTTTCACACTCTACTTCCTTGATAGTTTCTGAGGAGATGAAATGCTGTAGACACTGATCCAGAGAGACCGGTCGACCCTAAACACAAATACGCATCACATTAAAGCAAAATTTACATTTAGTTAGGTTTTAATGAGGATTCTACTTACCCACTGAGGTAAAGGGATGGATAACGAAAGGCTTTCAAAAGAATCATACCGCACTGGGCTCTGAAAAATAAAACATTCTTCTTGAGGACAAGAAGACATCAGGACTGTTCCATTTTTAATTCTAGGGCTGTCCACCATTGTAAATCAAAACACCAAGGATACAGAATAAATGTGTTTAACAATAAGTCAAAATAATCGGGGGAGTTGTATTTTGTTTGCATGCTTGGATTTGCTTAGACACTGCTTTCTGGTTCATGCAGAATGACACATTATCAACAATTTTTTTTTAAGTGTAGTTCCAACCCTACAGAATTAAATGGAAATAGGCTAGGTCTTTTATTAGATATATTCATGCTAACTAATCTTCAAAAACAGATGACATCTTTGTACTGTCGTAAAAAAACAAGCACACTCACTTGTTGCTCACACCGCTTGCACAACATGTTACTCGTTAAACGGCCATGAAAAGGATGCTGAAACTTCCAAGGGCTTGGAATCGGGTGAAGAGGGGCTGCAAAAAGCGGGGGAGAAAAATCCTGTTTATCATGTTTCCACTGACCTAAGACTGAGTCAAATTTCCTCTTTTACCTCGACTTCTGCAAGTCCTTGTTCTCTCATCTTGATTGGGAAGGCTCTGACAGAAGCGCACATACAGAATTTGAAATGTATACGGTGCTACCAATTTAATTAATTCCTTTCCGTGACCAAGTTTGTATCTCACTTATCTTACTGTAACAATACATTCTCCCATTAAAATGAATTGAAATGGCATTAATCCATTACAGCCCCCTTCCAAAAACAAAACAAAAAAACAAATTTTTTGTATGTTTTTAATGAAAGCAATAATAGCACTCTGTCATAATAAGAGAATATACAATATAATCATACCATCAAAATCTAATATTGGTCCATGCCCATGTGTTTTATTTGTGCATGCTCAAAATCCAGTCACATTACAAATTCTATTAGTTTTTTCTAATGTGAAAAACTAGATACAAAGATCGCTTTATGGTTTTACAAAAATCTATCCACAAATCCGAGAGGCGGGTGATACGTTTCAAAACCTTCCAACATAGCTACAAAATGGCTTCTTACCTCAAGAGACTGCATGTCAAACAAGTGGGTGACTTTCGGCTGGCGGTCCCTCTCCTCCTCGAGAGATGATGTTAGGACATGAAAGAGTTCGTGGGCATCCTAACAAAGAGGGTCAATGACAATAAAACAGACAATTTCCAAAAATAGAAAAAAAAAATCCCCACTAACAAGCACCAAAGACCAACCTGCTCTTCGAATGAACTGATGTGCCATCGGTATAGTCTGAGAACATCCAGCAAGCACCCAGCATCCAGCACATCTTCGTCCCCAGGCTCATTACTGGACAACGCTGTCAACACAGAAACAACCCTCAGGTCTAAATTTGGAGCAGTCACAGCTTGTCTAGAAGGCTTTGCTTTTACGCCTCCTACATTGTTTCCCAACCTTTGAGAAGCTGGAGAAGCGTTGTGGACAACTTGTTTTCTTTGCACGACTGGATTGCAGGTGAGTTTGAAAACCACTCCAGCCACCGGATGAAGGACGGGCATGATGCCAGACCCTGAAGCAAAGAGTTCAAGAAGCAAGTGTTGCCCAAGTTCAAAAGACCAGGAACCATACCTGTATAAAAGCACGGCATTGTTAAAACTACATCTTCACAACTGCCACAGTGAATCGTGTGAGTTCTCACCTCTCCTCTTCTTGCGCTCCGTGATCGGGCCCCACAAAACGTACACACCAGCTGCAATGGCAGCAGCAACACCACCAATGACACCCCAGTTTTTTAGCATCTTGTTTCTAAAGAAGAGAGAACATAATGAATATAGTTAAACATCTCGAAGCATTGCATGATTTTATAGATACACTAGTATGTTTTGTGCGGAACTGGCATAGCTTACATTATGTGGTTTGTGTTAAATTGTATTCTTATATTCCGTGAACAGTATTTAAAATGTCCTTCGCGTGCCCCTTTAGACGTCAAGCTGGGGGTACAGTGATTGTCCGAAAGGAAAAATAAACAAATAAAAACGAAACAAAACATGTCCTAAATTTTTTATTTGTAATTTAGTAAGATAAGAAGAGAAGGTCAACGTCACTCCTGCCTCATGAGAAGCAGATACAATACAGCAGGGAGAAAACCGTGCAAATGTCCAACTATGCGTAGCATGATCGTTATAAGATCGACAATCACCAACTTCAGTGAGCGTGTTGCTACTTGCCTCAAGCAAACTACGGGCTGAAATAAACCCAGCATGCATTTACAGGTAAACGCAAGCCATTTACGTTGATAGTTATGTTAGCATTAGCATGTGTGCTAACTTACCAGCAACACCGAATTTTATCTTCCATTGATATGTTATCTGGAATCCAAAGACCTACACAATTGACAATATTAACACACATCTGATATAGTGCGTTGGTACTTGTTTCTTCGCTCAGTATTAGTAACACGGGCATTAAACCGGTCTTGTTTGGCAGCTGAGCGGCGACGCATGGCGGCGTCGTGACCCGCTTCTATTTTGACCAGGTGAACCACTAACGATAAGGAGCTTAATGTGGTGTTTGCCAAGAAAAATACTTTACCTGACGCTTGGTCCGGTGCCCAGGTACTCTCTGACAAGCTTGTCCGAGCTCTCTGGTCGACACCACAACATCCTGTTGTTATTGCGGAACTATTATCTCCGTTAGCATTGTTTCAGGGGAACCACAAAGGACACGTACCGAGGTGTTCACTGAGGGGAAAATAATAAAAAGTTCCGATCGACAAAATGATGTTACGTTTGACTACATTCATTTTATACAGGCTTCTCAATCAAGAATTATATTGTAATTTAGTGCATTATTTGTTTTAAGATAGGTTTGTTTCCCATTGTTTTTTTCTACATTAATTAGTAGCACTGAGCAAGTATTAGTAAATAAACAATATAGGCTACCTAAAATATAAACAAATATATATGCAGGGATTTATTGTAATCTGCTTTGCTGTCATTTCAACTCGTGTTGTGTCTGCCCCGTCTGTGGCTTCTCATTGGCCGTCAGTGGGTCGCTCTCCTCAGTGCTGAAATTGCAGCTCGTCGTGATCGTGTCAACGGCGATGAGGCCATACAGAGCGTCGGAAAATAAACACCAAAATGGACGATGATCTATTCCAGCTGAGACAGTTGCCGTGAGTTAAGACGCCTTGTGCAATTTGTCATTATCTTTGCATCTGATCAGCAGTGTCGCTCGTTTGTATGGTGAGCTCGCGGCACAACACAATTAGCTCACGTTGTCTCAAAGCGCCAGCGTCATGTGATGTAAACCGATGTCAACACATTAAGACGACCTGGGGATTGTGCTGGATGAAATCGTCAAAACCATATTGTATTCTGAAACCGTGTCGTCGCATGTGCATGTCATTTTTCTGTAGGGGGGCGGTTTTCTCTAATTTAGACAATGATGACTTCTCTACCTTAACAGCCATACTCATTTCAGTACTTAATCTCAGCCTTGTCGCCATTGGCCTTACACTATTGAGTTGTAATCAAACATTAGATATCATGGGGTTCACCACATCTGAATAGAATAGGTCTGTTTATTGAAACGAGACAGCATGGATCACATTTCTTGCAATTGAGATCTTTGATATTAACACATTGCGAAAAAAATACAAGTTTAATACACACTTCTGAAATAAATTTGCTTAATTGTCTTAAGTATATATTATTATTGACAAATTATTCTGCATCTATGTGAAAACACTGAATTTATTAATTTGTCATAATTAATTATTTCACAAGGAGTTATATATATGTTCGGTTCCGTATGCCCGTTCTGTACGCCTTTGCTCAAATAGACTTAGAGCAGGTAGACCTACTTAAGCGTGTTTTAGAAATGTGGGAGGAAGCCAGAGTAGCTGGAGAAAATCCTCGCAGTACCCCCTAAACTAATCTGCAGCATGTAGAACGTAATGTTGTGTACTGTAATTACAGTGTTGGGATATCACTGGTACTCTGCCAGTACTTAACTGCTCATTATCAGCATGTAGGAGAAAATTGCAGTCCGTCTGTGAAATGTGTGCACATTTTGTAGTGCTTAGCCCTGCAGAGCTTCAGATATTATTGTCACATATTTTATGGATATGCTGTAATATTCTCATATTTATTGGCAGAAAAAAAACATTTAACCTAACTAAGCGACGACCTTTTGACATTTGTTCTCAGCCTTGGTCTTAGTCTTGACTTGTAATTGTATCCTCCAGCCAGCACATGAGCAGCTGAATCGGGTCAGATCCAAACATCAGAGCGAAAAGATTGAAGCTCATTGCAGTTTTTGATGCTTCAAACAGAGCAGATTTTCAATAGAACTGACATTGAATTAACAATAGACGTGTTTTTCATGGATGGATTCGTAAAATATTTGCCGATTTGATATTTCATTTCTAGTGTCGTCCGCTTCCGTCACACGGGTGAGAGCACACGCTCAGAAGATGATGGGGAAAGTCGCGACCCCCTTGCAGCTGTGCGGGTGGCAGAACCAAAAGAGATGGAGTCTGTGGCCCTTGCAGATGGAGCTCCTGTCCCACGGGAGTTTGCCAACCCAACTGATGGTAGGCAGTTGTTTTTTGTCTCTGCACTTTTATAATCAAGATCACTCATGTTGCAGTGTTCTCTCTTCACATTTACAAGCTATTAAACTTCTTTTAGACACATTCATGGTGGAGGATGCTGTTGAGGCCATCGGCTTTGGGACCTTCCAGTGGAAGCTCTCCATCCTCACTGGTCTGTCGTGGGTGAGGACTTCTCTGCTACACATGATTACAGATTATGGATTGATGTATTATTATACCATATGTATGTTTTTGACACTGAACTCTTGACTATTGTGCTTAGATGGCAGATGCAATGGAGATGATGATTTTAAGCATCTTAGCTCCACAGCTTCACTGTGAATGGAGACTACCAACTCTGGAGGTGGCATTTCTTACATCGGTAAATAAATATGTTGTCATTTCAGTAGTGCGCTTATTGCTCTGTTAGCTCCTCCATCTAATAAGCCATTATAGTGTACATCTCCATATTTGTTCATTAGAAAATAATTTAGAATATCATAAATAGTGATTTATTTCAGCAGTTCAATTCAAAAAGGGAAATATATATTTTACAGATTGATTAAACACGTGGAAAGGGGCCAATCCTTCTATTCGTCTTGTTTTTGTTTTTGTTTTGTTTTTTGTCTTTTGTCTTTTTTATTTATTTAAATTAAATATAATTTCTTGAAATGCTGAATTTGGGATTTTTGGGGTCAAAATCAGTTTGTGTACTAGTGAATCTATATAGTCTATGAGTTTCACTTTTTGAATTGAAACACTGAAATAGTTTTCTCAAATTCTAATTCACGCAGATCCACCTCTATATGATACATTATGGACAAACAATTGAAGATGCAGCTATTAGTAGGATACGCCGAATTTACTATTAGTACCACATGCCATTTTAAACTGCATTATAACCAACACTACAATGGCCTTCATGTATCCAATCTAATATGCACGTTAATATATATATATATATATATATATATATATATATATATAGTATTTAATATTGCACATGCATCGTTAGGTAGTCCTTATAATAATAATAAAAATATATTTATTTTTTTTGTAAGTGTATGTCTTGTCACCGACAGAGGGGGGCGCCATAGAAGAGTCTTGCCTAGGGCCGCCACATTGGCTCAAGCCGGCCCAGATACTGCCATTAGAAAAACTATTACCAACATATTCGGACAACTGGTTAAAACACCCAAGTGGAAATAGATGGAAAGATGGAATTGGTCCCACCTATACAACAACAAAATTTGGGGATTGCGGTAATGTCAAAGGTCACTGTTGTTGCCCTTGAAGTAGCATCTGTTGGGTTACCATCTCTGTTCGAGTTAATTCCAAAGAGGCTGGGGTCAAATTATTCCACACCAGACATGCATTTAACACACCTGGTTTGTTTATGTGGACAAAGTCGTGCTGGGACAGCAAAAAGGCCTTTCACAAGCTCTTCACAAAAAGTTGGAAGCGCAGAATTGTGGGTGTGGTCCAAATGTGTGTTTAATATGAATACAGTATTGTATTAAGATGTGTGTCTTATTGCTTGTGTCCATATAGTGTATTTGTAACACAAGCAAGCATTCCAGTGATGTTCCAGCTTTCTCTGACATAGTTTGTCAATTGACACAGGCGGTGTTTATTGGAATGATGATCAGCTCCTCCCTTTGGGGAAACATATCTGACAAGTACGGAAGAAAGACAGTGAGTACATTTTCATTTTGTAAGATAGATCACTATAGTGAAATAGTGAAAATGGGGTTAGGCAGTAGGTCATCTGTAAGGACTTGTGCTTAATATTTTATTTGTATTTTTATTTTAAGTCACTGCTCAAGGGATGCTAATGTGGCTCATGGCAAACATTTTTTAAATTGCATTCAACACCAACAGCCAAGGTCATATCGATAAATTTAGATCAAGCTTTTCCCAAAAGGCTTCCGTAGTGAATTTTATGATTGTGTTTTCACACACAGGGTCTGACAATGAGTGTGTTGTGGACGATGTTCTACAGTCTGTTGAGTGCTTTTGCACCCGTCTATGGTTGGATCCTCTTCCTCCGCGCTCTGGTGGGCTTTGGCATCGGTGGAGCCCCACAGTCGTGCGTATCCTTCATTCATCCATTTTGCACAACCAACCCAAGCAAGAAAATTAACAATGTTTGGTTTTTCTTTCGTTAGTGTCACACTGTACGCTGAATTTCTTCCCATGAAGTCCCGAGCAACTTGTATATTGCTAATTGAGGTTTGTATTGTCTATCTATCTCAATGGTTACAGCTGCCAAGTTAGCCAAGTGTAATATGTACCGAACATCTGGAGATGTTTTATTCTTTGTTTGCTACTTTTGCCTTACAGATATTCTGGGCACTGGGCACAGTGTTTGAGGTCCTCCTTGCTATTCTAGTGATGCCTTCTCTGGGATGGCGTTGGCTTCTCGGCCTCTCTACTATCCCCCTTTTCATCTTTGCCATCCTATGTTTTGTGAGTACAAAGTCAGCGTCAGTCTAATTTAACGTATTTCTCCATTGTTTATAAACGACAA
This sequence comes from Leptonotus elevatus, assembly GCF_054856555.1. Lineage (NCBI taxonomy): Eukaryota > Metazoa > Chordata > Actinopteri > Syngnathiformes > Syngnathidae > Leptonotus > Leptonotus elevatus. Next base: position 17,601,107 of record NC_141243.1, on the reverse strand, counting down.
TGATGACGTAGCCTTCACAAGTGAAAATACAATTGATACTTGCCTGTTACTGTCTTTATGGGGGTTCAGGTGGGCTTTTCACTTGCTGACCTCAGCAACACCCTTGGTCAAAATCGGAATCCACTATGTCTTCTTTATATTGTGCATGTTCATTAGAAAGCTTTGTAAACTGATGTGTCTCTTCTTTTTGGTGGCAGTGGCTACCTGAGAGTGCTCGATACGATGTGCTGACAGGGAATCAAGAAAAAGCTCTGGCTACTTTGAAGCGGATTGCAATGGAGAATGGAGTACCCATGCCGCTGGGAAAACTCATTGCAGCCAAACAAGTAAATCCGTTTCTGAAGATCTTAATGCTCCCAATCCTATTCAGATTGTGACCTGTGAGTGTTGTCAGTCTCTTGATTTCTGTTTTTTTCATCAGGAGGATCGTGGGAAGATTCGTGACTTGTTCTCCTCGCACTTCCGCTGGACAACAGTTCTTTTGTGGTTTATTTGGTAAATGGAGGAAATAATGTCATTTATTGTTATCCTTGTCTGAAAAAAAAAATCCATTAGCAGTCGTACTTAATGAACACATTAAGTTCAATATTCCGATTTTTGTGTCTCGTCCTCAGGTTTGCAAATGCCTTCTCGTATTACGGCCTTGTGTTGCTCACCACAGAACTCTTTCAGGAGGGCGGTGTTTGTGGAAGTGAGTTACTCCACCATGTTTTCTTTTGTTTTATTCATGAAAGACAATGTTGTTTATTTTTTTACATTGACACAGATTATACGACAGGGATCACCAAACTTTTTAAAATTGAGAGCTGCTTTTTGGGTCCTGATAAATGCAAAGAGCTATCAGTGGCTCAGTGGCCTTGTGGTAGAGTGTCCGCCCTGAGACTGGGAGGTTGTGGGTTCAATCAATCCCCGGCCGGGTCATACCATACCTCGTAAAATGACTCAACTAGATAGTGGTAGGCCTATTGGGTATTCTAGCACAAAAACAAATAGACTATAATTAACTGATTCAAGCTGGAAATGTGTTGTTCTTTATTCCCCTCTAGTGTCCAAAGGTAATAAGATGGAGCTCAGATGCAACTTGGAGTGTAAATATTTGAACAGCGATGACTACAAAGACTTACTGTGGACAACCTTGTCGGAATTCCCAGGTAAAATAAATACCAATTGACTTTTAGATTGTATACAGTATATTTTTCTTGATTATCCATTCACCAGATCACACATTGAAGGAAATTAAGAGTTGACCATTTATATTCTCAATTGTTTTGTACCTTGACTATGTTGCATAAACGTATTGAGGTTACGCGTTCATGTTGCACAGGACTGTTGGTGACTTTGTGGGCGATCGATCGCTTAGGAAGAAGGAAGACCATGGCCTTGTGTTTCCTGGTCTTCTCTTTGTGCATCATTCCTCTCTATGGTTGTGTGGGGAGGTAAAAGGAGAAAGTTGTGTTTTAAAAAATAAAAAATAAAATAAAAAGTTTAAGTCAAACTGTGTCATCGTCATAAAGCTCAGCACGGCTTCTCATTTTGTTACAGAACATCCATGACGGTGCTGATATTCATTGCCAGAGCTTTCATCGCTGGAGGATTTCAGGCTGCCTATGTGTATACTCCAGAGGTTAATTACAGTGTTGACTTTGACCGATTAATGAATAGGACTAGTCTAGTTTGAACCTAATCGATATGGCAGTTAAGGACTGAGAGAAGTAGTAGGACCTTAACAGTGTTTTCCGATGTTCTATAGGTGTATCCAACTGCAACCAGGGCTTTGGGCTTGGGAACAAGCAGTGGAATGGCAAGAGTTGGTGCCCTCATCACACCTTTTGTTGCACAGGTAGCACCTGTAAATGTTGGCACTTTTATACAACAAAGTGACCCTTCTCCTTTCTCTTGCAGGTGTTGCTGGAGTCGTCTGTTTATTTGGCTCTCTCGGTGTACTGCTGCTGCTGTCTGCTTGCCGCCATCGCATCTTGCGCACTGCCAATTGAGACAACGGGACGAGGCCTGCAGGAATCCAGCCAGCGGCAGTGGGGCCAGGAGATGATGGGCCGAGCCTCTTCATCACAAAACTCAGGGCCAATCCCTCCTTCCAGCTCCAGCTCCCAGGGCTGAGCAATGTTTGGGATGATTACGGGTGAAGAGCGAAGGACAAAAAAAAAAGCTGCAGTAGCTTTTCGTGTGCGTCTCACGTCCCATTTACAGTCTAGGCACTAAAGTGACTTCAGAGAAGACGGCACAAAATGTCACTGCCCATAAGAGTCTTCATCCACCATTGCCATCCATTTTGCCACTCTATACTTCAACAGAAGAATAGGTGAGGACAAGTGAGGTCTCAGAAATTGAGAAAAAGTTATTTAAAAAAAAAGGTGCAAATGGAAAAAAAAAAGGAAACTAGCTACAGTAAGAGTTAGAAAATATAGACCTACTGTAGCTTCAAAAAATCCAACTCAAAAAAGCCTTAAAAAAATTAATATATTATTTAACTGGAAAACATCTACCTTTGTTTTGTTAGTTGTGATGGGCCTCTCTCAGCTTCTTTTAAATCTTTCATTCATTCACTGCAGGCTTAAGAAAACAGCTGAATAATAAATCATTTTGTTTACATTATAATGATGGTGCCCAAGCGTAAACGTGAACAATTTGTTTTAAAGAATAAATTCATAAATAAAATGGACAACACAACTCCAGCAGCAATATTAATGTATTCCATGATAATTTTTTGACAATATCGAAATGTGTCAGAGTATTTAGTCTGCACCATTTGTGAAGTCTGCGATATTTCTGAAATATGACTCAAAAGAACTTGCATTGCTCTGTAAAATACATGATTGAATTCAAGTATGGGAGAATTACTTTTTTTCATCACATCTACAAGGCTTAATCAGCCTGATTAAAAATAAAGTGCTGTTATTACAATACTTATGTGACTATGTGGTGTTAGGATCTCGTTGAATTCTAAACATCAAACTAGGCACAGTCATTTAATTTATACCTCTGTAAATAACTCATCAAATTTGGTTTAGTTTCTTTAGAAAGAAGCGATATGGAGAATGACATATTTTTGCACTTATACTATCAGCTATGCTTTATTTGAAAAACAAACAGCTGGTTGTTACAGTATTTATTTAATTAGTCTTAAGATGTAATGTACATTGAATCTTGTGAACACAAACAATGTAAATATACCACATCATGGCAGTAAATAATCTTTGTAAAAGAGATGATTTGATGTCATTATTCAGTACAGGGATTTGTAAATTTCATATTTAATTTTAGATAATTTCTTTTAAGCATGTGTTATTTTTTATTTAATTTAAAAGTGAATAACAATTGCTCCTCACTATAATGATAATCACATTATTAGGTTATGATTTGATTACAATTAGCTCGAAACAAATTCACAGGTGAGCTTTTAGTTCCTTCCCCTTTTGTTCCAAGATTTGACCAAAAAGCCTGGCTGCTTCCTGTGCACAGCCTCTGGAAATGGTTATTCCAAAACCTCCGTGGCCATAGTTGTGAATCACCTACAGGACAGTCATAGTAACTCAGAAACTTTGTACCAATGTTCATATCTGGAATTATGATCAGATGTTTTGAATGATTACCTCAACTGCAGTGGTACCACACAGTATAGTCTCTCTCTCCAGTCGGACCTTTGTTCGGGCTGGCCTGAGGCCGGTCCAGTCATCAACTATCTTGGCATGCTATGGCCAGAAAACAACATCAGCATGTCCTTTTTTCATTGGATCGCTAAAGATTGTGAGCGTTGTGTCTTTTGTACAAACATGAACAAAACTCTATAGGATATTTTAAAATCAAGTAGGCAGTTGTGTGCTTCCAACTTTGTGGAAACGGTTTATGAAGGGATATGTTAAATCGGATGACAAGAATTGAAGTATTACATTACCCTTAGACTAGGCTCGAGCTGGCAAGCCTTTTCCCAAATGTCCTTATGATCGCTGGAATCATTTCTTTCATTCCAGTTTCCTATCTGGAACACCCCGCCGACTGCCACAAGACGACTCCTGCAATTACAAATGTGTGAAAACACAGAAGAGAAAACAACACTCTGACAAGTGTACTGCACATAAGTAAATTTGCAACCTCGAGTAAAGTGGGTGTGATGGTAAAACATTTCTCTGTGTACACTTTGAGGGCTAGGGCCTTGCATTGCATGCATCATTTGAAAGTTACAGTATGTGTAAAATAAAAAGCGCTACTTGAAGTAATTGAAAATCCTCTTTCTTACTGGCATTTTACCAATACCATATGATGCAGTATGACAGGTTGAAGTCCAAGGTTGAATGCCACACCTACAGTGTGAAGTTTAACCACTGTCACTGTCCACAGTCCTTTTGTGTTAAAAGTTCATTGTTGCTGAAGCCATTTTGCATTTATTAATTTGAAAAAGTCATGCAACTGCATACATTTCCAGTAAAAAGCAATTTTTGGTGAATCCTATCATTAACGGACATCCAAATAAATCCCAGCTTGCTGTTATTGGGAATGAAATGCAAAAGTGGCTTTGGAGTGCAGCAAATGTATTAGTATCCAGTCACTACTACTACCCTGGGATGATATATGGTGAATTGTAAATCTCTGCAGTGTGCGTCAAAATCCAATGTTTCAACCATGGGGCCTCCACCTAGAAAACAGGAATGTGAAGAAGTACGTAATAACTTTTTCTACTCTCTCTACTTTCTACCCAAATTATATGTACAGTGAGTTTCCTAACCTTTATTATCTGTCCCCGGCCTGGTTGGAGCTCAGGGTCAGGCTGGAGGTCACCAGATCTCACCCCAGTACAGTTTATTATCACATCTGCACCGTTTTTACTTAGCTGCAAACAGGGAAGGACAAAGTATTTAAAGAAAGAAATAAAGAAAGAATACACTCAGCATTTTATTGTGGAATATTATTGGATGGTATATTAAACAAAATGTTTAAATATAAGTTATGCCTGAAATTATTTCTACCCTGGCCAAATTTAAAGCTCGGGTTTTTGTTGTTTTCTTGCTGGAGTTACACAAGGAAGCGCTGAAGGACAAGTTGTGTTAGAGACATTGAAAAGTATTTGACTTTTTCATTGTTTTTTTACATTTTGAAAAGGTTTCATATGCTGGTAAGCTTGCCAGCTAGATGAATTCTCGCGGTATTTATGAGTTCACAAACTCCAGAGAATACATCTCTTACCGCTCCTGTTGATAAATTTGCAGTCGATCTTTTTTCGATCGGACCAATCAGGCGTTGTTTAGGAAGGACGAAACCAATAAGCGCCGATGACGGGGGGAAACAAACAAACCTAACAGACGAATGGATGCTGCAATGAATTATGTTCTCGCAGAATTACTCACTGTTTCCTTGTTGAATTTGTATGGAGGTAAATTTGGTGCAAAACTAACTTGTGCAAAAAATGTGTACCTGTAGAAAAAAGTCTAAATTTGTATCTGTAAAAGTCGTGATTTGTATCTGTAAAAAAAATGTGTGCCTGTAAAAAAAAAAATTGTGTCTGTAAAAGAAATGTGTACCTGTAAAAAAAAAAATTGTGTCTGTAAAATAAATTTGTACCTGTAAAAAAAAAAATGTGTATGTGTAAATTAAATTTGTATCTGTAAAAACAAATTTGTACCTGTAAAAGTCATGATTTGTATCTGTACAAAAAAAAATTTGTACCTGTACAAAAACTATAAATTTGTATCTGTAAAAGTTGTGATTTGTACCTGTAGAAATGACAACTTGTAGTCAAAGAAGTCGCCACTAGGAGTCACAAGTGGGTTTTCTGCTGCTGTTCTGTGACGTGAGTTTTGCCCCATTTTTTGCGCTACAAATGGAGCAAAACTAATTTGTACTTGTAGAGCGCCGTGATTTGTACTTGTAAAGAAGGGGGCGGGCTCTGGTGTAATGAAGGGTTGTTTTGACCAATCGAGTGAGAAGGATTTGAGCGGATTGGAGCGCAACCTCATTGGTTTAGCGAACGACGGTGGCGGGACTCGCGGAAGGATACAAGCAGGACACATCGTCGCCAACCAACATACATATTAAGAATACTTCTTAATATGTATGTTGAGGAAGAATACTTCAGTATTCTTAATATGTATGTTGAGGAAGAATACTTCAGTCGACTGAAGTATTCTTAATATGTATGTTGGTTGGCGACGATGTGTCCTGCTTGTATCCTTCCGCGAGTCCCGCCACCGTCGTTCGCTAAACCAATGAGGTTGCGCTCCAATCCGCTCAAATCCTTCTCACTTGATTGGTCAAAACAACCCTTCATTACACCAGAGCCCGCCCCCTTCTTTACAAGTACAAATCACGGCGCTTTACAAGTACAAATTAGTTTTGCTCCATTTGTAGCGCAAAAAATGGGGCAAAACTCACGTCACAGAACAGCAGCAGAAAACCCACTTGTGACTCCTAGTGGCGACTTCTTTGACTACAAGTTGTCATTTCTACAGGTACAAATCACAACTTTTACAGATACAAATTTATAGTTTTTGTACAGGTACAAATTTTTTTTTGTACAGATACAAATCATGACTTTTACAGGTACAAATTTGTTTTTACAGATACAAATTTATTTTACACATACACATTTTTTTTTTTACAGGTACAAATTTATTTTACAGACACAAATTTTTTTTTTACAGGTACACATTTCTTTTACAGACACAATTTTTTTTTTTACAGGCACACATTTTTTTTACAGATACAAATCACGACTTTTACAGATACAAATTTAGACTTTTTTCTACAGGTACACATTTTTTGCACAAGTTAGTTTTGCACCAAATTTACCTCCATAAATTTGAACAGTGAGAGGAGTTTCGTGGTTCGTGGTTACCCCCCCTACCCCCTTAAACAAGACGGAAGACGAGTTTTCATCCGTTGCCTTGATTGGTCAAAACAAAATGCGCAAAGATGCCGCATCGTCCAATCAGATCGAAGTGTTGTACAGCAAGCCCCGCCTTTCCCGAGCGGGTCTGTCTCGTGAAGTACCAGATTGATAATGTGAAGAATTCCCTCGAGTGAATCGCAATTAGCAATCTGGTTGGTGAGGTTAATATGATGAAGCCTGCAGGAATGTTGGCCTGGGCAGGAAGAAAGTGACATTCTTTTGGCCTCATTTTTAAATTCTAAATGCTCCTCATTTGCAATAATATTGGTAATCCTAATTTATTTTTATAACCATTTAATATAATTGTAAAGTTTGACACCTTGAGTGTCACAATGGTTTATAGTTCATTATAAATTGTGATGAATGTTTTTAGACATGTTTTTGTGGATATTGTCAGGCATTTTTGTTTAGCCACCCAGGACATCTCTTCACACAATATCTTGTGCCACTTCCTTTTGTTAGTTCCAGCCAAAAGATGAACAATCATTCATTCATTCATCATAATTCACTTTATTTCAAAATGTGGCCAGTGTGTGAAGACACTGACGCTTTGATTGTGTGCACAACTAGACTGTTTAAAAAGCTAACCTCTGTAAAGGAGCCAATCTTCCTTTGATGAAATTTCACACCACGTTTGGCCAACCTGAGGAAGACACCAAACGTAATAACAGAACACGTTAATTATGATTCTTTCATTTCTGCCACGCAAGTTGTTTGGACCCCATAGCATGGCATGTAGATGTACTTGTATGGGTTGATATCCAGACTATGTAAAAAACGTTTGCAGTGTTTACTAAAAGACAGTTTGCTGGGATAAACCATTATGAAAAAAAAAACATGGATGAGGTCCATCTTCCCATGTTTTACAGTAATTGCTTCTACCCTCAGCGTGCATCAACGATCGTGTGAAAAGCCGTCACTCATTACATTTATTAGAGTCCTTTTTTCTACTGTAAATACTTTATTTTGATGGTCAGGTCTCATGGCTCATATGAGGCAGTGAATCAAAGTTCAAATAATATGGAATATGTGTTCTCCATTCATGGTTTAATGGCTTACTAAATTACAAATGGCTACACAACAGTCTTAATGACCTTTGTCTGGTTCAACTCAGTTTACAACAAAAAGGTAACATTTTATTTAAAAAGAAAAAAAACTGTGTGTAGCCCAAAGCATCTTATGGATTAAGACATTAAGACAAGTATATGAACTGAAAAGTAAGAAAATATTGAGGTCTTATTTGTCTCCATACGTGCAATAATAACTCACCAATCCATCAGCCAAGGTAGGTATGTTTTACCTTCCAAAATGAGAGCAGTGTTGAACCACCCATAACTAAAAAATAAAATAAAATAAAATAAGAAGCTATTGTTCATTTTAGAGGAAACAGGTGTGTTAGAAATTAATGTTATCATCCATTCAAACATTACTGTAGTAATAAAGTTTTGCAATCTCTTTGGGACATGCCTAAAGCTCTGGAACAAATTACAGCTGCGCTTTTATGACCCCTCTGTGTTTTATAGTTACGCGGCAGATTCTACCTGTAGCCAGGAAACATCTTCAGCTCTCGCTCTGTGAGTTGTCTGAAGCCCAGGACTATGTCTTTAAATGTTGGGTCCTGCCCACAAAAACAACACATGGGTGAGGGCTGACTTTGTGGCCAGATTGTTGTCTATTGCAACGTCCTATGAGGGAACCGAATTATAATTGATCTACTGCATGTGATTTTAAAACAACTTCATAAAATCTCAGTTATTGTTTTATGACTGTTGCTGACATTCATCCCTCAAAGTTACACTATCAAAGCAGCCTGTGACTAGATATTCCAATATATTACACTTAAAAGCTTGTTCAACTTTCAATTTTAAACTAGTATTGGTATCTGAGTTATTAATGTTAAATGCAAAGCTTTACTCACAGGAGTTGGGTTTGAGCAAATATTGTAACCGGATTGGAGGAAAAGACCCATTTTTACACACTCCGGTGAACGGAGACAGCTCACCAAGTAGTCAAAGGTCTGTTTACACCATTCCCTGAAGAGAAGGAGGATGTAGCATTGAAACAAGAACATTTCGAAGAGGAATAGGAGTCGAAAATAATACACATACCTCTCTTGAACGTTGCCCTTGTCGTTGAGATAGGGCTGCCAAAGGCCTGCTGCGCCATCACTGGTGGTCAGCGGGGTGAAGAGGTCTGCATACACCTCAATGATCAGTGGAGAGACAATGGAGTGGTACTGCTCATAAATGCTCTGCGCTGTGGTCAGACCAATGACTCCAGCACCTATTACGGCTACACGCATATCTGGAATAACAGAACAAAAGATAAGTTACACAGTAACAGCGAAATCCAATTGTAAGTCAATTGATTGTTTTTTTGTGTTGCTGTTTTCTTTGTTTTTGTTTTTTAAGTCAGCCACATTTGCGCTTGTCCCCATTTTGGTCATGGGGATCCTGGAGCCTATATATCCCAGCTGACTTTGGGCTTGAGGGTGACTACACACTGGACTGGATGCCAGTCAATCACAAGGCACATCCATGGATAATCTTTAGTTGTCAATGAACCTAACATGCCATTTTAATGGCTGACAGGAACATACTTTAGCCTACAGTACCAACTCCACACAGGAGGGTCTGATCTGATTTGAAACCGGACATACTGAGGCAGGTGTGCATACCACTTGCCCACCGTGCTGACCTCATTTAAATTATAATTTATTCAAAGGCCACAGTGTTTGCACCTTATAAATGTCACTGTACAGTATTGTACTACTACTCACTAATGATAAAAAAAAAAAAAAAGTTAAAAAAAAAAAGTAAAAAATAAATAAAGTAAAAAATAAAAATAAAGTAAAAAAAAAAAAATTCTGGGTATTCAATATACACGACAAAAGTAGTGCAGCACACACAAAAAACTAAAACAAATCATTAACATTGATTGGTTGTGACAGCTTAGGTGTAGTGTAGGCTATGAAAGAATAAAAAAAGCCTGACCGCGACTTTATTCAACAGGTGCAGATAACCTAAAACGCACTCTATTTTGGCACATATCCATTGCTCTGATCAGGCGACACTACACCAACCAGTATGCCGCACAACAACAGTTCGATTGTAACTAGAAACTAAAGCTGGATGAAACTACTTTATCCACTTCACAAAGTTCGCAACCGAATAAACAAGCAAGCTGTATCGCATTCCTACTTGCATATAACCAAGGGCTAAACTTGGCTCCGTAACTTTCGGCTTAGCATCCAGAAGTGATCGTAAAACGCGTTCACTTGCAAAGTGATTGTCGAAACAACTTACTGTACGGTCAGTGTCGAAGCTGATCAATGAACACAACGTGACTGAAACCACAAACGTGCACCAGCTGTCAGATGAGCGAGGGGCGGAGACTATCTTTACAAACATGAGGAAAGGCTCTATGGAGCCACAGCACTGACATAAGATAGAGAGAGAAAAAGTTGCCTTGACGTTCGATGTTTGATATTCACTCCTACCGTCTAACTATTACATTCTCCAGGGTGATGTATCATCAAATAGCCATAAAGGTTATATATTTTTTTTAATTCTGACTGCTGTAGTAACTGGCAATGATAAGCAACTACCTACTAAAGCTCCAATATTTATCATATCTCTCATTTTGGACAATGTGGGGACATTTAAGAGACAAAAATGACCAATGTTCTAAAATATTCACCAAAAATAAACAAAAACATATTTTCTCATTCTGATTGCTGTAATAGCTTGCCAGGGCAAGCAACAAACTACTACAGCGCCAATATTTATCATATCTCTCATTATGGACAAGTTGGGGACATTCAAGAGACTTAAAGGACCATCAATTATCAAAAATATTCACCAAAAATAAAAAATAAACATTTTGTCATTCTGATTGCTGTAGTAGATAGCAATGGTATGCAACTAACTACTACAGCTCCAATATTTATCATATCTTTCGTTATGGACAATTTGAGGACATTTAAGGGACAACATTTTTCCAAAATATTCACCAAAAATCAACAAAAACACATTTTCTCATTCTGATTGATGTAGTAGATAGCAATGGTATGCAACTAACTACTACAGCTCCAATATTCAACATATCTCTCATATCTTATAAGTGGTTACTGAGGTCAGGCACACCCGGATTAATCAGTTTGTCCAATCATGAAAGACAGGAAATGAAGGAGTGGTACTAAATTCAGGAAGTAGTGGATTTGTGTCGGGACAACTCCACTGTCAGGGCAGGAAATGCACGGTGCTCATTCCAAAATAAAATTGCGTAGGAACTTCCGGTTTTCGTGTTAATGCAGTTTATATGCTCTTTGCTGCCACTTCACTATCACTTACTGTAACTTTGACTCGTACTCCACGCAGTCAACGTTTTCGCACTACTAAAATTAGACTGCGGTAAAGCTAGCCGCCTCTTCTTTTGACGGAGTCAAGCCAGCCGCTCTTCATTTCAAGTTAACCCTTTCTGTTTGCCCTTTTCTAGGAATTACGGTAGTATGCGTAAAGGGACGCTGGCACGGAGAACGACATCTGGTTTTCAAAATAAAATTCAGATTTTCAAAATAAAATGTTACAAGCAGTTTGAAATATTATTTTTTTTATTTTCTTTTTTTAATGGTAACTGTTTATTCAGTATAATACATCACTAATTCACGTTCCATTGGGTATGCACTTTTTGGGGGTAAATAGGTTCCATGACCTGGTATTGAGCTAGAACGTTGATATGTACAGTATTAAGTTCATTGAAAATAAGAGAAAGGTTGAAATTGAGAAAAAAGAGGTGTGCATCATCCAGCCGACATGCCACTACGATGCAGCACTGATTTGGGGTCAATAGGTCACATGACCTGGAAGCTATTGAGCAAAAATGTTGTTTTTTGTTGAAGAAAAATTCATTAAAAATAAGTAGAGACCTAATATTTAAAAAAAAAGAGGTGTGCATCATCCAGCAGACATGCCACTATGATGCAGCACTGATTTGGGATCAATAGGTCACATGAACTGTAAGGTATTGAGCAAAAAATATTTTTTTTGTAGAAAAAAACATTAATTTAAAATAAGTATGGGACCTAATATTAAAAATTAAAAGGTGTGCAACATCCAGCAGACATGCCACTACGATGCAGCACTGATTTGGGGTCAATACATCACATGACCTGGAAGCTATTGAGTAAAATTTATATTTTTTGTTGAAAAAAAATAATTAAAAATAAGCGGAGATCTACTATTAAAAAATAAGACATGCCACTACGATGCAGCACTGATGGGTTTTGGAATTTGGCACTAATAAATGGTAAATGGTACTTCATTTATATAGCACTTTCCACCTTACAAGGCCCTCAAAGTGCGTTACATTCAACTACTCATTCACCTACTGATGACGCAGCATCAGGAGCAATTGGAATCACTGAAAAAAGGTTGAGAACTTTTCTACTTGCCAGAGTGATCTCAAAGACGATGCAATGTGCTGGTCCTCATGGGAAATGTGTTCTTCCGACAGGCAAAACACTACCGCTTTTGTCCATATGGTGACGCCATAATCAGCGACAACTGAAAGTTCATTGGTGTCTTTAAAAAAATCGTATTTTTGGAAAAATGTCACGGAGTAGTTGGTGTACAATGGCCGACATGCACTGAAACATATTTGTCAACGGGGGCATGTTACCCGACATGCGCCGTAACCTATCAAACAACTATGGTGGGAGACCGACTCTAATGTGCACCATTTTCAGACTGGGATGGACTGGCTGTTCCTTATTCTCCAGAAATTTCCAATGGCCATCACTTTCCTGGTCAAGATGTAGCACTTGCTTGACACCTATTGACAATTACGAACATCCGAGCATTTCTGATATTTCCCCAATGCAATGCAACCAACGCAAATGCTTCCTTTATACAATGAAAACAAATGACATATTGTATTGTTTTTTGCCTGTGACTGTCATACAAACAAGGCGGATTGTTATATTAGTCAAATGGCATTTAATCACATTTTAAAATCAAAATAATCCTCACAACTCAAATTACAAAAATCCAAAATCCAATGCTTTTCAATGGACGGAAAGGGTATTTTCACCGAGTTGATGCAACATGTGACGAAAGCTCGGAATTGTCAATTACTAATTTCCTATCTAGGCAGTGCTTTGACGACATCTTGTGGCATTTTAGGTGTCGTAGGATGTCTGCAAATAGGTGCGTTTTATATAGCTAAAAATAGGTTTGCCCGAAAAAATCATAAATCATTAAAAAACTAAACATTTTTCCATTGTTAGTTTATTTTTGGACATTGCTTAATTCTTCACTCAAACTGAGAATTTATTTAGGTGTGTACTATGCAGTGCGAGTCCTATCAATAAAAATTGAATCTATATATTTCTATTTGAGATTCATATGTTCACATTTTCTGATTTATTCATTTTGGTACCCTTCATATCTTCTGAATATTTGTGTCTGGTTGCGCAAACAATGACAGCAAGTAGTGTACAGTACCTTTATTATTGTTATTATTATTATTGCAGAACATACAACAATAGCCATTCTTGTCAATAATGACAAACCAATGATTACAATTGTTGACTATACATGACAAAAACACACATGAAACAATGTGCCAGAGGGAATAGGTTTACAACAACAACAACAACAAAAAACGAAATATGTACATAAATTGTAGGTCTTGATATATGGAAAGTAGTGTACAGTACTGTTGCAATCAATGGAAAGTGTCATGACGCGAGGACGGTGAAGACTCTCTACCGCCCTCCCTCGCCTCGCTCCGTCCATCTGTTCATTCACCAGGCGCCAGGCGGATCGTTAGCCGGGCAGCTAGCTAGCACTAGCGGGCAGCTCACCAGGCCACAACGGCCGCCGGTGCATCTTCCGCTTCCAGCCATGGCGTTAGTTACTCTGCAGCGGTCCCCGACCCCCAGCGCCGCGTCCACCGCCAGCACCGCGACCACCACTGCGGGCGAGGTCTGTTTGCTCCGGGGGGACTGGGTGGATGTGTAAAAACGAACGCTTCGGTGTGTCGTGGGGTTTATGGAGAGATGCTAATGAGGGGAGATGTTGCCGGATGAAGGCCCCTTTTGCTGGAAGCTTCAACTAGCGAGCGTTCGTTGCTTTTTGGCTCAATTAAGCTGCAAGCGAACCAGTGCTTCCATTACATTTGCTTACGTGGTTAGTGATATCAAGATAACAAAGATTAGCCTGCGCAGGACAATTAAGCAATGTAGCTTAACGTTAGCTAGTTCGTGACGTGACTGGCTAGCAGTGAAAATGACGTTTTAATTTAATTTGATTAAACAGTCTGCTTGGCACAGCCTTATCGACACAGACAACAACAATGCATTTCCCTTCTAAGCTGTTCTTCATTCATTGTTTGACATTTAATGTTAGAGCTAGTGAGACATTCGTGTTATATTTTATGGCTTGCTTGTCATATTCATTTTTGGATTTCTAGAAATGGCTCTTTTGGGCAGTACATTTGTCGAGTAAAATACTTTAACCCCTTATAGTGGCTATATTGTATCATTTTGGGGGGGTGCTTGTCCGGTTGACATTTATGGTTGGTTCAAATGACAGCAACTTCCTATTTCAATTTTGAACACAGTTGTTACCACCGTCTTTACTGTCGGGTGGGGGCGCTATTACCAAGTTTAACAACCACCCATACTAAAATGTCCAACCATTAATTGAGATGTATTTTCTATTTTTCACTAATTAAAAGCAACATTTACAAAAATCTCTCACATCTAAACTCCAATCGTGTGAACTACAGCCAAACTGACGCAAATATTGTATAAGTAATACCTTTCAGTTATCATTTTTTTCTCCTGTATCTTACTCATATGTGATTCCTAGTGTATACTAGATCGCTTGTAACAATATCAGCTTTTTGATTAAAAATGACATTCATGTTTTGGCCACAGTTATCTTAAATCAACACCAAGTGGTGTTGAAATAATCTTGTACAAATACCACAGGTATAACACGTAAAGGAGGATTGTGTTATTATAGAGTAGTTTTTCACATTTGTACAGCTGTCCCAACTTTTATATTATTTATTTTTGCTAATTTAAAAATACATCTGTAGTAGTTGGCGCAGCACGCAGACGTCCGGTGACATGGAACAGTAAAAGCTGCTGCAGCTATGATGTCATCGGCTCGACAAGGAGTGGGTGCAGTGGTGGAGTACTACTGCAGGAAAAGAGAGCATAAACTGAAATGTAACGGATTCTAATGTTAAGTAGCTCATGTTTTTAGCTTGATTCACTCTATTTACAGTACCAAGAGTGTAAGATGGGAAATGAAATGTTAGACTTGCATAAGAATTGATCATAAATGAACATACCCTTCCCATCTGCATATACCGACAACACCTGCCACTCCAATATGTACAGTTATGCAAAATTATTAAATAATACTAGCAGCGCAAAAATGTATCTAAATAATCAATTAACATAGGAATCTATATATATTTGGATTATTGATGAATCATTTAGAGACCTTGTTTCATTTAAATGTGTACATCCTTGGAATGTCAGCCTCTCAACAGTAAATGTTCTCTGAATTGTTCCATCAAAGCAGACTGATTATATTTGTGTGTTTTCCCATCAAAATAAGACATTTGCAAACATCCGTTTTTACTTGGAAAACAATGATCGTTTGTTGCCCATTGTCTGACATGTTGCAGACCAAACCAGGAACTGAATTATTATTAATTTGTTAGTGCATTTTCTGCACTTTTGAAATAATGTTGTTTTTGAATTTCTAAAAATCTGATAAAATAATGGTCAAAAATTATCAATCACAATATCACAATGTAATCAAGACATTCTTTTTTGCTGTATTTCAGGATTTTGGGAGTGAAGATGAGCGGCGGATGAATCAAAGGTAAGATGATTCTCAAGCCACTTTCACATAGAGCAGGGGTAGGCACACTCGGCCCTCGAGGGCCGGAGTCCTGCAGGTTCTGGATGTTTCCCTTCTCCAACACAACTGATATATCACCAGCTCATCAACAAGCTCTGCATAAGACTGATAACGATCCTGTTGGTTGGAATCAGCTGCGTTGTGGCAGGGAAACATCCCAAACCCGCAGGACTCCGGCTCTCGAGGACCGATCACTGAATAGAGGCACCGCAAAGTAGACACATTGGAGTCGATCAACGATTCTGTATTTACCCGCCTGTGCGTTTTACACACACATGCCAACTGTGTGTGCTCATACACCACGGGCCACAGTCACATTGTTGCGTTTCTGTCAAAATACATGATGGCTATTAATAACTTTGATCAAATTAGTTGTTTAGTCATTCAGTGAACTCTGCAATGGCAGCACAGGAGTTTGAATCAGTGAAGAAGAAATTAGTGTCAGTTTGAAGAAATTATTCATGTTTCTTTTCTCATGAGGATTTGATACCCAAAAATGTTTTAGAAATGTAAACGTATGCTATAACCAGGGTTCAGATTCTAAGATGAGTACCAGAGGTTTTTTTTTTCTTCCCAGTCCCCGGCCGTCATAGGTGAACTTAAAAAAGGCTTACAGTGTGGTGACCCACAAGGAAGAGACTTGCACCAGGAACTTGTACCTTTAGGGGCGGAGAGGGAGTCTATGTGTTTGGATGAAAGTATTGAAAGAGAGTAGTTTGCTGTGTAAAGTGTAAACTAAACAGGCAGTTTGTGTTCCTAATATCAGCACACTTTAAAAATATAGGCGAAAAATATGAACACTGTAAACATGGTTTTTTTTGTGTGGATGTTGATTAAATAGTGATTTAATGTTAGTGTGTGGAGATATATCATTTTTCTGTGACTGTAATTTTTTCACCAGTTTTTATTTGAATTTAAATCTTCTAATTACGACACGGCAAGCTATGCCAGGGCTGCACAAGTGACAGTACATTTTACTGCTTTATTAAAAAAGATGACATTAAATTCCTATTTAACACAATTTAGATAAAGTGTTGGCGTGGTCCTCGGGCAACCTTTTCAGTTTTTCCACATAGCAGCTTTGAAATATTACCTGCCCACCTCTGACTCATAGAGACCGTGTGACACCACTAGCTGATTCAGCACAGTTCTGTAGGGCAGCCGGTCCGGTGCCCAATCTATTTTGCACCACAGACCACTTTCATATAATGTCATATTTGAACAAACCGTTGAAACTGCGGCCCAGCAAGACCGACATAACCGTCTTGTCGGCGGTGTAAGCGCATTTTGCCACCGTAGAGTCCTGCAGCCGTTTGCGTGAGAGCCAGTCAAGTCCATTCTGAAGTTAACCCTATGAAACGGACGACGTGGCTGCTGGCTTGACTTGGACTTTTTGACTGTAGGTTGCCCTGCTCACAGTCACCGAGCTTCTATCACAGACGTATGTGGCTGTAACATACTTGGAACCCAAATGCGCACTGAGGCACTCAAATCTGCCACGCACATGACATGACTGTTTTCACTATACGTGCACACCTGCGTACCGCTTATGTGCACCCCTGACAGGAAACGGGAAATTGTGTTTTCAGCATTAAATATTTGGATGAATTTTTGGCATCCTGCTCGTGTCTTCCCTTGCTTGCACTGGCTTGTGCCAGTAGGGCTGTTTTGACTGGTTGAAGTCAGTATTCTTCTGTAATCGTAGTCAAGTCAGGTCAAATGATGGTTGAATTCTGTTGAACACATCAGTTTGGTGTCCGTATCTGATGCGTTGCAACCTAATGCTGCAATTGCATATAATTTTCTTGTTTGTATACAAGATTTGTCCTTACAAAAGTGTCTGTCTCTGGCTTCAAAAAAGCAAAATCTTAAAAAACAACATTTGAATCATACATAGGAGCATAGGATAGTAAATGAGCTTACTGTTGCACAGAGGTTGTGATTAGAAAGATTTGAACTGAATGCTGATTTGCAATAACTACAGAATATAGCTTGTAACTTACTATGTAATTTGTATTTTATTTTTTCTGTAAAGCTTGTATCGTGTGTTAAATAACTGAGACTCAGGGCTGACGCGGAGCCTCAAGATGTTTTGCAACAACTCCGCATTGACCCAACGCTGTGCAGTGTGCACCCAGTGATCTAACTATGCATGAGGCAAGTCATGTCTAGCTTCAAGATTGTACAAATATCTGACATACCGTTGCACTTAGACGTGCAAGTGAATGTATGCTTCATTGGATGATGACATTAAATAGACTTGCCTTGACTTACGAGTTCAATTTATTGTGACAAAGCTCGTAACTGCCCAAAGGTTGTCATAACAAAAGGTGGCGGGTGGAGACGGCAGCGTGCGTGTCCATCCTGTCTGAGAGGCGCACACAGACGCTCGCTCCATGGAGGGGAGGGAGCGCCAGAAGGAGTGGAATCTTAAACAGCGCCGAGCAGAGTGGATGGGTCCAGGCTGTTTGTCAGTCTGTCACTCAGTAGTGCGATCGAGTCAAGACTCGGAACCGGCGCTGCTTTATGGCTCTTTTTTCCTGAAGGCTGGTGAAGAGGAAGTGGTTTGTGGCTTCAACAGGATGCATCTGTTTGTAGAATCCATTCAGGAGGCTGTGATGAAGCTACCTGATTTTGTGGAGAATGCTATGTTGACTCATTGTGAGGTGCGGCGCATGTGAGTGAACTTCAGGCTCTTTAGACTGGGAACTAACATCAGTGCATTATTTCTAAAGGCAAAAATACTCACTGTAATTATGTTCACTTAAATTTAATTCCAGGCCTTCACATTGAATTTATTAATCAACATTGTTAACACAATGTCATGTCTGTCTAGAGTCCTGCAAAATGAATAATTAATCATTGAACTAATATGAGGCTTCCCCGTCACTGTGTAACTGAGCTACTTCAGAAAACGACAAAAAATGTTTTCTTTTCAACCTTTGGGCGCCTTAAAATTGTTTTTGTTTTTTTAAGCACAGCTACCCATGACTTCACATGCGCAAACAGGATAAATACAGATTGTGGTACAAACATGGAATAGGCAACAGTATGAAATACAGTATAATAATCAGGCACTAGAAAGACAAGTTTTAAGAATAAATAAGGGAGGGAAGTGATGGTGCATTTGTATAAACTATTAGGTGAGGTTACAGCAAATTGAACAATCAAGAAAAGTCACATAGGAAGGGATGACTGGGGAGGGGGTGATCCAATGTTTTCTTTCATACACTACACAGTTATTTTAATGAGTTATTGTGAGCCTTAGCTATCCTGATCTAAGTCATGTGACCTTTGTGTTGAGTTCGCTGTTGAAATGAACAGCCGGAATTTGTTCACCATACTGAGCAGCAAGCATCTGCTTGTCTCCCTTTTCTGCTCCGGCTGTTGCGGCTTCAGCCTCATATTTATCCATTATAGCCCGACCCCCCTCTGACACTTGGAAATTTCACACATCCAACAAACTAAAACTAAATCCATCACAGTGGGACAAAAGCTCTCATTTGAAAAGTGTCCACCCACAACGCTTTGTTTCTGTGGAACTTTTTTTTTTTTTCATGGTGCTGAGGGCGGAGGGAGTGAATGTATTGTGAGGCTCACAAAAGGAAATCCATTGTTTATGTAAAATGCTCTATTTGGTGCCGGCCCGCTCTTCTGAATGTTTAGACACTACTCTCTACAGTACACAGAATTTTATTTGTGTAAAATGTTCTTATTAATACTGCATTTTCATCTTTGGGGGGCGGGGGGGGGTGCTGACATTAGGCGTAATGGAACAATTCTAAACACTAATCAGTGAGTTCCGATATTTTATTTTTGAATTTTTAGTTCGTATAGTAATAGCCTGAATCTTTGTTAGATATTTCGTTGAAGATACTGGAGGTACAGTAATTACATATTGCCCTTTTTCATAGCAATGGTACAGTATAACTTCTCAAGGGGGTTAATGTGTATCAGGACACTAAATATTATTTCCGGTAATTGGTTCAGGGCGAGCATGATTTTTACTTATACCTGTTCAACGGCAGTTCTCACTGGGATGAGGGCTAGTACGATTATATTCTGTTAACTGTCACGTCAAATTACGTCAGATCACCAGGTATATTATTATTTTTTTTCTATATCCTTTTCTCAGTAAACCATCTAAACCATCCCCGGGACTTTAGCATGGATTTGTTAGAACCTGATCATATAGTTCACTCAAGCCTATCAATGGCTTTTCATTAAAAGCAGTTTTTACATTGAGTTTATTTATTAACCTTTTCAACAGTGTTTAGGGAATTTTTTGAATTATAGTGTGTACCTGTCGTTGAACAGTTTTGAACTTTCCTAATGAAGTCATAGCTTGCGTGCAAAGAAGGCAGTCGCCAACTTTCTGCCAAGTCCGAGGATGAATGTGCTCACATTGATTTTCAAGGAAATGGAATGACTGAAGTCAGCCTGGAGGAATCACTTCACCATTTTTTATTCACTGATGTCATCTTTTTGACATCTCTTAAGCCAAACCTGAAAATATCCTGGATTTTATAGGCAGGTGTGAACAAGTTAATTGCACTTAGTTGGCTATAATGAAACTTGGAGCTGTAATGCCACTCGGAACAAATACACAGGACTGCTGTAGTCTTCAGGCTTCTTCACTCAGCTGGGGTGTTTTTTCACCACCAATTAAGTTCTATAAATTACGCTCACAATGTTTTACATGCTATTAACTGGACGGAACCCTTCTTTTAAGCGAGTCATGCACTACTCCCGATTGACCATTTCTTAAAATAAAAAAAGCAATGCTTTTTCATCTTTTGAATCTGCTTGAATTTTCAGATTTAAAAACAATGCTTGAATTTGTAGACAATTATTAATAACTTAGCTAGTCAAAAAAATTCTACTTTAGACATGTGACACATTTTTGAAACTTAAAACTGTATTTACATGTGTATCAGATTTTCAAAACCTTTTAAGTTCAAGCCCCAAATTTGAAATTTACCAAGATACAAAAACAGATCTTATTTTGTTGTTATCCATGAATTTTCAAATGTATTGTTAAACCAGCAAAAAAAATATTGATTAATTTGTCAAATTGTTATTATTGATGTTAACAGAAAAAAAATAATTTCTTAGACAAGCCCAGTAATGCATGAATGTGTACCGTATGAAAAAAAAGAAGAAAAAAAGAATTCAGTTTTAATTTCCTCATTCCTGTTTCAAATAGCAATGATGTCAAACTGCCTCCTTTGTGTTTTCCAGCCTGAGTGAGAGCTTCTTTATGGTGAAGGGTGCTGCGCTCTTCCTACAGCAAGGGAGCTCTCAGCAGGGCCAAAAAGTGCATCCTCACCACAAACACGCAGGTGAGAACCTCAACAAACATCCATCGGTAGTTCTGCAATTTTATTCTGTTTCCCCAAACAGTGTGTTAGACCTATTAAGCTGTTCAGTTTTGTCTAATCAAGAGGAAGTGGTGGAATATCAACTCTCTAACACTGTAGTTGCTTTTTTTGTGGCTGAAGAGATGAGGTTATTACATATTTACGTTATGTTGTGTAATTTTCATGATCAATTGCATTGTTGTCAGTTGTTCATGGTTGCAGGTGACAGGTTTGTCCACTCTGCGTGCCACCTTGCACGCATTCAGCTTGTCTGAACCTTTCCTATAAACATAGTGGAAACATAACACATAATTCTTGAATTTTCCATCTTATATTTTGGATTCGGACTTTTTGGCACTTATTGAACAGGCGCCATGCCAAATTGGCTGCCCCAGAGCTACGTAAACTCGGGCCATGAATTCACTCACGCATAACTGTCTGATCCACTTGAGTTTATCCAAAACAGACTTAAAATAAACATACTGTTATATTGTGTTGTGTTTTTGGCATATTTCATCACTGTACTCATGTTTTCACTTTCAGTATAAATGAATGTTTTTCAGTATAGAATGTAACTTATCCACCGTGAGAAATGAATAGCAATCTTTTACACACTCTATTTAGTTATCCATCCATTTTCTATACAGTTTACGATACAATATTTTGTTGATCCTGCTATCATTCGGCACCTCAACACCCTGAGGCATGATTGATATTTTCATCAGGTTCTTTGTCAAGACCTGAGGCTAGAGATGACGTTATGTTGCAGTGTACGTGACCAAACAGCCGTGCATGTTCCGTTTTATGCCAAAGGTTGTAATTAACACCTGTCTAGCTGACAGTTTGCTTGGTAACATATTTGAACAATGTTGGCCTCCCGTCAGCATTTGGTCCTGCACAATCTGTTTCACAATCCAGTTCAACTGATGTATCATAAGGAGGGATGGAACAATGGGAATGACTTACTGTGGGTTTGTTCATGTTAAAACGGGAAACCAGGAATTGAAACATCTGCGGGCAATAATAATTTGGAAGTGTAGGAAATGGTATCACTGTCTAACACTATCGTTGTCATTTTCATCTTTAACAGGGGACTTACCTCAACACCTACAGGTGATGATAAACATTCTTCGCTCAGAGGACCGCATCAAACTGGTAAGAAACATCATACAGTGCATCCAGAACATTATTGTTGTTATGTTGTGGCCTTTTCCAAAATTGAATATTTGTATGATTATCCCACAAAATTTTACACGCAGCACCCAGTAATAACTACCGGTAATGACATTTTTTTTAACGATAAAAGACTAAGAAATCACACATGCATATGTTTTGACAGTTTTTGATCAATGCTTTGTGAATGCATGTTTGGCAGCAATTACAGCCTCAGATATTTTTGATTATAATACCACAAGTGTGGCACTTCTTTGCATCACCTCTTACACTCTATCAAGTTGGATACTGAGCATTGATGCATAACCATTTTCGGATATCTCTAGAGTTGTTCTTCAAATTCAAGACAAGGCTTCACGTCATCAATTTGGGAAGGATGTAACATAACTAAATGTGATAAAAGTGAATCACTTTGAAAACTTGCGAATACTCCAAATATACTGCAAGTGTAGAAACTCTAATAAACTAAAGCATACACACACATCCAGTACATGCCAGTGGCTTACCTGGCACAGTCAACCCTCTACAATGCCATTTAATGTGTGCTAAAGATACTCTACTTGTTCTTTGTAATTATCAGTTGTAAAAGCAGGTTTGAACAGCATGTTTTTTTTGAAAGCATGACCAAATGTTTCCGTGCTGTGCGTTAGTTAGTAGGAAGCTTGGAAGTATGAAACAAACACATACTGGTTAGACTGCCCATTACCTACATACAAAACTGAGAATTTTCAGTACAGAAATTGCATGTAATTTGGTGTGGCAGAACTACAAATAGTCGTAGTAATATAAAGCTTTTCCACCCTGGGCATGAATAAAACTGTAACATAACTTTGAAATGAATGTAAATTGTGTGTCCCTGAGTAGGCCGTGCGGCTGGAGAGTGCATGGTTAGATCGTGTGCGATACATGGTAGTTGTGTACACCAGCGGACGGCAGGACACGGAGGAGAACATCCTTCTGGGAATCGACTTTACTAACAAAGACTGGTGAGGAGACAGCTGTAGAATGTGCTACTATGAATAACACCCACGTGTGTGGCAGTAGGATTTATACTTGGAGTTGTGCTTACCGTTTTGTGCTCACTCTTACTTTTTGCATTTCTAATAGTGTCACGTATTTGCTAATTTGATGGTATTAAATAATGCTTTCATATCCCTGCCAGCAAAAGCTGTTCGATTGGCATGGTGCTACCTCTGTGGAGTGACAGTAAAATCCATCTGGATGGAGATGGGTGAGTGCCACAGTAATATTTCCCTTCATATCAACGCTGCAAACAGCAGTGTTATCACACTCCAGCTCGTAGAGTGACCATCTGTTTTATTTTCACCTCAGGGGCTTTACTGTGAATACGGCAGGGCGGACTCATGTCTTCAAACCTGTGTCAGTGCAGGCGATGTGGTGAGTAATCCTCTGCAGCCATAGTGACGATCTGCAGCGGTTTCCTTTCATGACACAGCACAACAAATCTCCTGATTGCATGTGCCAATCTGCACCAGAAATGCTTTTTGGCTGACCGTCTGCAGCAGTATGCCTGCCACCTGCTGGAAATGAGAGAGCACATTCAGTTGATCGTTTAGCTGGTATGGCTGAAAACAGTCTAACCGTCTTCCATAATCTGTATTTCAAACCAGGTCAGCTCTCCAGGTGCTCCACAAGGCTTGCGAGTTGTCCCGTAGATACAACTATTTCCCTGGGGGTATGACTCTCACTTGGATGGGTTACTACGAAAGCTGCATTGCTTCAGAACAGAGTTGCATCAATGAATGGAACACCATGAAGGACTTGGAGTCAACACGTCCAGACTCGCCTACTATGTTTGTCGACAAGTCAGTCATCATAAATTACATACAAATCTGAACGTTGTGTAAGATGATTCTGCAGCACTGGTGTTGAAAGTGTCATTTTTGCAACCGTGTCATCTCTTAACACATAAATAAAAATCTCCTGACAGGCCTTCAGAGAGAGAGAGGACAGAGTGCCTTATCAGAGCCAAACTCCGAAGCATCATGACATGCCAGGATCTTGAGAACGTCACATGCAAACAGGTAAACCTGACTCACACAGGGGGCCGGATTCCATTTTGTGCTTGTTGTTTGTTTACTTACATACTTGACTAGGTTCGTGGCCATTTTTATTCTTTTGACACTACTTGTGTTCTCACTTTCCTATTTGTTGCTGTAGCAGTGTGTTAACCTTCTCCATGTTGGGCAAATTTAAAACTATGATAACGTTTTTTGTTAAAAAAAAAAAAATCTTAACTTTTTTCAGCTCACTCAATGCAGTAAAATAAAATAATATAAACAAATCTACACAAATGTTTGATTAAAAATTCAAGCTCATCTTGTGATCGTGTCTTGTTTATGAGTCGTGTTAATGATATGACTACCTTGTTAGATCCGTACTGTGTTGGAGCAGCACATGAGCTGCAACCTGAAGGAATTCAAAGAGTTCATCGACAATGAGATGCTGTTGATTTTGGGCCAGATGGACAAAGCTACACTCATCTTTGACCACGTCTACCTGGTAGGACAGCTTATACTGGATCACCAAATCGTCTGAAAGGATAATAATAATATACTTCACCTCACCGATATATTTATTCTTTCTTTGGAGGGCTCTGAATGGAATGCATCAAATTTGGAAGAACTGCAAGAAACGGGGTGATTTATTTAATTTTATAGAGTAGCTTTGATAACAACACACACATGCAAAACATATTGACATTGCGATGTGAGCAAGAAAGACTGACTTTTATCTCCCTTCCTCAGGGTGGGCTATATCCTCAACGTTACCAGGGAGATAGACAACTTTTTTCCAGGCACATTCAGTTATCACAACATACGTGTGTATGACGAAGAGGCCACTGACCTGCTGGCTCACTGGAACGATACGTACAACTTCATTGTTAAAGCAAAGTGAGTCATCCAGCTATGTAATCAGCACTTCAGACATCAATTATCTACATGCATTGGGTTGCTTCTGTGGGATTGGCTGATTAGGTATTAACATCAACAAGCAGTTTAAAGGGGAAGTCAACCTCAAAATTGTTTTTACAATAATACAGTATGTTGTATGGGCTCCTACTGGTCTATAAACATGACATTCTGATTATTATTGTGTTTGTGGAATATAGATTAGGCAACAAAATCCAACTCAGGGGGCATCCTTTTTTTCTGGTGCACTCACACACATATATGGTCTCCCAGGCGGGGAAACGAACTCACGCCAACCTGCACCGAATGCAAGTGACGGTAACCACTCCGCCAACCGGAGGAGGGGGCATCCATTTTGCCACTTGCTGTTGACTGAAAATGGCATCACAGTTGCAGGTAGTGACCAGTCACAGATCAGTTTGCGAATGTTACATAGAAAAAACTAAAAAACAAACAAACAAACAGGTGAGCCGTAATTGGTCGTTACGTTTCCCTGAGCAACTATGTCGTCGTTTTCAGTCGAAATGGCTGCCCCCTTTTGTCACTTGCTGTCGACTGTAAATGACATCGGAGTTGTTCAGACCTCAGGTAAGGACCAATCATGGCTCACCTGTTTTCTGAGTTTGGTCAAGAAACATTCGCAAGCTGACCCGTTACTGGTCATTGCCTGAGTCCTGTCCTGTCAGTGTACACTATTCACAAAAAGTTAAGGATAGTCGGCTTTTGTTTGAAATTTCACAATTGATAAGGAGAAGAATGTTAAAATCGCAGATGCTTAATCTATGAATCGACCAACAAATTTCCAAGAACGTCCACTTCTATGCCTTTTTGTTATCTCCGCTGCAACCTGCTGATGACACAGTGACACTACCGTGTAACCCCAGTGGCCACATCACTCTGAAAATGTCCTGTTTGAAGCCTTACACTTGCTAAATAATACTGATAAATAGTTGGGTGTCGTGTTGATCTCTTATGAACAGCATGATTAGGGGGACTATTTAAATACCAAATTCTAATAGAACCAAGAAATCAAATTGAAACACTGAACAGTTGGACATGTGGAAATTAAATTCACCGATTAAAGGTTATATTGCATTTTCGGTTGGTCCTGAAATGTCACCCAAAAATATCCCAAACTTTTTAATGAGTAGTTTTTAATGTACATTTAAAAAAAAAAGTTAGCTAATGACTTTAACCTTCTCTCACCAGGAAGAACTACTCCAAGTGTCTGGTTCACTGTAAGATGGGTGTCAGCCGATCTGCCTCCACCGTCATTGCGTACGCCATGAAAGAGTACGGCTGGTCGCTAGAGAAGGCGTACAACTTTGTCAAGGAAAAGAGGAGCATCACACGACCTAACCCAAGTTTCATGAGGCAGCTGGCAGAGTATGAGGGCATCCTTGATGCAAGGTATCGCTTAAAATGTGCACATTAACTTCTTAACGTCAGACTGACGTGTCCTTTGCGTCTACATTCAGCAAACAGCGTCACAACAAGCTGTGGCATCCAGACGCAGACTGTGAGATGGCCGAGGGCCAGCAGGTCTCGGCCCAGTGCTGTGGTGAAGAAGAGGGAGACCACCTCACCCCAGAGCCGACCATGTCTCCCTGCTGCGAAGATGCAATGCCGGATAAAGGCGCAGCATGCCCCTCCCCTTGCCGAAAAGTAGCCCTGGAGATCGATCCCGCCTACAACAACTATTATTTCCGAAGGCTGTCTGACTCTGCGCTAGACAGTGAGCCCTCAACACCCGTGCGTGGTCCCCCTCTTCTCGGCATGGAGAAAGTCTTCATTGAAATTGAGGATGTTGAGCGAGATGCTCTGCTGGATGACGAGGCGTTTGACGGGCGCGAGGGTCTGGGCCTTCCCCCCTTTGAGTCTACAGCCGAGGGCACCGCAGCACAGACCTGCAACCGTGGGCCAGAGCCATTGGAGGAGTTGCGTCTGCGACTGGAGTTTAGCACAGTGGAGGAAGAGGACGAAGAAGATGTGCAAAAGGAGGAGGCCGACATGGAGGTCCTGATGCAGCCAGATGACGGAGGGGGTGGGGATGGAGGTAGAGGGGCGGAGGAAACTCAAGATGTCGAGGTCGAAGGAGATGCCGACAGCAATGGTATGGACCTGGCAACCCTGAATGAAAATTCCAACAACAACAACCGATTTACCTCTCACCAGAACTTCAATGTGAGTTTGTATTGTAGGCACCCAATAATGTATTAATTTCCTGAAAATGCACTTAACTCAATCAAAAATATATTAAAACCCAATAATATAATAATTTAACCAAAAATTTCTTTAAAAATCCTAACTGATCCTGTAATATAATTTTTACCGATAATTTAATACCTTTTTACATTAAAGGTGTATTCCCAGAAGTCTTTGCGGCCGTTACTTCTAACTATCATCAATCATTCACTCCCAGCCATTTTCACTGAAGTAACCCCCTTCGCTCCCGGCTATTTTACTGGATTTTAAATGATTTTGCAAGGCCCACAGAATATTGTGTTATATTGCTTTAAAAACATGGAACTTACCAAAAGAAAGATTAGAAACTCTTCTTTCATCAGAGTTTTGCAGCAATTGGCGTTAGAATATAGCTAAGTTTCATCATTATTCACAAATTTGTTTAAAACACTGGGGGAAATAGCCTTTTTGCAACATGGCCCTGGTTGATCTCGTATACTCTGCTGCCACCTGCTGGCCGTTTTTTGTAATAACTACTGTTGCTTTAAGTGTCCTCTTCAGGTCAGAGGCTGCATCAAAGCCTTCTGTTTGCTCTAGCATAAAAAATATATATTTAAAAAAACTTATAAATGCGTTTTTGGGACCATTTCAATATTTAAAATAGAAAGTTTTTATACGTTTTGGGGAGAAAATTAGTTAAGTGGGCGGAGTTTTCTTTAACTTTGCGGAGTTGGTTTAACACTAAATAAATCAACTCTGTCTAACTCCAACACTGACCTACATTAAAATCCGACTGTTAAAAATAAACTTTATTGGTTGAAATCAACTCTGAAACAATTAACACTAACATTTTTGCTGTGAATTTGCCACTGAAAATGAACATATTGTCAGGATTTTTTTATTCCATTTTTGGTGAAATTATTACTTATTGGGTTTTGTTACATTTTTGATCGAGTGAAGTGCAAATTGTATTACATGTTTTGGAAATTATTACATTATAGGGTGCGACAAGGCGTTACTGTAATTTGCAATATTTTATACATACATGTTTCCACTTTTTTTCCTCTTTAGGGAAAAGCTGCCACTCTTGCATCTGATGTGTCTTTATTTTCACGGAGGGATTTGAATTCCAAGCAGAAGGACATTTCTCCAACCTCTGTTTCAGATCCTTGCCTTAAGCTCAATCCTCCTGACATCCCAAGTGCTCCATTCCTACTATCGTCTAAAGACCACCAGTGTTCAACCGCGTCTCTGTCCGACTGTGCCAACAGTGCTTCCTTTGCTCCTGCAGCTCTCCCCGATGTACCGCAGCAGCCACTGGACTCCCTTCATGTTGTCGGGGTGCAGGACTGTGGTGATATGTTGCATGAAAGCATCGAGTGTGAGAATCGGCCATCTGTCAGCTCTTCAGAGGTTCTCCCTGAGCTGATGGCGATGGAGTTGCACAATGATACACCTGCCGTGGCCTGCCACCTGGCCCAGCAGCAGGAGGCCTTTGTGGAGCTGCAGAGGTCAGGTTTGGTGCGGCGCCATGCAGAGAGACTGGAGAGACTTTCAGGTTTGGCCCAAGAGAGCCTGCATTCGGTGAAACCTTTGCACGCATGTCATATGTCCAAGAAGAACTTTCAGCACGAGGAGGAGGAGGAAGAAGAGTTCGCCATGACAACATCTACACCGTGCCAAGTAAGGTTAGAGCCCCTGGTCGTTCCCCTCACCAATGAAGCCTTGCTGGGGGTGGTGGGGTCGGGGATACTCACCCCCACCTCCTCGCCTCACGGCGCCGCACTGACGCGCAGCTCCAGCAGTGACAGTCTGCGCAGCGTGAGAGGAAAGCCCGGCCTGGTACGTCAGCGGGCGCAGGAGATCGAGACACGGATGCGCCTGGCGGGCCTCACCGTGTCGTCCAGGCTCAAGCGGTCCAACTCGCTGGCCAAGTTGGACAGCCTCAACCTGTCCTCAGAGGACCTGTGCTCCGCCTGCTCTTCAGATGCAGGAACACTACTGCTTCTCTCGCTGTCCCCGGAGCCAGATCACAGCATGGAGTGGGAGTCGCCTGCCACCTCCGCTCAACCCCGACCCTGCAAGGACTTGCACACCCCAGAGAAAGCTCGAGCGGGCGAGCCCGTAAGCTGACACGGATGGGGGCACTCCAGCTCCCCCCCATTTCTCACCACGTAGCGCTGTAGAGGGTTGTACAGATTGTGGAAACAAAACAAAAAAGAATATATACAAAGCATTCACTTATTTGCCACATTGTTTGTCAAACTGCTTTGACAGTGAAAGTCATATTGCTGTATCTGACACGAGAAGCCATCAGTTGACCTCAGACTTGGTTGGGATAAACAAGTGCCTTATGTTTGAGACCAGAGAGGCACACAGTTTTAGGCAGAAGGATAAGAGGATAACAACCTTCAATTCACAGCCCCAGTACCTAGTATGTACTTAAAAACGGTATCCAGCTGCATTTTTAATCAATCTGGTACAAAGTAGTATTGTTCATTGACAAAGCTGTTTTTTTCCCTGTCAGAAAGTGTTGTTGTGAAAGTGTTAATTGTAGAGTTGTTTACCACACTGTTTATTTTTTAGAT
This sequence comes from Leptonotus elevatus, assembly GCF_054856555.1. NCBI lineage: Eukaryota > Metazoa > Chordata > Actinopteri > Syngnathiformes > Syngnathidae > Leptonotus > Leptonotus elevatus. The sequence goes on along the minus strand of NC_141243.1, from coordinate 17,571,023 downwards.
GCCATAGGCCTTCATGTTGAATTCGTGGAGAGCCGTTTCTTGCTCAACTTGAGATAGTGATGAAATTGATGCGTGACGAAGCGTGAGCATGAATGAGTGATTGAAATGAAAAGTGGGGAGAGAGCTTGGCTTTTCACTGTCTTCAACAAACATCAGAATAATTTCTGTGTGTGTTGTTCCTTTGCACTGCTTTTTAAAAAAATAATAATAATAAGTATACTGGTACACAACTAGCTATCTTCCAAAATAACCTAAAAGTAGTGTTAACCATTTCATTCCCTTCAGTGATATATGGAAAAGCAGTGAGCAGTCATGCTTCGTGGCTTGAAATCTGTCTAAATGCAAATCAAGGATTTCATATCAGAAATGGTTTGTTTTTTCTTTGGCCATAGTTCTATGAACATTTTTGACAAGCTATAAAAATGAAAAGAAGTCATCCTTGAGGATTGCCAACATTAAAGTCATTATTTTTAAATGTGAAAAACCAAAGCTCTGTGGCTGTCTCATCAAATTAAAGCTGTACAATATAATCATCATGTCAATCATGTATTTAAATGCTGTCACATCATTTTGCACATTCGGGAGAAACGGAAAAAAAACTTGAGGGAGTTGTTGGGCTTATTGCTGTTAGGCTTTTATGCTCATATCCACTTTTTAAAACTACGATCACGATAGGTTACATCATTTTTGGTAACCATGTTTTTTTTTTTATATTCAGTATGCAGTAACTTTTGTACTGTACATTGCTGTAGTTTGAATGCATATTGCACTTTTTATGTTAAATAATGTACTGTATGTGTCGAATATGAAAATAAACATGTTTTTTTTCATTGTGTGCGTTAGTTGTGTATTATGATTATGAATAGCATGGACAATTGCGAGCATCGGGGCATTTCTGATATTCCTGCAATGCACCGCTTTTTCACAGTAAAAACTTGAGTATAGGCAGATTGTAGTCAAATGACATTTAATCACATTTTAAAATCTAAACAATCCTCCCAAATCAAACCGCAACTTCCCAAAGTACAAAGCTTTTCAATGAACGGAGAGCCTCCTTTCATCAAGAAAGACCGCTATTTTGACTTGTGACGTACACTCGGAATTGTCCTATAAACAGCCATGATGATTATTCAAAAATACGCCTAAACTTAAGCCTCGAACTGGGAAGAGAGCAACCAAGAAAGGAGGATTATTTATTTTACAAGCTCCAGCACACGCGTGCTGCAGCTGGCTTTAAGCTTTTTAAGCTAAACGGGAAAACTGCCATAAACCTTAATATCTAGCCAGTGACTTGACTTTGATGGAGTTCGTGTGTGTTACATCATTACGTCATCGTACTGTCATCTGTGTGTTTTGGCTGGAGAACGTTATTCCTAACAGCCAGGTTATATAACGTTTAGTTTCCCTGTTTGCATGACATCAATGGATGACTTAAGTTACACGCTCTGCTGACCTCAACGACCGTGCGTGCCTTTCTCCTGAATAATAGGTCTGTGAGACTGTGTACAATAGCATGTGATGGAGGCGCTCTTACGTGGTGGCGTCTAGCATAAATATATTTCATTGTCTCCGTATTGTTACGCATAGTAGATTGTTTCAGGAAGCGCCTCTCGCTAAAACAAAGGCTTTAGAATTTAAACTGTTTCAAACGAAATGCTACCCGAATTGAATTACATTTGTTCGACTTAACCCTAACCCAAGATTGAATACGATTTATAATAATTGTTCGGAAATCGTATTGATCTGTCCCTAGGTTGATTTCTATAAACTAATTGCCGTGATTAATTGAATCGATATTATAAAGCTGCTGCTGAAAGCGAGACAGAGAGGAGCTGATACACATTTTACAAACATGCAAACAAGTTGCCTGTCCTCCAAAACAGTAGCTTTCGGTCTACAGTCACTTTGTAAATCCTGGTCTCCAAACCACCACTTTTGTTTCATTATTCAAGTAAGCTGTATGTCCTGTTTGCATGTTACCATAGTTACTAAGAGAAACAAATGTAAAAAGTTGCAGGTAGGCTATGTAGCAAATAACTTCCGATGCACACCTACTGTAAATCCACCAGGATTACTATAATTAGGCCTACTTAGTAGTAGTTCTCTTACTATTTACTTTTGGAACTGGAAGGTTATGTAGACGCAACACACTGGATGGACATTTGTTTCATCATCTTATAGGCAAGCTAGTTGACCAAAAATGTTCACTTGGGGTCCGCATAACAGAAAAATGAAAATACACAAGGTTATTAAACAAATTGAAATCAAGCAAGTGAGTGTTTTTACAGTAAATACTGTTAAACGGCTAAATTATGTACAGGCTAGCTTTCAGTTACAGGTGATAAGGCAAATAGTTAAGAATTTCCAAGATTTTGGGATGGTCGACAGCCCTGTATTCCACTGGACTAGATCCACCCCCTGCACTGTAAATCAATCAAATCCCATCTCCACATTCAAGAAAAAAAACAAAAACAAAAAAAGCAAATCATAGTAAGCTGGCCATAAAAAAAAATTAAGTTGCTAGAGGATCATCCATTAATGTTCATAAATCGAACCTTGACACAAAAAAAGTGGGGAAAACATGTTTTCTAAAATTTTATTATTTTTATTTAAAAGTGTTTTGAAAAGAAATTGTGTTATTTACGTCATATATAGTTTATTTGTATGTTTGATTAATTTTTTTTGTTACAGGCTTTGTGGGCCGTGTCGTGTCATTTTTAATATATGGATGGAGTGCCACAAATGACGTCCAGGCCATAGTTTGGACTACACTTCTATAGTCGCTTTCTCACCAAACACAAATGCAAGCCTCAGCTTAAGAGACCAAAATTAGTCCACCAAGACCCATTGTATTTACAACTTGAGTCCCCCATTTTGTTGAGTGTGTAATTAAAAAATAAATAAATAAATAAGTGAGTTCAATGGAGTTTTCCTCAGATAAATACCAGAATCATAGTATTGACTAATGTGGAGAAAAGTTGAGCCCAGCAAATGTCAGTGGTGAGGTTTCTCAACATAGAGAAAAGTAAGTTTACAAGTTTCACCTCAGCGTATTAGCCAAATGAGCTGTGAAATCACATGGCTATCATATAAGGCACCCATTGCTTGCCTGTTTCAGTGAGGACGGATCATCTTCGAACAAGCAACAAAGAACACACTGTCGGTCCTGCCAGTGAGATTGAGCGAGGGAAAGATACAAGATTCACACCGCTACTTCTAACTGGTAAGTGTAAGCCTTCACTGACCTGTACATGATAGAAGAGTCTTACTAGATCCTTTACATTGGATTGACTAAAGCCAAGGGTGATGGCATTGCACCTTTGATATTGATGTACCAAAAAAAGAGAAATGGTCTGATTTCCAGTTATGGATTTTTTTTAAATTGGTTTTACTTCCTGTATATGGGTGAGTATGTTGAGGCTGCAAAGCACATGGTGATCAAGTGTGAAGCTTCAGGCATTAAAGGGAGGATCAGACAGGATAACGGGCCGCTTGTTCACAGTGATGGACCTCCTCAATGCTTGAGGTTCACCATGGTGAAGGCTGGGAGCCTTCAATGTGAGAATCGGAGGCTCACGCCTCTCCTTTTGTGGTTGTTTACTCTTTCACACAGAATATTTTGGTGCTCTTGTGTGAAATTCTGCTATGCACTTCTCTCTAGTGCAGCTTTACAGGGTCTGATAGCATTCGTTCCCTGGGCCATGTGTTTTGGCCAACGTGCGGGCTTGTCAGATGATAAAGCAGCAGCAGTCATATGTTGTCACACTGCGGAGAGGAGAGAAAACAAAACCCACGCCAGATTGCTGTCTGGTTATTGTTCATTGTGTGACATTTTCTCCACTTGCTCTCACACACATCTCTTTTTTGAGAACTCACTAGCATGGAGAAGCCCATTCACCGAGCAGTTTTACACTGCTCGTCCTCATTAAGGTCATGGGTCAGCTGCAGCCTATCTCGGCTAACTTGGGTCGAGGGGTGGTGTAGCTACACCTAGGACTGGTTTCCGGTCAGCACATATGGACAAAAAAAACAGTCCGACTCTTATTCACACTTCTTAACAATTGAGTCTCCAATTTAAACTAACATGAATGGTTTTAGAATGCAAACACATGGAGCACATGATACAACCCTACAGGAAGGTGGGAGCCAAGATTCAAACCCAGATGTGCAAACCATAGTATTATAATTGTATTATTTCTGGGTCTAACATACAAAACCCACAAAACAATCCTGATGACAAGTCTGCCACATTGTCTGTTTCCAAGGCAAGAATCACAATCAATATTAATTGCTAGCGTGCCAGCTGTAAAAATTGTGTGCTGGCTTATGTGCGACTATTAAGTTAGTTAGGTTGTAGGTACTTACTGACGCAAGTACTAGAGGATGGGTGAGTACTGATTTCAGGTATTGGTATCGGGCCGATGCAACCTTAGTTTGTTTAGGTATTGAGTACTCACGGAGGCTGCCGATACCAACCACTGATACTTCCGGCAAAAATATCCAACATCGAGTAAATCCTCTTCGGCAGTTTGAATTATCATCTGCATCAGAAAGAAAGGTTCATATTTTTGGGCATTGTGATATATGAAATGTTATTTATAAAAATACTCTGTATTGGTGTGTTCTCAGAGTGAATACTCATTCTTGTATAGGTACGCATGTAAGTAAAATAGAGTAGTTAGGTATGTATGTAAGTTGGTCAGTAGGTAAGTTAATAATCAGGTACTTAAATAAGTACGGTAGGTCGATTGGTTGGTAGGAAAGTATATTATTTCAGCATTGTAGATTACAGATTATAATCAACATTGCATCATATCTCCTAATCATGTACTTTTCCAATCAATTATTGGACAAAGTGCCTTAATTCCCTATCCTAATTTTTCATATTCCCAAAACATTTGCTTTGAACTTTGTGGGATTAGTTTGGGGAAGATACTTTAATGTTCCACACTAAGTAAGGTCCACAAAGGCATGCTTGGAAGAGTTTGTTGTAAAGAAACATGACGCAACCCCATATTTCCAGTAAAATATTGTCACATTTGGAGGACCAATCCTGACCCATCCGCAAGGTAGTCATTTCTCATTTGACGCTGATGTTAAATAAGTAGAATTGCCCAGCAGGCCTGAGTGCCCCGCAAAAATCTTGTGACTGTAATTTGCCTTAAAAATGTGCATGCAGAGCAAGTGCATGAATACCCGGCACAAGCAACACAACAGCAGTTATTGTAATAAGATGCTCTGAATCACAGCAACCACAAAAATGACCTGCGTGTGACAATCGATTGTTTGCTGCGTGATTCTGTCCTCACACTTAATTTCAATTGTGTGGACCGTGACAGTGACAGGATTATTTTTACTGCTGTTTTATTTGTGACCTTTTCGTTTCTTATCCCTGTTATGAAAGTTAATTTTTAATGCAAATTTGATTTGTGAGTGAGCAGGGTTACTTTCTAATACTGTTAAAGTGCACATTTTGAGTGACCTTTTATTGTGCCATTTCATGCTTTCTAATTAGCATAATATGCCAAGAGGTGAGGTGACTGGAATACCTCAGCAAAGGAGAGGTGCTCACTAACAGCTTTAGACAGATTTATGAACAATATTTGAGAGACACAGACTCTTTTTATGTGCAAAGAAAAAGTCTTTGCGTTTAGCTCATGAAAAATGGTAGCAAAAGCAAAAGTTTTGCGTTTACTTATGTTCTTGTTCAGTGACTGTAACAAAAATAAACTATTTTTATTAAAACAACATACTTTGACTAGGATTATCAGACTGTGTTACATGTGAAGGTTGAAAGCAATCTTTTTTTTTAAACAAAATAATTCACTATTTATGTATCAGAGTAATGATGGACAAATGTTTTTTGTTTGGCTCTAGGCTAGTCATCCAATTTCATATAAGGCGTGAGATACATTGTCCCCACCCAAAAAATAAAAAATAAAAAATAAAATAACAGCAGAAAATATTAATAAAAAATCTAACACATGACATAAATTACTATAAAGTAACGATGGGGGAATTAAGCATCATGAAGCACTTGTGATATTTTTTGGATTTCTTTGTTTTAAGATGTAGTGGAAATGTAATCAATTTACATTGCACTCGCCTTAATCTTTAAACCAAGAACACCATCTAGAGGAGTAAAAAAAATACTGCAGGTGCTTCATGAACCTTAATTTTCCCATCACTACTTTATAGTAATTTATGTCACGTTAGATTTTCTTTTATTAATATTTTCTGCTGTTCTTTTTTTTTTTTTTGGTGGGGACAATGTATCGCACGCCTTATATGAAATGAGATGACTAGCCTAGAGCCACACAAAAAACATTTGGCCAAAAATCCACAGACAAAAGGCCAAAAAGTGACCAAGGTTAATGCAGATATATACTATAACAGTGGTTCTCAACCCCGGTTCTCGAGTAACCCCATCCAGCCCGTTTTCCACGTATCCAACAGCCAACAAAGGTGTTTCAAATGATCAGCTAATCAGCAAACTCTGCACGAAGCCTGATAACGATCCTCAGCTGTGAAATGGCGGAAATAGATGCTGGGTCATCAACATGGCATCCATAAATCACATGACTTGGATTTAACCAATAAGAGCAGCTGGGGTCAATTCAAAGAATGTCCAGACTTTCCTTTATATGGCTTTGAAGACAAACCGGGTGTGTAAAGTGTGATATAATTTATGTTTTTTTTGGGGGGGGGGCTGAATTGACAAAAGTATGTCACAGACTCGTTATTAAAATATATACAAACTGTTTGAACTTGTTGGGAAAAAAATCCATGGTATGTCTCTTGTGAAAAACAGCTTGTTTCGTCCAGTTGGATGAATTTTTGGGCTGGTGTCTTGTTGTGAGGTTAACACCATGTCTTTCTCCATAGACCAGTATGGGACAGACCCAGGACAAATTAGAAGGCGGAGAACAGACGCTTGTTGGCGGAATGGAGGACAAACACCCTGGCTGTGGACATTCAGACAATAATACAGATGATGTCATGAAGGCAGGAAGTGCCTGTGAAGAGGAGGCTGGCAGTTCAGAGGGAAAAAAAGATTCAGTGGAGCCAGACACGGAAGATTTGGATGAAAGCCACAGCCAGGAGCCAATAACATCTTCCAATGAGAGGAACGTCAATTTGTGGGTGAGACCTTGTGTTGTTGCTGCAATCGAGGTGAAACAAGAAGGAGTGTCAGGAAGTGGTACAGGAGGTGAAGAAGTAGGGAGGGGTGTTCCATTGGCTTCAACAGGCAAAAACCAAAAAGGTAGCGTCACGACCGAGGAGAGAGCTTCGACACACAAGTTGCTCAATACAAAAAAGAACGAAGAGAAGAGTGCCGAGAAGGACTTTGAAGTCGAAATGGAGGACCAAGGTGAAGGAAACCAAAACAAACGTGAGTTGTTTGCACCCTCTTGGGATTCAAACTCTTTAATGCTACAAGATCATCAAGATTCTAACCCATCGAATCCAGTCACAGGCATGGAACCCAATTTTATTTTGGAGAAGCTGTTGAGGAGAAACCGAAAGGAGGCCTGTCCAGCTCTAGACAAAATACAGGAGATGGAAACCGATAGATTTGACATGGAGATAGAGATGACCACACCTGTCGCTATGGCAACCGCTTTCGCAACTGAGGAAAGGAGCACAGCAGTAAATGTCACCCGGAGCATATTATCATCATCGGCAATCAAAACAACGCAGGGTGACTTTGAAGTGGACGATCCTGCTGACCGTTTGGCCAAAAAATCCAATTACTGCAAAACTAATAAGGTGAAGAAATCAACAAAGGTTCAAGACAACAAGGCGATCATACCAAATAAAAGCTCTTTGAACCCTTTACAAACAGCTTTACGTGAAAGAAGGTCATGTGAGGTCAAGTGTGTGAGCACTAAGGAGGTCACACAAACCTTTGGGCCTCCACTGATAGGAAGTGATGACCAAACGGCAAACTCGCAACACGTTCCCCTTAGAACAAATGAGGATGGCGGCTCAATTTCGATCCCATCCAAGGCAAAAAAAAGCCACCCGAAGAAGAATCTTCCCACGACCAACAAAGAAACGGGAACACCAGAGCAGCCTGATAAAAAATCCGCAGATGATAACGTTTTAATGAGAGAAAAGTCCCCCGACCCTGCCAGGCCGCGGCCTGTCTCTGATCTCATAAAAGAAAACATCCAGCTTCATGAGAAGCGTCTCCACCAGGATTGGTCCAAGCCCGCCAAGGTCAAATGCGATGAGCATAGTCAGTCTGTGAAAGTAGCACAAATGAAGGCCACATTTGACTCACCTCACAAATCCCCTGAAAAAGTCATTGAGAGGAAGCCGTCTGTAAGAAAAGGTAAGCTGTTTGCAAAGTAGGACCTCACAGTAAGTAAAAAGTGATGTGATAACATAACAGGATGCTGTACAGTAATGAATCCGGATGAGGTTCCGGAGTGTGGGCCGGATTATGTAATTTACCATCTGCTTTCTGTTCTGTGAAATGTAAGAGTTTTAGCAGCCTCTTTTTTTTTTTTTTTTTTTTATTACCAGGAGCACAGAGGCACGTGACTAAAGTAAAGTACAAATAAAAGGTGGAAAATAAATGAAAGAGGAAAGTTTGCGTTTTGCGCGAATGTCTATGCAAAACATCGCCATCTTGTGGATACAACATTCACTAATTTATAGTAGAGAATGTATTCTTGTAGAAGCAATCATTTGATAATGTAAACACACTGACAGACATTTCTGGAATTTATGTTAACTAAGTATTGTGCAAAATCATTATCTAACCATGAAGGTTATTTGTGCAAATTTGTTATTTCAGACGTGTGCACCAAACTGTAAGTTTGCTACCCAAGAAATAGTTGTCACTTTCAAAAAGATTAGTGAATAGTGACCCCTGCACTAGAATGTAATTACACTCAAACTGTAGCGTTACGTATAAGGATAATAAATATTTGGTAATTGTCTAAATTGAGATGTTTAATTATTTCAGTTGTTGCATCAGATGCATGACCATTTGCTCGGCTTACTGAAAATAAGTCTACAGTATTAGGTCATATTTACTGAAATCAAAACGATTTAAATCCAAAACATTTCAAGTCAGCATTTTAATATAGGACCGCCTTTTTGATAGCACCTTCACAAATGTTAGTTATAAAAAGTACAAAACAATAAAATGTCAAGCAAATACTTTAAAAAATGGTCTAAGTCAGGGATCACCAACCTTTATGAAAGTGAGAGTTACTTCTTGGATTAATACAAAGTGCATTCACTCTACTGAAATAACATATTTGCACAAATAGCATTTTATCATTTTTAATAATTACTGGAGAATTCAATCACAAAATCTATGCGCCCTGACTAGAATAAAAACAGCATTCTGGTTAATATCACTTTTGTGGAACAAGAACTAAGCAGCAAAAAAACTGTTTTTACCATCTCAGTGTGCATCCATTTTGCCACTTACTGTTGACTGAAAATGTCACAGTTGATCAGGGCTCTGGTAGCAACCAATCACGGCTCACCTGTTTTCTGAGTTTGGGCATGTGACGTTCGCTAGCTGAGCTGTGATTGGTCATTACTTGACCCTGAGCAACTGTAATGTAATTTTCAGTAGAGAACAAGTGGCAAAATGGCCACCCCTGAGATGGATAGAAATGGGTGGATTTTTTAAATTCATATTTCACCAACACTATATTAATCAGAATGCCATGTTTATAGTAGTGTGAACTCATAGAACATATTATTGTAAGTAATTTGGGGAAGAGGAGTTGACTTCTTTAATGATACTAATTTATGTGAAGGTACTTCACCGATAACGAGGAAACATCCATTTCATTATGTAACATTTTACTAACTCATACTGTATAGTATAACGGAAATAACGGTTGCGAAAGCGCCATAAAACGGCGCTTTCGCAACCGTTATTTCTATAACTATCTGCCAATGTTCACTATTTAAAATGGTATATTTATAGAAACTTACAATGTCCTACTACTACTCGTGCCCCTGGCCTGATCAGTTGAACAGTGTTATCTGAAACAAACACGGTTTTGGAAAAATAGTTAATAAATAGAAATTAAAATCTGGTAAAATTCTGCACATTTTTTTGTGGGAAAAATCCCAATTTACCTCAATCCAAATTTTTAAATGCATTACGTCACTCTGTTTTGACTGAATCCATCTTTTTTTTTTTTTTTAACTGTTAATTGTTCTTGAGGGGGCCCCTGGCGGTCGCGGGGTCCAAAGCAGGTGCTTAGTTTATGCATTGGTCTCTGCAAGGAAGGAAGGAAGAAAGAAAAGCGTACACTGCTCCCAAAAAGTCGCGTTATCACAGAATTGACGCTGATTGTTTGACAGAGGTGTCAATCAAATCCGCTGTACTACTCAGCGACGGGCGAGCCGGGCCGGGGGCGGGTCTATCTGCTGCAGCAGGGAAAGCGCTCAGAGAGGAAAGCATAAGCAACTTGTATCAGCCTCTCAGTCATAGCGTGGAATCGTTTGAGATTCGCCGGTTTATATCACTCTTTTTTCAGGAATATTTTCATTTTCCTCTCAGAAGGTAGGTTATGAAACGTTTTCTTTTAAAAGTGTTGTCCGTTTGCCTAGGTTGACCCCGAAAAAGTACACGCGTAGCTAGAATGTACACTGAGTGGATTTAAGCTAACATTAGCCGGCGACTTAACCCAACTGTCATTGGGAAGGAAATAGTCGTCCATTAGCGAAAAAAAGCCCGTCGGAGTCGAGGTTTCGCTCCAGGTCGACGTGAATTGCGGATGTAGGACATGGAGCGGGTGGGGTGGGGTGGCCAACCTTAGTGCGGCAGTAAAAACTTATCTGCGATGAAGCAACACAAGCCGGAGGTAGAGAAGGCAGAGAGCCGCGCCCTGGCCGCTGGCACCCTGCAGCACCCGCTTGCACCTTAACACAGGAGACGATTACTAGTGTATGGTCTTACTTGAACACAATGCCTAGTTAGAAGTGGCCTCCACTACAAATTGAACCCAATGTCGCGATATCCCGTTTACAGCACGTGCTTGGGTGGGTAATGATCTTTCATTAAAGTTAAAGCGTTTACATTTTAGGATCATTCTGTAACTTCTGAAAAAAAAAAAACTTCGTTATGAAGATTACTGACAGTACTATGGACAGACCACTTTAAATTCAGACCACAACCTTGTTTTCCTTTTTTTTAATCGTTATGCAATTTAAGGTATTTAGAATGTTTCCAAACCTTTGAGCCAGATCATTTTAACAAAAAAAAAAATCATAAGTGAATCAAATTCTCACTGCACCTGACCTGACAAACATGTCACAGAAAGGGGAAATCCAGGTTAATTATGTAACTTTTGCCTTCCAGCTGAAGAACGTTTATTTGTTCTAAAGGATAGTTCAACAAAGATAAATCATTTGTAGTAAATAAAATACTTTTCGGTAGGGGTGCGCCGATCATCGATCTTTTAAAAAGTCTGACCTGCCGAGAACGATCTTTTTTCCATTACAAGCAACATATACCTTCAATGTTCCAATCTTGTTTTATTGGAAAACATTGAACAATATCGGTGAAATAATACAAATGGGTTGTTTTAACTGCACATGAAGTAGTTTTCTCAAATAAAAATGAAAATCCTATTCGTCATCTCAGCAGAACAGGATGACTTTTTCAGACCTTTGAGGAGGACAATGAGATTGGTGGAAAAGATCAGTTTATTTTTAAGGGGTCGGCTGATCTTCCAAAATTAAGGAAATCGGCAGGCCGATCGATCGGTGCGCCCCTACTTTTCGGTCTTATTATGTGAAACTGGTTAATTTCCCCTGGCACACTAGTTGGGCATCACTGAACTACATTAGTCAATTAATTGCTTTTGTCATGAGTCTCATTACTCAAAATATGACGTAGCTGTTTTGGCCTTGCCCTTTTTCAGTGTTTGTTCTACTGTGCCCTCATCAACGTACTAATTGATCCTAGTGTAAATTGTTACCTTAAATTAATATGAACTCAATGGAGTTCATCTATCTTCTGTATGCTCAAGAGAATGGCGAATGAAGACAAGTCGATGGAAAAGTGTCAAGAGGAGTGCGTAATTTGAAGATTTTGACCCACGTGTAACATTGTTACTCTACTGTTGGTGTGATGTTTTAAGTTACAGGAGTTTGTTCACTTTGGGATGAACGCGGCTGACTCGCTGTCCCGAAAGCTTGACAGTCTACAGCTGTGTTTAGGCTTGTGAACAATTCCAGACGCTCCAACATCTTGTGGTTGTGCTACAGTGTAAAAGGTCTTTAGAAGTGCATTGAGTGCCTTCCCTTGGCCTGGCCCAGGAAGTGGGCCAGGAAGCAAGAGAGAAACGAGATGCCAGGGACTTTTGAGTCTGTTGGATAACAAGCAATGCATTTCTAAGTGTGAAGAAATGTTTTCTTACTTGAAATTTGGGCACTGTTTAGTGTTTATAAATAATAACATTTAATACTTGGTGGCCTGATGAGAAATCTTGTGATTTCATATTTTTGTGGATTCTTGTTAACCTAGTCATTATTCGCCAGAAATATCATTTTTTTTAATGCTCAGGCTAAACATGAATTTAAGGATTTTCATATATTTAGAAAACTTAATGTCTTCATTCTTTTATTGTTGATCTGTAGATTTGGAATATGTTTCCAGTTCACCTTCCAAATAGGATACAAATAATTTTGTTTTCATTACTGTTTAAATCCACATTTTTTTGGTGTGAGTTTGTCGCTTGGATTTAAATTTCAAATCGACTTTCCTAAATCTTAACCTTTTTAAGCCGGATAAGAAGTTTTAAGCTGCAGTGTTAATACGCCTATGATGAGAACGTGATCAATTGGGGACATATAAAGTTTGTTTAATTTGCAACACATTTGAGTTTTCTTAATCCACAGATGCAAAATTCAAGGCTTAGGGGCCAGATCAAGCCCACACTGAAGAAAATAAAGTGTGGTCATTTCTAAGCTAAGGAAGAAACAAGTTTTGTTGCAGCCACCAGCTTCTTTTTAATTCTTTTTTTCGTGCTAAATACAAATAGTTTGAAATTGTTTAGCTGTCAGCTATTATTGTTTTAGTATGAATATTGAGGTGCTATATGCAAAAAAAAAAGAGGAACTTCTACAATATTTGCTTGCCACTATTGCCGCTGACTTCTGATGTCAAGTGCTGTTTATTGATTAGATGATTATCCATTTGTATGGTTTTCAGTCATAACGAGCCACTGCGAGAAACCGTAAGTACGATGTGAACTATGACGAAAATGAGTTAGACAAAGCTGCCGCTGCGCTTAATCAAATCTACGTCTACTTAGTCCTCTTGGCTCTTCTACGTGCTTTGTGTACATAACCTTTACTGCTTCATCACAGTTCAATTGCATTAGATACTTGTTTCTATCTGTTAGCGCACAGTTGAACTTTGAGCCCCATTTGGTCTCGTGTCTTATCTCATTTCCTCTACAAAGTATAGAAGTATATGAAACACTTGTGTGTGTGTCTGATATGCATTTTGTTCCATGTATACTTGAATGGAGAAGAACGCCGAGTAGACCATAACGGAGGTGAAAAAACAGCACCTTATCTCATTGGTGCACAAAGCACTGGAATGTAGCTGGGAATCTGATCACAATGGTGGTCCGTGGCCTTGGATACAGGAAGGGGATTTAGGTGGCGTCCCATGCAATCTTGGTGACAAAAGACGTGTGGGTGTGAACTGTGAAAGTTATCATAACGACTGTCATGTCTCTCTTGTTCCAGTATCTAAACATTGGCTCAAAACCGTGTATATCTATCTCTTGATGCGCAGACCTTGTTTTTGGTGGCCATTAGGTTTTTGTTGTACAGACACACAATCATTACTTGACTGTATGGCCTGCTAGATTAAAATAACAAATTCAAATCGGAAGGTATAGTGAAATAATGAAATTACAAAGAAACACGCAGCAGATGAAATAATACATACAATTGTTTCGATTTATGCCAATCAATTTTTATATTCAAGGACACCACAGCTGTGTGTCTGGGGGATTTTGAGAGTGGATGATGTTGAACTGACCGTAGGCGATGATACTAACTTCTAAAGAAGACCCAATTTATTCCTCATGATTGTAATTTGAGATTATAGAAACAGATGACTTGAATTCTCCACTATTTAATCTGAACAAGTCAGCCCATTTTCTGCCACCGTTTATAAGACTGTCTCTTCCTGGTAATTTGTCTGTAGTGTTCTCATATGCAGGTATATTGGTTTTCAAGGTCAAAAATGTGACTGATTCATAAATGTCATTGGAAATTGGCACATTGTTCATGAGTAATAAAAGCCTCCCCTTAACAAAGAAGCACACAACAAATGGATGCCCACACCACCACAGCAACAGAACAAAAATATTAAGAACACCCATTTAATTTGGTGATCACGTCTAGCTCCATCCCTTTAACTAAGAAAAACACACAATTTAAAATTGACACTGAAATGGCACAATTAGATTATTAATAAAATATCAATGTTTTGTGCAATTCCCAATCACATTATCCTAGCTGCCATCTAATGTTGTTGCTGCATGTCTAATCATAGCTGAACTGTTAATTGGTCTTGTTTCACTCAGTAGGACATACAATGTTTATGTCAGTGATTGGCAACTTTGGCTAGACCTCAGTTGTCCACACTCAAAGTACTCTACAGTAACTCTTTGACATGTTCATCAATGACCACAGAGACAAGTTTTGATTGTATTTGTATTAGTGTGGGAAAAGTCCCATTCACAAACAGAAGGGGGATCCAAACATTGACATGCATGAGTGGTTAATACTTGAGTGCTTCTCTGAAGTACCGGTACATTTTGACATGTTAACTTTGGGCTGGCAGAGTTTGCTGTCATCCATTTAAGTTTAGCGTAAAGTGAGCTGAAACAACAGTCCATGTTTGGAGCCTTCAGAAGTTGTATGAAAAATTGTGGAATCCCATTTAACTCTTACGAGACTTCCAAATAATAAGAGCTGCAATAGTCTGCTTGCTTTCCATGCGTTTGGCCACCCCTGTACAAAATTCTGCTGACAGAATGGAGTAGCCATTGTTCTAATTGGAGTTGTCAATGTAACTCAACATGGTATAGATAGTCCAAGATTAAAGGATGTATGTTATGTATGTATTAGAGGTGTCAGTCGATTACATTTTTAAAATCGTGATTAATTGCATGACTTCAATAAATAACTCATGATTAATTGCATATTAATCGCACATTTTATATCTAAATTTGCAATTAAATGTACAATATCCCCCCCCCCCCCAAAAAAATTCTTAACATAAAAGTGGGAATAAATGTTAATCTAATAGAAACATGGTTGCATTTTTTTTGTCATTGATACAGTAATTTCATAACGATTCATAAAAAAAATGAAAAATATGTTTTAAAAAAACAAAAAAAACCGAGTGTGATATTTGTGTTGGTCATTTTTCTGTAACTACATGGCTTAATGGCGTTTGTAAGACAAGGGTGACAGCTCAGTGCATTTTTCTTTTCACATTAAGAGCTGACTAGTTTTTAAAATTAAGTAACTTGTGAAATTCTGCACATTTTTTAAATTGTAAAAAAACCAACTTGACCCCAGTCCCCACAAGTATATCCATTGTTATTTAATTTATTACTGCTGAATTGTTACAATGACTCCTTTGCACAACTTGAATGCTTTTATTTTGTTAAGTTCGATACGGATGCACATTGTAAAATGACCGCAACTTTACTGCATGACGAACCAGACACAATCGGTGTGTCTTTTCATATTAATAGCTAGTTAATTATATATTTTTTTTTACATGAATTAACTTGAAAACTTCTGCACATTTTTAAAATGGTAAAATACAACTTGACACCAGTCCCCACAAATATATGCATTATTATTTAATTTACAACTGCTAAATTGTGTTATAGTGACTCCTTTGAACGATGTTGAATGCTTTTATTTTGTTAAGTTCTCTAATGCGCATTGGATAGTGACGCTCATGCTTTACTGCAATGACGCTGCTTTACTGCAACAAACCAGGAGACGATATTGATGTTACACTTAACGAGCTATTTTCTGCATTCGCTGAATAAAATACGCCTCCCATCAAAAGATCAAGTGGCTTGGAATCACTCCAAGTGACACCACGGCATCCATTCGGTTGCCTCTTTTTTTCTCACAGGAGTGGACACGTCTTGGCGACCTAGCTCTCTGCTAATTGCTCACACCGGCGCTTACTGAGTGAGTGCGTTCTGTCAAAGCAGGGAAGGTGGAAGTGCTACACAGTCCAAATGGCTTCTCCACTCAAACATTCTGCCCCTTACATTGTGTATTGTAGCTCCAGTGCAGTACAGTGCATTTCTATTGGGTAATTTTGACATGGACGTTTCTGCTGCGTTGCGAATGGAATTCCCTTAAAAGTAGAGGCTTTCCAAATAAGGAGCAGTCGTTAATCGAGCGTTGAAAAAAAAATATTGGTGCCGTTAAAGGCACTTTAACTTAACGAGATATTAACGCGATAATCCAGAGATCTTGAAGTTCCTTTGTCGACTGTGCGTAGTGCGTACTACAATCAAGAAATTCATAACCCATGGAGCTGTGGCTAATCTCCCTACGTAAAAAAAAAAAAGACGAAAGGATGTAATGCAGGATAGTTCGAATGGTGGATAAACAACCTCAGTCAACTTCCACACAAATTCAAGCTGTTTTGCAAACTCTGGGTGTAGAAAGGTCAGCTCAGGCCATACGTTGTCATCTGAATGAGAAGAAGCCCTATGGGAGCACACCAAGGAGAAGCCCGCTTCTGACTAAGAGTCATGAAAAAAGACAGACTGGAGTTTGCACGTCATTGTACTGTTAACAGAAAAATGAATAAGTCCTACAAAGAAAAGAACACAGTGCGTAAAGTCAAACATAGTGGAGGTTCAATGATGTTTTGGGGTTGCTTTGCTTCCTCTGGCACTAGATGCCTTGACAGTGAAAGGAGTCATGAAATCTGGAGACTATCAACATTTTTTGTGCCTCAATGTTAGGGCCTATTGTCAGAAAACTGGGTCTGCGTCAGAGGTCTTGGGTGTTACAGCAGGACAATGACCCAAAACATACCCCAAATAGCAACAAGAAACTGTTGGAGACAAAGCCACTGTTGAGTCCATTTCTAAATCCCATTGGACAACTTTGGAGAGATCTCAAAATTGTTGTTGCAAGATGCCCTTTAAATCTGAGAGACCTGGAGCAGTTTGCAAAAGAAGAGTTATCCAGAATTCCATCTGAGAGGTGCAAGAAACTTGTTGATGGTTATAGGAAGCTATTGCTTTCAGTTATTTCTTCCAAAGGGTGTGCAACCATATATTGATTTAGGGATGCACGGTTAACCAGTATTAATTTGGTATCGGGGTACTGCGTCATTTAAAAATATACTACAGTGCGTTTTGTATGGTACCGGTACTTGCAGCGCCACGCCAATGACCTTACCTAGACTCGTAACTAGTCCGAGGAGTTAGCATATAGCACACAAGTAGCAGCGTATCGTTGTGGTGTGGGTCGCTTCCCCGCCCGGGACACAGTGTGTGCGTGATTGCATCGCTGCATTTGAATGATCCCTTCTCACACTGCACTTGCTCAGATTGAAAAGTCTGTGCCAACAGTGTACCCATATTAGGAAGTGCTGACGTGCAGCCTATCTTTTCTATTATTATTTTTCTATTATAAGTAAAAACTGAGCCTTTTCCCACTGGCACCTCAACTCCTTCATTTTTATAGAACAAATCCGTGTATTTGCTCATTTGAGGAAAAGGCAATTTGTAAAGGCTTCCTCCAGTGTCCTCATGGCATTACCTGTAAATAAGCCCACCAAAATAGCACTAAATCGCTCCGCTAGCCCCTTTCCTATTGAAAAACTTTTATGATGTCACGGCCCCATGTATAGAATAATCTTTAAGTCGAGGTGACTTGCCGTCGCACAGCGCCACCTATATATGCTACATTCTGTTGGCCCTGCCCCTCACCACATACACAATGAATGGTGCTTCCGTTCAGGGTGAAAAGGCCTTTAGGAACTGCAGGTTGGCCAGGCCTGTTGAGTGTAATTGCGAAGGGGCAAAAATCATGACAAAAACAGCGGATTGTCTTTTATGTGCCTAAGGCGGCGGGTAGTTAATTGTAGACACTGTAATGCCGAGAAGCCTGCTAAAATGGTGTCATGGTGCTTTCCTGTTGGTCATTTCCTCAGGGTCTGAGGTCCTCTTTCTGTCTCCGCACATCAGGGTCAACTCTGCTGGTTCAGGAGCCACCAGGGTACAGTGCTCTGCTAACATAAGATTCACCCAAGATTTGCAGTCTCTTTACTTGAGCCAGATCATACCTGTAAGTCCCAGTAGGCTGTTACTGGGATGGATGTGCGTCTAACTAACTCTGATATACGTCACGCCGTCACGGGCTGTCAAACTTGTGCTTATGAATGCTGACATAAATACTACTTTGCTGACATTTTCCTGAATGTCACTCTTTTGACGGTGTGCATAATGAAGGAGACCCAAGCAATTGTTACTTACAATTTAACAGTTTCCGGATATCTGCTTACATGTTTCATGCTTTTGTCAAAATATCCCACGGAACATGAATTAAGACCCTAGCGTCTTGCTGAAATTAGTGGACATGTATCATGCAAGTGAGTGACTTTTTACGCAGCCCCATACACATACACAAATTGCCCGACAAAATGATTTTGTAGACTTCAGAATTCATTCTGCTGAGCCCATTCCAGAAGCAGTCATGCAAGCCATGACAATACCTCCACTAGGGGTGGGGGAATTTAGATGCATGACGAGTCTGAATCGAACCTCAAATGTCCACATTTCGATTATTGAAATATATTAATAAAGGTATACTGAATATTCAAAATATTGCGGAACTCAAACGCGGTGTACCTGTTTTCTCCGGGACACTTTGGGAAGCACATGCAGCGCGCGCAGATGAAAACGCACGAATGATTGCCGAATGATCCAAAAAGCAGCTTCTAATTTAAAAGCACCTTCACGTGACGGCAACAAGATCAGTCCACATTCACTATGAAGGCAGAGAAAAAAAAACTCTTGGATTTTGTAAATGGCATGTATGGGAGCATTTTGGCAAATACAAGTGAACTTAGTCCTTAAGTCATGCACCTCAAATTAAAAAGTAACAATTTATTTGATGTCAGTGCGCTGCCGCTGTGACTTGTCAAGAAAGCTACGAACATTCAATAACGTACCATGGCGCCTGAACAAAGGCTAACTTCAAAATTAAGCTCAAGAAAGAATATGTTGATGCCATTCAATAGCCTTAGCGCGCATTTATTTTTAAGTTAGCCAGCATGGTGGCGTGGCCGGCTGACTACGAGCTTGACTTTTATTTATATATATATATATATATATATATATATATATATATATATAAATATAATATAATTTTTTGGGTTTGTTTGGTTTGCTCTTTTTTTTAATCAACCTTTTGCAGCCACTCATTCTGTCAACTACAAGTCTTGAACTGTTGACTAAGATGTTAATCTTTGAATAGTTAGTTTTGTGCTAAGGAGATGAATGGTTAGATTTCAAACAAAATGCCAACCCTTACCAAGACTGGGCATGAATATCTGATTTGATGTGTGTGTAAGAATTTTGGAACTTGAATGATCATAAGATGCTGTATAGGTGGTTGTGTAAGCCCAGATAGACTTTAAAGAAGAATTTAAAGGGACAGTAATGGGAAAAATCTACTTCTTGGAGCTTTTAGCCATGTTAAAATGCTAATTCCTCACCAAAAACATCACAGAAGTGGTGTTTTCCTCCATTCACCTTTCTATGAGAAATTCTAGGTCATTCTGCTCTCTCAGCACCAGCCCCTCCCAACCTGAGAAAATGAGCGGGTGCTCACTTTGTGACATCATTAGGTGTGGACCCACCCCCGCACACCCACTTTCTCTGAGACCTCCATGGGATAGTGCAAAAGCCTTTATCAGTAAATATTCTGTCCAAATGAATTCAAAGCAATCAATTATCCTTCCCATTTGCAATTCCAAAGTGCAATGACTATTAGCAGTCTTAAAATCCCAGAAAGGTTCTGGCTGACAATTGTGTAAACTACAAGTAAAACTTTTTGCACTGTTGAACCTAAAGGAACGAATGGTGTAGTGGTTAGCATGCTTGCCCTGTAAGCAGAAGGTCTCCGTTTTGTGACCCGCTCAGGTTTTTTTTTTTTTCCTTTCCTAGTTATTTCCTCTCTCATCTTCCCTCCCCCTCCACGATTTCTTGCGGCAAGGAGCAGTTTTGTTTCAAATGTTTATTGAAGAATTGATGGCTTGGGTGGCCATTCGAAGCAATGCTCAAACGCAGAATTCCAGCAACAGGCTACAGTCGGCTAACCGGTGGTGCGGCAACCACACTAGAAGAGGCGGGGTTTTACTGAACCGGGCGTTTTGCTTCCGTGTTACAAAAATAACCAGCAAAACACCTAATATTTAATTTAAAATTACATCACCATCGTGTCAAAGGTAAGATTTAATCATATGCCTATAGTTAACTGTGGAAGGGCTTAAAATACTGTGATCTAATCCCTTTATGTTAAAAAAAACAAAAAAACTTTACAATGTGATCTATGTGCCATTGCACCGCCACTAGTTTAAACATCATATTCTGATGAATAGTGCATTTGTGGAATATGAATTCAACAGAAAAATCCATCAATTTCTATCCATCTAAGGGGGCACACATTTTGCCTTGTACTGCCACTTGCTGTTGACTGTCACTGACATCACAGTGCTTAAGGGCTCAGCTTGCGAACGTTACATGACCAAGCCCAGTAAACACGTGGGCCCTTACCAGAGCTACATGCTTACCTTACGATGTCACACAGGTGAATTTGCCCAGTCAGCGGCTCAGGAGGAAAAAGTTACATTAAAATGACCACAAGTTGTATGTAATGTAACGTTACTCCTTCTCGACTGTATACCCTCACTTTCGTCTACATGTACTGTTCTGCCCCTTCGCTTTCACTGGTCCACTCGACCTGACAATTTAAATAATTCCATCTTGTCAGCAACAAGAATTCTTAGTTTCACCTGCACTCATCAAATTGCTTGAATAAGTTAATACTCTTTTCTTTTCTCGTGAACATCAAGCTTGTACGTTTTTGTTGGTTTTTTTTTTTTTTTTTTTTTTTTTACATGCAGCTGAGTAATTTTTTGTTAACACCTCAAAGAAGACCTTGTTTTGATGTATGTAAGATTTGGGCTGTTAGGATACTCTCATAGCACTTCAGGAAGGGCTTCCTGCTTGTGTTATGATCCTGCCCTACAAACCATGTGCTTTTCCCACCCTTGCTGGCTTTTCATTTGTCCCTCACGGTGGAAAAACCATGGTAGAGAAAACAAGTCTCGACATCTTGTTCTTTGGTTATGCAGGATTTACGTGCCGTGGCAAAGAATGACGTGAGTCAATAAAAACAGCAACCATTTTAGCAATTTTTGTATCTTATTGATGTTTTGGTTATGTTTGAGTAAATGCCTCTGGTAAGATTGAGTAGTCAGATGTGTAGCAAATAAATAGGGCTGTTATAACCACACAAACTTGCTTCTTAATCTAGTAACAAATTGCATTTTGGTTTGAATTAGCTTTTTTTGAAATTGCTTTTGACATTTGCTATTCAAAAGTTTGCACTTACAACTTTTCATATATTGTAGTCTTGTTTGTGTGCATTTTAAATTTAAAAGTGTCTGTCTTGTCTCTCACAGATATGAAAGGAGTTGTACGGAAGAGCAAATTTCGTCACGTCTTTGGCCAGGCGGTGAAAACTGATCAGTGTTACGATGATATCCGGGTGTCAAAGGTCACATGGGATAGCGGATTCTGTGCAGTTAACCCCAAGTTTATTGCCATAATTATTGAAGCCAGCGGTGGTGGAGCTTTCCTGGTACTTCCTCTTCAAAAGGTAAGATGAATACACCCTATATATACAGTCTATGGAGAACGTTGTTATTGTGAGCATGCCATTTTGTCATATCGTCGCTGCCACTACGTGAAAAACATTTTTGGCCTGTACTGTATGTCCATTTTTGTCATCCCAAAAATGTAAAAAAAGAAAATGGACACAGGTGTTTTTCACATAGCAGCGACGATATACAGTGGATATAAAAAGCCTACACCACCCTTGTTCAACGGGCAGGTTTTGAGATCTAAAAAAAAAAAAGATACCAGCATATTTATTTTCAATACATTTCTTCCCGTAGACCTACCACATGTGCAACTAAAATGAATTTAAGGGAGAAAAAAATAAACATTTAATAACATCATTGCATGCTTATACACAACCCTCAAAGTAACCTATGGCTTTGATTATAGCACTCAGTCTTTTGGGGTTGGAATCTTTGAAAATTACATTCTACTACACTGTGAATTAGATTACAATTTTGAATAATTGTTCTGCCCTAGTTACAGTTGCGTAGTCTGGGGGCAGTTTGAACAAGATGTTGATACACATTTTAAAATATGGTTTGAATGGATTTTAATGTAGGTGTTCTTGTTTTTTTATTGTATTGTTATGGTTCATCCTGTCATAAGGTAATTAATTTTTGTCCACTGCTCTGGCAATGGAGGTAGGATCTTTAGTCCTGTCATAATGGCACTCAATATACTTGCACACCTCATTCATTACGGATCTTGTACTGAAGGTCAGCCCAACCGGTTTTTGCACTCTTCCTGACTTTTTTTTTTTAGAATGAGCAGCTTCTGCATGCCTTCTACTTGTAGTACTAGAAAGGTTTGTTAGCTTAGTCGTGTCTCTGTTGAATCAAAGGTTTGTGACATCTCTGTGTGCACCAATTGCCTGAAGTTGGAAGTGCTGTGATTTTTCTTTCTTTCTATTTTTCTCCCCAGTGCAAAGGGCTTTCTTGAATAAAATTTACTATTCAAGATAAAAAGTAGAGGAACTCATTTTGTGCATTTTTTTTGCCACAGAAATTAACTCAAAATGTTAATATGATTGGGGTAGTATGTTTGTCCTTCATGTCATTCCAAAGCAGCAGAAATTATTAGGCTTACTCGTTTTTTAGTGTAGGGCAGTATATATAGACCCCTTTACTGTTTGTAAACAAAAGGGACGTAATCGAGATGTGCGCACATTGTTGGGGCAGAAAGGACGGCAAAGATGCACTAGCATGTAAACTAGGGCTGCCCGATATGGCCAAAAATACAATGTTTGTTGTTGGTTTGTTTTTTTACATTATTCGGGCTCCTAATGTTGAGGGTGCAACTGTCTGCCTCTTTTGCATTGCCATCTGTGTGGAGCCAGCTGCTCAGGTTCATTGTCCTTTGCTTTCTCAGAGCATGACTTTTTGTCATCACTACACTTAAACTGTGGGAGGCAGAGATGTGATGATACTCCTTCCCCTTTTGTAAACCCTTCCATGTCGTGAAGCCACATGCAACTGTTCTTTGTAGTAAGGCCTAACTGAAAATGTTTTTTTTTATTTTTTAGACCAGTTCTGATATTTGGCAGCAAAAAAATCCAGACTTTTTTCCTCCAGGTCACTGTGACTCAGCATAGCCATACGTATTGTTTCCTCCTTTTGGTACACTGCTGAACACGCCATTCCTTCCCCTCATTGCCTTCAATCTCATCCTTTGTCTCACTTAGCAGGATGTTTGCTAATTTATTCCCTGATTTCCATATGAAGAAAGCTTTGGGAAGGGAAAGCAGCTCAGCAAGTAAAACATTCCTGTTGATTCTGCTCACATTTTGGCTTGGTATCCACCTTATTCTTGAGGGCTCTCATGTAGAAAAAATTAGGACACGACTTACTCTATGACATCGGAATTAGCAGTGAGCCATTTGTGATAGCGGCTTTCGTTACCCGAAGCGTTTCTTTTTTCTTTTTCTTTTTTTTAAACGTTTTTAGTTTTGCTTTCCTAAAAGATCATAAGCCCCTGTAACATTTAAAAATGTCTTGCACAGCTTGGGAACTGTTTGGCGATTGTACTAACTAGTGTTGTTCCGATACCGTTTTTTGGCCCCCTATACCGATTCCGATACCCAGCTTTGCAGTATCGGCCGATGCCGATACCATACCGATACCCAAGATTGTTTTTTTTCTCAACATGAAAAAGCTGTCCTACCATTGGTTTAGAGCAGAGATGGGCCTCGAGGGCCGGAGTCCTGCAGGTTTTGCATGTTGCACAGCTGATATAGGATCAGCTCATTAGCAAGCTCAGCATAAGCCTGATAACAATCCTGTTGATTGGAATCGGCTTGTGTTGGAAGTGAAAAAACTCCAAAACCTGCAGGACTCCGGCCCTCGAGGACCAAGATTGCCCACCTTTGGTTTAGAGCATTCAAGGGCCAATAGGATATCTTAGCTCGGCATGCAGTGAACATGTCACACATCAGTGAATATCGTGCATGATCAAGACACAAGATGCTGCAGCCAAAGTGTCATATTAGGAATGGTATCGGCATGTTACTTGTTAGTACTCACCAATACCGATATCACTGTTTTAATGCAGTATCAGGGCCTCTGCCGATGCCAGTATCGGTATCGGAACAACACTTGTATTAACAGCAATGTTTTGAACATGCACCCCGGTCTAGGACAGACTGTTGTGACAATCAGTACAGTTTCCAGTGCCCCTCAAAATTATGTGCAGTCCTGTTTATTTATTTAAACTAATTTTGTACTGTACTGGGCATTTTAAGACCATGAAAAAATACAAAACATTTTTGTACTGTATTTGGTGTTTTTAGGCCACAAAAACAAGTACTTCAGTTTAATGGGCAATTTAATTTCTACAGGGTGACACAAACAGGAACTTTTTAACAATCCAATAAAACCAAGAGTGATGGAAGAAAAATATTGTATTCATACTAATTGAAACCTTGGTTACTACTGTAAATGGTGCAGTGTTTACTTGCTCAAGGTTACAGTCTCGCAGTGATGCCGCTTGCTCATGTCTGCCAAAATTCCCGTTTTTTGTTTTGTTTCTTGTTTTTGTATCACCCTCTATATGTAATGTGCATGCATATATTTTAAATATACACTAATAGTAGGCCTACATACAAATTTACACATACATAAATATAAAAACACAGGTAGGTCCTCTTCTCATGTGTTAAATCAGCTGATGTTGCTGAGGATTGCTTTACTGCTCAGCCGGTTGATTCTGCCTTTGCTACTTCTGCCGCTCACTCATGCTGACTGCAGAATTTACCATATATGGTCAAATGTGCTCCCTGCCTGACAGCCTTCCAAGAGCATTTCCTCTATGCCTGCTATTGGCTGCTCCATGCAGTGTCAGTCCACATGTGAATATAGAGCGGCTGAGATGAGAGAACTGGGCTTAAGTCAGCTGCTTTATCTGACACCACCATTATACGGCATGTGTGTATGTTATAGTCCATAAGATTATTTCATTTTTTGAACATATTTACTTAAGACGCTTTTATTATAACTGTTACAGATTGGTTGCCACAGTAATATACACATATGTATATGTATGTATACACATATGTATATGTATGTATACACATATGTATGTATGTATACACATATGTATGTATGTATACACATATGTATGTATGTATACACATATGTATGTATGTATACACATATGTATGTATGTATACACATATGTATGTATGTATACACATATGTATGTATGTATACACATATGTATGTATGTATACACATATGTATGTATGTATACACATACGTATGTATGTATACACATATGTATGTATGTATACACATACGTATGTATGTATACACATATGTATGTATGTATACACATACGTATGTATGTATGTATGTATGTATATATGTATGTGTGTGTGTGTGTGTGCGCGTGTGGTGTGCGCATACATGTGTGTGTGTATGTACTTTGTATTTTGGAACGGGGATTTTGTGCTGCTACACTGAGCTCAAGTCACCTTATTGAATGGGGATTTTTGGCTGTTAGACCAAGTTCAAATTTTAATATATGCAAGGCAGTGAAGGCACACCCACAGTACCGGTTGCTGGGCCAGCTAAATTATGAAAAAAATGTGTGATTTGTAGTCCAAAAAGCATGGTAAAGAAGATTTTTTTTGTTATACTGTACGTGGACAGCGTCTGCATTGAAGAGACATGGGAATCATACCTTGGGCTACACAAGGGGAGGAAGTGTGCAGGCCTCTTGTGTCAATGAAAAGAATGTCCTGTCCTGCCTGAAGGAATGCTGTTCCTCAAATGTTTTTGTTTTTCACTGGTGAGCTGCTTTGTGCATGTGCATACATGCGGTGTGTGTGTGTGAGTGAATCACCTTTATTTTCTGCTTTACTAATGGTTGCTGTGCAACTGGTTGTTCTCTAGGTTTTGGATACTTTCCTATACACCGGTTATAAATGTTATGTAATCATATGCTGTGTTTAGCCCCTTGATGTGGGTGTTTAGACATTGTTGAACTTTTGACAAAGCATGCTCTTATTTTTCTAAGATTTAAGTTTATTCAGTTTTTTTCTGGGGGGGGGGTTGCTGCTCATATTTGGAGCATTTGTTATTGATGTTCTCTGGACTATAGTTGGAATTTGCAAAACTGAAGCAGCTGTTAATGAAATTGTAAGGATAACGAGAATTTTAAAAAGACTGCACCCAGACAAAAAGTGAATTAATTGTGCTTTTAGAATCATGACCAGTGTCATCCAAGGGGATTTTTTTTGGTTCCAGATTTAGATTATTTTTTTTTTTATTTTTTTTTTTTTTTTAGATTTTCACTTTTTTTGGTTTAATGAAGCATCTCAATAGATCCCCTTATTTGTCCCCCTTTCTCTCAGCATTGTGCCCAGTAGGCGGGAAAGTTACATATGACCAAAATAAGTAAAACTTGCCAATTTTTATTGCAGACAGATTTGATTTTCATAGACAATGTGTAGTGCAGCGTTTTACAGACAATGTTAGACAATCAAACCAATCAAATTTGCACAACTTTCTTCTTACACCTCCGCAATGTCGCCAAACAGGCCATCTCACTCTCATCCTGCTGCAGAGAGGCTTGTCCATTCCTTTGTCTCCTCTAGGTTGGACTACTGTAATGCACTGCTCATCGGGTCCCTGGCAAGAGGTTACAAAGACTCCATTATGTCCAAAATACTGCTACACTTGACCTTCCTCACAGAACTCCTCAACCCACATAGTTCAGCTAGAACAGTCAGGCCAATTGCACCGTATGCGCCTGCCCCTGCCCATGACTTTGCTCAAGTCGATGAGCAACAGGGCCTTCAAGGCTGCTGCACACCAACTGTGGAATGCCCTCCCCTGACCAACTCGGAGCTCCACAGACAGTGGATGTGTTTTTTAAAAAAAGGACTAAAAACCTTCCTCTAAAAAAAAAAAAGAAGATGATTTTATTCAATTCTATCTGTAGACTTTTTTTTATTGGATATACTTTCATGCCATTAATGCCTCAATGTGTATAATATTTGACACCTTTGCTGCCACTCTGCTCTGTTCTCATTTGCCATGCCCATGCCAGGGCTGACTGAGGCCCTAGTGTGGAATTTAAAAAATGCCTCAAGTCTAGCCGAACTGTCGGTCTGCTCTTGTCTGCTCAAGTTGATCATCCTGCAGCATCGATGGTTCAGCATGAGTCAACCAGAAGTGGGAGCGTCAGTAGTTTTTGCTGGTCCGTCATTCGCCAGCGGCCAGGCCACTCTGTTCTCTTCAGTCTGCCATTATTTCAAGCCCAACCAAAACTAATCGTCAGTCCGTCAATTCGTCATCGTTATTTTAACCGCACTTCTGTTTACCTGGAAGACCAGGGTCTCTTTGGCCTCTTTTTCTTCTTTTACTTTCTTTTGGCTGTTGCAAATACTTTTGGTGCATTACCTCCACTTTCTTTAGCATGTTGTGTCCACCACAACAAGCATTTAGGGTACTATTTACAGCACCAAAAGGCGCATCTTCGCTTACAATGCGATACAAGATTCTAGTTGAGCCATTTTAACAAAAAAAAAAAAAAAAAAACTTTTCCAAAGAAGTGGAAGTTGTGAATCTAATCAGAACTCGTTCACTGCCATCAACACGGTTAGTGAATGGGGATATTGCGAGTGCGAGCTTTACTAATATTGATCTTGGTGTTAGTACAATAAATTAAAAAAATAATAATAATAATAAATGAGACTTATACTCCGGACTTATCATCCGAATATATGGTAATATAAAGACACAGAAGTAGCAGGGTCATATATTGCCTTTTCTCTCAGCTTCAGGCCAGATTCCCCAGTGACATATAGATGAGATTTTGTGATTTTTATTTATCTTCTTTCTTTTTTTTTAGCACCCACCCCCCACTCCTCCCTCATATACTACACAAAATATTTAGTCTGACCTACTCTGGACTTTGATCACTACAGTTTGAGTATGCGCCACAGCCCAACTGTGTCAGTCAGGTGACTGCATGGTTGCAGAGCTCATAGTCATGCATCTCTAGACACAATGGGAGTGTATGAAATAAAAGCTGGTCAGCAGTACTCCAGCAGTTACTTTAGCTGTTCCCGTGCACTTATCTTCGATATTATTACCCAGACAAACAGCATGCACTTATCTAGAAATTACCCAGAGAAGCAGCGTGTTGCAAAAGTGGATACCCTAATCATTTGCACAGGACATTAAACAGACTTGACTCTCCCTGGTACAAAGTCCACATGCAGTTGGCCTTGAGTTAGTTGTTCGCATAATTTATAGCACACTAATTATAGCAAAATACTCCTAACTTGTATTGTACTCTCACTTCTTGACCCCAATGATTGTTACTCATTCATCACAGTCAGACAGTTGATTAGTCTTTCTCATAGGCTCAGTGTGCAGAGGAAGCTAATCCAAATCAAAGAGCAATGCCTTTCATATTTCTTCCATCTGTTTTTCTTGTTGCAGAGAAATTTTTAACTTGTTCAAAATTTAATGGCGACAAGAAAAACGGAGTATAAAGGCAACGTTTTGCAACACTGAATGAAGCTTGATGAAAAAGCAAGCCTGCTCAGTGAGATACGAGCATTTAGAGAACATTTAGGAAACGCTGCAACCTTAAACAAACCCTGGCGTGAAATAACATTTGTTAGCTTCACAGATGTTCGCTCCTCAGTGAGATATGGGCTCTTTACTTGTCTACACGCATCAAAATGAGATTTGTTTGGAATTCACTGTATATCTGCAAAATGTAACAATATGGCTATCTTAGAAGTAATTGCTAGCATAAATTGTCTCAATTTCCATTTGCAACAAGTTGTTGTTTGTCAACATGTTCTTACTCGTCATAGAATATACAATTGAAACCATAACTTTATATATAGGAGGAATGGGCCATCATTTTGGCCATCTATTTGGTGAAGCTTGTGGAAGGTTATCCAAAATGTAGTTTAAAA
This sequence comes from Leptonotus elevatus, assembly GCF_054856555.1. Lineage (NCBI taxonomy): Eukaryota > Metazoa > Chordata > Actinopteri > Syngnathiformes > Syngnathidae > Leptonotus > Leptonotus elevatus. The sequence goes on along the minus strand of NC_141243.1, from coordinate 17,541,611 downwards.
AAAAAGAATCCAGTAAAAAAAAAAAAAAAAAAAATCCTGACTGCAAATGTTTTTCTCTCTCTTCATTTTGTCCACGAGTTGGTTATGTAAAGGGTGCAGACGTGCAGTATTGTTATTTTTAGAAGACAGATGTGGCGATATGAGGACTGTGCCTTGACTGTATAACGATATCACTAATAACTTTCCCTAAGTACTGTGTGAGGTTTAACAGTGGTGTAGATGTAATCTCTGTTTGCCCCCCTGTGCAGCTCCAATAAAGCCTTCAAATCCTTTTTGGCTTCAAATACATGCACTATTATTGGACATGTGTATTAACACTTTTGTGGGCAACTGGGCATCTCATGTAATCATCTGTGATTCCTAGCACCCATTATCTTTTTGTCAAAGTGCTTTTAAACACGACACTGAAGCTTGTGCTGATGAAAAGACCACAGTGTATGTATGGCATGACCGTTACAATTTATGTGAATGGCTGAATAAGCGGCAACATTGTAAACGAGCCGAATCTGATTTATTTATTTATTTTTTGGTCAACTACTTTATTTCATGACGGGAGAATGTTTTAAACACCATTTTTTTCTGTTTGCAAATGTATTGATGATTGTACCTGTTTGCATATTTCAAAACATATTCATCCATCAAAGGCGACCATCGGGTGAGACTGACTTCATCACCCCTTGTCGTTACAGACGGGACGCATCGATAAAGTCTGCTCAACAGTGTGCGGCCACACTGGTCCAGTGTTAGACATTGACTGGTGTCCTCACAATGATCAGGTCATCGCCAGCAGCTCTGAGGACTGCTCAGTGATGGTAAGATCTGCTTCACATTTTTGCACCTGACGCTCTTCTCTCTGTGTGGAGAAACAGCAGAAATACGTTTTGTCAAAAACAGACAAGAAATGACATGTTTTTTATTGCGAAAGACAGGCCTGCTGTAACTCGTGCGTGGGTGTGGACCTCACCCTTTGGATTAGATTAGATTAGATTAGATTTACAAATAGTTGATAGAAATCATAGTAAAGAGATTTTTTTTCATCTGAGGTCCGCTTTTTAAAGAAGGTATTCTTCCGCTTTATTTGTCCATAAACTCATAAAAAAAGGGTACTTGTAAGGGTCCATGTTTGTTCCCTCTAGGGTTCACAATTGTGGCCTTTTTTCCCCCCTACAAGTGGTCCAAATTGTAAAGATCCTGTATCCTGTGTATAGGGTACACTTTTGTAGGTGTACTCTTGAGGGTACTGCCCCAGTGACAAGCCATTGGACCCTTCAAGTTACAAATGTAGCACCTTTTTTTTTCCTGACAGTGTAGTGCAGAAACTAGTATGGAATGTTTAAAATATGTCACTAGTGATTCCTTTCCTGGAGGTACAATGTCTCTCCCTGGTCAACCTGACCAGCCTGGTTGTTGCACAATGCTTTAGTTATGTGCCATTGTACAGTAGGTTAGTGCCCAGTGCAACCATTGTTTCTAAAAACCAAGACATCAGAATCCTTATTTGCATTTTTGACCAAATTACCTCATATTTTCTTTTGACACCAGTCACCACTAGGTCACACACATCTAAAGTTGTTGTATAATATTCTGCCCTTCATACTACACTTTGGTCACTGCTGACACCCTGAGGTTATTTTTATAATGCATTTACCACACATCTTTGTATACAGTAGTTCATTTACTCTTTTTTTTAAGGTTGTTTTGGTGCTGTCACTATTGACTATTTTTAGAATTGATGATTCTTTTGATTATTCCATCAATGCTGATTAATGGTAAGGGCTGCTTGTTTGTTATGCACTTCTGAGGCCTCTTCAGGTTCAACTACCTGTCATTTGTTTTTTCATACTACCGGTACTAATATATTCGTAATAGATTAAACCGACTATGACTTTTTTCATAATTTGTATTTTTACCGGTTTGGTCTGTAACATGTCAGAAGATTGATGGTTGATTGATTGATCAAGAAATTGTCAGTAAATTTGATGATTGATTAATTTAATTGTGACAATTCTGAATCCAATAAAATGAAAGATACATTATAGTCTTACCCTTCCTGGAGTTGTTCTTCTTTGAAATTTTGGATCTTTTACAGGTTTGGCAAATTCCTGAGAATGGGCTTGTAGCGCCTCTGTCCGAGCCCGCAGTGGTACTGCAGGGTCACTCCAAGAGAGTCGGCATAATCACATGGCACCCCACAGCTCGCAACGTTCTCCTCAGTGCGGGTGAGAGCTCCTCCTCTTTCCAGCTTTCTACAAGTCTATGGGCCCCAATATATTGTTTTTGAAAAGTCTGCCTCGAAGTATTATTTTGTGCGACTGTAAAATGAGACCATTGGTTACATTCCTGCCAAATGACTTCTTTACCTGCTGTCAGGTTGTGACAACGTGATCATGATCTGGAACGTGGGCACAGGCGAGGCCATGATCACTTTGGAAGACATGCATCCTGATATGATTTACAATGTTTCCTGGAATCGCAACGGCAGTCTCATCTGCACCGCCTGCAAGGACAAGTCTGTTCGTGTTATTGACCCCCGCAAGGAGGAAATTGTTGCTGTAAGAGAAAAAAAAGGGGGTGGGAGCCGTTTTTTTAAAGAACAACATTTTGCTTGAAATGGCATATGAACTATTCTTCCAGGAGAAAGAAAAGGCACACGATGGTGCTAGGCCCATGAGGGCCATTTTCATCAAGGATGGCAAAGTTCTCACCACCGGTTTTAATCGGAGGAGTGAGAGACAGATTGCCCTCTGGGACACGGTACGATGGTTGATTTTTTTTTTTTTTTTGCTGCTTGTGCATTTGCTCACTCTGCATTGTTTCTCATCAGACTTCAGGTGCACCTGTATAGTCAAGAATAAGAGCCATTATTGCCGTTAAAAGAATGCTTTTGAGTTTGCACAGTCTTAGACGTATACAGTATGCTCATTTGTTTTTTGCAATAGGTAATAGTTTGCTTACCCATTAAAATTCCTCTTTGCAGTGTACTGTAGACTATATATTATACTATTAAAACAAATTCATGCAAAATTGCACCAAAAAAAATCCGCGATGCAGCTAGGCCACGAAAAGTGAACCGCGAGGGAACACTGTACCTCGTTTAACTCAATTACCACCACCATCCTGTAGGTCAGTAATGTCTGTTAAATCTGTGTTTTAGGCAATTTATCATTCAACCATTGTGCATTTTCGCTATTCCTTTCATTTCATACAGAACCGCTAATTTATGTGCATACATTATTTCCAGCAAAACTTCGAGGAACCCATGACTATGCATTGCATGGATGCCAGCAATGGAGTGCTCTTGCCCTTCTATGACCCAGACACCAACATGGTGTACTTTTGTGGAAAGGTGCGTTAGTTTGGATTCAGTCGAACCTTCATCTTGAATACTGGATCTGTAATTTTTTGTTTTTGTTTTTGTATGCGTCTTGACAGGGTGACAGTAGCATCCGCTACTTTGAAGTCACGGATGAAGATCCGTATGTTCACTTCCTTAGCAGCTTTGTCTCCAAGGATTCTCAGAGGGGCATGGGCTGCATGCCAAAGAGGGGCCTTGATGTCAACAAGTGTGAAATTGCAAGGTACGACGGCCTATACCACTGTCAAATCTATAGAGTGGGATTCTTAGCCTCACCACTAGAGAGCAGCATAGGGTCACTAAACAAATGCTGAGCACTGAACTCTTAATAGTTGAACTTTGTGTTTATCACCAGGTACTATAAACTGCATGAACGGAAATGTGAGCCCATTGTGATGACTGTGCCAAGAAAGGTGAGTGTTCACCCCTAGCAGACTCTCGGCAACACTACCAACACACTGACTCTCTGCTCTCGGCTGTCAGTCTGACCTGTTTCAGGACGACTTGTACCCCGACACAGCTGGGCCCGACTCGGCCCTGGAGGCCGAGGAGTGGTTTGATGGCAAGAATGGTGACCCCATCCTTATCTCTCTCAAAAATGGCTATGTTCCAACTAAGAACCGTGATGTCACGGTTGTCAAAAGGAACATTTTAGATACCAAGGCGACCAAGAGCACAGAGGAAGCTGCTGCCCCAGCCGCTCAGAAAGCAACAGTCGTGAGTATTGATGCAATACAAGACACTAAGTAGTATAGCTCTTTTTCAGTACATTATGTAATTTGGATTGGCATCACATTGGAAGAGTAGTTAGAAGTTGTGCTCTGCATTCCAATCTTGGTTCTGGCCTTTTTGAATTTTGTCAACTTAATACTACAAAGCGTGAATGTGACTAAGTGGTTGACTGTTGTTCTGTCAGTGGTGTACCATCCCTGGCTCTAAAAAACTTGCTCATACTCTGAACAGGATGAATGGATGAAGAAATCCCTTGTTGAAATGCCAGGTTTTTGTGATAGGAAAAATTAATTGGGACGCCAGGATAGATCATTTCAAAACTTTTTCCACCATTCGTGTGAACTATAACTTACACATTGTATGTCAGTGTATGTTGCAATTTACGCTCACAATATAGGGTTTAATTGGATCCTTTATTTAACAATCAAGATTTCTGGTTTATATGAAACATTTTTGGGACTATATGTCACTTTTTTTTTCATAGTTTGGCTGGTCCGGCGATTTATAATCAGATGTTCCTTATATTAAAAACTTATAGTCTGGTGTGCCATGTATAAAATTAGAGCTTAGACAGCAGCGAATTACTTCTGGTATCTGCAGGATTCGGATTCCATACATTATCTGCCATGACTACAAAAAAAAATCTACTCACAAACTTCTGAATAGCAGGACCTGCCTCTGGCTCTCCACCACAACGCCCTTCACCCACCTCGGCTCCATCCCTTTTGCCTGTAGTGTCCATAGTGTGCTCTCTAATCACAACCAGCTTGGCGGCTTCGGAGCCACTTGCTGGCAAACCCACTTAAGCACTCATATTACACTGTGTTTTAAGCCATTGACAAGTATAGTGTAACGTTTTGACACATTTTGACTGATAGGAGCTGCTCTCTCACAGATGAATCGTCTTAGATTGATTAATGCAAATGACCAATCCATGTTCCTTACCTAGGTTTGTGGTCACATGGTTTGCTTGACCAATAACTATTGATGCTACTGTGCCCACAGAAGTCAGACACCAAGCTGGAAGAGATTTTGAAAGAAATCAAAGCCCTCAAGGACCTGGTCAGCAGTCAGGAGAAGCGACTTGTCAAACTTGAAGAGCAAATGGCCAAAATTGCTATTTAGGGACTCGTTGCTCCACCTGCTACAATGCACCACGTTCCATTGGCTGGGAGGACGACGCGACCGTTCACTGCCGATCTCAATGACCGTGTTTCGTATGAGGCCTGCCTTAGCAACAATCCCTCGCAACATTCCAGATGTACTTTTCCTAGCCAGACCCAAACCCTCTGCATAACACAGTTGGAATAAGGACATGTGGCAACTTTTGCAAGAAGTAGTGTTTTTTCTTTCCTCCTCCCCTAACAAGCAACTGTTTCTCTTTCATTCTGTGGCAGGTTTTTGTTGTTGTTGACTTGTATAACATGTCTTAACACTATTCTTTCCTTTTTTGACAAAAGGGCCAAATAACTTCCAAATGAGCATTCCTTTTTTTCCTTTTAACTGTTTCATTGCCATATTAAAAAATGGTTATGTAGACAAATTGGACTATTTGTTTACATTATCTTCACTCGGATTATTTTTTCTTGATGATTGAGGCTGCACAAATCAATATCTACCTATCCTCTAACATTCTCACAAAAATTGCTCTGCTTGCACTGTATGCTTGGTGTGGTAAATGAACGTAAACTCCTTTGTTTTCTTTTCATTTGCACCCCCAGAAATAACCAATTGATCACTCATTAGAACTCACCTTTTTCTTCTGGGGGAGGTTCTGGCACATTCCACACACAGCTATCGTCAGGTTGCTTTTATTCAACTATTTCCAACAAAAGTGTGTGACAATTTGCCTAATGTCTTTGGCCTTAATGACTTGTGCGTGGACATTCCATCTTTGCTTAAAGGGTTAGTGGGTTATTTGAATATTTTGAGTTTTGCTTCACTGTAGTTTTTTTTAGCCTATTTCTCATTCCAGCTGTGTTTATGTCCCTCTTCGCACTTTCACTTTTTTTTGTGCCAATTCAGTGCACCTGTTGATATACAAAAACCCTGATTGTCTCATGTGAGCTTATATAAAAGATCAACTTTGATTATTTTCCATCATGCTTCCCATGGGGAAGAAGAGACGGGTAAACGTGTTTGTCATTAGCTTTCGATATTAATTTTGTTGCCACTGTAAAGCCCTGAAAGTGCCATAGGCGCGACTGTGCAAGAGTTTGTAGAGGACTGTTATGTGTTTACGTGTGTAGTTCAAGTCACGTAGGAAAAGGAAGATAAGAAACCACTTACGGGTGCCAAAATGTATAATGTGGAGCAAGTCTGCTTCCTGAATGATATCTAAAGTCTAAAACATCTCATAATTGCAGTATGACTTTTTCCCAAGCCATTAAAGAAAAACATTTTTGGATGGAATATAGTGGGACGCTAAAATACATCTATTCTGAATGCACTGCTGGCACCGGAGTTCGGTTTCGAAAACTAGAGTAGGAATTAATCCAAAGGGACACTGTAGGTTGGAAGTTTGAGTTGAACGATATGTTTGTATTCAGGTCTAGAAAATGAGTGAAAGCTGTATAAATGACAATGTTTTGATGCTTTTTAAAATTTCCTGTGCTTTGTGGCTTTGCCGAAGAGGGTGTCTGTAGCGTGGGTGGGTTTTAAATGTTTCTCCTTGTTTGTGTTCCCTGCACCTCGCCATAATGCAACAGCTGAAACCTCTGCTATACTGGAGGGCGTGTATGAAAATCAAAGAAAAATCAAGTGAAAATGAACCAGGTTGACACCTGCTGAGGTGTGCTCAGCATTTTTGTTTATTTTTCTTGCTTCAAGTATCAAACATTGATTACAAAAATAAAGACTTTTTAAAGTGAACGCTTGACTTGATTGAATGCAATCTGTACTCTCCTTACAACAGTTAATTACATGTTACCGTCCCAGTTTGTACATCCACTGGAATTAACCTTTATTTTAGCAATTCAATGTATTTGTGCTACTATTCAAACTAATACACGACTTAAGTGACATACTCATGCAGCATTCAGAAGTCAATTTGCTGTATTAACTTACATGTACTGACACAATGTTGTGCTAGTTAAATTAGTGGAAAGTTTTACCAAATGACCACCTTGTTTCCTGACCAGCCCTTACCACCATGACATTAAGTAAGAAATGCCCCAAATACAGACTCTTCATATGTTGTGATAACTACTTTTGTAAAAGCCTTTCAATTTATACGCCGGCCTTGGCTTGTACACGTGTTTTGGGATGAGAGGCTTGCTTTCTCCCTGTTGCTGGTCATGTACGCGCTGCGGAGACAGGCTGTAATCAAGGGCACGTAATTAGAGAGGCACTGGAGATTTGGGAGTCGCCCCGCTGTGGACCGAAATACCCTGAAACATGGGCCTCGTGTACCAAATGCAACGTGGTCTATGTAAGATGGAGCATCATCAGCTCATCTATTAGTCGCTTTAATGAGTCCATTACAACGCTATCTAATTGCTTGTAAGCCCAAGCAATACTTGACTTGAAGTTGGTGTCTTATGCAGAAATACTCTTTTGCATACTTTTCCCTCTATCACACTTACGGAAAAAAGTGTAAAAAAAAAAGAGTAAGGTTTCAACAGGGGTTTTATACGGAAGCGTATTGCATTCACTTGAAAAAAGAGAACTTTGTTTATTTGAGTTTTTTTTTTTCTGTTTTTCTGAATATTTTTTTTCTGTCAAAAAATATTTAAAAAACTGGGGGAAAAAATTATTCAAAAAAACAGATTTTTTTAAAAATTATTTTTTTTTACCTCTGAACTCCAAGTGACTTGTTGCAGACTCGATAATAGCGGAAGCGGACACTTTCCCGCACACCTCCATATGCAATAAGATGGTCATGTTTACTTGCTGGCTCTCAATAAAGGAATGAATGTGTATACTGTATTGTGTGGTTTGTAGAAAAATAATTATTTTATAAAACGGTAAAAATACTCAAAAAAACCAGAAAATAAAAATACTCACACAAAAAACAAAGCTCTCCCCAAAAATTGGTCAGAAAAACAGTTTTTTTCAAGTGAATGCAATACGCTTCTGTAAAACAAAAAAAAAACAAGAGGAAAATATATATTAAAAACAGAAAAAAAAATTCAATAAAACAGAAAAAAACCCTCAAAAAAACAAAGCTCCCCCCAAAAATTTGTCTTTATTTTTTTTTAAGTGAATGCAATGCGCTTCCATAGTTTTAGGCCCAAAACAATATCACTTTTGACTTCAATGCTGCACAATTCTGTTTTCTCGGACCCCTGTCAGTTATTGATCTAAGAATAATCAAAATTGTTATTCTTATGGCGCTCAAGTGTCTCAAACATGCCATAAAGTCAAGCAGGAAAAGACGAGGGAGGAAAAGCTGAAAATAGAGGGATGGACATCACTTTCCTGGGAGCGGTTAAAAAAAATGTTTCATTATAACAGGGACGGAATGCTCGGAAACTCTCCTCCTCCTCTCCACATTTCGTGTTTCCCCCGTTCTGTCCTCAGCTCAGTGTGGTCCCGCTCATAACATCAACCAGGAGAACCTGTAAGTATGAACTCATATTTGGATTATTATTGGTTTGGATATGTGTGGGTTTGTTTTTCTTGATACGCTTTGTGTGTATTTGAAGTTACCTGACCGGTTTCTATGATCACTATCATTTTAATGCTAATATATATAATTTATTTGCAATTGTATCCAGTATAATTTGCTGACAAATGTGTTGGGTATTCCAATTTTTTACAAAGGCATCCTCGCCAAAATTTTAAGTTGTCTTTGTTGATTTTGTCCCCTTGTATTTTTCAAATCCTCCTATGACCCACAAAATAACTGAATGGCCTGGAGTGACATCGATTACAATAAAGGCAAATAATTTACATTATGGATATCTGTTTGATTACATGCATGATTCTAATCTGTATGCACTAGCAGTATTTTACAAAGGGGTACTGTGGACCCACCAACTTAATGTAGCAAATGTAATTATGGCCCTAATTATGGGGATTGAAGGAGTAGAGCCAACAATCTGGCTGAGAGTGTTTATGTGACCACACAGGGAGGCCCGTTTACACTGTATTGTGTCAATAAGAGTATAGCTGCATCTTTATTTAGCCCACTCCTGTAGGTTCCACATTTTAAGTATTTACTGACAATATTCACATTTTCTCTGGAAAAAAAAGTATATTTAGCAACTAATATTTAGATGCCATGGGAGGTTTTTTTCAGCAAGTCAACATATTTCTGCATGTGCACCAGCCCACAGCAGCTGGTGCCCAGTGTAAATATAGAGTCCGCAGCCACTGGTGTCCCACGCCTCTGCGCACAATCTGGACTAGAACTTCCTGCTGGCTTTAGTGTGGTAGATGGGCGGCTTCTCCCTCCTCTCCAAATTATAAGGCCCGCAGCACCAAACTGACTGTCTCCACCCCAAATAAGTAATGGTTCTGCTGCCTGTTAAAATAGATCTACTGCAAGATAGGAAATGGGAGAAAACCTGAATCAAGGTGGAACTTGTAAAGATTACAGATGGAGACTGCGTTGTTTTTTTTAAACATATGTATTAAGTGATGCATGGTAATCTTAAATGTTCATTCCTGACCTTGGAAGCAACATAAGGACCAGCTAGCTACTCATTGAGCCAAGTAAGAAAGCACAGATTTGTGCTGTGTCGTATATACTTTTTTACTCAAGAGTCACATTTTAATTTTAAAACAGACAGACGGACCAGATCAGGACCAAGTAGTGATCAACTCTGCGGCCTTCCTGTGCGGACTTTGTTTACAGTCCACAGTAAGGATTTCATGAATTGAAATACACACACGATACAGAACCTTGTCCAACACACTCATAACACAAGTAGGGGTAAATCTAAGTAAAAAGCAGCGTTTTGCTAGCCTAGCAATAGCCAGATTGATTTGTGCTTCACTCGAGGGAGTTCTCCACAATATCAGTCTGGGACTGCTCAGCGTTGATTTGCTCGGGAAAGGCGGGGCATGCTGTACAACACTTCGAGCTGATTGGACGAAGCAGAATCGTTTGCGCGTCTTAACTTTTATTTCGACCAATCACGGCAAAGGATGAAAATGTCGTCACCGACATGCGACTGTTGTGACTAGTTGATATCATGGCGTTGAGTTTATGTTGTCGGTTTTGCAGTGTTGATATGTGGATACAAGAGACTAATTCATCGAGGACAGAATTAATTGCAGCATCCACGCATTCGTCCACCAGTGTCGCCGTGCTTGGCGCCACGGCTTTGGCGCTTCTTGTTTTCGTCACAGCTGCATCTCCCGCCTCCATATACAAAGTCGCTCTGTGATTGGTCCGAACCACCATTGGTTCGTATCGGTGGAAATCAATGGAAGCGGTGCAAGATGGATTCTCGGGAGTTTGTAAACTCACAAATACCGCGAGAATACATCTTGCGAGAGCAAGGTTAGCGTTTTGCTGTGCTGAATGGATAATGTCTTTGCTTTTGTATACTATCTCACAATTTGTAGCTCATGCACAGATCTGCTAGCTAACAGCCAATCAGCGTGATTTTTTAAACGTACATTTGGTCCTGCTTGTATTATGAGTGTGTTGGGCAAGATTATTACAGATATGTGCGTTTATTTCATAAAACCCTGACTATGGATGGTGTTATAAACAATGACATCATCTTGTTTAAAAGGGAAGTAAAGAGAAAAAAATATTTACGACATTATGTGCCCACTGTCCAACGAGTCTAAAAAGTGTCGTAGAATATGAATTAAGCATCAAAATCCATCCATTAAAAAAAAAAAAATCCGTCTCAGAAAGCGGCCATTGTGCCACTTGCTGTTGACTGAAAATGACATCACAATGGCTAAGGGCTCATCTTGCGAACATCACATGACCAAACACAGAATACAGGTGTTCTTTGATGGTCTTAGGCGCTGTGATGTCATTTTCAGTCGACAGAAATTGGCAAAATGTCCGACCCCTGAGATGAATAAAAATGGGGTGTATTTTGCTGCTTAATTCATATTCCACAAACACAATATTATTAATCAGAATACAGTATCATGTTTAGACTAGTGGGGGCGCATAAAACGTTTTGTAAACAGAAATATATCTATACAATAGCGAGATGGTCATTTTAAATGTATGTGGGCATAGCATCCAAATTCCTCAGTGCAATGTGACCATGTGGAAACAATAGTAAGGTGGAATGAATAACAAAAAAAAATAATCAATCTTCATCTATATGTGCGGGTGGCGGAAGATGATGTAGCTCCGCCCCTGGGCTCCAGCTCACCCACGACGCAAGTGAAGATAAGTGGAATAGAAAATAGATGGGGCTTAATGACAATGCTAACGTGAAAAAACCTTTGTGATTTAACACTTTGAATGGTCCCTAATTGTTCCGTTGATGTTGCAGGAAAGATGACATCCCGCTTGTTTTTCCATATGGCCTGCCTAACCTTGCTGTCACTGTGCTGCGGCATGGCTCGGGGCGCTCCGATGTTCTACAACATGTCCATGGACGGTAGCGGTGACGACGGCCTGGAGCTCCTCTTCCCTAAGTATTTCTCCACTCGTGCACCTGTCGAAGTCAGCGGCGCTACCCATGCTCCCGACGCTTCCGACTCCCCCACGCTCACCAACACCATCACCACGACCATCATCCGTCTGAAGGACTTTGTTCTGACCAGAGTGGTGGACTTCCTGGAGGAACATATGCTCATCATCATTGTCGTCACCTCCGTTCTCATCGTCATCGTCTTCATTATCTGCTGCGCCTCTGCTATGAGTCAGAAGCGCAAGCTGGAGGCCTACAAGGTCCCTCCTCAACCTTCCAGGAAACAACCGGCGGAAAAAAACATACTCAGAGGTTCGAATGAGGTCCAGGAGAAGCCTTACGCTGTGGACCACGTCAAGAGGGTCCAGATGCAGAGCAGCGCCTCCTCGCCCAAGAACCTGCGCATGCCCTCCAAGGCTCTGGTAGGGGAAAGGGGCCGGGACGTCAGATCGTCACCACGCCCGGAGGTGAGGAAGGTCAGGGATGTGGAGGAGGTGGAGAAGTGGAGAGAGGAGCCCAAACACAAAGAGCAGACGAAGCGCAGGGAGGAGGTGCAGCACACCTCCAGTCAGCCTGCTTGCACCTGCCACCTGAAGAAGGCCCACCATTAGACCACCCTCAGTCCTGCTGCTTGCATCGCATTGACACAACAAAGAGGAAATATGGAAAGCTGTTTGAGCATTTATTCGACATCAAATTCTACTAGTTGACATCTAGTGCCTCACTAGTAACTCACAGATGCTATCTAGTACACAGTTTCGCCTCACACGCCCTAATTGTACTAATAGTGTGCTCGATTGTCTTACTAGTAAAGTACATGTAGGACCCTTTAAGGTGAATTCAGAGATTTGTTTCCAATACTTTAGAAGATAAATGCTGAAACCGCAAAAGTCTGAGAACTACGCAGTACTGAATTGTGGAGAAATAGAGTTGAACTGTTTTTCGCCAGTTCAGTGTCACCCCTTCTTTGCATCAGTGCTTATGCACCGCAATTGCAAGTCATTACTCGGTCCATTTCTCCCACTACCGCGTGCAGTTAGCGAGCTAGCTTTACCTACACATCGAAAAATTGTCTTCCCTAAATGCCACAATTTGCAGAATAGCTTGGTATTTTTATTATTATTATTTAAATCCTAAGCAAGGAGGTGACGTAGCGGACGAGCCGACCAACTGTCCACTGGCCAAGAGGAGCCATGAAAGCTTGCGAGCTAGCTTGCGAGCTAGCTGCAAGCTCTAGCTCAGTGGTGGGCAAACTCGGTCCTCAATGGCCGGCGTCCTGCAGATTTTGGAGGTTTCCCTGCTGCAACGCAGCTGATTCCAATCAACAGGATTGTTACCAAGCTTATGCAGAGCTTGCTGATCAGCTGATCATATAGCCGCTGTGTTGGAGAAGGGAAACATCCAAAACCTGCAGGACTCCGGCCCTCGAGGACCGAATGTGCCCACCCCTGATCTCATATATTCCAGCCACCAGAAGCTTTAAGCGGATATATTTTCATGGCTCAAATATGGTGGGCATGAGTGTGTATACATAAAAAAGTAGCTTGTCAAAGTAGCGTCCAGTAAATAAATAAATAAATAAATAGTGGGGCGTGGTTTCACACATTTGACAGACAAAGGAAGATAACCGCTTGATTTTTTCACCATTTTGAAGCCTCCTATTATATAGTTGCTGATTTTTTTATTATTAAAATTTGGTACAGTTGTTAGCAATACTTGTCTCTGTGACATGTCAAATTTGTATACATATTTTCACTTTATAGGGACTTTAAGTTTTATATCAAGGCTAAACGAATAAAGGCTCAAACAGCTTAAAATTTGAGTTGGACTTACTGGCCACATTTGGTAAACCTACCATGATTACCTAGTTTTATTATTTTTAATGTAGTGTATCAAACTGCTATATAATTTTAGAAAAATATACAATTACAATACCGCTAACATTAACATTAATATCACGCCCCTATTGTCAATCAAATTTTGGATACAGCTCTTGTACTGGACTTAATTTGATTGCAAAAGTGTACTTAATGTTGTGTGTTGTGAATTTATAGCTGCAGAATAAACTGTATGTGAAAAAAATTAATATTTTTAAATATGCTATTATAAGCACAGTTGATGTCCTCATGTTCAGCAATGCTGCATCATTGACTCAACAACCTGATGTCATTCTGGTGTAAAAATAATAATATAAAATAACAGTAATATATACACTCTTTATACGTTTTATCCATACACTTTAGTGGTTATTGTGTTATATTTGCCTACTCTAAATACCAAAATAGTGTTTAAGTGTAAACACATGCCTGCCAAGACAGAGGAATCTCCTCATAATGTCCTGCTGTATATGCAATCAAGACAAATCTTGAGAATGAATTTTTTGGGTGCTACGAGTTGCCATAAAACTTAATGTCTTGATTACATTCAATACGTTCCTTTATACACTTTGATTACATGTTAATTATGCATTTGCTTTTTTTGTTATTTTTTTTTTTAAAGCTCTTTGCATTAATCTTAATTTCCTTCACAAACTCTTTGTGCAAAAAAACACAACCTGAGAGATTAATTTTACCATGGAAATGTTTACTATATATTAGACCATAGATAAATATGTTTATGCTCATTGTGGAAAAAGTAATGTTTGTTTTTGTGTGTGTGTGTGTGTGTGTATGAGTGTGTGCTAAATATGATTTTTATTGTGCTGTCTTCCTTATGTATACAGTAAATTATCTAAGTATGACTATTATATGTATACTTTTTTTGTGCAAAGTACCAACAGTATTGACAAATGGACCATGGCTTTATTTTAAAAGTGACAATATATTTGCCAATATGAGTGGTGGATTATTGAAGTATTTATTCGATTCGATACAAACTACAGATTACCAGAGTGTGTGCTGCTGTTTGAGCGCAACTACAAGTATCTCATCCAAATGTGAAATGTTGGAATTTTGACAGTTTGTATCATCTCTATAGGGCATTTTTTTCTTCCTCTTTGCTTCACTCCTGTTGAATAAAACTGTGGATAATGGTGTTTATGTAATATTCATATACCACACACACACACATATATACAGTATAATATATATACAGTGTATGTATATATATATATATATTAGGGGTGTTATAAAAAATCGATTCGGCAATATATCGTGATATTACAGCGCGCAACTCTCGAATCGATTCAATATGCGTAGGGTTAAGATTTACACATTAAGCATGGAAGAATGTTATATTAATGGAACATTAAGCCTTAATATTTGATTTCAGTGCTGTTCAAACATGAAACAGACTGCAATCTGAATTTTCAGATAAATAAATACATTTTCATACAAATCTTACAGTGTACATGTACAAGTTTACTGATTAGTATTTTCTAAATTTGAGTTTAAAAAACTCCGCAATAATCAATTTATAGATTCGTATCGGGATTAATCGGTATCGAATCGAATCATGACCTATGAATCGTGATACGAATCGAATCACCAGGTACTAGGCAATTCACACCCCTAATATATATATATACACTGTATATAGGTGTGAATACCGTCATCATGACCAACTTTAAAATAAAGTTGTAGACCCAAGTTTAATCAATAATGAGAGGGAGATTTTATTCCTAAAAAAGTCGATTTTATATTATAGTGCCCACTTTGAGAATCACTGGTCTATACAAGTATGTGACTAGCTGCAGTGCAGGAGCACCTGTTGGTGTGACCTGGGTTGGAAAAAAAAAAACTAATTGATGTGGAATCTTTAAGGTAAGTCGTGACTTATTCATTAACTAGGATCGCATTCCCACCTCTTTTGGCAATTAGGTGCTAAACAATTCAAAGAAAATGGAACTTCCCCCTTAGGCATCACCAGATGGTAGGAGGTCAACCAGCTTGCTTTAGCACAGCTGGCAATTTGTAATGACTCTTTCAAACACAGCGACTTGGTGTTTTTCTCTCTCCTTGCGCTTTTCGGACTCCCTTCTTGTATTGCAGAGAACAATGGAAGGAGCTCTCAAATGTTTTCACCAAGAATCCAGAATAGGTAACACAGCACCTTAAAAAAGTCAATTAAACTTTGATGAGTATTGACCTGGAATTTTCAACAATAAGAGAGGACCTTTAAAAGAGAGCATGATGACACAAGCCTGTTCATCTTCACCAGGAAGACATGAGGGGGAACAGAAGAATAGTAAGAGCAAGACTACTAGACAAAGTAGTTGTTCCTCGCATGTGATCGTTCTCTTGCCAAGTTTATGACACTATGTCGTCCAGATACAGCATCCTTCTGGTCCTCTGCATTTGTTTTCCAGTTTGCATTGCGACGTCTCCGTGTCCCATCGGCTGCTGCTGTCTTGGCCCGGGAGTTTTGGTTCTGTGCGAGTCCTTGGGCCTTAAGTCTCTCCCTCGTTCAATCCCTCTCAACACTGCCGTCCTGTCCGTGGGAAAAAATCAGCTCTGTAATGTGGACTACCTACTCCGTCCCTTCACCAGCATGCAGGAGCTCAGCCTCAGTCACAACTCGCTGGCTCGCTTTCCCCGAGGCCTCCCTCCCAGCCTGGAAGCGCTGTTTCTACAACAGAACCGCATCACCTACATCACCTTCGGCGCCCTGAGGCAACTGAGGAACCTCACCCGGTTGGATCTGAGAGACAACCGCATCCGTGCCATCCAGCCAGAGGCGCTTCAAGGCCTGGAGAAGTTGAAGGTCCTCATGCTGAAGGGCAACAAATTGGCCAGCCTTTCTCCAAATGCGCCTGCTTCTTTGAGACACTTTCTGGACGGCAACTTCGGCAAGGTACATCTCATATCTGTGACGACAATTTGTCCAGGTGTCCTCAAGCCAAACACAAAGACGCTTCAGTTGAAGGCCTCGACGATGAATCCTGTGCCATCTTGGGATGATTCAAATTTGGAAGGCTGGTCACAAACCACCTCTGTTGGACATCTTCCTGAAGATAACAACCCAGTGGAAACAATCCCTATAACTTGGATTTTAGATGAACACTTGTCCTTGTGCACTTTAACTTTTGAGGACTGTTTATCCTTGAATAGAGCCCAAAACATGACCCATGACCTTTCATCTCCAAACCCTCAAGAGGAAAAAAAAGACACCACGACCATTCATCACTACTCTCAGATGATTACAACCCATCCGACAGGGACACGATCTTCCTTCTTCAAGAAGAATGACACTACCTCGTCCACCCCCAACTTCCTTCGCTCAATTCTCATTTGGCTGCTGCTGGTTTTCTGTGTGTTGTTGGCCCTCGTGCTGCTGTTGTTCGTCGTGCTAAAAAACGGTTCCTCAGCTCCAACAGAGTAGCTCCAATTGACAAGAGACGCTTATGGATGACATCGGCACAAGAGGTCCAAACTATGGCGTTAAACAATGACATCTGCTACCAATGAATTTGTTGTTTATACTGAAGAGCTTTTTTTAAACATGCAAATGAACTATTTAAAATTCATAACACTGCGGTGAATAAAAATGCTTTTACGAGCAAAAATGTATTCCTCCACTTTCTGCACTGTAAAGGGCGAAATTGTGAAAAGATCACATAAATGATTCCCATTTAACTGCTTTAACATTGGTCAGATTAGAACAGATTGCTCCAGTTTTTGTTCTGAATGTAGAGATGAGGTTTGGCTGCCATTCAGTGCAGGGGCTGTTGTTTTCTGGTGGGTTGCAGGGTCTCGACCACCCTAAAATCTTGTAAAATCCTAAACTATTTGCCTTAGAGGAAGCTGTGCAAACAAAAGCACTAATATAGGAATATGAATTGCTGATTAATGTTTAAAAATGTCAAAGTGGCCTTTGCATCCAGTATCTCTTTGTGGCCCTCGGAGGAAAGTTTGGACACGACCGTTTTAGAGTCTTAAAGGAACCTGACATGCAGGTTTTTGAAATATGGGAGAAATCATTAAGTCGAGACAACCCATACAAGCAAGGACATAACTTCCAAAGGTCCGAGCCCTAATCAAAACCCCTAACACACTTCATCACAGATGTGTTCCCTCAAAAGTTATTTATATGGTGTGATTATTTTGCATATTAGTCAGTGGTGTTAAAACTGTGGAATAGCTAAAGATTTAACAGAAATATTTTCTTTATAGTTGGTGCATTGTTGTCAACCTTTTTGACAGCACACAATAAATGCAGATTTTTGTTGTTGTAATATTGACCTTTAATTTCCAGTTTCAAAATCTCCATCACACAGACCCATTACAAATGTAAATACAATTGAAGTACACATGATATAGCGTTTTTGTCTATATGGTATTTGGTAAGTATGCAATTGATGCTTTAAAAAAAAAGAAGAAGAAGAAGTTAATATAGCATCACAAATATAAATGATATTGAGCAATAGGGTTTGTTACATTATTGAAAAGCAATGATCCATAATCTTTCACTTCCTGTACAGTCCTGTGACAACATACATGACAAATCCCTGAGGTACACCGACCCATTATAGATATTCAATGATGACAAATTAACCGCTGGCTTTGACACTCTGCTCCTCTTTTTTTTGTTTTATTCTGTAGTCTGACAGGGCTGCTCTTATAGCGTCTTCTGCAAGCACTGAAACATGAGAAGAAAATAGTGAGTAGATTTCTAACTGAGGTGACACCTACATTTTTTTTTGAAACAACATCAGCTGTGTAGCATCAATTTCTGCATTTAAATATCTGTTCATGTTGCGTCGTTGCTTACTGGAACAATGAAGCTTGACAGGAGGAAGGCAGAGTTCTTTTGCAATGTCAGTGTTCTTGATCTTCAAAGCTTCATCGACCTGCAGGAAAAAAGACGAAAGCAACTTCAATTGATACAAGTCAGAGTTTTTCCAGAAATGTTGGATTATTTCTACTCACCGACTTCCCTTTCACCCACTCAGTCGCCAGAGAGCTGGAAGCAATGGCTGAGCCGCAGCCAAATGTCTTAAATTTGGCGTCCACGATCTTACCATTTTTATCCACTTCAACCTACAGATAAAGCAATGAAGCAGTTGATCCGCTTGACAAAATGCTGCATTTTGTTGGGGGGTGACTTACTTGGAGTTTCATGACGTCGCCACAAGCTGGTGCGCCCACTAAACCAGTTCCCACATTTTTGGCATTTTTATCCAAAGAGCCCACATTTCTTGGGTTTTCATAGTGGTCCACAACCTTCAGAAGAATATAAGACCTGTTTATTATAACACAACTGGTTTGTTTAGCCATCCATGTTTGAAGAGCTGTTACAGCATTTATTCAATATTCATTCCATCCAGGTGAAATCTGTGACTCATATGCTCTTTGTCCTCACTTCAAAAATAATTCAGCTCACTAGTGGAACCATTATCTTAATTTTTACTTATTTACCCAAACCCTTTGGCCTTCTAACACGCACTAGCAAGACTGTTAGGCCTAACTAGTAGGCATATGTCATGCACTAGAAGCCTTCTGGACACTACTTGTGACAACACTAATAAGGCCCACTAGTAGCATGTTTGTTCTGTTAGTAGGCCTATGTCAGTATGTCAAAGTTGTCCGAGTGTGCAGAAATGTCATACATAATAAGGCATTGGTGGAAAACTAATAACGACAATAAGACACATTTATACTAGCAGTGCGCTAAATTGACTTACTATTCGAGGACAAAGACGGACTAGGTCATTGACTTTTAAGTTGGATATCAAAGATATCGATTAAATGCTAAAACGGCTTTCCTGAAAGCACGGTTACGGAAACAAACAGGCAGCACGCACATGAGCTAACGACACGACAAATGCTTTGGAGCTTCGTTGCAATACATAAATAATGTGTCCAAACGGTCCATTTGATTACCTTCTTGTGATATGAGCAGAGAATCTTTAGCTCCGGACAGAGCAACCTTGTGTTCAACAACAACGCAGACTTTCGTAAGGCCATCGCCATGTTCAGAAACCGAGAAGATCCGGAAATGTACGAGTAGACACGAGTCAAGCGGGGTTGTTGATAAACACTGGAGTCGGGGACCGCGGGGTCGGAGCGCCCACTAGTGGCCCGCCTTTGCTAGTACAACTGGGGGACTGGGAGCTTTGGGCTTGTTACCAGGCAGACAGACTTTTCAACATGGCAGCGGCGAGCAACGCAGAGCCTACGCATTTGCAAGATATGGAAGAGGACGACGCGGAGATGGACGAGCAGGAAATGGACTCGGAGAGCGACGGCGAGGAGGGCATGGGAGAAGACAATTCGGACGACGAAGAGGACGAGACGTCAGAAGACGAGAAGGAAAATGAAGCCGAGATCCAACGCCTGGAAGAGCAGGTAACTCTTAATTTTAGTGAGGCTAGCCGAGTAGCTAAAGGCGAATGAATGAGTACAAAACTTCGCGAGTGAAAGCTTGCTATGCTGTTTGCAATGCATTCACGTTGGATTAGAGCAAACAATTGTTGCATCAAGTTGTTTGAATGTGTTCCATTTACGACATAATTGGCATGACGTGATATTGCTAACTGGTCATGAATGTACACGCGCCTTGCGTTTTGCTTTGTGACGTCACAGCTTCAGGACGAAAGTATGAATCTAATGTCCAAATGGTCACGTGTTAGTAAATGCGCATTTCTTCATATTTGGGTCAGTGTCCTAAATATTGTCCAAGTCCCAACAGCAACACAAGAAATAAATAACAACGTTTTTTTTTTCTACACGCACTCAATTTTCACGCAAACCTCAGCAGAAATACTGTATACGTTGTAGTTCCGTCGTTGATAATAAAGTTTTAAATCGGCTACGTAGACTGTAGCTGTGGGCATTTTTGTGTATTCTGTCAATTTGAAGTAGTTTTTGTATAATTGAGGGATGTACATTTGGATGGAACTCGGATTCATCAATCAATCAAAAAATAATTGATAGATTAATCAATTATTAAAATAATTGCCAACGAGCAGCTCTAGAATTGAAAAAAAAAAGTGCAGCTAAACAGTGTGATCGGAATTGGTACTATTGACCAATCTCACTCATGGATTATCAGTATCGGAGTCGGCAGCATAAAACCCTGATCAGATCACCCCTAATATATATAAGAAAACACTCTACAAGGAAGAAACTAAACAGAACCCAGGCCATAAATCTAAAACAATCAAATAAAAAAAATGTTTTATGGTGGCAACTGAGTGCCTCATTATGCAATCACACAGGTTTTGACTGTGCAACGTTCATAACCTTTGAGTCGAAACGTAGTATGTCAGTACCATTGTAAACTGAGGACTTCTCTTGATTAGTAAAAAAGACATGAAAGAAAGATGAGTTTAACGGTGTCTCACTATTAGCGTTTAACGACATATTAGCTAGTCAAAAAGATACAGATCCCAGATGTTGAAAGATACTGTTCTGTGTTTTCTAGCTATCGATCAATGCTTTCGACTACAACTGCCATGTTGACCTCATCAAACTACTGAAGCATGAGGGTGAGCTTCTCCGTCTGCGAAAGGCAAGGCAGAAGATGAGTGAACTTTTTCCTCTCACAGAAGGTCAGTGTATATCCACTGCAGACCCAGACTAAAAAAAAAAAAAAAGTTGATCCGTATGAATTGTATACTTGACCTCTTCTGTGTGACCCCACAGAGATCTGGCTAGATTGGCTCAAGGATGAGATTCGCCTGACTGAAGAAGAACCAAATCGAGAAAAAGTGAATGAACTTTTTGAGAGCGCTATAAAAGACTACATTTGTGAGTGCATATTGGCAAACCAGAGATTCGACATCTAGTTAGAATACAATCCTGACATTCAACGTCTTGTTGTCACACCCAGGCCCAGATATCTGGTTGGAATATGCCCAATATTCTATTGGTGGCATGGGATCGCCAGGTGGCATTGAAAGGGTGAGATCCGTTTTCGAGAGAGCCATCACAGCTGTTGGGATTCACATGACCAGGGGGCAAACACTGTGGGAGGCGTACAGAGAATTTGAGAATGCCATTCTGGCCACAGTACAGGTCAGTCTTGTCTTCATTAGCAACATATAAAACAGATGTCCCCAGTCGAGGTTCATATTGTCTTCATTTGCTTCATATCAGTGGCATTTCTTTTTGTTAATGCGTTTGGATGAGCTCACTTTCCTTGTGATCATTTTGTTGGGTGCTTCATCCTCTCTATTGTCTTCCTTTCAGCCTCCTCCTGGCAAGATTCCCAGCCACGACGAGCAAGAGCTGCTGAACAAGCAGCTTCAGCGCATCCACACGCTGTTTCGCCGCCAGCTGGCCATCCCTTTAATGGGTAAGGATGTCCTCCTCTTGCTCCAGATGGGGTGCTGCAAAATGAGCAGCGGTCTGGTTTGTGTGGGCAGGAGGAATTTACAGTACATGACTCATGTTGAGAAAAAATGGCCACAATCAAATCTGAAGAGATTAAATGTAATCAAGTGAACAAAATTCTACCCATTTTTACGAAAGCCTTTAACAAATGACGACCTACCGTAAAGCATCACTACATTCTTATTTTATTGATTATGTACTGTACATATGTGATTTACGTTTTATATACCCATTTTTTCCATTAGACATTGAGGCAACATATGCAGAATATGAAGAATGGTCTGACCATGGGCCACCTGATGAAATGTTGCATCAGTACAAAACAGCTTTGCAGCAGAGGGAGAAGTACAAGCCTTTCGAAGAGTCACTGGTAACCAACCACCAATAAGGATTCAGACTTGAGTTACCTGCTGGGTCACATGATTTTGAATACTTCTCCTGTATTTTTTCTTCTTTGGTTGTCTTGTTGCAGCTGGTGGCAGAGACGCCTAAACTGGCCGAATATCAGGCCTACATCGATTTCGAAATGAAGTTAGGAGACCCGGCCCGCATCCAGGTGACGTTTGAGCGGACTCTGGCGGAGAACTGCCTGGTACCGGACATGTGGATCAAATACACCACATATCTCGTGAGTTTTTATTCGGATTAGGGCTCTCAGTTAGGCTGCTAGGTGACTTCACTGGCTGTGAATGTTGTGCTCATCAGATTACTTTTGTTGAAGTCAAAACGTTTTGTAACGCCATGCAAGGTTCCCCCCCCAGAAAACTTGCAAAGTCCTGGTGGTCAGGAACAGACTGGGAACAAGAAAAGTCGGTCGGCCCGCCAGGCCTTTATAGCACTGGGGGAAGCCCTGATCATGGAGTTATATATTGCGATTGGTTATAACAAGATTGTATCTGAAAACAACGGCAGTGTTGTCTTGTGATGTAAGAAGACCACCGCGTCCATATTTCAGGTGCTTTCTTTGGCCTTTCCAGGACCGTCAACTGAAAATCAAGGATCTGGTTCTCTCTACTCACGATCGTGCTGTCAGAAACTGTCCGTGGACTATGACTCTGTGGAAGAGCTATTTGCAAGCTGTAGAGAGGCACGGGGGCACTCATCCAACTGTTTCAGGCAAGCACTTGCACTAATTGACGTACATTTTGCATGTCTGAGAGAGACGACTGAACGAGACCCTGATGTTTTCCACAGATTTGTTTGAAAAGGCTCTGAATGCAGGCTTCATTCAAGCTCGGGATTACGTGGAGATCTGGCAAGTTTATCTGGACTACCTGAGGAGACGTGTGGATTTCAGCCAAGGTGAGAGCAGCACCAATGAAATCAGTACCTTGTGCGTTTGGAAACGTTCATGCATTGTCCTCCACATGTCACAGAGTCAAGTAAAGAATTGGAGGAGCTACGAGGGTCTTTCGCTCGCTGCCTGGACTACATGAAACAAGATGTTGAAGAAAGTAGGTGAAATGTCACTCAAAGTTCTGTTGGAGTGAATTTCCAGTCTGACCCTTTGTGTCATGACACTAGGATTTGGGGAAAGTGGAGACCCTTCCTGTAATATAATGCAGATCTGGGCAAGGATAGAGGTGAGTTCTGTTACGAATGGATAG
Organism: Leptonotus elevatus; assembly: GCF_054856555.1. Classification (NCBI taxonomy): domain Eukaryota; kingdom Metazoa; phylum Chordata; class Actinopteri; order Syngnathiformes; family Syngnathidae; genus Leptonotus; species Leptonotus elevatus. The sequence goes on along the minus strand of NC_141243.1, from coordinate 17,518,084 downwards.
CCCTCCTTTGTATTTGCTGTTTTGTGTCCGTCTGCATCAGGCTTATACAAATACGATAACGACTTTGGGCTTGTGAAGCCCTTTGAAACTCTCATCAAAAATGTTTAGCTTGTTTCTTTTGTCCTCCTCACAGGCCCTTCATTGTAAAAACATGCAAAAAGCCAGAGAACTGTGGGACAGCATCATGACTAAAGGGAACGCCAAATACGCCAACATGTGGCTGGAGTACTATAACCTCGAAAGGTCTGCGTCATGTCGAAAGCGTGATGACAAACAAACTCTGCAGCACGGTCACTTGTGATTCGTACCTTCTCTCCAGAGCGTACGGAGATTCGGTCCACTGTCGAAAAGCGCTTCACAGAGCAGTCCAGTGCACCTCCGACTACCCGGAACACGTGTGTGAGGTCCTGCTCACTTTTGAGCGAGTGGAAGGTGAGCTCTCCCACACATATGGCAGACTGATATGACGGTTGGGGAGATTTTCATGATTTTCATACTGTATCTTTGCATCCAGGCTCTTTGGAGGACTGGGATGTGGCAGTCCAGAAAACCGAGACTCGTCTGAACAGGGTTAATGAGCAACGGGCAAAGGTTTGGAGCAGAGAGCAGCATTTCTTTAAGCGTGGTTGTCTTTACGAAGCTTTTGATTCTCATGAGTATCTTCGTTTGTTAGGTGGCAGAGAAAGAAGCCATCCAGGCTCAACACGAGGAGGAACAATTTGAGCAGAGGCGGAAGGCCAGGGCAGACAAGAGGACTCAGAAGAAAGTTCCGAAAAGGGGACGATTTGTGGAGAAGAGGAAAGCAGAACACGGGCTGGACCAGGATGAGTGGACTGACCATGCAGGTAATTTCGATGCATAATGAAGCTCCGAGCACAACCTTGTTGAAATGAGAATTTAAAATAATTATATTTAGAGATCCTCCAAGAAATAACTTACAATATGCAGCCTATTTCATGAACCAACTCTGATTGGCTGGTGGAATTTTGTTCCCACTGGTTTGCACTCTGAAATCACTCTGCCAGGCCATCTCCTATTAGATGCGCCTTCTGACGTCATTGCGAGAGAAGTCTTGAATTAAGCTTTTTTTTTTTTCACGTTGCGTGCCCACCTCAAGCTCTCATAACACGTACACAACAAATGGGTTAGTATACGGTGCAGTGTGAAAATGCCTATTTTCCCCCTCCCAAATCCAGCTTTTACAGACCATAGCTGATTTGTGATGAATCATTTATTGTGGTCTCAAACAAACGATTATTTTAATAGGTGTGGCAAAATGTTCTTATTTGGTTTCCTCTGTCGTTGATAGAACAAGCTCCTAAGCGACACAGAGGAAATGGTGAGCCAAGCAAAGAGGAGCACATAATGACTCTTGAACTTGACGTCTGTGAGATGAAGGCTCCTCCTGGCTATAAAGGTTCAACAGGGCCCGGATTCAACAAAGCCCAGCAGGCCAGTGGCCAGAAGCAAAGCAACGATAATACGGAGTTTCGGAACGATGACACCAGCGTGTTCGTTAGCAACCTGTCGTACACCCTGGAGGAGCCCGAGGCCAAACTGAGGACACTCTTTGAGACATGTGGATCTATCAAACAGATTCGCCTCATCTCCACCAACAAAGGGACCTTCAAGGGCTATGGCTATGTGCAGTTTGAAAGCTGCGAGTCCGTCTCGGAAGCTCTCAAACTGGACAGGCGGGAAGTGCAGGACAGGCCCATGTTTGTGTCGCCATGTGTAGACAAGAACAAGAACCCAGACTTTAAGGTGACTATAAAATAAAGTTTATCGCGGGATACATTCCTGAGAGACCTTATAAAAAATATTAACTTGTATACTTTTAAACTCATGAACAATTGCTTAAAGGGGAAGTCAAGCTAAAATTGTCTTTATAATATGTTGTATGAACCCCCACTACACTAAACTCGGCATTCTGATTAATCTGGTTGTTTTGAAATATGAGTTAAGCAGCAAAATCCACCCGTTTTTACCCATCTCAGGGGGCGGCCATTTTGCCATTTGCTCACAGTTGCTCAGGGTTCAGGTAACGACCAATCACTGCTCAGCTTGCAAATGTCACATAATCAATCTCAGATAACAGGTGAACTGTTATTGGTCGTTACCTGAGCAACTTTGATGCCATTTTCAGTCGACAGCAAATGGCAAAATGTCGTGGATTTTGGTGCTTAATTCATATTTTACAAACGTAATATTTATCAGAATATCCTGCTTTTACTAATGGAGCTGTATAGAACATGTAAATATTTTTTTTTAGGTTGACATCCTCTTTCAATAACTGTGCAACATATTGTAGGTAAAATGTGTCCTTTGTTTAGTGTCACGTTATACAAATGACTACTTCACATCTGTAGGTGTTCAAGTACAACACATCTATGGAAAAACACAAAATCTTCATCCAAGGCCTTCCATTTTCCTGCACCAAGGAGCAACTGGAAGTAATCAGCAACAATCACGGCAGCATTAAGGAAGTTCGTCTCGTTACATTCCGTTCAGGAAAGCCCAAGGTGAGACTCGGAGATGCAAATCAGTGATCATGAGAGTGATGGGGACACATCTGACCTTCTCTGATTGTGGGCTTGTGCAGGGTCTGGCGTATGTTGAATATGCAAATGAAGCGCAGGCTTCTCAGGCAGTGTTGAAAATGGACGGCATGTGCATAGACGGGAACAGAATCTCTGTTGCCATAAGCAACCCTCCTCGCCGAAACACGAGCAAGCCTGGTCCCAGTCAGCCCACCACAAATCTGACGCCTCAACAGGTTCACGGCGCGTAAGTCTATGATAGGCCTATTCAATCCTCTCGTGTTGCAGCTTTTTGTAATTTTGTCATTCAAATGATTTTTTTCCCCCCAGGAGAGGGCGGGGTCGCACACAGTTGTCATTGCTCCCTCGCTCTCTGAATCGCCAGAGTGGTCCCGCAAGCAAAGTAGAGAACGGGACGGCGTCGAAGGAAGGTTCCGGAGATGCAAAGCCTCTGTCCAACGCGGACTTTGCTAAGATGCTTCTGAAGAAGTGAAATGATGCTCACCGGTTTCACGCTGAAAGCCATCATGTGATTCTTTCAAAAATAAGTATTTGCGACTTTGACTTTCTGCACATGTCAGCCTTCTCGTCATTGTTCCTGCGAGATTGCCTTAAGTGCAGAGCTGCTGCCCTCCACCAGCCCCCTTTCACCCAAGAACACTTTTGACCCTCGTCATTTTTACTTTCCTCCCTCTCTGTTGGTTGTGTTGAAATGTTGCAGTCAGGTTTTATGAAATACGTGTATAATACATGGTTGTAAATATGTTTGAAAAATTGTAGACACCATTTTCCCAACTTGAATATTTTGTTATTTCAATGAGACATTGGATCGACAACATTGTTAAGAAATGTGCAGAATAGTGAGTTTGTGTACATAAAATATCAATACATACCTTTCTGTTACAGAATTGTGCTAAAATATTTTTGTTAGACTTTGTGGATTTAAAGACAACCATTACAACATTTAAAGGAATAAAATGGTCCAACAATCTCTTGACCTGTGATCCTCTTATGTCAGCCAAAATTTTTTTCTATTTCAAATGTCACAATTTAAGAGGCATAATAAATTAACTGGATGGGGCTGACGTTCAAGCACTCACATTTAATTTCATATCTATGCACTTTTGCCAGTGTTGATCAGTCATAGTACATTACAGTTGTCGGCTACATAGTATAACATATATCTTGTCTGATAATGACAATTTGTAACATTCTCCAGATGGAATACAAGCTATATAAAGTGCTCACCACAGTGGCCTAATATTTTCAGTACACGTTCTGTTAATCATGAGTGGAAGTTTTATATACTACAATAAATACAATGTTTAATGACATAGAAAAACTTAACAGCTAGGTTATGGTTTGTTAATCCATATGTATTACCTTTGTTTTCAAAAATGATAAGTGTCATGTTATAAAATAAATATATTGACCTAACCGGGGCAATACTTAGTGTGGTGTTATTTCAAAGTGCATTTAAAAATGATTCATGCCTGGGAGTTAATATCTCTTTATTTGCATAAAATAAATAATCAAATGATGAAAGTGCTTATTATATTCTTACCACAAGAAATCCACTACAACCAGAACTGTCAATTGTAGAAGCTTCTAAAGTGAAACTTTCGTCAAAAGTCACAACTTCTAACTTCCCTTGCATGGAATTGAAAACACCTCTTCCCAGTTCAGCAGATACAAGACAGAAGAAGCATGAGCTGATGGAAATGATCTCTCAGGGTGACAACTTGGCCTTACAATTGCCCTCCAATCACCAAATCAATTGTGAACTGGGATGGTGTGTGTGCAATCAGGACAGGCGTGGTCCTGCCCGGCCCCCGGGAGCCCCACCGCATGCTCAGTGGTGGAGATCAACAAAGTGTCCAGTGTAATCTCGGTGCATTTGGCAATGAAACGAATGAAGGGACGCACGTCACCCTCGTTGGCTGTGTCTAGAGCGGCGTAGTACTCGGCCCTTTGCTCTTTGCGAATGGTGATGGGCGGGTATCGCGCTTGCATGAGCACGAGGTTCATCAGGAGCCGCGACGTGCGTCCGTTGCCGTCCACGAACGGGTGCACGTAGACCAGTTTGTAGTGAGCCAGTGCGGCGTACTCCACCGGGTGCAGCTGCAAGGCCTCGTCCGAGTTGAGCCACTGGACCAACTCCTGCATGTGCCGCTGCAGGTCCTGAGGGTGCGGCGGGATGTGATGGCCTACAAACACTTGGTTGGTGCGCAGGCGCCCTCCCTCCACAGGGTCCACGTAACCCAGCACTCGTCGGTGGATCTCCAGGATGTCACCGACGCTGATGGTTCCCATTCTGGACAACAGCGTGGTGTTGATGTACTTCATGGCTGCGTCCACACCGATGGCCTCATTCTGCTCCTGCAGGCTCTTGCCGGGGACGGCGTAGCGCGTCTCGAGGATGTGACGGATCTCGGATAAAGTGAGAGTGCTGCCCTCTATGGCCACTGTGTGGTAGATGTGGTGGTAGTACGTCTCCTCCATCACCCGACGTAGCGCAGAGTTGCCTTTAGGAATGGACATGAGCCTGCGCACCTTACTGTCAATGATGCCAAAGTGACGCTGGTCAATCTCTTCCACCAATGGCAGGGTGCGATCTCGACTCACCAGTGCCCTCTTGTTACAAGGTGAGATGGCCAAAGCCTTGGTGTACAGGTGGTCCGCCTGCACCACGTCCTTCTCCTCCTCCAAAATAGTCCCCAGCTCGGTCAGGGCATCCACATAGTCTGGATTCAGGCTGAGCGCATGCACCAGCAACTTGTGGGCTTTCCCCCTCTTGCCGTGTTTCCTCATCTCCTGAGCCTGCTGCATTGCCGCTCGGGCCTCAAAAATCATCTCTAGATCACAACAGGAGACAGGCAATATTACACAACGGTTTTGTTACGTGGTGAGTCAGTGGGCATTTTGTAACGTTTAAAAAGATACAGATGGCGGTACCTTTGCTCGGCTTGGACCTCAAAGGAAGCAGGTCGAGACCGGTCAGGGGGACGGTGAGGCCGGTGGTCTGCACAGCTGGGGGCTGCTGGGAGCTCCCCCACAGCCGGCAGCGAATCTGTGCGATGGCATTCAGGGAGCCACAGCAATGCTCCTCCACTCCGACCAGGGGCGTCAGCAGGGCCACCAGAGAGCCCAGGAAGACACACAGAAGCGGGCCCCATCCTCCGAGGAGACGGTCGCTAGTGTATCGCCACGCCGTCACAACCGCCATGACAATTTCGGGTTATATCCTCCATTCTTTAGGTCCACGCCACACTTTGTACTTGTACCCCAGCTTGGGAGCTGAGCCTCGAAACGGCGCACCAACAACACATCAATGTTTAGCCTAACCCGATTCGCCAACTAGTCCCTTTATTCACTAGCTTTTTCTGCGAGACTTTCTAATACGCTGGCCTACGAGAATTATCTAAAGACAAACTTAAGTCCTACAGCTGTTTACGCGGCACAGGGCAAGAAAACCATCGGCGTTTTTCGTCTCGACCTGCCAACATACCGCGAAATCATTGGCCAGTTGTAAATAGAACGACGACGACGATTGGTTAAAATCAAGCAATACAGAAAATAATCGTAGTCGTTTTTGATTGGATGATCGTGTGCGTCTAGGTTTGCCCTTTATTTTGTCTGTCAGGTATCCCATCACAAGTCCAATGTGAAGTAAACGATAGTAGGTAAAACATGTTATCGATTATGCATCAGTTTAATAAACAACAGAGCGAAAATCAATTTAATGGTCAAGTTTATTCAACATAATTTCATTTAAACCATTCCATGGATCCGTACTACAGCTCTTGAATTCTTTGCTATAAAGATAGTGTAGCAAGTGCAATTTTAGATATAACACAAGAGGGCAGCAGTGTATCGTTTTCCAAACCACACTGTTACGAGAGTTTGACCGTGTTTTATTTCCCAACCACACAGCCAAGGCATGTGATTTCACATTACAAAAAAATCGCTTGAAACCTCACTAAACAAAGATTTCACCAAAATAAATGTAATTTCAATGCATATTATATATTGAAATAATGATGATCTTGTCCGTATTTTTCACAAATGTACTTAGTTTGTGATGGAATTACCTATTCTGTTTAGAATGGCAACAGGTGGCTGCACATGTTCAATATGAAGGCTACCATCTGCCATCTAGTGGAAGCGCATTTAATCGTTCTGCGTGCCACTGTACGTGGCTGGCATAGAGAGATGAACTGCAAATCATTTTAAACTCATTAAGTGAAACAATGCAACTGATCTCGTCTTTATACCTGTGTTCAAACTAAAAGTAGGCTCTTAAATTTACTGAAGCACAACACAAAAAAAAAAAGCTTTGATTGTTCCTGTGTTGATGATTTGCCTCAATGTCATGTTATTTATAAACCAAACGTGCTGAATTAACTTATGATCAAATCATTAAACAATTCTCCAAAATAATGCCATGTGTGCGGGATATCTTGCTTTTCCAAATTTGCTGTCATCGTCGTTTTCTCGCTGGTTCATGTTCTCAACGTCACTGCTAAGTTTTATTTCTGCTAAAAAAAGGCCACAAATCCTATTTAGTGATCTTAACTGCGGTTGACTTGACCTCACTCTGTTTACGTCACGCCGTTATCTGCAGAGTGAAAAAAGGAATTGAGCCCATTTTGACAAATTAAGGAAAGTACAAATATTGCTTTTCAAATGGAGGGAGTTCAAGAACAAAGGTATCAGACAAATAAATACTTAAGTAAAGCAGAGAACTTTAGAATTGTTACCTTTCTCCCCATTTCACCCTTAAATTCTGTAATATAACTGAGTACACAAAATAATATTAATAACATTCTTGCCTACTGGATGATGTGAACTTCAATTGGTTAGTCAGCCCACAACATAAGTGGAGTTGCACAAGTCTCCAAGAGATTCATCAAATATTAAATTAATACAATTACTGTGCAATACTTGAAATTGCATTTTTGATTGCACACGTCTACTTAAAAGCATGAGTTGTCGTGTTTTTCCTCAAACATTGTGAGAGAGCTGTATTATTTACACAAGCACTCCGTATTGATGACTACATTAGCATACAAGTAGTCATCAATTTATTGTATCACAAAAGTGCTTATTGGTTGTTCCGGTATTGATTGTCACGGCCAGTGAGTGTGTAGGCCTATATTACAGCTGCTGTGATCCAATTCCAAAGATGGTCTCTTGCTAATTCTATTTCTAGCCGTCCTTCATATCCTCTACACACTTTTATGAGATTTTATGACTTTTATTAAGGGATTTGATACTTTAATATGTGATGTCTAAATAAAGATAAATAGCCTTACTTGCATTGGCCAGCAGCTGTAAACCGCCGGTGGTAATGTAGTGTAGATTGATTCCTGGATGAATGCCAGAGCTGACATATCTTCAGCAGATGGCCATCGTGTGTTATCAGCTCTAAATAGCTGATACTATCACACACCCAGCTTGACGCTCTGCAGGAGCAAACGGTGGCCCCCAACGTGCAGGGAACATATGAATGTTGATGTCGTCATCTGTCTTTCAAAGCTTAGAGTCCCGCTGTGTCTCTCACAGAGGTATCACCCTGGAGAATCACCTGTTGGAGAGTGTTTGATCTCCTTTATTTTCTTACTGGTGTTGTTCATGAGCTATTGCACTCTGTAAAGGTTAAAAGGCAGACTGGAGAAATTTTGAGTTGTTTATTGGGATTAATATTCCCTATCTGATAATTCATGGACATGTGGGGGATTCTAATTGCTGTTTGTTGCATAGCAGCCCCAAACCAAATTGATATTAAAATAAGAAGAAAACAAAGCTGGCTAGAAAGCTAGGATCCTTGCTAACCTAGCTAGCTAGGATCCTAGCTGTTTTAACTATCAAATCATAGCTTAAGTAGAATTATGCGACTGCACATGCTAAGGCAAGTAACTGATTACGTTTCTTTCCTTCATTCCTCCACTACAGGAAGTGAAAATGGAAAGTTAATATCTTTTCAGACTTTTTACAAGACGTTGGAGTGTGTCTGTGGGAATTTTTCTTCATCTGGGTGATCTCTGAGGTCAGAGCATACTGATGTTGGACCTGAAAGAGGATTAGGCTCATCCACTCTAGTTCATTGCAAAAGTGTTTGATGGGGTTGAGTGAGGTTCCTAGTCCAACTCCTGATTGATTCAGGAATGATTTAAGATATGTTTCTGGATATTTTTTGCCTATATTGCAGAGTGTATGTATTAAAATAATATACATAATACAGTGGTACCTCGGAGTTTGAACATAATTCTTTCCTGTGAAGTGTTTAAAGTCCGAATTGTTCAATCTCCGAAACATTCCCACCCCCCCCCCATAGGAAATAATGTAAATGCAATTAACCCGTTCCCAAGCTCCAAATACAGAAATTTCCTACTTCAATTTCTATTTAAGTTTTTTACATTTACAGTACAGTACAGTATTTAAACAATACAAAAATATCTGACCTTTTTTGTTGTGGTGTGATGGCATCAGTGGATGATAAATGCTATGTTAATGCTAGCTTTAGTTCAGTGCTGAGTTTGTGTATTTCACATTGAGCATATTGTTAGACTATTAAGCAGTCCTTGCATGCGTTGTTTAACGTCAGGCACGTTGTTGAACAGCTTAGGGGGGGTCCTCGTGCCAGTATTTACAGAAGTAGTCATAGTAGTTACAACTGCGCGATAATCTCCTTCCTAATTCCACTGTGGTTTGTAGCACTGTAAGTTTTTCTTTGTTGACACTGGCACTGATGTCTTTCTTTGGGCTCATGGCGAATAAAATTGTTGTGGAAAAATCTAAATGCACTCGCGTGTATGGAGCACCTCTGGGAGTATTCACGATCTGACTGGAAATGAGCAGTGCTTTGTCTCAACTACCGCAACGTGAGCATTCGGCATTGCTCGGCTTCGCTCGGCTTCACTCGGCTGCCCGTTTTCAAGGTACGTTCGGCTTAGCTTGCTTTGTTTGGGTGTTCAAACTCCAAAAATGAGTTCAAACGCCGAGGCATTTTTTTAACTCAGATTTTTTGGTTGAAGTCCGAATTGTACAAGTTCAGAGACGTTCAAACGCTGAGGTTCCACTGTACTCAGTTAAGTAGGTTAGATGCTGTCTTCAGGCAGGTCATTGTGTTATGATGATGCTGTGAGTTGCTTATGCCTTTACTATGTCCCTTATGATGATAATGTGATAATGTTGTCAATTGCTATGCAGTTGCTACACTCTAAAAACAGTTGGGTAAAAAATAACCCATCATGGGTAAAAAATGGACCGATCCTCTACTTGGGTCAATTTGACCCAACTCTGAGTCAAGAAATGGGTCTTTTAGTGTTAAAAAACAATAACCTTTACTTGGGTCGAATTAGTCACTCTTAGTTTGTCTAGAGTATTTTTTTTTTTAAATCATATAGGCCTTTATTCTGTCATATAAAATTGTGCATTGCCCCTAGCAAGAGTTACTAAAGGACATTTTTGTCAGTACGACGAGGTTTCTTAGCCGTGGTTCCCTCTAACACTACTATTCCATGCAAGCTTTCTTCCATGTGTTCCGCATCCAAAGCTGCTTGCAGTAGTTACTATGTACTTTTGAGTTCTCCTCAAGGTTCTTAGTCAAGGTTTCTCCGTCATGTGTTCTCTTCGAGGACATCTGAATCCATGCCTGCTTTCTCTTGTTACTTTGTAAAGACTATTTCCCAACTCCCGTGTCTTGTCTGCGTTTGTCTAAATGTGCAGTTCTGAGGTTTGCTCGAATCTTGGCGCAGGCCTTGCTGCGTGGTCTCTGATTGGTTGGCCCCCAATCCAGAGTCAAATGTGTACCCCGCCTCTCGTCTAACATCAACTGGGATCGACTCCAGCTCACCCGTGAGCCTAATGAGGACCAAGCTGCGTAGAGAATAGAATAGAAACAATACAAAAAGGATTTATAAAAGGTATGCCGACATATTTTACCTTTCAACAGAATAAAAGAGCCATTGCTGAGGTATGAAGTCATCAGCCACATCAAACTCACGGAAAAAGGATCTAGGTCTGGTATCCAGGGAATCCATGTAGGCATCTTGCTCCATTTTGATGAAGTGCTGCTCTCTTAGATCACACTAAGATTATGCAGAGAATGCGTTAACAAGGTACACCTGCAACCCGTACTGGCCAAAAATATCTGCTCAAACCAACTAAATTTAAAAGTTGGCGACAGACAAAAAGTGAGCGAGTACTTCCACCAAAATAGAAACGCTCTCCTTTGCAAGAGCGTGAGATGATTGTGACGCGCGTATTTGCCTTTCCAAAGCCGCGAGTGTGAGCCGACTGCATCTTTGTGTGTTGGCTTTTGCTACAAGGCGTCCGCCCCGCATGGCAGAGATGTATAAACGGCAATCTGCTGTGGCTCAGGAAGTGTGGTTTTCTGCTGTTCTGGTGATCCCTTCGAAAGTCGGACTTTCATCATTTTACAAACTTACTTATAAGGTTTGTCGCAACAGTTACCCAGTTACTCTGCTGATGTCCACTTGCCAATTCCTATTTGATGCTTGATTCTTTGAAAAATAAATTGGCTCCCCCCTCAAGGTTTTGTGATCTCTATGATGTGGTTTCTACTTACTTCAAAGTCATCCTTTTATGTGCTCTTTCCTGCTGCTGTGTCTTTTGCAAAACAGCAGTGAGGAGGAAATTAATGAAGATGATGTTTCCTTGAACTGATGTTTAATATAATAAGTGGAGGCTAAAGACAGCAAATGTGCTCAGCTCTTTGGGTTCTGCTATTTGGCTTGGTTCCCGCTGCAGTTCCTTGGCCGTGTCCTTCTATCAGGTCTTAGAGCAAGGGTGTCCAAACGTTTTCCTTTGAAGGGATGCAAGGGCCGCGTTAACATTGCCCGACTTTATTACAGTTTTTCTCCATAGGTTTGGCACATTTCTTGAAACTGAGATGACATTTTCAAAACTGCAAGCTCATTTGGCCAAACAGACTTACATTTGTGCACAAAGTTCATTAGCAAAAGCACATATCTATCCCAAAACTGGTCACACATGCTTCACTCCAAGTTCCTTTCCCAAACAAAGAGTCAATACTGTCATTGGCTCATCTGCATTCACTTAGTGTTTTTGCCCAAAGTAACTTGGATGATTTTCCACAACACCATGGATCATCAGCAAAAGCTCATATCTCTCCCAAAACAGCTTACCTATGTGTCAAAATCACATTTCTATGTCATACAAGTAGTCAATGCCCCCAAAATGCATTGGCATTGTGTGAGCACTGCAGATCAAAATCATTAGGTGGTTTGTCACAACAGCAGAGGTGCTGCTAACAAACTAAAATTATATTTAAAAATGAGGGGGAAAAATATATTTTACAAAAGCAGTTTTCAAAGTTTGCAGTTTGACATACTCCACTCACAGTCAAGGAAATTGCAACACTTTTTGTAGACACAAAGTTACTTACACATTAGAGTGCAACAAAGGAAAGTGTAAGCCGAAATCTGTATATTCATGAAAAACTAATAACTAAAATTATACCTAGCGCACAGCGTAAATGAAGAACCAACTACTGTAACACTTTCACTACACAGTAAATTTTGTCGAGTAAATTTGACTCTATTTAGAGTGGGACCAAATAGACTCAATTTTAGAGTAATATTGACACTTGGAAGAGTGTAAAATAAATAAGTGAAAAATAAATAAGTAAAAGTCACTCAAGGGTTGAGGAACAAACTCACGAGCTTCAGTTTGGGAGACAGCCAATCGACGCCCTGATCAACAGAGCTCCTGCTGTGTGTTACTGTAGTAAATATTTTGTTCGTGTAAGCTGGAATCTTCATAACTCCGAGACCAAAAACATCTTGGAGCTAAGCAAACAGTAGAAGTGGCGTAGCTCAGGTGGTACTGCGGCCGTTTCCCAACCTGAAGGTTCCTCAACCCTTCAGTGACTTTTATTATTTGGCAATTCTTTATTTTACTCTCTTCCAAGTGTAAATATTACTCTAAACTGAGTCTATTTGGTCCCACTCAAAATAGAGTCAAATTTACTCTACAGAATTTACTGTGTAGTCACTATCGTCACCTTCCGTGGAAAATGTGCTAATTGTGAGCACATTGTGCTAACTGTAGGCTAAATGTACACAACCATTTGCACAGATCCACTGAGGCAATTGAGACATGTACTAAGACATTGGAAATTTGATGAAAGCAATGAGAAATGCCATTCAGTTGAGACCAATTGTAAGGTAGTTTTGGGATTTGTCCATGGTATTTTGAAAATGTCATCTCAGTTTCAAGAAACGTGCCAAAGAGAAAAACTGTAAACACGATGAAACCAATCAATCAAGCAATTGAGTATTATAGGTATTTTTGCTATTTAAAATAAATGAATACATAAATAAATAACACCTGTTAAAGTTTGGTATTTTTCATGATTTTGGGGTGGCCCACAGTCCTGCAGCCCACTGCAATACATCTGCTCCTGTCTTGAGCAGATCTCCACATTTAGAGCCAAAGCAAGAGTAATTAGTAATAAAATGACAATTGTTCTAGTGGTGTTTATTTGATGAGCTTAATCATTTATTTGATATGTTTGCAAATCAGACCTTGACACAGAACAGCAGAAAGTGGAGGAAAACGTTTTTTTTGCTCCTGAAACTGAAATATCTTAATTCTTGAGGCATTCTAATTTAGAAAAATGTTACTACTATTTTAGTTGTAAATAGCTTCTATGCATATCTATTTATGTAGCACCCTATAATAATAAAAAAATAAAATAAAATTTGCACTTGACTCAATCAAAAAAAGTAATAAAAACCAATAATGCAACAATTTTACCAAAAATATACTAAATATATTGACTGATATTGTAGAAACATTTTTACAGATAATGTAATACTTTATTATATTATTGTGGGCTTGTTACATTTTCAGGTGGGTCTTTTTTTTAAACGTAAACACTGAAAATGCAAAACTTGGCATATAATGTAATATATATGTATACATTTTTGGGTTGATTACATTTTTGATTGAACTAAGTGCATCATTTTTTTTTTTTTTTTTTTTTTACATTTTCAGGACATTATTACATTCTAGGGTGTTCCAAGGTGTGTTCCCCCCCCCAAACACACACATTAACAGGTATGTCAAAATCCTATTTTAGTTGCTTTTCTCACTCGGTGCTCTGTGCACACCTGACACTATGTCAAAAGTAATGATATATACTGATGGCCGCTAAAAAATGGACATTGGGCCACAAATGGCTCGCATGCCGTAGTTTGCACACCACTGCTTTAGCGCCTTTCACTTTGAGTTTGGAAAAACGGGCGAATGACAAAGAAGAAACATTGGCATGAAAAGAACAGCCCTCGGGTCATGTTTTTTGACTTGTTTGCCCAGCTGGCATATGTTCTCATGTGCCTCAAACCCTCAGCTGTGGCAACAAATAAAAAGCGCCTGTGTCTGCATTTGAAATCATTGATGAGTGATAATTTCTGTTATTCCATCCCCCCGTTTTGATGCAATTAAACGCCTCATATCACTTAGGGATGATTGTTATCTGAATGGGAAAGCTACACTCGTATCCTTCAATGCTTTCCTCCGCTTTACTTGCATCTCCAACATCAATGTTGATAAATGACGCCGACGCATGCATTGTGCACTTTTACTTCATCTTTTCGCAATTTTTTTCCCTAATAGATGAACAGACTTCAGGATGAACTTCACACGAGCTGACATGTTAACTTGAAGCACGCCCCAGAGATGACCTGTCACCGGCTATTAATACAACACCTCGTCTGGCTGCTACATTGCTTCGAGAGGAAGAAAATCCATCAGCTCACCTGGAAAAAAAAAGCGACCTGTCAGGACAGGGAATAAATCCCTCTGGCTCAAACGCCTCGCCTCCTTTCCTCTCCAACCATCTCGCTATCCTCCCTCTCTTGCAGCCTCTGTGGAGTATCCGTCTGCCTGGCTCTCTGTCAAAAAAGGGGGAAGTGGAGGTGGAGGGGCTTTGTTCTGGGTGACAGAGCAGGGTGTCAGAGATAGAGGATCTAGTTAGGCAGGCAGAGAGAGGAGAGGGATGCAGGCTCTCCTTGCACCCTGGTGTGGACGGCTCCAATGAGGAGCTTGTAACGACAGTGAGTGAAGGAGCTCTCCTATGGGAGCAACAAATGTCCCTGACTGTCAGCAGCCCAAATATCTATCTTAAAGCGAGAAGCTGCTCCTAAATGTCAAGATCCACACTCGTCGGCAGACTGACAACAGCTGTTACGAGACGATTTGGGAGGTCAAGACATCTTTTTTCTCCTGCGGGACAAGCGCAGGCGAGGGTGTGATTTACCCCCCCTGCCTGTTCAGGGATGCCTGGGTTTACACAAGAACACCAAGATTAGAAACCGTTTTATAGGTCCCACACTTGTTTCACGCTTATCTCGGACTTCCTTTGTTTCTCTCTCAACCAACAGCTGTCGAGAAGAAGTCGAAAAATAGAGCATGCAAGTTTGTGTACACGTCTTTACTCAGAACCCACTTTAATATAATTATTCTTATCTGTTTAATATAATTATTCAATTGTATCTGTTATGGTAGGGGGGGGGGGGGGTGTGTTGAGGACCCAAATGCAGGATTCAGGGAGGAAAGGCCGGCTTGCAGGAGATCAACAAAAAGGGATTTATTTCCAAAAGAACAACCAAAAAGCAAACGAGGAACGTGGAAAAACTTCGTAATTAACGAAAGGCCCAAAAAATAGATGCAAAGTAACAAACAAAAAAACACACGGGCAAGGACAGGACAACCGACGTGGACTCGAATGATCCAACAAGGAACGCAGGGGAAAAGGGAACTAAATAGGAGCAAACTAACGAGACAATGACAAACACCTGGACATGACACAGGGGGCTTAGGGTGCTGATTGGAAGATCTATCTATCTATCTATCTATCTATCTATCTATCTATCTATCTATCTATCTATCTATCTATCTATCTATCTATCTATCTATCTATCTATCTATCTATCTATCTATCTATCTATCTATCTATCTATCTATCTATCTATCTATCTATCTATCTATCTATCTATCTATCTATCTATCTATCTATCTATCTATCTATCTATCTATCTATCTATCTATCTATCTATCTATCGAGCCAGCTATCTATTGAGCCAGCTAGCATGTGAGGTGTTGCCTTCAGGAACAGTTTGAAAACAGCAATTGTTTCACATGGCCTTCGAGCCATCCATCCATCATTCATACCTATGTATGTATGTATGTATGTATGTATGTATGTATGTATGTATGTATGTATGTATGTATGTATGTATGTATGTATGTAGCTAGTTATTGAGCCAGCTAGCTAGCATGTGAGGAGCTACCTTCAGGGACAGTTCGAAAAACAGCGATTTACCTTCCATCCATCCATCCATCCATCTAATGCCAGCTGGGTTTGGCTCCAGTTCGCCTGTGACCCCAATGAGGACAAATGCTATATAAGAATGTATGTGGAAAAGTTGCAGAGATACGTTACCCAAAATGTAGACGTTACAATTTGCAGTTGGTTAAACACGACAAGCAAACTCACAGACACACACACACACACACATACCCACACGCGCGCACACGGCCACACTGCCTCAAGAAGAGAGGGGAAATTCAATTTTCACTTGTCCAGATGCAAACAAATAATAGGAGGATCCTATAGAATTGCAATAAGTGGAAGAAGTCTCTCGTCCCAAAGCCAAGTGCTTAATGGCTGAG
Source organism: Leptonotus elevatus (assembly GCF_054856555.1). Classification (NCBI taxonomy): domain Eukaryota; kingdom Metazoa; phylum Chordata; class Actinopteri; order Syngnathiformes; family Syngnathidae; genus Leptonotus; species Leptonotus elevatus. The sequence continues at coordinate 17,501,819 of NC_141243.1, read as the reverse complement.
TCGCCCCTCCGGACGGTGGCAGCGGGTAAGTGAAGGAATGTGGAGGCCTCAGGTGTTAACCAGGTGATTGCTGGAACTGGTACCCCCCCCCCCCCCCCCAGAAGGCTTTACAACACTAAGACGCGACACAGTGTGATGATAACGCTGCTTCTGTTGCCTCTTGGGAAAAGCCTGCGTGAGACAAATGATACTGTTAAGGACTCAGCTGTTTATGGCTTATTTTAATTTCCTCCATCTGCCGCCCCCGCTGCTAACTTAAACACAGTGGTATTGTGGTTAGCACGTCTGTCACACAGCTAAGGGGTTCTGTATTCGAGTCGTGGGCACTGTGTGGAGTGGATGCGCTTGACGTATTGAGGTTGCTTTTAATTGAATGTCTACCTCATTGTAAATCCATCATGGCGGATCTGGAGTAACATATAAAGTGTCTTGTGAGGAGGACATGACGGTTGGCTATTTAACAACATTGAGTTTTCCAAAGTTTTGCTGCAAACGCTTGCTTATATGACTTGTTGTCAAGGAGCTTCGTGGGCGCCGAAAGGCACACCTTAGTTGTCTTCCTCAATGTACAGCTTCCTCCAAGTCAGTCAAAGGCAGCAATTCAAAAACAAAGAGGATTATGGATAATTAATTTAACTGGAAGGTTGTGCTGGGATGACGATTGAGGTTTTTTTTCTTGCGACTTCTCGCCTACGGTTTGGAGAAACTGCATATGATTAATTCACTTTATGCTGTTTTCTGTCCGCCGCCTCGTTCTTATCATCGCAGGCGCCCCCAAAGGGAGACGTTTCACCAATTCTGAATGTTTGAACAAAGAGGATTTGTGTATGTGTGTGTGTGTGCATCTCAGGGAAATATTTAATTTGCACTGCTACAAAAGAGAGGCAGAAGTTGTCACGTTCAGGCTGCGCCGATGTTTTCTTTATGTGTTGACATGTTTGCTTGTTTTTTTCAGCTGTAGCATAAGTCACATTAAAGGCAAAGTCTCTGGGGGCCGGTTTCAAGTTTTCCATCAAGTGCCGCCGGCTGGTTACCTGCCCGAGGGCCCAAGCAGGGCCAACAGGTGAGCAAATAATGTGCAGAAAAGGGATAGACAGAGCTAATTAGGTCTCCACAGAGGAGCCATACCATTAGCAGGATCCTCCCTCAGACACTTCTTGCTGTTTCACTTATTATCTCACTGCCTTCCAGTGGAGTGGGCGTGCGAGCCGCCAGCTCTGTCAAATGAACCAATTCCAGCACACAGCGATGATTCAGCAACACTAGGCGGCTCGTTATTTTCTTCACCTACCAAACGATGACTCTTTGGACCATTTGTTTGATTTCTTTGGTAGCGTGCAGAGAATTTAACAAAAATCAAAGGCAAACTCTTTGCGAAAGGAGTAAAAAGCAGTAGTTTTGCTTTAATCCATTGGTAAATGCCTGTCAAAGTAGCTTGTGCTGTCCTTTTCCAGAATTCCCATTTTTACAGCACACACAGCACGCACGCATGATTTAATTAGACAACTTCCACACCTCGTGCTCCATCCTGATTCCCGTCAGCAACAGAAGCGCAAGCCGAGTCGCTATTCTAATCATAGTGTCACAGTTCACAAGCTTCAATGCGCGGCCCAGACATGCTTACATGGCCGCCACTTGCTGGTGTGCGCTTCGGAAGCATCAAATGCCAGCAGCATCTGATCAAATATTGCGAGCCCATATGGTAGTTATCCGAGGATCCCATCTGGAGGCTGCACTTCAACCTATAAAACAAAAACAAATAGCCTGTGGCAGCTTTCGTTCCTCTCAGGGTTGCATTTGCAAGTCCTGCTGCGCCGTGCCATGACAAATTGTAGGTGCCAGAGCTTCATTAATGTCTCTCAACAGAACTGCACGTATTCACAGGCCCAGGCCAGACCCGGTTTTAATCGCAATGTACAGTACACAACAGTAGATAGATGTCATAAAGTCAAACTAAAAACCAAACATTTAAAGTGAAGAACTAATTCTAACTGGTAACATAATCTTAACAGAGTAAGTAAGAATCTAAATCGCTAACAATATAAGTTTATAAGGACCTAGAAGGGAAAAGTAGGGTAGGAAAAGTCGGAGTACAAACGATATGAAGCAAACAAGCACATGTGGATCAATACATTGGACACAGGCAAATGGTGGCAAGGAGGTAATAATCCAGGTGTCAATCCGTCCACCCGTTTTCATCCATCTCTGTCAGCTGTTGACTGAACATGACATCACAGTTGCTCAGAGCTCAGGTAACATCAAATCACGGCTCAGCTTGCGAATGTCACACACAGAAAACAGGTGAGGTGCGAATGGTCGTTACCTGAGCCCTGAGCAACTGCGATGTCATTTTCAGTCGACAGTAAGTGCCAAAATGGCCGCCCCTGAGATGGATTTTGTTGCTTAATTCATATTCCAGTAATTCCACAATTTTTTTTTTTACTCAATTATTGCCATTGACGGCTATAGACGTAAAAAAATAATTTGAACTATTTCTATTAGTTTCACATTTTTTTCCACTTTTGTTAACAAGAGTATGAAAACCTAGAATTTTTTTTATTATACATTTAGAACAGATATACATTTTTTGATTAATCGTGAGTTAACTTTTGAAGTCATGCGATTAATTACAATTAAAAAATGTAATCGTCTGACGCCCCTAATTTTTTAAATAATATTTTATTTTTTGTTTGATTACTTAATTATTTAAACTCAAGATTAATAATATATATTTTTTTACATCTGTTCTATATGTACAATAATTTTTTTCTCTCTAGGTTTTCATACTCCTGTTAACAAAAGTGGAAAAAAATTTGAAACTAATAGCAATAATTAAAATGAATTTTGGACGTCTCGAGCCGTCAATGGCAGTGAATGAGTTAATCAGAATGCCATGTAGTAGGGGCGTGTGGAACATATTGCAAAGAAAACATTTGATTTGCCTTCCACTTTATGAACATGTCTGATTGTCATGAAGGTCAGGTGTGTGAGGTTGGCTCCTCCCATCCACACTCTCCAAGCAGCTAAGAACAAAAAAACAAAAAAAACCTGAAAGATAATAGGTTAATAACAAAACATATTTGGGTATCAAATTACCTTTTATTTAAGCTATTTACATCTTCGTCTGATTTACAATTTAAACGATAGCATTATGTGTACTGAAATGCCCAATTTGTAGGACAGCAGATGAATCGGAACAGGTCGTACTGAAAAAGACGAAAGCGAATGAGACTTAGTCGCAAATAATCAAACCTGTGCATCAAACGTGTGATCCGTCAACACCACCATTTTTGCATTCTTTTGTGATGCTTTTCCACTTTTCCACCACAGCCTCTTTCAGTTATTTATTTTGGGGATTAGTCCCTTCAGTCTCATCTTTAGCTTTAATATCTTATAGGGTGGAAGTCTGGAGATTGACTAAAGACAGTCTAAACCCTTTCGACTGATGATTATTTTTGCATCTTCTTGCTGGACGATCGAGGACCTTTCAAAAATGGACAGAGAAAATGTCTCTCTCGACTTGCCGCCATCATCAATGAAGTTTAGTGAGCCCAAGCTTTTCACATTACCTCGACTCAGGTTCCCAGATAAGATTTTATGTCTGAGATTATGAGCAGATCCTATCGTTCTCAAAGCTTTAGCCTTTTCATCACTTTGATAAAGGTTAATCTCTGCTTCATCAGTCCATAAAACGTTGTCCCTTTGTTGTCTTTCGACAAATTCCAGGCTGACCTTCTGATTCTTCTTGCAAATGAGCGCTTTGCGTCTTGCGGCGTCTGCCTCTGCACTTTTGGTCAGGAAGTCTTTCTGCTTCTTCTGATTGTGATATCGTTCCTCTCACGAGGTTGCTACTGATGTCGCTAACAGTTGTTTAAGGATATTTTGTTAACAGCTCTCAAAATACTTTTGTCATCAGCTGCTGTTTTTTATCTTTCCTGTACATGGTCAACATCTGCTACTTAGTAGTGGTTGCTCTCATCTTCAGTACATTTCAAAGGATTATAATTGGTTTCGCCAATGTTTGATTGATTTCACAGTTTCCTAAAGCTTCCCATTTGCTTGTTAATCACCCATGGACAGCTCTCTGGTTTTCATGTAGTTCTCTAAGTAGTACCAATGAATTATTTACGGGCAGACCCAAATCGTTGAAAGTGTAAATGTCACCTTCAGCATTTATGGTTTGAAAAATCAATGAAGAAGGACACATCTGTGAAATGAAACACATCTGTCATTCACATGTTTTTGCTTACGTGAAAAGTTATGGATTAAAGAGATTGTGCTGTCTTCTTCTTCAAAGTTATGGATCATATCCAGATGTAAATACCTTGTGGAAATCCATGCACTCATCTGATTTATACCTGACACATCAGGATCATGGGGAGCTGGAGCTTATCCAAGCGAACATGGGCCAAAGGTAGGCTACACCCTGGACTGGTTGATGCCTGGAAATAAAAGCTACAGTATAAAGAAATTGGCCTCACTGTAATTTTGGAGGTAATATGGTGACTGTTTTTACAGTAGGAAGCATGACAATTTGCCAAACATGAGCTGTTTTATATCCTTTTAGTGCATATGCAGGAAGCTCAGTAACCTCATCCTCTGTCTGTTTGGATGGATGAAGAATATATCTTGTTGTGTCCACACATATCTCTCGATAAAGATTTTTCAACAGCAACAGTCGTATTTGTATTTTTCAATTCCCAATGCAACATTTTCAAGTTAAAATGCAACACTTTTCAAAGGAATTTTTAATAAGAATTGGAACATTAGCACATGTTTGTTATTCTGCAGCTTTTCCCCCCCTCTTGCTTTTCTCTCTCTCTCTCTTTTTTTCCCCCACTGGGGGAGTCCAGAAGTACAGAGGGCCCCATGCGGCCTGAGCGCAGCCTTTGAGTTGGAGTCTTCTTTAAAAGAGGTCAGCAGGGGCAGCTCAGTGAAAGTCACAGGCTGTCTTTTAAAGTTCTACATTTTACTTCAATGTATTTTCTTCTCACTCTCGCTGCATCACATGATCTCCTTCTTAAGTATCTTACTGACCGCTATCAGCACCTTCAACTTCATACATACTCCATTTTTCATTGTACAGTTTTCATCCAGTAACCCCGATAGCTCTCAAATTTCTTTCGGAGTGGTTGAAACAGCTGCCTTAGTAAAAAGAGACAAATCCAAACTAAAGAACAAGTTGTGTACTCCTCCTCAGTATTAAGCAACTGATCCATGTTTATACACCACCTCTGCCATTCTGTGTTTGGATGAATCAGAGTCTGTAAATAAGAAAAGTTTCAAATGAAGTCATGCTGGTCCATGATAGCCTTCAAGCTGGCAGGCAGCCAGCACTAATCCTGTTAGATTGTTTGCCTTTTTTTTTGGCCACGGTTGTCCAATATGACATGAGCATAAAAGTACAAATAAACAAGACTATAGCTTGGTTGCCTTTTATTTAAACTCTATTATAATTATTTGTTGATAGCACATCTGCCTCACAGTCAGAGGTTCTTGGTTCGAAAATTACCTCTGACCTTTTTATGCATTTTTATTATTTCCCACAGATGTGATTGTGAGCGTAAATTATTAATTGTCATTACTAGGGCTGTGCCCGAATCAGTAATGACTCCAATTGAGATTGAATCAGCCGTTAAAAGGAATGCCAAATCAGAATTTTCAGATTTGAGCGGGAATGCATCTTCATATTGTTGTGTGTACTAGTGTCACAGGAATGTTTGAATGGCAATACATGTGTATGAATGTATAAGGGGAGTGCTCAGCGTTGTGTGAAACGCGCTCTTTGAGACCTGACACCCGGAAGTGTTTGCATGTCTGGGAATGTTTAGCTAGCTAATGAGCATTATATTAAACTGTTCAGCAATTGGTCATGAAGCCCATCTAGGCGCCTTTGTCGTTACTTCACTTTTGGCATCTGATATCGTCTTAGCACGAAGAGAGTTAGACGAACCCTCCTAGCTTAGCTTAGCGCTTGCTAGCTAGTTGGTACAAGAACATGGATGGACGACACGGACGGATTTAAAACTTTACGGAAAGCGTAAAAACTCCAAGGGTTCTGCCATTGGCCAGTGGATGGCGCTTGATCCTGGAGGATAAAGTAAGTTATCTTAAACTAAAAAGCAAAACCTTTCCGTAGGTTGATGTCAGAGTTAGCATGGCAGTCGCATACAGTCTTGTTCTTCGTACACTCCAAAATGTTAAAAAAAAAAAAGTGAATATGAGACCTGACAAAGCACTTTGGACAACATATGCCGTTGATAAAGCAAAAATTTAGTTTTCATTTATTTGGACAATGACATGTTTTTCTGCAGAATTCCAAATAGTAGCCCAGTGAGTTGATTTGGGACTCTCTGGTTAAATGATAAGCAATCTGTAAATGCGAATTTTAGGTGCAAATCCAGTCATTATGTGGCCTGCGCTTGACTATCAGCTCGTAGCCGTGACTGGAGCGATAGGATAGGTATTATTTTCTCCATTTACACTAGAAAAATGCTTAGCTTATATGCTAAGTGCATGGTAGTAGCAAACTCTTTTCATTATGTTGCAGTGAATGACCTTGTAAATGCCATTGACAGCTGACTTTCATCAAAAGTGGGCGGAATGCTCAAATTGTGCCTATCTGTGTACCCTGCTTAACATCAGAAATATATATATATATATATATATATATATATATTATTGGTCACTAGTCAGGTTTTGGGAAAAAAATGGTTGACAAAGGGGTCTGAATATTTGTTACATGTAACTTGGCAACTGGCCTAATGCATTGCATTTCCTATCAGGCGATCAATGGATTTTATTGTTGCTTTATTGTATCTTGTCTTTTACATGCCTCTTTACATTCCTGTTCCAAATGTAAAATGCTAACAAAAACAACAGTTTCTTAAGTGTAGAGTCACATTGAAGAAATATTTCCCAACCTCAGCCCATTAAAAAAATAAATTATCTCCTCAAATTTGTAACAGACACGGAAGCAACAGTTTGAGGCCAATAATTATTGGCTGGCTAATATTTCCACGGCAAATTAACAGGATTTCACTCACGTCACACTCAGAGGAAATCAATATTTGCGCAGTCAGAGGGGATCAAGCATTGACTTTTCTACTTGCTTGTTGATGAAAGACTCTAATTAGACAGTCAGACATGAGTGCAACGACGTGAGCATGCAAATACATTTTGACATTTGTCTGGTCTTTCAGAAGGCGGATAATTGTAAGCTTGGCTGTCAATCACCGACAAGACTTTTCAAAACAATACCCTGCAGTTAGTTAGTGCGATTGAGGTCACACCACATTCTGATGGCTGCTGATGCGTTCTGCAGTTCAACACTTCAAAACGCATCTCATGTGATTTGAAAACCTCGGTCCATTTTAATAATCAGTATCGTAGAGGTGGGGTTTAGGTAAGCAGATTATTGCTTTGACTGGCACGTCCCTGCTACTCTGTAATCTATCAAATGGGCTTCAAGTAGATGACATAGTGTAAATTCAGTGACAGCGCTCGCTCATGTTGCTGGAAATTCAATTTAAACGGCACACTGACTTGGCAAGAGCGGAACCCAATACGGCCGAGGACCTCGAAGTCCTCCGGATTGCAGCCGCTGTCATGCATGTTACTAGCCGACAGTTGATGGCAGCTTTAAAAAACCTGAAAAAACACACTCGCTGATTGGCCTGGAGATGTTTTTTTTTCCCTCTGGGGAAGTTTCTGAAATGAGGACACGTTTTGAAATCAGTTATGCAGTTATTCTGTGCTCTGACTGGAAGCTCGAGGAGACGTTGTTTGAAGTGTGAAGTCAGCACATGGATGGGTTGTGCTATTTGTGAGCGGTGAACACCCAATGGAGCTGAGTAACTGGATTAGTAATATTATGACTGTAAACCATGACCATGGAGTTGCCACGGAACCGACATTCAGATAGAGTCATCATGTCGGGGGAAATAAAAAATAGAATACTTTCATTTCCTGAAAATATCTATAGTGGCCAATCGGCGTTTGACTCTTGAAAGGGAACGTGAGATCTGTTCTTCGAGGACAAAGCATCAAGTTTTACTGCTACATCACTCTCAGATGCCCATATAATCGACATGGACAGTTTAACTGTGTCACAGCCTGTAAATGAGCACAACGTGTGAAGGATTGGTGGGTCACTTGCATGGGAGCAAGTTGGATGAGCAGTTTTCAGGGTGGCCGACCATCGAGAGAAAACATTGTCAATTTGCTTCCCCATCAAACGTTCCGTTTTAAGAGTCAGTGAACAAGAGAATCATTGTTCAGTGGAAGAGACCTTTTATTGGCTTAATGCCTCGAAAGGAGAATAGACAGCGGTGTAAATGGAATTCACAAACCGTATAAAAATTTAACTGAGCTTCAGTTGAGATTTCATGCACTTGTTATAGTCCACAAAATGTTTTTCCTGTTTAACTTGATTTGCTCAATTTTAAAACAATGTTGACGGATCATTTATACGCTTGTAATACTTCAAAGTTGATAAAACTGGGAAATGTTGGTCTCTGGGGAACAATTTGAGCGCAAAGCAACTTCATCAAAGAAAAACTTCAGATAAATGACCGAAGTCTTACTGATAAAATATATATTTTTTCTTTTTTTCTTTCTTCTTTTTTCAAGAGCTCCGTATTGTTCATTCGGTAATGTCATCATCATTGCTCTCTTTAAAAAAAAAAAATTGTATGTGGGTGAGTATGTGTATGTGCGTGCGTGCGTGCGTGCGTGCGTGCGTGTGAGTGTGTGTGTATTCGTTAGTTCACCAAAAACCAATTAAAAAATCCCATACCGTTCACCTAAACCGAACACCACCGTCAGGAGACCCGAGGAAGGACCAAAGAAAAGTTATAGTCCACAAAATGTTTTCCATGTTTAACTTGATTTGCTGAATTTTAAAACAATGTTGCCGGATCATTTATACGCTTGTAATACTTCAAAGTTGATAAAACTGGGAAACTTTGGTCTCTGGGGAACAATTTGAGCGCAAAGCAACTTCATCAAAGAAAATCTTCAGATAAATGACCGAAGTCTTACTGATAAAAGAATTCTGAGAATTAATTGCGGATTCAGCTTGTTGCATTTGGACTCTGATGAAATGAATCTTGAGATTGTTTTCTGTGCCGCGGGAAAATGAATTAAACTTCAAACAACTTCATGCGTGATCCAGTCAAATCCCACTTTACTCAGCAGAACCAACAGGAGGAGAATAACATTGTAGGAACATTTGATATGTAAAGGGTCCTTACAAATCCAATGGTTAGACTTCAAACCACAGCTCAGAGCAGATCTGCTGTCTGGAGGGCACTTAAGCGGGATACAGAATTTGTCTGTCGGGCAAAGCGCGGCTGTTTCTGAAGCATTCAGCCGGCCTGAGGCACGCTGGACTTAAGGCTCTTCATGAATGTCAAGGAAGGATTGATGAAGGATCAATGCGAGTCTCCATTTCATTGCTGAGGAAAGCAAATCAACCAAAGACTGCTTCACATGACACTCCATGGACGCATACTGTAAATGCCTTCGCCGTTAAAGTGTTTTTCAAGAAAAATAGGAAGCAAAGCATTATTCTTTACTGCGCCGAGGAGCATCTTCTCAAACATAACAAAGGAATCGACATTTCCTCTGAGGGACCGCAGAGCATTTCCCAGAGAAAGGCCTGGTTATGTTGGTTATTTATAACCTCAATCTTCATTAGCAAATCTAATCTGCAGGGCACCGGCAGGTCTCTGCAGTGAAAGTGATTTAGTTGAAATTTATCTAAGTGGGTCAAGTAGGCACGTCGAATACAAGTAAATATTTCCCAATTTACCACAGAGCTGCACAAGGCTCGCGATTTACATGCATGAAGGTATCCTGAAATTGCCTCTTCATCATACCAATCAAGGCAAACCCACATGAGGGTAACATATTTCTTGTTTACGTAACATGCGCTAAGCTTTGAGCTCTGAGAGTTTCTCATTTTCTGTTTCTGTAGTGAAAACATACTGAAAGTATTGATAAAATAACTAGAAAACGAAATAGAGGCAGCACATTGTCGGTTTTGTCTCAGCTTAGCGCAATAAACAAGACTAACAAATTGTCACAATTAAAGTGTCTTTTTTGTTTAGCTTGGACTCGTAGCCAACCCCAAATCCGCTTTTGCATATTCTTTTACCGTTTTTTATCCACCGAATCTTGAAACCTTTCGAATGGGTTACTGTTCTTTTGCCGAAAAACACGGAGCCTAAAAAAATGAATCCAATTTGATCATAATGGTCAACACCTTGTCGTCCATATGTGCAGTTGTAAGATATGACATCTTTGAGCAAACTTTCAGTATGATGATTTCTTCCCAGGAAATCAAAATGTGTTAGTGAATGTGCCGCTGAGATTTCACAAGTACTGGATCTGCACCTTCCATCCTGATCTGCTCCAATATCTCCTCCTTGGATAATAACCCATTTCTTAGGTTATACATTAATTCCTTGGTGGAGGTAATAGTATCAAGTGGCTGTTTCATCCCTTAAGCTGGAGGGCCGTCTGCGTTTACCAGTTGTCCTCCAGCCCAGTCCAGCCACTCGCAAAAGTGATGGCTCAAAAGTGTCTTTTTCGAAGGTCATGCTTCAAATACAACGCACCATTCCGAGTGTACGGCGCAGTAACAGATATTTTGTTATCATGACATCCTCAGAGACATGTGGTGTTATATTTACATGACTTTGTTATTGCACATTGATCTGCGGCGAGCCAGCCGCACATCCTCGCCGCCGCCAAACCACTCAACCTGACGCTCCGACCACATAAACACTTTGACTGCATTTTGCATGCTAAAAAAAATGTCTGGCATTAAGCAGTAATGTGTTTGTTTACTGCACTTTGACATCCAGCAACAATTCTTTTGGCTTATTTGATTACATTTGATTTACTGCTTTCTTTTTTCGCCATTTATGTTGCTTGTGTTGCCCCTGCAAAGTGCCTGTTAAAAAAAAACGTGGCCCCGGTGAAGCTCATCCATCACAGAATACTGAAGTGAGCGTCTTTAAACGTGTTTAATACAGATGTGGAAAATCATGAAAATTAGAACAATCTGCGTCAAAGAAAATGTCACCATCATAAATCCTTGAAGTGCAAATGTTTCGTTACTGTCCCAATATTTCTGTATATCCCATCCGTCCATCAGTCTTCGAATTCAAGCATCAAAGCGCACTGTTGTAGTCGTAGAAATCGTTAACGATGGGAAAGCATCTCACTCATTTCTCTCGTAGCTGCAGGAACTCATCAAGCATGAATTGTAAGAGGTGTGAAAATACCTTTTCTATGCAAAAGACAGTCTTCATAAAATGTTTATCACATTTGGACTGAGGATAAATTATGAATATGCAAGCGCACACACCGAAACACACGCACAGATACACACGCAGAGATACACACCAATAAAAGTACACTTTGTGGAGAGTATGAATGTCAGCAAAAAGACAAATAGTATCTATTAGAATAGCTTTTTTCTCATTTATCTATATTAGATCTTGTATTTTCACTCGGGTAATTTAAATTATTAAGCAGATGAGAGCCTGGGGTTTATGTTCATGACTAAAATGTACGTGGAAATGTTGTTTTCCCATCCATCTTGTTATCTTAAAATGAAAATCTCTTGATGTTAATCCATCTCTTTTATTCATCATGGGGAGGGGTGGGAAAAAGGGAGGAAAAGCGAACCGGCTGTCAGTACACATTGCAGTCCTCTTTACTCATCATAACCTTTTAGAAATGGCAGAACTTTGTCATCTGTGCTTCTTCTCCTTGCAGATGTCCTCACTGCTACATCCTCGTGTTCGGCGGAAGCCAAAAACATTGTGGATGGCTGAATCTGTCTTAACAATTACCACTCAGTACAACCACAGAACCTCCGTGATTCAAGCAGAAATAAAATAACCACTGACCCACCAGAGAAACAAGCTCCTGAAGAGCGTGTCGCAAGAGCAGCTACGCTCACTAACAACGGCATGAAGTGTTTCTGTCAATTTATTTTAAGAAAAAGGATGCAAAGAATACCGCCCTCATTCAAATGCTGTGGGATTTGTCAACATCAATTCCATTAGACGCTTCATCAGTCTCCTAGGAGACCAGGATTCTAATTTTGTGTGACTTCAATGCAACGTGACACTTTGTGACACAGCGCTTGCCACCAAATCATCTCATTATGATCAAATCGAAGGTCACTCTCCCCCCTAAGGGGTGTTTGTGAAAAGGACTTGCTCACTACTGAGTCGGTGGCAAGTGAAGAAAGAAGTGAAGGAAGAGATGATTCATTAGTAGAGGTTCAACCGTAAGTGGGAAATGGAACTTCAAAGGTCAACCTACATTTTTTCTTCTCAATACGTTGCTTCATTTGTCTAAACATGGTATTCGGATTAATATTGCATTTGTGGAAAATGAGTTAATTATCAAAATCCACCCGTTTTTGTCCATCTCATGGGCGGCCATTTTGTCACTTGCTGTTGATTGAAAATGACCTCACTGGTGCTCTGGGCTCAGGTCATGACGAATCACGGCTCAGCTTGTGAATGTCACATGGCCAAACTCAAAAAACAGGTGAGGCATGATTGGTCGTTACCGGAGCCCTGAGCAACGACAGCATGATGTCATTTTTAGTCGACAGCAAGTGGCATTTTAGTGGCAAAATGGCTGCCCCCTGAGATGGATAAAAACAGGTGGATTTTGCTGCTTAATTCACTCCGCAAACACAATATTAATCAGAATGTCGTGTTTGGACTAGTGTGTGTGTGTGGGGGGGGGGGGGGGGCTGCATACTACATATTATTGTGCACAAAATTATTGGGTTGACCACCCCAAAAATTCAGTTGATTGAAAAAAGGACTCTTGCCAGAGTAACACACACACACACACCCACGCACACGCACGCGCACACACACACACAGTCAACATGAAGAGGTCACAGTGTAGGGTGTGAAATGTGCGTGAATCTTTGGATTTAATAACTGCTTGAGCCACCGTTGGCAGCAATACCCTCTAACAAACATTTCCTTTAGTTGCAGGTCAGACCTGCACAAGGTCAGGAGGAATTTTAGACCATTCTTCTTTACACAACAGTCCAGCAATATTCCTGGGACGTCTGGGGTGAATCGATCTCCTGAGGTCATACCATGGCCGGGCCACTCCTGATGGTATACGTCACAGTATATAGTTTCTGTTGAAGTTGAAGATTTATTTCTGTCATTTGTTATTTTGCATCTTTTATCTTCACTTGACAGACCGATGGTCTTAAAGTTCTCCTGCGAAACGTCTTGCTAATACTTTAAAATGTTCTTTCTTTTTTCTTTTTTTGGGGTTGATGATGAAATGCAAAACTTTCCTCCCAACCCATGATGCTGCCTTCGCCATAATTCGCATTTGGGTTGCGTTTTTTTTATAGACAATCGGTTTTACTCTTGGCTGATGAACATCAAGGCTTTAAAAAATATTTGTGTGACTCTTTCCAGCTTCATGCAAGTTAACAATTTCTAATTGTTAGCATACGTGAGAGGGCTTTTTCCTTGCTTCTTGAGAATATACATTTTCAAACGGGTATGTTTTTTTTTTTATAGGTCAGAGCAACTCAACACCTCCAAGCAGGTCTCACTGAATAGACTCTAGTTTGAGTGACTCCTGACTTCAATTAGCTCTTTGAGAACTCATTAGTCTCGGGGTTCAAATACTTTTGCCCACCTGCCGCTGTTAATATTTATATGGTGTATCCAATAAAACCATGATATCATATCATAGTTAAAGCAGACTGTGGTTATTTGTTGTTGTGACCAGATCACATTTTATGATCATTTAATCTAGAAATCGAGGTCATTTCCAAATGTTCACATACTATTATTTTCTTGTAACAGTATAAACTGTTTATGTATATGGAAACACATTGATTGGGTCGGGTGTGTAAATGATGCAGTATGAGGTAATATTTAAATGAAGACCATATATATTTGTACAGTATATTATAGCTTCAAAGACAACAGCTTCAGCGCTATGAAGTTTAGTGACATTTTGTACAATGCAGCCGAGTTTAGATGGAGAGAAAGAAAAAATACAAAAACTGAGAAGGGCAGAGCTGAGTAAAAAGCTTTAAGAAACATCGCGGCAATTTCCTCTTAAAATAAAAACCTCTAAATCACTGGAAGGATGGGTTATAAGAAAGAGAATAGTTTCTCAGTTATTACCATGGCAACCCCACACACCATCTTTACTGGTCTTTAATATTAGTAAGGCAGCCTAGAGACGCGTGTATTTCTTGGAAGCAAAGGAAAAAGTACTGTTATAGTCATTATGTTCTGCCAATCAACATTACGTGTATTGTTCATTGACTTGCACCTCTGCGGGTTCCGCGCTGCCTTCAAGGAACAAATATCTCAATAAGAGTAAAAGAAACATTCAAAGCAGCTCGCCTAATAACGACAAGAGTTCCCCGTGGATTGTCAGAAATGTTTTGACTGATTTCCAGACTCAAATTGAAAGAACTTTGTGAGGAAATCACCGCAATGAAACAATTGTTGTAACTCTAGAGTTTGGAAGGTTGTCTTTTCCAGACTACATGTTTCATCTCCTTCAGAGTTGGCGTCAGAGCAAATGGAACCGGGACGCAATAAGTCATGGGGGAAGCAGCGAGCACATTCTGTCAATAAATTTTGCTTTCTGTCAACAACTATTATACTAATCCAGCGGTGACTGATGGAGTTTTCTCTGGGGCATAAAAACATCAATAAAATGTTTCTATCATAATTACGTTTTGTAATTATCTTAAACAAGAGAAACAGTGAGGACTGAGTCGGCATGATAATTAGCTACACAGCAAATCGGTCAGTGTTCAATTTCCAGTGTCAAATATGCAGTAAGCAGTCTTATTTGAACGCTGTCAGAGTAAATTTCCTTGAGTGTTGGGGAGGTTGCTGGGTGCGACCTTGAGTGTTAAATTGACCACACCCTCATTTCCGGTGAAGGAAAAAATTTCAATAGCGATACATCCAATTGTTGCTTTTGGGGCGGCGTGGCTCAGTGGTAGAGTGGTCGTCTCCTGACCCTCGGCTCGTGGGTTTGATCCCAGGCCAGTGTGACTATGTCAAAGTGTCCTTGAGCAAGATATTGAACCGTTGTTCTTGATGCCGTGTCATCAGTAGTCAAAATGTGAAGCACTTCGCAAGTAGGAAATGCGCTATATAAATGAAGTACCATTTACCAGAGTGAGGTATAGTTTGAGTTAACACCAGTGTGGAGCACCTTCAACAATACTGAGTCTTTACTAGTGTAGACTTTTAACACTATATAGCATTGGAGTAACACTGGGTAAGTGTGAAAAAAGTAACACTTTGAAAAGTGTCAGATTTACACTCATTGGAATGGACACATATAAACACTTTTCTAATGTTAGATTTAACACTCTCAGTGTTAAATCTAACTGTGTGCCTGCTTACTCCCAAGCTGCCTGGTTACCTCCAGCATTGCACAAAACCAGCAATATGTATAGTGGATACAGTAGTTTCATATTGGTTTTATATATATATATTTTTTATCCTATTTCCTTTTTATTGTACATATTTTTACTATGTCTACTATGTGTGCACTTTATGGCAGAGCTTCAAATCTCATTGTACTTTGTATAATGACAGTAAAGGCTATCTAATCTAATCTAATCTAATCTAAATATGCCTTTAAAATTCTCGAGGTACAATATTACATAAGAATTTGAATTTGTCAGAAAAACGTTGCACCCCACATTGGTCCTATCTACTGCCTTGAAAAAGAGCTACACATCATTAACTATTCACTATTTAGCTCATCTACAAAATTATTTTCATGTTTTTATTATTTTGTTCAAATTCTTAAAAAAAATACATCTTTATCTCACTGTTAGTGACTTAAAAAAATGCACACATATATGATAAAAATGAACATTTGGTACCAAATGGCCGGGTTACAGTAACTTAATTGTGGCGGCGCTGCCTGCCAATGCTTCATGATGCCAACTTGCTGGCTGCCAATCAACCCAGGATGTACACCCCTCTTGCCCAAAGTCAACTGTCGGATTGGCTCCAGCTCACCCGTCATGGGGATAAGCAGAGAAGGAAGTATAGAAATCGGATGGATGGATAACTCGACCACAGTTTGGACCACGTGCGTAAATGTGTTTAAAAGCAACATTTATTTTAAAGCCACTCGACGCTTTATGGTTTTCTGAGCGCTGCGCTCCCGTGCGCAGTCTTCTTCTGTCAGCTTTGAACAAACACATGTGGCTGACAAGAGGCCTCTGGCACACAACACAGAAGCATCCAATTCCCTAAACATCAGAGCCATCTCCCAAAACTCTGACAACAGCACGGGTGAATATTTCATACATTTCATGTTCACAAGACAGAAAAAGAACACACCATTTTTTGGTGACAGTAGTTCGGTTTATTGTATTTGTTTGTTCTCTGAAAATTATGCAAAATTGACTTCTGAATTGCTTGTTTGTGCCTCTCCATTAATAGACTTCTGCATCTGCAAGCCATTTAAAATCTTGAACTCAAATAGGAGTACTGAAAGTGTTCAGACACTGGTGATGGTGTTGAGAAACCTTCCGGTCAGCTGATTCCTCATTTCGCTATAACATGAAGGAACCGGCATAACTCTGTTGACACTCGTCTCTGGACAGCATCAAGTCAACAGCAGCGGCAGGTTTGTACTCAGGCTCTAACATTTGCAGCTGTCAGATTGGATTTCCTCATGTGCTTTTCCCCCCCTTTTCCCGCAGTAATCTAATTTCTCGTGTCGAGAGGAAATGGATGATTTTACTTACGAAGACTTCGGCAACTACAGTTATGAGGAAAGCCTCATGCCGCACGAGGAGACTGTGTTTCAGCACAAATCCACCTGCACGCGGGATGCCCTTTGTGTTTCTCTGCTGGTGATCAGCGCAGTCATTTTCCTGCTGGGCTTCTGCGGCAACGCGTTGGTCATCTGGATCGCCGGCTTCAAGATGAAAAAGACGGTCAACACGACGTGGTACCTGAGCCTGGCCATCTCGGACTTTGTCTTCTGCACTTTTCTGCCCTTCATAATCACCAACATGGCCATGGAGAAGTGGATCTTCGGACTCTTCTTGTGCAAGTTTGCCTCGTCTGTGTTGTTCCTCAACATGTTCAGCAGCATCTTCCTCCTGGTCATCATTAGCGTCGACCGCTGCGTGTCCGTCGTCTTTCCCGTCTGGGCCCAGAATCACCGCACGGTACGAAAGGCGTCGGTTGTCGTCATCCTGGCTTGGGTCCTCGCCATTGGGCTGAGCCTTCCCTCTGCCGTCTTCCGTGACATACAGAATCAAATGGGCAGGAGCGTTTGCTACAACAACTACACGTTACACCAGCACGGCCACCAAATAATCGTAGTCAGCCGCTTTGTGGCCGGCTTTGCCGTGCCTTTCGCCGTCATCAGCTTTTGCTATTCGGTCATCATCCTGAGACTGCGCACCAACAGGATGACTAAATCGTCCAAACCGTTCAAAGTCATGACGGCGCTCATCGTTACGTTCTTCATCTGCTGGCTGCCCTACCACGTGTTCATCCTGCTTGAGATAAACCATCAACACTACAGCCATTACATTTTAAATGTCGGACAGCAGATCGGAACATGCCTGGCGGCGGCCAACAGTTTCCTCAACCCGGTGCTCTATGTGTTCATGGGAAATGACTTCCAGCAACGGTGTAAGAGCTCCTTGCTGTCAAAGATGGAGAACGCCATGGGAGATGACGGTCGCACCACCAGCCGGTATCTGTCCAGGTCCAGCTCCGTAGACGGCAGGGCATCCACACACATTTAAAGTGAAAGTCAACCTTAAACATTTCTTGACAATAATGTTATATGTGACTTTACTCATCTAAACATGACATTCTGATTAACTCATTTGCTCTCAAAAAGCGTATGAAAACGTTCTATTTTAAATATTGCCATGGTCCTAAAAACCTGTTTATACGTTTCTAATGTTTTTTTTTAATGCTAGAGCAAACAGAAGGCTTTGATGCAACCTCTGACTTGAAGAGGACACTTAAAGCAATAGTAGTTATTACAAAAAAACGTCCAGCAGGTGGCAACAGAGTATAAGAGATCAACCAGGGCCATGTTGCAACAAGACTCTTTTCCCCAGTGTTTTAAACAGATTTGTGAATAGTGATGAAACTTAGCTATATTCTAATGAATAAATTGCTGCCAAACGGAAACATATTTTTTTTCCTGATGAAAGAAGAGACTGTAATCTTTATTTTGGTAGGTTCCATATTTTGTAGCAATAGAACAGAATATTCTGTGGGCTTTGCTAAATCAGTCCAAATCCAGTACAAGAGCGAAGGGGGTTGCTTCAGTGCAAATGGCTGGGAGTGAATGAGTTAATATTACATATGTGGAATAAGAGCTATGACGCAAAATCCAGCCAATTTTATCCATCTCAGGGAACCCATCCCATTTTGCAACTTGCTGTTGACTCAAGATGACATCTGTGTTGCACAGGGCTCAGGAAATTACCAATCACTTGAGACTTGAGCAACTGTAATGCCATCTTCTTTCGACAGCAAGTGGCAAAATGGCCGCTCTCTGAGATGGATAAAAACGGCAGGATTTTGCTGCTTAACTCATATTCCACTGACTCGATAATAACCAGAATACCATATTTACACTAGTGGTTCTTCATAGAACATATAATTGTCCCAAAAAAATTTGGGTTGACTTGGCCTTTAGTTCTCCAACACACACAAACTTTGATTTCAGTGTTTTGCACAACAACAATCTGAGCATCAATTGCGTGTTTGTGTGCACTACAACACGCAATCAGCAATCCTGATGTTCACTTCACGCTGCATTTCATTGGGGGATGACCCCAGCGCAGGCCCCCGCACCGCACTTCAGGCATGTGGCAAATAAATAATGAATATGCAAATGACTTGCATTTTTCACATCCAAACAATTCACACTGGCGGCGATGACGTTCATGAGCGTCTGAGCACATACTCTGCAAGCCAATAAAAAATTCATCATTCCTAAAAAAAAAGAAGAAAAGAAAATATGTCACGTTCATGTTCTGTGCGAGTCAGTGTCAAAAACAACAGCAGGGAATAATGTGTTGACGGGCATGTTAATCACTAAGAAGATAAAAAAAAAAGAGTTCAGGATAAAAAGTGCAGCACTGAGAGGAACAAGATATAAATAGACAGGAAATAAATGAATGTAATATAGTTTCTGATTGAAAATATTTAACCACATTTAACAATGTATATCCTTTCTTGTACAACAAAACGGTGGCCATTTTAAAAGAAAAAACAGGTTTTCTTATATGGTGGACTATTTGTGTGAATTACTTTATACTTGTGTGCTCATTTATCATTTTTATTTGTGAACCGGAGGGTGCAACTTTACCCCCAGAAGCAAAAATATGAGTGTGCAATTTGTGAAAATCTCAGGATAATGAAATCGTCTTTGCAGAAGGGAAGAGAAGCAAGAATTGTTTTGTCATTTGTGCGCTGATAAGAAAAAACGACGGATCTCTCACCTGCCCCAAAATAGATCTGTAATCGTGTTTGTGTGGCAGTGTTTATCGACTGGAGTGGATACTTGTGATGAATGAATGAGTGGATGCATTTTTTTGCGACCTGGCAGTTAGTTCTCACATGAAGGCCTTTCCTAATGACAATGGGAAATGAACATCTTCATTCAGTCCACTGCCCTGCACGCTGTAATTGCTTTTGGACAGGAGATTATTAGATGATGAATAGATATCGTTGAACAATAACGTTCATCAATCATGCTACAGTTCAAATACAACACGTCCAGCTGTTCTCGCCAGTCAGCAAACAGTTTGTTAAATGTTGCCCGGTGCGAGTGAAAAATGTTGCTCTTGTGTGTGTGCGTGTGTTTTTGTTTTTTACGTTCTGTTTTAAATTCCAGAAATAAAGATTTTGTTAAAACAATGACCTCTTTGGTGTTCTTACTAACATTAGCAAAATATGGTTCCATCATTAGAATAACCAAGACAGATTAAATAATTCATCTTATCATTAGTTATTCGCTGTGGTAAATTAAAACGCACTGATGACATTATTATTTCAGCTCAAATACACTGTTGATTACAATTATGTAAACTCAGCTAATAATGTTGAATAAAAAAAAAGAAATCTTGATTAATGGAGGTGGATTTTTTTATTTTTTAAGGTGCAGCAAGATTTTATGATGAAAAGAATAAATCCTGCGCACAACATTAAGATGAATGTATCTGATTTGCACTGTTGACCTTGTAAATGAGTTTTGCACTCACTTATTTCGTTCAGCAGAAACTATTCTATCAAAAGAGCCAGAGAACCTGCTCCTTTTGATGTCATAATAGAGAGAAGCCACCTTGCATGGTTACATCACTGAGCCACTCGGGGCTACAATAGTCAATTTCAATAACCTGACAAGCAGAGCATGTGTAGTGTGAAGCCAATCTGTAACAAACCCACAGACAACGATACGCTAATGATTTCATTTGCAGTCAAAAAACTTTTCTTTTTTCTTTTTTTTTTGGGTTCAAGCTCATCACTTTCAATCTCTAGCTCTTTTTTTGCGCGTGAAAAAGCCAAGAACTGTTCTCAACTGCATTTGTAAACACATTCCACCTTAAGATTTCTTTCACAGTAGCACCGTGTAGTCTGCTTTAAACAGTTTGTTGACTTACAGATCCGGAACACAGAAATCCAACTTGTGTGAGGAAGAGATGGCTTTAAAAAAAATAAAATAAAAAAATGCCGTGCAGATCAGTCACAAAGCGAGCATGAGCATACAATCGCACTTCTAGCCAAACCAACTGGTAAACTCAAAGCATGTTTAACGCTAAAATGTATAATGATTAGTGCTGTCAAAGTTAAAGCGTTAACTCGTTGATTAATCACCCAAAAAATATCGCATTAATCATGTATCAATGCAGATTAATCACACTATTAATTTTGACTGCACATTATCCTTTAGCTTGACAGCGGATGGTTACCGGTACGTTAAAAATAGCGCAGGTTGTGTTTGAGCAATAAACATAATGCATAAATACAAACGGCATTAAATAAAATACATGTGTTAAAGTAAAGCATTTAATAAATGTTTGCGTATGACATTCAGAATGTTTGTTCATGTCAAAATATTGGGGTCATCAGTCCTCAGCCCTATTACTACGTCTCCTCTAGCCTCACGAGCCACAAAGTGACGGCGAACTAACGTTACATGCGGTATATCCTGTCGCGACACGTTTTTTATGTGTTTTTTAAAAATATATCTATAATACATTTTCTTGAAAACTTCTTGGGTGGTGGCCAGTTTACTTGGGTGGCCCGCCCAAGTATTGACATGGTGTGGGAAACACTGCTTGTTATGGTGATTATGCTGCTAGTACAGGAAAAGAAAAATACAAAGTGGATTTGGGCTTGCTGTTGTAGCCTTTTATTAATCAGCCGCCAAACAACCAAGCAAAATGTTATTATTATTATCAACATATAGTGTGTCATCTTTTGGGATCATAATTGTTTTAATTATTTCTGAAAAAGAAATAATTAACTGGATTTTAAATAAAGTTTTCAAGTGATTGACAGGGGATTCTAGGTGGCATATGACAAGTTGGGTCGAACAATTCTGTTATGGGGAGATGCTGGGTTTTTAGGACACTGAAATTAAATAGCCTACTGAATATAAAATTCATTTTATGAAGTTATATATATATAATATTTTTAGAAATATTTAAAATATATTTTAAAATCTCATGTACCCCCTGGAGTGCCTTTGTCTATTCCCATTTGAGAACCACTGCTCTAAGTAATTTAAGTAAAAAAAATTGTGTTTCACTACATTCTTACAAAGCTTCGTGTTTACACTTTTTTTTGCCCTCCACTGCTGACCAGTTAGAAAAGAGAGAGATGTCACATGGCTTTCTGTGCGATGCATTGGGTTTTGATTGGATTACTTCGCGTGGACGTAAACTGAAACAGATGAAACAGTAACGTAAAAAGTTGTAAGAGCACGTAGCTATATTATAGATATATGTAGATATGTGTGATTTGTTTAGCTAATAAGAGCTGCTGGTGAACATAATTCAAAAGAAGTTGTTAATGTTGTTGGGCGCCAGACAGGAAAATAAATTAGGTATCGTAAATCCTGTTTTGTCATGTCTTAAATGCAAAACGTGTTTTTTTTCACGTTATTACAAGACTCAAACTCTGAACATCAATTAAGTTAGAGCAATATATCACAACATGCTTATCAGGAATACAGTACTATTGATAGAATATCGTTAAATTAATCCAGAAGAATAGTTAAGCCAGGAGATGTTTATGTAGAAGTAACAATTATCCAAGACGTTCCAAAGGTAAAGAGGTTGACTGTGCCCCATATATCATCCATCCACGACAGTATCAGACCATGTGTCCTTGTTCAACCAAATGTCGATTTTTATGTCTTCCCCATTTCCTATTCCTTGGTTTGACTTCCTGGGTCAAAGTCATCTGAACCCTCCACGTCTCTCTCACCAATCGCTATCATTTTAACCTTGCTGCTTCAGGCCCGGCTTTAGTAGGTGAGCAGCTGGTGAATGTCACACTTAAATGCTGACATTACAGTTTGGTAGGTCATACTTTATAGTGCTGACATCTGATAACGACCCGCGGGGCATCCATATGCATGCAGAGTCTGTCCACTTCAAATGTAAAGCCATTTGTATCAATAGTAGAAAATGGGTGGAATGGAACAGTGCAATAATGTGATTTTTAGATCCCTATAGTGGACCTGTAATCTGTGAAAATGACTATTGTGTATGTTTTCATCTCAGTTGATCAATCTCTAGCGGCTTAGGAAAAGCCCTAAACTGTTTATAATGTAGTCGTATCCTTGTTTCC
Organism: Leptonotus elevatus; assembly: GCF_054856555.1. Taxonomy (NCBI): domain Eukaryota; kingdom Metazoa; phylum Chordata; class Actinopteri; order Syngnathiformes; family Syngnathidae; genus Leptonotus; species Leptonotus elevatus. The sequence continues at coordinate 17,478,906 of NC_141243.1, read as the reverse complement.
ATGTTGATGCAAACAGGAAGTGAAAACAATCCAGTTTTTTACTTGACCCATTTGCCCACATGCTGTACACCTTTTTCTGTCTATGACATCTAAAGCCGAGTGAGTCTCATTTAAATGCAAATGACTCACATTTGAATTACCTGAAACTCAGACATGCCCTCTGCAGTGAACATACAAGGGGGTGAGAGAAAATATTGCTTTGACAAGCTGAGAGCGTGAAAATGTCTTTTTCTACTAATTATGTCAACAAAAAAACGTTGAAAAAAAGTATTTCATTTATGAAAAAAAAACTAACACTACTATTACTCTCAACAACCATCTGTTTAAACGGTGTGCATAAAATAGCCTGATAAATAATCTCATGACATTTGTCAAAGAATGTAGAACATGTAACAATAGGTCTGACTTTGAAGCCAAAATGGTAATTCATCATCATGTCTGTGACATTTTCTGTCGCTTAGCCCGTTCAAGGTTACGGATGAGCTATCTGTTTATCCCACATGACCTTGCAGGCGAGAGGCAGGGCACACCCTGGACTCGTTTCGTTTACAATCACAGGACACATGCAAACAAATAAGCATTTACAGTCCGCTTGCGAGTGTGAGGCAGTTGTGCCGCCACACGCCGCCACTTTTGAGCATTGTAAAGGTATCACGCTCTCAGTTACAAAGTCATTTTCTGCAGCCGATTTTGTGGAGGTTATTGCCTGTCACTAAAAATGCATCTCTTTTGCCTTCCACCCAGCTGAAATGAGCTTTGATTTAAAAATCGCTTTTGTCTTTAGATGTTCTTTGGCAATCGGTACCTGACTTACACAATCCATTTGATCGTTAAACTATTGGATTGTTATTGTCGACTGCACATAAAAACAAAAAAGACCGTTTGATGTTGGAATTAACAGTGAAATGAAATATTCAAGGGATTTGTAATGTGCCTAAAATCGAGACGAGCCAACGGAAACAAAAAACAGCACGAACGATGTGGTAAACAATAAACATGCCGTCAGTTTGTTTTCCATCTTGATGGGTTTAAATGGATGAACTGATTACGACGAGCTCATCATATGACATTTGACTGGTAATCAAATCAGGAGACCATGATTGTATAATCCAATGTCCTTATTTATTGAGCTTCATCACAGTACATTCGTTCCATGGCGATACATTCAAATACAACACTTTTGTTCAAGTGCCTGCTTGTCAACGACAACAACAGCCAATCAAGTTTAAAGCATGTTAAAAATAGACACAATTTTCTATCATTTGTTTGCTGTATTACAAATATTTGGATGTGTCAGCACACATTACAAAAATAGAGATATACAGTATAATAGCATCCTGAAAATGGAAGTCAGTTATTGTCTCCTGCCTCTTAGTAATTGTTTTTTTTGTTTTTTTTGCTTTATATATATTGACTGTATGCTTGTTTTGTTCGAAGCACGTGCCATAGCACTTATCAAACATACCGATATCAAGAGTGGAATTTTTGCAGTCTGTGGAGGTTTTTTTTCTATCTCATTCTTGAGTTTAACGACTTCATTGACCTTATCACAAAAAAAAGCAATTAAAAAAGGTCGAATCCAATGCCATAAAATGAGCCCAAAAGAAGTGAACTAATCTGACCTAAAGCGTACAGTGTGTGAATCTTCAGATATCTTTGGGGCGAGTGCGGCACTGGCAAGTGCTTTTTGGGTTTCGGCATTGAATCCAGTGTCAAGAGAACATATTCACAAGCAGAGACGCGTGTGCACTGCACACCAGAGATAAATAAATGCTGTCAAGATGAATCCTCATCTCTCTTCGAATCAGTGCCTTCTTCAGTGCGAGGAACTGACAACTTCATCGTCAACAACAGAATTCCTCTTGCAAAGAGTAAGTTCGCCAACTTACAAAAAAAATGGAATCACACAGTATCATTGTCAGGTAGTTATAGCCTGCATATTGCATTTATCCCTCAGAAAAGGTTAGGGTTAGGGTAAGTAACTAACTAACTAATTCATTTTGTAACTAAAGGAGCAACAGGAAATCTTGAATCTTGTTTTTACAAAATAAGCTTAAAATACCAAAGAGTATGAAATTGTTTGGATGAAAAACGCCATGTGCGCTCACAGCTCTGTCGTAGCCTCTCTGTGTTTAAGGCGTGTGCACATGCCAACACAGCACGTGCACAGAAGAGGACAACAAGTGCTCTTTAAAACGAAATTCCTTAGGTTGGGTTTCACCAACAAGGTTTAATTTAATCTAAGATGAGCTCTAATGTTTTTAAAAAATTAAGCAGAGACCATTTAAAATTCATCTCAGTTTAGTACAAATTAGTTTAACTCAATTTAAACAGATATAATTGTGGATATCGAAATAAAAATGAATTGCTATTAAATATATTGGCTACCACCGCAAGTGTGCTGTCGGGAACCTGAGCTTGTTTCTACGTGCACTTGCTCGATAAAGTGCCTCAGGTTGGCTGAGCAGCTGCTTCTTGAGGTACCGAGGGTCCAAGCGGAAGCTCAGAGGGGATAGAGCATTTTCGGTCTGCGGCCCAAAACTCTGGAATAGTCTGCCTTTTAGTGTTAGACAAGCCCCCTCACTGTCCACTTCTAAAACTCGTCTTAAAACCTATTTTTATTCTATGGCCTTTAACACAGCATGAGACGCCGCTCTTTTAGTGCTTATTTATTTTTCTCTATTTAATGTTTCATGTTTTTATTTCAACTATCAATCTATTATGTTTTATGTTCACTCTACAGCGCTTTGTATTCAGCTGCTGTTTTTAAAGTGCTTTATAAATAAAGTTGAGTTGAGTAATGCTACATAGTTGCTATCTAGCAAAAACGTTAGCCTAGCGTTACTTGTTAACTTGATCGGCTATGTTATAATGGCTCGGCAGAGAAGCTCAAACTTTTCATCATTTGAAAAAAAAACCTCACTGACCAAATGAATGCAATATGGGCAAACAATCGAAGATAAGAAAACAGACAACTGCGCAGTGAAAAAGCTGCATTTGTGTCATTGCCATGTTTGCCAGTCGGTCCAGTCTTCTTGTTCAGCTCCAAAACCGTTCCCTCTGTGAATCGGTATCTCACTAAAAATATCTCTTCATCATAGAAATTCAAGAGGATTGAGCCCGTCTCTCAATTTTCTTCAAGGAACTTCCCGACTTTGCGCTAGCCACTTCAAAAATGCCGACATCGGTAAAGTTAAACCTTCCTAACTAAGTTTAAAATTAATTGTCAATCACAGTTTAAACTGGCGCTTAAAGTTCTGCTGCAACAGAACTTAATCTAAGCTTGGTTTAAGAGTAAAAAATAAACTAGGTTTAAAGTTTGGTGCAACATAATTTAAACCTAAACCATGATTTATCTGGTTTTAAAGTTAAAACTTGTTGGTGCAATCCAGCCTTACGCTTGCATGATCTGTTTTAAGACAGGATGAGATGGGGAAGTAAAGAACAAATAAGAGTCTAATTTCTTCGTCTTTTTTTTTTTTTTTTTAAAGACTTCCCATTCAAATGAAGAAAAAAAAGGGTATCACATGTATTATCTTGACATGTATTCGTCTGGAACACCAGACAAGTTCCTTTCCCTTAAGGCAGCGTCGACTTTTTTGATCAGTTCATTGATGCTTGCTCGCATTTCAGGAGTGTACGGGTCATATTTGAGTTTGCGGAGGCCCGATCTCTTGAAGTTGCCGTCCTTCTGGCCTTCCATGCAGAGCAGACGCTCCTCGAAAACCTTCAGGCCCAAAAACTGAAGCATTCCCTTGAGATGGGAGAACAAGTCTCTCTTCAGGGCCTCGTAGTGGACCACGTGGATTTTCTTGCTATATTGGAGCCAGTCCATGATGTGGGACCCCCACCAAGGAGCGTGGCTCTTCACAAACTCGGGCCACTCTGCAGGAAAACAAGCATACGGAGAAATTAGAAACATGAAAAGGCCGAGCCTCCAACAAGGACGAAGAACCAAACTGACAAAAGATCAACGTCATTTGCCAAAGTGTTTAGTTCTTCTAATGATTTCATTGTTTGTTATTCATTGTTTTTAGGTGCGAAATCATTCATATGAAACAGGAAAGCAGCGTACTTGAGGTACATTAGGGAAATCACGACTCAGACTAAAATTATGTATGAAAATGAAATGCAAATAAAATGCTGTATTCTTATTTAGTTCTCTCATTAAGGGATGGAGAATCTCATCTAAGGCAAAAAATGTGCTTACATTGGCCCACTTTTAAGCCTCTTGTGTGATCTCTTCAATTCAAGGAGCAGCAGACTAAACCCAATCTCACATAAAGCACAAAACCTGACATGTGAAAATGTATTACGCAAACAAATTAAACAAAGGAAGCAACCAACAAATGTAAGAGAAGTCACGCTCAAGAGTTATGATGGCTAGACACTGTTGTGTGACGTTGAGAAACAGTCTAAGTAGTAACCTCAGACGTTTGTTGTGTTAGTTGGCATTGGCAAATCTTTTGGGGTTTTTAAGGTGGTCTTTCTGAAAATGTGGTCTGCGGCCTGACAACCCTCAAGCTGTCTGTTCCTGTCACATTTCTTGGCTGTATGTTATCACAAACAAGGTTTCCGTTTTTGCTGTTTCCAAACATTCGAAAGGTGCAAAAATACTAATTGAATGAAGTAAAAAATACATTTGTGTCAGAAATTGCATCTTTTGTTGGGTTTGTTTGATTATCAACTGTAGGTTTTTCCCCTAACAAAAATTCCAGATTATCTCATGTAAAACGTTCACACGTTATTCCACTATTTATTCTGCCATTTTACGCCCTACAACTACTTCTACATTTCTTGACTAATTCATTCTAACTTGTAACATGTTCCAATAATTCCCACTGTTCAGGCTGTTATTTTTCTCATTCCAAACATTCACAGTTTTCCCACAATTCAAAAATTTTCACCCCAAAAATGTCCATTAATTTCCAATAAGACATTCAACAATTCACTCCCATTCGAAATTCAAAATAATCTGCTCGTTCACATTTTTCACATATATTTCACCAACAAAATTATTGGTATGGGTTTGTATTAGGGTTTGTACCATTCCTGCTCAAAATTCATTATCGTTCCTATTCAAAATAAATAAAATATTTAGCTCATTCAATTTATCTTGCCATTCAATCTGATATATTTCACCCATGCAAAACCTTTCCACATTCCACATAATTCTAAATTTTTTATTTCAATATCCCCACAATTCCCACATATATAATATCCCATATATATTCACTCATATTGCATATTTTCACCAATATCATTTCACCTAATTCCATATGATGAAATACCATTCAACATAATTCCATATCGTTTGACAACATTCCACCTCATTCAACATGATTCCACGTTTTTGTATATTTCATTCAGCATTAATGCACGATTTCTCCAGAAATTTTCTCATCGAGTTGTAATATAAAAATAGCTCTCCAGGGAAAGTAAACTTTTTAGAATGTTCCCATGCGAAGAGAAAATACCAAACCTGCAATAATATAAAATTGGGAAGTAGAAAAATAGTTATAGCGCTTTTCCACTCGTAAAAAAGGCAAGCGAGATGTGCAATAAATGAGTTCATGTGAACTGTAAAGTTGGCTCTTTTGTTCTGATATTCAGCAAGGCTTTGACAGTCTTGTGTATATGTCTTATAAACAACAGTACTGGCACTAAATAAAGACCACTTGACTTGTTAATATCACAGTGGACCTTATCGTAGCATCTACCCGAAATGCAGAGGAAGTGACGTTTCGTCAACAGTTAAAAGTAGTACAAAATCCAGTTCAACCATATTCTCTTTTTTGCTCACTTGTGAAGGATTGTCTGCGCTGCTTCTATTCTGAGCTGACATTTGACCGCCGATGCCGTATGAATGTGTAAAGCGTAAAAGCTGAATATAATAGCCAGTGCTTTTATGAAGTGACAGTTCTTTCAAATAAATTCCACTTTACCCCAAGCGGACTTGAAGGGTCCCAACGGAAGGCGTCCGTGTCAGCAGCATCATCCGCAGAGGTGAGTGCGTCAAATGATACAGTACATGCGACTCCCCGAATGCCCTGTCATGCCAACTCTCAAGCGCGCAGCTTCGCCTCCGTATGCGAAGCGGCAGCTGTCAAAAGGTCTTTCGCTTACCGATGTCATCGCATCATTTCCCATACCGACACAAAGGGGGAACGTTCATTGGAAATGGCAGACCAAATGTGCTGATGTTTTCACAAAGAGATATAACTGCTGGGTCGGCAACTCACCAGCCTCTGGAAAATCGATTTTTTCCACAGAGAAGATACGTGGACCAGACAAAACCAGTTGCCATAGTTACAAAGACATACCTAAATGGATATACTGGGGGAAGGGGAATATGCATGGAATTTATAAAGGTCTGCAAGGGGCACATCATCTGGCCTCATGGCATTCCGGAGTCCTTCAATTTCCTTTCTTGCATTATATGAAGACAAAGACAATTCTTACTGAAGCCCATTTTGTTTTCAAGTTAACACAACTGGAAAGAGACTTGATTCAATTCAAAAGTTCCACCTCTAACTAATTAATGCAAAACAAAATACTCATTATGTTCGCATGGAGAAAGATATTCCAATTTCAACACAATTAGGGCAATAATAGAATAGGGCAACACATTTGGGAATTATTTTATGATGATCTTACACAATGTAAACTAGAACTGGAGGGAGGTGTGCAGACTGTGCGCCGTCATTTCTCTTCAACATTAAATCAAATAATTACATCCAAATGTAATTTGTGGTTGTGGCAAGACCATGCCAATATGAGGGCATTATTCCGGTAGACTGGCGGCCGTGTGCTTGGCGGAAAAACAGGCACGGACACAACTTCTTTTTTTTAATTTTCATGGTAAAAAAACATTATTATTATTGTTATTATTATTATATTATCTGAATTTTATGTATCAAAAGAAGTAGTGGTATCCGTAATTGGTATTGGTGTCAGTCTGAAAAAAAGTGGTATGAAACATCCCTAATGTTTTTTTTCTTCACGTTACTTAACTAGTCTTCATTAATAAATAAATAAATAAATAAATAAATAAATAAATAAATAAATAAATAAATAAATAAATAAATAAATAAATAAATTAATTAATTAATTAATAAATAAATTCTGAAGCAAGCAACTTTCAATCAAGCAATTAGTGAAATAATTGTAGAATATTGTTCATGGAGGTGCTGAATGACAAGCATCCACTCTAATGATATTCTGCAACTATCCACTTTCTATATTGCCTGTTCTCATTAGGGTCATAGCTGCATGATGTCTGGGGTCTTTGCTATAATATACTGTGATGTAATAATAAATAAGCAATGTGTGCAGTCCTTTACATTACTTGTCCTTGACATTTTAGCGACAGCTTCTTTTCAAATCCTATTTCCCTGGAAATCGCAATTCCAAATCTATTGCACTTTGACAGGAAGGCCCCTAGCATGAAGCAAAAAAAAACAAAAACACAAACAAATCCCCCCAACATAACACCTCCCAGCAGCTTACAAACATGTCTAATTATCATGAATGTGTGCCCAAGTATAGACAGATGCACACGCACTCTCTAATTAAGTTTGGCAGGGGCGCCCGAGGAACGAGCTGGTTGTACACGGTGACGTGAGTCATCATGCCATCAAGCAGCGTGACTAAGGCCTTGTTTCATTTCTCATTTCAGAAAACAGACGCCGTCGCCGCAGCATGATAATTTGCCTTGATATTTAAAAACATTGCCACATTGGGGTAAGAAAGGTCACGACCACGTCAACCCGCACATCCGTGGTCACTTCCTCGAATTCCTGATTGGTCCTCAGCATTGAACATTTATGCAATCAGCCACGACAGAATCCAAGTAACTCAACAAATGTTAACTTGTCGTGAGCAATAGGATGTTGTTTTTGTGGTGGCGGCTGCATTGCGCAACATTTTTTTTTTTGCATCGGCCTAATCTAAGCACACTGTGACGCACACACAGAAAGCTTTCGAGTTCAATGTCTCTCGCCAAACGCTCACATTCTTTAATTCCACCTTGCTCTGTTCTTCTTGCCAGTAGCGAGTAAATGTATGTGCGCGATAGCTCGGAAGTGCACAACACAATGGCAAATCATAAAAGCCAATGAAAAACAGACCGACCGACCACAGCCCATAAAGTACAGTGACCTCAATCCACTGAATATACTTCCGAGGAGGACGTCGCTTGCGATTGCTGCTTACTTGAATGGAGCAAACTATCCGTCACCGAAACAGCAAGCCAAGTTTACACAAGGCTTCACGTAAATGACTTTAATCTGAATTATTTCATTTTTAGAGAAATCATTGCCTCTAATGGGAGTTGATGTAACTGGAAATTGATTGAGCACATTTTTGCCACTCACATTAAATCTAGGCCATTTGGCTATAAACCAAATAGTGCTCACTCGACAAGAAGCCAGCGTGTCTTGCTGAAGGCAATCAGATGACGTGAGAAAACAGCTTCTTCCTTCTTTTCGCATGTGTGCAACTTCCTGTTTCTAATTTACATACATTTCACATTGGCAATTTTTCTTCAAATCTTTAGAGACAAAATTTTCATAGTGCATCTTGAATTTCTGCTGGCCGTTCTGATGGACTGAGGGCGCTGGCACGCCTGAAAATCTGGTGCCTGAAAGTACAGTCAACTTTAGACCCGCTGAAAGCAGGCCTAAGTTGTGGTGCAGATGGTGTAATGGGATTTCTGTGGATTCGATCAAAGTGCAGGCGGGCAGATTGTGAGCTCCACGCACGTGATATGACATCGGTGTGCATCGAACACTCTTAACTCATTCCCGCCCAGCCCTTTTCACCGAAGCAATCCTCTTTGCTCCCGGCTGTTTTACTGTATTTTGACTGACTTTGCAAGGCCCACAGAATATTGTGTTAAAGTTAAAGTACCACTGATTGTCACACCCACCTAAGTGGGGCGAAATTCATTCTATTGCTATAAAAACATGGAACCTACCAAAAGTAAGATTAGCCTTTTCTTTCATCAGGAAAAAAGTATATTTCTATCCGTTTCCGTTTTGCAGCAATTAGCATTAGAATATAGCTAAGTTTCATCATCATTAACAAATCTATTTAGAACTGTGAGTAAAATAGCTTTTTTTTCAACATGGCCCTGGTTGATCTTGTTTCCTCTGCTGCCACCTGCTGGCCATTTGTGTAATAACTACCATTTCTTCAACTGTTCTTTGCAGTTGAGAGGTTGCATCAAAACCTTCTGTATGCTCTAGCATAAAAAAAAAAACCCACATAAAAATTATATAAATATGTCTTCGGAATGAGTACGTGCCGTGTGATTGGTTAGTCCAAAGTCGGATCCAGTTTTCGGTGACCCTGAACAAATGGTATACAAACTGCAAGGTTCATCATTGTTAGCTGAATAGTTGGGAGAAATTGCGTTTATCAAGGTCAAGCACGCATTTACATTTGGCATGTTTGATTCAAATGTAACTGGCGGGTTAGTTGTTATGTAGTTGGTTTGGTCATGTGTGAATGCTGTCATGTGAACCCTGGTGCGCAGCAAACAAGCAGACCGGGAAGAGGTAGTCTGCTTGCAAATGAGACTCGCTTCACTTGAGCGCAAATCTGAATCGCAAATGACAGAAAAAAAGCAGAGAGGAACCACAAATATTTGACAGTGAAGGCCAGTAAATGTGTTGGAAGCGTTGTTTCTGTGCCGAATGTCTCCATTTGCTTTTTGTGTGTTGTATGAATGCGCTTTTTTCATTTTCAAAGATTTGCGTGACATTTCAGCTGGTAAACTGTGAAGTAACTTACTTTTGTAAAGCACTTAGGAAAAAGAAAATTTGCATTTGATCACAAACAGGATACGTTCAAGTCAAACCAGGTGGGTGGTAACGTGCTTCATTTACTCCACACAGTTACTCAAGTAACATTTTGGATCAATTGTACTTGTCAGAGTAGTTTTAACATGCAATATACTTTTTACTTTTACTTAAGTACTCATCTTAGGAACCCTATTTTGTTTTTTGGTCATTGTTTTAGATTAAATGATATTGTTCAGCAACATATGAATTTGCAGATTCATATTTATTTCTTCATTTGATGTTTATACTCTGATTTGAAACATAAATCAGAAGTTGCTCACCAGTTTTTCACTCGAGCAGTTCGTACTCCTACTCAAGCAATTATTTGGAAGACTACTTTTCACTTTTAGTCATATTATTCTAAAGTAACAGTACGATTACTTGAGTACGGGTTTTGGCAACTTTACCCAGCTGTTGCTTTTATATACAGCAGAAATTGGAGTGTTAAAATTCCAGGGTTACATTTTTGGGCATTCATAGTAACTCTTAAAAGTGTAATTTTAACATTTTACACAACAGAATTAAAGATGTCCAGATTAGGTGTTATTTTGCACAGTTCACATCATAGTGTACCGGTAATCAATTGAGCTGCGCTTTTTCGCACCTGCACTTTCTCCAGTTTGCAGGAGGCAAATTGGTGTCATTTACCTCCTTCTGAATTTCCACACAGTAAGTTAAATGAAGGTCAAATTGACAAAAATCAAGATGAATTGATCTCATATCAGAGTATAAAATGTGATTTGTATGTAAAAGTCAATTTCTTTAAGAAGCTTAAGAATCCAGGTCAAAGTTGCCCTCTCATCAATTGGGAATTTCCTCTGGCGCTTTCTTTCCCGCAATTGTAAGTTGTTCTATTTGAGGTTGTCATTTGCCTGTCCCAGCCACTCGAGTTCGTGCCGATCCACCTCAAAGTATTCCTCCTTTCTTGAATATTTCAACAACATGGCAGCTCATAACATGTGAAATACATTAGCTCCATCTTCTGAGACTCACCTTTCCCTTTCCAGTTGGCCTGCGAGGCGAATCCAATGTGGCCGCCATATAAGCGGTTAAATTCCGCAATGAGGGCCTTGTAGGGGTTCCGGATTACGAGGATGCCGGAGTCAAAGGCTTCAATGTCCTTTTTCCCACTCTCATGCGTCTTTATGCAGATGGTCCTTCCGCTCCGCCAGTGGTCTCGCTCACCTTTAAATCCTGTGAAAGATGACAGCGCACAACAAATGCGTTTCTTCCTCCGAGGCATGGAGGCGAATGAGAAATGTGGTGTATATGGACTTATAAAGGCAAGTCCTCTTATACCTTTGTTGTAGATTGAGGCGTCAAAGTAATAGCTGCCTGTATAGAAGCCGGTGGCGAGCTCGATGAGATGTCGACACCAGGTGTTGCCGGAGCCGGGGAAACTGGCGAGGGCGACCAGCTGATTGCCACGGGTGGGGAGGAAGTGTCTGTCCATGCAACGGTTGTCTGGATGCAATATAAGACAGGCCAGGTTATTATTATTCATTTTCTTGTTCCGTATTATTTTATTTGATCGTTTTTAATATATATATATATATATATTAGGGGTGCCAGGTGATCAAAATTTGTAATCGTAATTAATCGCATGACTTCCAGTTAACTCACATTTTATATAATTGTATATCGAAATGTACAATAAAATGTACAATCAATATTTTTTCATACTGTTGTTAACATAAAAGTGTAAAAAATGTTAAACTAATAGAAATATGGCTGCATCTTTTAGTCATTGATACAGTGATTTCATAATAATTCATAAAATTAAATTAAAGTTAAAATTAAATAGATGTACTGTAAAAAAACAAAAATAAAAAACGAGTGTGATATTGATTTGTTTTTGAGGTCAATATTCTGCCACTAGTAATTTTATTTATAAGACATTAGTAACAGCTCTGTGCATTTGTTTTCATATTAAGAGCTATCTAATCTTTAACATGAAGTAACTTGTGAAATTCTGCACATTTTTAAAACTGTAAAATACAACTTGACCCCAGTCCCGATAAATATAGGCCCTATGCATTATTATTAAATTTATAACTGCTAAATTTGTATGTGGACGTACCTGGAATTCCCCCAGTTACAGGCTTTCCAAGTAAGGGGCAGTCATAATAATCAATAATATATCAATCATTTTTGGTGTTTAAAAAAAAGCTTTATCAATGCATTTATAATGCCAATATCAATTGTATGTGTATTTTCTCCACATTTTTTGTCCACTGTATTGTTAAATGAATATGTCTCAAAATCAAAACTAATTTGTATCTTTGAACGGTAACATGCAAGTATAATTCGCTGGCGTTGGGCAAAATTCTCATACCACCAAATTCATCACATTTAGGAGACGTTTGTTCAAGCATGAACATTGCATCTTCAAAGCCAATTTCAACACTTAATATTGGTCAATAATTTTGTAAAAACATTACCCACGTATGGACTGAGCAAAAATATAAAATTGACCAAATTGTTACATAGGTTTCGGCTTTAAAACTCATTTACTTTTTTTTTTTCAACAGGGATGGGCGTGGGAGCGTGTGATTCTGCTCCATTGTAAATTAAAAACTTGGAAACAATTTTACTGATGCACAACCACCAGTTGTTGACACCAAATGCCCCATTATAAATTTTAGAAATCAGCACTTTGTGAGCCCACTGGGAGAAGCGGCTGCTTTTTGTGCAGCCTACCTGTATTCTACTGCTGATTATAAAAGAACAGAAGAAGGCCGAATACAACTTTTTTTTTTTTCATAGTGAAAGGAGAGATTCAACTTTTTCATTTGGTGCATATATAATTATTAAATAATATATCCTGTGGGTCTTGAACATGTCAACATACTCTAAAATGGCTGGTAGTGAATGAGTACTAACAAGCACACAATTAAGCCTCCAGTAAATACAGCACAGCAGGGGCGGAGAGTGATGAGAGATTCCGGGTTTCAATCTCTGCTCAATGAACACTTTAGTTAATTGAAGACTAAATTGCCAATAGGTGTGAATCTAAGTGGGAATGGGTGTGTGTCTATATAAGCCTTGTGACTGACTGGCGACCAATACAGCAGCTGGGATTGGTTACGGCACGCGCGCAACCCTAATGAGAAGTGGAGTAGAAAATCGATTGATGGTTATTTCCCATCTTGGTCAACAGCTGAGGAAAAAGATTTTTGGAAATGACACAATAGTGCAATGTTGTGAGAGACTTTTCAAGTGAATAGAGAAAGAGGAAGTGAAGTCCTCCAGAGAAAAGGTCAACACACGCATGTTGAGTGTTGTTATGGTGGGCGACTTGAAAGCTTCTTTCATCAAAGTCAGCGGAAAATTCTCAAATTCAAAGACAAGATAGATTCTCGAGCTCACAAAACATTCTCTTCAAGTTCCTCTCACACTGCCACTTGATTGCAGTGTGTGTGCATGTTATTTTTTTCCCAGGCCGTTTATTTTTGCCGAGCCGAGCCACTGCTGTCTTTTTGCCCTGAGGAAACATCGCCCACAACGGCGCACACAGACTGGCACTTGAGGCCAACTGCTATGTTGGAATAACACGAAATGAATCTCCTGCACATTTAGATATGAAAACATAACAAAGTAGACTCTCGGAAGAGTAAAGACGTCCACCAGGGCAGAACAATCCTAATTAGGATCAGCGCCAAATTGCGCACCCACCTCCTACATTTGCCTGAATCTTTTCATTAGGATTCATGTATTATTCAGTCAAAAATTAAGGATCCGATCTTCATCCCAAAAATGTGCCCTCCTTTGGTCAAATGTGCTGCTCCGCAAAGTTTTGGGAAATTTCTTAAGTATTTTTGTATAGCATACAACAACAGACATTTTTTTAATATCCACTCGCTAGTTTCTCGTACATGGAGGTGAATGCATTAAATAGAGTGGTGCACTCTGCAGTTTGACTTGTTCCCCCTTAATGCACCACTGCGCCCTTGCTTCTCTGTTATTTAGCAAAAACACAGGAAGTGACTGTCACACTTTCGGCTCGTAGCGAGGCGCCTCACGCTTTGGCAAGGCGAGATCACTTTACAACATACTTTACCTTGAAGTAGGACTTTGCATCCTTGAATTTTGGGGAAGGGAAAATTCCTTCAATTAAAAACTCAACTTTAAATACAACTTAAAAGGACAAAGAGAAACTCCCTTCACGCAGAAGGGAGAAAATGAAAAGTTTGTTTTTATCTCGTTTTGAGTTTTGTTTTTAAATTTGGTTAACGGTTTTCAGGGTGGTTCTGTAGTTATTTAAAAATTTCTTTTAGTCAGTTTATATATAAAAAAAAGTGTATTACTTGTGCACAATATTTAATAAACACCTTGGTAAAATGAAAAAAATAACGAGTTTCTTACCTAGCGTTGCATTTCGGGTGAGTTACATGAAAAAAAACAGGCGAACTGAGCCATTGGAGCCAAAAGTCAAGCACGCAAAATTGTCGCAGAGGAACAACGTCATCTGAAGGTGCTTTTCTATTGGCTGTTGCTAGATGACATCACATCTGTGTGACACTTTCAAATACCCTTATTCCAGTTCAAATCTAAATTAATGTACTTAAATCACATTTAAAATCAACCCCAAAGGCTTATGTATTAAAATAATTAATTATTTTCACGATAATTATAGTTAGTTTTGTAAAAACCAAATGTAATTAGTAGTAGTAGCAGTTTTCATTTTTTTTAAAAGCATACATGTTTTTGAATGTTAGTTGTAGTTAACTAAAATACCCTTGGCTGTTCTTGCACCTTTTGGACTTTTGTGTGGTGCCGTGTATGAATGGAGTACACACAATGAGACAGAAGAAAGTTGCAATTGAGCTCTAATATAGATTTTTCACAGATAAGGGGGGAAAACAATGTGCCTTTGAGTAGTGTAACCTTACCTGTGTGTATGTGTTTCCACAGCGTTTGTGTGTGAATATTCGTTATTTAATTTCCTGCTAGCATTTGAATGGGATCCTCAATTGACTTTAGCATTAGAGTTAAAGATATTTTAAAAACTCATTTACTCCCAGCCATTTTCACTGAAGCAACCCCCTTCGCTCCCGGCTGTTTTACTGGATTTTGACTGATTTTGCAAGGCCCGCAGAATATTGTGTTCTATTGCTATAAAAACATGGAAAGATCAAAGTCTCTTTCATCAGGAAAAAAAGTATATTTTTTATCCGTTTCAATATTGCAGTAAATAGTAGCATTAGAATATAGCTAAGTTTAATCATTATTCACAAATAATGATGAAATGATGACAGTGGGGAAAGAGCATTTTTCAACATGGCCCTGATTGATCTCTTATACTCTGCTGCCACCTGCTGGCCGTTTTTGTAATAACTACCCATTGCTTTAACCATTCTCTTCGGTTCAGAGGCTGCATCAAAGCCTTCTGTATGCTATAAAAAAAACATTAAAAAAAACACGTAGAAATGCGTCTTTGGTAGCATGGTAATATTTACAATAGAACGTATTTATATGTTTTTGGGAGCAAATGAGGTAAATATACAATATGTGTAATTCTTCTTGTTGTGTGTTTAGTTTGACAGCAAACTCTAATCGGGGTGTCATTAAACAGCTTAAAGGACGCTTAGGGACGTCAGAATCACAAACATATCGTGCTTGTTACGCAAGCAACACGATGGATTCATGGTCCTTTCACAATGTAGGAAACTTGTAAATGCACCGCGCTGATCTGCACATTAAATCTTTTTCTTCGATTTTCAAAGATCGAGACAAACCAATATCGTCCAGCCCTACCTTGAACCTGCGTCTGGTACACCACAAAGTACTGGTCGTTCCCGCAGCTCTCAAACTCCTCGCCAGGGCAGCGATGGAGACACATGCCCTCGTCCTCCGGCTCGTGAAGGGAGAAGACGGAGGTCGGGAAGCCGCAGTGGCATCGATCTCCAGCCAGAACGGCCAGCGATTTCTCCTGAAATACGGCGGCCATTAAACACGGCGGGCGAGCTGTCATGCACGACGGGAAGCACCTCACCTTCTCCATGCACGTGTCGACACATTTGTCAACAGACATGTTTTGGATGGAAACTGTGAAAGGGAGAGCCAACGTGACATTATCCGGCCGGTGGAAGCACCCCTTGAAAATGGCACTGCCGTCTAAAAAGTCAAAAAGAGCAGAACGTTGCTTACCGGCAGGAAAAAAACAATCTATCCTTCATTTTTACGGTTCCTGAGCGCAGCCTCCACTCGCGACCTGTGTCCGCTGACCCCTGATGAAGAGCGCCCACTGGGATCTTGCCTACAGTCTATTGAGGCCCTGACCTGCTTTTCTCCATTACGACTCCCATTTTCACAGAGTGTTGATGACCTTTAACCCCACAACCTCATTCTGATCTAATGGTTGGATCCGACAACAACAGCAGAGCAGAGCTGCTGCTTTTTCCACTGTAAATCTAATCTCATTTTCTCCTTGACTTATTTTCAACTACTGCAAAATGTCCTGTAGAGCCTCCATAGTGTTAAAAAAAAAAAAGGGGGGGTCAAAAAAGCGGAAGGGAGAAAATGAAAATGTTAAAAGAAGCACATTTGCTGACATGCAGGCTGTTCACATACCACTGTCTTTTCAATAATATTGAAGCATTGATAGTGGGTTGTTTTTTTTTTACACTGATATGCAGCCACCACTGCAGCATTGTCTTTGCATACGTCCTATAAGGCTTTAAAATTTTATTTTTTTTAACTCCAGTCATGTGACTCCATCTAATGTTTTATTAATCTTTAACCTTTTTATCTCACTGAAGTTACATTTTTAATGTCATGTCCATGTTTCTGCTTTTCTCCTATAGTATATTTCCCTCTGTCACCCATCTTTGTCCTTATACGCTTTGGAAATGCTACTGAAATGGATTTTTCTTGCTCTGTTGCCTTGAGCATATGTGCGCCATGCAAAAATGTCACATAAACACAATCTTCAAGGATGAATAATAGACCAATAATGCAAATACTGTACATGGCTGAGGACGCCTTATACAGCTGCCTCTAAAACAAAACGAAGGAAGTCGTTGACAATTTATGCTGCATGTTCTATAAGGAAGGAGGACAATTTATCAAATTTTACTGAGCAAAATACAAAAATGACGTTAGTATAATGGCTTTTCTAAGCAGCCATCTCAACACATTATTATTTCCTCTTGATTTGTTTGTGCCTCTCCCACCCCCTCCCCATACCCACCCTCCCACTGGCGCTCACATGACCGAGAGGGGTCAGAGGTGACAACACGTAACGCTGACTAAGCAACGAGAAAAAGCAGAAATGAAAATAGTAAACAAACAGCTTTATATGTGTGAGCAAAGTCAAAACAATTATTAACAGGCAAGTCAAACCAATTTATTATTATTATTATTTATTTATTTATTTATTTATTTTAACATTAATAGGTTTTATGTAGCCCCACTAATACAAACACAATATTCTGATTAATAGTGCTTTTGTACAATAAATACTAAACTAGCAGAGAATAGCTACCCGTTTTCATCCATTTGTGGGGGTGGCCATTTTGTCACTTGCTGTCGACTGAAAATGACATCACAGTTGCTCAGGGCTCAGGTAACTACCAATCACGGCTCAGCTTGCGAATGTCACATGACCAAAGTAAAAAACAACAACAGGTGAGCCGTGATTGGTCGTTACCAGAGCCAACTGTGATGTCATTTTCAGTTGACAGCAAATGACAAAATGGCCGACCCCGCATATGGATAAAAACTGGTGGATTTTGCTTCATAATTCATATTCCATTGAAATACAGTGTTTAGAATTGCGGGAACGGTGTAAAGAACAGTTTTGGATTAACTTCCTGTTTAATTAGTGATATATAAAAAATATTGCACATAAACATGAGGCCCCATACTATCTTCTAATATTAAATTAAATTATAATTATGCAAAGTGCTTCCTGCTTTTGGAATTTGACTGGATTACCAACAACAGTTGTTTTAAAGCAACCACTCCAGACACAGCCCACACTCTGAAACAAGAAACAAGGTTCCATCCCTATTTCCGATAATCAGCCTTTACTGCCATCACCTCGGTTGTAAAACAGCAGGCAGCAAGTGTTTAGGATGCAGACCACGGCATGCCGGGGGAGGCAGGTTGCACATCTCTCCCAGGGAAGAAGTAAACACGACAGGGCAGCCAGCTCCCAAATGTGGCATTAGCATCCAATAAAACAAATATTTCCCCTTAAAACAGGCCATTGTGTTACATTTGAGGGCCCAAATTACATCTCTGTGGTCACTGTGAATTATTGTTTGGTCTTTTTTGGGGCATGGTCAATTCCTTTCAGTTGTTTTGGGTCAAATGGTTGTACTTCCTCCTGTTCTGAGACATGTAGCGCCAGATAATAACAAAGAAAGTAGTTGAACTAATGGTTCTCATCTCCAAAATGCCATCCCTCCCTTGACAGTTGATAGCCCGGCCAGTATCTAGAGCAGCATGTGGTTCCAATGAAGTAAAGGGGATTTTCTCACGGCGCCGTGCCGACTCCTGGCTCAGCTCCAGCCTGTAGATGGATAAGCGGTTGGCTCCTCCGCACATGTTGCTCTTTTCTCCTTTACACTCCATGTTGCATTCGCTCTCCGACGCATTGGCCGTCTGAATGTTGTGACCGCAGTAGCACTCTGCTCCAAACTCCAAACCTGCGTACATGTAACCCCTGCACGCCGAGAGGGGAAGAACGATTACCATCATTAGTAAAGTCGAAGAGGCGAGCGTTAATGACCTGAGCATTCATTAAGCCTTAATCCTTCCCTGGTTAATGTAGATTCATATTGAGAGCAACTGTAGTCAATAAAAGCAAAGAAATGATGCGCAGAGGGTGTTGATGAGCACATAAGAACACGTCCAAACGTTACTTTGGAACAACGTCTCTCTCTGTCTTTTGCCGACTGACGATGAGCGCCGTTATACATGCTAAGAGGTTTTGAGGCGCGGCCAATTATAACTGATTGCAGTACTCTTTAAAAGGCTTTCCTCCTGTGGCTCTCCCTCTATTGACTTGACTCCCAAGAGGCCTTTCGGATGCAATTAGAAACCCTTCACACAGGATAGCCCCGCACCCTCCAGCCCTGCCAATCAAGCCCAAACCTCCATACGCCATTATACGCCGCTGCTTCTCATTTGTTTTCCTTCTTTTATTAAAGCGAGCTCCAGAAATAGCAGGTGGGCCGGGCCGGACGGCTGCAGAAAGCCAGCGTGAGGAGAAAGCATCTGAAAACAAGCGGCTCGCTGCACCTATTCTGCACTCGGAGAATCAGTGATGGGTGTAATTCAGTGCATTCGATAGAGCCGTCCCCGCTATTCCTCGGGGAGGAAAAGAGGCGAGAGAAAGACGGCGGAGGAAAAAAAGAAGACAGGAAGTGAGCGGAGATATAGAGGAGAGGAGCAGAGCTCAAAGGGAAACAATGAGCACTGATTAAACTGATTGGAATGACTGGAAGGAAAAGGCAGCGCTCTTCTAATAGTGGACACGTACGCAGATTGTGAAAGTGAAATGTAGCATCTACTCTAATATGGAGGGGAATTCACAACTTGGCTGTAAAGCGCAACACAAGTGCAATATAGCCAAAATAAATATGGCCAACAGGTCAACATTTAATAGTCTTTACTCTTCTGCAATGGCTTTTCAAACTTGACTGCAGGTATTTTTCCAGTTCAGAGATATGTGTTAAGTTCTAGCCCACAGTCGGCCGACTAAATCATCACGAAGGTGATGGAGGGTGAGGTTCAGGGCCGGCTAGTCAATTTCATCTACAGCAAAAGTCAGAAAAACATTTCTTCATGGAGCTTTGTGCACACTCACTCTCAGGCCTCTCATAAACAAAACGCCTTTCTGCCAACAGGCACACAAACACAAGTACGAGAGTGAAGCTTTGAAAGCCGGTGCTTAACTTTATATACGCTCGCAGGCCATTTCATTAGGTACCGCTGCACAGCACCACTGCTGGAGAACACAACTCAAATGTATCCACAGTATTAAAATTAGCTCATGATATAGTTATTTTTCTAAAACGTATTACGATTGTGGACGTGCACCTAATGTTTTATATTAGGCTTTGCAGAATCAGGATTTTGGAGCTAATCACTGGTTAACAGTCAGCAAGTTTAAAAGAACAGTGTCTAGCATTTAGTGCCATCTAGTGGTGGACTAATGCAATGCAATGATCTAAATTCAAAGCGCATGCATTTTGAAACACGTGCACAACGTAGTAACCTTGGATTATTAACGATGGCAGCACAGATAGCCCCTGAAGCGAATGATCAATAACATCATTGATCGGGCAGCAAATTACGACATTCCAGCTGATCAGCATTTTGCATAAATTGAAAAATATCTGCCCATCTTATCCAAACAGTCGGTGTAAAGTCTATTGTAGATCATACATACCAATTTATTTATACAGCACATTTAAAGGAAATAATTTTTCAATTTTTAATGTTCATTCATAAAAATAAAAAAACGATTAATTTCAATAATATGCAAAAAAAATAATCTATCACATCAACATTGTTTTATTATACGCCTTACAGGAGGCTGACATGTTTCGCCGCCATCGTTAACGCTACGGTTACCCAAAGGAGACAAACTTAGCGAAAGTAGTAATTGGTGGTAGGTTTACCAAGTATGGTCTCCCGGAAAATGTTTTGAACTTTAGTCGTTACATTCTATTAGTTCACCACTAGATGGCACTAAATTCCACACACTGTTTCCTTTAAGGGACAATAAACATTGACACTAAACGCGCTGTACAAGTCACAAAAACAACAAATAAAAAGCACAGTTAAAAGCACATTAAAAGATTTATATTATGTGATAACCTGCAGCATGATCCTCATCCACTCATTAAAGGAGGCACAAGGTACGCAGACGAACAGTACTGTCCTCAGACATGTGGGCTTGTTTTTTCAGTGGGTGGTGTTTACAAGCGTCCATCCAGCACCTCTAACGAGGGAGAGCCTTTTAATCAGCTCATCTGGACAATCCATTCCAATTTATATCTCAGCCTGACAAGAACGCCAGCAAGGAGGAACGGGTGAGTGTTTTTTGTTGTTGTTATTTTTCATACCTTTCGGCACAGTTGTCCTGGCAACGGAATACAGTCATTTTCTTGTAATCAAAAAATGAAACTCCTTTTAGGGCCCTCCTTTGTGTTGAATCAACGTAGCAGCCAATATACTTTGCTGTGGAAAAGGAAAAAGAAAAAGAAGGTTAAATTAGTCGACCTAACGAAATGTGCAGAGGGACAAACACTTTCAATAAACACACTATTGCTGGCATAATAACTGACTCCAGCTATGCAAAACAGACCCTTTGTTTGACTTCGCATGTGTGAAGTAAGTGAGCAAGAGAGAAGTTCAAACTGGGGCAGGACGTTTATTTATTTATAAAGACACACACCCCCTTCTAGTGGCCAGCAACTGTAGTGGTTCATCACTTCATCTCTGCATTTATTTGTGTGTGTGTGAGTGTGTATGCGCCCATGTGCGTGTGATAGGAGGGTGGGCGGTGTGGGATCGAGCTTCATTGAACCCCTGGCTTCGTCTTCAACCAAAAGACCAACAGAGCTCAGCTGCAGCTTCAGCAAACAATCCTCTTGCCATCTGTGCCGTGCCATTTACCCCTCTGAGCCGCTGCTAATAGCTAAATGGCCGACCATTGTCTTAGTCCCTCCCTGCATTACTTTAATTGTTGTGGTTTAAAGCTCCATATTTAAGCCGCACGCGGTGCGACGGGGCTGTAATCTTCCTAGTAACTACTGTTCAGATGGAAAAAAATTAATACAGCACAAGCAGATTATCGGATAGAGAAAACTATCGTTAAGCAAATACTCAAAATTGCGTAAGGATGCCAGCTGATATTATCATTCATCATAGAGTTCAAGGTGTCCAATCTATGGCCCGGGGGCTATTTGCGGCCCGCCACACATTTTTCAGTGGCCCACGACATGACATAAAACATGCTGAAAATGACATTTCAGTGTGAGATGGGAGACACCAGTACCAAAAAAAAATAGTTTATATACTATAGAGTGGTTCTAAATAGGCAAAGATACAAATAAACAATTTCAATAATTATAATTTCTCTTGCACTATGATGAATAAAGTACTCAACTCTTGAGTAGTCACCAATACAGTTGCCAAATACTGATAGCACTAGTACTTTAGATATATAAAATTATATATAAATATATATATCATATATATATATATATAAATCAATGACAAATTATAAAAAAATAAATATAGCATTTTCCTTCAAATTGAATGAAATAAATGGCATTTTTCTTTTCTTCTAACTTCTAATTTATAGCTCCTGATCGTAAAACGGTCACAATCGATACTCGATAGAATAATGCTGGTATCAGCACTGATTACTGATACTAAGTACGATACCACTAGTCCTTTAGCTACATAAAAATTCCCCCCAAAAACATGACAGAATAAATGTAAAGAATTTAACCATAGCAATTTTCTCATTTCTATCTCCCGATCGTAAAACGGTCATATTCGAACAATGATACCTTAAAATAATGCTGGTAACGGCACCGATACTGATACCTGGTATTGGTACTCTCCACTCCCTAATTAAGACAATTCAATTTTAGAAGCAAAACTGTTTTAAAAATGGTCAGCTTCCTACGGGGTTTGCTAGTGTTTCGGTTCTGAATGTGTTCAGTGCAGGGGTGGGTCTAGTCTAGTGGGATAAAGGGCCGGCGGCCACCCCAAAATTGAGAAAAACTATTTTCCTTATCATCTTTGCAGAAAGCTGTTATGTAGCAGTAAACGTTTTTCAAGTTAATTAGAAAATATTAACAACATATAATTGCTTGCTTGATTGATTTTAGCGTGGCTAAAAAAATCCTGTATTTTTATTTTTTTAGACAAAAAAAAAGCTGTGCTTTACCTTGACTAGTTTCGGCGACGACTGCCGCCTTCCTCAGCTGTCAAACTGACAGTTGTGACGTGTCTTATCAGCTGATGTTCCTGGGCGTGGCCGGCGTGGCGGAGCTGTCATGTGACGCTCCACGCCGACTACGCCCTCCGTCGCTCAATAATCTCCAGAGAAGTGGATCCCATGTGTGGGGAAATTGAAAAGTTCCTTCGTCCCTGTTTAGTATGTCCGGTCCCCGTTTCCTGATCTCTATTGCTTCTTTTATCCATCTTTTGTATTTGTGTTCTTCTGTTCCAATGATGCTTGCTTTGTCCCAGTGCATGATGTGGTTTTCTCGTTTGCAGTGATCTGATATGGCGGATTTGAGGTTTTCTTGTGTGGCCCTTTCCTTTTCTGCTCTGGTGTAATGTGTTGCTGTTTGTTTGTCACATTCCTTTTTGGTGTTCTTTTTTTTCTTATGTTGAAAGACCTTCCTGTTTCCCCAACGTAGGTTTTATTGCAGGTTTTGCAGGGTTTTTCATATATTACATCGCATTTATTGTCTGGATGTACACTGTCCTTTGGAAGCACTAATTCCTGCTTTAGTTTTTTTGTGTGGCTTAATTATTGTATCTATATTGTGTTTGCTCGCTGTATTTGTTCTGTGACACCTCTAATATATGGTAATGTGATTGTTTCCTTGTATTGATTGTCTGTTCTTTTAATTTGTTTCTTTTTTTTGTTGTTCTCTCTTTTGTCGGTTTGACAGCTTCTGAGGAAGGCGGAAACTAGTCAAGGTAAAGCACAACCTTTTTTTTTTGTCTTAAAAAAGAAAAACCACAGGATGATTTTAGCGTGTTTAATAAATTAAAGTTTTGACACCCCTGCTGTAGTTCATCATTACCCCCACCATGGCCTCACTCTCCCGGATCCCCTCTTCAAATGTCAACGTAATTCAGCTATATTCGTCCTTGCCTTCCGCCTCTCACCGTGTCACCTTACTCCTGTTTCCGCGCTACATCCTGTGCGATTTCACCGAGCATTGCAAAATGTGTTCATGTGTGCTGCGGCGATAGCCTGAGCTGCAATATTCCCCTTCCAAATGAGATTCCGAGCCAGTGAGAATGGGCGGTGTTAGAGTGAGAGGAGGCTAAAAGTCTCTTAACTCCGGCATAACAGGATTCTGAAGATGGTTACGGAGTAATGAGAGGGTCTGGATGTAAAACGATGAGAGCAAGCCAATGCGTTCAAGCCGCTAAGTACTCTATCATCACGTTCTGCTGCAGTCCTACGAGGTTTGAAATGTGTGGGGAAAAGGACAGTGGCGGCGTATTGAAAAGACCTCGCTTTAATCCGATAACCTGGAGCTTGGGTGCACAGCGTAAACATGTTGGTTTCCAAGGCCTTCCCCACATGTGGAGAAAAAACACCTTCCTTCCCTGCTGGCATATTAAATAATGATATATAGTCTGAGTGGTGGCTTACAAAATTGATCAAAGCTTTTGTAGCGGAATAACATTTTTATGTCCTCCAGCAGCCCGATCCTCCCCAGCCTCACAAAGGTCTCACGCAAGTCTCACCTCAACAAAGGCGGCCGCCACATTTGCCTGTTTGAATTCTGCCATCGTATTCAGTCATAATAATGTTCTGTCTGCCTGTGCTGTTAATAGGTGCAAACGTGAAACCCACACGTCACAATGGCGCACGGGGGGAAATACATGCTTTTTGATATCTATTTTAAGATGCTATGAATGAATAAATAGAAATACACAAAGAGAATGCGTTATCAGTGGAAGTTGAGGGGAGTCTGGAGTGACTTTAAGTGATAAAACGAGCATGCACATTATACAATACAAAATACAGCCATTTTCTCATTGTCCTACAGAAAATGACTTTCAGCTGGAGAGGTTAGTCGTGTTGCTGAATGCTAATGGCGCCACCGCAGTGCTTTAGTGTGTCTACACACTTTAAACAGCAGTGATGGAAGGCAACGGAGGTGCTTTATTAAAAATGTTGTCACTTCTCATGAGCAATCTTAGAACATTTACAGAGAAATGAACTCAAATTGCTCCACTGTGTGCAGTATTTATGTCCGTTGTGTCACTCGGGTTGTCCACATGAATCTTGTCAGGTCTGCTTTGAAACGATTATCCTGCTGCACTTCAGAGAGGAACTTCAGAGCATTTTGCTGAGTGATTGTTATTGGAAAATATTGCAACTGTTAACCATGTAAGACAAGGTTCACCAAGTCCTGCAGGTTTTAAATGTTTCCGCCTACCAACACACCTGATGCTAAAGATCAGGATCGTTATCAGGCATGCTGATGAGCTGATTATATGAATCAGGTGTGCTAGTGGGCGGAAACATCTGAAACCGGCAGGACTCCGGACCTCGAGGACCGGAATTGGTGAACCCTGATGTAAGATAACAAAATAACAAAAAGCCAATTTATCTTATTAGACATTATGTGAGTGTGGCCATTATTTTAAAAATAATGAAAAAAAAATACCATTAATTTAATGCAATTAAAGTAAAAATGCTATGTTTTGATAGAAGTCTATCAGAAGTACTATTGGTATCAGTACTTGGTATCAGTGACTACTCATGAGTTAAGTACTGGTATCAGTCTGAAAAAAAAGTATTATCAAACATCCCTAATAATATCCTAGAGATTGACTAATTTTTTTTTCCAGGGCCGATACCGATTACCGATCATTAGCAGTCAAGGAGATTGATAACCAATATTTGGAGCAAATTTTCACTAAAAGGGAAAATATTGGCAACCATCCATCCATTTTCTTAACAGCTTATTCCTCACAAGGGTCGCAGGGGTGCTGGAGCCTATCCCAGCTGGCTTCGGGCAGTAGGCAGGGGTACACCCTGAACCGGTTGCCAGCCAATTCCAGGATATTGGCATACAATTTATTTAAAAATAAATAAAAAATACCCCCAAAAAATTAAGCATAGGTTTATTCTTCCTGTTTATTTTGTTATAACAAAAATGTTCAGGGATCTCCCAAGGTCATTATGTCTTGAAGGTTAGATACAAATTTAAACAAGTAAATAGGTTCCTATTGTTTTTTTTTCTTGTTTTTTTTTCCAGAAATATCTAAAATGTAAAAAAAAAAAATCTTACCTGAATTTTAATTTCAAACAAAAGCAGAAGGTACAGAAAGTTCCCAGTGTCCGCAGCATCTCTTATCAAGTCAACTGAAAATGCAAATAATTAGTTCCCTGATGCTGAATATCCCTCTTCTATCCCAGTCATCCCTGTGATTCGCACCCACTGTACTGTGGCACATGAGTGCACCCTGAGTAATTATCAGAAATGATCCAATTTCACATAATTGGTGAGAACATTTAAATGCTCTTCCACCAGACGCAAGACGGTGCAATTAACCCGTGAATGCTCTTTTTGATTGGTGTTGTGCCGGAAGATATTTTTTAATTAAAAATAGATGCCTTGGGTAAATATATGTTTGTAAACCAGAAGCATGGACGGCAGTACGCGGAAGCTCTACATTACGATTGGCCCCTTAATAATATTTACTCAATACAGTACACAATGTTGACTTTTGACCTGGCAGACACGAGTGAGATGTTAAGAAAAGAGGAGAAAGATCCAAGATTTGCCAGAAGTGAATAAACACAATCAGCTACGATGCCCTACAGTTACGTTAAATTACACACTAACCAGCTTTGCTAGGATATTGATGTTATTAAATGTAGGTTATTGAGCCTGAACGGACGCTTGCCTCCTAAAATCAGCCTTTTAAAGACTTTGAACGCCATATATACGATAATGCAGGTTTCTTTTTACAAGCGCCTTTGGGGGGGGAAATTTGTAGTCACCAAGTTTATGAAGACGCTGCGAACCTCGCTATTAAGTTATTTAGATGTTGTGATTCTTCAGCTGTCTGAGCAGCACAGCTGAGCAGAACTCTCAAGGGGTTTTCTCAAATGAGGACTTAATCATCGTCATGATGCTCGCTGACTTACAACACGACTGCAAATGTTTAATCATTCTCATTTTGTGCTTTGTACTCATAGGTCACCGTGGCTCCATGTTGAATTAACATACAATGTAAAGTTGGGGGTGAAAATGCTGCCAGCGTGTTTGCAACTGGATATGTATAATATATGAGAGCATTCAAAATTCCGAATCATCTCATAATGAGTTGGAAAATGTAATTAGTAACTTCACAACAGAACACAAGATGGAATTGTTATTGAAATGGTTAGAGTAACTTCCATAATTACAATAATTTCCATGGAATAATTGTGATGATTTTCCTTTTTCAAGTGAGCTAGTGAGCGCGTAAATGTGATTTCTCTGTTGTGAAATGCGATGTATTAGTTTGATTTCTGTTAATTAATTACGCCTGCGACGGCGTATGAAATGAAAATCCACTGCTTGTGCACGTGCCTGCTGCATGTTTGAGTACAACCCACCTCTTGCGTCGTCCGTCTCTTTAGCTTTGCGGCCTTTCTTGTTGGCGTAGTTGCCGGCTTTGCCCGCTTTCATCTGCTCTGCCTTTTTTTTCCACATGGGGATGTAACCTCGTCCCGGCCTGTGAGCCTCCTTAAATACCCGCATGATGCCCAGCCCGCCGCTGTCTGACGATGTGATCTGGCTGCCCGTGTCTGAGGCCACCACAGTGTATAGACCCATCCCTTGCTTCCCGCAAAAGCTGTCGCCACCGATGCCGGCGTGCAGGAAGACGAGGCTTCCGGCAGTCAGGTAGATCAAGCTAAGGGTGAAGAAGCGGATAGGTTTCCTGCGGAAATAACGCTGTATCTTCAGCAGAGGTTTGACCATGCTGGCTCGCTCTGCCACCGGAGCACGTCGGCCCAGTGACGAACACTCATAAAGCAGAAGCCGCCGCAACAAATCCCCACCCTGCTTCACACTGACAAAAAGTCCAAATAAAAATGTTAATAGTTTTGATGTGTTAATCTGGTATGAAGGTCATCCAGACGTCGGCATAAATAATCCTCTGTGTTCGTCTTTAGTCTCCAGAGGAAGACACCTTACACCTGCCGGGCTCTTGTATTCGTGTGAGTGAGAATGTCTGCCAGTTCCTGTTGACAGCAAAGCCCAGTGTGCTTGCTCGGCGCATCCGGAATGAAAAGAGCGAAAGGCGATCACTCACCAGCGCTTCCACGCCAGTTATCAGCCTACAGAAATGCCATACCGGTACCGCTGTGGCACTTTCTGCCACGCTGTGCAACAAGAAGAGGGTTTTATTTAGTGGTGGAGTTGAAATCCTTTCACCTTTGAGTGGACGGGTCTTCACGGGGATCCAAGGGAGTCATGGCGTGACTAACCATCTGCAGAAAGGACAGCAAAAATCAGAAATAAGTGGAGCGGAGTGGGCTTTTTGGCATGAGCAACACCAAATGACGTCCGTCAAACCTCTGGACGAGCGCGGTGCAAAAAAGTAAGCAATAAAAGCAATTTAAAAAACGGTGAAAGTGCGTTATTATTCAAAAAGGCGGAAAGCTTCACTTCAAGGAGCTCACGTTGTACAAGTACTTTGTCTTTTATAAACTGGGTTAAGCCGGAAGGGAAAAAACAAAAACAAAACTCTACCCTTTGGCACTTTCGCTAATGTCTTTTGGGAGTGGGACTGCGCAGAAATTAAAAACATTCTCATTCAAGATGACGAGGTGATGATAGTGTTCAGAGGCTGAAGAAGCATTTAGAACATTTTGACTCCACAACGATGTAAAAAAAAAAAAAAACTCTAAACAAGTGAAACCCCACAAGCGTTCAATTGAAAGAAGAACGGGTATGATTCAGCGCAATAGTTTGATCTTGTAACATCTTTAAACTACAAGTTATTGTTGTGTACGTGTTAAGCACGTGTGAAATCGGTGTTGTTGTGGTGGTGGAGATAATAAATGGGAGAAAAAATAGACTTGCCTTCAGATGTTGGATCATTTAAAGTTTGATTCACTCTTTTGAGACATGAAAAGGGGAAGATGAATTAACTAGGGCAGCGCGTTGAAGGCTGCGGGTCCCCTCCAGTCTTATTTAAGTAGCCTTGAGTAAGGTACTGAACCCCGACTTGGCCTTGGTCAGCATGTGAATGAGCTCATGATTATTCTATTTTAATGGCAGTGACATGATCTGTATTTTTGTATTCTGCTTTTCTTGTTGTTTTTATGATTCTGCCTTTACACACCACAATGGATTTCAAATGAAACAATCAACAGGTCAAGGTCACATTCAATTTTTATTTATTTTATTATGTATTAATTTATTTCTTTTTATGATACTCATTAAACCTTTCACCAGAAGTCAGATGGGGCAGACTCCAGCTCCCCATAAACCTCAACAGGATAAAGAACACACAAAATGGATGGATGCATGCTCATTATGATCCCTTAAGGGGAAATTCTACTCGCTGTGTATATTTTTGTTGCACAGCACATAGAGAACCAGACCACATGCATGCAGGCATACAAGGAGAGGTGTGAGAGTGATTGCGCGCCTGAGCTGCAGGCCCAAGGGCACCCCGGCAGTAGTAGCAGTTACTGCCACGACCAAATTTTTAATTCCGCAGGTTTCGTAATATGTCACTCACCATTTGGGAATAGGAATTGACATAAAGTGACCACTTCAAAAACGACATCAATCACTGAATATGGCAGACTTCTGTTCTATGCTGTGCTTCAATTGGCCAGTCTGAGTTTTGGGCCGAAATTAGATCTGCAACACTGTAATGGCTGTGTAATTATTCCGCAATCCCTTTATTATAATAAAAGCAGATAACAAAAAAGAAGCCAATCATAAAAATAAAAAAATGTGTGTGACCTCTCCTTACACTTCATTTGCAATTGTCACAAACGCATCGCATCTTGATACTGTACAATATCTAGGAGATAACCAACATACTTTGTTGAATCCATCCATTGATCCATAGATAGATAGATACTGTTTTACTGTGTCAAAAATAATTACAGAAGAAAATATATAATTCAAATAAGGATGTTAGCATTGCAGACATTTGCAGAGTAGTGGAGTTTTATATCACACTCCGTAAGCTACAGAAGGCTGCCAAAATGCAGCAGGTACAGGGGCACAAACTAGGTAAATTCTAGTGAAGTTCCAACAAGCACCTGTTATTGAAAATTTCCCCAGGGGGCTAATAAAGGTTACCTTTTGTGTGCATAACTATTAGAGACAGATTTGTGCATTTGGGGGTAAATGTTGTAGCCCCCCTTAAAAGAAGTCCTCTGTCCTGAGAGGAGTCCGGGAGATGATAATTGGTAGGTGTAACACAACGCTCCACTGAGAATTTCAGAGTATTCAAGGGGACATTCAACTTAGTGACTCTTGTCTGCCACCAGGACAAAACTGCAGAGTGCTTGTCACCCGAGACCTCAGTGGCATTGGCCCACCGGTACCCCCACCCCCACCCCCACCCCCACCCGCACAGCTATTTTACCGTCTGCTGGGCAGCAGTCTGCACAAAGACACCCCTCGCCCTGTTTGACTGCTAAATGACAAAACTTTATTTGTGTGCCCTTACGAATGACTTTCACACACCTGCAAGGGGTTTGATTACTAATGTCTACGTTTTAATTGGGCTCACACTGCCCAAATGTCTTTTCCCGGGTCAAATTAATTTCCAAAATGCCAAACACTTAATGTTGAACTTAAAAATGATGAGTGTCACAGGTCACTGCATCACTAAATCCTTTTGGTGGGGTCACGACAGCAGGATATAAAGTGTCCATTAGAGTCTCCTTTGTTCGTGTGAAAGTAATACAATGGCAAAGAAATGCACTGTCAGTGCTTAATTTGAGGCCCTCAGGCTGGGGCGGGTTAAATACCCTAAGACACAAACTGGCAAAGGCCAGACTATATTCTAACCTTTGGGGTTAATTTACAATTAACCCCTAATTTCCCCACAATCCTTACTTTGGGGTACAAATTGCAGATGCATTAAAAAATAATAATAATAATAATAATTAAAAAAAAGACTACTACTGCTAATAATAATAACAATCATAAATCATGAATCAATATTTCCCTTGGTTACAAGCTTTATGGAGAAACATGACACCTGCCCACACAGCCAAAGGTACCAAAAGCTGGTTCAATGACCAAAATGTTACTGCGCTTGACTGGCCAGCAAACTCCCCTGACCTGAACCCCATAGAATTTTTTTTTTTCTGTTGTCAAGAGGAAGATGACAGACACCAGACCCAACAAAGCCAATGACCTGAAGGCAGCCATCAAAGCAAGCTGGGCTTCCATTACACCTGCGCAGTGCCACTGGCCGATTAGCTCCACAGTGGACTGATGAGGTGTCTTAACAACATTTTAAGTGCATAGAATAACATACGTTTCTGAAGCCTGACATCCGTTTTCAGTTGTTCTTATGTGGTGGTGTAATTTTCTAACAAATTGAATTTTAGATTTTCATTATATAAGCCATAATCATCAAAATAAAATAAAATCAAAATGGGTAATGAAACGATATAAAATTATGATTTTACTTTGTTAAATGACAACAACAAAAAATGTAACTTCTTCATGATATTATTTAAAAAAAAAAAATTAGATGTATGTACCTGTATAACAATGTGTGGTGTTAAGAAGAGAGTGGCATTTCGACACTAAAATTTAGATGTCAAAAATCAGGTGACAACAGCAAATGAGGTATCGTTACATCACAACAGTGTCAGAATCACTTGGCTTTTCCGTTTGCGTTTTTGATACAGTACATCACAATCTTACAAACCAGGGAGATTAGTAACATTTGCATTTGGTGATAGTGTAGTGTACATAGTTACATCTAAAATGTTGGGAGTACTTTAAAAACAAAAACAATTTTTTTAAATCAAGCCTATGGGTGGTTGGATCATGTGGCAGTGACTCCTCTGGTGTCGGATATAAAATGTAAACCCCAAAGAAGAAAAAGAAGGAGGAGAAAAAGAAGAAGAAGAATATTGAACTGCCTCCCCTTCTTGCCCCAACCGAACGCCCCTGTCACGTGGGACTACGCCCGTTATTCAAAGCTGTAGATATAGATGGCTGTAATGTTGACGCTACAGAAACAACTCATCTTTGATGTTGCGTGCTTGACGTGACATACCTATGATATTATTAAAAATAATGAACTCGTTTTAGCCAGTTTCTATACAATGTGGTTTTGGAAAAAGCCTGCTAACATTGTGAAAAAGCTATTCTTCACTTCATTGTGTTGTATTTAATCCCTGCAAGAGTTTAGGGATGAAAAATAAAATGCAAAAGTTAATAAAAAAGCCTAGTACAAGTGGCTGGTGCAAACTTTGTCTTGCAGCTGGCTTAAGATATATTCAGCAGGCATGCGGAGTATTGATTTTATCTTGCTCTGTGCCATTAAATGAATAAAACCAGTATATCATCCTTGGAATTATTGTTATCTGAAAGGTTTATGTATCCCTACCACAAGAACAGCCGTTGAGGCAGTGAATCCCAAACAATGAAGATGATGAGACACATTTACATACGGAATACAACTGTATAAACGCTTTGCAAACCAACTCCTACACTCTTTCTGTAACCATGGCAGTTTTTCAGCCCTGTGTCACTACTTTGCCCACTGAGTACAAATGATTCATATTTCAAGATGATTCATATTGCAAGACTAACTAGCTCAACAGTAAGCGATTGTTGCAAATCCTGTAATTTATTTGTCTGGAAGAAACTGAATCACAGCTCAGTGTGGGGCCCTAAAGTTAGAAGGCGTGAATAAAATATACAAGCAAAAATTGCACCCCACAATGCGCTCACAAACAGTATTTAGACATTTATAGCAGCCTGCTGGTCAAGAATTGAGTTTCACGTTTCAGGTTGCATTAGTCAGACGTAGCTCGGCAAGGATAAAAAGCCTCAGCTAAAAAGTCTACGTCTGGTAAAAAGAGATGAAGGACCATGGAGGCAGCACTGCTATTCATTTTGCCTCTCACCTTGTACAGCAACTTCAGCAAGGCTCCACACAGTTAACATTGCTGGTCACATTTCATCATCCCTCACTTAGAAAAAAAGAAATCGAATTTAACTCCGGATTAGAGAGCTGCCGTGTCTCAATTTTGTGTACTGTGACACTTCCTCTGACCAGTTTGAACGCAAAAGTGCATTTACACTGACAGTGGTTGCCATCTTGGCTTTTTGGTGTGGTAGGAAAATGTTATCACAAGGACTTGCAGTTTTTTCGATACAATAAATCATCTTCCCTCCATCCTTTTGCAACTGGGGATTTCTGTATCCCCGTGCATACCTTGCAGCCTCAACACTCGTGTCCCTCAGGGTTCAGTCATGCAGTTTTGCTAGTTTCTACATGGACTGAATTTCCTCAACCATGTGATCGCCATTGGTTATGATTTCTATGCACAACATTAACTCTCCTTCACTCCCAATTCAACATGAAATGGTATGAAGATTTTGTATCATATCATATCATATCATATCATATCATATCATATCATATCATATATATCCATCCAATGGCGGAGACACATGGTGGCCAATTTCTCACTGGACACAACATATATCAGCATAAAGAACATGGATCATCAAAGAAGAAGAAGAATTGCATCATAACTATGACTTGTGTAACATATCCTTTGGCCTGTAACCCATACAGTGCAATTCTAAATACAAAAATATACAATCAGCAAGCAACTAAACTTTTTACAAAGTTGAAAACGACTGAATTATCATTCATGCAAGACCCCTGCAAAATGTCATGATGATTTATTAAATGCAACGTAAACAGGCTTTATGTAAAATGTAGTCTAGGAATTTCGATTTCATATTTTGCCCCCAGTCCGGGTGAATTGCTTATATATTTACATTTGCGTTTCTGTCACCTTGCTGTGTTTGAGCCTGCAAGTACTGCTTGTATTTCTCCAGTTTCCGCGGTGAGCGCTGGTGGGCGAAGTCTTCGGCACTGCACCTGCTTCTGATTACTCTCTGCTGGCTATTTAAGTGCAGCTGAAGCCACAGGAAGGCACTGGATCAATTTCATTGCCGAGCGGCACCGTCCCAACATCTTTCTCTGTGTGTCCTCGAACGGTTCTAATTTCCTTTCGCCAATGTATTTAGCATTTGTTTTGTATTCTTAAATGTCAATACTACTTGAATTTTTCTGTTTAGTGTTTCGTTCCTTGTGTAGGTTTGATTTCGTGCGTAGCTTTAGTTTGCTCGATGACCTATTACCAGTTTTTGTTCTGTTATTTACTTGCAACCTTTTGTTTTCATTGTTTTTCATATCATACGTTTTGTTTGATATTCACTTTTTGCACTCACCCCTATTTGAATCATCCTCATGTCTATTTTGGGGTCCAAGCAAACTATCCAAAATGAGGACTTTTCTGTAGTGTTGTTTATTTCTTAGCATATGGTCAAATGGTAGTGTCTATAGAAGCAGGTACATTTTATAGTGAAGGTTGAACACTGCCAGCGCTAGAAAAAGTCAGCACCCACCAAAGTAAGACGACAGTATCCTCCAGGAATGCTGTGACACACTTTAATGAATTCTAATAGTTTCTAGGCTTTGTCAATGACGAAGAAAGTAGGGAACCGTCAAGGACATGATCAATCATGGAATTAGCTGCCTGTGTATGTGCAGCCCTTTTTTTTTTTTTAACAGCCACACAAGTGTGCTGCTCGATGCAAATATTCTATGAACATGTCACACATATTAATTCCATTCAATTAGTCCATAAAAGTAGCAGCTAAAAATAAGTCACGGCTTTTGACAACAACTGACAGAGCAGGGGGGAGGAAATGAAACAGACGAGGTGCCATGGAGGTCTTTTTGTCAAATCATGGCAATTACTGCAGCGGAACGGACATGAACCCACTGCCTGACCATTTATTCACATTCATATTAAATGAGCCAGCAAATATTTAATCATAGAGGATTTAGAGGAGCTAACGTCAAAGTTCATCTTTGGTGAGCAGGCTGACAGCCAGCTCAGCTCATGCTGCAAGGCAAACGGTTCCACAAGTCAAGCCATAAATATTATTCGTATCCATCCTGGGACTCATTGTTGAATCGAGAGTAGTTGAGCAAGACAGTTCTACAGATCAACACAGATCAACAACAGATCCCACCCAGGGTTCACGGGAACACGATATCACTTGCGTGACCGACAGCAACTCCGTGAAAAAGTGATCAAAATGTACGTTTGTGTATGATTTTTGACTTCTGAACATTCAACACGGAGAGACAAGATAGATATAAAAATACTGTACAGTGAATATGTGATAACGGTGAAAGTAATTTGTTAAGACTATAGGCTCGAGTGAATATTTTCATTTGCCCTGAAAATTCATTTCATTTTAAACAGAAAAGCTGACATATATCACTTTATATCACACATTTTATCACTGGACTAATATTAGTCTAATATTAATACATCTTAGTCATCTATTTTGCTCTCTATTTAGCTATATAGCTATGTGGCTAGCTAGCTAGATCCGTACTGTATACTAACATGAGTACCGGTATTGGATCGATACCAGAGCGCTAGTATCGATATTTTACATGTATTAATTAATTTTGGTTTCTTATGTGTCCGTCGTGCAATCCCTTTAACATAACATGATGACAATGAGTCATATCATGCTTCATTTGAGCTTTTCCAACTACTAGTTGAGCTAGGTATTAGTGTAGCACAACATGTAAGTATCGTTTATGTAATGTGATTAGACTAGAGGACCGAGAAACGAGTGACGGAAACTAAAAATGAAAGATTAATACAACATTGCAAATTTAAATAATAGCCCAGGTATGTTTCCGTTCAGGATATTATATGATGGCATGTTTAAGAACCTAACAAGAAAGTCTAATTTGCAAAAATAAATAAATAACGTTATTTAGTAGGACAAATGATTTAAAATACCATAATATTTTATGAACCTTAAAAGTACTACTAAGGTATCGGTATCATCGATATTGGCACCAGTATTGAAAATGTCAAGTATCTCACAGCTCACATTCTCAATTCCTTACTCTCCAAAATTGTTGTTGCCAAAAAGGAATTGTTTCACATGTGCCAAAACCTCAAAGCCTCCTGTGAAAACTTGACGCCAGATGATACTTACTCCCTCTTGTGAAACATTTCAGATTTGGTTGAAGTTGCGAGACCACTAGGGAGCGTCTACACTCCCCTCCAAAATTATGTTAGCAGTGAGGCCAATTCCATAACTTTTGCTGTAGACTAAAAACATTTGAGTTTAACATCAAAAGATGAACATGACACAAGAGATCAACATTTCAGCTATTATTCCCTCTGGATCTGATAAACAACTTGCAGATAAGAAAGCACCACATTTATGGAAGCAAAAGTATTGGAACAGATAGTCCAGCTTTGTTATTCTTCTTGCTCATGAGTGATTTGCATTTTGAAGTGAAGCGTCAGTGCTTTGTGCATTTTGCATTGACTTCTCTCCTCCCCCTCTGGAGGTTGTTTCTGACAGTTATTTTAGAGGTCTTACTTTACAGCTCTCAAAATGTTTCTGTTGTCAACTGCTTTTGTTTTCCTTGGTGTCTACCCCTTTGACAGCTGTTACTTAGTTTCTTTATTCTTCAGGGCAAAACTATGGCCAATGGCTTGATTTGACAGCAATGACGCCGTTAGACCTATTTTACGGGGCTCAAGCCTACTTAAAATGTTTTTAGGCCCTCCCTAAATGAATTGGTTGTGTATTTTTTTTCTATAAATATATATATATATATATATATATATATATATAGTTGTTTTTTTTACAATTTTTTTTTTTTTTAAACCTTAAATATATAGTATACAGAAAGCGAAATGAACTAAATAATCAGGCACATAACCTCATTAGTCATGTAAATATAATCATAAATATGTTGGTTTCCCTTTACTACTGGAAACGTGAGTGTAGACAGTGAGAGTCAAAAATCATATAAAACTCAATATGGATTTAATATTATGAATATGAAACATGTCAGTCAAGGTGCATCATTTAATTTAACCTGGGAGTAATGAACAGAAAGTGGAGATATTTAAAATAAATTTAAGGCAGGCAGCTATAGCACGTCATACACAAGGAAACTGTCTGCTTTACGTGAATAAAAGTACAATATTTTGAAGAAAAAAAATCAAAAGAAATAAAGTATGAAAATAAACGTTTACGTTTGAGAGATTTCTAAAATTACTAAATAAAACTTATAGTGTAAAAAAATATGTTGGGTTTAAAAACTTTGAAAGATCTCAATCATAGGCATGGTAAAAATAATAGTTATTCACACTTTAATATTACTTTTATATTTAATTTAAAAATCATTGAATAATATTTTCCTTCTAGTCACATATGCACCGAAATGTAACATGTGACTTCAGAAGTATTTGGGAGCAAACAGTTACTGTGCTTTGAGCCAAATTCATGTCATTTGCCTCTCTGTTGATCAGTTGATAATTAATTCAATGTGTCTTAATGGAAAATGATAGACTACGTTTATGACAACTCAGCTACCTTTTTTTTTTTTTGCATTCAGTTTTTCGTACACTGTAGACCATGTGTACATATATATATATTTGTGGTTAATTTTATAAAAATGTTTCATGTATTTGTGTACCAGATTTACGTTGTCGTAATCAGCAGTGTGCATACTACCGGTATGTTACATTCCTCACAATTCATCCGTGGGTTAACATGCAGGGTTACTCTGGTATGATGACAATCTTTTCAGGTTGATAGATATCAGCTGTAAAGTGGGCATCACGTAGGCAGCTGTGATGAATGACTGTGGCATATAGGATGTCTTCAGAACCCCAGCAGCAGAAGAGTTAAGAGCTGCAGCTCCTGCCGCCTTGACCCTTTCCCGCACCCTGGGGACCGTCTCTCCACTCTCCTCGTATATTTGGCCAGCCAGCGCACATTATCACATTTGATCAAATCAGATCAAAATGAAGATCGCATTTCTCTTCCAGAGGCAGCAAACGTTATGTTTATGTCCACGTTCTTCCCGTTCAAATGACGGAAGTGTAGCAAATGGATTCTTCATTAAAAGCACCGCACAATGATTTAGTTGAGTTAATTTCATATTGTAAAGTATTTCTGACACGTAAGCCCTGCGAGCTTGTAACACTAACTTGCTGTCGCAGCCAAGCGATATATCTTAACTGTGGTTTCAGTAAGACAAAGCACTTTGCGATCCAAAAAGAGACAGCAGTTGCATAAGTCAAAATGAAAGGCGAGCAAACAGCTGGATGCCAAGCGTGTGCACAACAGACTCAAGTGGCTCACTGAGCGCAGATGTTTGCTCGACGGAGTGTATGACCCCTGAAACCGCGAGTGGGAACATGGCTGCTTCCCACAACAACAGGATCACAATGCCAAAGTACTTTCTTCATTCTGGCAAATGTTGCCAAGGTACGGTTTTGAGTTTTGGCTCCCCGCGTTCATGCAAGTCATTTTAATTCAACAAATGGTCGATCTCAGTGTGTGCCTGCATTAGTGTTTGGCTTGATGCCTGATATGCTTAATTACTGGTGGCCACTCAAAAGGAAACACATCAGTCAATGATTTTTGCGAGAATTTCTATATCGTGACACGAGGTAAAAAAAAAAAACTTTTTTTTTTTTAGATTTGAAGGGCTTTTGCATTTATTAATTAAATCTGACTCCCAAACCGAAGATTAAGGAGACGTTTGCTGCAGACGGCATTCACCTCCACTTCAGAGTCTGTCATGGCAGTTGTTATTCATCAGAAGAATATCCCTAACGTCTTCTCTAATAAACACATAAATAGTTCTGTTTGTCACATTACCACTTACTAAACGACTTGATTGCTGAGATCTAAATGGGGAACTATTTGAAGTGTACTGTTTTGCATTTTTGAGTTATTTGAGATTAATCATCTTCCGAAATGTGTGTGCTCAATGTACACAATCGTGTATGTATGTACACTACAAACCCCATCAAAGGATGTGATGGTGACACTTTATTTGAACTGCCTGGTTCTGACAGTTCTGCTCTAGAAAGACAAAGAAAGGAAAATAGTCCAATCCCACAGTAAAATAGCACATATTTACATATTTTCCACAAGGACTCAAC
Source organism: Leptonotus elevatus (assembly GCF_054856555.1). NCBI lineage: Eukaryota > Metazoa > Chordata > Actinopteri > Syngnathiformes > Syngnathidae > Leptonotus > Leptonotus elevatus. The sequence goes on along the minus strand of NC_141243.1, from coordinate 17,440,083 downwards.
AATGGAGTGGAATGCCTACATCACAAAACATAGAGATGTTCATTCCCAGGAGTTGCTGACATGCTTTCTGCTCCAAATCCTTACATCAAAACTCCTCAAAATACTCGAATGACTCCTTCAGCAGCTGTGGAGCCAATCCTGTCGAGGCCGCTTAAATGGGCGTGCTCACACTGCGCCTGTATACTGACAAGATAAACAAGCAAAATGAAACATTTTTATTGTCTTGTTTCCAGACCACAGTGCTCAAGTAAAAAGTGGCTCAGCTGATGTGTTACGGTATACAAGTGTGGCAAAGAGCCTGCAAGCAAAGTTGGGTCTTAAACATATATGGAGGAAAAACAAAAGGCTTTTTCTTTACTGCTAATGGACCCTGTTGCCAGTCTGTCTGCAAGTTTTCTCGTAAAGTCATAACGCTCTAGATGAACAGTTCTCAACTGTTTTACTTTGCAAGTTTTTGAAAAGCGACGCACATGATCTCTTCATTAATTCTGATTCTGAAAATGTTCTACAATGATTCCAATGTTAAACCCACGTTGCACTGCAGCCATCCACAGCCTGAGGGTAATTCAAAAACCGGTACATTTCACCATTGCGGAGGCTGAACAAATCACAGACAGACAATTTATACTCAGCCTATGAAGCTTAAAAATTAAACCCGGGATGGCAAGAAGAAGAGCTCATTGTAATCCTGATAATACTCAATGGTCCATTAAGATCGGTGCTGACCTTTTACACTCAAAGAGGTAAGTTAAAGGCTCTAAAAATAATGTAATCCTCCTCTTTGACCGCTGCACAGAAGCATTAAGCTACAGCTTTTGTAATAGAGTGATTGACGGTCTGGTTGCCTTTCCATTATACAGCAATTTGTAACTGACATAGGCAATCTTCAAAGTTCAATTAGGCCACAAAGAAAAGGCAAAAAAAAAAAAAAATAGAAATGACCTGTGCCAAAAAATCAGGATCAGATAATCAAACAAGATCAATTGCTGGAAATATCCTTAAAGGAAGAGAACCCGGAAATCGAATCCTTGAGCGTTTCATGCCCCTTTTTTGACGACTACCCGCCCCCAACACCTCCGCCCTCGATCCACATAGATGCCCATTTGACAAACAATCACTTGAATCGAGCCTCTTAAACGGCTTTATAAAAGAAGCAATTATTCTGCAGCCCAGGCTCCATCAGTGGGAGATCAAATGATGTCTTCCACTATTCACCGTGAACAAAGCTCCTCATTCATGGCCCAACAGAATATTAGCAGTTTTATCCAAAGAGACCTTTTGCCCCTTTTCCTCTCCCCACCTGAACTAAGCACACTGGATCAGGGCTTTAATTAAAAGCAAATTCTCCGAGCTCAGTTATGCTGCAAATTGCAGGCCTATCTGCTCGAGTGGACTTAAGAGGGGATTGCAGAGGGTCTCGGCAAATGTTTGTTTGGTCAGACGGACAAGGAAAGAATTGGAAAAAGGAAATGCCTCTGCAAAAAACTTTGTTGTCGTACGCTTCAACCAGTGATGCCACAGTTACCCTAAAAAAGTAACTTAGTTACTTTACTGGTTGCTTCATATTAGTAATGCCCTTGATTGGTTGCCACGACAACGAAAAGTATGACATTTTTGTTTGAATGTATTTTTTTTTTTTGTAGGTGTACTTATTTGGCATAAATCCATTTATGGTTTGGTTTTTCAGTTTATTATAATGAAACAATTTATTTAGAGAATATTGCGTGAACTATCACTTTCCGGTTCGGGTCAAAAAGTTTGGAGGGCGCTGAGAAAGAGAGTGAAAGACTTCACTGCAAAGAGACAAAAACGGTCGTTTGATGGACAATTTATCTACTGGTTAACAGGGCGCACACAGTATTTTTGTTTTGTTTGTTTATGAACATTTGAGTTAAAGAAATGCCTGTAAACATTGATTGTAAATGCGTGCAATGTCTTTGCTTTTAGTTTTCACGGTGTTCCATAACTGTTCCATGTTGGACGAGGAATTAATCGATGAAGGACATCAGTACGAAGCGTGGTTCTTTACCAGGGTAGATACAGTAACTACTATATATTACCATGGGCTTTAACTCTTTCATTACATATGACTTATCGATACGTCATAAGCTTTTTTTCATGCAAGAGTGTACAGGGGGGGTCTGCCGCAGATTCTGACTGAAGGATTAGGCGTGACTGCAATGTTAGTTTAAAGAAACGGCCAGCAGGTGGCAGCAAGTATAAGATCAGCCAGTACCACACAAGGGCCTTGTTGCAGAAGAAGAGAAGTAGGAAGTGGAGATCGTCTGTAACTACTAGCGTGGTTTAAAGCAGCGGAGAGGAAGTAGAAAATAAGCGATCGGCAGAACAAAAGTTAACCCTGGAGGATTGCTTTTTGGCTTAAAAAAAAAAGCATCCTCATCGGCTCATCAAAGCATGACGGCGGCGATCGAGTTGCTGCACGTCAAGGGATGACGCTTCGTTCGTCGCGGGGTTAACGGCTCGTTTTGTCGGTCACTGGATGCTGCGGCAGAGCTTCAGTTCGACCAGCCAATTGTTTATTTTTATGTGCGACAAACTGTTATTTTGTTATCAAAAGCACTTTTTATAATGTTGTTTTATTGCACGAAAACATTATTTACTTTACTTCAAGGATCTCTGTGCAGTTTGTCACTTTTTTACTCACAACTGCCACCTTCAGCCCAAAACGTAACTGCTGCATCAGTGTCAGGCTCGTTGATGGGGCGCGTGTGAGTGATCTTAAATGCATGCCACATGTCCGCTACACGCATGATGTCACCCTCCACCAATCCACCCCTCCCCTCCCCAAAGAAACTGTGGAGTGGACCCCGCAGGGTCCGCACACTCTACTATAAAGGGAAGATAAATGCTGATAGGTGCAGTCAGAGTAAAACAGATCCGTTTACAGTTGAGTTGAGTTCGTACTCATCTGGGCATTTGTGGTGCAAGCATGATGTAGAAAAAGCTTTTATATTACCTTTTTAAATGACACATTGCAACTTTAAAAATGACACCTAGCTTTGCCACTTAATTGGAAGCGCAAGAATAAAGTTTGTTTTTATTAGAAATAAAATAAAGACAACCTTTTAGACTTAACATAATTAATTTGATTTAAAAAAAAGAAGTCATTTATGATTTCACTTAACATTAATAGGTTACTTGTATTTGTTAAAAAAAAAAAAGAAAAAAAAAGAAAGAAGATTTTGTAAGAGTTATTGAAACATTTTGAGGCAAAAAATAGACAATTACTGTACTTTTCAACTTCTCTGCTCGTCTTTGAATGCAGCACAAGCTCAAGATTTGTTTGAACAACCGTCCCGCTCACTGACAAACAGCTCCCAAACTACTGCGAGTTCACAAAGCCAAGACTTGTAGACCAGCTTATATCATCATTTGCACAAGTATGCTTCTTTTTTTCTTTTTCTTTTTTTTACCTCAACAGACATTCTGGAAGATTTAGAAGCTTTTTGGCAGCTCACTTTTTGGCAGCTCACTTTTTGGCTGGGAGAAACATTTTTTTTTTTATTGTGGAAGGTTCATTGAAGTATATATATATATATATATATATATAGAGAGAGAGAGAGAGAGAGAGAGAGAGAGAGAGAGAGAGAGAGAGAGAGAGAGAGAGAGAGAGAGAGAGAGAGAGAGAGAGAGAGAGAGAGAGAGAATACGTTTACAAATGTCACCATGTATTGTATACTCCTCTCACGACTTCCAATACGCCTGACGATCAGCGAGCAAACGTTCATGGTCAGCATCATAACAGAAGGAATCCTTCCTGAGAAGCAGCTTATTCCGATCGAGTAGCCTCAGCGTTGTGGGGGAAGGAATTCTCAGAGGGAGATATATCACATGACACCCCCCCTTCTCAGTTTGGCCAGTGAGAAGAAGGGGGAAAAAAACAGCCTCATGCTCCTTGGCGCAAGGAGACAGAAATCAGGCCCTCTCCTGGAGGACGGCTCGAGCTCCAAGGTGATCGAGCACCCACTCGGCTCGAGAGTCTTTAAGGAGGTGGCCGAATCCTTCAGCGCCGTTGTTGGGCATTCAGCCCTTTACTTTCATTTTGACTTTCCATACTTGGAGAGGAATAAAATGAAGCTCCCGTCATTTGGGGTGCACGAGCGGGAGGTAAAGTGCCACGTAAGCACCGGAGACGGCGGCGGTGAAATGAAAAGGTGTCGAGGCTTGTTGCGTTCAAAGTGATCATATTGACTAAACCTCACTTGCCGCTTGTGAGTGCAGAACCTCCTCTTAAACAGCTGAATCCATTTCAAACAAGATAAAAAGAAATCATTGCAAATGGCCTTTTTGCTTTGCTGAGCTAGTGCGGTTGGACAGCCATAGCCATTTTTTTTTTTGTTGTTGCAGGTTTTGACCAGCAGGCATGATTTGAGAATCAGATAAGCCCAGATCAATTAAGAAGAGGATTGAAGTCGTTAATAAAGATGATGTCTGGAGTGAAGGGGGTTGGGGTGGGGGTGGGGGGGGGGTCATCCTAATCCTAAACACAGCACGCTGGGATCACTTGAGACAATACAAGATCATTAAACAGCAGGCTGTTGTCTCTGCGTGAAGCACACTTAACAGTTGGCTTTAATTAAACAGTTGAGTAGTCTTTATTTTCTAGGAAATAACCATTTTGTCGAGGACCTGTTGCATGTCGCACTCTACGCTAACCCTTTGTTTACCTTCCGTCTTTGTGGTTATCTAAAAAGCAGCACGTGAGCGAGGCGTAGAAGAAAGCTTGAAGACAGAATAATCCAAATTTAAACACTTTTAACACTTGCATAAATGCGTTAGCCTGAGGTTGTTTGCTTGCTGTTATAAAATGTTCAGATTGCAGTCACACATTCTATAAATAACAGAATCTAACTAAAATTGGAGTTATAAATATAGGGGGAAAAAATATGCAATTCAGAGAAACTCATTTTTAGCACGTCAGTGAGAATGTACGGAGCTATGGGTACAGATTAGCAAAAAAAATAAAATATATCATACCCTGGCACCAAAGGGGCTCCGTAATAATGAAAGTGTATTTCAGTTGTGTGCTTCAAACAAAATGTCCAAAATGTTTGGGCAGCCATTTTAAAGACATAGATAAAGCAAAGTATTATGAGAAATGAAGTGCTCTTCTACCATCATATAAAACAACTTCGAAGTTTTTACAATTTTAATGATCTGATTTATCTGAGTAGGCTTTTCATCTTAATTAAAAACAATTACACTTTCATCGTTGTGTACATTGTGTCCTTAAAATAAGATCTGTCTTCAATTCATGTTGTACGACGTTAAAGCGTCATCGTTGAACTGTAATTTTGCGTCATAACTTTGAACTTGAATTGCAAATTCTGCTTCCTGCTTGCCACCCCAATTCAAATTTAAATTCAACAATTGAATTGGAATTTAGGGGTCATCCTCAATTCGATTCTCAATTGTGTACAGCCCCTGTTCGATACGATACCAAATGCCAATAACACTAGTAGAATAATTTTAATACATAAAATACAATTTTAAAAAACTAAGTCAGATCATTTTAATTAAGACCTATAAATCCCAATACAGTGGTCCCTAGCTACTTTGCAGAATTCTTATATCACGAGGTTTATCTTGGGTTGTACCTCACTATATCACGGATTTTTTAGAGATTATTACCCCCCTTGCCCACCCGTGACACACCCCCACCCCCACCACCACCCCACCCCACCCGGATTTACTGTATTCTTTATTTATACTGTGATTTTTCTTATTATATTTACAAAGTTAACAAGTGTTTAGAAGGTTGGGAACTGTGTGGTCTGTAGAAGGGTAACTTGCCCCCAAAAACAAACAAGCAAAAAAAAATAATAATAATAATAAGTGTTTTTACGTCCTCTACCGCAAAAAGTGAGGGAACACTGTATAGCATTTTCTTTAAAATTGCATGAAATGAATGGCAATTTTCTATTCTTCCAATTTCTAGTTCCGACCACAATCGTCCGTCGCCACGAGTACCGATACCTTGAAATAAGGCCCAACACCTAGTATTGGCACTCGCCCATCCCTGCTAAAAACCGTTGACCATTAAGAAAAAGTGGAGCAGCACAATAGTAAGTAGCAATACGACTAGCAAAGCTGCTGATATTATTTCATTTTAATAAGCAGAAAGAAAGCCTGGCATGAGAGCTGCCAGCTCGTCTGTCACTCAGCGCCGCGCACAAGCCAGGATGCTCAGCGTGCACGATGGTGCAGGGGACGGTGCAGCGGTCTGGATGCATTTGTTCGAGGAACGTGTGTGTGCACATGCCGCGCAAAATGTGTACTGAAGCATGCGGCTTCATCAGCATCACGCAAATCTGCTTGTGAAGGTCGAGCAGCACCAGAGGCCAGTTGTCAACATATCTTTTCCAATTAAAAATAATCATCATTAGAAGCCCCCGCTGCATGTTTATCCTATTTTTAGTCAACTGTTGATGCGCTCGTCGTTCATGAGTTGACGTTGTCATTCGCTGCAGCGCCGTCATCTCAATAAGAAATGACAAAATCAGCCCACTTGGAACAGGAAATGCATTAAAGGTGCACTTTTGTCACATAGTATCTTTTTTAAAGCCTTTTCCCACCTTTACCTCTTTTTTTAAAGATCTGCTTGTGAGCTCTTACGGGAAGACCATTTGCGGCGCAGTAGGATGTCGAATCTGAACTCGAGGTGTAAAAAGTTACCACATGCAGCTAAAGAGCGAAGGGAAATTGAGAAAGGGTCACTTCTGCAATGATGGAAAGCGCTTGGTGGCGGGCGCCGCATGCAATGAAATGCGCCTTTGTATGATGTCGAGGTAAAATGAGCAAAGCATCTGGGGATTTGGGCTCTCTGACAGCTGCCTACTTTGAGCTGGCAGGAAGGAGCAAGGCTCGGTGCCGCAGCCCCTGCTATGATGAATAAAATATGACGAGCACACACAGTGGCGGCTCACCGTTGCTCTGATGCAACACGGAACAACATCTCAAAAGCAAACCAAAAAAATAAAAGCGACGCGTGAGTGTGTTTGCCGGATAGAAACGCTGTTAAAGATTGATCGTATGGTTGAAGACGATTGTGACAAGTGAAAACGTGACTTTTTTTTTTTAAGAGAACATCCAAGAAAACAATTCTCTGTTGATTTTTCCCACTGTGCAATTTTGTTAGAGGAAAGTGCAATTGTTGAATTTTTTTAAATATTGTTTTTTTTAAATATATTTATAAAGGAGAAGAAGATAGAAGCTCTGAAAATAGAAAGTGGCTTGCTACTGCCAATTCTCCAACCCTCAAACATGAAGGTGCTCCTTTTTCCAAGCCAGTAAGACTCGTCGATTCACACACTACCAGCGTGCGGCTGAAAAACAAATCCAAATGAAAAACATCAGAAGGCCGCTATACAGTGACCCTCAGCCAAAATAACTCTTCAAAAATACTGCATATACCACTGAACAGCATGAAACCTTATTTTACAAAGTTCTATACCAAATCATCATGTAGATATTTCCACAACTGCACATTTTCACTTTTTGACAATTATGAAAATTAAGTTATAGTACTAGTGGTAAAAACACAAATATTTCACTTTATGGACGAAATCCACACACCTACCATAAGGTCACAACATTAGGGACAAGTTCACATTCTTATCACAACACATAAATATTTAGGAATATACAGCAATTCTGTAGAGTTCTGACTAGCAGCAGATGAAAAAAATCTAGATTTTTTTTCTGACTGATTCTTAAATATCTGTATGAGTCTATTATTCCAAAGTGCTTCTTTACTTCTAAATTTGGAATCTTCCTATTTATGCCTCTGCACAGTAAATTCTGTAGAGTTAATTTGACTCTATTTAGGGTGGGACCAAATAGACTCAGTTTTAGAGTAATATTTTCACTTGGAAGAGAGTAAAATAAAGAAATGAAAACATTTAATAAAAGTAATTCAAGGGTAGAGGACCGAATTTACGACCTTCAGCTTGGGAGAGAGCTGATCTACTACCTGAGCCACAAATGTTCTGCTGTGTGTCAAGTATATCGCTCACATCAGCTGGAATCTTCGTAACTTCAAGAGCAACAATATTTTTGTTAAGTGGTATAGCTCAGCTGGCAGTATGGCAGTCTCTCAAGATGAAGGTCGTGAGTTCGTTCCTCAACCCTTAAGTGGCTCTTTTTTTTCTCAGTTCTTTATTTTACTCTCTTCCAAGTGTAGATATCACTCTAAAAAGAGTCAAATTTACTGCGTGTGGGCGTTACCTCTGGGCGTGGTCAACCGTCGTGTGCTGCTGTTGTTGCAAGAATCAAGAAGCATAAACCCAGTTGCCTCAAGTTAACCTTTGCGGATTACCATGACCTGGATGACTGACAATTTACACAGACAACCCTGTGAATCGTAATCAAATCCAATTATGAGGTGGCTACAGATTGCCGTCACTAGTTGTGACTCAGGCTGTTATCGAGGTATTTATGTTATCAGTATGTCTGCATAAACAGCTGCCTGGATTTTGGATTTGGAATGTCCCATTAAAATACTGGTGAGATGCCTAATATTACATAAATGCAGTATATTTGTCTGATTTGAACAAAATTAGCCGGTATGCGTTTGGCTGTTCTCCAGAGCCAGAACTGACTACAGGAAAAATCCCTTTTTACATTTCATATCACTCTCAAATGTCAGCATGTCAAGCTGTAATTTGTTGCGCTTGTGACAACTTCGGGGGAAGAGCCAACAGGAACAGGAACAGGAACTTATGCATCCCGACCTAAAAAATGATTCTCGAGCCAAATCAGTTCACGTATTGGTTTTGTGGGTGGCTCGTGTTTAAGCTTTGGCTGACGTCTGTGTTCTTGTTATCTGTAAAAGGCAGAAGTCTGCCGGTGAGTGTACTGTAGATAAAACAACGCTCAACAAACAGAAAAATAGTCAACAAGCAGGCCGGAAATAGAAAAGTACCACTAATCGAGAAACGACTGACATCTGAAATCGCCATGGTGAGAAAACAAACCATGAAAAAAGACAACGGCAGAATTCCATGACGGTGCTAATGGCTCGGCAAAAGAACGGCAACTCCCACCTAGCCAAGCGCTACATTAAAGTGCGTACAGCCACATGAGACAAGGCAAAGCAGTGTGCGTTTTGGCCCCGGTGTAAGCGTGCAGCTCCGGCGGCTGACTGAGGAGAGGGTTGACTCGGGGGTCAGTGAAGTGATGAGCGCCGAGCTTGAGCTCAGCCATCGCCGCCAGCAGACATCTGCTCGCTCACCCAGACAGCAGAGGCGATGAGAGCTGACAATGTGGCAATGTGCTCTTGGCTGACCAGGTGTGCTTCATTTACTACATGTTCCAAACATCAGCACCAGCCCGAGCAGTTTAACTGACAGATGGAGAATGTTAAGGCGGCGGAGGAGCTCATGCGTGTGCTGTGCTTACAAGCAGATCCACAAAAGTAGCTGATAAAGGGATAGACTTTAGGCGCTCATCCCGCTTGATGCTGCCAGTGTCGCAAATTATCAGAGCAACATGTAACGCTAAACCTAAAAGTAACAAGCTTGAAGTGCAGAGAAATAGAAATGCCTCCATTTCTTTTGCGCATCTTTGCTAATTAAATATCCGCAGACACATGAACTGGATTTACTTTTGAAGCACACCACGTCAATAGTAAGTAGGAACGAGGGGTGTGAATTGCGTAGTACCTGGTGATTCGATCCATATCACGATTCGGTACGATTAGCTCCCGATACGAATCTATAAGTGGATTATTGTGATTTTTTTTTACTCAAATTTAGACAATAAATTCCGAAGTAGTAAACTTGTACATGTATACTGTAAGATTTGGGTGAGAGAAAAAAAAGTTTTTATCTGAAACTTCAGGCTTATAATTGCGAGGCACTGAATTTTGAACAGCATTGAAATAAAATATTAAGGCTTAATGTTCGATTAATATAACATTCTTCCATGCTTAAAGTGTGAACCCTAACCCTAAGTAAGATGTTTTGTTGAATATTTCCATCAAAAATTGATGTTCAAACATCGATTCGGCCGCATATTGAATCGGTACAAGAATTGCGCGCTGTGATATATTGCGATATATCGCCGAATCGATTCTTTAAACACCCCTAATAGGAACTGCATTTTTTGTAATTTTCTGAGCTTTGAGCAAGGCTCAAAATATTAAAATAATATTGCCTAGCTTTGCATTAGGTTAGGTTAGCGTAGCATTTAGCATGGTATCTCTGTCTTTTCTTGACATCCCTTCATGAGTATGGCCTTTTTCATAAATCTAGCTTATTCTGCGCCACACGGGTAATGATTACTGATTTAGAAGTGACTCCAGAACATGTTCAGGTGCACTAGAGTCTCCAGCCGAACCTGCTGTTTCTGTGTCATTAGCAGAGAGCTCTTCTTTTTCCTCTACTTTATTTTGTATCGGTGTTTAATTCTCATGTTTTCTATTCAATATCGTCAAATGTATCGCAAAATGTACATTTTGACCTGCAAACTGCAATGCAAAACTGTTTATTGCCAGCCTTGCTTGAGAGGAAACTTCTTTATGTCATATCAGATTGGGATTGATGCTTTGCTCACCTACTCAGTACTCAGGTAGTAAACCAGCCTCACTCCACCAACAAGTCCCATTGTCTATCCCGATGTGGGTTGTGAAACTGCCAACTTCCATTCCTCAAGCAATACACAAAGTGAGCCACTGCCTCCCATTACAATGATTTATAATGAGCACTACAAAAGAGAAACCTCAGAACTTGAAAATTTGAGGAGAACTGACGTTTTCGAGGAAGCACGCGAATCCAAACCCGACCCCACTCGACAAAAACATGGAAAAAATATTTATGCAAATCACAGAATGGACAAAAATAGCACGATTAACAACAGATAAATATGCACTTGTTGCAACAGCACTATGCAAAATGATCCATTGTAAATCACATATCCATATTTTTCAAGGCGGCTTGTGCAAAGTCCTCCATGAAAGGGGGTTGGGGGGGGGGGTTCGGCCCCAGCCCCCGCCCCTCCAGTCTACCTGCCCACATGCTGTCATTTTTGCTGCACAAGTCTCCTCGGTTAATAGTTAGCACTGCACAATGTTCTTTTTCCCCCCATGCTTTATATTGTTAATGTCTGACTGTTCAGAGGGGGGCACTGAGATCAGACTCCAGGCTGTCCGTATGGAGTGTCCAGAAGTATTTCAGTGCCATCCCGGCCAGAACTGATGCAACACCGAGCCAAGAATGCCAGGACCGACAGGGATGAGCGAGATTCTGAGGCTGAAAAGACTGTGAAGTCCAGGTGGGGAGGTTGCGAACAATAAAATATTTATATTGCAGTGGATGGTTGCTCATATTATTAGTAAAGGTCTTATACTTAACTGATTATTTCTATTTTGATTACTTGTCATGGACGTACATTACAGATTGTGTTCCACCACTGTTACAGTAAGGTTTTCCATGTATTTGACTGTTATTATGTTTTATAGCCCCATTGTTTCTGAAAAATGTGTTTTAAAAAAAAAAAAAACAGGGGCAGAGCTACATGGTGATCTGGGGTGGCCATGGCCACCACTTGTCACTGTCCGGTTACCTCACATCTACAGGAGAATTTTGATGTGTGAATTTTTCTGCCTTTTTCACATGAATGCAGCATTTCTAGACCCCATTATATTCTTAAACAACTTATTTGGAATTAGAAATTGATCCGAATGCAAACTGTAAAATAATCACATTTAATTATTTTAGTCAGTGTCAAATAAAATTACTACTTTTACACGATAGCAAGCAAAAATATTGCCAAGGAGTCATTGTTTAACATACGATCCAGAGCCATGGTTTCATGAAATAAAATGCACATATCCAGAGGCATGCACAACACTCTTAATACAAGCAGGAACAAACAGTGAAAAGCAATCTTTAGAATTGTGAAGAAATAAAAAAAATGAGCAGTGTTGGGAACGTTACTTTATAAAAGTAGTTATAGTTCCACATTACTTATAATAATAAAAAACTGAGTTAGTAACTGAATTACATCATAAAAAAGGAACTCGTTACCAGGCAAAGTAAAAAATGTCACTACTTTTTATATCAAATAATTTGGATATTATTATTATTATTATATTTTTATACAAGGAATTCAAATTATGTATGGTGTTTCCAATATGAGGAAAATAATTAGTTAGATGACTCCTTTTATGAAAAAAGGACGGAGTTACCAACGCCGTTATTTTAAACGCCGTTATTCCCAACACTGAAAATTGTGTTCAAGGGTTCATTGTACCAGCATGACACTTCATGACAGACTTTTCATTATTACCAGTACACATGCCAGACACATACAGGTTCCATTTTGAACACTTTCAGTTACCAAACGTACTTTCTTGCCAGATAAAGGGCTAAAAACATGTGAAGACACGGATAATCTCATTTTCTCGTTTGAGGATGTGGGGCGGCGCAGATACACATCTTGATTTAGCCAAGTTGTCCATTTCACAGCAACCTGACAAATTTCTCCAGCTAGTGTGACAGCCCAATTAGGGCCCAGAGAACTGAAGGGAGATCTGAAGCTGCAACTGACAGACGCAGAGGTGGGTGGGTTGTGGCGGACTATGGAATGGAAGTGGGGGGGCTGTAGGGCTGATTGGCGCCGTCTGATTCTTTGTCACACTGGGGCTCCTTCTGCTGTACTGCTAAGACAGGACTTGTCAACATCTGCTGCCATCCTCTTTAGAGCAAAAACATGTCTTTTTCCTCACAGAGCTGTCTAAATACGGATGGATGTGTTTTCATAGATCAACTGTCGCCGCCCGGAGCAAGTGGTGGTCTCAAAGCTGAGGAAGCCCTGCTTGGCTCCTCCCTTTTATGGATGCTCTCATATCTACTCTAATTGCCTGGCAGACACTGAAAAATAAAAGTTGTTCTTAAATATATATATATACAGTACATTCAAAGTTAAATAGGTTAATATTTAGTGCTCCTTCAAGAAGGATCCTCAAATGATGTGAAAATTAGTTTTGATTTCATCTTTTTTGGGCTGCCGACTGGTTCAGTGAATGCTCGGAGATCATCAGCATTTACATCTAATGTGCATCCCAAAAAAAGTATGTTCTTTAATTCATCTGCTCGTTTTCGCCGTGCTTAACAGCGGCCCCTTTTCTCATCGGATTCAAATTGAATCATAAATGTGTGCCTCATTCGTAACAGGTTATCACTTTTGTGATCCCACATACTTATCTGTTCCCAAACATTGCACTTTTTTCTTCAATGGCGCAGGTGGAGAAAAGCGGTAATGGCGACAACTTGGTGTCATAACATCACCTCGTAAAGGGGTAAGTAATAAGCTCTATTGTTAGCCATGTGCTCACAACCCACAGGGGGCATATTTACATGATATCAAGGGACCGCCATGAAATGTGATGTATTATATATGCATCTTAATTCTCTCCATCCCTCTTTTTATTTCTTCAGCTCAGTAACAGTGGGGAACCGTAGTTCCTCGTGTTACAATGTTTGGCTGGTATTTTTAAGGGGGAAAAAACCCATTAACCAAAGACAAATGAGTCTTAAACTAACTGGCAACATTTGGTGCCCTGAATTCCTGACAGGGGAGTTGCTTAACCAAATCTCTATTAAAGGAATTTGCTGTTGCCAGGATGGAGCAGCAGGTACACAGAACACAGCCCAGCTGTTTTGCACCAACAAAGGCCTTTTTGTCAAGCAGGGATCCCATTGAAGAAAGGACGAGAGGGGGGGAGGCGCTTCTGGAGGTGAGCAATTACAGTGTGATGTGCTAATCTGAGCAACTGGCATCGTCTCAAGGTCATCTGCTGAACACAGCGACTGTGTCACTTTACATGCACCGGTTGCCCACTTTTCTTTGGCACCTTTTTCCATTTGCTCAATTACCAGCGCACCTCCTCCTGTCACCTTGTTCGCATACAAACAGACAAAATCAGCTCGACTGGACCGCTGCCTAGTATGAATGAGAATGAAAATCTGCGAGGGATGATGACACATCTGAGACTTCAAATGACATTTTGCTGAATTTAGGATAGCTATCTGCGTGTGGTTTTTTTTTAAATATCTTTTTTAGAACAAAAACAACTGACACGATAGATAGGCCTGTAAAAGCTAAATCAATCCATTACAAGAGCTCTTGAAACATTTTCTTTTTTACGAAGATGACAATGCTCTTTTTAATGATGCACAACAGAGCTGAAATTTAACCTGCTGTTTGTTTTTTATTCATTTATTTGGTATAGCGGATCAGATATCACGTTACAGTATCTACTTGTGTACTCATGTGTTATGTCATTTATCACGGTTGTTTGGCTGTGGTCAACATCTCCAGATTAACAACGTGCTTATTATTGTGTTTGTAGATTGCAATGGTGTAGCGGTGTCAATAGTATTTCACTCTCATGATGCTAAGTAAGATATCCAAAATAAGAAAATGAGAAAAACATAAGGCACATTGTTAAAATTACTCATTCCATGAAAGTAACTGAAAATAAAACGCACAACGCAAGGTCAATTAACTCGCTTTTTTGGCACTTGATAGACAAAAGGCTGTTATGTTGCACCATTGCTGTAATATTTGTTTCCCTGCAAGTCTTGAAAAGGCCGTGCGCCAGCAGATGCTACTTCAGTCCTGCACACACACTCACACACGCATTATCCTCTCTTCATATCAGACCTGACAGAATAAGACAACATCTGTGCCCTCAGCAGGATGCGATTGCATGCCTGAAAGCTTCACCTGCAGTTGCCGTTTAGACATTCAGCCATTATTGCTAACTAAATGTGAACCCTACCAACATGAGGATCCAAAATAAAACCCGGGAAGTTGCATGAAATTTGGTTCCCTTTAGTTGTCTTGCTACATAACAAATAATGAAAATGATGTGTAATTATACTTTACATACGTCATCTTGTAAACAAATACAGATTTACCACTAGGAATTAGGATTAATGAGTAATGATTTGAAGTAAATTATACACCATAATTACAGTAGGAGCCAGAGGCAAAATCCATACTTCTACTTAAATAAAAAAAAAACACTGGAAATTGCGATGGCCGTTTGACTAAGGGCTTGTTTGCACAAAAACAATGCAGTAAAAACAAGAGTTTTTGTTCCTTTGCATAAAGGCAACAACATTTGTAAAACAATCCCTCTTCACAAGGAGATGCAAAACCAGCCTTAGAGCGTGTAATTTGAATACCGTGCGCGTACCACATGCACACGCAATAACTTGCTTGTCCTCTCTTTCGCATCCAAGTGTATTTTTAATATTCTACTTGGCGTAAATTTCTGTTGAGTTAAAGGAGTAACAGGTGGCCACATTACAGTTTTTATTAGAAACCATCGACTGCAAAGAGCCACAAAATTTCTTGAATAATAATGAGTAATGGCAATCAAAGTATTCATTCTTTTTTTTTCTTTTTTTTTACATATTTTGTTTAGTGAATGAGAGAATGTCTCTAAACATTTTGAACTCATGTGTCGTATTGAGCAAAATATTGCTATCTAAAGACATTGAGTCAAAGTAGTATTATCTTTTTTTTCCATTTGTTCAAAAATATTTTGTATAGAATAAATAATTAAAAATATACAATAATAATAATAATAATAATAATCCAGTGGCCAAAATAAAAAACAATCAAAATATGCGTTTTTGTATCTTAAACGGACAGTGCGTAGAATTTTTGGATTTTTCCCACCAATGTTCATTCATTTAAAAAATATGCTATTAATTTCAATGATATGCAAAAAAACCATGGTCTATCACGTCAACGTACATTTTTTTATATAATTGTAGACCGCTAAATCTACAAATACAATTGATATAATATACAAATATAATGAATATAAACTTAATTAAATCGATGAATATGATCGCTAATTATATTACATCGGTCGTACCGTGCCGTGGCTGACATGTTTCGCCACAATATTTTTGTTACGAAATTCCGAAGAAGAAGAACTTCACAAACGCATTAATTGGTGGTAGGCTTGCAAAGTGTGGTCTCTCTGAGGCGCCATATTGCGCTTGCTTCAAAATGGACGTGCTTCGAACTTCTGTCAATGCATTCTATTAGTTCGCCAATAGATGGCACTAAATTCTACATGGGAATCTGTCAGACATGTGTGCCTTTAGTTCCTGATCGTAAAACGGCCAAAAGAGGGTGGCCGATACAGGTACCGATACCTTGAAATCAGGCTAATATGATAACTGATATTGGTTCTGGCCCATCCCTAATTATTATTATTATTATTATTATTGCTGTTATTATTATTATTATCATTATTATTATTATTATTATTATTATTAAAGGAACACAGAAATGTTCAACAATGATATGTTTGACATACCTGACACATATGCATGAAAAGGGCTATTATCTTGCCAGACTTGGTAATTCTCTACCACCGGTGATGGCAGTGATTATCTGGAAGTGTTTTCTGTAGGAAAAAATAAAGGTCTCGTGTTGTGAATAATCCTTCCATAAGCTGTAAATCTGTCTGAGATGCGCATGCAGCAAGGTTGACCCTCTCCTTGAATTTGTGCGGAGATAACTGTGTTTGAATGATGATCCTCTTTCCAGAACGCTCCGGTATATTTTTGAGGCAAACAAGTTACAGTGGAATGCTTAATTCAGCTGACTAATATGATATTCAGCTTTTTTGCACGTCTGACATTATCAAGCGTCTGAGAGGTTCCATGCGTCACTGACTGTTAAAGCAGAGTATTTAATGCCAGGCTATTTCTGTACTGGCGCTAATGAGGATCTTGACATCCTTTTCTTGATGCTGATATACTGCATCAGGAGCAAGTATACTGTCCGGCAGAGGCACAACTCGTATGACACCTTTGTCGTGTCACCGTAATGGCAAGCGCGAAAAAGCAAAGTCTAATTCTTGTCAGCTCCTCCGGCCATCTTCAAAGCCCGCGGCCATTGGATATGATCCGCAGCACGTCCCCGAGAAGTCGCCGAGAGGATGAAAAGATAAGCTCTGGAGGAATTCAAAGCCTTCACACTCCGCTGCCAGCCACCCCGTCACTACACAAGGCTTCAGGTCTGTGAGGAGTGCGTCTCGGCTTCTCCTCTGCGGCAGAAGCCAAGCTTGAACTCCCCTCGAATTCAACACCAAATGTGCCGTATAATTGTTGAGGCTGAAGCTCTTTTTTGCTGCGAATAGCGAAGAGGGGAGCTCCTGGTGGCGCGAAATGCTGTGACTTTGACCATGATTATTCACAGCAGCAGTGGGAACAGCACGCTCTCATTCTTCAGCGCACAAATATGAATTGCTTTGAGTTGGCATATTTCTCTGACGCTTGTTCACCTCTGCCTCGGGGAGGACGGAGCCAGCAGGGTGACACAGACCCTGCCAGCAGTGCAATTCATGTGATTTTATTTTTTCTAATGAGTGTCCACACATTTGTGCACCTTAATAATGCCATAATGGGATTCAAAGTTCCATTAGCGGGGTGTTACAGCACCGAGCAACAGGGAGGGCAGCTATAATTTCTGTGAAACAGTGACACTCCTGCTATTGATCAATTCGGCTCGGCCTGGACGCTGAAGTGATGAACTGAGCGCTGCGTCGCCGCTGGTATAACTAGGGCTCTGTCGTGCTCTATGCCTCTTATTTACTGGCATGCCCGATGCTGAAAGAGCAGCAGCATGACCAATTAGTTGCCATTCATCAGACCATTTCAACCGTTCCTGCAATCTTTCTTATAGTCACCGTGAAGCTCGTTTCTTGCCTTTTGCACAAAGCGCTGAGTGCATAGTTCAATATGGTGATCTACAATGTACCAAGGCCATCTGAAACAATGGACGGGAGGGTGGGTGTATACTGCTGAATGTGCAGACGCTCACTCATTAAAATCATTAACGAGATGGTGTCTGGTGTTCTCAGATGCTAAGGTGATTTTGAAATCATGTGATTTTGAAATCACTGTCAATATAATGAAGAACACAAATATTCAGATGATACGACGTATAGTCAATAAAGCACAAAATGTACATTTCAGAAATGTTGGCATCTGGTTGGCTTAAATAAAATGAATGGAACAACCTCTCCATGGAAATGTCATGAGACAACCTCACACCTTGAAGATGCCATTCAAATATTCTATTTCATTTTTATGTACAAAACCCAATTCCAATGAAGTTGGGACATTGTATAAACACTAATAAAATTAAATAAAAAAATATATTTAAATAAAGAATCTTTGTGCAGTTTGTCACTTTTTTACTCACGACTGCCACCTCTGGCCCAAAGCATAACTGCAACATCTGTGTCAGGCTCGTTCATGGTGCGCGTGCGAGTACGTGCACGATCTTAAAGCGACAGCCACAGTTGACAAACGAAGACGTGACTTCAAATGAGGTCTCTCCCCTCCCCCAAAAAACTGAGGAGTCTGAGAGTCCACACACTCTACTCTAAAAGGAAGATAAAAGCATGCATGATGTAGAAAAAGCTTTAATGTTACCTTTTTTGTCAACTTTAAATTTTGACCATTTCTGTTTGTATACAAACAATTCAAAACGGACTCCTCCCATGGCTCAACCCGCACTCTTCACGTCAACATTGCGCCCGCCTTCAGCGACACGACCCCCCCGCTCTGTGATTGGCTGGAGGGGTAAACGCCCAGAAACGTCCCTCTTATGGCAAAACACAACAAAATGGCAAAATACATGCTGGGTGGTGGTGGTTGATGACAAAATCACCACCACACATTAACAGAATCCCGGAGGTGTTGATTGAGAAGGATTTAATGTGTATACATCCAGTGTTTATAAAGTGTTAATTTCTGAGTGAAAACTTAAGACCCCACCATTTAATTTTCGAAGTGATGAACGTTGCTCTCTTCTTTTGAATTTGATGCCCGCAACGTGTTCTAAAAAAGCTGGGACGCCAAACTTGATAAATGCTCCAAAAAGCACCTTTGTAGCATAGCATTCCACAAGTAAACTGGCGAATTGAAAACAGGTGCATGTCATGATTAATGGTTATAAAACGGAGCCTCTCTGAAGGCTTGGTTGTTCACAAGCAAGATCTCACCACTTTGTGACCAACTCCATGAGCAGATAGTCCAACAGTAAGAATGTTTCTCAACATACAATTGCAAAGAATTTAGGAATGTCATCATCTACAGTCCATTAATATATTCAAAACGTCTGGAGTATCTGGAGGAATCTTTTCACGTAAGCAGCAAGGCCGAAAAGCAACATTGAATGGCCGTGACCGTCAATCTTTAGAAACCAGCATTGTGTAAAAAATAAATATTGCCACCTGGGCTCAAAAACACTTCAGACGTGAAGTTAGTCAACACAGCTAGTCAGTACATCTACAAATGCAAGCTTAAACACCACCATGCGATGCAACAACAGCCATAAACAAAGCCGGCTTTTCCAGCGCCCGGTTCAACTGACATTGACTGATGCAAAGTGAAAAAGCGTGGTCTGATGAGTCCACATTTCCATTTGTTTTTGTTTCAAAACAACCATCCGAATTGTTATCAGTGCAAAGTTAAAAAGCCAGCATCTAGACTGTGAAGGCACCATTAATGCTGAAAGGTTTTAGATATAAGTTTTGGAGCAACATAGACAATGCCAAGCCATATTCTGTGCATGGTACAACAGCATGGCTACGTAGTAATGAGTGTGAGTACTAGAATGACCTGCCAGCAGTCCAGACCTGTCTCCTATTGAAATGTGTGCTGCATTATGAAACACAAAATACGGCAACAGAGACTCCGAACTGTTAAGCAATTGAAGTTGTACAGGCAGCAATAATGGAGAACAATTCCACCTACAAGGCTTCAACAATCAGTTCCCAAAGTTCTTTTTGAGTGTTGTTAAAAGGAAAGGTAATGTATGACCCTGTTTCAACTTTTCCGGAACCTGTTGCATGCATCAAATATAAAATGACTTAATATCTGAAAATAAAACAAAAAAACAAAAAACAATAAAAAATTTCATATGTTATCGTTCCAACGTACCACATGCGGTACAGTTGCTATTTTTAGAACAAGCTGGGGGATTTACATCTTCGCCCTGGCTAATTGCCCAAAAATGTTATATATTGTTCAAAAGCTATATTCCTGGAGATTTGACTGATGCCCAAAATTTTTAGATACAATCATGTCTGCAGGCTCAGCGAGCACTTAAGTCATACATGCGCACAAACAAAAAAGATGCAACCTACCGTTGCAGTCTCATAAATTTCCAAGATGTCAAACTCCAACAAAAAATGGTCCTTACATCGACAAGGGTCCAGAAAAAGTATTCCAATAAAATTGGTAGTCCACACCGAGCCCTACATCCATAAAGCCACATTATTTCCTGCTGCCATAGCCGTTTCTTCCTATAGGCCAAATAGGCGGCTGCCTAGGTCCCCCAAGCCACCAGGGGGCCCACAAGCTCTATAGTCTCATACTAGCTCTGTATCTCTCTATAGCGCTGTAGTCTTACCTGAGGACGATTAAAATGTCCTGTGTTTATCTGTGTCTATTATTTATTACATTCCCTTTATGCTTAAAAAATAAACATAGGATATAAATAAAACAAACTGTGATGATACCTTTCCGTTAGCATGAGTACTAAACAAAACAGCCATCGTAATGGCATCAAAAATAAGTTATCTCATCGGTGGTGGGGGGGGGGAGGGCGTGGGGGGCAGAAGAAAAAGAAAACTGAAGAAGAAAAACGGTCAAAAAAGAAAGGTAAGGCACTTGTTGGTGATGGATAGTTGGAGGCGAAACTCCATTTTATTGTGTGTTTAGCAAGTTTGTTTATTTGTTTTGCTAGCCAGCTCACTCGCCTCGGGCATTTCTTTATAGATATTAACCTTCCCTTCCCCAATTCACAACTCGAGATGTTTATTTTAACTGTAGTCTGTTTTGCTCATAAAGTAGGGCTGGGTTTTAAAAAATCTAATAATCAATATCGAATCGATTTTCATTTGTTTAGCCTGACATCGATTCATAAACTATGAATCGATTATTTTAATATCTTTTTTCCATAAATTCATTTAGAAAAATAAGAATTTTAAAGGCCTTTTTTTTAATCTTAGATTTTCTTGAAATTTGCTATTCACATGAATTTAAAAGTATTTTCTTACACTTATGAAATACCTGACTTATTGTACTTTAAGACAATTCAGAATCATTTGAATTTATATTCACAATTATTGAATTAGAATTATGAAAATATTTTCATCTCATCCTTGCTGATGTCAATGTTTGTGTAACTCTAAAGTGATTATAAAACGTACTTTCATTAATAAACTAAATTATTGAATCAGTTAAAATTTTGTTTGAAATGTAATGTTTGTGGAGTTTTTCTCATGCCTAAGAATAATTGATGTTCCATAATTAATCAATATCAATTGAATTGAAGTGAATCGAATCGAAACAAATCAAAATCGAATTGAACTGAACTCTTGTGTATTGAAAATGAATTGATTGAGGAAATTGTCATCGATACCCAGCCAGCCCTATCATAAAGTGTAATAGATTTTGCTATCTTACGAGACCATTTAAAGGGTTAGGAATCTCTTCATTGTAGTTTGGCAAACTAGGGGCCCCCAAACACCACCTTGCCTAGGGCCCCCATGAAGCTAGAAACGACCCCGCCTGCTGCAAACCCCAAAATACGCACAATATCCACCCATTCTTGATCGTAGCGTCAGTTAGCATGCACAGATTAGCCAGGTAGCCGACTGTCAACAAAGGCCAGAGGATTGACACCTCACTTGAACCAATACACACCAATGAGCAACATGCACGTAAAAAGCTCCTCCCCTTATACAATTTTTGTCAAGGCTTTAGCCAGTCACAGCAAAGCTTCCCGGGGATCAATGTATTGAATAGCGAATGAAATGAGGACTGGGTCCCATGTGTAACTTCCTCACTGAGCAAACAGCCCAGAATAGAGCAGTGTACCAGTTCAGAGGAGGAGCTCGTCCTCCAACTCTAAAGCATGGGACCTGTGGCAAGCATGGTACCCGTGACCTGTGACCTTGGTTCTCAAGGGTCACCCAAATGGCACATTTTTGGTTCACCTGGGCCCCTCCTTTGAAAAACCTGTAGTATTATTGTCCTGTTATGTTTTCCAGCCCACCACACCATGCTACATTCATTTTCTAGGCAGATGTTTTGAAAAAAAAATTATAATAATCAGGCGGACATAAAATCCTTCTTTTTTTTTGGGTGTGTATTCAAGTCAGCGGGTTAGCTTCTTTTCTTTTCTTTTAAGGCCTTTTAGGTAAAAATGATAGGAATGATAAGGGGTTTTACATCTCTTGTCTCTGCATTGTGTTCAATTGAATATTGGGTGAAAATAATTTGCAAATCACTGTATTCTATTTTTATTTGTTTTACACTTTTTATTTATGTTGGAGTTTACATGATCCCTCAAGGCGAAATTCAAATCACACTCTGCTGTTGATTTTGTGTTGCACACAACGTGCAGAACCAGATCACAGAAACGGCGGCATTTCATGCTGAAGCACTTGAACTGTGAGGGGTTGGGGATAGTGCCTTGCTCAAGAGTACTTTGACAGTAGCCAGCAAACAGACTGCTATCCCTCCAACAACTAGTTGACTTTTTTTTTTTTACATTTCTGTCTGCAGCGCGAATCGAACAATACAGCCACTCAGTTTAGATTGATATTAGCAGAGATGTATTACATGATACATTTTATACCCGTGGTTGTAGTTTACAGTGGTTTAGAATTGCATCCTACTCAGAGGAATTTCATTATTCATCATATTAAATGAGAAATAACAGGAGCAGAACGTAAAATAATACATATATTATTAAATTAGCATCTTACTGATAGTGTCAATCAAAATCTTTGCAACTAGTCTTGCATTGGGTCTCATTTGAATCTCTAATTTGGGGCAAATGATCTGACCAAGTACATACAAGGGACAACAATGTTTAATGATGACTAAACTTCTAAATGAATGAAAGGCAAGGATATGAGTCGAGTCACCGGTTGTGTTCTGCATCATAATTGCCACTAGTTAAAAATTAGCAGGGAGGCTCAAATGAAAGTCCAGCTCCTTCACACTTGGCAGTCAATGATTGCTGCCCAAGTTCCTGTGTGTATTTTAACCCAACCTTTATTGAGCCAAAGCACCTGTTTTACATTCAAAAAATCTCACAGCACACCACCAAACAAATAAGTCACAAAACGAATACTGAACTAATGATGATCTTGTCTCAATTCACACATAAATTTCCATGCTCATTGTGAAAACTGGGCCTTAATTGAACACAAAGCAGATCTATGCAAGAAGCCATGACTTATTCTGTTATGATTGGCAACAGGTGGATGCATAGGTGTATTGGACTTTCATACATTTAATTGTTCTGCCTGTCACTGTACGTCGCTCGCAATGAGAGTATAAAAATAATTGTGCCGTTCATAAATAATGATTTTAGGCTAAATGAAGAGGAATTGGATAATTTCCCATGGCATCACTGATCACTGGTTGACAATCACTGGATTAAGCCACTGGTGACATGTGCGCCTACAGGAAAGATTTACACAAACATCTGTCATATACTTATGTCAGTGGGGAAATGCAACAGAAATAAAAGGCTCAAATAATTACAAATTTGCTATGTAAGGAACAAAAAGACCTCAGATGTCTTCTTATAGCTACTAAAGAAGTCGATGTATAAGACAAAGCTGATGCTTTTCTTTAACAAGTTGCAGCAGATAAAAGAAAGAAAGGGGAAAAAAAACTCCAGAGTAAAATATGCCCCTGCTGTCTGAGTTAATATGGTCTGTTTACCATTTTTGTACAGAATTTGTACACTTCTGTAACATCACTAAAAGTGCGCACATAGGTCATCTAGAAAAACATTTAAAAAGATGTTACCTCAGTCGGGTAAAGGCTTCAGAAGATGGCTTGTTGTGGCAAGATGTTTTATCTCCGCGTCAACTGGGGAAACTCAACATGTTCTCCAAGAAGCAGGCAGCTCGCAATGTCTGTAGTTTCTCTGTTCAATCCCATCTGCTCCAACGCCGTCTGAGTGCTCTTCAATAATCTACAGCACCGCAGATGTGCCGCGACACGCTGCTTCCGGCGCCCCGAGAGGGCGACACTAACTAATGTGGCCCCGGCAGGCTCACCCGTCCGCTCCAGGCAGCCCACCCACCCTCGGCTCCCCCGACCCCTGGCATCTGTTCCGGCCGCGGCGTGGTTGCGACGCGGGCTGTGGCAAAGAGCTTTGGATCCACGGACGGCCGGCCGAGCTGAAGGACGGCGGTGCTCGAACGCTGCGGAGAGGCAGCGCCGCGCACAGCGCTCCAAACGCGGACCAACAGCACTGCCTGGTGCACTTAAAGAGACACAACATAACAGCCGGGCGCAGTGCGCGCGCCGACTCGTTTGGGACTGTCTTTCTGGGACACGTTTGGCGACGACGCACTTATTAGCGATCATCCATGAGCAAATGACATTAGGACAGCGGGGAAATGTGCTTTGCAACGGAGTGTTCCCTCATACACACCACAAATGACAGGGAAAACAAACAAGACACTATTATAACAGTGGTTGTCAAACTTTTTACACCAAGTATAGACTACCACATCAAAAAGTGTTCACCCATGTGGCAGTAGTTGTATTCTTGAAAATAGATATTGTTGAAAGCAAATTAGTAGTTTTAAACCTGTTTGCGAGATTTGATATGCAAAAACTAGGCTGACCATACGTCCCATTTTGACCGGGACAGTCTAACTTTGAGCCTTGGGTCCCTTCACGTGAGTTTCGCCAATCGATATTACGCAGGTCATGTCCCGGGGTCCTAGCGTTCCCATTCTTCCAAAGACGTTTTAGGGCTACGTATAAATAAATACATTTTTACAAAGGGTGTAGTATTCCGAGAGAGAGAGAAAAATCACAAATTTACGAGAAATAAACTTTACGAGGGAAAAAAACACTTGTAAATTTACGGGAAAGATTGGCGAGAAAAAAACTCTGAAACGTGAGAATTAGTGGAGCTGAATTCTGGACGAGGTGCTGGCTTTTGTCCACCAGGAGCTAAATAATGAGAAGATTTGATAGTGGTTAATGGAGATCTTTACAATCTATATAAAATGAAAAGGCTGGATGGAGACGGATTTCTAAACTTTACTCGCTACACACGGCAAGCTACAGCGACGTTTTCTGACCCCCTATCAGCTGACTAACACTAACCAATCAGAAGCTAGCAGACTAGGTAAATGCAAGTGAATGACTGAGAACAGCAGATTAAACACATCGATTTAGCGACTTGTACCTAACTCTTCAAAGTGTGAATGCTTAATTTATTTCTCGTAGATTTCCGTGGTTTTTTTCCCCCAAATTTGCCATATTTTAATGTCACAAATTCTCATCTGCTTCTAATCAGCCCTGCTTCTGTGTCTAAGAATCATGGGAAATGTAGTCTTACAACTGCGGTCACAGTTTCAGTGCCAACGCAAAGCAGAGCTAGTTTTCTGGCGGCATATTTCCACTGTTACAATGCGGGACCGGCGTGATGTAAATGGTACAGCTAGCTTCCAATAGCTGCCGTGGCCAAGCAAATAAGGTTGGATAATGGTGAGTGCATTGTTTAGCACTGTTGAACCGTCAGCCAAGATGGCATTTAGCATCAGCTAAAGTAATAATCCCCCCCAAACCATCCCTGCCAGCCACCACCGCTGGAGACGAAGTTTTGACAAGCAATTAAATTAGATTTTTAGCTAAACTGTAACATCCCGGTTTTTATTTTGGGAAGTCTGGCCCCCTTAGCAGAAACGCAATTCTCAAACGTTCATGGCATGCAATTATGAAAATGCGTATTGTGATAAATAGAACACTTTCCAGCTTCAACAAAATAGCAGCGCTAGCAATACTAAGCTTGCATTAGAACTGTAAAAGCCCTTTTCACACTTTATCTAGCAGGGCACAGCTCATCAAAGCCATTCATTGTGTAGGTGGTGAGGGGCAGGAACCACGGAATGGAGCATTGCTGGAGCAGCGATGCACAGCGGGAGGACTTCTGCTGCGACGCAAGGTGCATCCTGATGTCAGACAACCGCCTTCAATTGGAGAGGAACTGGCGAAGTGTGTTTTTTTTTAGCGGACTTACAAGTAAGGACATGATTAAACATTTCGAGTTCCCGCCGAGTCATTCGTTTTTCTCTGCTCCTTGTGTTCTTTTCCTCCTTTTTGAAATGAGCACAGTCAGGGTTTTCTTTTGCAACAATGAAAGACATATCTTGTCGAGGCACCTGGTCTATCATGCTTTAAGTCGCTGATAGGTTATTCTTCCTCAGGTGCGGTGATTTCTAAAAAAATAAATAAACATAATAACTGCAAGCTCCCCCTTAAACACTGAGTTTAAATATAGGAAAATAACCAACTGTACTTACTTAAAATATGATTCAATTAAAATGTATTGCGCATAAAAGCGAAATGAAAATTTCTCCTAAATAAATATTTGAGGTCACAGATGGTGTAGTGGTAGAATTGCCTGACATCTGTGCAGGCAGTGTGAGTTCAGTCCCCACTCAGCAATGATGTGAATATGAGAGTGAATGGTACCGACTGGTGACCAGTCTAGGATGTAATCCGCCTTTTGCCCAAAGTCAGCTGGGATGGGTTCCACCTCCGTGGGAGCCTAAATAGAATTAGCGTATAGAAAATGGATGGCTGGATGGAAAAATACATGTAAACCGACAGTTCTAAAAGACTGAATGCAAATGTATTGTACTTCAGCCTAAATACAAGCTATTAGAAATATATAGTCTCTTGATTGAAAAACGTTTAAGCCACTGTAACATT
Organism: Leptonotus elevatus; assembly: GCF_054856555.1. Taxonomy (NCBI): domain Eukaryota; kingdom Metazoa; phylum Chordata; class Actinopteri; order Syngnathiformes; family Syngnathidae; genus Leptonotus; species Leptonotus elevatus. Next base: position 17,413,252 of record NC_141243.1, on the reverse strand, counting down.
ATGTGCAGTTCAAACATTTAATTTGGTGATTCTTTTGTGTACAACTAGAGCATTGCTGGCCCAATGGCCCAATGGCATGGCAGTCCTGAAGTTTGGGATTTGAATCTGGGCTGCATCTTATTGTCCGAGTTTCAATTATTCTCCCTACTTTTCAAAAAACAACATGTTCGGTTAATTGAAGTCTGGAAAATATCCATAGGTGTGAATGGGAGAGCGAGTGGTTGTTGTGGACCCTCCCACCCGCCATCTTATAAGACAAGTGTTATGAATTGGTATGTTAAAAGATGAATATTGATTCTGAATTGTTCCAGATGAGGTACGTTGTCACAGTTGGCTGTGGTTTTGGACCCAAGTGTGGGGAGGCCGAGGTAAAGTCCAAAACAAAAGGGTTTTATTAAATAAACAAAAACAAGGTGGTGCAAAACGTGCCGACAGGAAACAAGTCCTAAATCGAAGCAAACTCAAGTGGCGTGACGAGGAACTGGCAAGACATGGGAGAAACGACAAAACTTGGAAACAACAATGGACCGACACAGACTGGACAAACATAACAGACTAAGGCCTCGTCCAGACGGAAGCAAAGCCGACTTTGTTCCTCAAACAAATATCGTACACACAGAAGCATTTCAAGACTTGCGTGTGTCCAAAACGCTGAGGACGTTTAATGGCTGTAATGTATATGCCAAGTCTTAAGTGGCGCTGTAGCGCAGCCACAGGGAGTTGAATAGAAGAATCAGCTAGGAAGACAAACACTTTTTTTTTCTAACTTTATTGCAATCTACAGAACAAACATGGCTTCGCATGTATCAAAACAACATGAAAAAGACGAACACAGGAGAAGTGACAATGGCGGGTGATTCAAGTACAACACCGCTTGTTGAACGTGGGAATAAAAAAGCAAAATATTTAGCATAAGCAAGCTAAGGAAGCTGCGCAAAACGACGACGACATGGCTATCCGCCATTGTTGTTGCCAGACTGACGGTTCGCGCGCAGTCACTCGAGAATTGCCGCATACGTCATCACTGGAGGCGTATCCTGCATATGGTGTCCAGACGGACACGTACGGGGCGCGTTTTGAAATCTTTCCACTCTGGAGCCCGGTTTCAAAAGTGATCGGTTTCAAGCTCCGAAACCGCGCCGTCGTGTGGACGAACGGCCTAAACGGTAAGAAACTTGTGAGGATACATTGAAACTGACTTTTGTGTGGACGGGGCCTTAATACACCTCTACGCTAATGAGACACACCTGGGGAACACAATAGGCTGAGGGCACCGATTGGTCAGTCAAACTGGGAAGAAACACACAGGTGGACGTGATCAGACATAACGAGACAAGGGGACAAATCAGGAACAAAAACAACAAACACACCCATAATAAACAAAATCCAACCCCTACAAAACCGAAACATAACATACGTGCCACAGTTGTGAGCCATTATAGTGTTTTTGTTTAGTATTGATGGTTTCTATCATTGTGATGTGATAGCGGTGTTATTACGAGGCAGATCAAGTAATTGAATTCCCTACTGAAGGCACATGTACCAAATGGCGCTGCCCCACATTAGTAATTCTAATTAGCCACTTTGCTTAATGGCTAATGTTGCAAGCAGGACAAGAAGGCCACATATTTTGTTGACTTTCATGTTGTTCAAAAACACATTTTGATAGCACTTTTACAAATGTAAACATTATGACACAACAGAGGTTCCCAACCTTTTTTGCACCAATTTTGCCAATCGGCTTTACTTGAACTTCAGACTAGCCTGCATTACATTCAAAACAATAAGTATGCAGCATAAATATGAGTATAGTAGCATAAATATGAATTTGACTGAATGAATACGACTTTGTCAAACAAACAATATGTGCTAATCAGGGTTTTTCGTTAAAAAAAAGAGGAAGAAGTCCTGACAGAAAAACGAATAAATCATATTTAAATCCTAAATATTTAAGGTAATTATGAACGAAACTGTTACTGTTCCAATACCAGATTAGTGTTAGTACGATATTCACATATATTATACAGTCTGTATGTGTTATAGTGACACATCCGCCATTTTCATTTATACATTAGTATTGATACTTTCTGAGCATAATCGGTATCCAATACCACAAAATAGTGCTTTTTTTCTTCTTCTTTTGGCAGTTTTGAGGATTTCATTACCCCATTCATAAAGTTGTTGCCTCACATTTTGTTGACAACAACCACCAAGCCTAAGCAGAACCAATTTTCGAGGTTTTTAATCATCCTGCAAAGCAGCCAGGAAGTTGCAAATGCCATCAAACTCACAGTGATGAAAACTTAACCTTTTCTTTACACCTGCGCTTGGAAAATATACACACACATTTGTTACTTCTACGTATACTGCATCATGCTTTTACTGTCACAAAAGTTCAAGTCAATTTATCACACTCGTAGTCTGCTGGTGTAGATGTGCATCCTTTTTATTTTCAGATCACTCTGCATTTAAGGTCACGCACCAGCTTATCTTTTACAAAATATGTTGTACACTTTCATGTTCAAGGTTACAGAGCAACTCAGTGTTGGATACAATATCCAAAATAGCAACTGGACCCTAAATACGTGCAATACCAAGGTGCCACTGAGCAAGACAAAAAAGAAAAAAGACAATTTTAAAAATTGCTTCCTTTTGACATGTATAATGTACTCGATCGTACATTTCAACTGCGCTACATTAAAAGGACCTCTTTAAGTATTTTGTATTAGTCGAAGTACGGAATCGATTTTTGGGGGGTAAGGATTCCAAGATTGAAAACGCAGTGAGCTTGAGAATAATCAGTGGCAGTTTATAGAGCCGTTTTCATGCACAACTCACCCAAAAGAGTTCACCTATTTGAAAAGGAAATTATAGAGCGATATGAAATAGCTCTCCTGCCGGCGCAGTTAATGTGAATGTCTGTTGGGAGCTGCTGACTGCCTCAGTGTAAAAATGGAACATGGCAATAGAAGAGATAACATCACAGCCGATGACATTGAGCATCACAGTTTTTGTTTAGACTGCTGAAATAGAAAAAAGGAGAAAAAACGGTGGAGGTGTATGTATGTATGTCTTTAAGAACACACATTTTTATTTCCAGCACATTGTTTTTTCACACATTTTACTTAAACTTTGTAATACTTCCTTTGGTATATTTATTTGCATAATCTCCACTGCAGCTGTTTCCAAACGGTTTGAAACTGTTTGCTATGCTGCTTTACTGTATTGCATTACAGTGGGAATTATGACCAATATTTTATCCTTCTCATTAATTTATGTTGCCCATAAATTGGAAACTTGTCAATAGAGATGTTCAATACCACTTTTTTTTTTTTATTGATACCAGTACAAGTAAACAACTTTTGACTAGTCACCGATACCGATATCAAGTATTGATACCACTAGTACTTTTGATTCATAAAATTGCCCCCAAAAAACAATGACATCATTTTTTTAAGAAATATCTATATATCCTAATATAGCATTTTCCCTAGAAATTGCATGAAATTAATGGGGAAAAAATTATTCTTCTAATTTGTTGTTTCTGTGCGTAAAATGGTCAGTATCTGCACCGATACCTTGAAATAAGGACCAGGTATTGGCCCGAAACCGACACTCGGTACTCACGCATCTGTACTTGTGTAGTGCAATGATTATGACACATTCTACATCACTTCAGTCAGCCAACCACAGCTCACCTGTTTTCAATCAATCAATCAATCAATCAATCAATCAATCAATCAATCAAACTTTATTTATATAGCACCTTTCATACATTAAAATGCAACTCAAGGTGCTAAACCATTAAAATCTTTCCAGAACCTTTTTTCCCCCCCAATATAATTCTAAATTGGATAAATCCCATGTATCATTTCCAATTATACTTAATATATTACTCGTAATTATATAACATCTAGTCATGTGGTACACAGTTACGGCAATGCGTCAGAACCAGGAAGCTCGCAGTCAGAATAACATCCGGGTATTCCGTCCGTTCTATGCGTACTTGCAATTGGAACAGTACTTGGGCCGCGACTGATGACGTTTCAAGGACGTAAGTAAATAATAATAATAAATAAATAAAGGATGTTGGCATTTGTTTGCTAATCATAACAATCGTATCAGTGTACAGTCACTTTGTGTGGATTCTTCTACTTCCTGAGGTCACAAATCAAGCTCATGATTAAAATCATAATATTTGTGTGCATGTGAGCAAGCATGTGAATTGGGGTAAGGTTCAATTTAGGGTACGGGACAAACGAGTGTTTGTTTGTGGGCCCAGATGACGGTCACTTGTAACAGTTGGTTTTCAATTTTTGCCTTTTTTTTTTGTCGAACAAGCTTGTTTAGAAAAATGCACAGCATGTACCAATTCAAACATTTATCTGCAAATAATTACATTACGGGGAGGCTTTATTTTTGCCTGCTGTGACTTTGGATTTTAATCCTGACATCTGCTTCACCTCACTCCAACCCACATCCAGATGTTCAGCCGCTGCACGCAGGATTTCTGGAGTGGGATTGGTCCGATCATCCGTTGTGCTTCAGCGCAAATCTCCTTGTGTGTAAACTGTGCCTCTTCAATCAGGCCCATCACTCTCATCCCTGACAGTCTCCGCAATTAAATCAATGTCTTAGAGCAACTCAACTGGGCGGATCTTTAAAGAGCGTTTCCACGCAGAGGCTATTTGCATGCAAGCAGCCAGCGCGCACAAAGATATGCACGCGAGGATATTCGAGAGGACACCGGCATACTCGTCGATCAATTTTACGTAAAGAAGACTTAATGAAAAAATGTCGCCCTACCCGTGAGGTTAGTGGATGTCTCATGGATCATCAGCAGATTGAGTAGGCTATTAAATGTTGGCCTGTCCTTAAGGGATCTCGTGCTGACACAACAGAGATGACTGCGCATATTCCAGCAGCATTAATTCATGGTTTGCTTGTTGTCTGTGCTGTCGCCCGTAGTGCTGTCACCTACAATTACTCTTCTCTGCGTGGTGACTCAGAGATGGTCTCCAACTTAGAGAGGCACTTTAAAAATCGCCAGTGCGCAAGTGGCGATATTACTCACGCTGAATAAAGCAGACAGGACGGGACCACAGCCAAACAACAGCATCCCAAAATGTATCAAATGTATGTGTTTATGGGGGGCAAAAGGATTTGTTGGTTTATTCGCACAGACAGCGCATCGAGAGGCCTCGCGTCCCTCCATTTGCAAATAAATGCAAAGCATCCTCGGTGTTATCCGGCCCCGCTCGGAGACAAATGTATGCATTAGAAGAGGTCAGAAGCGGGGGTTCAATCAAGCAAGGATACAATTGTGGGCCAAGCAACATGGTGGCGGACTCTCATACATCTCCATCACAAGTTAGCGTCGTTACGTGTTGGCCTGTGTGATGTCGCTGCCGGTTCACCCCACTCAGATGCAGAGGCAAGTAAATAGATGATAATGGGCTCATTGTGCAAAATCTCCTCTTACAGGGGAACACGTTGGCGGAGGTATGGAGCTGCTGGGGAGTGAGGGGGCGGGGCATCACTTTGAGAATGTGACCAGCGGTGAAATCGTTCCTCTGATGGGTCAGTTTCATGTCGAAATGTGACAAATGTGTTTTGTACACACTCGCCAACAATTAACTTGGAAACGCGCGCAGCGGTACTGTTGGATCTCCTCTTTATCTTGTTTTGTACCGCAACATCTACAGCGTCATATCTGTTGAGCACATGCATGGGGCCAAGCTATTAGTGAGGCGTGTATGCACAATCTCATAGATCACCTGTTTGTATTCTTGAAGGAGGTTCCACCCAAGGGATTAATGCTGCAAACAAAACCTCATGGGAAATCTCACAGGGAGAGTGTGCAGCACGGGTTTGCGTGACAAAACAACATTGTCACACGTTTTTGCAAGGGGCAAATACACAACATGATATGCTGGAAGTTGACAAAGAAATGGATATTTCCTTTTTAGTTCAACATTGCTTGTAAAAACATTCCAGTGATGTCAGGAGGCCATGTCGTCACTCACTCATTGTTGTTCGGTTTCAGGTTTCTTATACATGAAATTAAACCGCCCACAGCTTTTGTAAACACTTGTGACTGGGAGCTTTTGTGTCTCTGTTTTTGAAGTGGTATGTCACTTTTAATTGTCATGTGAGATCAGAAAAGTGCTCATGGGAACGACAGTGTTGCCTCTCACAACTGAAACTTGACCAGTTTACGTTAAAAGAAAAAAAGTCAACCGTGAACATTTCTTGACAATGATATGTTATATGTGACCTCACTAGTCCAAACATGACATTCTGATTAATTATACATTTGTGGAATATGAGTTATGCGGTAAAATCCAGCCATTTTTTTATCCATCTCAGTGGGCGACCATTTTGCCGCTTGCTCTGGATTTAAGATGACAGCAGAGTTTCTCAGCTATTTTTTGAAGCTGAGCTGTGATTGGTTATTCCCTGAGACCTGAACAACTGCGATGTCATTTTCACTCGACAGCAAGTGGTAAAATGGCCGCCTTCTGATATTGATAAAAACTGTTGGATTTTGCTGCTTAACTCCTTTTCCACTAACACAATATTTGCCAAAATACCGTATTTACATTAGTGGGACTGCATAGAACAAATTTGACAATGACATCCCTTTAAAGAAGCAGAAAAAAAAAAACGGTGGTTGGACACGAGGTTACCACCAGCACACCGATTACACCCAAAAACACGAGTGGATTGCCTTGACTTCATGCAATTTACTTTTTAAATCATGTCTGTGCTAAATGTTTCTCAGGAAAGCAAATGAAAGGATATGAGCCAAAATATTGAGGACCATATTTTTGTGACCAGCACAAAGCGCAGTCTAATTGTGCGCATGGGTGGTGTGTTCTTTCTTTTGGTATTTTGGATGCATATTATTGATAGAAAAAGTTCATACAATGGGACCTTAAAGGCAGATTTTTGAATGAAGATGTCTTCCAATTACGCAGGTACAATATGCATCTCTGTTTTAATGCAGTCGCATTTAAAATTAGTAAAGCAAAAAATGTATAATTAAATAAAAAATAAAATTAGAGGCCACCAACTGTTGAAAGTGTACAAATACACTTTTACTATTAGCTTTACGGTGCTACTTGTACTCCATTACCATTCAGATCAGCACTTTGTAGACTTGCATCAATACAACTGGCCTGTTTTCAAAAGCAACTGGTCCGTTCCGTTCCGTCTTCAATTCCGCTTATCCGGGGTTGGGCCGCGGGGGCAGCAGCTTTAGCAGGGAAGCCCAGACTTCCCTCTCCCCAGCCACTTCAGCCAGCTCCTCCGATGGGATCCCAAGGCGTTCCCAAGCCAGCCGTGAGACGTAGTCTCCCCAGCGTGTCCTGGGTCGTCCGCGGGGCCTCCTGCCGGTAAGACATGCCCGGAACACCTCCCCAGGGAGGCGCCCAGGAGGCATCCGAACCAGATGCCCGAGCCACCTCAACTGGTTCCTCTCAACGTGGAGGAGTTGCGGCTCGACGCTGAGTCCCTCCCGAATGACCGAGCTTCTCACCCGATCTCTAAGGGAGAGCCCGGCTACCCTGTGGAGGAAACTCATTTCGGCCGCTTGTATCCGGGATCTTGTTCTTTCGGTCACGACCCACAGCTCGTGACCATAGGTGAGGGCAGGAACGTAGATCGACCGGTAAATCGAGAGCTTTGCCTTTCGGCTCAGCTCCTTCTTCACCACAACGGACCGATACAGCGTCCGCATCACTGCAGACGCTGCACCGATCCGTCTGTCGATCTCTCGCTCTAACCTACCCTCACTCGTGAACAAGACCCCAAGATACTTGAACTCCTCCACTTGGGGCAGGACCTTATCCCCGACCCGCAGAGGGCACTCCACCCTTTTCCGACTGAGGACCATGGTCTCGGATTTGGAGGTGCTGATCCTCATCCCAACCGCTTCACACTCGGCTGCGAACCGCTCAAGCGAGAGCTGGAGATCACAGCTTGAAGAAGCCAACAGCACCACATCATCTGCAAAAAGCAGAGATGCAATGTTGAGGCCACCAAACCGGACCCCCTCGACACTCCGGCTGCGCCTAGAAATTCTGTCCATAAAAGTTACGAACAGAATCGGTGACAAAGGGCAACCTTGGCGGAGTCCGACCCTCACAGGAAACGAATTCGACTTACTGCCGGCAATGCGGACCAAACTCTGACATCGGTCGTACAGGGGGACCGAATAGCCCGTACAAAAGCAACTGCCACCATTGATTTGAAAGCGAATGTCAAATCAATGGTGGCAAAAGTAACTGCCACCATTGATTTGACATTCGCTTTCTCATTTACTTCTGAGATATTGCTAACAAGTTACTTTCGCGTGTGCACCAGTTGATAATTATGTGTCATGTTCATTGACCTCTGTGTTGATTCATTATCTGCCTTCAAGCTGACACTCCCCAGCACCCACCCCAAGGGGCCCAATCACCACAGTCTGAAAGGATGCAAAGTGAATCCAGACCAATAAAAATACAGACTACGTTTACATTCAGTCAATATTCGGGATAAGGTCAAAATTCTGATTCCTGAAACATTCAGGAGAACCCGCCGGTCCAAATCACGGTGCGCGGATGAGGTTATTATGCAAACAGATATCATTTCCACTTTTAACTTTATATGGTGAATAAAAGCCATTATTTCCATGTCACTCACACACTAATAAAGCAGTCGGTTTCCGCCGCGCTCCAAAAGTATGGTTCTGCCCTGTGTCGCCATGTTTGTTTACCTCTGTTTGTGTGTTTCCGGTGGGCTTCACGCCAGATATACGGACTTCTATTACACAAATGATATGTGCGTATGTATACACACTGTGACATTTTTGTCGTAGAGACAGAAAATAACGTGAATTCATTGTATTCAAGTGAGTGGCAACGTATGATGGCCGCCGCACATACAAGAAGCTCAGACCAAGATTCCTTGCGAATAGAGCATGCACACAACAGAGACGAAATATACGGGTTAGAAAAGTTGTAACCGGGTGATTTTACACAGTGCGTGTTTAGATGGTCCGTCAAAACTCGAATATTGGCAATATTCGGGATTTGAAATGGTTATTGACTGCATCTAAACGTAGTTATAGTTCTGATGGTAAATGATGTATTTTGGGTAGAATTATGATGAGCACATAAAATGTGCAGTCAATAAGAATGACAGCTGGACAGTAAGCAGACCTCTAAATGTTAAAAACAACCACAAGTGTGCACATTTCTCTGCTCAAGGACGTTCATGACCATTTCTGATTACGAGCTCAAGAGAACATTTTCCACAAACGTTGACACAATGTTGCTTATTCTGGAGCCTACATCTTTTTTCCTTTTTGATAGTAATGGGAAACGTATAGCTGCAGTTCTTGATTGTTCTCCCCATGAGTGCAAGGAAACACACGGAGAGCCATAAAATACCCTCTATCTATTCCACGGTCATTTCATGACAAAAATGCAAAAGTGACAAGCGATTGAAGATCAAGGATAAAGAACAAAAAGTGTGATTGCAGCATAATTCCACATTAAGAAAATAAGGTGAAATGTTCATTCAGCTCACACAAGCTCAAGTTTCAACAAATTCCTACCGGCTGGTTATTCGTAAAAAAAAAAAAAAAAAAAAAATCTAACCTTGGCTTCTAGTCCCACTGAAGCAAATGTAGTTTACATGGATGGTTGCATCACTGCTCCTTGCAGCAACAACACTGATTGTTAATCAATACGCCTGTGGAGACACATTAATAGCTTGGTCTTACTGTTGCGTTTGCACTATGCACCAGTTTGTTTTCCGCAGTCGCATCTAAACAGTCCTCATCAGTCATATCAGTCAGAATGCGTCTTTTTGTGTCGCACTTGCTCAGAACTTCAACGATATGAATTGTCTCTTGAGCTGCTGAAACCAGCAGTTATCTGGTGAGGGTTGCAATTTCATCATCATCATCATCCATCATTACCATTGGAAAAAACACAGTCACCAAGTCGCCGATGTCATTGGATATTTGTCATGTCCTTTTAAAGATGCGGTATCAAAAATAGCATTAGGAGTTGATTTATTGAGTTTATTATTCACCGCTGCATCATTCTTATTTTAGAGGTGATAAGGACCGTCTGGATAAACGGAAACGCTGAGAGTTAAAAGGTGTCGTACATCGAGATCCGGTGACAGCCAGTGACCCTGACTTATTTTCCGTGTGACCTTCCGGGAAGCTGTGTGGAGGGACAAACGTTGGACTGATAAGCGTCTCTCGGCTCCATTAACACACACACACACACACACACACAAAGTCACAGCGTTTCGCATTAACATTCAATCTAAATCATCGCGCCATAGTTATGCCCGGATGTTTTGTCCCCGTCTTAGATGTGAAAGCCGTCTCTTTTTTCAACACTGGCTTTGGCTGTGAAACCTGATTAGGTCTCTTTCAGACAGCACATGGCAGCAGCGTGACATATGAGGTTCTAGTGTAACGAAGGGTAATGAAATGTGCTGAGATACTCTTACTGCGCTGGTCAAGGGAGTGAGAGAAAAAAAAAAAAACAGGTCTGCCTCTAATAAAGGCCAAGCGGGTGCATGAGGAAAGAGCAGGTGGAAGAGAATTGAAGAAGGTAGCAGCAGTCCTCATCTAAGAAACCCAGTCATGGCTGCAGGTATTAATAATTCAGCAGTCTCTTTGAAAACTACCACAAAATAGATCCTCAATAATTTAACGGGCGCAATGCGTTAATTCGAAATATCTATAATTAATTAGATTATCCTAAGCATTCCACTTAGATCGCTGGCAGTTGTACACTGGTAATCAATTGACAAACATATTCTTTTGTATTTTTTATACACTGGCTGACTGAGACGGACGGCGAAGTTCAACCTTCACTGTAATTGTTATTCCGCAAGTGTCTCAGTGTCACTGCTGCTGCCGGGGCTAGTATTACCGGAGACCTACATCTTTTCGGTCACTATGAAAAAATAATGATTCCTTCACAGAGTTTCATTTGATCCCTTTGACTCTGCTGACTGTTGTTTCTCATTAGACTGATCCGGCAAAGTTCAGGACGCTTTGGTCTGTTTCATTAAATTGTTTTCGTCTTCGGACAAGTGGGAAACTTGGGCCGCCTGGACGCGATCCATATTTCTCCTGCAGTTCGGTCGTAGCCTCTTTGTCCAGCACAGCACAATGAAGCTGTCCTCGCTGTGAAGGCCAGAAGCATTAAAAATGGCTAAAAGAATTACAGACATGAGACACATTCTTTCAAGTGGCTTTATTCCAATCCCTCATAGCTGCCAAACTGTCTGAGAGCTCCTCCTCTTCTCTTCTGCCTGCTTTTGTATTATTAATGCCTGCAGTGTGAATGATGACTGACAACAGAGACAAAGGAAGATTGTGGGGTGTGTGTGTGTGTGTGTGTGTGGCTTTTTGCAAAAGAGAAGGGGGTTTGTTTTGAAAATACCACTCAAACTGCCCAATAAACCAAGCTGGGTGGATTCATACAATTTAAGATAATTTAGCCATTTGTTATTTTTACACATATTACATGTCCATTGTTCGTCTTTCTTCCAAATTGTCTTTCTAACATCTAAGGGACAAAAATGACACACAGAGATCCCCATGGCTCCATTCTTCAGCACATCCACATGCACCCACTAGCTCAGATTATGGAAAACAACAAAATATGCTACATTAATTATGCAGATGACAGACAAATTTGCATAGGCATCTCTAAAGACGACTCTAATCCCATTCAACTGCTGAGCAACTGCAGCAAATGAAACAGTGATTAAATGTGCCAGATTTTTTCTTTCTCACTAAAGCAAAATCGAAAACTGAAGCCATTTTCTCCGGAGCAAAGAAAAGTGATTATAAATCAATGCCATATTTTTTTGCCACTGTGTTAAAAAATTTTATCAACCACAACCCAAGCCAGGAAAAAATCCGGTCTTGGACTTCAATTTGAGACAGCTACAGTCAACATTATTATCATTTGAAGATTAGGATTTGCCTCTCAATAGGATTAAGAAAGGCTTGTCCGTGTATTTTTAATCAGCAGGCTCAACTACAGTACTTTAAGTGTCTTTACAAATCTCAAACAGAAGATTGCGGCTGCTACAGTACAATAAAAATCGAATGAATTTAGTTCTGAGGTCAATTTAATGTCTTTTTTCCGCTGTTAGAAATCAAGGCTGAAATATTGCCATGGCAATATGTTACGTGATTTAGTGGCCAATGGAGAAACATGGGGGCTGCAATAGCTATACATACAGTTCCATTTCTGTCAAAAGCAATAATAACAATCAGAGAAGGTTGAGTACTGATACCTGGTATGGTTATAGGGCCAATACTCGGCCTTATTTCAAGGTATCAGTACTAGCGACTGTAGCCGATACTGTTTTACGATCAAGAACTAGAACTTGTAAGAATAGAGAATTGCCATTAATTGTATGCAATTTTGTGAAAATTTGCTATATTGGGCTATATCGGTCTTTACATTATCAGAAATGTTATGTATCAGAAGTACTAGTGGTATCTGCACTTAGTATCGGTATCAGTGACTACTCAAGAGTTCAGTACTCATACTTGTAAAGAAAGTGGTATCAAACATTCCTAATAATAATAATGATTATATGTAAAGATGGGCAAGTGCCAGAACCAGGTAGCATTATTGGGCTGATATCATTTTAAGGTATCAATACTCGCGGTCTATACCAGATATCAGCCACCCTCTTGTGGCTGTTTTACAATCAGGAACTAGTGTTAGACAAATGAAGCTTCGTGAAGCACTTGTAGTATTTTTTGACTCCTCAAGATGGCACTCTTGGTTTGAAGATGCAGTGGAAATTTAATCAATTTCCATTGCACTCGCATTTATCTTTAAGCCAAGAGCACCATCTAGAGGAGTAAAAAGAATATTGCAAGTGCTTCATGAAGCTTCATTTTCCCATCAATATCAGGAACTAGGAAATAGAAGAATAGAAAATTGCCATTAATTTCATGAAACTTTATGAAAAAATACTATATTGCGATACAGTATATAAATCTTTCCTTAAAATGATCTGTCATTGTTTGTTGTGGTAAATTTTATGTATCAAAAGTAGTAGCGGTATTGCATTAGTGACTACTTGAGTTCAACACTTGTACTGCTATCAGTCAGGAAAAAAGTGGTATCGAACGTCCCTAAATTATATCCGCGTTAAAAAAAAATCTTGTTTTGTGAAAACTAATTGTTCTGATATTTTTTTTATACCCAAAACAAAAATATTGAATGCATTTTCTATTCCCAAGCGTGTAACAGCAAAATGACTTATTGTGTGTGCTCACTGATGTGTTCGTTTATTACTGAGCAAGCAGGAAAAAGAGCAAACTTAATCTGGTAATTGGGGTTTGTGTCATCAGGAAATTGCAGAGTATCAAATTGTTTTTAAAGCACTGCCAACAACACCAGCCCTGCGGTGCTAATAATACATCAATGAAAGACATTCCCATGCTCCCGCACAGCCACCAGTAAACTCGCACCCCACTCACATAAGAGGAAATGTAGGTGAATAATTGTCAGCCAATTCGCTTGCCAACATCATTTTCAAGATGTTAAACTGCGACATGTTGGGAAAACATGTTAAAACTGGAGCCTGAGGGGGAAAACACTGCATCAGGTCAGGCTGCACTTTCCATGGGTGCATGCCTGCTTTTTTACTTTCTTTTTTTTCTTTTAACAGAATGAAATAATATAGATTTCTACGCAGCTGTCAAACGGCACCTCCGTTGTGACACTGTTCTCATTGAGCATGCCCAGGAGAGTTGACCCACTTTCTGATGCAATTTGTCTCAGTGACATACTCCTTCACGTCTGTTTTATCCTGCCAGTCACCATAAATTACTTCAGATGACCTTGAATGGAAGCAATAGTCAACTTTGGTGTCTCTTCAATGTTGATTTCGTTCAAAAACAATTACATTCAGTGTGGATCAACAGGATTCAGCTTAACGTTGGGTTTTGTGCAAGTTATATAATGTAGGCTTGCACACAAACTGCTCGGTGATAATACTCATGCTCTGAAATAACAAGTTATTTTGAACATTTAAAATAAATGACCAAATAAACAAATTTGATTAAACCTCAACCTCCAAGTCGGGATGAATTTTAAAGACTAATCCTAAAAGACTCCATCTGTTTGGTGTATTCTATATAGACTTTAACTATCAGGATTCTGAAGCTGATCACCGATCAGTGAGTGTTAAAAAATAATAATAACCAATCACAAATCCCACGGTTTCCCAGACCATGTTAATACTTGGGCGGGCCACCCAGGTAAACTGACCACCACCCAAGAAGTTTGCAAGAAAATTTACTGTCACTCACTTGTGGATCTTGAGGTGAGAGGAGATGCAAGTAACAGGAATGAGAACCCCCGCCTCCCATCAGCACCCCCAAGTAGATTTCAAATCTGTGGGAAACACTGAGATGGACCAATATATATATATATATATATATATTTTTTTTTTATTTACTGTACACTCCACCCCGCTATTTGTGGGGGATTGGGACCGGCCCAGGCCTCAAATAGCCAAAGTTTGTATGTAAATGATGCCCATTGAAATATATTGGGGAAAATAACAACAATTATACCCATCAAATTCTCCCAAAAAAGCTGATAAACATTCACTACACGAAAAATGTGATGACTACCCTTACTAAACCTTGGATTATTAACAACAGCAGCACAGAACGTCCTTGGTGTGAACACAATTGTATTTGTGTTTGCTTTAATGTTTTATTTTGCGGATCCAATCCCTGACATCATTGATCAATTGGAAAGTTATGACATTATGACCGATCAATTTAACAAAAAAACAAAAAACAGGTAAATATCTGCCAATCTGATCCAGCTAATTAAATCTGTGTAAAGTCTAATTGTATCGTTCTTCCTTTTATTTTTGTTGTGTACTACCGCCTACTGACTGCCTTTTTTTCTGACCTCAGAGCTGTGCAGTTGCAATAAAAATACTGTGGAAAAATGCAGAATTGTCATCTGAATCATTTTATTAAGTTTTGGGAGAAAATGTATTCATAGAAACCTGGCAAATTTAGATAAATTCTTATTTGAACATGATTTTGGAACATCAGTTCAAATGATAAATTTGCTAAGGCAAAATGTTCCACAACAAACTTGTCCAATTAAACCTTTTTGGACAATCATGCTGGAACAGAAAATGGCCTTTCCCCAAATTATTGGAAACAAATAATTGTCCACAATGTCTTGGTAAAATGGCAAATCGACATTCAGTAGAAGAAAGACAAGCTTCAGATTGATTAATTAAAATGTGCTTCCTGTATTATCTGACATTATCTGACATGGGGAGAAAAAAACCATGAAACTTCATTATTCTATGCGGCAAGGTGAGGACGAGTAGTTAACATATCCGCCTCAGGTTGGGATTGGCGCTGTTGTCCCGGTGCTTGTGTTGATTTCTTCAGTTACTCGGGGTTCCTGCACATTCCCTAAACATGCATCAGGGGTGTGCAGCCTTTCGCCTTCAAGGGACGCATCCAGAAAAATTGAAGGATGCAAAGGAAATTTGACATTGCCCAACTTGATTATACACGAGTAATCGGTAATAATATGACCATTTTTAAAGATGTGTTTACTTGAGTATCTTAATCATTCATTAGATATGGTCACAAATCAGACTTTAACAAAGACAGCAGAGAGTGGACGAAAACACTTTTGCTCTTGAAATCTGAACTAGCTTAATTTGTGACGCCGCATTATAGAGAAAGAGAAATGTTGGTACTATTTTAGTTGTAAATAATTTCTCTGTTTATCTATATGTAGGTCTCCCAGTCACACCCCTACACATCTACTTTTTCAACTTCCGCAGCCAATAGCGTTGTAGGCCATGTCAAAAGCTATTTTTCATATATGCTGAGGACCACGAGAAAATGGATGGTGGGCCACAAATGGCCCCCGGGCCATAGTTTTGACACACTGACATGTTTTGTACAGCACGTCGACAGTGTTGTTTTTAAAGTGCTTTATAAATAAAGTTGTATTGGATGTCAGGTGTTATGGTCTTTCACTTTTCCACATGCAGTAACGCACTTCACATTGACATCGCTTTCACCTACTGATGGCGCAGCATCAGGAGCAACTGGGGAGTTCAGTATCTTGCTCAAGGCCAGGAATCAAACCCACAACCCATGGGTTGGGAGACGACAACTCCACCAGTGAGCCATGCCGCCCCATGTTAGGTTAAATGAAGACGGCAAATTGTTCTTCGGTGTGAATGTGATTGCCAATGGTTGTTTTACTATATCTGCCTCTGTGATTGGCTGGTGACTCATCCAGGGTGTACCAAGCTACATGCACTAAATCAGCTGGGACAAGCTGCAGGCACCCTGAAAGGGATAAGTGGTGTAGAAAATGATGAATGGAGGACTGATTGTTCAAGCAATTTCCTTATGAAGACTTGTTCATGCGCCGAGTTTGTATGAAAAGTGCTGCTCCGTCTTGTGTTGTTTTTTTTTCTGAAGGCAAGATCATGGTCTAACCTTGGTATAATAGAAAAGAGAGTATTCATATAAATCTCTTTGCTTGCGTGGTTGATGTAAAATGTATTTTATACTTTTGAGTACTAAACGAAGGAAATGAAATGCCAATGTGTTCTTCATACCATGTAGGAAACAAAAAGAGATGTGTGTAGAGTTTAAAGCTAATAAAAAGTCAACATGGGCACAAGTTCATTTTAGGAGAAAAACACGGCCGCCCCTTGTACAGATCTACAGGAACATATTTAAAATTGGATAGGGCACCGATGGACGAGTCCGCACAGCTAAGACAGGTGTAAATGTGTGGGAGAGACAAAAAAGATGCAGAAGATTCATCATCCTTGGGTCAAATTCAATTTCCTACATTCCTTATGAGAGCAGACATGACATATTGCTATTTCTGTGCAACCTCATTTAGTCTGCAAGCAGATCAGTTCACTCCAAAATCCAGAGATTTATGCTATGCAGAGAACATATCAGAGGTGCCTGCACACCTACACCTACATCAATTCCAACCTAATCCAGAACGCAGTATGATTCTTCATGGGCGGTTTCCCAGAGCAAAGAGTGCCAAAGCTGCCTTTTTCTTATTCTGCCTTTCCTCATTTTCCAGGATTCAGATTGAAAGACGTTCACACAATGCAGAGGTCATTTTTTGGAAAGCTTTTTGTTACCCGCAGGGCTCATGCAAATGTAGTTCTGCTTGGATATCACCACACGACTCCAAAATCTCATATTCAGCCTTCAGCTCTGCTCAGTTATGGCAGCTTTCACACTCCTCCTGCATCTGCAGCATCTTTATGTACATAATGAATAAGCCACCCCTAAATGGCTGCTTCCACCACAGAGATGCTAGTTGCAGGAGATTGAAAAAAAAAAAATAACGTCAGGATAAAACACATTTGCAGTGTTTGAATCGCTCCCACTTCAATCAAATCATAATGAGCTTCCATTCAAGCTGCAAGACTCCGAGGGAACCTTTGGACTGTCGTATTAACTCGCCATATGAGCACTGACTCACCTTTAGCATATTACTACATTTGGGAGAAAGGCTAAGTGATGCTTAGAGCTGAAGTCTCATTACCAGAAGGACGTGTTAGGGACCGACCTCTTCTGTTTGCACATCCCCGGCAGCCTTAAAGCAAGCTCCGAAGAATCCTTATTAAACAAAGGCGAGCGTGCAGCAAGAGCAACACTGTAGCATCCCAGCATCAAAAGCGCTCATCTGCATATGAATTGTTAGCAAGACATGCTCATTAGCATTCCACTGAAGTGAAGAGAACAAGTAAATAGATGTGTTTACCCAGACAAAACCTGTATGTAGTCAATATGAAGACAATCATCACCAACACACAATACGAGTTGATTTATTGACTTCCACACTTGCCCTTTACGATGCAAATACAAACATGGGATCGTGTTTTACATTTTTGCATGGCCATAGGTTTGTGCCACGCAGCACAGCGCGGGGCAATGTATCAAATCCGCCCCAAGACCGAATCATCCGTATAAACCACAGATAAAGACAGAAAGTCTATGAGGAACATCGAACGTGCATTTAACAACAAGAGATTCATCTTATAGATTGTCTGCACAGTGAACACATGCTTCAAGCAAGTCAGCAACCCCAGGGAAACAAGATTATGCATTTATCACACGACTGACATTATGTATACAGCTAGAGCTGGAAAGAAGATAGACACACAGTTTTGAGTGAATAATCCAGTATCAACTGTGATTACTAATATGTTAATGTGCCATCATTCCAAAAAAAAACAAAAAAAAAACACTAAAAGGATTATTTTACAATTTCTTACTGATTCAATACTACGTGACATCTCATAACAGAAGCTCAGTAATAAGGCCCCATAATGTTGCATTTTATAGTAATCTAGTAGTTTACTATGCTGTTTATTTATAGTTTTCCCTTTTTACATTTTCTCGCAGAGGTTCAGCTCTTATTTTACATCAATCTAATCATTTCTCTTTCCCAGTTAACATCACCGTAATTTGGGAAAATCGATACGGCGACAGCGCGGGTCATTTCATATCCACAGTGGAACGTCCACAGTTGAATAAAGTCGTGCAATTTAAACCACCGTCACACATGATGTCACTAAGACCTCAGCAGATCTCATGAAAGTTCAGCAACTGAGAGAGCAATCTCAACAAGAGAAGAACAAGTGAAGGGAACATTTTCCAGAAGTTGAACTTCAGTTTTACCAAATGCTTTGCCACATGTGATCAAGGGATGGGTGTTTAGATGTTTTTATCTTTTAAAGTGTTGTGCTTTTACAGTTTTAAAAACGTTTTATTTATTAAAAAGTTGTATTCATTAATAGTGTAGCTGGTTATTTATTTAATTTCCTATGGCAAACATGTTTTCTTTTCTTTTTAATTTTTATTTTAGGAGAGCGAGCTCAGTATAGTTCATTCAGTAATTTTACTGATTCGACATGTCATCATCATTGCTCTCTGTGCGTGAGTATTTGCATGTGCGTGCGTACTCATCAGTTCACCTAAAACCTGCTAAAAATCTCATACCGTTCGCCTAAACCGAATACTTCAGAATCCAGCTAGAGTCGTGAGGTTGTCAGGAGACCAGAGGAAGGATCAAAGAAAAGAAAGGAAAGTGAAATCCAGCACCGACCAGACATCACCTACTACCCACCAAACATTTTTTTAAAGGATTGGTGAGTGCATATAGCAAATATCAGGCAGGTACCAGGCCTTATTTCAAGGTATCTGTAGTCTCGATGGCAGCTGATAGCCAGTAGCTGACACCCTCTTGTGGCCATTTAACGATCAAGAATGAGATATTAAAAATATAAATTTTAAGGGATACATACAATAGGTATTTCTTTTAAATTATCTGTCGTTTTTGGGTGAAAGTTTATGTATTAAAAGTACCTGTGGTATCGGTACTTGGTATCGGTATCGATGAATGCTCAGGAGTTGAGTACTCGTACTGGTATCGGTCTGAAAGATATGGTATCGAACATCCCTAATGTTTTTAATAGCGCGACAATTTATCCAGGATGCCACAATGGATTGTGTTTGACCTTAGAACTGTATATTAATTTATTCACTCCCAGCCATTTTCACTGAAGCCACCCCCTTCACTCCCGTCTGTTTTACTGGATTTTGACTGATTTTGCAAGGCCAACAGAATAACATCAAAGGAAAAATTTGAGTCTCTTCTCACATGAGAGGGTAAAAAAAGTATAGGTGTTTCCGTTTTGCAGTAATTAGCATTAGAATGTAGCTAAGTTTCATCATTATTCACAAACCTGTTGTAAACACTGGGGGAAAAAGCTTGTTGCAACGTGACCCTGATTGATCTCTTATACTCTGCTGCCACCTGCTGGCCGTTTTTTGTAATAACTAGCATTGCTTTAAGCAACCTCTTCAGGTCAGAGGCTGCATCAAAGCCTTCGGTATGCTCTAGCATGAAAAAACATATAAATGCGTTTTTGGGAATGACACTATTTAAAATTGAACAGTTTTATACGTTTTGGGGCGCAAATGAATTCATTATTATTTTTTATGTTATACTTTTATAACCAATTTTATACATAAAACAAGGAGAATTAAACATTGTATTTTTAAACACCAAAAAGGTTCTACCAAACCATACAATTCGATTTAATGAAAGTCTGATAGCTTAATGCAAAAATTTAATAGACGGGCTAAGTGAAATTAGCATATATGTTTTACTGTAATTATAACTGCAGTATATAACAGCTATTTTGACACACAAGGAGCAGCAACACATAAACACAGTATACAACAATACTCACAGGCATGTACTGTATTATTTCTGCTCTGTGGGAACAGCGAATATTAAAACAATCAAAACATGGTATAGCATTGTGCCTAAAAATCTACAATATCCATTAGAAAGCAGAGATGCAAACATTTCAACTAAATGTTATTAATACAGCACTTTAAAGAAACCATCTCTGCATACAAAGTGCTGTGAACCGCAATCATTGGGTCTCACTATTACGATCGCTATTCTACATCCTGAGTAGGCCAAATAAAACACTACCTCAAAATTAGTTCTTGCACTTAATAGCAGTTTGTGGCATCCTTGAATGGTAATGGTAAAAGTAATTAAATAAATAAAAATCACAGCATGTGGTTCTTTTGTTCGCTTCAAACCGTTTGGTGTTGAGGGAGGAGAGTGGATATTTATACTTGCATTGGAAAATGTATTATCAAAACATTTTCTATACCCACACGATATTATGTTCAATAATAATATATAAAGCGAATCTGCCAAATGACAGAATAGACTCCCTACTTTCTGCCTTGTCACGTTCTTTTATAATTGACAGTAGAAATATGTAAGTAAGACAAAATGAAGCCATCACTCCCATGGACTCTCAGACTGTGTTTATTTCGTCTAAAATGGGGCAATGATGTCATCTACTGGTGGTTGGGCATCAGTAAAGTTCTTTCCAAGTTTGACATTTACAGTGGAGCATAATCAGATTCTCCCAAAAAATATAATTGACAAGTATACTTGCCAAAAGCAGTGAATTTTAAGAGCAAGTATTTTGCACATATGCATGTATTTTGTCCATATCTAAAATATTTTTGTCATACATCTGGAAGTGTGTGGTCCGATGTGGCCCCGGAGTAGCGCTGATTAAAAAGCGTGGGCCCCTCCAGCATTTAAGTTGCCCATCCCTGCTTTCAAATATTTTGAAAAGCTTTATGTACCCGAGTTGACAAAGTGCTGCAGTGGGATCATCATGACGGATTCGTTAGGAAAGTGTCAACATGAGGGAAACAGGCACTTTGTATTATTTTCAGCACCAAAGCTGTAACTTGATTCTTGAGTCTTCACACACACACACGCCTGCGCTAATTAAATGTGATTGCATTCGCTTTATCTCCTTCAAAGGGCACCAAAAGGAAAAAAAGACCAACTGAACATTTTCACATCATAACAGGAGTAAGCCAGTGGCCCATACGACCATGCAAGCTCGTCAATTGCCCATTCAAACTCACAATCACTTTCCCTGTGCCGTGCATAACCATTTATTTACTGCCTCCTGGCCTGCGCTGTCCATGACTATTGATCTGACAGTGCTCCATGCTCTGATTTAGAAGCCATGATACGTTTCGCCATGAGCCAAATAGGAAGGGACTATTGATTAACATGCAGCTCTGCTAAGGGCGCTGCACTCTATGACAATTCACCTAATTCACTTTCAAACCTCATGAGCATCGCATTCACATTTGTCCTGACTCTGCTCTCCTCCGTGCCCCAGCTGGGTCATCCACTCTGACAATGCAGCCAATGTAGTGAAATCATCCACCCACACCCCAACAATGCATACCAATTGATTCTCAATAGTGGTGTTTTCCTCAAACTCAAATTGAGTAATGCTATTGAGAGTGAGTGGGCATGTGTGGTTGCCCTGCACAGTATATCAAATATATGTGTCTCCAAAGACGCACGCGAACATAATTTCAGAGAGGCGGGTTCAATTTTGCAGAGTTGTTTTTTCCTTTAGAGTTCTATTCTGCTGCTATACTGCCACCAAGTGACGCCCACCAGCAAGGAAACAAATAACATGAGAGCAACATCTTTCTTTTTTTAATTGACCAAGATGACAGCACACATCCAGTTTCACTGTGATAAATAGTGATACAAACTACAATACAAAATAAATGATTTAATATACGAGGCTGCATAAACGTGGATTTGCATGTAAATGGAATATTTGCTATTCTGCTTCTAAAAGGCATGTATTTGTTGCATATGATCATAAATAATGCAATAAGGCAACAGAGTAATAAAAAAACCCACACCACGTTGTTTGGACAAAGGCACCCACTGCTGATAATTATTTTCCATAACAGTTGCTTAAATTCCGTACAATATGTATGAAATTGACCCAAAATTAAAAACCTATCAAATAAACAATTACATATATTTAATATTGCAATACAAAATCCAAGTTGAAGCATATCAAGATAATATAATTCCAGAATTGGCAGTAGCGAGTTAAAAAATAGATATATATCAAGTAGATCAGATTGGTCTTTGGTGGCGACAACAATGCAACAGTTTTCAAGTTATTATTTGACCAATATTACAGTTGTGCTCAGAAGTGTCCAAAACACATTTAATGCAACTTTAATAGGATTTAAATAAAATATAAGGCTTTTAACAAATACAGTAACAAAGAATATAATGAGGTGGTCTCAATTCAATCATTATGTTCCCAAACAAAAATCCCCTACATTTCTCAAATTCCTCTAGAGTATGTGCAAACTTGTGAGCACCACTGTGTAATGTACAGCATACGTATCCTCTTTAGGACATACTGTGTTTCTACACACATACAGTAGATATAGAAGTATACACTACTGTATAGAGGAAAATAAATAAAATGATAGAGACCAAGATAAATCATTTCCACCAACAGTGTGACCTATACCCTGTACAATTGGGGGGAATCATTTAGAGAGGTGAGGTAAAAATTAACAATTGAGATGTGGTTGCACAAGTATGCACACCCACTTCTAACCGAGGATGTGGCTGTGTTAAGAATTAACGAGTCACATTCAAACTTATGTTAAAAATGGAAGTCAGTGTACACATGCCATCATTTGAAATGTCTCTGATTAACTCCAAGTAAAGTTCAGGTCAGCTTTTCCTGACATGTTTATGTTTTTCAGCAGATGCCTAAAGGTTTTGTGCCAACAGTGATGTCCTTGTGGTGATGAGGAGTGTTGTTTGCACCAAAACAGGCCTTTAGGAATTCTGAATGAAACGTTTCAAAAAAACAATTTCCCACATGCTTTTTGGAAGATCTCAAGTTTTTGTTCTTTGTTTGATGTCTGTTTTGTTACCGTACACTATAGCCAAGATCTATAAGGAAGATGTGAGATTTTTGTCACATGTGCTAAATAGCCAGTAGTTCTTTTAACATTGTCAAGCTCTTTGCAGCCTCTCTGACCAGTTTTCTTCTCAACTTATCAATTTTAGATCTTGTTCTTGGTAATGTTACAGTTGTACCATATTTTTCCTACTTGATAATGACATTATTCGCTGTGTTTCAAATGTCTAACTATGTAAGTTGTGACTACGAAAGTGTACGGAAGAGTCTACTAGAACATCTGAACTTTCTTTTTTGGGGGGGGGGGCACTTTTAATAGTTACAGGTGAATCCTCACTCGTAACATGAGTTTGAATGTAACTGATTAATTCTGTAAACATCCATAGCTAGTTAGTTGAGGCAGAACACACTTGTGCAACCATAAAATCTCAGTTATTTTTATTTTCCCTCTGTAAGTTTTTTCTCCTTCAATTTAATTTAACGTTAATGGAGGAAAAAGTTTCAAAATGATTTATTTTGGTCTCTATTTCACAAAGACCATTTGAACAGGGGTGTGTAAACTTTTTTTTTTAAAGCATACATTAATTATATTATTTCTATGTGACATGTTGAATGATTTGTTGTAGAAAAGATGTGAATCTAAAATATGCATGAATACAGAAAAAATAGAGCTGTACTGCTACGGAATCAAAAACTACATTAAATATACTGTATGCGTAGTTGTTGTTAAAAAATATATATATAATTTTCGAATTTTGTTTAAAGCTTTTGAGCATGTACATTCATTCAGTTTCAGTCCATGTGTTAAAATAAAATATCTAAGCTATAAAAGCCTGTGCATCTGTCATTTTAGGTTACATGTTTGTGTATATAGAAATTAATTTTATTTCCTCCCCAAAAAGATTTTAACACAAATCTGTGTTAAATCATGACTTATGATATATATGGCCGCAGCCCATTGTACTATATTCCTCCTGCGTACAAGACAGCATCAGCATATTTTTGTTAGATGATTCCGTTTTTGCATCGATATGAGTTCCTGTTTATGGGTACCGGGTAAAGCATTTGAATGGATTTGCAGAAATGTAAAGTTGTGAAAATTAAATGCAAAAACGATTTGCATTCACAAGCACTCACTTTCTATTTAGGTTCAGTAACACAATTTGGATTTCCAAACAAGGGCTCTGATAGACTGTGCTTGTCAGAATGTGTGTGGAGTTAAATCCTTGAGCTGCAATGACTAATTAGATAATAATTACAACAAAATAGATGTATTGTGTTCATAGTTGTAATGACATCGTGTCTCAAGTAAATTGTTGTTGCATTATACAAAACATTTTATAAAAATAAAAAAAAGAAACCTATCAGAGTGTCGTGTTAAGGTGCTCTGTTGATGTTTCAGCCACTGTGTTGCCAAGTTTTAGTTTTTCAGGCAGAGGATCCTCAACAACCAGCTCTACTGTGGTAGTCACAGCTGTTCTCAGTCTCTGAAAAGAAGAAAGGGGGAGACTTAAAACCAATATTGAAAATGCTGCCGCAGCTCAAGCGCTTGCGGTATACGCTCCCTCAGCCACATTGGATGCTCCTACACATTCTGTCCATCCATTTTCTATACTGCTTGTCCTCATCGCACTGAGCTGAAGGCTATCCCAGCTGACTACGGGCAAGAGGTGGTGTGTACACCCTGAAATGATTGTCAGCAAATTTCAGACCAACTAATAGATTTTAAAAAAAAAAAGACGTTTTTTTTCTCTCTCTCTCTCTCTCTCTCTCTCTCTCTCTTTAATGTGGGAGAGTACCTGAAGAAACCCCACACAGGAAGGCCAATCCAATAGCTGTATTAAAAATTCTGCCTTAACAATGCAAACTTAACATGCAGGGTTGCAGGTCACCACTATGTATTATCTTTCAAATTTGGTCAATTACTGTATTCCAAACATGCAAGTTCAACTAGAGTGCCACAGTTCTGTCAGGACAATTCAGGTGTAACTATTCCACTTTGCTCTGTTTGTGGCAGTGTGCCGACTCTAAATCGCATGTGTTCTTTCTTGACCCATTGGTCCGGCTAACCTCCTACAAAGCTTTATTAAAGAACTTGTAGAAGTAAGTTATTATATAATCTTTGTAAAGGCTCACTTCCTGATAAGGTTCATGTTGGATCTCACTAGAATGGACAGCTGCTGTCCTATATGTTGTGGAATTTCTGCAATGGGGAAATAACTTCCTGAGAAATGAGCTTGTCTTGTTTCAAAAGCAACAATTTGTACAGTCCCGGTGAAGTTGCAACAATTAAACTCTTGTTATCTATGTATGCTATGTGTACAGAAGTTTCTTATCAGTAGACAGTATGTGGCCTTGTGTTTCTCAATGTTGGAACGTCAATATTATTAAAAGCTGATGTAAGTAAGTAAACAAATAATGAAATTCCCACTACACTTGCGATGATGGTCAATGAAGATGTACAGATGATAAAACACTTGTCTAATGAAATTGTGTACAGGCTGCTAAAAAGAAAGTTTTAGCAACAGCAAATCAGTGAAACAGAGTTACAGAGTGAGATAGAGCAGCCAATAAAAGTGCACAACTATTTTGCACAGTCATGATCCCATACATCAGTCCCATACTCACCGAGAGAAAAGAGCCTTTGTTGTTATAGATCTCGTGAATGGCTCCAATGGGAATCCATATCAAAGAGACCAGTGAGACGCCCCAACCTACCCATTCAGCCCACAATGGGTACCTATACGTCCCATATTGCACAGGAGTGTACTGGATGATACTGGACACCAGTATGCACTACGAATGGAAAACATCAGGTTAAGTGTACAGTCATTTTTTGCCAATATTTAAATAAATATTCTATTATGGTTCTTTGTTTGTTTGTTTGTGAGGAGCCAATCTTGTTTTTCATGAAAATGCTTCATGGTCCGTTTTTTCAATAGCGTGATTTTTTTTAGGGCCGGCCCAGCACCTATTCCGCGTGAATAGCAAGATCCACTGTATGAGTTTGAATTAGATTAATAGACAAACTGACAGATAGATAAAAAAAAAAAATTAAAGCATGTAATTGTGTTCAACAAGAACCTCACCAGCACTAGCAAAGGACACACAATGAACCAGCAAATGCGAAAGTAGATGTTCACAGGCTTCCCTAGCATCTTCTCAATCATATATGAGATGCGGGGGACCCCTAATGGAAAATGACACGTTTCAATTAGATAAATGACAAACCAATGAATTTCTACTCGTGCCGGCTGCTTGTCAGTTTAATGCGGCTCCCACAACAGTCGTGCAATGTAACATTCACATTACAACACTAAATGAGGATCTTACCAAAAAAACAGCAGACTGCTAAAACTTCACAGAAAGCCAATAACATGAGGGATACAACAGCAGTGTAGTGGTCCATCAGCTGAAACACATATATACCTCCCTGAGAAAAGAAAAGAAAACAAACTGTCACTGGTGATACATTTGTAGCATAGCAATTGAAGAGATGAGAAATCGGACAAGTCACATGGTTCAAAGACATTTTCAATACCTTAGTAACGTGTGGAAGGCCAAGAAAAAAGCTGACAATACAGACAACCAGGGCCAGCAGCTCTTCCCTCTTGAAAAAGTGCAAAATTTGGGCTCTAAATTCATCTTTTATGAACGTCAAAGCCACCTCGACGTTGGCAAACTGCAACAGAAAGTTAACATTGTCTTACTTTCTGGTGGGGATGGGACTTTACCTGTAGTGACAATGTAACACAATCATCTTGCAAACATTTTAGAGCGGACCTTTGGGATTAATGACAACTCAAAAATACATTGAAAAGCATGAAGATCCTCATTCAAACTAAAAATTGTGTTATTTTTACGTGCAATGTATCCATCAGGTGGAAGTGTTATGTAGGCAATTATCAGGCCAAAAACACAATAAGCGAAATAGCTTGATTATCATCATTATGAGGGTGTAGGATTGTAGAACTGTCTGCAATGTGAACTACTTTTGTTTCATTTCCAAATGATGTGCCAATTTAATTTACAGTGATTTCTGGACTACAAACCGCTACTTTTTTCACTTGCATTTGACTCTGCGGCTAATACAAAGGTGCGGCTTATCCACCAGATCACAAGGGGGCGCACTATAAAGGAAGTGCAAGAGCGTCAGGCAGAGCAAAACAAACCAAGTGATCTCAAATACAGTAAGAGAGACAGAACGAGAGCGAGACAATTTGGCCCTCATTATGGAAAAGAAAGTAGCGGGAACCCTTATATACACCGGTGCATTAACATTAAAACACCTGCGGCTTACAGTCGGGTGCGGCTTATATGTGCAACAAACTCAAGTATTCCCCAAATTTAGCTAGCACGGCTTATAGTCAGGTGCGCCTTGTAGTCCAGAAATTACTGTAATTACAGTAACATAAATTCTTGTACAAATAGTGCATATTTTGTGTTTAAACATTAATTCAAATCTTATTTGTGTACTTGTCTTTTATTAAAGCCAATTACCTAACGCTATTATTATTGTAGGAAGTAAGGTCAATCATGAATGAATGGTTTGCACCTGTGTGTACGGGGTGGGCGGGGCCCTCTATATATGCGTATCCGCGTCAAGCCGTTTCTTGTTGTCGAATGTCAGGACCGGGATACCATGACGGTTTAACGCTAACGCTAATACTATAATACTAATACAAATGCTAACGCTGAGTAAAAATACTGCAACTACTGTTACTACACAAAATGTGAACAAGTCTGTGAGGTAGTGCGTGAGTGTGTTGATGTGTGCGTGTGAACAATAAACAACAGTTGAGTTGTATCTTCTTGTCTTGTCTACCCTTCCAGAGGCAGTTAGTTAAACTAAAGTTTAATTAAAAACTGGACAGGATGCTTACCTGGCTGTCCAGTCCAAGACAAAGCAGCATAAAGAAGAAGAGAGGAGCCCACAGCTGAAACGCGGGCATAGTGCATAGAACTTCAGGGTACACAACAAACACAAGACCAGGACCTTAGAAAAAAAAAAAAGGGGGGGGGGGGGGAAATCACAGTCATAATTTTGTTTGCATTATAAATACAAATGAAAGACATTTAATAATTACATTTTGTTGTTTTATTTCTGTAGGCATCAATCTGTGATGTTAAGTGGTGTATATGTACAATTTACCTTAATTATAAACACAATAATAATAGAAAGCACCATCATTTATTGACTATTATAGTTTAGGTTTTTCTTAATCCAGCCAAATGTACTTGAAGAATTAAATCACCTCTTTCAGAGTGCCATCTATGGCCATTATTTACTTGGGGATTACCAATAGAATGAGTTGGGAAAATTCCTTCAGTTGTAGTTCTCCCCACCACACACCTCATTATTAGAATTTACAAAGGGACCATAAGCATTCAGTGTTAGACATAAGAGCCACCTCAGTAGCGTTTTAAAAGCCATCTTCAGCCAGTCAGATCTGAGCACCATTTATTTCCAAACCTACTGTGCCAAAAGCAATATTTCTTTTACAGTTTTGTAAATTTGGATCGGATTTCATAAGACTATGCCAGCACTAAATGGCGGGTTTTGTGAGAGTGTAAAGAAACACACACTTGGCTATTATCCGGCTTAACATCTTGTTCATGCATCATTGCATTGATCAATTCCCAATAATCCATTCATGGTAGCGCTAATCCTCACTCAATAAGGTTGTGTGCATGCTGGAGCTCATCTCAGGAGTACACCCTGAACCAGCCAGTCAGAGGGCACGGTCAGAGAGCACGGTCAGAGAGCACATTCCACAATAATCGTCAATCAACCTACAATGCATGTGAATTCATGTATAGTGGGAGAACAGAATACCCGGGTTAGGGAACTCACGCAAACACTGTGAGAACACGCCCAGATGCATATCTATCATCATCCGAACTGTGACGCAGATGTGCTAATAAATTTATGCTGATGGCTTTCAGAAACGTATCCTTGGTGCCTACCATCTGTAGATATGTTGTCCACAGGGAGGTTATGTATGTGTGCCATGTATCCAATAGCTGAGAAGATCACAAAGCCAGCCAGAATACTTGTGAATGAGTTGACGAACGATACAATCAAAGCATCTCTGCAAGAGGGGTAATAAAAAAAAAAGACAATTACTTGTGGCTGAAATTATTAAAAGATAAACACAATCTTAGCCTGGGACTGGCCTTGCTGGGGTTCTTTGCCCTACATTGTATAGGCCGGGAGCCAAGTTCACTCCTCATGATGATTTTTGTTACCTTTTTTGGACTATGATTTTCTGTTATCTCATACCTTAGGGCCATTACAAGTTGATAGGGACCACCCCCAAATCGGGGCCATTTGGTCACAGGGGCCAAAAACACCCCTTTTGGGAAAAGCTTCTGGCGAAATTGGGTAATTGCAAATGTCAAGGTACAGCTGCAACTGCATAAAAGGTCAGAAAATTCTAAAATTTTGCATGGTGACACATGGGGGAACTAGCAGGAAAATAATCATGGGCTTCCTGTATTTCAATTCTCAAATATCACCCTCAACATACACTAAAATATATATTTTTTTAAATGTCTCTCCACTTGTGATGGCCCAAGGTATGAGATAACAGGAAATCATAGTCCAAAAAAGATAACAAAAAACATCCTGAGGAGTGGATCTGGCTCCCGGGAGCCTAGTACTTGTCTCGATCAGTGAATGAGACATCATTTACATTACCTCACAATGTTGTTGTTGAACTTGTTGTAACTTGCCATTGAAATCATGGAACCAAAAGCAATTCCCAGGGAATTAAACACTTGGGCAGCTGCGTTTACCCAAACCTGTGTGAGGCAAGATTATTTTAGTTAACGATAACTGATGAAATAACTAAAATTGAGAAAGCATTTCGTTAACAAAATCAAATAAAAACAAATATGCTTTTTTTTTTTTTAAACAAAAGAAAACTAACTTAAACTATATTTAACGCTTACAAAACTAACTAAAATGTATGATAAATATAGCCAAAATGTCCTTGGCAATTGGCAGTTAATTTAATACATGAGCCTTTGGGGTTGATTTTACATGTAATTTTAGATGTATTTATTGGGAATGTCAAACAGTCGTCTGGAAGTTGTGGTCCTTTTACTGTGGTTCGCGTTAAAACTATGTCATAAAAAGCACCAGATGATGTCGCTCCTAGGCAACAGCCATACTTGCAGCTGAATGGCTTTCTACCTCAGCCCAAAACGTGACGCTAGGTAACGTTAATTTTTGGGTTCATATATGAAAATATATTTACAGTACATATACCGGTACATAAAAAACAGTAGACAGTACAACCAGGTTTTATACTTCAACAGGAATTCAAGCCATAAATCCACTTAAGAAGTTGTCAACATGGCAAACAAGAGATGGAAAGCGAGATCAGCCTATCTTTAGTTTAGACATTAGGGTTGTGATTCATCGGACTTTAGAAGCAGTGTTATGTACTGCACTTCAAAGTCGGTGGACTGGTATGCAGTACCTATATTTGATTTGTGGATGGGTATTTTTAAGATATTGTTTTTGTTAAATTTTTAGGACACAATACTTAATGTGATGCTTTGTTACATTTTGCATACAAGAAATACACACATGAATTTAAAAAAAAACTAATACTAAAGTTAATAATAGCTCAAATAAATAGAAGCATTTTCGAAAAAAAGAAAACTCATAAAAACTTCCAAGCCCACTTTGTAAAAAAAATGAACACAAAAACAAATAAAAGATAACTACTGTATAATGAAAATCCCAAACTATTATAAGACAAGTTTCAAACTCTCTTGATTGCTTCATATTAGTGTACATTTAATACTTGAGGAATGAATTAACAATTAACTTATGTAACCAGTGTGTGTGTCATTATTTTAGCAGGGGATTGTGTGGAAGAATGTGTCATGATGGTAATGCAGTACTTCAAATCTTCTCAACTCTACATTTTCAATATTTTTTTCTCCCAAACCTCAGTGGAACAAACTACCGGTTATTTTTTAACATTACATTGCTGATTTGCATCCCCACTGACTGTTTATCTTGGAGCCAAAGATTATCTTAGCCTTTGTCTTCCTTTATAAAACTATTTGGATATATACACCTCCCACACACAGCCAAGTTACAGGTAGAAAGTTGCATTTTAACAAAAACAACAACTTTAAAACATCCTAACTATGTAGTCAATTGTATTGAAACAATATTTCACCTTCACTTTAAAAAGTTTGTTCCAGACAGGAGTCACAAAGTACAGGACACCCTCCTTGGCACCAGGCAGCTGCATATTGTTGATGAGCAGGGCAAACAAGATGAAGTATGGAAATGTAGCTGTGAAGTAAACAACCTGTAGGATGGAATCAGTAGGGGATGCTTTAAAAAAACTTTTATGGTAAGGTTAGAAACACTTGAAATTTAGATATATTTTTTTCAAGTCTGCACTTGTTATGAAAATACCTCCTCTTTTTTTTTTCTTTTTTTTTTACTTTTCAGTAAACAATTAAGCAGATCATTTGTCAAGGTGAACATTGCAGCAAGGATAATCATGCAAAACGGCAAACATATCTTGTTTGTTCTGACCTTGCCAGATGATTTGACACCTTTAAAAATGCAGAAATACACAACAGCCCAGGCAAGTAACAGACAGCCAACGAGTTCCCACTGAAAACCACCGATATCGTCAATGCCATTGGTTTTCTCCAGAAGCCTGTGACTGGTAAAAAGACAAATGATTCATTAATTCAAAAATATTTACACCAATAGGAATAGGCGGAGCCCATTGATCTCCCTCTACAAACTGTCTATATTGTTGAGAAAAAAAGTATCTCTCTCTCTCCCCCTCTCACTCCTCCTTTCTCTCTCCCACCCTCCCCCCTCTCCCTCTCACTTTCTCACTCTCTCACTCTCTCACTATCAAAATGAAGGGCTTGACCAAGGTTGCTGTAGTTTACGTACAGTATGTAACATCATATGTTAAAAAAGTTCACATTTACAGACCTTCACATTTTCCTGATTGGCGCGCTCTTGACCTATGACTGGGGTAAAGGTTTATCTTTCAGCAGAACAGTGAGCCTTAGTACAAGGCCAAAAAATAACAAATAAACACTGGATTTAGGACAACTTTGACAATGTCCTTGAATTCCGTCAGAGTAAAGACTTGAATCTGACTGAACATCTCTGAAAAGACCCGAAAATGCACCGTCACAGTCACAGCCCATCCAAAGCTTATTGCATAACATTCCAAAATACTTTTTTTAAGGCTGTAATGATTGCCGAAGGTGCATAAATAAAGTATTAATCGAATGCTGGGAATATTGATGTATATACTGTACGATTTCTTGGTTTTGTATTTTTAATAAATTTGCAAAAAGTATTGTGTGTAGAATGTTAAAGAAAACAATTTATTCCATTTTGGAATAAGACTTTGACATAACAAAATGTGCAAAATGTGAAGCACTGCCGGTGACAGCCAAAACAAATGAAAATGCAATTAACGCCTCTCACTTGAAGAACTGTTGGCTCGCTGACTGCAGATCTGTGGCGTTGCCAGAAAAACCACTGGAACAGTTCTCAAAAACATTCCAGGTGTTGTTGCAAGTCTTCCAAGGAGGTGTTGCTCCAAAGGAGTTAAACAAATAGAAAAGGGCCCAGCTCATCAACACGTTGTAGTAGGTGCTGAAGACGTAGGATATAACCACAGTGGCAAGGCCCACACCTGCGATGAAAGATTGGTTGCCAAACATCATTGTGAGAGACAGTATCTTAACACTTGCCAAAACTTGTCAGTTAAAGCCAAACATACACCTGTCTCAATCTCTAATACACATGATGAGTGGATATAAAAAGTCTGCACACCCCTGTTCAAATGCTTTTTTTTTTTTTTTAATAAGACCAAGTTAAATAATTTCAATTTTTTCTTAATGTAACCTGCAACCTTTACATTTCAATTAAAAAAAAATAATAATGCCAAGAGCGGAAGTAAACAGAACTGAAGTAATGTGGTCAAAGGGAAGGTCACTATCAAGTGGAGAAAATATGGCACAATAGATACCGTAACAGTAACAATACTAAGAACTCGACAATCCTCTTCCAGAATTGATGAAATGACAAGGAGAAAATTGGGCAGGAAGACTGCAAAGAGGCCGATTGCAACATTGCAGGAAAGTACTGGGTGTTTAATACATGTGACAATAATCTCCCGTCTTCTTCACACGATATGTCGGAGCTAAGGCGTGGCAAGACGGAGGCCTTATCTTACGAACTTAGAAAAACATCCAAGCCCAACTAGTTTTCAAAAACACAAGTCAAACCTTCCTGTGTGAAAATGTGGTGTATGGTCAGTAATTGTTAGTAACTTGCTACATTTTCTGTGGTAAATTACTGTCGCTGTCACATGACACAGTTTCACCAACCACTAGCAACAACTGACTCCATTTTATCAATCACACAGAGCCAGGCAGCCACATGATCACTGGCTCTGCGGGCCTACAGAAAAGCAAAGTTGTTTTTTTTAAAGCATCGCAGAAATCTATATTTACCTTACTGACTATGAAACAGAACAGCTACGTCATGCGGGATCATCTGTGTGTGCAAAGCTATTATTAAAAGGCTGTATTATTGTTGTAGTTAAGGGGGAAATGTTGGGCAAAATCTGTTGTAGAGGTTATAGATCACATTAAATAGTGGAAAAGGTTTTTAAATAATTTATCTTGGCCTATTTTTTTCATATAAATAGAACTTGGTAACTTGGGGCGTGTAGATTTTTTTTGCTGTACAGCTGTCAAACATGTTTTGCACTCTAGAAAGTTTTAGGTAATGGCTTACAGAAACAGCTAATATTCTGGTGTTAGCTAGCCACAATTATTTTTGCGCTGGGAGAATAAAATAATTAAAGGCTGAAAAACATATCAGTGTCAAAATTACGGAAATACATTAGCCAAAACAAGCATAAACTTCCTTGATTCATTTGTCCCCCACCAGTGCATCCAAACCAAATCAATGTGGCAAGCATGCAAAAACCCTTGGGAGCAGTTGTTGCTTCACCTCTCTTTTTCTGTCATTTTATTACCCCGGCCCGTGGCAAAGCTGGGAACACGGGCATGCTATGCTATAGCATCCTGCAATTAATTAAACATTAGTGTGGGTACTGAGTCAAGAATTACCATTGAAATCACTTGATTGGTGGGTCAACAATATGGAAAATTGCACAAAGTTTCATGTGGCAATCATTCAAAAGAGTGTACAAAAACAAACTACCTGTTTTCTGCCCCTTGTTTATCACAGAGCATTAACTTGGGAGAAAGGAGTGATAATACAAGTGAGGGCCCATGTTTTGATCGGGTAGATAATCTCTGTATTTAAAGAGAAACTATGGAGAAAAACCAGTTAGAACAATAAAAACAGCATCATTTAAATGAAAAGACGTTGGACATGTTGATGGCTGAGCGCTTGCGGGAATACAATACATGTTGACAAAGTTTCAGTGCATGCCAACATAAACTTGGGAGATGCTTGAATGAGTCATATTATTATGTATCCGGAACGTGATGAACTCAAATTGTATCATTGTTTTTATGTCAAACTGAGGTCAATAACCTCTGTGGAATTACCATTAGCCAAGCAAGTTCTCATCCATCAACATGATCAAACAATAAAAGGACTTCATTCAAGGAAACCAGAAATCGATTCAAATTCAACAATGCAACAAAATATTCAAATTGACACTAAATAGAACAATATCATCAAGTCAAGCTGTATATTGTCATTTTTAAGAATGATAACTCATAATGATTATATTAAATTATTTTCCATTTGCTTCACATTGATTTTCTTTTTTCATACAACAATGTCAATGATTCATGATCAAAATAGCAGAATTTGCATATTTCATGTTCGAATACATTGGTAAAAAGGGAAGAGCAGCTGAGTGTTTCCCACACCATGTTAATACTTGGGCGGGCCACCACCAAAGAGGTTTTCAAGAAAATGTGATAAAAATATATTTTTTTTAAACTAAACTCGTCGCAACCGGATATACCGCATGTAATGTTAGTTCGCCGTCAATTTGTGGATCGTGAGGCTAGAGGAGACGCAGTAGCAGGACTGAGACACCCCCCTCCCCACTGTACACCCCCCCGCACGCGCCAGAGTCCACCCACCCAAGTAGATTTATAATATGTATGAAACACTGGAGAGCGCAATAAGTGACTCAAGCGACTATGCAACCATTGACTAAAGTAGGCTGCCTAATCCTGCTGTATATTTAATGAATGACACATGACATAACCAAGAAAACAGGTGAGCCCTGGCGGTCGTTACCTGAGCTGTTAGGCCAGGGCTGGACTGGTAAAAAAACAAAAACAATAATTGCCGCTGGCATTTTGACTTGGGGGGCCGCCGGCCTGGCCCGTCTCCTGACCACCCCTGACTACAACGTAGCTCTGCCACTGATGTTGATTGCTATGTGCTAATGTGCAGCCTCATCTAAATTGTGAAAAATAATAATTAAATAGCACCACATCGGTCCCAAAGGATGCCAGCGGATTGGATCTAAGTAAAGTGTACTGTGACCAATAGAGACGCATTAAAGCCCACAACTTACATTCAGTTTTTGCAGCACTTTGTGAATATGGAATCGCCTATCCATAAAACTTTTTCAAAATACAAATAATAAAACTCTGTAAAATGCAACATGACAAACAAAAAACGAATCTGCACTTTTCCACAAAGGAAACACTCATATTTAAAGCAAGAGGACTGAGGTCTTACTGATTTGAAAACATTAGGTGTAAAGTTGATAAATGTATTACAATGAATTAATTCGTACCTACTTCTATTTCCATTTTTATCCCTAGAGGCAACATTGTTACAAAATCCAAACCATTCTGATGCAAATCATCATCCTGAGATGGACTGTCTTTGACTTTAGAAATTCCACTGCACTTGATATTTGGGAGCTAATGTAGCAGCAGCAGCAGCATCTAGTGACAGTACAGCTTGCTTTGCCAAATGTTAACATACACACTTTGCAGAGCAGAAGAAGATCCGATCTAACACACTGACTCAGACTTCATGAGAAGCCCAAATTCAAAGGCCACGGTGCATCACTTCATTAGAGGGCTACAATAAATGAGTTTCAGCTCCTTAGTATTGCTCAGCTACTTAATGTGATACTTAATTAGTGCAACCCAATC
Organism: Leptonotus elevatus; assembly: GCF_054856555.1. NCBI lineage: Eukaryota > Metazoa > Chordata > Actinopteri > Syngnathiformes > Syngnathidae > Leptonotus > Leptonotus elevatus. The sequence continues at coordinate 17,376,658 of NC_141243.1, read as the reverse complement.
TCATTGTCAATGTCACCTCCCAATAAGGTTCTTTGTGTATGGTAACAGGCAGCAATGGATACGCATTAAGCAGTGTAGTAAACGACTGGATGAATCTTAACACTGAGAAAAATGTTCATGTCATAATAAGGCCGAAGGAAGGAAAAAAAAGGACTGTAGGACTGAAAATCCATCAAATAAGTAACTCACCTTTTAACAGAGGGCAGACTTTGGCTAGAGCGTGCACTGGCCCTAGATGAGTGAACTGGCCAATCGCAAACTCCATGAGAAGCAGTGGGATGCCACACAAGAATAACATGATGAGATAGGGGACCAAAAAAGCTCCTGGAGCAATGGGAAAGAAGAGAACAAAATTATAGCTGATACTTCAGTCAGTGAGTTCTATGTATAGTGTGAATCTATATATATATGTGAATTAATGCCGGTCGACTTAAGGACACCTCTTACGTGTTTGTTTGTTTTCATTTTAACTTTCCATTTTTTAGGCAAGGCAGTTTTATTTATATAGCACATTTCATACACAAGGTAAATCAATGTGGGGTTTGGGGGGGGGGAGTATTTTAAAAAGAGCCCAATCATAGGTATGGGTGAAGCAAAATAGGCCATTTTTAACCTGGATTTAAAAGTATCACACTTCGGGCTGCCTTCATTTCATTTGACATCTTATTCCATTTCTGTGCAGCATAACAGCTAAATGCTGCTTCACCATGTTTTCTTTGAACTCTGGGATCCACTAAAAAGTTACCCAGTTCTACAGACCTCTGAGCCTTACTTGGTTCATATACCATTAGCATTTATTTAATGTAGGTGTCTCAAGCTCACGGCCCGGGAGCCATTCCTATTTTAATAGGGCCCAAAAAAATGTTGTTGTGTCATTGCCCTGGGCGTAGAGCCAAGGCTTCTGACAGATTTCGGCTAATTGTATAATTATGAAATGACACTAAGTGGAAGGAAAATAAATCCTTTCACACAGTTTCAAGTCCATATATTTTTCAAAACCTGCCAAGGTTAGCAACGAGAATTTCAAGAAAAACTGGAGACGGAATTTTTTTTGTGTGTGTTGAGTACAGGGGCTCACTGCCACATCTTAAATGCATGAGAAAGTTGTGGTGTTCAAAAAATCACATGTCTCAACTGTACTCAACCAGACATGCTGAGGAGTAGGCAAAGTCCCAGGGAAATGAGAAAGAGGACCAGCAGGTCATCGACCAATCCTGTTGACGTTCCAAAGACCATGAATGCTCTGAACTGTTATTAATAGAGTTTGAGAAAATTGGATTACAGTAGTTTTATTTTTTTCATGATTGAACCCCTTTTTTGTGTCATATTTGGTGGTTTACTTTATAGACCATTAGCAGAACTTTAAAGGTGCACACTGGCAGCCACACTTCCATCAGTCTGCCCCAGGGCAGAGTGGCTATGTACGTAGTTTAAAGCGCGATCTGTTGCATTATTATTATTATTTTTAAAAATAAATAAAAAATTAACATATATAGGCAAAGTAACTTTTTTTTATAATAATAACTAACTCCACTCAAATAAAATAAAACTATGGTGAGTTCATGTTTTGAGTCTACTCTGGTGCATTTTTGGATTTAAATAAACAGTACATTAAAATTTAAGCCCATGGGTGAACTTTGTAGAGGGGAAACAAACTACAGTAGCCACTACCTGAAAAACAAAAATAATAATAACAAAAATAATTGTGTATGTTCATTCAAATGTGAACTTAAGTCTGCTGGTCTGAGCCCTGAAATTCTAGGGCTGAAAATGAGTCCCAGTCCGGCCCTGCTGAACGCTACTCATATGATTCATTCGGCATAGTGTACCTCCACCGCTGCTGTAGCACAGGTAGGGAAACCTCCAGACATTGCCAAGGCCAACCGCGTAGCCCACCGTGGCCAGAATAAACTCTAGCCGCCCGCTCCATGTGGGTCTCGCCACATCCGTCTCTCCAGGGGTCACTTGGACATCCGAGGTTAACAAAGCTCTCGTTTTCTCGTCACTCATGGTCAACTCACCCGCGGCGTCTGTCACTGCCCAGTGGTGAGATGATGAGAATAAATGTACTTAACTGTAATGACCACGACTAAACAAGAGAAAAACAAACTAAAACACGGATTCGTTACACACGAAGTAAAACCAGTTGGTGTTAAAAGGATGTAGTCGTTATGGTTCCGTGGATATGTAAAGGCGTGCATTTGGTAACGATCGCATCGTTGTCAAGTTGGGGATTTCTGGTCAAGCTTGATTTCAAAATAAAAGATACATGCTTATAATTTACACAGTTAAATTGGTAGCTGTTAACAGCTCGTGCTTTTGCTCTGAAAACATTATTTTTTTGCCGGAAGTTTTAACGCCACCTCTCTTCGCTAACTTGCAGTCAAAGTTTGTTAACCTCGTGGAGACTGAGGAACAATTTATAGATATACCGCTTTTAAGAACTGTAGGGTACATCGATGTAACCGCCATATTGGTTGTGGAAAAGAGAAGCGCTTCTGATTATTAATTATTGCTTGTAGGTAACTAGCGAACATCCATGATCTTGTGACCATCAGTTTTATAAATTGTGAGTGTGTGAGTGTAGGTGTGTGTGTGTGTGGGGGGGGGGGGGGGGGTATTAGTGTTTATGTTGATAGTTGCAGATGTGCCGCCACATCCAATGGGGCGGACGGACTAACGTATCATAGCACTACAGCCAACTCAATGTGGCCGCAATGTATCCTATATATGTCTATGTTCAAGCTGATTTACAGGGTCAGTCGGGGGGGGGGGGTCAGTAATGTAATACGAGTAGCTAGCCACCATAACAATAATTTTATTACTTTTAACTACTTTTGGATTACACCAATAACAAATGTGATAATAAAGACAAAACAAACTAAATGTGAATAAAATATATACATGTTTATAAATATTTTCTTACAAATGTTTCATATACATGTTTATGGAATGTGGCAGGAAGCGTGATTCATATAGAGATTAGAGATTAGATCCATATTACCCATGTAATTTTTTTAAGGCAACCTTTGCATTTACTTAGGTATGTGTTAGACTAATATGACAAGTTTTCTTAGTAACGAGTATTCTAGCGTGTTATTATTTCCAGACTGGAAATTAGATTAAAGTATTTATCAAAGCCGTCTGTATTTCATTTGGGAAGGGGGGGGGGGGGTAATTCTTCAGAGTAAAAATATTACAGGTAGAGTAGCTATACGCTGTTTTCTTCTGACTCAAGTACGGGGGTGTTGGGGTGGGATGGGTTGATGCTAAGTTTTGGAGATATTTAATTTAATTTAAATATGTCAGTTTTGAAAACCGAAGGTCATAAATGTTAACTTAAGGCTATGTATGTAACTTCTTACTCCTACTAGGCTGGACCTCTGCTTATATACCTCTCCCTCCTCCACTGTGAGAGTCTATGCTATTATTCTGTTTTAAATTAAAGCTAGTGAGGAAAAAATATTATTTAGAAGAGTGATTATTTTAGTGTTACGTGTATTGCTAGACTTAGTCTTAACTGTGACAGGGAGCACATAGTTTGAATGGGTGTGCACGTGTAGCGGGAAGTTGTGCTGCTCGGAGCGAGACGAGACATCACTCCTTATGTGTCCCAGCGCATCCTTGAGGTGTGTCTTGCACAACGTTTTACTCTGAAGTCACGTTTAATCTCAAGAGGTTTTGCAAGATTTCCCATCTAACCAGGAAACATTCATGAATGAAATCGGTTCGTGTGCGTGATGTAGCGATTGTGCCGTGTGGCTGCACACTACACGGTACGCTCAAAACCGTTACTTCCCAGATTTTTTTTCTCGTCACGTGTGGGATCTGTCACAGTTTGGAAGTCAGCCAACAATTTTTAAATCTTGCCGTGTGAATCAGGCTTTAGTGCAGCTTCTGTGTTAAAATCGTGCATGGCGCCACTCCACTTTGGGGCGAACATTCCACATTAGGGAAGATACAAGATGATGGGCACGTACAGTTGGAGTAAAAAAAGAAAAAAGTGTGGGCAGGGCAGGCATGATGTAGAAAATGCTTTAATATTACCCTTTTGAACTGCACAATGCACCTTTAAAAGAGCACTTAGGGCTTTTGCCAAGGCACCTGTAACCTATCTCTCCTGGTAAGGAGATTGTTGTCTGTCCAGTAAGTGTAGAATTTATTCAGACAGACAGCTAGATTACTAGCTAGCTAGATAGAATGTTACGCTTTTACATTCCAAAATAAACAATCCCTTGATCTGAGATGCTCATTTTACTGAAACTCCGAGTGAGGGGGTGGGCCGAATAAGAAATGGTCTTACTTTGGTGTAATTTACACGTTTCGCCAGCAAGGGGCGCTACTGTTGTTTCTATGTACTCCGTCGGTATTCTCCGGTTTTCAGGTGCTGCTCTTCGCGCACTTCCGCTTTCAGGCACAGGAATTCGTAGCCCGTATGACGTCACTCATCCTGCATTTCAGTCTTATTTTTCACCGGGAGCTACGAGTCGCGGAGTGTAATTCCACACGGACGCATCTTTTCGCAGTATGCATCGTGTGTAAAAGGATACCAACGACGCTCGCCTAATTGAGCAGATGGATACCACAGAAGGTGAGGATTTTGTTCAGGTTCAAGATGCCGAGAGATGATTAATTGTTGAGATGTAAGCACGAACGAAGCTGCTATGTTTTACACACTGGGTTGTTTAAATGGATCGTCTCAAGTGTTAACTCGCATCAGTCTTGTTGAACAAAATTAATTTCTTTATTGCAGGTACAGACGAGTGTTACTGTGTGGGATGTGGAACGAGTGTCCACGAGCCGTTCCGCATGAAGGTCTTGCAGGATACTTGGCACGACGCCTGCTTCCAGTAAGTCTATGTCACTGTTTTGGTTTAGTCACAAATGGCCTTGAGGATAATCCCAGAAGTTTCTGTGTCTAGAGAGACTAAACACGAGTGGCTTGGTTATATTGTGAAAGTTTGAACTGACTTTGTTTCAAAATACCCAATGGTGGATGACAACCTGTACTTGTGCAGCAGCTTGAGTCCAGACTGGTCTATGTGCTTCACTTTAATGATTGACAAAGTGGAGTTTAAGTGGGTGATTTTTTTTTTTAAACAGGTGATAGTTCCATATGGAGATACAGGCACATGATACAACATTGAGCTTTTTTACATGTCTGTCAACATAAGCAGTTTGCCGTTGTGAGATAAGATCATCAGAAAGTTATGACCCTTGCCTGCCAAACTGTTGTGTGAGAATTAATCAGACTACTGTAGTATTTGGGAATACAACCATGTACGAAGGCATGGCATCTTTACAGTGAATGAATCCATTCCAAGGTGAAACTCTTACCATCATAAAACTTAAAAGTAAATGATTTAACATTTTTGACACCATATAAATAACATAATTATGAAAAACTGACTTTGTAATTACTTGTGGTCTCTCGGGTGCCTGCCGACCCATCCATGTTCTCCTTATCCTCATTAGAGACGCGGGTGAGCTAGAGCCTAGCTAATATTGGGTGAGAGGCAGGGTATACCCTGAACTAGTCACCAGCCAATCACATGGACATACAACTATTCACACTCACATTTACACTTACAGTCAATTCACAATAAGTGTGAAACTAAACGACCAAGAAATTTCTTTGTGAGCTACAGATTTCCGAAAATGTATCCCATAGCGAGTCTAAATTTTGCTGAACTATTTTTTTATATATAGCTAGCAAGGCTGTGGCTAGTTAGCGAGCAGATTTTCCGATCTCACGGCACACAATCAAAGAAAAATGACACAAAATGTATGAATACTGAAATAATGATGACCTCGTCTACATTTATTCACAATGTGAAATGTGGATGATTTTTTTTAATAGTTGAAGTGAAAAAATAAAAAAGCCCAAAAATAATGGCAACTTTGTATTCATATTTCTCATTTCTAGTCCCTGAGTCAAAGGAGGGCGGCGGCCGAGAATGGTATAGGTCACCGCCGCAAATACCGATTCCTTAAAATAAGACTGATACCTGGTATCGGTAGTATGTTGCTGGCATAGATAAATGAGCAAAGACATATTTGTAATTAATAAATACTTTTGGGCCAAGTTAGGTGAAGTTGGGTTTTCCTGTTGCACCACTGATGATCTCTCATGATACAAGATGTACTATGTTACCCTGGTTGGGACATTACTTGAGCTAGAGGCTAAAATCCCTTCAACCTCACAATATTTACTGCGCCGCTATTGGTCAACTGGCTCAGCGTCACATCATCTCCAACTTTCCTCCTCTTATTCCTCACCTGCTTCTTCTACTATTTTAAGTCTGAAAAAGCTCTTGTGAGATCTGCTGAAGTCTCACTTGATATGCTGGCATCTTGTATGATATTGTGGGTCAACCTTCACTTTTCACTTCTGTAACCATTTGAAAGAAAATTTGATCGAATTCCAGATCAAACAATAGTTTATGATTTTCAATTTGTATTTGTATTTTTTGATGTAACTGTACAATGACACTTTCAACCTTTTTATCTTAAGGACATCAAATTTTCCAAATCACGGAAGTATGTTATCTCTAATCATTGAAATAGCTGCACACTGTCCTTAAACAACCCCAGATTTCAGTCCTGCCAAAGTTTGCCTCTTCAAGAGCGTACACTCAAGGGAGCTTGTCCTTGTTTTGGAGGCCGAGTTCCTCTCACTGCTGCACTACTTGCCATTGAAAGTCTCCTGCTGCTGCTGCTGCTTCATAACTGATCTCCTCATTCATGATGTCATGTTGTCTGTAACTTATCCACTTATACTATTTGTACACTAATGCTAGTTAAGATGCACGTATGTGTGCGGTGGCTGCAGTGTCACTTATTTAAATGTTAGAATGGCACCATTGTGACAGTAATGGCACACTTAATCGTAGATGTGTAAACTAATTAGATTGACATAGCAAAACAAGCCAAGCGTCCTTTGCGTGAGGACTATTGTCCACATTCTGCCAACCGGACCACCTCCACCTTGTATAACATTCTTACATGCTGATGTCACTTTGGTTCCAGTCAATCTGGCCGTGTTGAGGCCTATACGTAGCAGCACCCTCCTGTGCTATGTCTGCATTCCTCCACAACGATTCAGAGATGAGTCTGCTGTCGCAGGCGTCAGCTGCGCCAAAACCTTTTGTTTTGTTCGTAACAACATAAGATCAGCTGTGAAGAAAAGTTGAGCTAATACACCAAAGCCTACCCAGCGCCCGCCCCAGTAGCATTATTGTCCTCAGTACAACCCTGGCATAGAAACATAACATATAAAAAAGGTTGTGTGGCTCCAGAATAAACTCTCAACCTTGATGAACCATTAAAGGTTCAGGTTTGGGCTTTTGCGAGAGGCTTGCGTCTCTCCTAGTACTCCAGCTTCCTAACATTGACTATTGTACGCACACCACAAAGTCCAACTCAAGGCCCGGGGGCCAGATCCGGCCTACCACATCATTTTATGTAACCCATTAAAGCAAATTCTACAAGTACTTCCTGTTTCTTGCTAAAAACGGTTGCAAAATTGCAATTTGATTTAACTTTTGATCATTTAAATGTAACCTTTGAAAATGACTTGAACAAAGTTGATAGTGTTTTACTTGACTTTTGATTTCAAAACGAGTGATCAACTAGTGATTATACATTATATTTATGTGGTTTCACAGTCGGCCCTCGGGGGGGAGATCATAACTCCAATATGGCTCATGACAAAATTGAGTTTGATACCTTTTGATATAGATGTGTATTTGAAGTGACACATATCCAAAATGACTGTTTACATTCACTGAACACATTAACAAAGTAAAGTATTTGCATTTGAAAGTTTTAACAACCTTTCAAAGTTATGTTTTGTTTTGCACAGCACCCGTTTAAAAGGGCAAGCTACAGACAGAGTGACATACATCGCGCTTGCGCAAAGCCGCCGCTGGCTCATCCTAAGTGTAGCCATATGTGTGCACGTAAACAATAAAGAATGTGGATCTACAGAGAAAACCACAACCAGAGAGTTCATATCCACTCATTTCTGCAGTGGAGGGGAAAAAGGGGAATTAGACCTGAAGTCCAGGCCTTTCTGACTGAAGACTGGAGCAGGAACAGCTCAGGCCAAGTGCTTGAGTTGACACAAAGTCAAACCTTAAATATTGCCAACGTCATTTTATGAATACAGCCTTGTGAATATTTTCAGCACAAAATTGTGTAATATCACACCACACGGCGGAGACCTGACTAAACATAGCACAAAAAGTAAGGACATTTGTGTTTGGTAGATTATTTCTTGGTTGTGATGATGTTTCTTGGCAGTACTTCCTTTATCGGCACAGAGCCCGTTCATTTCCCTTGGTACAATTTTCAGAAAAATGCATTTGTGGGATGGGGCGGCAGAGCCTGAATATGTGGTTTTTGCCCATGAAAAATCTGCCAAATCTCTGCCAGTGGCAGCGATCTCGTTTTGCTGCCATTGACTCTATTCTGCTTACAGCAGTACGATGATTTGTAGGGTCAAGTGTGGAGAATAACGCTATGCTGATTGCTGCACCAATAAAATAACCTCTTTAGGCGGAGACAGTTTAATGATGTGGTGCGGCCTTGTCAAAGGAAGCAGCCTGAATGCAGTGAGATATTTAGATGAGATTTTTTAACCAGGGGCAAATCCATATCTTCACAGTTTTGAGATCAAACAATGCTCCATGATGACATCGCTTGCCCCAGTATGACTGTCACGTCACTCCATCTTCTCTGAATAAGGCGCACACACTCACGGCGGATAATGAGGCACTCTAAAGCGGCCACGCCAGCCGGAAGCCCTGGGCTGCACACTTGTCAAGTTGGAAATACGTGTTTTCTGCCGCCAGGCTATTTCACCTTTCTCTGCGTGTTGTATGCGACCAACAACGAGGCGCTCTAAAACAGCCGCACCAACCCAAAGTTATAGGAGTGTGGGCATTGGGATTTATTACCCCAAGAGATGTGTGTGCAATTGTGCATGTAGCTTTCCAGAGGTGATGTCATAGGCTTAGTTCAGACCACAGACTAGTGACTCAACAGGGCCTCTAATAATTACAGCCAAGTAGTCCATTAAATTTCACCCCAAAAAAATGTCTTCTTTGTTTTTCAACTTATTCACATTAATTTAAATGTGTCTACTAACAGCTTATTTCTGTCTTTGATTAATAGTTAAATGACCTTTTTTTAAATATCACATACAGTATTTTTTTCACATATTGTAATCATAGGTCACTTCCATGAATGCACACTATAACAAACAATAATTAAATGCAGGCATTTCCTGTTAACAGAATAGAAACATAATTTCATCACTCATCGTGTAAGTTGTTATGGAGAACATTTGCAACAATCCCCACACCCTGCGATAAGAATCCCATGAAAGGTGAAACACTCCCTCTCAATGCCCTCAAAAGTCACAACGAAAGGTCGCGCTACCTACTGCGCCATGCTCCAAACAAAGGAATACGCTCCAGCAGGAATGTGGTTTCAAGGAAATCAGGAATGTTTACTTTGCAGTGTTTTTGCAGGCTGCTCCGTTTCATTGTTCATCGGAGAACCACCTGAGTTTGTTCTGAACACCTCCCAGTTGTCAGTTTGGATTGAAGGACTTTTCAATTGACTTTAAGTGTCACACAGTGTAATAATGCAGTGTTATATAATACCAATTTAATGGATCGCCGTTAGTAAAAAAAAAAAAAAATATATATATATATATATATATATATATATATAAAATTAAAAAAATGCAAATTTTCTCCATTCATTAAGTAGTATTTGGTAAATATCCTCCATAATTTGGTCGAGAAAATAGCAAATTTTCAAGGTTGACAAAAAATTGGTGTCTTTGGTGAACATACTTGCAAAACAGAGAATGCAAATAAACATTTCTTGTGCGTTTGATCGTAACTGCAATCTTTCTCGGATTGCATAATGTGCAACTGTGATCAAAGGCTTACTTAATAGATGCAGATTCAGCCAAAGGATTTCTTCAGCCCAAAGCCACAACTAGTTTAACCGTGGGTTTTGTCACGGGTGGAGAAACTGTTATGAGGGAAGTTATTATTTTAATTTGTTCCACAGTTTTGTAACAGTGGGGCAGAAATTGAAGAATAGCTCACTCCCTGAAGGCAGCCTTTAAAAAAAGTCAATTTTCCATAACTTTAAGTTATGCAAAAACGCGGTCAAATATAGTGCCAGTGCCTGTAAACCTACATCATCTTCTCTCTGCAAGAGGCATGAGGCCAGGAAAGGACGCTTGAATGCACCATCACTGGTCTACATCTGATTTCTCATGTCACGCGGCATACTTGGAATGGTTCCATAGAAATAGTATTAGCCAATCAGAGATCAGTTTGAAAAAGGCAGATGTATCGGTTGGAGAAGTAGAAAAGGTTCAGTTCTAGTTTTGCAATATTTCTTGAATTCGGGCATGAACGCAAATACAGTAGCTTTGAAGAACCTTTTTGAGGATGTGCAAAGTCTAACCGGCTTCAGTAACCTAATCAGAGCGTTCTGTCGTCAATTGTTCTCCGGCATCCAAAGCCGCAGCCCAGTTTTGCTTAACCAGTAAATCTTGTTTAATGAATGTTCACAACCTGCAGGTGCTTCTCAGTCTGCACTAGTTTGCATTTTCAAGATTTTGCCCTAAATTTATGTCTATAAATGTCCCATTATGTCAGCCGCCATTCTTCCAGGTGACAACTGGGTACAATTATCTGGTGAATTATCTAATATGCAACTTCCACACCTTAATGTGCTTATATTTTTCTACACCTGCCATTTTGTACGCATCAATAGTTTTATTTGAGGCTTGGGTTGCGATACTGCAGTGCTCTGTGACCGAGGATTGGATTTCAAAAGATTTACACCTTTTGACCAAAAGGCTAATGTGATGACCCAGATAAGGAGGCGCTCTATAAACAACCCGTTAGTTTCACTGACCTCGCTGACTTGAAACCTCAATCATGTCAACAACTGGAGATTTCCTTATCAACTATTACATAATAATTGACACACTATACAGCAAAGCATTGGTATGTCAGTATCTCAACCAGCAAAGTTTGAAGGCTACAGGTTGCAGCAGCTCCTTCCACCGTCACACTTTTTGTGTTTCATTACAAATTTGTTACAGGAGGCTTCTAAGTAAATTCCAGACAAAACCAAAAGGCTGACCTGACCTGTTTCTGTCCTTGCAGGTGCTCGGTGTGCTGTGACCACCTGACTAACTGGTATTATGAGAAGGATGGGAAGTTGTACTGTCGCAAACACTACTGGGAGAGGTTTGGAGAGTTGTGTCACGGATGCTCTCTACTCATGACCGGACCTGCAATGGTAAATCTGCCATAATCTGTGTTATTACATCCACTTGACGCGATGAACTTATAGTAGAGCTAATATTGTATCGAATGCCTTTAAGCGTTTACACAAACTGTTACCTCGTTGTTAATTGATTACGCTTGATGTCTTTGTTTTCATTTTTATTCGGCTAATGGATTTTAAAATGTATTTATTTATTCATTACATAAATAAAACAATGTACTTACTCAGGAAGGAAGGAAGGAAGGAAACTAACTAGGAAGGAAGGAAACTAACTAGGAAGGAAGGAAACTAACTAGGAAGGAAGGAAGGAAGGAAACTAACTAGGAAGGAAGGAAGGAAGGAAGGAAAGAAACTAGGAAGGAAGGAAGGAAAGAAACTAGGAAGGAAGGAAGGAAGGAAAGAAACTAGGAAGGAAGGAAAACTAGGAAGGAAGGAAGGAAACTCTTTAGTTGCAATATGACAAATGCAGCACATTTTGGAAACATTTTCAGTCTTGAGAGTTAAAATTCACAGGACATTAGCCAAAAGGACAACACTAAATTCCCTTCTCTTTCATGCTAACATCTACGCGGTGATTATTTTGCCGTGACCGGCAACTCGAACTACAAGTACAAATTCTGCGGTGGTGTAACAACTTGTGACGTTGTGGGTAGAGCACTCGCCTCGAAGGTGCTCGGTCATTGGTTTAAATACTGCTCTATATATTTTTTTATTCATTTATTTATGTTTATTGAGGTTTACGGCCAGGCTCGTAATGCTAACTGCGTACCTGTATTTTGAAAAGTTACCGAAAAGGGCGAAGAAGGGCAGAAACAACACACAGTGCATGACTCGCGGCCAAATACCTAAATCCCGGCAGCCCACGCATCACGTTAAAATAACCAATTCATGGCCCACCTACTGTAATCACAGTAAAATAGCCGTTCATGCCAGGCTAAGAATAAATCAGAGACGTTCATGGCAAAATAATGCTAGCAGGAGAGTTGCCAATCACAGCAAAAATAACTGCTATCTGAATTTGTTTAATGTTTTATGTATAACATTGTTACAGCTGCTGCTGTTAAAGTGCTCTTGAAATAGAGTTGAGTAAAAACAGACTAACTTTAACTGGTTTGTTTGTATTACTTGTAATCTGTTTCCGTCTTCTACTAGTTGTTCTTGTGTGTAAAGTGTCCAAGTAAAACTGTATTTGTATTGCCCCTTACAGTGCACTTTGCCACCATCCACCAAGAGCCAACAAGCCCACCCCCCCCTCTAATTAGATAATACCAGAACGCCCACAGAGCGTGTCAAAGCACTCTTGTGTTCCAGTTTCTCCCTTCTACTTTGGATGCACGCTAAACACACATTACAAGGCAGGAGAGTGTACGCTTTTCGCAGTGGTTACGTTTACAGACAAGCGATACTTTTACATAGGCTGCAGCCGTCAACCCCATTTGTGAAGTATTTGCTCCCCCTTTGCGGCCTCATTCTGTACCAAAGTTCTCCACGGTTGACCTACTCCAGTACACGGAACGTGGGTTGGGGGCCCACCTCATGTTCACTCTCCTGTAGTGAAGAGTCAACTCAAAAGCACTTGGCGCATGTAGAAGCTGTTTATTTTTGTTTGTTGACTTGCAGGTTATGCAAATCAAACTTTAGTTAGTGTTTGTTGTTTGTCTTTATATTAGCCAGGGATGTTTACTCAACAGTGGGTAGAACAACGATATCTTTTAGAATGGTGTGTACAGGTAATTGTAAAGGTGAATAATGACAAGCAATGAATTCATGACAAACATGGTTTTTAGTGTTAAATATTAGGGGTGTGCCCAAAAATCGATTCTCATAAGAATGGCGATTCTCATTGAGTACGATTCAGAAACTGATTTTAAATGTCCCAAAATCGATTTTATTTTAATTATTTTAATTTGCAGTGGAAAAAATATATATATATTGATGGGGGAAAAAAACATCCTATAGGGCAGGGGCAAACTTGATAACTCACACAACAGATGCTGATCTACGAATAGGGCACACCCTGTATTGCGTGCGCCAAATGTGCAAAATTACCGTGCAGTTTAATTTGCACAGTCTGGGAGGCGTCATTTGAAAATACATTAATGTAGCACTTGTAACGTGATTTAAATAAAATGTTTTATTATTATTATTATTATTATTATTATTATTATTATTATCATTATTATTATTATTATCCAAACTACAGACAGTTTGCAATGGGTGATCTGAAACGCAGGTGCAAACAGCAATGCATTATGCCTAATCGTAACGAGGAGGTGCGAGCGAGATGAGAGACGAGCAGAAAAGATCCTTAGGGATTATGTACACCATGTTGAAATGCTTAAAAATTATCACAATGCATTTGTGGAGCTTCTTAAATGATCTAAGGTCACAAGAAGGAGTCATGCCGTATTATCTATGATGAAATTACTTTCAACTCTGCAATTCCTGCCATCTGGAATTGTCTTGTGCTGGCCTCTCCCTGAGCAGTTTTTCCAAGTACTGTCCCAAGTTTCAAATGCAATGTGACGCGGGAACGTCACTTTAATGCAATTAAAGATAAATCGAACAAAATATGTTTTTTTATGAGGTGGCTGGCTTCAGCAAAATAATCGTTATGATGGCTTTCCTTTCTGTGACTTAGTAATAGGTTTGTTTGTCTTCCACTAACACTTCCAATTCCATCACTTAAAACAGGCCGATAGCATATTCAGGTAGTGCAACCAAAGAATGAAGACAAAATGAAAAGCTACTTTCTGCATCTGTTGCTTGTTAAGTGTGTGTGTGTGTGTGTGTGTGTGTGTGTGTGTGTGTGTGTGTGTGTGTGTGTGTGTGTGTGTGTGTGTGTGTGTGTGTGTGTGTGTGTGTGTGTGGGGGTGTGTGTGTGTGTGTGTGTGTGTGTGTGTGTGTGTGTGTGTGGAGGGGGGGGGGGTTAATCCTGGTAATGTGAAGAAAACGAAATGCCAGTTGAGTACCTACATTCCGTTGTTTCTTTTTTCCACAATAAGCACTTGCATTACTTTGTTGTATTCAAACGCAACTTTGAACTCTCCACTGAACGTCTCTTAACATAACCATTTAAAAACCATATTTATATTTAGACATGAAAGCACTACTTGTCCTGCTCGGGCACGTGACGATCTTCCTTTTTGAAGCGAGCGCAGATGCATGAGCTCATCTCGCATGAGAGCAACAAACACCGAGGTGCACAGAACAGCATCTCTTCCAGACAGACAGCAGCATTTGTGCACGTGACCGATCGCTTTCAGGGGTTGAAAAACGAGACGCAGCGTCTCAGTTGTTCACGTGTAGGTGACATCATACATGGCAGATTCCAGACCTGCTGAAACCCGCGCAGGTGTTGCCGTGCCTAAGTCAATATTGACGGCAGGAAGTGCATAAGGCGGAGAACATTTCTTTTATTGGGGGGAACACACAGCGGCAAGGAGTTGAACAACATTGTGTTTGTGATTCCAGGTGGCTGGAGAACACAAGTATCATCCTGAGTGCTTTGTGTGTCTCAGCTGCAAAGTGGTGATCGAGGACCGGGATACCTACGCTTTAGTGGAGCGCTCCAAACTCTATTGGTAAGTCTACGGTGAGAGTTGTTTCTAGTATTTATCATTTAGTCACAAAAGAGGGACGATATATGAGAGAAAAAAATTTACTTCTGTTTACACAGGAATTACAACCTGCTTCATTTTTGTATATGGGTCATTGATGGATAAGTTTGTCTGATGATCTCCATTTTATGAATTATTATTTGGTGCGAGCAGAAAGAGAGAACCAATTTGAGACTTTTATTTTGAAATGGACATGTTGTCTGACCCGGGGAAAAAATGAATGCATATTAATTTTGTTTGTCCAACAAATGTATCTTTTCATCATAATTTTACTTTTGTGGCTAGCGAGCTTGTTTTGTTTAGCTTCATAACTTTGAATTTAGTTGAAATTACTATGATTGCTGGGAATCTGTGACTGTCTCACGATTCGATTCCGATTTTTGGGTCTGCGATTCGATTCAGGACGATTTTAGATTAAAAATTATCCGATTGACAATGATTTCTGCTTAAATTTATAGATATGCAAAGAATTGTCATGATCTACTACAGTCTGACTCGCTAATGCTAATTAGCACGCTACTCGTGGCACTTTTATCACTGAAAAGAACGACTATTCATACAAAACGCTTCAGGAATGTATACAGAGAAGCATCTTAACATCCTACACTGCAAAAAAAAAACATTTATTGGAATAACTTGATCAGGACTTTTTGCTTCTATGTGGCTACAACTTAACAGTGTATCAGAACGAGCAGAACCACACTGCCCCTAAGTGGCCAAATTGTGTACAACATGAACAGTGCTCCCAATAAAGGCACACACAAACAAGGGCAAGACGGTATGAAATAATTGAAATAAAATAGATTTTGGGACATTTCAAATCGGTTCTGAATCATACTAAATGAGAATGATTTTTGGGGGGGGGGGCACACCCCTAATTATTATGTGGTGCAACCAACCATCATCTGGTGCAACCACTGTGCAAAGATTTCCATGATCGATGTATGTTCTAATTATAGATGTTCTAAATTGTATATAATAGTAAAATTGTAGATACATATACAGTAATTTCTGGACGTCGAGCCGCTACTCTTTTCACTTGCATTCGGCCCTGCGGCTAATACAAAGGTGCGACTTATCCATCAGATCACAAGGAGGCACAGGAAAAATGAAGCGCAAGAGGGTCAGGCAGAGCAAAACAAACCAAGTGAGCCCAAATACAGTATGAGAGACAGAACGACAACATTAACATTAAAACACCTGCGGCTTACAGTCTGGTGCGGCTTATAGTCCAGAAATTACTGTAATAGTAAATAATAATAAAGAATACATATTTTGTGTTTTTATATAAATAATTATAATAGGGGTGTCAGGCGATATTTTTGTTTAAATCATAAATAAGGGCGTGACTTCAATAATTAACTCATGTTTAATTGCAAATTTGATATTTGTTCTAAATGTACAATAATACTCTTGTTAACATAAGTGGGGGGAAAAATGTTAAACTAATAGAAATATGGCTGCAACTTTTAGACATTGATACAGTAATTCCATAATCTTAAAATTTAGTTAAAATAAAAAATATGTATTGTACTGTAAAAAACGAGTGTGATATTGATTTTTGTTGGTCATTTTCTGCCACTAGATGGCATAATTGCATCTGTAAGACCTTGGTGACAGCTCAGTGCATTTTTCTTTTCATAATAAGAGTTATCTAATCTTTAACATAAAGTAACTTTGTAAAATACAACTTGACCCCATCCTCCACAAATATATGCATTATTATTAAATTTATTACTGCTAAATTTTGACGTGGACATGTCTGCTGCGTTGCGATTGGAATTGCCCCAGTACAGGCTTTTCCATTAATCATGCGTTTAAAAAAATTAATAAAATAGTGGCGTTAAAGGAACTTTAAATCAACTCGAAATGTACACTCTAATTTTGACACCCCTAAATTATAATAAATTAAACTGCTGTGGCCGAAAAAAATCCTTACCCGTCAGTGACCCACATATATTGTAGTATTTTTCACAATTTCAATATAGTGTGTCATTTGACATGCCTGCTTTGCCATGTGTTGTTTTCATTGTGCATAGTGAATCTCCCTTCTTGAATGAAGAAAGTTATCTATAGTTCTATCTATTGATCTGTACAAGACCTGCATCTGTAATGGTGAAGATATTTGATCAATTATTACTTTAACTGAACATATGTCATTGTCTTTTTTTTTTCTTTTTTTTTTTAAGTAGTGTGAGGAAAGCGTCTCCTTAGCCAAAAGTACAATTTAATTATTCTATCCATCTTTCCTCTTGCGCTCAATTATGATTGTGCCACAATATTTCGTAATCTCTTTGTGTTTTGCTAACAATGGATTCGCTTCAAAGGCTGCTTGTTAGTCATTTTCCGTGACTGCGAGTTGAAGCAGCACATGTAATCTCACTCCCTCTGCTTTTGTGCGCAGCGGGAAGTGCTACAAGCAGGTGATCCTCACGCCCATGTTGGAAAAGCGCTCGTATGACTCCATCCTGGACTCCCTCCCCCACACGGTGACGCTCATCTCAATGCCCTCGGCGGCCAACGGCAAGAGAGGCTTGTCCGTATCGGTGCTGCGGGACGTCAACGGTTCGGCCAGTGTCCAAGTCAAAGAGTGAGTCGCGCATGCGCGTTGTGTGCTTCCGGCGGGAGAGGATTTTTATTATCATCGCCTCTTCATAATGTGTTGGCTTTCCGCTAGCGTGAACGATGTCTCCCTGATATACATGGTGTTCTGTCACCGCCAGGGTGAGAGGGATGCTCATTAGTCCCGAGGTGCGGAACGCCATCCACGTTGGAGACCGGATCCTTGAGATCAATGGTGTTGCGGTAGCGACGCTGCTGGAGGAAGAGGTGACTTCACTCAGAGGCTTGACGTAAATCGTAATTAGTGTTGTCGCTTCATCTCACCGCCGCAGAAATTCCTTTTGCTCTTTTTGGGCATCAACATCACTCGGGAATTTTGCCATTCCGATCATTCCGTAATCATTAATGCATTCTTCAGCAGGGAGAGGGTGCGATGAGAAATGACTGCGCTGCTTTGTGACTCACTGTCGCATCGTTGTTACAACATAAAAACATTTTGTTTAGAAAACCAATACCAAAACCAATACCAGTACGAGTGCTCAACTTTTCAGTAGTCACCGATACTGATACCAATGTACCAATGCCACTAGAATTTTTGATACATGACATTTCCATAAAACAGAACAAAACTGATGGATCCTTTTCAAAAAAGACCTATATATCCCAATGTAGCATTTTTCCTTAAAACTCTTATGAAATGAATGGCAATTTTCTATTCTTCCTAGGGCTGGGTATCAATTCTAATTTCCTCAATCAATTTGATTTTGATTCCCAAGAGTTAAGTCGGTTTGATTTCGATTTTTCCCGATTCGATTAGATTCACTTCAATCCGATATCGATTAATTATGGAACATCAATCTTCTTAAATATCAAGGACATGATTACAATGCCACAAACATTAAATTCCAACTTAAATTTTGCGGAGGATGATTTAGTGTTCTAATCACTTGAGTTTTACACAAACATTGGCATCAGCAAGGATGAGATGAAAATGTTTTCGTAATTATAATTCAATAATTGTAAATATGAATGAAAAAGATTCTGAATTGTCTTAAAGTACAGCGTCAGTTATTTCATAAATGCAACAAAATACTTTTAAATTCATGTGAACAGTAAATAATACAGTAAAATACAAAAACAAAATTGAAATTCAATTTTCTTTTAAATTTATGGAAAACAGAGATATTAAAATAATCGATTCATAGTTTTATGCATGGATATCAGACTCGAAAAGGAAAATCGATTCTATCGATTCTTCGATTTTTTTTAAATTGTTTTTTTTTAACAACCTTTTTTAAACCTGGTCGTAATTCTTCTAATTTATAGTTTCTAGTTCCTGATCGTAAAACGGCCACAAGAGTTATCGGCTGCCGTTGTGTGTCCAAATACCTTGAAATAACTCAAATAAGGCCTGGTATCACCTCAATACTGGCTTCTTCGTATTGCCAATCCCTAATGTAGCCTAACGGCCGACCGAAATGAAGCACGAGTTTTGTTTTTGTATCCCAAATTGCAGCCTTTGTGATTTGAAATTTGCATCGTACTACATGATAAGAAATGTGAAATTGATTCATTGTTCTATTTCTGGCCTATAAATGTTATTTGTACAAATATGCATGCACTTTAATAATGACTTTGTAAACGGAGGAAATAGAAATTTGCATTGGTGTAAACGTGCTCTTCATCATCAAACGTTTCTAATATTTCGGTTAACTTATTTATTGTAGCTTCATCCAACTTTTTTTTTTTTTTTTTTAAGACAGCTACTGGTTAAAAAGTAAAACCTCTGATCGTGCTAATCCTGACTGCTGAGTCGGTATGGTGTTGATAACTTGTTTGGTTTAGGTGGATGATCTCATTCATCGCACCAGTCAAACATTACAGCTGCTTATCGAATATGACCCGGTGAGGCAACGCTTGGACCGGCTGCGACTGGAATCGTCCAGGAACGTCCTGGGAGTGCCGGCGACCTCCCGCATGCGTCTGTCCTCGCCAACAAACGCTGTCCTGGAGAGAACGGAGGTGGACCACGGCACACTGAAGAGGAGATTGTTGAGGTTCGTCTTAGCCAGAAAACGGCAACAACTGATCGCGGTAGCGTGTAGTCGATGCAACTGACCCCGTCGTCTGTTTCAGGCGGAGTAACAGCATATGCAAATCCCCGGGACCGAATTCCCCCACAGAGCATCTTTTCATTACCCGAGACATCGGACGATCAGAATCTTTGAGGTCGTCCAGTAGCTGCTCTCATCGCATCTTCAGGCCGTGTGACCTCATCCACGGCGAGGTTTTGGGAAAAGGCTTCTTTGGACAAGCTATCAAGGTCCCGCCTCCTTCCTTCTCTCCTAATAAACATGCCCCACCCACCCCCACCCCGCGGGCCATCCTGAAGTTGCAAGTGCTCGTTTTCTTTTGTTTGGCTTGCAGGTGACTCATAAAGCCACGGGAGAGGTGATGGTGATGAAGGAGCTGCTCCGCTGTGACGAGGAGACCCAGAAAACTTTCCTCAAGGAGGTAATCAGTTGCAGGAGGCTCGGGTCGGCACAGCACGCACTGTGCCGACCCGTAATTGATTCGATCTTCTGCGGAAATGGCGCCACATGTTCCAACAATGATCTCTTTGTTTTCTGCTGACCGCACCACTTTATCTCCGGCCCGCTTGGAAATCATTGATTTGGACATTTAATGTTTGTTTTCTCATGGATCAAATGTGACCATTACCTGGCTAAAATGATCTATCATCATCTCTTTTTTTTCCTTCCGCTGACCAATCTTTAGGTCAAAGTCATGCGAAGCCTGGACCATCCTCACGTGCTCAAGTTCATCGGTGTACTGTACAAGGACAAGAGGCTCAATTTGATCACAGAGTTCATCGAAGGAGGCACCCTCAAGGACTTTATCAGAGACACTGTGAGTTTCACTTTCAACGGATTTACATGGTCTCCAATCTCAACTCTTGAAGCCCAGAAGAACAACAGAATTGTCACACACGCGATGGGAGATAGGCAATTGGCTAAATAAACTTTCACTCTCATTCAAACCCAAAAAAAGTGTAAATGCGTTTTTTAATACTTTATCCTTCACGCCCAAAAACATATTTATACGTTTTTTATGGGGTTTTTTTATGCAAGAGCAAACAGAAGGCTTTGATGCAGCTTCTGACATGAAGAGCAGGTTATTACAAAACACAGCCAGCAGGTGGCAGCAGAGAATAAGAGACCAGCCAGGGCCATGTTGCAACAAGCTCTTTTTGCCAGTGTTTTTAACAGGAATGTGAATAATAAAGAAACTTGGCTATATTCTAATGCTAATTGCTGAAACAGAAAAGGATACAAATATACTTCTTCGTTTTTTTCCCTGATGAAAGAAGAGACTGTAATATTTCTTTTGGTAGGTTCCATGTTTTTTATAGCAATCGAACACAATATTCCGTGGGCCTTGCAAAATCTGTCAAAATCCAGTAAAACAGCCGGGAGCGAAGGGGGTTGCTTCAGTAAAAATGGCTAGGAGTGAATGAGTTAAAGGGGAAGTTAACCTAAAAAAAAGTTTTTATCTGCCAATAATATGTTCCATGCAGCCCCACTAGTCTAAATATGTTATTCTGGTTAATATTGCGAATACGAGCAACTGATATTCTTTGTTGTAATACAGATTAATTTATTGCTTGTGTAATTGCACGATTTGTTTCAAACTTAAACACTAAGAAGAGCAGACTGAGGAAATAAACCAGTTGGGTCGGGCTGACCTGCTGGAAGCTTGAATGAGGCTTAGTGGGCTGGCCAAGGTTTTTATTTTATTTTATTTATTTATTTATTTTTTAAACAGTATTCAGTGACAGTAAAAAGAAAAAAATAATTCTAATGATGTTCAAACTTTCTTTGACTGAGCCCTGGTAATTGTTTTTTTTTTTGGTTTTTTTTAACCTATTGGTCTTTTGTCTTACCAGGATCCGTTCCCATGGGAGCAAAGAGTGAGCTTTGCAAAGAGCATCGCGTCTGGCATGGTGAGTGGGCTGTTTGCACACACGGATGATATTTGGGAACTATTTGCAGCCTCTTGTAATTTAAACGTTAAAGGTACAGTGCAATATTACATAGTACATTTATTTCAACATGAACATTTTTTTTTTTTATGTTTAACACCAAAACCCTTAGTTATTTCGTTCTTAATGTCTTTGTTTCAGTCCTACCTTCATTCTATGAGCATCATACACCGAGACCTCAACTCTCACAACTGCCTGGTTAAACTGGTAGGTGACGAAAGTGTCGCATTCACGTTCCAAGCTCTACAGCAGCGGACTCTAAATGATTCTGTCGACAGGACAACACTGTGGTGGTCGCTGACTTTGGACTGTCCCGACTCGTCGTAGAAGAAAAAGTGAAGCCGTCGCCTGAAAAGAACTCCACCAAGAAGAGGGTGTTCCGACGCACCGACCGGAAAAAGAGGTACACCGTGGTTGGGAACCCCTACTGGATGGCCCCCGAGATGCTAAACGGTGAGTTGCGCAATAAACTAGGGACTAAAGCGTGAGCGCGAGTTTGCTCAATCGCTTGTGATTGGCTTTCAGGTAAACGCTATGACGAGAAAGTGGACATCTTCTCCTTTGGAATTGTTCTTTGTGAGGTGAGAACTGAAATGAAATTTGAGCTAAAATCATCAATCAATGTCAATGGTATGGACCCCCACCCGCCTCTCCTGTGAACCAGATCATCGGAAAGGTCTCCGCGGATCCAGAATGTCTCCCCAGAACTCTGGACTTCGGTCTGAATGTGGGAAAGTTTGTGGAGAAGTTCCTCCCTGAAGACTGCCCGCCGGCGTTCTTTCCGCTGGCTGTGGCGTGCTGCGACCTCACACCCGACAACCGGTGAGACGCTTTTAGTGATCGCAAATCATCGGTGAAGACGAAACAAAATATGCCGTAATCTCTCCGTTCCAGACCCCCTCCATCAGTGAAATCTGAAATATAGATACAACATAGAAAAGTTGTTGGAATGATAAAATTGGACTTTTGTAACTCTAACTAGTTATATGTGAAAAGATTTACAAAAATGCATTTTATTTATGTATTTTAAAAAAAGGGAAGGGGGGCTTCTTCTGGAACACTTTTGTGTTTTATTGCCTTTTAAAAATCTGGCTAAAAAAATGCACACAGAAAAAGTACAAGATAACTTGATTATTTTTCAACATATCGCTGCAAACTCCAGTTTGATTTTCAACTTATTTCTTATAAAAATGTCCATTTCAAGGCACTAATAAGCATACAAAAAAGTTTACATTCCTTTTTAAAGGGATGGACTAATGGAGCTCTATTCAAATTTCGACATAATATAGGAACCCAAGATGTTATTTGAAATATGCAAAAACATGCGAATCATAAAAGCCGTGGTTGCCACGGTAACAAAATAACGCTGTCATAGAATGACATGATTTCACTCGTAATGCTATTTGACAGGAATGACTTTTATGGGCCTACCTATAAAGCTATTGAGTGCAAGTTTGTCTTCAAGTAGGGGTGTGAATTGCCTAGTACCTTGCGATTCAATCTATCACGATTCATAGGTCACGATTCGATACGATACGATTAATCTTGATACAAATCTATAAGTCAATTATTGTCATTTTTTTAAATACAAAAATTTTGAAAATACTAATCAGTAAACTTGTACATGTACACTGTAAGATTTGGGTTGGAATCTGTTTCATGTTTGAACAGCATTGAAATATTAAATAAAAAAAATATTAAGGCTTAATATTCCATTAATATAACATTCTTCCATGCTTTAAGTGTGAAACCTAACCCTAAGTAAGAATTTTTTTTTAGCATTTCCATCAAAATGTATCTTTAAAAATCGATTCTGCTGCATATGAATCGATACGAGAATTGTGTGCTGTAATATCGCGATATATTGCCGAATCGATTTATTTAATTAATTTTTTTAACACCCCTACCTTCAAGTGTACGACACTCCCGCAAAACTCATCCTTCGTAACCTTGACGACAACATCCTATATTGAAAGAGGCAAACGTTACCGTGGTAGAGAAACTAAATTGATCACTCTATTCATTAGTTGTTCCATGTTCAACCCTGAACTGAAAACTCAGTAATACATGACATTTTAGATATTAACAATTGCTTTCGGTTTCAAGGACACAAAGTCAGTACTCAACAATACCGGCTACATGTACTTTAGTCAGCAATTGTTTTTTTGTGAATGCATCTGGGGTATTAGAGGTGTTTGAAATGCAAGATACACATTTAAAACAAAAAAACTTGCTTGTATAATTATCCCCTGCGCGCTTTCCTTTGTAGTCCGCCTTTCCAGAAGCTGGAGGACTGCTTCAAAGCTCTGTCCCTCAACCAGGAGCTGGGCATCCCTCTCCCATCCGAATTAGACGAACTCCATCAGAGTCTGAGTCGACTCCACTGGCCCAAAGACTGTTCCTCCTCCTCAGCGCCGAGCCCAGATGAGCCACAGTCCCCCAAAGCGGCCTCCCCGGATCGTTCCGCCACATCAGGCAATTGCACTTAGGACCCGTCCTCCATTTTGAGCCCCGTGAGCCCTCCGACCTGCTGCATCAATATCATGGAACAGCGAGAGGAAAACTGTGATCAAGTCAAGGTTAGGGAAAAAACAGCTGGGCTGCGCTAGTTTGGAGTGCAAGTGGGGAGGATGCATTTCAGGAAAACACGACTTTTGACACTTTTTTTTTTAATGCACAAAATTCTTCTTTTAATGTTTACTGCACAGAAATGCAAAGAAGCATCTTGCTAAGTTCTGGTTCCATACAAATTCCGCCACATTTGAGGAGTCGGGCGGGGTGTAACATGCAAATGATTTTCAATGAGCAGTGTTTGCCCAGCAGGGGGAGCCCTCCCTCTTCATCTGAGGAATGCAAGCAGCAGCAGATTTTGAGTTCACAGCTCATTCAAGTTGAATGCAAGGTTGTTGTTGTTAGAATGTTTGCACTTTTAACCTTTTTTTGTAGTAGTTTTTCACATGTTGCCAAACCATCGCCCACTAGGTCATATTTTCCATGCACATGCTGCTTTTAGTTTTCAAAAAGGGCTTGAGACACTATGATTTGAAACTGTTTTGTACAGAAGAACTGGATTGATTTGTTACTTTCTCATTCATTTAAATATAGACATTGTACATATAGTTCAATATGAGGTCTCTTTTTAAGGGAAACTTTTAGATTTGAGACATTTCAATTCACTGTGGATGTTGATTTGCCAATTTATTAGCTGTGTAATAGCATCAAGGTACTGACAACTATTAGTGTACCACTGATATTTAATAATTAGCGTTTCCTAAATAAACCCCCCCAAACAACTGGTTAGCTCAGATAGTTTGATGATTGAATTATAGCTCGTTGTGGTGTTTGTGTTTTTAAGGGCAAGATAAAACTTACAAGAGTGACAATGTGTTCAAATTTTGAGACTTTTAGACATTAGGACAATAGCACACATTGTGTTACTATTTTTATATTTTACCTTCAGGAGTGATGTACTGTGCTCTGTGTGTGTTGATCTTAACACGTGTTGGAGTAAACAAAAAATGATAGAGCATCATTATTTGTTTAGTGGTGTTGGTTCTTCTTAGTGTTAAATGTGGTACTTTGTTGACCACTAATTTGTTTCCATTAAAGTTGTGTATTTATTTATCTTTAGCAATGAGGAAATGTATCGCTAAATATCTGTTTTTGTTTAGTTTTGTAATTGGGGGGGTTAATTCCTTTATTCAAAATCAAGAGCCAAAACGTGGCAAACATTAAGCAGCACAATAAACGTACATGTTTTAGGGGGGAATGGACTTTATGCACAAAGACTGTTACGTATTCTCGGGTAAAGCTCAGAAGGCACCGCCTTTTCCGGTAATGGCCATCGCCGTTTGTTTTCCTTCAGAGAACCTCGATCAGTTGTCAGCGCTTCTAACGCCATACGTTTTTAATTAAAAAATTTTCTTTTTTTTTTACGAGTGATTTCATTTGCATTTGTCAAGGCATCGAAGAAGAAGAGAGACGACAGTACATCGGGCGATCACTGCTGTGTGCCCAGATAAACAGGTTCTAACTCTGCCTTGGTTTTTCTCTTACGCTAACCAGCAGAGACAGTAGGTTAACATTCGCAGGGATAAATCTGTAGTTCGAGACAGCACAAATGTGTGTTCTCTGCATTTCTTTCCCATCCATCCGTCGACCACACAAGGCGCCGTTTGTTAAATGTATTTTAAAGCTTCTCAAGCTTTGATGTGTAACTTGTTACTAGATGATCAATGTTTCTGCCTTTTGACTTTTCATGTGCCTCTATGTATATTATTCCTATGCTGTCATTTTATTGTATTAAAAAACATGAAAAATATTTATGTCATTATTCTTGCAACGCTGACGGCGCTGTCGGATTTCCATAGCGACCACTTTTCAGGAGGCATTAAGAGAATGGGGTAGATGCCAAGGACTTCCGGCTTCCGTAAGTCACACACACCGACGCTTTTTTCGGCCACTGCTAAGACACACAGGCCACGTCCCAACACTCGCCCCGCAACCGCATTCTCCTGAAGATGGGCTCGAGTGCGCAGGGTTTCGCAGCTCTCTGAAATGATTCGGAGAACTGAGACCGACACACTACACACACTGCACCCATCGACCGCAACGCGCATCCGAGGGACACATAAGGGCAGAAGCGCAATCAACGGGATGCGACCCACACGTAGCAAACAGCAACCGGAAACGGCGCCAATGTATGACACCCGGAAGTAGGAAGTCCCGCCTCCTCAGTGGCTTATAGTCCATAGTAATCGTCCAGTCTGTATCAATTTCTTGGAATGAAATTAAACATTCCAGTTTCCACATTTGTTTTTATTTCAGTCCCACTGAAAAGCAACCACACTTACAAATACAAGCACTTAAATTCAATGCAACTGCATTTAGTATGTCTGTTATATGAAGACAATAAGTCAGCACACGAAACAATTGAACAGCAGTTATCAAACTCCAGTGATGTAGCAGACTTGGCGTGCTTAGGATGCAAACACTGTAGGTACATGCATCTTAGGAGAGAACATTAACGGAGTGTTTATGTCACAAACAGCGTGTGGATAAAATGCCAGCAGGCTCCTGCAGCAGCCGTGCGCTTACAAAGGCAGGACTTCCTGTTCCGCCTGTGCCTGCTGCGTGCGCCGCGGGGCAGTGTTATGTCATCCAGAGGACCAACTTAACTGCCTCTCATGCTTCCTGAGAGAAACATATTTCCTGTCGCTCCTTAACCTGTGGAACTAAAGCACAGCTTTCTCTCTCAAAAGTACATTCTTAAGTAGAGTACCATGCTAAGGCATTTGTGGATGGGGAAGCGTTTTTTGTTTCTGTGGGCTTTTTTTTTTTCTCACTTTATCCTGCCTTTGAGGAGGATGCCTATTTTTACACGTGCCCATCTGTAAGTCCACCCTTTGTACAAATCTATACACAGTATATTTATATACATGGTTATCCCTCGGCACAGCCAGCGGGTCAAAGCACATGGCAATTCATCACATATTCGTCATTAGGGAGTCCACGTCCTCCGTGTAGTATGTACAAAACGATGGACTCATCTCACTGTTATAACACTGACGAAGTCTCTGGGACTCCTAATAAAGAGCTTACTTTTTGGTTATCACATATAACAAAACACACCTCGTTTGCAAATATGTCCATTTTGTCTCATGTTGGCAAAAAAAATAAAAAGAAACAGGACGCGGCAGCACTTTTCAGATCAAACTGCTTTCTGACTCCAAACAGGCATTTTGGTCCACTAGATTAGAAGTACATATTCCTAAATCCTGCCTCACGCTCCAGGTGTGCCCGCTTGCTCGCCCATGAGAGGGTCGGCGCCCTCCGCCACCTCCTCCTGGACCGGGGTGGTCTCACACTCGGCCGTCACCACGATGGTGTTCTCGTCGACCAGCTCGCACGTGGGGTTGGAGAAAGCCGACAGGGGGAGGGTGATCCTCTGCATCTCGCGCTCGTACACTCGCTGCTCGTGCTGCTTCTTCAGGTCTCGGCCCCTGTACAGGCACACACGGTGTTATTTGATAAATTTTCTTAAACCATAACAAGGATAGTGAGGCAAGTTTTCAGGAAAAATTTTTTAACACACTTTTTTAACAAAAAAATGTATGTTATATATTTAAAACAGCAGTAACTTTGCTAAGTTGGAAAACACTATAGGCAGGTTAAGCATCTGTGTTGTGGTCCACATGTAGACACAATATGGTTACCCTATGTGAAGAAATACTTTTTTTTTAAACTAATATATGCAGGTACTGCTGAGTTGTGACGTCTACTCTGTATGTTGTCTATTATACTGCCCCCAGGTGGCCAAGGCACGAATATCAGAATGAGCAACTAGACGATGTAAAAATGGTTGCCATTACTATTTTTATGATCTTATGACATTTGAGTGTCTCAACTCTTATCTCAAGGCATAACTGTAGTTTTTTTGTTTTTCCTTAAAAACGAACCGTTAATGTGTGTTCCTTTTTTTTTTTTTTTTGGAGAGCTCAGTTCGGTCGGTAATTTTACCGATTTGACATGTCAGTTAATGTGTGTTCCTGATACCGCGCACTACAAGATGGTTGCTAACGGAGAAGTTTGTTTTCAAAAAGCACAACCAGTGTTGCCAAGCTCTTACGACTACAAGATGACGAGTGACTTCAACTCCTGCTAAGAAGCACAAATCATGGCCGTTGTCGTTTGACATTGTTTTTTATGACAATCAAATCTGACGGAAGGCAATCACGCCGAACATTGCTAAAGATGAGGTGTCCGCTTACAGTACATGCTGAACAAGGAGTGATTTACAGGCCTGTTGGAAACTTTTGAGGTGAGGAATGTGCTTCCACGTTATCGCTACAACTCTAAATGAAAGTATGCATTTCTATGAAAGTTGATGCAAGTTAATGCTGGGGTGAAAAACATATTTTCAAAGCTTGTTTGGTGTCAGGAAAACTTCAGAAAATCCCAGAAGGGAAGAAAAAAAAACTTGCTTGCAATAATGTTTTGTCATTTGCCTTTTCTATTTGTGAAGGGATTTAAAAAATATATATATTATTAAAACTGGAAAGCTAATTATAATGAAAAAACTGGAGTTAAAAAAAAAAAAGTTCACTATGCCCTACACAGAATAGAATACACTTAAAGAGCTACAGTAGCTTGCTAGACAGCTAAAGTACAGTATACCTGTACCTAGTTACCTAGCTAACTCGCTTGACAGATAGTTAGCTCGCTAGTCACAGCTAGATGGATGGATGGATGGATGGAAGGAAGAAAGGCAGGAAGGAAAGAAGGATGGATGGATTAGACAGACAGACGGTTAAAGTACCACTGATTGAAATTTGTTCTCCGCATTTGACCCATCCCCTGAGACAGACAGACAGACAGATAGATAGATAGATCATAGGATTGGGAATCTTTGAATGTCTCACGATTCAATTCTGATTTTTTGGGGTCTGTGGTTCTATTCAGAATCGATTTTCGATTTAAAACGATTATTGATTCAAAATGATTTGATTGACAATGATCTTTGCTTTGATCTACTCCAGTCTGATTCGCTAATGCTAATTAGCGCGCTACTCGCGGCACTTTTATCACTCCAAAGAACGGCTCCACGCTGAAAAAAACCCCACAACTTTTATTGGAATAACTTGAACGTGACTTTTTCCTTCTACTCTCTAATGTGGCTACAACTTAACAGTGTATAAGACCGCGTGGAAACACACTGCCCCTCAGTGGCCAAACCGGATACAACATGAACAGCGCTCCAAATAAAGGCACACACACAGACAAAGGCAAGACAGTATAAAATAATTTAAATGAAATAGATTTTGGGACATTTAAAATCGATTCTGAATCGTACTAAATGAGAATCGATTTTTTGGCACTCACTCCCCTAATAGATCATACCCCAGAGAACTTTGAAGTCAAATTCCTTCTTCAACAAACATTTTTCCTGGAGCACACACATTGCCTGATACATAATTCTACTAGCTCTTGATCTCTGCTGTTTTTAATTGCTCTGCAGAAAGCTCGGGTCGCTCAGGGCGAAATTGTTATGCACATTAGCAAGAATAAAATCAGTGCTGCATTTGAAAACAATTTCATTTAACTACTGTACAGCCCAAGGCGGACTCGAGTTTGTGTGAGAGACTCGGATAAACTGCTGTGACGTGCCTTCAGCGGAAACAGTGGCAGATGGCGAACGGGACAAGCTGGCATGACTCATCTATTTTGAAGCCGAGCCATATTTGTACTGATCAGCATCCAAACGAGACAAGTGCAGTTGTATTCGTCTGTTTTTTCTGTCCATTCATTTTCTACCCAGCTGACTTTGAGTAAGTGGACGGATAAAACCAGGATTGGGCGCCAGCCAATCACAGGTCACATGCAAACAACCATTCCCACTCACATTCACACCTATGGTCTATTCAGTCTTCAACGAACCTAACATGCATGCTCTATGTAGGCATTGGACCCAGAAACATTGACTGTGAGGCAGATATGGTAACTACATGCGGGCCATGTTGTTCTTGAGAGAATCCAAAATCAAAAGCTCTTTAAAAAAAGACTTTCATTTCCTGCCACCCCCCTCAGCGTGTTCTTTGTGGCATTGCGTGCAAATGTGCAGCAACAGAGACAATAAGTGCGGAATGTGCAACACCACCTGATGCCCCCCAACACACACCGCCATCAAAGTTAGCTGGAAAAAAAGACTTTGTGCTTCTGTAACTTGAACTGTCGCCTCTGGCAGTGCAGCACACACGCGCGTGCACACACACGCACAAATGAAAGACTAGACGCTCTTCTTTCACCAGGAAGAAAAAAAATCCACTTTTCTGTTCTTTAGTCAACAGGAAACAAGAACATTTGGTCAAATGCAGCCATTTCTTTCAAAAGTCAGAGAAAATGAGATTTTTGTGAAAATAAACAGACCAAGTAGAAAATCAATTTTGATGCTAAATTTTTTTTGCTTTTATGACACATCTAACTGCTAATAGCTGAATGTTTATGAAATAAAAATCTATTATGTGAAAATGACAAACTATTAATTGTAGTTTAAAGATAAATGGATAAAAAGAACACTTGAACCCGGGAGGCGTGAATTTTTGAAGCAAGTTGAAATTTATATGGAAAAGTATCCATTCATTTAGATGGAAACATTGAACTAATGACAGTCCGTTGGTATACATGTATATCCGTTAGCATATTAGCAAAGTCCAGTCGGAGGTGGGATTCAAACCTGCAACCTCTTGGTTACTGGACAAGGCAATTTTCCAAATGCCCCACTGAGCAGTCTCAGACAGCTGGTAATGATAATCAGTTGTATGTATGGAAGTGGGCGTGGAAAGTGGGATTTAGAAAAAGTTCAATGTCAGTCCAATTAAAAATGAACGTGGAAAGGTTGATAGTTAACGTTAAATTGTGCCAATACTGTAAGTAATGTGGAATCAGACGATAAATACTATGGGTGTGCCCCAAAAATCGATTCTCATTTAATACGATTCAGAATCAATTTTAAATGTCCCAAAATTGATTTTATTTAAAAAATTTTATAATGTCTTGCCTTTGTCTGTGTGTACCTTTATTTGGAGCGCTGTTCATGTAGTACCGGGTTTGGTCACTGAGGGGCAGTGTGGTTCCACACGGTCTAATACACTAAGTTATAGACACATTAGAGAGTAGAAGGAAAAAGTCACGATCAAGTTATTCCAATAAAAGTTTTTTTATCAGCGTGGAGAAGTTCTTTTGAGTGATAAAAGTGCCGCGAGTAGCGCGCTTATTAGTATTAGCGAGTCAGACTGGAGTAGATCATTACAATTCCTTGCACATGTATAGATTGAAGCAAAAATCAATCAAAGCATTTTGAATCAAAAATCGCCCTCAAGCGAAAATCGATTGAATCGAATCGCAGACCCAAAAATCGGAATCGAATCATGAGACATTCAAAGATAATAATAAATACCCCAGAAGGCGTGACTTTTTTAAAGCAAGTTAGTATAAATTGGAAGTATTATGTGGGAGTTGTTTCATTGCAAAAAATAGTGGAGAATAAAATGCTTCCAACATTTCCTCCCATTTTTCGTGGAAACATATAATGAATATTTTTATTTTGGGTGTTTGTGGAAAAAAAAAAATCCCAATGCATTTGAATGGGCAAGTACTTTTTCCACAATTGCATTATTTTTCTCCTTGATGCACTTGCTCATTCACTGACCTTTTGTAGAAGTAGCCAAACGTGATGCCCGCCCCAAGAACGATGATAACCGCCATCATGACGATGCCGAGGGCGTAGCCTGAAAAGGACGTTACAGCAAACGGCAAGTTATAGTCTATAAAAGTCATGGTGTATATTTTCAGAAGGCTGTCGACATACCGAGCGTGCCCAGATCCTTTTTCTTTTTGGGTCCGGTGCGCACCCGCTGGCTGATTCCCATCACTGGCTGCACAGCACCGGCGGCGGCATCTCCCGAAGATGAGCGCGTCTTTGATGGGAGATCGCTGTCTGGGGAGGGAGTGGCCGCTCCTGGCTCGGTGGAAGTGAGCTCTGGAAACACAATAAAGCAGCATAACTGTTAATGACTTTGAAAGCTTGGAGCTCTGCCAATGCGTCATCACATTAGCCAAAGCAATCAGTCGGTAAGGATTGCTTTCTAACATTGTTACTGTATTTCTGTCCATTATCCAAGGTGCATCTCGTCAATATATGGAGACAGTTTAATGGGAGTTATTGAATATGCCGAGTCAAATTCATTATCAAGCAGCTATAGTGGACCCTCACAAGTCCATCACTTGAATCATTTTCCACAATATTTGTCCTCATTGAGGTTGTGGGCAAGTTGGAGACGAACCCAACCGGTTGCCCCAATCACATTAAGACAAACAATCATTCACATTCACACCTTGTGTATGGACAGTTTAGCGCAGAGGTGTCCAAAGTGCAACCTGCAAATCATTTATGGCCCACTGCACCTTTTTTACTGGACCACCACATATTCTAATAATAAAATCAAACGCTGCCCGCATCACAAGGACACATTTAAAGACAGCATACTATTTTATTGAATGGAAAAATAATAACAAAAGTTAAATGTTACACAACATCAACAGTCCATTTTGAAGTCAAATTTCAACGTTAAATAATAATGATATAAGATATCGAAAACATTTTCAGATGCAAGAAGTGGCACAAGAATGCACACTGACAAGTTACCACTGTATTGTATTTTCAGACTCTGAGTGGCACTTTTTTTCATCGTTTGGCTGGCCTTGCAACTTATACTCGGGTACGACTTCATATTCAAATTTAAGTATGGACTGGATCCCAAAATCCTCAAGAAAGTGGCAGTAATGCACCAAAAGTATTTGCCAACTGCCAAAAGAAATCAGAAGAAGAACAATAAGTAGAAGTAGAAGAAGAAATCATGTCAATTAATGTGTTCACTCATTCACTACTAGCCATTTTCACTGAAGCCACCCCCTTCGCTCCCGGCTGTTGTACTGGATTTTGACCGATTTTGCAAGGCCTACAGAATATTGTGTTCTATTGCTATAAAAACATGGAACATACCAAAAGAAAGATTAGGGGGAAAAAAGTATATTTGTATCGCTTTCCGTTTTGCAGCAATTAGCATTACAATATAGCTAAGTTTCATCATTATTCACAAATCTGTTTAAAACACTGGGGAAAAGAGGTTGTTGCAACATGGCCCTGGTTGATCTCTTATACTCTGCTGTCACCTGCCTGTCTTTTTGTATTAACTACCATTGCTTTAAGACACATTTTCAGGTCAGAGGCTGCATCAAAGTCTTCTGTATGCTCTAGCATAAAAACATGAAAAACATATAAATACGTTTTTGGGACCGCGGCAATATTTAAAATGGAACGTATTTATACGTTTTAGGAGCAGATGGGTTAAATTAGCATGCAGCTTTTCAACAAGGATTTACTATTTAGAGCACCAAAAGGTGACCAAAAAAAAGCCCCGACGTGAATTCAAGCGTTGACCATAATGTGATGTAGAATTTTAATTAAGGTTAGTCATTTTAAGCTTAAAATATTTGATTTGTTCCCATAGTTACGAAACTTTTGAATCCAACCAGAACTCATTATCTGCCGTCAACACAATTAGGGAACGGGGATTTTACAAGTACAAGCTCTACAGTTTTTTTTCTCCAAAAAGTGACTAAGTTGTGACTTAATTCCGAATTGCTGTTTTTTCTTCTTCATGATGCATTTTTTGACTTGGTGTGATTTATAACCAAAAAATACGGTACTTACCATTTTTCATTTGATTGTTTTATAGCCGATAAGTGTTTTTCATCCAAATATTTACTGTAATTTTGACCCTACAACTGTGTTAGGATAGGATAAGAGCAGGTTCTGACATGCGTACAAATTGCGTTGACATTGCTGTAGTGAACTACTACTGAATGGAAGCCCGTCGTAAACGAAGGACCGCTTGCATGGAATAGCTTTCTCCCCCACATGCCACTAATTACCAGTCGATGCCTTTTGCCGCCTCCTCCTCAAGTGAAAATTATAAAGGACGTTTTTTATCTTCTGAAAGTGGTTTTGTGTTCCCCCCCAATGTACCGCAGTTCATTGTTCGCAGCCACACTATGAAACAAGACTTTTATAGCGACTATTATTTTTAATTTTTTGCTTTTACAGTATACCAACTGTAAAGTCCTCACAAATGGGAAAGGAGAGCTAATTTAGCAGATACACTTTTCAGAGATTTCGTACACTTTTTCTTTGATCAAATACGATTTACAATGCGTTTAAAAGGGGAGTTATTATTATTTATTTTTTTTTTTAAAGAAGAAAGAAATATTTTCACCTATTGTGGCTGGGAATGTGTCCTCCGTGATAAACGGGGGTTCACTGTATACGTTTCCATATTGATTTTGTTGTATAATGTGTAGAGAGAATCGAGTGCGAAATTAGGCTTGATGTCTCGACGTGTGGTTTCTGGTTACTGTTGCTCCGATAACGAGAAGAGTGTTGCAATCTTGCTCTTGTTGAGCCGTACGACTGCAAAACATTTGGGAAAAGATCTTTGGGGAAGGAAGCAGCGGTGGAGAAAAGGCTCCGCGTGCTCATATGCTCGGTTGGCCTTCACATCTGCGCTTTAACATTTTCCCCACATCACCCATTTCCTGTGCAAGCACAAGTCAGCTGTTTACAAACTTGACTTTTTAGAAGTGTGTGACATCATAAGTGGGATGGCCAATAGGGTTCTGTCTCCAAGGTGAGAAGGCCACCGTCTGCCAATGAGGCGCGATGTGAGGCGTGGCAAAAAAAAGGAAAAAAAACAAGTCTGGCGACTGAACTTCATGACAAACATTGTTTTCATTGTGTGTTTGAGACCGGAAAAAAACGAAAGGCTAATTAGACTACACTTAACTGTGATTTAACCAACTGACCTACTAGTTATTTTACTCTCACATTGATGTTTACTTTCACTTGAATGATTTAGGATGAAAACCAGTGATCCAACAAAGTTTGAAAACAGGCTGCCAGTTTCTCCGGGCTGACAAACGTTTTGGGAGCTGCACAAAAATGTCATCTTGTTCCTCTCCAGAACATAACTCACTTGTAAGCACTCGAAATAAATCAAGCAAGCTGTTTGTTTGTTTTCATGGAATTTAACCATGATTTCCAGTTTTCAAAGGAAAAGAGGTCAAAAGTCACCTTGGCATGTCTCGATGGAACAAAACTGCTTCTGGACCGTCCCGTCGGGTCCTGCAATGTAGCACCAAGGCCTCTCAGAGGAGTCCGGATTTCGGCAGTAATTGTGATCTCCCGCACCTACACCAGGAAGGAGCAAAACAGCACATGTCTCTTACTGATGCCCCCATTCAAACACGCACGCGCTCTGGCTGCCTAGCGCTGGACTCATTAATCATTCACACAACTTCATCACACAACAATGAGCAAGCCGCCATTGGGGACAAACTAAAGAAAAGAAGAAGCAGCAGCTGCTGCTGCTGTGCAAGGGAGGCCATTTAACGCCATAAACACAAACATGGCTGTCCACGCTGTTATGAAAGCCACTTGAGAATTTATTTCAGATCCATCTTAAGGTCCATGCACTGTACTGATAGTAACATATATAGTTTCCCATCACTAGTAAAATAGTTCATCTAATATGTTGAAGTTGATAGAAAAAAAACATACTACTGCAAACTGTAGATATAACTAGTAAGACACCGTTGTTGCTATACTGCACTTAATTGTCTTACTAATGAGGATAAATAATGCACTATAAAATGGACCTTATAGGCTATTATCAAGAATATCAAATGAATGCCGGAATGGCTTTCTATACGTCTTGGTCATAATGTGCACTAAAACACTACCAATCAGATGCATTGTTTATCACGTGATCTATTGATCCATGTTAACATGAGATGTACTGTATTTACCTGTGTGTGGATCATACTGTGTGGACGTGTTGGTCCAATTTAGACAAGTCAGCCCCGAGGAGGAACTCTGCTTGAGTCCTCTGTAGCCCTCTCCATTGGACTCAATGCATTCTGCAAATTAAAAAGTTAACATGTGAGAACAGTCTGCAATTAAAGCAGGATGAGAAACGAGGTGTGGGGCGAGATTGACTTTGAAAAGAAATGTCTATAATGTATTTTTTTTTAAAAGAGCGTCGGCTACTTACCTTTTTCGTCTGCATTTAACACGCTGCTGTCCACGAAGGCTGCGCTCAAGAAAACAACATGCAAAGACAGAAACATCCTGCACGGGTGACGGATTGAATTCATTTCTCAAGATATGTATATTTTAAAATTAAAAGAGAAAGAGCCTGTGCTGAGGGCGACAGACACACTGCTCTCCTCGAGGAAAGTCTCAGCCCTTGTTTTTGCCAAAAAGACGAGCTCCCCTTTCCTAGTAAACAGCCTTCGGCTGGAGGAGGAGCTGTGTGACGACAAGCGGCGGCAACAACAGCAGAAGAAAGACACACCTCCAGGTCCTAAAGCCTCACCACGTTCTCCATACGACGGTCCCGACATACGCGGTTTCTACGTTACAAACGGAAGCAATTAGCTAGTTTGCGCAGCGGCGGAAGAATACATCGCCATGGGAACGACACCTTCAGTAAAATTACTGTTAAATTCAGTTAGTTATATTCATGGTCTCGAAGTGCTGTCAATGTGTTACTAACTGTAATTATGGCATTTCAAGGTTTCAAATTATGTGTAATGAACTAGTTTTGTCAGCGGCGTAAGATTTCGACGTTAAGCGCCGACCGGCACACGAAAACACGCAATTTTTTAATTGTTCGTATTTATGGCCTACAACTTAAGTGTTTTTCTATACAAATATTAACAGTAATCATGAAATTTCAAGGTGAAGAATGTCATATAATAAGCTTGCGTAGCATGCAATAAGGTTATTTAACTACTTTATAACCTCAATGTCATAGTATAAACAACATAAAGAACACTTCCAGGCCACATAACATACATGTAAGACAATAAATGAAAAACAGCAAGTAGGGCATAGCTTCCGCATGATGAAGCATAAGGTTAGGGTTACTTAACCCTAACCTTCTCGGCCATACGTCTGGCAGTTACTGAGTGCCTTGCTTGTGCTGTGTGTTTTATATGCCTGGAAGGGTTTTCCATACAATATTTACTGTAAATATGACATTTCAAGGTTACGAATTTGCTGGCAATGAACTAGAATGTGAAAAGGCTTTGTGATGTGCTTCTACTTTTTTTCTGCGATTGTTTTACATGTATCGCATAGTGCTTACTAATATTTACCCTAAGCATGACTTCAAACAAGGATACATTTCAGCTTGTGTATAAATCCCGCCTTAGGACCGAATCTTCGTCGCAAACCAAGGACCCCCTGCACATGATTGTACACATACAAACATGTACGAGCATGCACTTACAGTTGCATACAGTCTGGAGTGAACATGTCAAGTAGTAGTAGTTCACACACACATATTTACAATTAGTACATTATAACTGTAGGATTACTTTTCATGTCTATACATAGCTTCCCATCTGATTCACATTGACTCATTGCTTTCCATTTATAATCCAAGTGCAGTCAATCCTATCTGGCTCTTAAGTACGCGCTCATGTGTCCGTGTGTTCTTTCCCTGCAACTCACGAGGCCTGTTTTTCCACTCAGCCAGAAAGAAGACTCTGCAGAGGCCAAGAAATGGCAGCACCCGTGCTTATTTTCCCTTCCTTCATCACTGTGCATTGTTGGCAGTGTGCACAAAGAGAGCGGCCAACTCGTGAGTCGTGACACGCTCAGCGTTTAACACAGAAGCCAGACAAATTTTCCGGCAATGGCCTGTGCAAACACAGCAGCATCTGAGTGCAGCAAGTTTACCAATACCTCTCAGCAGCACCCTGAGAATTCCAAAACAAAATTGTACAATGCAGTAATTACATATGGACTCTTTAAGAGGAAGGATAAACTGATGACACAATGGAAAAACACCCCCTTGTGTTCCCAGTCCAGATGGTAAACATGTGCTTCAACGTGTGCACACAAACCCAATAAAAGCACCTCCTTGGCATTGTTCCTTGTTGCCATAGTCGCTCTCCTTAATTAAACAGGAAGCAGGCAAGCTGCAGAGAGGTCAGAGAATCACATTTAGTGAAGACAGAATCACAATCTGATGTCAAGCTGCACAATGTTTTTC
The DNA here is from genome assembly GCF_054856555.1 of Leptonotus elevatus. Taxonomy (NCBI): domain Eukaryota; kingdom Metazoa; phylum Chordata; class Actinopteri; order Syngnathiformes; family Syngnathidae; genus Leptonotus; species Leptonotus elevatus. Next base: position 17,338,430 of record NC_141243.1, on the reverse strand, counting down.
ACTACTGCATATGCCTAAACACAACCTGTTGGATGAGTCACAACTGGCTGTTTTTCATGCCTTTGAGAAACAAGCGGCAAGGAACACGTGAACCCTCGCATTGCGTTCCCTTCTCGTTGCCTGCTTGTGGCGCAAAGTTGAAGCTTTGAGCTCTTTGAGACAAACGTTGGTCATAGAAGTGAAAATAAGACATTCTAAACGTAGTGGCTCCGTTTTATGCAAAAGAAAACGTTCTGATTCACCACAATGCGTCACTGTCAAAAATATCATTCTATTCGAAAAAATTAATAAAGTACAATACATGCCGCCTGTGTCTGCGAGTGAGTCATTTATCACACCCACCTCAAGAGGAGGCATGAGGCATGTGATGATGTAAGACTCATCTAGTGTGTGGGCTGTCAACAAATCGAGCGCCCACCCTCGGTCAACTCGGAGCCAGTCCATCATCTTGCACTCTTCATGTGGTTGGGGAAATGGACACTTATGCGGGCACAAGGCCTCTAATGGACAGTATTCCCCAAGCTCGGCAGTGAGCGGCCCGTCTCTACTGATTGCACTGCAGATACTGAGGATGCTCAGACATTGCAAACAAGTATTCACGCACACAGAAAAGCGGGGACCTTTGCCAAGGAAGCACCAAACACACAATTCATTATAATGTCCCTTTGGTGCCCTAATCAGAATCACGGAGTCATCTTGTAGCAAAATGGAGCAAATAATGTAACTGTGGAGGTCTTATATGTGGCAAAAAGTTGTAAACATACAAGGACATTGCTAAGTCGATGAAAATGTGCTTCCTTCATTTTATACAATTGTTTTTCAATAGATGGGATGTGAATGGTGCATGCCCCGGCCCACACACGGCTCTGCACTCTAAAAAGAGCCAACTTAAATAATTGCTTCAATTAGTAACACGCAACTGAATTAAATGAATCCAAAGTGAATATTTCAGTTGACTTAGTTATCACGTCATTAAAGTAATATATTCACTTTGGATCCACTTAATTCAAGTGTGTTACAAATTGAAGCAATTATTTGTTAGTTCAACAATTCCATTTTTAGTGTGAACTACAATGTGTGTCGATTAAGGATTAAAAAGTAAATACTTCTTTTTTTGTTTTACATGGTTTTATTGTCCACAATTACTTGTTTGATAAAACAAATCAATGTGATCATGTAATCATACTGAACATTTTGCATGTGCCCCTAAAACTGCAGTCCACCCCGTCATATGGGTAACTTCCCCTTTAAGAAGCCATGTGAAGTTTTCAGTACCATTAGTACAAGCATTTTTTCTTTCTTCCTTTCTTTCTTTCGAAGTTGAGGCTGATACTATGTATCAAAGTAAAAAAAAAAAAAAAAAACATATTAGATGCAATTGAATGTTGGCAAGTCTAACATGTCCACTCTGTCATAATGAGAAGTTCTAAATATATTAAACAAATAATAGTCACCTTCAGGCCCAGACTGAGAAGGCGGGACCAGCGGAATGTTTCCCGGTTGGCCACCAAGGGGGCGCTGTTTATTTCGGGCCACAAGTTTGTTTCAAAAGCAGCAATTAAAGTGCTTTTGGTAGAGACGTAGCCAGACCCAGAATGACTAACTTGGAGTGGTCTGCATTTTCCCACCTGGTCGGCCGGATCTATGGACCTTTTGGCCGCTATTTTGTGCAGAATGGATCATACGCATTTTTGAGGCAAGCGCATGCGCTCTCTCTCACTCTCTCCTTCCCTCACTCACTCACTCTTTCTCTCCTTGCTTGCGCTGATGCACTCTCTCTCACCCTCGCAAGCGCCTGCTGGACGACACTACAGCCAAACAAGACACGTAAAAAAAAGTCATGTCAGATGAGCATAAAAGACTGAGAAAAGGCAATGTTAAAGGGGGTGAAGCTAACGCGCCAAATGCGCCCAAAATCAAATGTATAAATCATTGCAGAGCCCTATAGAAGTGCATGTGCCTGATGGAGAAGACAGTTAGCAACACTAACACAATTTTCTTTTTTAAATAATGGTCCAATAGCATGTTTGGCTGATCATTTTTCTACTAGTCATTTAATATTGTGGTATTTGTATTTGTTGGAAACAGTAGGTTACATTGAGGGAGAAAAAAAACATTCTGCCCTACTAGAAGGAAGCGATAAATAGCAAGGCTTAACCGGCTTTTTGGGATAAAAAAAAAAGAAGAGAAAAAGTAATTACATTGAAAACAAATATAGAAATGACTAGTTTTTAAATGTGACTCAAACTAACTTTTGCATTTTGTACCCAGTTTTGTAAATCCTGCCCTTGCTAATAGTAATTCAAGCACATTCCAGCACAAAGAAGTTAAAGTGTGATTGCAGTTCATTATTTGAGCTCTTAAAAAAAGGAAATTTGTCTTGTACTTATCTCCTTATTGTGGATTTATGTTTAGAGAATATGACAGGTGGTCAAATCAATTTCTTTAGCACTCTTGACTTTATTTATGTTTTCATAATTGTTCCGATATACTTATTGTGATCTAGTAAGTTATTAAATTTTTGATCACATACAACATAACTATTGACGTTGGTTACTTAATCGAATGTTTAATCTATTTTAGATTGATACATTAATACATATGAAGTATCCATCTTCATTAAAACACTGTAAACTAAAGTGGGCCGGTCTGAGCCATGAAACTCCAGGGCTGAAAATGAGTCCCAGTCCGGCCCTGGTCACCTTGCTTACTGAATCATGTTGCTATGTACTCATTTAATGCTAACATTAGCCAAAAATGTCCACCCTGTCATTGTCCACCCTGTTAAAAAGCTTGGATATTTTACTGTTTTTCAATGCTACCAATTCACATTTTTTGTGCTCTTTTTGAAAGACACTGGTTTGCCACAAGATGTCGCCATAGTCCTGTCTAAATAGTTTAGTACAGTTGGTGTCAAGGAAGTACAGTATGTTGAAGTGATACACCTCGACTGAGAGATCAGCTTTGTCTGTCGAGGAGGAGTTAAGTTAAGCCTCGGATGTTAGTCTTTGCGACATGTTCATAAAAACACACACACTTCAAATCTGTCATTTATTTTTTAAAGTTGTTGTAAGGTTGGTTTGAAATGACACTGAACAGCTTTGGGATAATTTGTGGTATAAATATAATTTAAAATTATTCCCTATAGATGTTTTACATGTACATTTAATTCTATGTGCAGCAAAGAGGACTAGTGGTTAGCGCGTATGCTTCACAGGTCAGAGTTCAGGGTTCAAATCCTTCCCGTGCGCACTGCTCATTCGGCGCAGCCTACCTCAAACATCCACACGAAATGTCCTCAGCTATCTTCGCTTATTATTGGGAGTCGGCGGTGTGACGCTATGACATCTCCAGCCACAGCAGATGTGAGAGAAGATCTCAAGTGGACACCTTGCTCACTTAGACGACTGCAAGCATCATTTAAAATCATCTGCAGGGTTGCAGGATCACAAAGGTGATGCACACAGTCACAAGTTTTGGAAAGGTGGAGAAGGAAGGCGGCTCTTGTGAGCAAGCCGCAAAGGGTGCTGTGAAAACGGGGGTCCGGAAGGAGCGTCAGCATCTCAGCTAGAAAGACAACATTGTGTCAAGAGTTAATTGCAGACAACATTACTATACAATGCAGTAGTATAGTAAAAAGAGAGAGAGTTCTTGAAAAAAAAATACAGATGTAAAAAAACAACAACACAGATGTAAAAAAAAAAAAAACACAGACATATTAGGATTATCATTAGAAATGTTGGCTTTGTTTTTAGTTGCTTAATGCCATCTTGTTAAAGTTGTGTTGGTGGAAATGATCAGAAATACAACACAATACAGTACTGTAATATTAGAAATGTATTTAAACTAATAATGGGCAACTTGCCAAACATTGTTTCTATTTTTAGACATTTGTACTACCTGGCTGTAGGCCTTCACACAATTTGAGGTTGTCTAGCAGCAGGGCAGCGTTCTCCGCCGCCCATTTGTTGAGGCTCTGTGCCACCACTGAAGACTCAGGGTACTTCTCAACCATGAGCAGAAGGTACGGCAACACGTGTGCAGACATCACTGAAGGCTCAGCAAACACGTTGGCATCATCCTGCTCATAGAGGCTTCCGCATCTGGGGAAGACGCCGCATTGTGGTTAACAACCTCCAGTTCAGTCTGTTACTCTGTTCTGATGCCGAATCGGCAAAGTGACCCACCCACTGTCTGCGATGTCACTTAGCACAGATCTCAGGTCAGAATGGGGCACGTGGCACAGAAGCACCTCCAGTGTACTCGGTGTGTCCCAGCACTCGTCCAGCAGCAAATCCAGAAGAAGCGGTACAGCCAGGTTGACCTGCGTGAGGTGGACGCTCCTCTGGGCTCCTCCTCTGGCGTGATGCAGCTTGGAGATGAAGCTGGCTGCTTTGGTCCTCACCTGTTGGCTTTGGTCCTGCAGCAAATACAGGCCTGTGCTCAGCAGTCTGCATGGGAGACATTTCACGTTTACTTTAAATCAGGATTTAGCATTAGTGAAAAACTGTGTGGTCATCATCTAACAGTACTTGATCATAAGAGCTGAAGGAATAAGATGGTGGCTGATTAGGCGAAGGCCGGCCATGCACAGAGCTTCAGCACAAGCTATCCTCAGAACTTCAGCAGCGTCGGGGGAACGGTGAGTCTCCAAGACACCACACCAGCGTTGGATTACAGAATTCTGAGAACTTTTTTTTTTTAATGATAGGAGAATAAAGTCAAAACTAAGCAGGTAGACAATGAAATATGTAAAAGAGGATTCTAACCAGTGGGAAAGCAGGAAGCTTGCACCAAGCAGAGCCTTGGACAAGAGCTCCGACCCGCCTCTCTGATCCTCAAGATCCCTCAATAATAAATCCAGACACTCCAGAAGAACTGACTCCTCAAGTGGGACTGGTGGAGGAGGAGAATCCCCCGTGGTCATCACTGCTACGTAGGCTGCCAGGTGGGCCCTGCGGTACTCCTCAATGGGGCTCAACAGTGCCTCCCTCAGGCTGGGCTGTAAATAAAAAGCACCTTGCTTCATCTTGTGTGCACACATTTTTGTCATGTGTTATATACCAGTATATTTGGCAAAAAAAACATAATTTTAAAAATGTTTATATATTTTTTTTTCTACAAATAATCAAAGCACCTGATTCCTAAGCTATTCAGATCAATCAAGAGTGTAGCCGCTGGAGATTGCGGTTATTTTGGAAAATATACTTGCACTACTACTTACAGAGTCAATGCTAAACATAAATGTGTACACCCCCAACAGATTTGTTCAAAAACTAGGGATAGGCGAGTAGCAATACCTGACCTTAATTCAAGGTATCAGTCAGTACTCAAAGGTATAGATTATACCTATAAAAAAAAACCGCACATTTTCTCTCAGAATTTTTCTATAACATACTAGCATACAACAATATATACCACACAATGACGGGCATACAGAGGTATTCATTTCTTCCAATACACTAAGTTAATGCTGTAAAAAAAAAAAAAAAAAAAAAAAAAAAAGAGGAAGAAATGAAGGAGTGTACTCATATTACATTATGTTAAACACTGTAACAATGTTGGCCATAATAACAACTTATGTAATGTTATAATAAAAAAAAACCTCAACAGTGGATAAAGGACTAGAAATGTAATATATATTGTTGGAATATAAACATACCCTCAACTTAACCTGGAGTTTGCCTTAAGAAAAAAAATAAAAAATAATAATAATTCTAAAATAACAAGGATCACGTCAGTTTTTACTGCAATTTCTCACTTTTGTCTTCTGATATGCAAAATATCGTCCTGGGGTGCATAATATGTGGACAGTCACATACAGCAAGAACTTAGTAAGAAAGGAAGGACAAAATGTACAGTCTAAAAAAAAGATTAATGGTACAGCAAACTGCAAAAAACTAAAATCCCATTTTCAAATAGCATTTTATTGGACGGAAGCGTCACAATGCCCTTTTTGTTCAACCTTATGCTACAAGACAGCTTTTTAAAGATTTTCCCCTCTAACTCACCTGCAGCACACTCTGGATCAATTCTTTCAAGTGGGTGTTCAGTGAAGCATGGTCCTCCACCACCCACACGACCAACGCCAGCCTCAGATCATAGCTCGAAGTTTGAAAAGTTTCCAAGAGGTCACGCGCCCACCTGGGGTCGGCACAGAGTAACTGGATTGCTCTTTGATGGAAGGAAAACAAGCCAAGCTGAAATGAAGGAAATAGCTGTCAGTGTTCTGATAGCATTGCTGGAAAATCAACATTGTTTATGTACAGGATACTGTATAAATATTACTAATATTTTTCAATGTGTCTTTTTCTGCATCTGTCAAGGAATTTGTGCCATTTTGGGAGTACAGATACATTTTTTTACAATCTTTTTTTTTTTTTTTACATGATTGTTTTGCAGTTCAAACGCAATGCATCCATATCACACACCTGAAGCCCCCGCTGTGGTAAAAGGAGCTCTCGTATGAGAACGTCCGAGAGCTTTGACAAAAAAGTCTCGCGGCAAAATCGTCTTAGTGACTCCACCACAGTAAGATACGCCGCTCTCACCAGCGGGCATCGCTGAGCATCCGTGGCAAGCCACACTGATGCCTCCACGGACCTCACCGCTGCATGAAGCTCTGCTGCAGGCACCCTGCGTAGACAGATGAGCCAGTAAGTCAAAGCCTGAAGGGTCCTGGTGAATGAATGGGGCGGAGTTTAACGACGCACCAGTTTTTGCCGAGAGTTCTGCCCAGGAGAGCTTTTATGTGTAGCAGTTGCCCGTGGAGCCAGTTGTGACTGCAGCGCTCCGGTGTGCGGGGCAACCGCGACGTCAGATTGATGAGGATGTTCATGTACTCTGAGGGGGGAGTCATAGCGACCAGCGCCTTGGAGGCCATCACTCTCACACTGTAAATAGGACTGGCAGAGAGTTGCAGTAAAGGAGGCAGGAAGTCTGACAAGGTTCTAAACAGAGAAAATGAGAGAAAACAGTAAAACAACGAAGCCTGCCAACAATTTGATGTTGACAATTTTAACCTTACTTTGTCGAGTCTTGGACGCCAGGCTGCAGTTGGGCTAAAAGAGTAAGAATCGGGTAGAGCGATGGCTGGAGGCGGAGCCTGGCCTCCTCAGGTGGACACTGAAGGTCACAAGCTGCCTCTCGGAGTTCCTCGAGGAGGAAAGGTTGGAGCGTGGAGTAGTGGTGGAAGAAGGCGTGGGGGGACATGCCATGTTTAGTCCCACCCTCACTGCTGGGCCGCTGACCGAGCATCCGAGAGCAAAGGGAACCTGGTGAACACATTAGGCGTGAGCGGCTCTACAGTCATCCAGGTGAAGAGCAATGCGCTTGAGTCCTACTGTAAAGCTGAAGGGCTGCATTCCTCATGGCCCAGCACGGAGAACTGAGCAGAGTGAGAGCCAAAATGGCTACACTGGGCGCAAACTGAAGAATGGCGACACCCAGGCCCGATCCACGTACCAGAGCCTGCAGCGTGTGAACTGCACACACCTGTGACGGACACGGAGCGTTACGTACAACTAAACACACTGAGATCTCTCATGGGATTTGTCTTTTTAGTCAGAAGACAGTATTGTGGCACTTGTGCCTGTGAACCTGTGCAAGGTCCAGCGTCTGGTCCCAGTTCTCATAAAGTGGGATTCGAGCTGTGTCCAGTAAGGTTTGCATGCTACGTGCTAAAAGTGGCTGTGCTTTACTGGCTTCCTCTGCAGATACAACGCACAGGATGAGCATAGGTAATCCTGCAGCCCGCCGGGTTACAGAGGTACTACTTGGAGATTGCACAACTTGTAATGCCTGAAGAGGGGGGGGGGGTGAGAGAGAACTGCATGTAAGCAAGAATCTTCTACATTTATTCAGACAGCATACACGTGAGAACTTAAAAAAAAAACAATTCACTTGTTGGAGCATGTGAGACGGTATATCCTTGAGTTCAGGATCACTGCTTCCGAGTAAAGCTGAACAGAACCTGGTGAAGCCCACACAACATCCCTCTACTGCCCCCTAGTGACAAAAAAGGAGATTTAGTATTCCCATTCACATAGGTAGTATTTAAAAAATGTAAATTTGTCTGAGACATTTTTCACATATCAAAATGTTTAGCAGGTCACTGAAAGGTGGCAATTACTGTCTTTCCAAAATGAAAATGTCTGTTAATTTTTTTGGCTGTTGTTTTATACATAAACTATTACATGAATCCATCCATCCATCCATTTTCTTAACCGCTTGTCCTCACAAGGGTCGCTGGAGCCTATCCCAGCTGGCTTCGGGCAGTAGGCGGGGTACACCCTGAACTGGTTGCCAGCCAATCACAGGGCACACAGAGACGAACAACCATCCACACTCACAATCACACCTATGGACAATTTGGCGTGTTCAATTAACCTGCCACGCATGTCTTTGGAATGTGGGAGGAAAGCGGAGTACCCGGAGAAAACCCACGCAAGCACGGGGAGAACATGCAAACTCCACCCAGGAAGGCCGAAGCCCGGACTCGATCTCACGTCTTCAGCACTGGGAGGCGGACGTGCTAACCAGTCATCCACCGAGCAGCCTTATTACATGAATAAAATTTGTTATTATAAAGTAACTTCATTTTACTGTCAGTTTTTGTCATAAAGTCTCCTGGTACTTTTTTTTCTGTGTGTTCCTTCCTGAAGATACACATCACTTTTACTAAAGCTTTTTAAGTTTCACTATAACTTATACACTCTACTGAAATTTACTTTTGAACGGATTTTCAAAATGTTTCAAGACTTTCGAAAGATGAACACTCTGCTTGTAACATTATGTTGAGAAATTCACCCCCGCCCCCCCAATGCAAATATTATTTGCAATGGGGGTTAAAAATGTTTTAACTGCAACTGTGTACGTCAACATAATATAGCGAGAGGAGCACTTGATAGACACTTGAACCTACCCAGTGACGGCATTTGAGGAGAATATTTCTAAAAATATCCGCCGCCGTTTCGAGATGTTGTTTTGTCAAAAAGCCTGCGTCAGGCCCGGATTCAGAGAGAATTCTCTCCACAAGAGAACCTAAAAGAATCCCCGTTTCCTAATGAGAAAGACAGAAATACACACGAGCATCAGAAGTATTCAAATGTCAAATCACACTGAGGTTGTGTTGGTACCTTAAGTGACACCCAGTAGCAGGTGAGAACAAGGTTGTGTTCTTCAGACAATAAGATGCACTCCTCTCCTCCATCTCCTTGATTTCCTCCAGATGAGTGGGCTATCAGAGAGCTGATGGCGTTCCCCATTTCACAGAAAGAAGGGGGAGCATCTAGCGGAGCAGTCATTTCAGATATTGTCGTGGGCCGCTAAATTCAAACTCAAACCATCAATTTTAGTGCAGATTACCACTTTGAGTATCCTGCCGGCCATGCAGTACGCCGAGCAGGAGCAGCGAAATGTTCTTCAGCAGGCTCAGCAGATCGGTGGTCAGTGTAGGACCAAGTGAATCACAGATTCTGCACGTGTTCTCCAACAAACATTTCCGTAGGGCGCTCAGAACACCTGAAATCCAATTCATGACTGATAAAACAAACAAACCTGAAAAAAACTATGGAATGGTATCCAACTTTTCCATCTGGACTCACCGTGCATAGGCTTGGTTCTGGCAGCAAGCATCACATCTGCCTTAGCTGTGAGGTAGTGATCGTCAAGCTCCTTCACAAGGAATCTAACCAAGCTGGAGGTCTTGATCTTATGGACAGCACTGACATCGATGCCATTGTTTAATATCCATTGAGGAAGGCCTTGCCATCTAAAAAAAAAAAAAAAAACAGTTGATAACTACCAATCAATGGGATGTCATTATAGGGAGCAGGTCTACATAATAAAGTGCTTGGCAATTTGACTTACTTGTGATGGAGGACCTTCATCATCAGCGCCCCCATCTGAGCCTGCTGGACCCGAGGACTGCACAGAAGCTGCTTGGCACGAATAAGTAGAGCCGCGGCGACATCAGTAGGAAGATTGGAAGGGAAGAATCTCACCAATAATCCTGCAGAAAGTTCACGAATCTGAAAAAGAAATACATTTAATATCATGTCTTAAACTGGGAAACAGAAATGTAAATGAGCTCGACCTCATTTGTGGAATCTTCCAAACAGCTGATGAGAACCAAAAGTTTTTCCCTAGAGAAGAAGTCCCATTGTCCTCTCAACCTGGCACAGGTAACGAGAGATCCCATGTTCACTGAGGAAAACAAATCAAGGAGTTTTAAAATACTGAAATAGGGACAAACACATTCACTGTTTCTAGATAAACTGAAATAACATTTCAAACAGTATTACGGTTGTTCAATACTTCTTTTCATATTCAAATAGCCAGCCAGACAGACAGAAAGACAGCTAGCCAGATAGATAGAGCTATGGAAATAATTAAAATAATTATCGATAATATTGACATGATCACAGTGCCCAAACTGACCGGGTGGTTGTCCCTTCTTCTTGTCAGGGCTCCATGTGTCAGTGCAGGTTTCCAGCAGCGCAGACAGTAACAGAAGGACAGTTTTCTTCCTCTGGTAACTGTGATCTGGTGTCAAATTGCAGCATACCAGTTGGCTCAACCAGTCTACAAAACCTATGACAAAGTATAAACAAAAAAATAATAATAAACAGAGGGTTTGCATTATTAGAGCCCACGCATCACTTAAAGTGAAAAATCAAAGAGATCAATATAAAGATAAGACAAGATAAAAAGATGAAAAAGTTTCAATCCAAAATGAACATTGTTATGGTTGCAAGGGGGCTTGAGTGCAAAGTCTCATCTTACAAACATCTCACCTATTCCCAGGTCCAGTATTTCCTGTGAGCTTTCCATCTGTTTGCTCTCCCCCTTGTCATTTTGCTGTTTGATGTGCGCCAAGCATCCATCTCTGATCCGAACCAAAAATCTCCTCACTGCTGCTTGAAAATGTTGCCGAAAAAGGGAGGACTCCGAGTTCAAGTTCTGAGGAATGAAGGTTGTCATGATTGACAGTTCTCCTGGCGTTAGAGTCTCTTTGGTCTTAGGGCTGCAACACAATATGTTGAGAGCAGCAAGTCGAACTTTGTCATCTGCAGAGCCAAGGGCTAGATTGAGGTTTTTCAAAGTAGAGTTCCCCTGCAGAGCCCAGGGTGAGCTCCCAGTCACGGCCCGGTAGCTACTCATGATGAAGGCCCAGGCACAAAGGTGGCCTGGTGAGAACGGGTCCAGGGAGGCCAGAAGAGGCTCCACAGCAGACGGGAACACTTGAAAGGTGCAAGGGAGTAAGTGTGTTGAGCTGTTGTTTTGAAGAATAACCACATGCGAGGTCAGCGCCTCAAGGAGGACAGGAAGCCAACGTTCTGCCCACTTCTCGCCCAGATCTGACTCTGACTTGGGAGAATCACCGCAAAGCTCTCTTCTCTGCTGCTGGATCAGACACTTGTAAAGTTCCGACCCGGATGGAGACAGGTGATCGTTTGACATGCACTTCAGGAGGTGATTTGCTACTTCAGCATAGTGATCCAGCACCTGCTTGATCAAAGGGTTGCGCATTAAATCACAGCGCAACATTTTCACATCGCAAAAAGGATTCGTGCTCACCATGTCGGTCCCCAAATATGGAAAAAGAGCACAGAGGCGATGGTACTTGGCTTTGGATTCCCAAGGGAGTTGGATAATTCGATGCAGTAGAGTCAAATAAAGAGGCTTCTTTGTGTCACCAAATTGCTCACAGTCCATGTCATAGAGGTCCAACAGCAAGCTAAAGGTTACACGGGCACAGTCGGACACGCCTTCCACCTAACAGTGCACATGAAGACAAGGTGAGTGACATGGGAGCATACTTGACGTGACATACATGACATACATGCATACTTTTTCATTAGTGAATCCACCAAAACAAGTTGGACTCGAACCCTGAAATTCCCTTGATGTTTCATTTTTTACAAGACAGCTTTTCTTTTTTTTATCCAAGAGATAGTGTATTGTGCATTTTTTACTTTTCATGCATGGGTAATTTTTCTTTTAGATTATTTGTATTTAACTTTTAAGTACAGTATAATACGTTTGCATTTCATCTTAAAGAACTGTTTGTTTTAATCTCTTATTGTGATTTTTATTTAACCTTTATATACAATAAGGGCTGCACAATATATTGAAGAAAATATTTTCATCAACGGTCTGTGCAATATGCGGCGGATCACAAAGACGCGCTATTACTTACATATGGAATTGTATGTTTTTTTTGTCTGACTTTGACCAATCAGATGCAACCTTAAATGTACAACACCATCCAATAGGTAAACACTATTTATTCTACAGGCATTACCAAAATTAATTCACATTTTAAAATATATAGAGAAAAAAATGTACATAAGTACCTGTTCCTTTTTTTCTTTATTTAAGTGCGGTGTTAGTGTTCAAACCTCCCCGACAGCGCCAATCAAAAGTGATACAGTTCTTGGCTCGCATTAGATTTTGCAGGAGTGTGAATGTGTGAATTTGTGTCCAGTAAATAGATCACATTGCTTTATAGCTTTAACGTCAAATTTAATAATTTCACTACACATTTGGAAGAATATTATTGTGCAAAAAAAGGAATAATTTTAGATTTTTGTATGTAAAAGAAATATTAATCTCATCACTAAAATTAAATACAAAATGGACACTACAATTAATGTAAACTTATACCAATGAAGCAAATTAACTCACTGGACTTTCAGCACTGGTCCAAATAATCGAAACGAGCTGTTGCTGCAGGTTGCTGCCATCAGGCAGCAAACGGCCACCTGTCATCTTCCAGATATCAGGCATACATTCTTTGACCTTCTTCAGCCATAGTGTGAACACTGCAACCACGTGTCATCTTTGAACGGGTGACTTTAGCATGGAAGAGCATGAATAAATGTTTTGACGTGACTCACCCTCAAAGGCAAGGTAGTGACAATTCAGCTTCTCCTCACACAAATCATAAATCAGAGGAAACAAAGCATCCAGCAGTAAGCTGCCCTGCAAAGACAACAACGCGTCATTTGCTAAATAAAGTCAACATGTCTATCAGTTTATGTCAATGATGCTGGCCTACATATTTACCTCTGCGCCTTCTGCACAGGAACTGAGCAATATGTGAGATTGACAGCATGTCAGGAGGCCCCTGCTCATCGCCAGCTGACCCACCCCGCTCGTCGATGTGGGGCAACAGTGCACCTGAAGGGCCCCCACAGTCAGCAGCCATGGCTCTGAGAAGCAAAACTTTGTTAGAAGCCTCTGAGCAGCCACATTCATGTGTACAATTTCAAGTTGAATAATAAAAAAACGGGAGTGGATTTCCAAACAATATTTAGCTGCCCAGCAGTGATACTCTACCTGAACGAGAGCTCCGTAAAAGTTCCCAGGCAGCAGCTGCACCTGCGCTGCTCTCTGATGCCGTGTTGATGAGCATGGCCACGGCGGTCCCGGCCAAAAGACGAGTGTCTTTGTTGGAGCTCTGCAGGATACAAATGACTGAGATGGAAGAAAAGGAACACATACAGTAGACCAACTGGACCCTTCATTAGTTTTCAGTTAATGCAATAAAATAAAAGAGCTGTGTTTAATTGACTCTCAGTGAGGTATTTATTTAACAGTCCATTTATTACTGTGGTGGAAGTTTGTAGTGTGCGCTGCATCATACTGAGTGATGTTTCTAACACATCGCCCTTCTCATGTAGCTAGCATGAATCCACTGCAAACGACAAAGCCAGACTTTCACAAAACTTTGTAAACGGGTTCAAGGAAGAATACACTGACAACATTATGGTGAGAGTATTTTAAGTGATACAAAATTGTATTTATAACAAACCTGTCCAAAGACAATTTCTGTGAGAGCCTGCAGGATTGTTTTCATGGCCGGTCTCCTCTCCTTTTTGTCCCACACTGTGCAAGGCACCTGTCTGGACAATAGCTGAAATATCTGGAGGCAAACCTGTGGAGATCTCACATTATAATGAACTATGATGGAGGTCATGGATTCTGCACAATTTCCAGATGCGCACGAACCTTCACAGCAAGATAACATAACTGGCCATCTCGTAGGGATTCTTGTTGCAGAATTAAAGGGAAGAATTTGGCTAATTTGTCCAGAAAGGAAGGCCACAGCTGTCGCCACACATCACGACCCACAGCACTAACTTCCAGGAACATACAAGCTGAAAGTGTAAATAAAAGATAAACATCAATAGCACTTGTTAAAATCTAATGAGATTCGAGAATTATATCAATCATTCTGTTTCTACAAGATACTGATAATAATGTGCAGTTTTACTTTGAGTGACTCTACCTTATTAACAACAGCACTCAGTATGACGCAATGCAAGTATCTGTACTTGACGTGAGTATTTATTTTTGCAAACTTCTATTTCTAATGCCTACATCTGAAAACAGATACCTACGGTATACTTTCTAGTGACTATTTTGTCAAAATAGTCTTGTTACTGTTATGTAACGTTTTGTTTAATCTGAAAAAAAATACAAGTGTATTTTTTTTCAGTTAGTATTGCCTTATTAAGCATTTTTATTAGTTTTTGGTTGATGCATTGTTTTCATAGCATGACTTAGGTTTTTAATATTTTCTGAGTAAAACAAGCACTATGCAAGTTGATAGGGGGACACTATTTTGTGTACAGAAGATAATGGATGAATGAAGTTTTTATTTCCGTTGTCCTTAAGTTATCTAATGGGTATTGTGGATAACTGACATTAAGAACTCACTTTTACATTTTACTTTGGTACTTAAATGCATTTCAGAATATGTACTTTTTATTTATGCTTCGGCAAAAAAAGAAAAAAAGAATCAGTATTTCGCCTTTTGCCAGTCAGTCTTATTTACTCAAATATCTGTAGTTGTTGACTTCTTATCTGTACTGATTAATAAAATGTGCTGCCTCTGGCAGTTCTACATCACTACTGCCAATACAATATGCCAGGAAAGTATACCAACTACCAACACAAACCTCTCTGAAGGTCTTCATTAGTAAATATCTGGAGAGAGAAAAAAGAAAATGCTCAGCATTACTGTACCTTGCTGCAGCTTTTTAAAATGCCAGTAAAGTTTTGAAGTGACGATGTCCCTGTGTACCTGCTCAGAGATAACTATAGATGCCAAACATACGTGGGTCTCTCCAAACACCAGCTGGTGATCCACCTTTGCCAGATGTTGCAACATCTGTAGAGAAACAGGAAGCATTAGATGACACTTGAATTTGAACAGTAAGCAGATTGCATACTGCGAGAGCCGACCTGGTCCACTTTTCTGCAGGCTGTGGATATGTGCACCATCTGCAGCTGCAAGGAGACGAGAAGTCTGACTAGAAGCTGAAGATGATCGCGCTCCAGGAGATGTAGCTTCACCGCCTTTAACAATTGGGAAGCCTCCTCCAAACTGCGCTCCTTGCTCCTTTTAACATCGCTCCTGTTCATTCATATATCACAATTACATTAATGTCATCCCCAAGTAAGGCGTCGATTCTCTTTACAGGAAAAAACAAAAAACAAACCTGGAGCACTCCGATAGTTTATACAAAACGTGCTTGAGTTTTTGATTTCCATTTGCACACGTTTGGTCCTCGGCGATGACACACTTTTGCAGACTTGTCAGAAGTTCATCAAAATACATCATTGCTACCGTCACATTCGCAGCACACATGGCACACGGACAACGGTGGCGTTTGTTTACCTCTTGCCATTTCTACTACCAGTTAGATCGCTGCCATTCTGGCTTTACAATCACCTACTGCCGCCTGGCGGGCGGAGTGCGCAGGTGGATAGACCTACAGTCCAACTAAACCAGTAAAGCTCGACATTGTCTACAAGTTACTAAAACAATTAAGTTTTAATTCTTTATGTACACCTTTTAAAGTTGACAATGTCAATCACAAATGTCAATTGTTGTTTTGTGGGCAGAACGTTTTTATTTTTAATTGGATGTCATTAATACAGGTGTATCAAACAATGTAGCCACTGAGTGAATGTAGAAAGAAGTCCCTCTGTTACATCAACAGGCCTGGTTTGTAATAATAATAATCATCATAATCATAATAACAATAGTTTTTAATCAGCATTGAGGGATAAACAGACACCCTGGAGCACCCAGTGGGAGAGATGCTCTGTGGTGAACAGGTCAGCCTCAAAAACCAAACCCACACCCATTGCATTCCTTCGTAATGATGTAGTGTACACTGGTGTCCGTAATGTATTCTGTGGAGAAAAGCATACAAACATAGGTGGGAATACAATAAAATAGTTGACACACAACATGGATTGTGGTCCACACCTGTAACCTGAGGCGTTGGGTCTCAGTGGGGATGACTTTAAGGATGGGCAGCTGAGCCGCAAGAACTTTTGGTTTACTCTTCACCAGGCAGCCAATATCCACGTCCCAGTCGGCTCCTTCCAGGTACAGACCAGACACAAAGAAGCCTGCAAGAAAAGACTCATGTGAACGAGCCTCGACAGTTTAACAAGTGACACTCGATCCAAAAGTTTTTGTTTGTTTGTTTTTTAGCTCATTACCCTGTGCAGGTCTGTCAGTGACTTCACCCTCTTCGCGGTAGCGGGTCACCTCAGTGTAAAGTGTGGAGAGATCCAGAGGCCAACCATTTCTTCTGCATGCAGTTTGAACTAGGGCAGTCAGGTAGGATTCTGGGATGTGGAGTCCTGATAACCACATGACCTTTGGTTCTGCTTTATCGACCTTTTGATAAACAAAACTGTAAATGATTATGTAATATACACAAATGTACATTATGTGAAGTATGACATTCCTCACCCATGCCTTATACTGCTCAAATCGCCTCTTGAAATGAATCATCCAGTTGCCCAGGGACTTGAGTGTGTCAGGTGCCAAACTCTTCCAAATAGCAGGGATCTGACCATTGAAAAGGGCCCGTGCCACTTCATCCAGCTCACTGCTCATGCCGACCTCCCCAGCCAAGGCCTACACACACACACACACACACACACACACACACACACACACACACACACACACACACACACACACACACACACACACATCAGAAAACCAACACAGGTCTGTGAAAGATCCAAAAAGACAGAACAGTGTGTCCCTGCCTCTCACCCTCTGCAGCTCAGCCAGAGACCGCTTCATGCGGGCAATGAGCTTGTTGAAGCGCTCCAGTTCTTGAAGGAGCACCACTGATGTCGGGGAGATCTCAGTGCCATACTTCTTGCGGATAACATCCAGGTCAAATATTGCGGGCAACTTGTTCTGAATGTCCTGGGCCACCTGAGTGATGTACTCATCCCTGCTGATGCTTCCACCAGACTCACCTGAAGCAGAGGTGAGCGGTTGTTATGTGACAAAGTGCCACATATAACACAATTGAGGCAAATGGAAGATAACTGCTCCATCACACCTGTCTGTGGTTGCAGGTCTATTAGATGCAACCACATCTCTTTAGCTGCTTGTGTGTAGTATCCGATCTCTGCATTGGAATGAAGACCCATCACCTCGGGGGTGTTTGCCAATGGCAGAGACTCAATCTCATCTGTAACCAGCCGGTGAAAAGTCGTGACTGTTGACGGCTGAACTATTTAAAGTAAGGTCATGTAGATCAATGCGAATAATAACAGACCAATATATACTGTCTTGGGTCCATTTCCCGGAACTTTGTAGTCTACATCGTTGTTTTTGAAGAAGTGAAACCGGCAAAAGTCGTAAAAGAGGAAATCTCCAAAGTACTCATCCATGTAGACATTCAGGATCCTGCGGTCAAAACTATCGATGACTCGTCCACCATACATCACCTGTGAAATGTGTGCATTTGAATTCACAGCAGATTTTTTTTATTTTATATAAGGAATGATGTATTTAAGCTTTGTCTAACCTCGCCTACAAGGTACTTGATACTCCCCCAGGGAATGTTGCTCTCTTTTTGGTCGTGAGCTTTGGTCAGGTAGGTGTTCAAGATCTCCAAACACACCTGTTGAGTACATTTGCAGCATTGATGTAACTCAACCCAGTCCAGAATGGTCCGAAAAGTTGTACCACTTACCAAGAAGTCTGATTCGCTAAAGTCATAGGGGACATTCCATCCAATTTTTCCATACTTGCGCCTCTCTTGCACTATGGCATGGAAGAAAGCCAGCACATAGACCAGGCTGCGGAAGGCAAAGTGCGGGCATCCAGTCATAGTCTCATGGGTGATTTTAGAGTAGGTGGCTCTCATGTTGAGTTTGAGACCATTTGGCGCCTCGGTGACAACCTGCAGGACATTGCAGGCGTGGAACCATCCATGTAAGGTGTGGGAAAGGAACATTTAGCCAAGTTTCAAAAACAGCTAAATGTGAAGATAATTGGTCATTCCACCTTAAGAGACTTTTGAAGAATGCCAATGGGAAAGTCATCAATAGGGTTGGTGGTTAACCAAAGGCGATAGTTGGGGTGAGGCTTATTGACCCTCTCGATGCACTTCTCCAAATCTTTCAGCCATTTCACCAGCAGGTGGCAGTTTTGTAGCATCAACCACTGACCACGAGATGCTGCCAGTTCCAGAAGGTGCAATGCAACCTGGAAGAAGGCGTGGGGAAAAAAGCATTACTCTTCACATGCCTTTTTTTACATCTCAAGTTTTAAATTGTTATTCAGTTATTGCTAAGAATGAAAAATAATCATATTCATGACAAGTCCAAAAGATGTCCAACCATAAGATATCATAATATGTTTAGCACTTGTGAGATGGCTATCCTACCCCTCAGCCATGTCATATGCATTATGATAAGTCCCCCTGAGAGTGATACAAGGAATAGAAAATAAATCCATGGTACCTTTTCCTGCCCTTGGCCCATAGCAAGGAACTTGAATTTGCTCCCAAAGCCAGTCCTGTCAGCCAGTTTCATCAGGTCAGCGCCAGGGTCAGAACCAGGGCTCAGGATAAAGACTATGGGGGAATACTGGGTGCTCTGTTCATAAATAACATCAAAACTGATCACAGGAGGTTGAACGTATCTGTGAAGAAAGATATGAAAAATATTTGACCAAGAAGCATGTTATGCAATTAGCAAAAATACATTAGTGTTGAATTGCTTGAATAAATAAAACAGAAAGTCACCTCTCGCCCATGGTGATAGTAACATAGTCGGTGATGGCCCTGTAGACTCTATCAACACGGAAACAGCGCAGCAGGAGCAGCTTCTGAAAGTCTGTCAGCCTCTCATCATATTTCGTTGGCAGCGGAGCCTGTTCTGGTGCATCGAGATCATACCACTGTAAAGAAACACAAAGACAGTCAGTCGATTAAAAGAGTAAAAGACAGCTGGTGATTTATGTCATAAAGTAGCCACTACTTACTGATTGCCACTCTGATGAATTTCTACAAACATCATCAGGCAAAGAATCAAACTGGCCAGGAAACAGCTCAGCTAGTTTCACCACATCTTCCCAGCTAGAATCAGGAAGCCAATTACAAGTCTTTTGGCGCGAGGTCTTTTCCAGGGACAGATTACCTAGCATAAGTGAAAGACCGCTTGCTGTGAGTGCTAAGGCTCACCGTAATGTAATATAACCCCTAAGCCATATCACCTTTGATGAAAAACTCCAGTTCCTCCTGGGGTACTCGGCCTTCTGCCTGTTCAATCTTGATAGTCATGTTGAATGAGAAGAGAAGCTTGTGTTTCTCAAACAGACCTGCGAGTAAACAGATGCATCTCTGACAGAGGTTGCAAATCCAAATCCAGGAAGTAAAAACCCTGCCACAGTTTGGCTTTGGCTTTGGGGAGCTAGCCCAACTAGCTAGTTAGCTACCACATGGAGCTAAAGCCAAACGGTGGCAAGGTTTTTACTTTCTGGACCTGGATTTGCCACTACTGATGTCTGATGATAGTGTGAAATAAAAAATAAATAAATAAAATAAATAAATGTTACAGAGATGTACCTTACCTGTGCAGCCATAATTATACACATTGTATGTCAGAGTACTCATGATGTTATCCAGTCTTGTCGGCAGAATAGAATTTGGTGGAGACTTGTGCAGAGAAAAGTCAAACACTTCCAGATAAGAGGCGAGAGAATACTGGTACATGCTGTTTACCAGAGCCATTTCTGTCAGTGCAAAGAATAAAATAGCCCCGCGCTTGGCAGCTGGTCGGTACCCGTTTCGGAGCACATCAATGTCCACTGATGTTTTCACAGCTAATTTAAGTTTCTCAAATACCTGATGATCACATAATCAGAAAGTCAAATATGATGACCAATTTGAAGATTGACATAAAAAAAAACAATAATCCACCCATACTTGTTGTTTGTCAAACTGACCTCACTGGATTTTGACTTTGTTTCCTCCAAGGTGTAGACCAGCTCTGTGTTATCCAACATGTTGCCCGTGGACATGGCCAGCTCCCTTAGCAGGGTATCACCAAGGTTCTTTAACAGTTTCTTATTGTCGCTCGTCTCTTGGATTAAAAACTCACGCTGCTCTTCCAGCTCCTTCTTCTCAAAGCCCATTATAACGCTGAGCAACTGGTCCTCCAGGCCTTTAAGGGTCACTATATGTAACGTGATGGATAAAACAAGACTTGGCCAAGAACAGAATGCATACGAAAATGGTGGTTATCAAACCAAATGGTCTTACCAGTATAATTGATAACCATAGCTTTTCCAAACACAGAAGGAGAAAATTTGGGGTTCCCCAGTTTGGTGTTGAGGTAAAGTCTGAAGTTGGGATCAAAGTCCACCTCTTTGTCACCTAGCATGACAACCTGCCTGCCTTCTGCTCCTTTCAAATTCTTCTCCAGGACATTGTCAATCACAGGGTCAATGTACTCATCTACATCTTGGAATAGGAACGGGAATCCATATTTAATGGCCATCTCAAGATGTTTCAGGAAGTCTGGATCATTGAAAGAGGAAATCTGTAGACAAAAGGAAGTTGGACTGTCATCATTTTTGTTTTCTCTGATTCTGTGCAAAGTAGCTATTCTGAAAAACAGCAACAATACAACACACGTAACAATACAGGACTTTTTATACCTTGAGGTTATTGCTTGCCTCCTTCTTCTTAATCCAGTTGAGGGCTTGCTGTTGAGGGTCGATACACATGGGGAAACGGCTGCCTCTTGTTGTGAGGATTCCATTCTGAACCGACAGGTCATCTGGAGGCAAGCCCTCGGACACCCATCTGTAACCCAAAGACAAATTTCTTGGAGGTCAGTTGATGCCCAGCCAAAATAAAGACAGTAACATATACAGGTAGTTCACTTCTCACCTGCTGATTTCAACCTCATCTGTTAGTAAATTGTCCACTTTAAAAGGCTGGCTCAAGGGGATTCCTTTCTCCTTTACATTGTCAACCCACGTTTGGTACACCATCTCATTCCTGAAGTCCCAACTGAAGGCTCCCTCGTAGCTCAGGAAGGCGGCAGCGAGTAGGCAGTCTCCAAGGAGACTCACACGTCGCTGCTTCAACTCCTCTAAATCTTGCGTCCACCTGGAAACAGAAAGAAGAAATAATTTTAAAAAATGCATCTCCTATGACATGCCATTTAGTGTTTTCATGGCCATCTTACCTGACATTCTCAGAGCTCAAACCTGAAATAAGTTTGTCAGCAGCTATCAGTCTTCTCTCCATGAGCTCAGCCTCTTCTTGTAGTTTTTGTTTCTCACCAATAGCAGTTTGATATTTGTCTCTGAAAACCATCAGCTCTCTCTGGATATCACTGAGCTCACTTTGAATGAGCTCCAGCTCCTTTTTACTCTGAAAGAAATTTCTTTCGAGACGGGCCACCTGCAAAATACAAGTTACGTTACTGTTCTTTCTGTGAACATAATTCTCTTTACTTACTGGACCTTACTTTGTCCCTTTTGGGCTTTATCTCTCTGGCAACTTCACAGTATCCAACGACAGCCTCCACAAATTTGAACATTCCTGAACCCGCTTTGCTGATGGCTTGCATTTCTTCAAGGCTGGTCCCAAGGTTCTTCAGGAAGCCTATGAAGCAGAGCGCTCAAGGAAATCACTGCAGCAGACAGCATACGTTTGCCATTATATACAAGAATATATTTTTTTATATATTATTGCAGCCTAATTGATCAGGAAATTGACCTACCCCTGACAGTCTTGACCTGGTTGGCACCGATAGCATCACAGTCCATCTCCATCAATGAACGCAGAAAGCCAGGATCTGACATCATTGCCTTAGCAGCTTGCCAGCTAATTTCCTTTTTTTTACACAGCACCAGGATACACTCACACACCACCTGCACCTGTTTGGGTGGCTTTGCAAATGATCTAAATGAAGGAACAGCAAAAAAAAAAAAAAAAACTGCAGATAGACGGATGGGGAAACATTCGTTTATGTTTTAAAATGATGATTAATTGTTTATTTGGACAACAAGTTATGTTGAGAGTTTACCTGATCTCAGTGACATCGGATTTATCAAGGTCTTGTAAGGCAATGCGAGCTGCTTCTAATGCTGGCAGAGCTTCAGCCAAGGAGGTTTCTGCCTCTAATTTTTCAACAGCAATCACTTTGTTTTGCTCTTCAATTTCTTTGGCTTTGTCTTCTGCCAGCGTCTTTTTGTCCTCAACTAAAAGGGGAATTCTGCATTTACCAAGTGTTTTGGAAACTAACAGTAAGTACAGTAGTATGCTGTTTTTCAACCCTTAATAATAGTTTATCAGGTTTTCACTGACCCACAGTGGTGTTTGAGGCAATCTCTAACAGCATGGTCTCACAGGCTGTTGACTTTTTAGCAAGAACCACCTTCTGCTCTGCCAGTTTGATGTTCAGCTCATCCAGTTGGAGACTAGCTTCCTTCAGCTTATCCAACCCCCCCTCGAGGTGTTTGCACTGCGCTGAAACCCATAAACTTGTCAACGTTTCACTGTGAAATTGAATTATTACAATAATTTCCATATTCTTACCAAGAATATACTGGTCTTTTTCCTGCAGGAGGCTAGAATATGTGTTAATGAAGTCCAAGTAGTTCTTTGGGGTGACATAGTTAGATCGTCTAAGTTTTTGCTGGAACAGTGAGCTGTAGTTGCCAACAGATTTGTGGACCATGCAGACATGCTCGATAACAGCTAGCGCGTGTTCCTTTGGAATCATCTCACTTTCACCTGTACAATTGACAAAGCACAGCATTACAGCTGCAATACTGTATTATAATGGACCAATCCCTGATGTAGTATAAGAAGAGGAGCTGTGCCTTTCCAATAAAATTGTTTTCATTTTTCTCTAAGTCTCAAGACAATGTGTCATCCAGTGCCATTGGAGCTTTAGCTACTATTGGTATAAAATGAGAAAAAGTCATGGCAAGGCCACCAGCATCCCTGGGACTCTATTGAGAATCCTTAAAAAGAAGATCTTTGTGGACGGCAGTCTATCTCCAAACATCAACTTTTTAACTTTTGTAATACGACTGTGTTTTGAGTATCGGTAATTGTATTTAAAAAAAAAAGTTACAGCCACCAGTGTGAGGGTTTTCATTAAAAAAATATATGATAAATAATAATAAAACACTATTTGTACAGAAGGTAATATAACAGTTGATGATCTCAAAAATATTTCCTGTAAATCCAATTGACAAATTAGGACAATAAACAAAAACAGCATAAGCCTAATGATTAATTTCTGAAACAGATTTTGTCTGTAAATGATGTCAGTGGTTGGATTGAGATAAAACTGAATGGCATAAAAAGCACTTTAAGCATGTTAGATTTTTGATTCCAAAAGAATATGTGCACTACAAACCTAGGAAAAACTCTGCTACAGCACGCAATGCCTGAGGAGGCCACGGTAAGAACCAGTCTATCACAGTGTTGTTCATCAGTCCTGGGGGAAAAGGGGGCAAATCTAATTATAAGTAAAATAAAAACAAATAAATAAATAAAACTCCCATTTGTGAATTTTACCTGGAAAGTTTCTACAGCGTGTTCTCAGTGTATCTCCCACAGGAGACATGCCTAAAACAATGTGTAGGTTGCTGGCACTTTTATTGACAAAATACTGCCACACACTGTCTTTAGAAGGACCTGATCCCATGTTGAGGGCCTCGTCACGAAGCTGGTTGAGAATGGACTCTTTCTCATCATCAGGAAATAGTGCGGGAACAATACCTATCAGAAAACAGCAAGATCACAAGACAACACGTCACTACTTTCAATCATAGGAAACAAAATTTAGGTGGAACAAGGACATTAAGACTTAGTGTTTGTCCAACCTGATGTAAGCATGTTGTTTATGAGTTCCAAAAAACCTTCCTCAGCAACATGAGCATCGGTAAAGAGAAACACAGTCTTCTTATTTTCGATGCCAAGCTTCAAATACATTTTTTTCAAGTCTTCATGAAAGGTGGACTCGCAATATCCTCTGCTGAGTGTTATTTCAAACACCTGAGAAATCATTAACAACAACAAAAATATGCTATTAGAACTGCAATTCCAATAAAGCTGGGAAATTGTGTAAAACGTAAATAAAAATAGAATACAATGATTTGCAAATCGTTTTAAACCTATATTCAATTGAATACACTACATACAGTAAACAAGATAGTTTTTGTTTTTTGCAAATATTCACTCATTTTGAATTTGAAGCCAGGAAAAGTGTACCAAGTGTACCAACATGTAAATGTTGATTTTTGGTTTGAGGTTTCTCCAGATTCTCTGAATGTCTTGGTATTATAGAGCGTAGATGATGAAATCCCTAAATTCCTTGCAATTGTTCATTAAGGAACATTGCTGAAAAAGATATGCAAATCATTGTATTCTGTTTTTACTAACATCTTACACATTTTAATTTAACATGTATTTGTATTTTTTATTTTTTTTTTACAACCTCACAGTCAGCAGCAAAGGCAGCAAGCTTGGTGATGGACTGCTTGCCTGAGCCTCCCACACCCACGAGCAGAGCATGACCACGATCGATGCGAACGATTCGGTGCACGCGGGTCAGATGTTCCAGGGCATCATAGAACAGCACCAGATTCATCTTTGATATTCTATCATTGTATTCCTCTAGAATCTCCTGCAGAATACAACATTGGTCTCTATGACTTCTGGTCATTTTCTAACCAAAAACAACACTTAATTGAGAAAAACATCATGATACCTGAAATAGTGCTTTACAAGCTTCATAATCCAGCAAGTCTTCATATATTCTTGGTTCTGTCTCACTCAGGGCTGCCCTGTAGTCTCCAAAAAGAACTGGGTCTCTCATAACATCCTCCTTGTTTGCCTTGAAATGCACTTCAACTAAGTTCCTTATAAGGCCCTGAACCTGAAGATAAAAAACAACAACAAAAGTGTGATCAGCTAACAAATGAAAAAATATATAACTATACTGTATATCTCATATTATTATAATGAACAAACTGAGTACAGTATATACCAAATGTTTGTCTTTTTCATCAATGAGTCTATCGTGGAAAACCCTCAGACATTCGTTTCGCCAAACCCGTACAAACATAGAGATAGTCGAATATCTGCTGTGGTGAAATGAGGTAAAGCAAATATTAAGTACATACACAGAAAGCACAATGTAACATTTGTCAAAAATAATTAATTGACTTGATGGGACCTGTCAGGCTGAGTAAGGGTCAGGCCATTGTAGACCCTCGATAAGTCTCGCAAGTTAAAGATGTAATGGAACTTTGCTGGAGTTGGTGGCAGTTCTTTGACAAGGCTGTTGTACAGTTCCAGAGTGCAGGCGGTGACTTTATCACAAACCTTCTGTACCGCATCCTCAAAGTGCTAAAATAGTCAATCAAATGAATTACACATGACATGAGGTGCATTGATACCAGCAATGGCCTTTATGAAAATATATTTACTTTGGTGTGGCCTTTAATAATGGAGGCATAGATCAGGTGGAGAGACTCGACAGCAGGGAAAGAGATATTGAAGACACTGAAGAGTGAAATGAAGCGGGGATCCATCTCATTTCTTCCACCTCCTGCCTTCCCCATGGCAGCAATGAAGCCAAGGTCCTTGAGGGTTTTGTAGGTGAGCTCCTTGCCTCGGTCATAAATGCCACCTCTGTCCAATAAGAGCTTCAGCAGTGCAATTGGTTGCTGTGTGCCATAGCTGTCTACCTGCATAGGAATAAAAATACAGCTACATAACAGAATCATTTGATCCAAACTGATAATAGTTGAAGAAAAATGTATCAAAGTCTCAGTGTGCTGTAGATACCTTTGGCATATTCATGTCATCTATAAAGACCAACAATCTTTTGCCTACTGGAGGACCATATATGTCTTTGGTCCTTTTCTCTATATTGGCCTCTAAATTTTTCTGCAGGTCCATTGATGTCGTCCGGGATGAAAGGTTGATAGTCAAAGTAATCTGGTGGAAAATATCAACAACATGCAAATCAATTTGGGCAGTCATAAGTAAACGTTGCAATGTCTGGATGGTGAACTCACACTACTTTCTCCATTTTGGTTCTTCAGAAAGTTATGAACGGTTGCTGTTTTAGAGGTTCCGGGGTCTCCAACCAAAAGAACAGACCTCTTTATCTTCACCATCTGTTCCAGGATCCAGCTAATTTTTGTGGTGTCCACAGTTGGCACTACGGCCAACCATTTGAAATATAAGCAAGAAGATGCTTGGTTGGTTGGTTAAAATCACTTTGATACAGTAAATGATACAAATCGGTCTTACCCAGAATATCAGCAAATTTCATTTCATGGTTATGAATGTATTTGGTGACCAGATAACTCCAGGGAACCCATTTCTGCTGTGTTCCATCAAAATGGAATTCAAAGAGAGTGGGAAGGTACCCTGAATAAGTGACACAAATGACAAATGAATCCATGCAAAAATCCCATCGTAGTTTACTTGTTAACTTGTTAGTTTAATTTAAAAAAGCATCATCAGCTTCTTATACCTGGAATCTCACCAGGTCCAGCCAATGTTTTGTCATCACTTATAGTGATTAAGCCACAAAGTCTTTTGATTAAATCATCAAATTTGTCCCTTCCATTGTCCAACAACGTGGCACCAAGAGAGAAGAAGAGAGCTTCCAGGAAGTAACACTCCAGAACTGCAGCACTTTCATTCTCAGTTTCAAGTAAGGCATCCAAGGTCATGCAGAGCTGGGACACCTGAACATAACACCAACACAATTTGAATCATCATCAGCTGTCTGGATCCGGGATGATGCTAACTTTCATTTTCAAGACATTCTTGCAAATATTCAGAAAGGACACCATCCTACCATATTCAGATCAGTTTGAGGAACAACAGTCTTGAGTTTCTCTCCCTGTTTCCCGTCAACAATCCCTTCCACAATCATGTCAATTAATCTGTGCACATATTTTTCAAACAGTTTGTCCAGCACTTGTTGTTCCTATGGAATTACAAACAGGTCACGGAAAAGTCCAAGTGTCAGAAAGTGTGTGACAACAATTCCAACACATACTTTGACGGGTCTGTTTGTCAACCACTTCTGCCAGTATGGGGTGTAACGCAGATTTTTGGGGTCCACATAAACCATTCCACAGCGGGAGACGGTCGCAGGGGAAGCATACTGCAGATCACCAACCTGTAATTATTAAAACATTATTAACATATAACTCATGTATGTAGCTCATGACTGCAATAAATTCATACAAACCTCAAACAGCATGGCACAGTGACCTTGTAAACGAATTCGTTCTCCATTAGCCAGAGTAAGGAGCTTGTTGTCGTCCATTACCGAATTCATGTTCTCAACCCACAGAGCATCCACATCGCCATCAAACAGGATATATCTGTGAGTTCATAGGTTTATAGTGCACTAAATTAAAATATCATTCAGATCAACACTTATAGTAGTACTGGTACGTTAGATGTGCCATTTCATGTGATGTACTGCATTCCCTAATGTCCATCCAATGTTCTAGTTTTACCTCCTTTCTTGTTTGTCAGTAGGCCTGTTGATGTCACGGAAGATGTTGGATAAGATCCCATCAGTCCAGTCTCGAGTGTCAGGGTCCAGAATACCATACAGTTCAATGACACTCACAGCCTTGGGGTTCACAGGATAAAGTTTGGTATGTAATCCCAATCTGGGTGTGAGGGATTAATGACAGTCACACATATAAGCAGTTTAAAATGACTTTATCTGAAAAAACACTGACTTGGTTTGAGCTTGACATAATGTGCTGATTACAACTGATTTCCCTCCACCTGTTGGGCCCACTATCATAGTTGTGTGTCGTGTCATCATTGTTTCATACATCTGTACCACTTTATCCACCTGAAAGCACAAAGTGTGTGGCAATAGAAGACTCGACTAAAATGTACAGTATTTTTTGCTGAATAATATGACAGTATGAATAACACAACACACCTGGATAGGCAGCAAGGTGTATTTGTTCTCTTGCAGAACCTCTTTTACAGCATCAATGAAGCTGGGATAGTGAACACGAGGACATTCGAGTCCAGGAAACAGGTCTGAGATTAGCCCAAGGAACAGAGGCACATCCTCAAATACAAATTTTGGCAGATTCATGTCCCGCAAGGCTCGCATCAAAACCACATCCTGCAACAACAAAAAAGTTGTTGTCGTATTAAAATGCTTATCTTTTGTTTGACCTAACAGTGACCACTGCATTAAAACTGCTGATAATATATCATGATATGACAGAGGAAGGAAAACTGAATGAAGTTATCTTATGCAATCCTCTTATTATACAATTTTAAAGCTGTGGGTTTAATTATAATGTTTTTTATTTATTTATTTATTAATTTCCCTCTTTAAAAAATAAATGAAGGGAGGACAGAAAGAAGTAAAACTTGTGATGTCTGCACCTGATCAACACAAAATGAATGACCGCAAACAGTCAAGACATTTTCAACAAAACAATTTTACAAATTAATTCTAGAGCATGATTTTGTGCTTTTATACATTTAAAAAAATACAGATTGCAATCCAGATTGTTGTACAAGCTGACATCTTGATTTGAAATACATATTTTCTTTTTGTTTTGTTCTGTGTTTAGGTCTGAAATAATATCCGTTGCACTTAATTTGTACTCCCCATTTTTAAAATCTGATTTACATGTTAATTGGTAAAATTTCTTGATGGGCTTTATACAATATTTTAAGTTGGTCATACTCCATCAATTCATCAAATTTTTAAGTTTTTAGTTGTATAAATATTCGGTTAGGGTGCCCGAAAAGGACTTGAATAATGGCTGGTATTAGGGTAAATGCAGTAATTTATTTACTGTACTGTAGCTCTAATTCACATATTCTCACACTACTGGACAAGGCTGTCATTCAAGATACACATTCTTCAGATTTAATTAGTGTGTTATCAATAAATTATTTTTCATGATGAAACACGACGATTTGACCTCAGTGATGTCTGGTGAGCCTCTCTTCAGTTCTCCTGCCATCACGAGGACAGATTTCAAAGCTCGCAGGCCAAAGTCATAATGAGACTGCTTGGACAGCTGCTCTCGAGCCAACTTATAGAGAACAGTCATCTTTTTTGCAAGGACCTGAACGAAACAAAAGAGGAGAGAAGCAAATGTGTAATTAAATGCTTCGATGTGCAAAGTTATAGTATGGTTATATGGGTAAAATTAATATACTTACCTTGGCCATTAGGAATCCCTCAGAAAAGAGCATGATCTCACAAATTTGTTGAAAGTCGGGCACAATCACCACCACTGGCCTGAAGAGAGCTTTGACTGATTCGGGCAGCTCCGTGCGTCCAGCATAGCCTGGATTCATGGTGATGAAGATCCCAATTCGGCTATCCAGGGTAATCTCGTGACCTTCAAACTGACGTCCAAAATGACACGATGGTAGTTAGCAAAAGAACGTAGTAAGGGAAAAATCCTACAAAATAAAAATGATCCTGTATAATAATGTAGCAATGTATGTACATTGAATATTTTAAGGTGGAGAATGAGAGCATTGCGGATGGTTTGGATTTGGGAAGAGATAACTGAAAGGACTGAGGCATCAATACGGTTGAATTCGTCAAAGCAGCCCCAGGCTCCACATTGGGCCAGGCCAGAGAGGATTTTCCCCACAGCCTGCACAAGGAAGATAATGGTTCAGAAAACACAAAACATTATCTCTGTAAATTGAGAGAATTGGATCCATGGAATGTCATTTGTTCGTCTCCACTTATTGTGCATGAAAGCATCTTGCCTTGTAGTCCATGCCTTCACCACAGTTGGTAACCACACAGAGCAGGCCCA
This sequence comes from Leptonotus elevatus, assembly GCF_054856555.1. NCBI lineage: Eukaryota > Metazoa > Chordata > Actinopteri > Syngnathiformes > Syngnathidae > Leptonotus > Leptonotus elevatus. Next base: position 17,308,252 of record NC_141243.1, on the reverse strand, counting down.
AAGCTTTGGCCAGATCTTTGGTGGACTCTGTCTTTCCAGTACCAGCTGGTCCAGCAGGAGCACCACCCAGGAACATGGAGAGAGCCTTCACAGCAAATACATGCCCACATCAACAAGTGTTCGCTAGTTCAAAGTGTTGTAAATGTCTACGCACCTGTGTGATCGTGAGGTAGATCCGGTCTGTCAGAGGAGTTATAACCAATCGACCATTCAGCCCCATGTATTCGTAGCCATAAAAAAAAGATGCACTGCACTGGCGTACAACAACATTGTGTTCTTCTTGGACCCAGTAGAATCTTAATTGGCTTTCCCACGCAAACTCTTTAGCATCTGTTATACTGCAGAGAGAATAACAAGACTCAAGTTCGCCCTCACACATACTGTATTAGTTACATGATTGACAAGCAGAACTCTAAAATTATGAAAGCTGTACCTGTTGAAGAGAAAGCTGTCGACAATGTCTCTTGCATGGACATCTATGATAAGGACAGTGTTGATCTTCCGTCTGTCATTCTTCTTCATCGGCTGCATTATGCGTGACACTAACTCATCGATCTGCTGATGCATTTTATTCGCATAGTGCTTTAGAGCATGTTGATCTCCTTTTTTTAAGTTGTTAAAAACATCCTCCACCTCCCATGTCCACCACACTTGATTTGCGGCCAGTACCACCATGCCCTGGAACAGCAACATCCAGTCCACCCTGAGCGACAAGGAGATTCATGGTCAAAACATTTTTACTCATGGAGATAAACAAGGTTCCAATTTACACACACCTGCTTCTGTCTTCACAGTAGCGAAAGATTGCTTCCTTAGTGATGAGTCGATTGCTTCTCCTCATCTCATGTAAGACTCCTGTCATCCATTCTTCCACTCTTCCTTTGACTTGCACGGGCTTTTGAAAGTCCATCACTTCCCCCTCAGCAGACACCATAGCTCCTGCTGATGTCTCCCCACTGCTCTCCGGGTCAAACCGGAGGGATGCGATGTTATCGTACATCTTGTGGAATAAGGTGCAACAGATAAACATGTTTCACATATTTCACATACCTTGACAGAGAACAGCCAGGCAGGTTTGATGATAATATCTTTACCCTCTTACCTTTATCATATGTTCCTGCACACAATCATGGTGGCTACTCCCCAAAATGCTGAGCAGTTCATCATCAGAGATGAAGAAGAAGCGTGGGAATGCATCCCGTTTAGAATCTAGGTAGTCATTGAGACTTTTCTGGCACCTTTCTAGGTTCTCACTGAGGGTCTGCAGGTCTGTTAGCCGGTTAGGGGCCAGGCAACAGTGCTTTATGTTTGGGTTGCTTTGTGCTTCATCCATTATCTACACAATAATTCATATTATATAATTTACAGTTCACTTGTGAATTATATCAATGTTTGGACAATACTCACATCTTTGAACTTTTTGTCAATCATGTCAAATTTCTTGGCTTCCTCAGGTAGCTGTGAGGAAATATCACCGCCAATGAATATGCTTTCCAAGTACATCCATTTCCGTTGCACCAGCAACCAAACCTGTGCAAAAGATGTTTTCTATTTATTTTGCATGTTCAAATTCAGCTCAAGCGTTGAAGACCCAATGTGGGTCAACCCCCCCTATGGTCCAACCTCGATAGTCTCACTGATAAGAGACAAGTCTTTCTCCCATTGTTGTATGGTGTTTAGGAACGGCCCAACAAAACGGCTCCCTGCCATGCTCTGCAAATTCATGGCATCATTGTCCACATTGGACAGGATCTCATCCACTGCACCTAAGACAGAACACTGTTGCTGGGTGCCTTTACTGTAGGGTTGTACAATGAATTTCATGTTTTCCCAGGTCTCCACCACCTCCTTCACACCCTAAGAGGCACACACAGACATTCTTACATATTTGTTTCAAAATGTACTTTGAATTCAGGCTCATTTATCAAGAGAAGGGCTTACCTTCTCAATGCCAAGCTCTTTTACAGCTGAAGTGACAATGTCATCGATGACGTCAGCATATTTATGAAGATCCATGGCAAACATGCTCTCCAGAGTGAAGCTGCTTGTGTTCATCTCAAAGCTTGTGCCAGTCCTTTTCATCAGTTCCTTCCAGTGTCTGTTGGGACAATGGCACACTGAAAACTCAGAGCGCAGTATGGTATAAAAAACATATTGTATTCTCAATAATCAAACCTGTATGTTTTCTTTTTGCTTTGTTATTGGTTCAATTGGTGGTTTACAAGCGTATTTACTACCAGAAAACCTTGATCTCAATGATTGACCTTGGTTATGTATGAGCAGATCTACAGGTGTATGTTTTCGGAACTCAGTTGAAGTGAGGGGCAGAACTGTAACCTGATCACCATCAGCAGGGGGTGGGGGGTAATAATCAGGAAGCGGAAGCTCAAGTTTACACAGCATGAGCTAGCTAGCGATAACTGCCACAGTTATATGAGTTGTATTATTTGGCGTTAAAAGGAATGGCCAATGAACTTCCAACAGTAGATATTGGATTGAGTTTTGCCCATATCCTTGGCAATTTTGAAAATCAAAATCTCTAATGAATCCTCTTGTATGAATTTTATGAGTGTGGGATCCCAGAAGGAGGCCGCCACTTTGGCGTTATTTGGGATAAGTGACAGGAAATTAGTGGATGGAAGTATTCAATGTAATTACTGGCCACATGATGAATAACATATAGCAGAATTAAGTAGTCAGAGCAGTGAAAGTGACCTTTCTCTGAGGGCTTCATTCTTCAGGTCCAGCAGAAGAGGAAGAGAATCTCTGAATTCCTTCATCCTGTCTTCGACAAAGCAGGCCACAGGCTGGGCTCGCACATCTTTGGGCAACTTCCTCAAATCTTGGACAAAGCATTCAACACCTCCCTGAAGCACGTGGATATCTAAGTCCACCCACAAGGTGTGAGACCACTTGGTCTTCGCAACCTGAGAAACAATATCAGGATCAGGTCATCAGATGTTTACAGAAGTAGTACTAGTGTGTTATCAATGACAATTTAAACCTGACTTTTAGATTACGGTAGATGTCATATGTCTGCCTGAAGCCATTCATGTCTTTTTGTATGGTGACAATCTCTGGATATGCGATGACTGGAAGGTCCAATAGCTTTTTAGCATTAGCTAGCTCCTGCCGTCCATCCACCATCTTGGCAAGCTCTGCTTCATATGATTCCATTATTGAGAGTCCTACAAGGACAAATGAGATAGATCAATTCACTGCCATTGCATAATAATCCTAAAAAAGGGTGCCGGTTACAGATTTCAAAAGACTAAATACCTTTATCTAAATCATTTCCAACAGCTCCAGGACCGTGCATGTTAAAGCTTTCAAAAAAGATAGACAACTCCTCTTGAAAGTCTTCTGACATCCTCTTGGTAGTCTTTGTGTAAAACAAGTGATAGAGAAAGATAGAATAGTAGCGGTACATCTCTACTGTTAGTTATTGTTGTTGTTTTATGTGATGGGATATGTACTAACGTTCTAGAGTTCTCACCTCTTTGAATGATATCTTTGTATCTGTCAGACTCAGATCCACTTGTCTGGATTTTGCAAAAAGGTCTCTCCAAATCTGGTTGATATTTTCTTTCAGTTCCAATTCATCTTTTTCAACCTACACATAATAAATACATCAAAATCAAATAGCTCCGTAAAATATTGAGAGAATGGGTTATTTAACAAAACAATGAACTAAAATTACAATACCTCCACTTTGTACATAGCCAGTGTTCTGTATTTTTCCTGAATGTCTGTGATACACAACTCCACATTAAGAGACATGTCTCTGATGTTTGAGACGGTCCCAAGGACATTCTTCAAGTTCTCAAATGTGTCAGGAGTTTGCTTCAGCTTCTCAGAAAGTTGCTGTGGAAACAAAGGATAATTAAAGTAGTTTAAATAAGTTGTTGTAAGTCTTATTTAGACACGCACACATGCACGTTACCATGAGTTCATCTTTTAAGTTGAAGAGTTCCTCTTTGGCTGATTTGTTGAGTAAACTCCCCAATGAACTGGTCCAGGACTCTGCCATCTCTTGCACAGTCCTGCACAGGGGCTCCAGGTTTAATTGGACAATGTGTACATTCTTAAACAAAGGTTCCAGAAGCACCTTTTGGTGTATATGGGCATAGAACTGCAGCCTCTTGTCGTACATAGCACATGATGGGTTTTTAGCTGCAAACCTTTCACTGACTGTGTCTTTGTCCCTTTCCCACAGAGCCTGGTATTGTTTCCAGTGGTTAAGGTCCTGGTCTACAGAAAGCAGCAACTGCTGAATGTTATGGGACACTGCAAGGGCGCTTTCATTGATTTGAGGATGTTGACACACGTCCTCAAAGAAGCTAAAAGTCACAAAGTCGTCACCATCTACGTGTTGTGGTGGGCACTCAATGCAGGTTCCATTCATCCAACGCACAAATTCCTGGAACACAAACATGGAGGTGGACAGAATTCATACACCGATGCACAAATTCATCTTAAATTGTGCATTGGCTCACAGAAGAGGAGATAATAGTCCTACTTTGGTGCTCTCCACACAATCTCTGATGCGCTGTACAAGTAACTGGTAGATTTCGTCTATTTTAGGCTGCAACAAAATCTTGGGGGCAGAGAGGATGGCATCAATACGGAAAAGAGGGTCGCTCCCCATCAGCACGGCATTGAAAGCCTTGATGTTCCTGAATGTGGCAATCAACACAATGCTTGTAGTACAGAAGAACCTTATGTGATGGCCAATAATTGTTACTGCTTACAGGACATTTACCTCAGAACCATGTTTATGAGGGAATTGTGTACCTTGCGTTCCCAGAATGCATAATAACTTGACATACAGTTAGACTTGCCAGTGCTTGTTTCCATAATCAAATGTTCCACTTTTGTGATGACAGGTCCAATGTCAGTGTATTTGCTTTTCAACAAATGTAATGTCTTGACCTGGTCTTTATCAATACAATCACAAAATTCTCTGACACCTGAAAAAAAATATACAATTGTTATTACTGTGATAAATGACATTTAATTAAAAATGTTAACATTTTTGTTAAAGTACTTGGTAAAAGGTCTGTCTTATCTGGAGAAGGGCATTTCAGGAGGTCTGCTGTCATTATCGATTGCAACTTGGCTTCGATATCAAGTTCATTGTTCTCTATTTGACTGACAATTGACTCAAACTTTGAGATCTCCTGATTGGCCTCGTTGATGAAATCTGCAATTGCTAAAGTTAAACATATCGACATTACTCTCATTCCACCGCTATTTTTTTTTCTCCATAACTAGACATCATAGTTTTTTGTACCATACCCAAGGAATTCCAGTTCAGTCTTTTGCATCCTGATAACAACAGTGTTTCAACTCTTTTGATGACTTCAGACAACATGGCGATTTTTGCGTCACTCAAACTGTCAACTGCGGAGTTGTAGCGGCTGACGAGCTTGTGTAGATCATCTCTGTATCTAAATCCAATGTGAAATGTCGATGTTAAATTGTGTTTTTTAAAGCGTTCTTGTCACTGTATCACTACCTTGTGAAGTTGAGCTCCTGTAGTGTCACGTTTTGAGCAACCTCAGGTACAGAGAAGGACATTGAAATCAAGTTTTTTGTCTCGGAAATTATTGTCATAATCTTTGGTGGAAAGTTTGCACAGTATCGCCTGTCCTTTTGTGAACTGATTTCAGACTTGGCTGGGATGACCTTAATGAGAAATTTCAAGATAAAAAACAATGAAATTCGAAAATGTGATGATTTTCTCCACTTGTTGTGAGGTGATCAAGTAACAATGATACATACCAGCTCACTCTGGTTTTGGCTTTCATTCACAATGATGGCCAAGATGGGTGTCTTCAGTAACAATGGCAAGTTGAGTTCAGTATCAGACACCCATGACTTATATTTCTTAACGGCATATGCATTCATTTTTTTTGCTATTTCCAAGTATTTGTTTTTTGCCTAAAAAAATATATCCCAAGAGTAACTAACATGAGAGTTTAGAATAATTCTTCAATTCTGTCTAAACATATGAATATGTCGATACAGCTGCGCAAAAATAGAATAACTCACCAATTTACCCATTTCACTCTCCAATAAATCTGGCATTGTCAGAAGAGGAAGCATTCCTTCTTTTACATGGTGGAAAAGGGTATGTGTCCACCTGATGCTGCCTGCCACGGGGGGCTCATTCTTGTTTATTTTTGGTTTGTTCTTATTTTCCTCAAATATTTCATTTACACTGTCCACCTATAGAAGAGTTAATTGACATATGATTAATACAGGGATCACATCTCACTGGTTAAGTTCTATCCGGGGTGCTGTATACGAGGATCTGTTGGGAAATTTAATCATAGCTTCAGGAGGAGTGTGGTTTTCGGCCGAAGAGCAGTGGAGCATCTCTAGCATGGAAGTTAACCCAATCAGTGTACATTTGCTTTGTGGACTTAGAGAAGATGTTGAACCGTGTCCCTCAGGGAGTCTTGTAGAGGGTGTTCTAGGAGTATGGAGTATAAGACCCCTTTAAGCGGACCCCAAAATTTTCTTTACAATAATATGTCGTACTGTAAGTGCCCCCACTATTCTAAACATAGAATTCTGATTAATATTGTGTTTGTGGAATATGAGTTAAGCAGCGGAATCCACCTGTTTTTATTCATCTCAGGGGGCGGCCATTTTGTCAATTGGTGTGGACTGACACCTGCGACTAAAAAATGACATCACAGTTGCTCACGGCTCAGCTTGCGAATGTCACATGGCCAAACTCAGAAAACAAATGATCCATGATTGGTCATTACCTGAGCTCTGAGTACGTTCAAACGTACTCAGAGCATGTTGGAACGTATTTGCGAGTATGTTTAAACATATTTGCGAGTATGTTTGAACGTGCGCCAGCCAAAAATGTTTACTCCACATTGACAGCTCTGCGCTTCCGTAGAATACAACACACTATTGTAAAAAAATATTTTTGGGTTGATTTCCGCTTTGATACAATATACTGAAAAATATAAAAGTCTAATGATTTTCCCTGCTTACAATGTTTTAAGTATAATTACTTAAACAAATGCAATGACAGTGATCTTTAACAAACCTCTTTGCAATACTGAGCCAGAAGGTCATTAGTCTTTTTCATCAAATGATTGTTGATGGCTTGTCTTGAGTGAATGTTTTTGTATTTCACAAGCATTCCAAAAGCAGCAGTTGAAGAGCGCAGTGACTTGAAAGACTTGTCAATGAAGGTAATGACCTCCCTCTCAATGGCCTGATCAAACACAAATACAAGGTATAGAACAGAACAGCAACATTAATACACATGAACAATGACTGCCTATGTTGACAACGCCTTTGAATTCTAAACTTACATAAACACTACTGTTGAAGTTTTGCATGATGATTTTCCAGCTGCTCATCTTGCAGATATTGAAAGGATCAAAAGTTGCCTCCTCAAAAGGCGAGATTAGGTTTTCTACTTTGACCAGCATCTCATCAAAACGTTTTGGGTCCAAAGTCACGCTTTTTAATTCTGGGCTGAAGATGTTGAAATACTCATCCAAATTCTGCATTAACCACCACAAATAATAAATATTGAGCTGTTGTCACATGTTCACTCCACAAACAACAGTTGACAATGTGGTGTGGACAAATAAGAAGACTGACCTGCAAAACATTGGACAAGTCCTGGCAGATGGAAGCCATGTAATCCGTTTTCTCAAAGAGCCTCCTCCTATCGAATTCCCAGCGTTTACCAATTCCTCCTTGTTCAATTTCAGCACGCACTTCAAAGTAGGATGACTTCCACAATTCCAGAACTTGCTTGGCATCATCCACCTTCGATTTTGCCACCTTTCTTTCATCTCTATCCAAGAAACACAATCTGACTTTCATGACAAAGTAATTGGCAAAAAATGTCTAACTAAAATCTACCTACTTGAACAGTACATGGACATCAATGACTTGAGCCACACGCTCAGACAGTTGCCAGACAATGCGCTCCATTAAAGGGACCATGCGTTCATTCTTGTTATAGTAGCAGGATATCAACCACACAATTTGGAGGCTGTTCATTAGAGATGGGATGGTCTCCAGAAGCACACTAAAGTTTGCTCCTGTGGCCAGATTCTAAGAGAAAAACATCTGGTTCGGATGAAAGACATTAATATTTCCCCAAATGTTGATCAAATTCATATATAGCTTACCTTGAAATGCCTTTCCAATGTTTGGAGGAAGCGTACATTTTCATCTGCCTCCAAGCAGTATTGAACAAGTTTAGCTTCTGTAGCCTCCATAGTGGGAATCACGCCTGCTTTTGCTTTGGTAAGCACCACTAGAATTTTCCTTACCACAGGTTGATTAAGCTTCATTCTCAGAGCACTCAGAATGGAGACACGTTCCTGCCAATAAGCAATTTCTGCCATCGGGCTGGGTGTCTGTGGCGTCTTTTTTTCTTGCTCCTCAATAACAACAGTCAGCTGAGTCTGCCAGTTCATCACACACTGCTCCAACTTCTCTACTACTGCTGAATTGGTCAGCAGGTCACTGACATCGGGTTTCAGATCCAGGTCAGGGACGGTCAGTACAATGTCATCTGCAATAAAAAAATGTAATTTGTTTAATCAAAACAGACACTTTTCAGTCATTGGTCAAAAGAAGTTACTTAACAATGACATGATGTAATAATATAATTACATATTCTTCTTTCTGAAGCATCTTCGTAATCTTTTTGAGAAAGAATGACAAATCCTATAATGATCCCTCTGGGAAAATTCACTTTTATAGAGTTATACATGCATTTGAAGGTCTGGTGCATTGCCCAAGGACAACTCAGGAGTGCATGGAAATGAAAAGGCATCTCTCTTTAATTTAGTTCCAATTTTCATAACTAACTAACCACAGTGAACTCTTTTCTTTTTGAAAATATCCGGTCCTCACTCCTACTATTAGTACTAAAAAGTACTTCGAAGAGGAATGAGAATGTTTTTCCATGAAACTTTATTGAGGGGTGGCATGGGTCAAGGAAGACCTCATTCAATTATGTAGAAGTTCATGAAAAATGTATTTTCCCATTTTCCTGTTTGAGTTAGCAAGATGTGAATGGTACAGTCCATTCTGTATCAAAATGTTGTACTTTATTCTTTTACTACGCTGCTCTTTTAATTTACAATGTAAGATGATTTCTTAAAATCTCAAATTAATCCAAATATGTGCAACAAATGACTGTTTTCACTGATTGATGTTTTTTTTATTTATTTAACATTCTGACTGTGAAAAATAAATACCGGTAGTTTAGAAAATTAATTCAAAACGCCATGTAACCATGGAGTGCATGCGTGTCAAAAAGGTCAATATATGTCAATTTGAGGACAATGAAGAGATTGAGCAGTAAAGTGTTGCTAATTATGCCTGAAAATGGCCCCTTTGGAACAGATTTATCAGTCAGAAAAAAAAATAAAGTCACAAATTAGCATACTGTTTGTGAGAAACAAACCTTGAGCTTGAAGTTGTTGAATAGTTGAGTTGACCAAGGCCAAAAACTTGTGCGTACTGTTGAGTAACTCATTACGAATGGGTGCTTGGTCACTTGGCTTGGTTGGAGTCTCCTGACCACCACTGAATTCTTCACGAGGAGAACCTGCCTCAGTTTGACAGCAAGTCTTAGTTTTCTTCAGCTGATGGGCAGCCATTAAAGGAATATAGATCTAAAACAGTACACAACCTAAGTTGTAAGTAGGTTTGTTACAAGTTCATATTGTCTTGTTGACTGTTGTGAGTGTTAAGCTCACTTACATGTACAAGTTTTTTCTGCAGAGTTTGCAGGTTGTGTCCATTATGCCAACCTGTCTCTAAGAACTTGGGCATCAGCTTATTGGCTTCAATTATATCAAGTGGTTCTTCAATGGTCTCTGAAGTGAAACACAAATAACAATGCATTAGTTTTCCCAACAGAATTGTAATAACTTGATACTGGCCTTACTCTTTGCGGTCCTGAGGAAATACACAACTCGAGATTTGGCAAATCTCTCTGGGACTCGGTTTATTGCCATGTGAAGCTCAGTGTGATAAACTAGTTGAATCATCTGAAAACACAATAGTTTACTTATTATTTGTTCTCCAGTAAAATCTCGAATAAACATTCACATTTACTAAACACTTTTTTTTTTAATCTCACGTGATTGAGAGGTTGTTCAGGGGTCTTGTTTCCTCTTTGTATCTCTGATTCTACCTCATGATCCAAAGAGGCACTGGAGCTGCTCTTTTCTGGTGTTAATGGTGCAATAGTTTATTTAGAGTACTTTAGATAACATTGAAATAAGTATAATAACGAATGAAATAAATATGGAACTCACCTCGTGGAATTTTAACTTCAAGCTCCTCCTCTCGGACAGTTTTCATAAACAGAAGGCACGATACAGTGTTGCCTTCAGAAACGACATTTAAGTAGCGAATAAGTTCCTCCTCCTCTTTTCCATCTCTCCGACTCAGAAGTACGTCGAAACATTTGTTGTCTGGTAAATTGAAGCAAACGCGAACTCGCTGTCGTATCCATTCCACGCGTAAATCGTCGTGGGCCATTATTGAAATTCAAAATGTTTGCCAAGTTTGTTTGCGCGCAAGGAGTGGAGTGCCATTTACGCGTCGTCCCAGCAACCAACAAACTGAGGGGGCTTCCTGCTTCAAGACAAGAGAAAGGCGAGCGGTCGTAAAAGCATTGGTGAATTCAAGTGTCACAAAAACACATTACATTACAATAACAGCACTGAACAAAATACAGTAATCTAAACTCTCATTTGACTAATGGCACACGTGCTGTCTAATGAGATTCAACGAGATCTACAGTAGTATATATATATATATATATATATATATATATATATATATATATATATATATATATATATATATATATATATACACACACACACACACACCCTAAAGAAAATCGAATTATTTATTTTTTCTAACTCTCATTTGACTAATGGCACACGTGCTGTCTAATGAGATTCAACGAGATCTACAGTAGTGTATATATATATATATATATATATATATATATATATATACACACACACACACACACACACACACACACACACACACACACACACACACACACCCTAAAGAAAATCGAATTATTTATTTTTTCTTTGAGCATAGACCCCGCCTCTCGGATGAAGTCAGTTGGGATTGGCTTTTTAAATGTCAGTAACCTACACTTATAGTAATACGTCCAAAAGTTGCACCATCTCCAGCAAAATGCGAGAAAGTAGCCCGAGAGCACAATTGAGCCTACCCTGTGTGATTTACATCGGTAGTGATCTTTTGTTAGTGTGATTGATTTGCGTGTGTAAATTTATAGGTGAAGTGATTTGTCATAAAGGTCTGGTTTAGTAAAATAGGCCCTTATGAAATTCCCCACTAAGAAGCTCAGCTGCATATCAATATGCATTTTCTCAAAATCCTGTTATTTCAGGGACCACTGTGGACTCTCCTTTCTTTGAAGGAAGGTAAAAACTATTTTGTCAATGTGTATTGAAATACATTGCATTCAATGCTTTTTTTTTTTCAATTGGATTGTTTCTTCATCATTGAAACTCAGCTATTCAAGATTCCACATTCGTTAATTAAGTTGCAAGTCAAGTCATGGCATGTGTTTTTGTTCTGAGATATTGGTTTAAACATCAATATATTAATCACATACACATATCCAACTTGATTTATTGAGACAAATATAGATATTAATTTAACCATTTTCAAACAGCCACACTGTTGCCATTGTCAAATGAAAAATATCAACATTGTCTTATAAACTGGTGCAAAAATAACTTTAATAAATCCTTAGAAACAAATCATGAGTCCAGCCTTCTCCAAACATTTTATATTACATTAGGTAAAAGTGGCAGTCGTCTTACAAAATGAGCAAGCAAATGAGAATTCTAAGAAAGTTGGAGTGTATATACTTACAATATAAACAAAAATAGCAAAACAAACCTGGGATTAATGGCTATAATAACAACATTGCTTGAAACAACGTATACAATTGGTAAAAATCTATAAACTTTTCAAAACTATGTCATATCTTACTATCACTTTGACTGTTCACACATCTGTCATAGAACATGGGACAACAATCAAGTGTAAAACAAAATTAGCCCTCAGTAATTCCAGAGACCAGTCATAATGATCTACACTTTAGGACGCCAGACTTCACTGCATAATCACATTTGATAAAGTGCTGCGGTGACTATTATCCACTCATTGACTGATTACACAGTAGGCTTATAATATGAAACTAAGACAAAAATAATCATACAAATAATAATCAACTGTGCATTCATCTTTAATTCTGAAGCATTTCAAAAGTGAATAAATTAAAAAATAATAATGTAAAAGCATCAACATTTTATCTCACACCTCCCGGATTTACACTTTTACAAGCATGGAAAAAATATCACATCATATGTAGGGTTTTGGTATCAGGAATTAAGAACACAAATCTATTTGAAGGCGTCTCTGGTGTTATTTGGTTATATAAGGCAAGCAGTGCAACAAAAGGCTGAGCTACGAAGGCTTGCTCTCTACCAGGAGTATGGAAACCAAATCTGACAAAATTGAAACTTGGGAAAAGGCAAAAAGATGAACTGGGCAAATTAAAACTTAAATAAGATACTGTGCAGCAAATATGAAATGTATGTGGGAAAATGGAAAGATACAAATAGTTCTCTTTTATAAATAACAAACTAGGTTAGGCGATAACCAAATCTAATTTTACAAGCTGCATTTAGATTCACGTACTTATTAATCTTGTGCTCATCAATTCTCAACCTGGCAGAAGTGCTTCCTAATACATTACATCAAGAACCAGTTTTGGCACAAGAAAATTGAAATTCCAAATTACATCATTAACTGTAATGTAAAGTGAACCATATACTGACTGTGGTACAAAATAACCTATAGTTACTATACACCAATAGAACAACAGTAGTTTTGGTACATTTCAAAACGGCAGTGTTCTCAAACGCTGTAGGGTGTTGTGGTCCTCTTAAATGTTCAGCTCACATTTAGGAGAATGGTTAAAGGGGTGAGGGGTAAAAAATTAAATTGGTTGATGAAATCACGGCAATAATCACATTTTGGCTTTTTAAGTCATTCAAGAGAATGTCCTTTACTTCACAGTAAACCTTCCTGTTCAAAGCTGGAGGGCAGGGGAGAGAAGGAAAAGGGACAAAACTTGACTCCAGTTCCACTGTAGAATTTATTCTGAAACTCCACCCTGAGGGAGGAAAATTTGATTTGTATTAAATAAATCCATGTCAGTTTTTCATGCAATTATGAGAGCATCTTACCAGTGCAGTCGAAGGGCATGGAGGAAAGCAGACAGGCCTTCCATCACCAGCAGGATGGACACGGTGAGAACAGCAAACAGGCCAAACACGGGCACTAAAAATAAAACCCCAAGAATTGATTCCATTCGTAGTCCTACTCGCATCACCATGGCCCAAAGCACCTCAGATAGCTCTGTGCAAAAAGAAAAGAAAAAGCCTCATTATGCAAAGTGTGATTTGTACAGTCGACCCCCACAGCCCGTGAATAGTAAAAAAATCAGAGCATAATTGTCACCCAATCAAATGTATTAGTAAGAAAGAAATCATCCAAACCACCCACAAATTATTATTATTTTTTTTGTGATCATTTCGAAAGTTGCAAGGTTTACAATCAGGCTACTACATGCATAAAAAAATGTAGGCAATCATAGGAATATGATTTCAAGCGGCATCTTGGACCGCCAGCGTTAACAGTGCCGCCCTGGCATTTAGGCACAGAATTACTGTTCACACTGCATTGTTACAGTGGCTTACAATATTAAGTAAACCTTTTAGCACCAAAACTTATGCCTCGTTTTTGATGAACCTGCACTGGCCGGACTGCAAGGTTTTATACTTACGGGCATGTGCCAGACTCAAAGCCCAGAGCCTGAGGTAAGATGCTGTATTGGAAATGCATCCCAGGCAGTACTCTATAGTGTGGATGGCCTGGTGCAAGAACTCATCAGCAAAGTCAAACTGTTTGGACAAAAAAAAAGAAGAAGAAGAAGCTTATTGGTTTAGCCAAGACTGTGTTCGAGTACAGTAAAGTAATCCTGCTGACCTCCTCTGTGTGTTGCTCCCCGCTGGAGGAGAGCTCACTGTGACTGCTGCCCTCCTCCATGTCATGAGCTCGTAACAAGAAGAGCTCCTCTTCACTGTTATGACGCACACGCTCATACCCCTAAGAATATATAACACCAAGACAGATTTGCTTATACACACTTTATTTTGACTGGCAAACAAGCGCTTTACTCACCCTGTACAATCTGAGCCGGTGACTTCCGTTGTGAAGCCAATAGAGGTAGAGTGGTTTCCCAAGGAACAGAACGGGCACGGAGAGCACAGCGATGATGACCAGAAACTTCTGCAAGCCGCTCTGGGAACAACAACATTCAGCTTCATTTATAAAGATTTTTTTTTACTTAAATCCATTTTACACATCTGCTAAAACACTTTCTCCTTCTATGGGTATGTAATATTTAATCAATCAAAAGCTTTACCCATCAATCCATTCTTTAACCACAAAATAAAAACCAAATTAGACCAAGGTCATTTTTTTTACCAGGGGTAATCTGGCCACACCATATACCAAACTCTCAAAATAAAAGCCTCTCAGAGCGAGTAAATTACATTATATTTAGACAAATATTATGATTTTTTTTTAATCATCTTTCAGTGAGATGTTGCTTATACTAATAAATAATGTCTTTATTAAAAACTTTATTTTATATGCAGATTGTTAAAATACTAAGAATTTACACTTTTTTTGCTTGGACTTTGCTACTCAAAACTCTTGCCTTCTAATTAGAGCTGTCAAATGATTAAAAAAAAAATCAGATGAATCACATTTTAGAATTTGGATTATTCATGATTACTTAATTAAAAAGGCTTTTTTTTATCAACATTTATTTCCCGCCAAATTTTAAGAGCACCTTTTATGTGTTAATTCTTTCAACATTTAATGTTATGACGACATCCAAAACATTTTGATCCACTGCACTTTCATCCTCTTCTTTTTTTAATAAAAAAAAAAAATGACCCCAGTTGTTTGACATTAACAAATATTCTGAATGTCATACGCAAACGTTTATTAAATGCGTTACTTTAATGCATGTAGTTATGTTTATTGCTCAAACACAACCTTTGCTACCTTTAATGTAACCATCCGCTGTCAAGATAAAGGATAATATGTGGTTTCAAAATTAATAGTGTGATTAAGGTGCGTTAATGTGATAGTTTTTTGTGATTAAACAATGAGTTAACGCTTTAATTTTTAATTAAACAATTATTTCCTATTGTCTCAGCACTTCTCTAAATTTGGGTATTTGGGACACAAACGTGTAGTCATTGTGTAGATTTAATTGCCACAGATGCTTATTTCGATTTGCTGTAGAACCATTCAAGTGCCAGACGGAGACTTTTATAAAGAACAAATTCAGTATCGGCAGTATTTATCCACTGGGTGCAATTTTTGGGTGAAAACAGGGACACTTGTTCCTCACCTGTCCAGGGTAGAGGGGCTGCACTGAGTCGCCTTGCATGAGGAACATATTTATGAAGTGAATAAGGATGCTTGGAGCGTGTCTGGAGTTCTTGACAGAGAAGAAGAGCCACTTGTAGAGTATCATGAACACCAGATATCCAAAGAGGCACAGCAGGAACAAGATCTCGGGGAGGAATACCAAGTACAAATTGTACTTTCTCCTGAAGTGCCTGTTGTCATAAATATGAGTGAGGTCAAAAATTAAGTCCTATAGTTTGCGTTTATCTGATGTCAAAAATGAAAATACTTACAAGTGATTAAAAGTGCTGAGGATCACCCCAAAGCTCATGTGAATGATGCCCAATATGACTGACATTTTCATCTTGTAGGAGTTCAGAAATGTAAGACGGTTTGAAGCCAAGTTCCAAATCTTAAGACAAAAATAATAATTGATTAAACACAAATAGCAAACAGCATGAAACCGTTTCTAGTCAAACGTTTTGATGGCACATGACAGCTAAATCAACAATAGCAGCAGTCTAATGACATTCATCATAAAAGCTGTACATGACAATGTTTTTTATTGTGACTGCAGTGATTGGATTATTAACTAAATATCCTATTACCAAATCGTTTATCTCCATAACATGTTCAATTATTTTGATATCAAGTGTGACAAGACTTCTATTTTTCACTCACTGGGTCAATTCCGAGAGGGTATGGACCCCTGAAAACTCCAGTGACATTTGGATCCAAAGTAAGAAAGACATTCCTCTTGACATCGTCATCGCTATTTGGAGAAGATTAAACCACCATCGTGAGTTGAAAACAGAATATTTGACTCTTTCAGCACATCATGCAAGCTTTCCTGGATTTGTTTACTGAAACACTTACGTCCACACATTAGCTTTGAACATGGCTTTGACGCTCCATCCAGAACCAAAGATGTTAATGGATTTGGAGAAACAATCATTGTATATCAGGCCGGTGTAAACAGAGAACACGCCCATCATTAGGATGATGTAGCGACCCTCAAAAAATGTGTTCCAGATCTGTATGTGGACACCAAATCACCCATTTAAATCTCAGCCTTATCAGGATACAGGTTATACTTCTAAAGCAGGTTGAAAAGCAAGTTACTTACCTCATTCCTGGTGTTCTTAAGTTTGCGGTTGTTCTCACACAACACCATCCAAAAAGCAAAGGCAGCCATAAGAAGACCATGACCCATGTCTCCAAACATCACAGCAAACAGGAAGGGAAATGTTATGATTGTGAAAGGAGCTACAATAAAGAGTGGGGAAGAATTAGGAACAACACTTTAATAATTCTCATACTCATACATTTCCATAGATATGATAAATATTTGTCAAATGCATGTGTTTACACAGCAAAAACTGTCCCAGCAAAAAATAAAAAGGTAGCCACTTACCAGGATTGACTTCTCTGTATGTCCCCACTCCGTAGGCATCCACAATGTTCTGGAAGCCAACAGTGAACTTGTTGGACCTTATCAGGGTAGGGGGAGTGTCATTGGTGGGGATGCGATTGACAAAGGAAGGAACTGTTGATCCACTTTTTCTCTGTCAAATAAAATTCATATCACCAATGTTGACATGAACAGTCATGGGAGTGATGGCATTGTGAATAAACAGCATTGGTGTCCCCCCAGTAAAGTGTAATACACAGCAATTATTTTTTCAAAAAGCTTACTTTTATTTTATTTTTAAATGCTGAAGGTTAATTTAATTACTAGAACATTGATACAGTTTTTATCAAGCAAGCAAGATCTCTAAACCAAAAGGAAGTCTTTTTTTTTTTTTTTAAGTTATTCATGAGAGAACACAAGACAACCACACAAGTGATAATGATTGGCTGGGGTAGAGTCAAGTTTCATTGTAAGCCAATCAAAGGTAGAGAGGTGGGCGGGTGTTGACGCAACCGAAAGGAGGAATAGTTGCACACACACACACACACACACACACACACACACACACACACACACACACACACACACACACACACACACACACACGCAACAAGCTCACACAAGTAGGGGATGGATGTTAAAAAATAAACAGCTGCAATAGTGAGTAAGTGAGTAAATTTACAGCTAAAGTAACCCTTTGAGCTGGAAGTATAAATGTTACTTTTTTTCCGTAACCCAAATGAAAAGAATTGTACATGATAAAGGTGCTTCCCCAAGTCAAGTCAACAAGTTGAGTAATTCCAACCTTAGTGGCCACTGGCCATAAATGCAAAGGGAGAAATGTACTGCGACACAAACAAAACAAATGAAGCTGAATTTTTCTTTTCTTTTTTTCTTGTGCTGTGGAGGAGGACATGCTGCAGTTCACACCAGTCATTCAAATCACTAGTTGACAAAATACCGGTCGGAGTAGACAGACATTCTTGAAAATAAGGTGCAACATCAATTGCCTTATTTTTATGGCTGCACTTTATAAACACAGTAAATCTGTCTATAATAATACATTACTTTTGATTGGTGGCTTGACAGACTTTGCCCCCTCATCAACATATTTGAGTACATTTATTCTGTTAGTAATTTATTGTATTAAGTATTATTTGTGTTTCAATACAACACGGGTTACCGACAAGAAAAAAATGACAAAAGTCGAATTGCATGAAAGATATTTTACCAGCACATGCCTGTTTTATTATCTCATTAAAAATACATTAAAAGCACTTATGTTGGTTGAAACTTTTAGTAGTATCGTATACAAAATGAATTACTTGATTTTGTGCCGACAGTATGTTTACTTGTTGTGTCAAGTATCAAGTATGCTCAAAAACCTGATTTAACATTTAAAGGTTTTTCCAAAAAAAGTAACCAGGTGATTATTTTTCCTGGTAACTAATTACCAATTCAATTAATTTAGGACTATAATCACTTTTTAAAATAAAAAACATTTGTCCATCACTTAACTTAATAACAAACTATCATTGACATCTAATAACAGTCCGAAAATGACAGAAGTGTGAAAATGAGTAAACGTGAGCTGTATAATCTAAAAAGTCAGTAGTGGTTTAAGAGTTTCCCTACCGATGCTTCTTCGAGTGCTCTTCTCAGGGTGGGAAGCTCATCAACAGCACACCAGACTTCCGCAATAAGACACTTGTTGGTGACGTCAAAACTACACTGGTTGAGAATGTAGTAAATAGCTTTCATCTTCTTGACCTGTATGACCCAAGTGTACACTGATTCTGAGGCCTTGATCAGGACCTGCTTCAGGTAATCTTCAGTTCTATGAAGCACCTGCAAACAACAACATCAAATCAGACTTTTGTGAGTTGCTTCATAGCATTGCGAGCAAGACATACTAGTAGTTTACATTTTTCTGACACTTGATACTTCCAGCTATAAGTTTGATTGAACAAATACAATCAGAGGGGATATAGTTCAAGTCGGTGGACACAATTTTGAAAAAAAGGCAAGCCAAGATCTCATGTTGGTCATGTGCTACAAGGAGTGAAAGCAATTGGATTTTTCAGTCACAGCGTCTTAAAGCTGGCAAACGATTTGCGAAGCAGTGACCCGTCCTGAGAAACTTTCCTGACTCGCTAACTCAGAGAAAATTGGTTAATCGATTAAAAGACACTCTTTGTGGCCACTTTTCTCTCTGTACTGGGTGTACTCACTGATGCGATATTTAAACATGCCCCAACGTGCACATGGTCTGAACAGTATATCATGTTATTTCTGTTTTTAGTTTTTTTTAAAGGGGGTGTATTCAAATATACCATCCGTTTCTTGAAAACGAATTGCATATTATCTTTAATCGAAAGGGAAAGGAGGCTTTTAAAACGGTTTAAAATGACTTAGAATGTGGCCTAAGTACTTGTGCATTTTTACATATTTTAACATTTTCATTGCATCTACTTTTTGCTGTTAACTATGTTGCCAAGCAAGTACATTAAGAGATATTTAACTTCTGCAGATTAAATTTTAACAAGATGACAACAAATTCAGGAATACACAGTGAACTTGAGTTCTGTAACCAATTGAACCAGTGCTTGAAACAAATGAAGACATACAGTGTGCAGGTCCTGAATGCGAGTACTTAGTCCTTGCACAACGTCGTTCCTCTCCTCATTGCTACTGGGATATGGATACACATGACAGTGATAGCTAAAGAGGGGGGAAAAAACAGTTATGACTAGATGTGGATCTTCCCTTTCTACAGCAATCGAATATAGCAGTGTGGAATATTACCAGTCACAGATCTTCTTCACTTTCTGGCCAATTTGTTCTCCCCAGTAGGAGATTAGGAACACCACACTTTTGGTGGGCTCACCCTATGAACAGGCAAAACGGCTTCATTAGGAATATGAGCACCATAACATAAAAAAGAAAGAAAGATTCCATTGACTTTGCAAGATGAAGCCTATCTAAAATGACTCACATTCACACTGATGGCCAATTTAGAGTCTTCAATTTGGCCACCACAACTGAGAGACAGACGTGCTAACCACTTAGCTGCCATGTAGTCCAGATAAGATTCAATTAACATCATCTAAAACACATCTGGATTATACTGGTTTTACACATTTTAGAAATATGCAGTACAGTATGGTTCAGATATTGTATTTCATACTTCCGTACCCATGTTTTTGTGCTTGAAGTAAATTTGGCAAATCCAACATACAAAAAGACTTCAGTAACCAGACCAATGTTACTTCATTTTAAAATGCCACAATACAATTATTTTATTATGGATTAGGGCAGGGGTGTCAAACTCATATTAGCTCATGGGCCACATGGAGGAAAATATATTACCAAGCGGGCCGGATCAGTAAAATCATTTGAAAACAATTTCCGTCAATTATACGCAGATTTTCGCTATTTGTGGGCCAGCCCTACAATACGGGGCTCAACTCTAATTATATTGTTCCATAAAATAACATGAAAGCAAATGGAACTCAGCAACACTTTGCCTGTGTGAGTTCCGGATGTGTTGTAACTACTCGTTTTGCATATATATTGTTCCCAGAATGTATTGTGTGGCACAGTTCATGAACTTATAAGGACATTAATCCTTGTCATATGTGTTTATGTTACCATTGTCGTATTTAACACGTTTATGTCGGTCTATGATTTTATTTATTTATTTTTAACAAACCGTAAATTTAGGTGGTGTGTAAAATATTGTGAAATTACGAATTTATATGTTTTGATTGTGGCCATTTGATTAATTGGTCCAACTACAATTTTTTTTTTACTTTACAAAATCATCTCGCGGGCCGGATTAGGGGGTCAGAATAGCATTCATAGCTTCATAACTTTAAGAAATTAAAATGTGCAGGTAACACAGCAAGCAAGAGCCAAATTGAAGACCTACAGTGTCAGGATCTTCAAGATACTCCTCGACTTCAGCGTAGCTGAGAATGGTGAAGCCTTTACACACTCTCCAAAGCATCCGCTCAAAGGCTTCGATCTTTGCCCTCTGGATGAGCCCAGAAATGAAACTGTGAAAGAATGAAGACAAGACTCACAAACAGCCCAAGAAGCCCAACCATGCAAGTACATTACTTATCCATCTATCAGTCCATCCATTTGGTAACGGAATAACCAGCCAATTGGCATTATCTTATTCAGCCCACACATGACCCTATTGAGGACAAGTATAAACGAATGGATGGAAAGATTT
Organism: Leptonotus elevatus; assembly: GCF_054856555.1. Lineage (NCBI taxonomy): Eukaryota > Metazoa > Chordata > Actinopteri > Syngnathiformes > Syngnathidae > Leptonotus > Leptonotus elevatus. The sequence goes on along the minus strand of NC_141243.1, from coordinate 17,287,037 downwards.
TAAAATGTACATAAAATCTCTGAAGCAAACTACAGACAGAAAGACCACCAAATGATTCCCGAGCGCGGCTCCTGCTGCTGCTCACCACTGCCTCAGGGAAATGGTCAAATGCGGAGAAAGAATTTCACCCCACGAAGGAGAGTGTAACAAACAGTGGTACTTTAACTTTGTCTTAATGTGAGAGCACTTTTACAATGAACTGGAACTATTCACCCACATTATTAGCAAAACCATGACTCAGTCGGTGTGTTCCTACACCAAAACATGAACTCAAACCGGCCTAACCACTTACATAAACAGTATGTAATATAACAAGCCATTTTCATTTTACCCCAGTTTGGCTCCTAGCCTCTGCATACTGCTGTAATCCATCGTTGTGTCTTTTTCTAGAAAAGGAAACTCCTCATATGCGACTTGCACCTGCTCTCTCTGTACAGTAACCAACGGATGGGAGAGAAGAAAATGTATGAAACGGCAGATTACATTCTTCTGTATTATCAGGCTGTGTGTTAATAAACAAATTGCAGTGTGGCATGCATAAGAAAAAAGGAAGTGTGCACAATTCCAGTATGACCTACTTACCTCAGCGCTTCTCTGAACAAATTTGCAAGTGATGCGCAGCATGTGTGTGTACTCGGTGAGCTCCAGCAGATTCTTCTGCAATCTCTCTTTATTCCTCATGACCTCCCCTAACTCTACTTCCAGTCTCTGTAATTGTTCCTGGAAGAACACATGCATATACACAAATAGTGTCATGCTGACCAGGAGTAGAAATGTGTAACATAAAGGCTCTGAACATACCATTATACCAATCACATGTTTCGGTAAAGGAGCCACTGGATTAACATCTCCGTCTGGCAATGAAATGTCAGCTTTCTTGATTTCTCTCAACAGATAGCCTGTTGACAGTAAATGAGGCAGTTCAAATCCCGTATTGAGGCAATTGTGTATTTTACCCAAATGTTATTACCAGCCTTTAAAAAGCATAACACAAGCAGTCATACAAGGGAGTTATTATCTACTCTTGACTGAATTAAGAGCTCCGTTTAGTGAGAGCTATCATATTCAGCTCAATGAACACAGGATGGTATTTGTCATGACAACAGTCACCGGCTTTATATTGAATTCAATGAGAAGAGTCTTTGTTCTTTATTGTATTACTACTTTCTATGCAATTATAGCTTATCGAGGCTTCTGCCTTGGACCAAATCACTGCATTCATGCTTTCAATTTACACAATTAAATCACAATCCCATCATATTGGCTTTCACCCAAACCGTTTGGAATTCTGTTACTGATCAATACTTACCAAGTATCCTCTCCATCACTTCACATCTTTTGATTTCATTTACATATTTTCGTTGAAATGCATTAACCGTGGGATTAAGCTGAAACAGAAGACACATGCACATTGCACAAGCATTAACAGCTATTGCAGCTGGGCATAATGTAATTTAACGAGACACTTTTTCTTTCGTGTTTTAATTTGGAAACAGCTGCGAAGACTAGCAAGTAATGTGTACGTTACGGTCATGCTTAAATGGGACCTTTTCCAGAATATTAACGTCAACTGCTTCTTCGGTACTTACGTCTCTGAACTCTACAATGCCCAGTTCTCCTAGATCAGCGATGCAGTCATATGCTGATCCAGACTGGAGGAAGAGTTGGGCCAAACACATTTCTTCACCCCGCAGCAGAGATCCCATTCTGACAGCTTGCTGATATCCTTTGAGTTGTGGCTGCTTATTGTTAGCAAGCTAACAAGCTTCGACGACAGTTACCGTTCATTAAATTTCAGCCACCGTCCCAAAAGTTGCGTCCTGTTCATCCAGTGTCATATTTTGAATCCTGTGGTAGAAATACAGTCGACTTGCTTGACGTCCATACGCTATCCATACACAGGTTCTCTCTGTCGTCAGCTAAAGGCTAGTAATCGCTATACGCCTTTGTTATTACATATAAAAAGAAAGTTCCTTTCGCAGATCAAATAGATAAGGTGAGCCCACACATATTTGGGTCACTATCAAACAGCAAGAAACTTGCACGTTCTTCATAGTTTTAGCAGAGGTCGCTAAGTAGACTTACCACGTCATTCCATTTTGGAGTCTGCGCATTGAGCACCTTACGCTTGAGATGGGCTACACGTGATCGGGGAGAATTGTACACAAAAGAATTAATGCGAATAGAGTTTTAGTTTTTAGACAAAAATATGACTGCAATTAAATGCACGATATTACAAATGCACCAAATGTGAAACACTTTTACATAATAAAGAAAATAGCTTTAGTTGTGTGTTATGAATAAAATACACAGATGCAAAGTATTTTAAATTATTTATATAAACATCTACGTATCAGAATGATGACAAATATATTTTTAAATTATCATTATTATTATTTGCACAAACTGCTGTGTGCTGCGCCTCCATGGTGGGATTTTCTTATCGGCATTTGTATTTCTGGGAGTTAAACCGTGTTGTCTAAGTAAACTCGTACTAAATAGTCAGATAAGTAATAAGATAAGTTAAAGAAGAAAAAAAGAATTGTCGATTTATAGAAGCAATACTAATGGGAAATGTTACGGTTCTTGAAACTGAAAAGTCGCATTGTATTTAAATAAACTCTTTGTCCCTTTTTTAAGCGCTTATTTTGTAACAGGAAGCAATGTTGAGGACCGGAAATTACGTCTATTCACTGCGCAGCGATTTTTGTTATTATCTCCACCCATCCTCCGTGGGAAATGGCGTTGCTGTTAAATCTCTGTATACGGTGTTGGTAATGTGTGCTAAAATGTGTGTTTAAAAAAAATACAGATACGCCGTTTTCCAATGGCAAACAAACAACTCGCCTTAGCAGTGCGCTAACATACAAAAGTCGCTTCAAAAATACGTCACCGCGTGTTTCAGTGTGTTGTCGCTAAGTAACAGCACGCCGACGCTAAACTCAAAAGTAGCTTCAATCTTCAATGTTACTGCGATTGTTAACAACACAGTCTTGTAGACATGTGTTCGATGAATCAGAATTTGGGTCAACAAGTAAAATATTAAACTTAAAATGTCTTCGCAACCTACTTTGGATAAAATGAGAAAGGTGGGGGCTCTCCTATCTTTCCTAATGTTTTGTTGGGCGGACAGCAGAAACCTTGGTAAGTATAAGGTATTTCCAAGTTGAGTTAGTATATTTAAATGCGACCGCACGGCCAGTAGACAATGTGTTGACTCATACATGTCATTGTCATCAGTTTTCCAGCCATCGTCCATTATTGCCACTGGACCGGAAATCACAGCACTTTTACTTGGAAACATAGAAGACGTCTCTCTGAATGTGCGCGCTGTATTTACGTCAAATGTATCAGGTAAAACAAAAACGACTTAAATATTGCCATTTTTAATTTTGGGTGCACGTGGTCACTTTTGCCGGTTGTTGGTTTATTAACAGGAAGTATTGAGTCTCCATCATGTGCGTCTGAGGAAACACTGTGGATTGTCTCAAATGAACTGGTTGGAAAGGTAGGAAGATTAGTTGAATTTCTGAACTGTAATACGTCATCAGCCCATGCATAGATGAAGCTGAAACAAAAAAATGTAAAACAGTTCTCTAATGATGACGTACACTCATTTGTTGTGATTTTAATGGACGCTGAAGTATAATGACCCTCCTATGTTTGATTTGTGATTCCACAGAATGCACTCCGGGTTAATCTGCGGTTGAATAAAAGTCTGCATTTGTGTGGTGACAACGAAACAGACTGCTGTCCAAAGCCGCTGTGTGTCCTGGGCACCTTGCGGTTATCTGCCTGTGTGGGTAACACAGTTCAAGCATCATTGCTGATCCAGGCCAGGATTCATGCTCATCTGATTTCTGCGTATCCTGGATCTGGTAATTATACGGAATCTGCTTTTCTATACTTTAAAATTAATTACAGAAGAGTAATAATTTTCACTCGTAAATGTCAATTTCCTGTCCATTGTAGATAATCAAACGGTCATCCCAAACCAAGTGTACCAACCTCTGGGCTCCTGTCCATGTGACCTCACTGTTCAGACATGTGATATCCGCTGTTGCTGTGACAAGGTACCTGCAAGAAAACAGGCCAATATAATAACAATATGCTTCTCTGATAGCCTTGATACAATTTTGGCATTTACTTCAACAGGACTGTTCGACAGAAGAGGTGAAGCTGTTTCAGTCACACTGTCTCCCAGGACCCTTTGGTGGGCAGCTCACTCCTGTTCCAGACTATCACTGCTCTGCGCAGAGAGAAGACTCGCCAGATTGGTTTGCATTTCTCTGTGTCATCTCCCCACCTGAAAACAACCCATACCTAGGACACTTCTACAATGGAGACACAATGTAGGGAAGTATTTGTTTTTTTAATTTCTTGTCATATTATTGATTGCCTAAATTGATAACGTGTTGCATTTTTCTAATTTAATTTGTTTAGAATACCAAAGCCTCGCCCCTCCTTCCAAAAGCCTATTTTGTCTGCACCTGTTTTTAATATCTACAGACAAGGAAATCCCATTTTTACTTTGGATGATTACTTGTTCACTATTCCCCAGGTTAGTAATGTTTTGAGTTATTCGTGACAATCAATGATTTGTGTTGCCAAAGCTAACTTTTCTAAATTTTTGCACACAGATGGCAATTGGACACTGTGTTTACAATGCTCCTGTTGCCTTTTTGGAGAATTTTAATTTCAAATGTGTAACCCTTCTGGACTCCTGCTCAACTGCTTTCCCTTTACAAACACTTCCATCAGAGTTGGAGATTCAAGTGAACAATGGACAAGGGGGTATGTATTCAATCTTAGAAAAACGCTATCATATTGTAAAAAAAAATGTGTTATGGATTGACAAATGCTCAGCTCAGACTTTGTCAACTTTTTCATTCACGACGGTCGTTGTCAGATTACCAGAATATGGTGCCATGAATTCATGCTGAGCCAATCTATTGCATGGACCCGCACTTGTGTCCTGAGAGATATCTCGGGCAGAAAAGGGAGCTGGTCAGCAAGTGATGGGCGTTTCACTTCATCTCACTATTGGTTAATGCCTAGAAACAAATCCTGAGGCCATTTAAGACATGTCACACTATGTTAGTGCTTCGCAATTATTTTTTTGTTACGCCACCCCCAAAAAGAAGAAAATACGTCGCACTCCTGCCAACTCTCTACCGCAACTATAGAAAGTGTAATTTGTCTAAAATTGTTGTAAATACACCTCTGCAGAAGAGCCAATGCACCTTGCACACTCTAACAATGAAAACACTCTGCCACCTACTGTAATGGATGTGCAATTGCACTTTATTCTGGTAAAAAAAAAAAAAGGTGAGGTCACACACGCCCTCCTGGCATCTCACGGCACCTCCTTATTTGAAAAAGGACTACACTATTTGGAAAAAACAAAACAATACAATTCCGACACGCCAGACTCCTACGTCATGGTTGTGAAACTTCCCAGACGATACACTATTGTTTATGTCACACTACACGGGGTACGACACTTCAAGTTAACTCATAATTAGCCACAAGAGTAACCGTTTCTCAGCGACGCGTCTGTTGAGTCAATTGGCTGCATTTGTGTTGAGCTCAGCATAAATCATTTCTCTTTACTGTAGGTGTTGTCACAGTACAAGTCAGAGATGAATTGGTTGTGGATTTGAGCCATTTCCTGTCAAATGCAGTTGTTAATTCAGGTACAAATATTACAACGTGACATCGCCACTGACTTGTGTCCCATGTGATTAATTAATTTATTTCCCATCAGGTCAGGGCCAGGAGTGTGAGAATGTGACCTTGGCTTTGGATTACACATTCTACTGGAAAGGAAATCAAATCACAAATATCACCCTGATACGCTCTGTCGGGACAGTCATTTTAAATGAAAGCGGTACAATACATGCCCCATAACATATTCTTTACATAATCAGTATATTTTGTTTTTGGGGGCTTTGTTTCCTATTCAGTTTCTCTTTGCAGTGGAGTTAACTACGAGGTATTCTGCTATTTTCCTAACAAGAGATTATGTGGGAGACTCCAACTCGGGGAATCCAGGTGAGAGCGTGAAAAGATGTGAGATTTGTTTCTGTCAAATAATGATACACCTTGTTAACACACCTGCATCTGGAATGACAGGTTATCAAGTGGGAAGGCCCGTCATTGCTGGGATTGAGAGCGCACAAAATAATACTTTCTCTGTGCAGAGGACTTCAATCTATATATGGAAACCAGGTGATACGATTACAATTGTTCTGTTGATCATCAACTGTATGAACAAAGAACCAATTCTTCATTCTGCTGTTAAGTGCGTGATGGGCTGTGTTTCACTGCTGAGAAACAACCAGTTCTGTTTGCGGAGAATTCAACTTCAGGATGTCTTTTTCGTGTCAGCCTACAAAACCTGACCCAGTGTGATCTCCTCAGGTGAGATTCTCAGCATGAGTTAAGTACAGAACAAGATGTACTACGTGTGCTTAAACAAAGTAAAATGTCTTGTCTTCTCCAGCGACACTGTAGGTTCTCTGCAGAAAAACTTGATCACAGCCACTTATGTTGCAAACAGTGGAAACCCAAATTCTGAAACAGAAGCAGACTGGGTCAAAATAAACTGTAAGTGCACATGAAGAATAAGTGTCTTTTAGATCATGGAATGAGCAATATTTCTGCATTACTGTCACATTTTAGATGTTAACTCGAGCACTTCATTGGGAGATGGAGATGGTTCATGCAGTGGGATTCCATCTCATATCCATATCTACATCTGGAGTTTAGTTACTGAAACGACTGAAGGAAATGCTCAAAGGAATATCCAAGCTATACAAGTTCGGTGTGTGAAGAAGTTCAATTCATGCTGCACACTGTAAAATAACAGTGACTCAAGACTGGTAATTCTTATTGTTTGTGACCATTTTAGGTCCACACTGTCCACATGGGCATTAGACTGCGGTGGAGGTGATTTATCTCCATGTGCAGATCCCACAGAGGCCCAGTTGTTTCCTGTGACCTCGTCAGTTACCTTTATTGACATCCCTATCCATCCTGGCCCCCCTAAAACCAGGTAATTGCACAATTTGCAAAAACTCTTAACAAATGTTGCTATTAGATCCATCAATTCATTTTACAATCAATCAATTTACTGGGTTGGGGTGAATTGAACTGTAGTACTGTACTTTATGTTTGTCAGGTTCCAGATAAACTTCACTGAGTATAATTGTAACAAGAATGATGTATGCTGGCCTCAGCTTGCCTTCCCCTTGACCAAATATTACACTGGTAAGCGTTTCATAATGGTTTCTAGACTTAAAGGGAATATGCATGCACTAAATATATATTTCACCACAAACTGAATATTTTATAATGGCTATTGGACAATGATAAAATGAGACAATGCAATTGACAAGAATCAGTTACATTCAGTAAATAAATAAAAAAGTGTTAGTGTTACTTAAGATTATTCTATCCAAGTTCAAAATTAACTTTTCCCCCCTAATTATTATTTTGTGTGTGTGTTTTTTTTAGGTGAGCCACATTCTCAGGCTTTGGCTAAAGGCTTAATCTTGGTCTTCTTTTTTATTGCTGCTTCAGTTCTTGGGACTCCTTGGAGGCAAATCCGCCAGGCTTGGAATAGTTCTCTCGTACTGTAATAGAGGATTACTGAAGAGACGCTTGTGTGACGTTGTTATGTACAGTATTTAAGAAGAACGGTTATTACCCTGGGTGTTTACTCTTTAGAATATGCTTTGTACACACAGGCCATATGCAGAAATTCACACTTGCACAACAAGAAAGAGCCTGTCAACATGCATCAATAGAGTCAGAGTCGTCATACGGCAGAGCTCCTGAGCTGAACGGTTCTTTCTCCAGCAACCAGTCCCTATTTCCATACTTAGACATGAACTGCAAAGTTCTTACAACTGCTGGTTCATGTATAGTGATTGGTGCACCACATTAAAAAAATAAAATAAAGTAAAACTTAGTTTAATATTATTTTGTGGCTCCCATCCTTTCACAACAAGGAGATACCGTTTGAGTCAAGCCATAATGTCACCTGTGTTACAGACAGTACAAGCCACTATTAAAGTAATGATTAACAGATCACAATATTAAAAATGTCATTATCATATCAATCATTGCAGTCAAGCCAACACCAATGTGTCAGGAAAAAAACATGGATGTGGTATATCACATTTATGATTTTTTTTTAATGCATTCATTTGATTGTTGTTATCTCTCAAGTAGCCTTTTTAAAAATATATTTGATCGTTTCACTCGTTTTATCTTTACTCGGTCTGTAAACTGTCAAAATAAGGTTCGTTGATGGGGACCTTTTTGTGTCGCTTTGCACGTAACGTAGCGTCATCTTGCGTCAGTGTGGCACGCAATCTTACATAGTTTGTTGACGTATAAACACAGAATCCCTTTGGTGTATTTTAAGATATATCTTTTTTTACATGTTACGTTTGTTTTACATATCAGTGTTTGCATTGAAGTCCTGGGTCGTAAATTGCAGAATCCATGATAAAATAATTTAAAATGTATTGCGCAATCGCGGAGGCTTAGTACAGTACGCGCAGGAAGCGTGTTGAAAATGGAAGAGGACCAAGAAGAAGAGACGATTTCGGATCCAGATGTGTCGGGCTCACAAATCTTGTCAGAAGAAGGGGGTAAGTTCCATTGCACCGTCCATCTAATTGCAATGGCAATCGAAGCAATCTTCGATATCCGAAACTTTGAGAACATTATGTTTAGAAATTCACGACGAGTCGTCACCTGAAGCGGATGAGGAGGAGGAGGAGGAGGAATACCGGTCGCCTACTCCCGAGGAGATTGTCAGGAGTAATGAATACATCCTGAAGTTATTGCAGAAAAAACTTGTTCATGTAGGTGAACATACACAGCAACCACCACTGGACAGAAAGAACCTTCCCTCAGAGTCACACTTAATTTTGTTTTATGCTAACATAGGCAAAATTCACAAATGTTTAATCCTAGAATTGACCTAACCAGTAATTGGTCAGTTCAATTAGAATTGGACTAAAAAGTGTCCCCTTCCTCTTGTTGTTCACATTTTGATATCATAAGACCAATTGAACGACACCACAACAATTGATGAACAGCACTTAACCATTGCAGCTAAGCTTCAGCCTTCAAACAGGGTGTTTTCAGTTAGTGTAGTGGGCACAACAAAGACTGGTAGAGTCACAGAAGTGGACGGACATCCTTGGAAAAGTGTTGGTTGACTCATGGATCTAATGCCTGTTTGGAATTTTGCTATTAGGGAACTCTTAAGTTGTACCAAAAAACAAACAGGTTCATAAAGGGAAGGTCAAATAAAGTTCAAGGTTATAGTGCATTTTAGGTTAATCCTAGACATTTGCCTGAATATACAAAACTTTTTGTGATTGGTATTAAGTAGCAAGTGGAGCACCCAGAAAAGATACACTATAGTACAAACCAAATTTGAAAGAGAGGAGGAATCCCAAAACCAATGTAGAATTTTATTTTTGCTGACTATAGAATTGCTCTCTAATGTAGTATATAGCTCCAACAGTGGCAAGCCACCCTAATGTTGATGAAAGGGGAAATCTACACAAAACATCTCTTGACAATAATATGTCCAAGAAGCCTAGCCTAAACACAGCATTTTGATTAATTGTGTTTGTGAAATCTGTTCAGCAGCAAAATCCGCCTGTTTTTATCCACCTCAGGGAGCGACCATTTTGCAACTTGTTGTCAACTGAAAATGTTGCTGAGGGCTCAGGTAACAACCAATCATGACTCACGTGTTTTCAGAATTTGGTCATGTGACATTCAGACAGCAAGTGACTAAATGGAATGGATGAAACTGGTGGATTTTGGTGCTTTATTTGTCATATTCCACAAACACAATGTTAAACAGAACACTGTTTTTATACAAGTTGGGCTGCATAGAACATACTATTGAAAATAACATTTTGGGGTTGACTTCCCATTTAAAAATAAAAATATAAACAGATCCTGGAGCTACATTTTTTCCACATCCATATCAAAAGTTAAAGGATTTCCTCATCTCATACCAAGGAATTCACTATCCAGAACGTTTTGGCTGATCTGTTCTGGCCTGGGTTTTTGCTAACCCTTCTAACAAACGAGTATGAAAGCTATTCTAACCACGGATATTCATTGGTTGATTATCTAGACTCCCCCAAAATGTAATGAGTTAGTTAGTTATTTAACTGTTGCATAATCATGCGAACACAATCAAATCCATGAGGCCTTGGTACAGGTAATAAACCTACCAAGCGAATACACAACTTAAAATGCCAATGTATCTCTTTTTAGATCTATATTCCATTAATGACTGTCCATCAACTGAAGAAAACTAAGGTAGAATGTCATACTGAAGAAGCTTCTCCTCCTGAAGAAACCGAAGGTGGTAAGAGGACTCCAACCAAGCCAAGTGATCAAGCACCCGTTCGTGATGAGTTACTTAACAGCACACACAAGTTCTTAGGAGTGGTCAACACAACTATTCAACAGCTTAAAGCTCAAGGTTTGTTAATCACATAATCATTTACCAGGCAGTCACTTTTTGTATCTGTGTCAGCGGTTTCATCAAGTGGTCTCGGGAGAAGGGAAAATATTTAGAGAAATAAGATGTCCTCATTTCATGGATGTAAATTGTGTGTCAGTTGTGCATGACAATATGGATTTTCCGTATGTTTATTGTTATTTAAAAAATAATAGACAACTGATCTAATCTCATGTCACAGCATTTTTTAGAAATTACTCGACGAAATGGTTAAGTGTAGACGTCCATGCAGTAGGTGTCATGGACTCTCCTACTAAATGAGGTAGGGGTGTGCATCTCTCCAATAAAAGCCGATTGGGTACATACCTCGATAAATGGGGTGCGATACAATTCAAGGACGATTCCATTTTAAAGGGGAATGATTCAATTCGGTTTGATGCAGTAATTGTCATTTTATATACATATAAATGGACTTGTCACTACTGTAAATGTGGCAAAGATAGCAAAATACAATTGAATATATATCCTGATCTATTTTAAGGTAGAACTATTCAATTTGGTTTGATTCGATGCACTCAAATTATAAATAATTATTTATTCCACCTCTCATATGAGGTCAAACTCATGAAAGTTGTCTCGCACCAGCTCTGGCTGGCATCTATTTTGACGGGTATTTGGAAAAAAGTCAATACGAAAGTTTAATGTGCCTACTGAAACAATCTGGCCACATAATAAATTTTTACTAATGATGAAACAAATAACCATTTTATTGCAGATGAGATTACACTGAACATCCCTGAGCTAGACCTGGAGCCAGATGTCCATAAACTGATGTACGATTTAGAACTGGTAGAGGAGCTGGAGCAGTATGTGACAACCTGGAAGTCTCATCTTAGCAATCTTATTGACGAACAAGAACACAAAAAGCCAGAGACACCTCGTCCAATGGCAGAAATAATTTTTTGGCAAGAGCGTTCTTCTATTCTGAGTGCTCTGACAGCAAAGCTTAATCAACCTGTGGTAAAGAAGATTTTGCTGATACTGTCCAAAGCACAAGCGGATGTGGTTGTCCCTATGGATGCTACTGTGGCTAAACTTGTTAAATTAAGTTTGGAGGCAGATGAAAATGTAGGCTTCCTCAAGACACTGGAAAGGCATTTCAAGGTGAGTTATGCGTTTGACCCAAATTTGGTAAATGTCAACATTTTTGATGACGTAGACATCTGAACATTTATTGGCTACCGTACTTAACAATTGTTCAACCATCCAAACCAGATGTTTTCTCTTGTAGAATCTGGCTACAGGAGCAAACTTTGGTGTGATTCTAGAGACCATCCCACCTCTGATGAACAGCCTACAAGTCGTGTGGTTAATCTCCTGCCACTATAACAGGAACGAGCGTATGGTTCCCTTGATGGAGCGCATTGTTTGGCAACTGGCTGAGCGTGTGGCTCAAGTCATTGATATCCATGTGCTGTTCAAGTATGTGGAATTGCAATTCAACTTCAATGTAATTGTTGCCGGTTCCCCATCACGAGAGTCTGATTGTGTGTCTTTTGTTAGAGATGAGAGAAAGGTGGCAAAATCCAAGGTGGATGATGCCAAGCAAGTTCTGGAATTGTGGAAATCCTCTTACTTTGAAGTGCGAGCTGAAATTCAAAAAGGAGGCACTGGTAAACGTTGGGAGTTTGACAGGAGAAAGCTCTTTGAGAAAACGGATTACATGGCTGCCATCTGCCAGGACTTGTCCAATGTTTTGCACGTCAGTCTTCTTATCGCCTGCTGCATGAGGACTTAACACATGACAGAGCTTAAATGAGCTTGATATTGAAATATTTGTTTTGTTTTGTGTAGAATTTGGAAGAGTTTTACAACATCTTCAGCCCAGAGTTAAAAAGTGTCACCTGGGACCCAAAACGTTTTGATGAAATGCAGGTCAAAGTGGACAACCTAATCTTGCCTTTTGAGGAAGCCAGTTTCGATCCTTTCAATAGTTGTAAGATTAGCAGCTGGAAAATCATTATGCAAAACTTCAGTAGTACAGTTTATGTAAGTTCAGGTTGCATTTTTACTTGATTTCTTGTAGATTCTACATGCAAATCAAAGAGTATTATCAATGTACAGTACTGGTTGATTTTCTTTACCTTGTATTTGTATTTGATCAGGCCATTGAGAGGGAGGTCATTTCCTTCATTGACCAGTCCTTCAAGACACTGCGCTCGTCAACCGCTGCTTTTGGAATGCTTGTGAAATACAAAGACATTCGCTCTCGACCAGCCATCAATAATCATTTGATGAAAAAGACAAATGACGTTTTGGCTCAGTATTGCAAAGAGGTTTGTTGAGATCACTGTCAAGCTTCACTTGCATGTATTTCGTAACAATCCTGAAGACCTTGTACAAAGGTCAAAGCAATTTGGCATCTATATGATCTGAACCAGTGTCAGAAAATTCTGGTTTGGTTTTTTATAGTTAGTGAATTGTGAATTAGTGATTGTTACTTGTCTTTGTTACAGGTGGACAGTATAAATGAAATATTTGAGGAAAAGAGGGATAAGCCACAAATTAATAAGAATGAGCCTCCCATAGCAGGAGGTGTCAGGTGGACACATTCCCTTTTTCAGCGCATAAAAGGTGGCATGCTTCCCCTCCTGACAATGCCAAATTTATTGGAAAGTGAAATGGGCTTATTGGTGAGTTACTGTACTTTTTCACACCTATATATACCAGTGGTTCTCAAATAGGGGCTCTGGTGGGTAATGCCAGGGGGGTCAGAACCACCTGTGTATATACACATGCAAGAATTATCTGAAGATCTGTGTGATATTTTTAAAGTTTTTTGTTGCTTTTGTGAATTTTACAAAGGCAAAGAACAAATACTTGGAAATGGCAAAAAAAATTAGCGAGTATGGTGTTAAGAAGTATAAGTTATGGATGGCTGACACCGAACGCAACTTGCCATTGTTATTGAGAAAACCTGTCTTGATCATAATTTCGAAGGAAACCCAGCGAGAGATCGTATGTATTGGCTTGATTCTATTTTCTCCCCAAAACGGGCCAAATTGTACAGATTTCCCCTGAATTGTTTTCTTCCTTTCTAATTTTAAGGCCGTCCCAGCCAAACCTGACGTCAAGGGACAGAGAGATAGGCGATACCGTGTTAACTTTCCGCCAGAGATCATGACAATAATTGCAGAGACCAAAAACCTGAGTTCAATGTCCTTCTCCATGCCCGAGGTAGCTCGAAACGTGACTCTACAGGAGGCCAACTTCATAAGGTAGACAGTCACCAAGGACAGGAACACCCCACAAAAACATAAACCGCTATAACCTCTGCATTCCGCATTGGATTTAGGTACAATGATGAACTGCACAAGCTTATCAACCGCTACAACTCTACAATTGATAGTCTGAGTGATGCAAAGATCGCCATGTTGTCTCAAAACATCAAAAAGGTAGAAACAGTGTTATTTCCAGGATGCAAAAGACTGAACTGGAACTCCTTGGGTATGATGCTAAAATGTTGCTATGATTTCATCCATGTGAATTGTCAGTGGGATGAGACTACTGATTGTATGTTTAAATTTAGCAATTTCAGATTTCATCAATAATGGCTACCCAGAGCTCTCAAAGTTTGAGACCGTTGTCAGTCAAATACAGAACAACGAGCTTGATATTGAAACTAAGTTGCAATCCATAATGACGGCAGATCTCTTGAAATGTCCAGCGCCAGATAAGACAGAACTTTTACCAAGTATGTTAAATAAAAACATGTTTTAATAAAATGTTATCAGTCATAGGGATTTCAGTCGTACACTTTTTTTTCTCTCCAGGTATCAGGGAGTTTTATGAATGTATGGATCGAGAACGGATCAAGACAGTAAATTTATTGAGAAGCAAATATGCTGACATTGGACCTGTCATCTGTAAGGTGGAACGCTTGATCATGGAAACAAACACTGGCAAGTGCAACAGTATGTCAAGTTATTATGCAGCCTGGGAACGCAAGGTGCACAGTTCTCTCATTAACATGGTGGTGAGGTAATATCCAGTGAGCTGTAACAAATATACCGATTATTGAACAAGAGTATGACAGGTCCCTGATTATTTCTAATAAACGTTCTGTTGATTGTCTTGTTTAGGAACATCAAGGCTTTCAATGTTGTGCTGACGGGGAACACACCTCTCTTCCGTGTTGATGCCATCCTTTCCCCACCCAAAATTTTGTTGCAGCCCAAGACCAATGAGGTCTCCCGGACACTTATACAATGTATCAGAGAGTGTGTCGAGAGCACCAAAGTAAGACCATTTTTTCCTCTTCTCTGATCCACTGCATATTTTAGGTCAGTGGTTCTTAACCTGGGTTTGATTGAACCCCAGGGGTTTGGTGAGTCAGTCTCAAGGGTTCAGCGGAGGTTAAGACACACACCCGGCTCATATTATTCATGATGATACGCTACACTTGTCCATCATTGGTTGCAGGTGATCACGCTACATTACCTGGCCTATCGGTGCGACAGGGCATTTGGTGCCCTGGTCTCAGTAGTTGACTTGTGACATGATAAATGGTAAATGGACTGCTTTTTATATAGAGCTTTAAATATATTAAATATGGTGCCCAAAGTGCTTTACAATATAAGCTTCACATTCACCCAGTGCCCATGCCCAGTTTGCTTGCTAGAAGGGCAAATGGATATTTATTACATGATGTCTCAACACGTGGTGAAATGATGTGGTAAGAATAGGAGAGAGACACGTTGAGCTGCTGTCGTCATCTCAAGAAGAAATGTTTATTTTTCCTCTGCTCGAATGCTACTCCATGCCACCAGTGCTACTGCGCCTCCTAGTGGATGAATGTGGAATAGCAACATAGAAGCGGAAACTGCTGTACCTTCGATTGAAACATAAAATGGCCTCTGTTTTTGTCCACTTAATTCTTCTAGTTCAGCCTGTCTAATTTCTACATACAGCTCATTTCAATTATTCTTATGCAATATGATTTCACATGTATAATGGAACGTAAGGTGTTCGACAGGGTCCAGTTCTGGAACCTCTGCTGATTTCATTGTATCTGCTCACCTCTGGGTTCCATCTCTGTAAATATAGAGATGAGTTGAGTGATGGGAGTCATGAAACTGGTGGGTTTCAGTACTTCCAACAAGGTTAAGAACCACTGTTTTAGGCTTTGTAATAATGACTGTGTGACTTGATCCATCTCCGCGTTTGTGTTCCAGGAATTTGTGCGTTGGATGAGTGGAACCTGCATTGAGTGCCCACCACAACAAATAGATGGTGATGACTTTGTGACTTTTAACTTCTTTGAGGAAGTGTGTCATCATCCTCAAATTAATGAAAGTGCCCTTGCTGTGTCCCAAATTATTCAGCAGTTGATGCTTTCTGTAGACCAGTACCTTGTCCACTGGAAACAGTACCAGCCCCTATGGGAAAAGAACAATGCCACAGTCTGTGAAAAGTTTGCTGATAAAAACCCATCATGCGTTATGTATGATCAGACACTGTTGTTCTATGCTCAAATAAATCAGAGGGTGGTACTGGAGTCTCTTTTTAAGAATATACACATAATTCAATTAAACCTGGAGCCACTGGCCCGCACAGTGCAGGAGACTGCAGAGTCCTGGATCAGTTCACTGGGGAGTTTGCTCAACAAATCAGCCAAAGAAGAACTCTACAACTTGAAAGAAGAACTCATGGTAATGTGTGTTCGCTGAATATGACTCATTTGATTAACTTTGTTACCTATAATAGGTCAAGTTCTTATCTTATGTTGTGTGTTCATCAGCAACTCTCAGAGAAGCTTAAAGAGACTCCTGACACTTTTGAGAACTTGAAGAGTGTTCTTGGGACGATCTCAGACATTAGAGACATGTCTTTAAATGTGAAACTCAGCATCACGGATATTCAGGAAAGATACAGAACACTGGCTATGTATAAAGTGCCGGTAATGTAGTTATAAATCTTACACATTATCAATATTTTAAATTTTGCATTTCCTGAGTCTGATTGATCCCTATGTGTAGGTTGCAGAGGAGGAAAAGGAACTATTAGAAAATATTAACCAGATATGGAGTGACCTGTTTGTAGAATCCAAACGAGTGGATCGGAGTTTAACAAATGTCAAGATGACATTTAAAGAGGTTAGAGCCTACTGCGATTACTTTCACTTCAATCACTAGCAAATGTACATTTGTCCTTACAATTCTATTGGCTCTCTGCTCCACACAAAGACTACCAAGGGGATGACTGAAGAGTTTCAACAGAATTTGTCCATCTTTGTTGCGAGCTTCAACATGGATGGCCCTGGAGCTGTTGGGGAGGATCTAGATCAAGGTATTTGAAAGCACGTCCGTAATCAGCACAATAATAGTTTGAGTATTCTTCAAGAACATTGCATTAGTCACTATTTTCTTCTTACAGGCCTATCAAGAATGGAACAATATGAAGTAGAGCTTGCCAAGGCAGTGGAGGGACGACAGGACCTCGCTAATGCTGAGAAGCTGTTGGACCTTCCCATCACTGTGTATCCAGAGATTGTCAGCATACAAAAAGACATGAATGGCTTCAGGCTAATTTATGACATCTATCAGGACCAAAAGGTCTGATTTAATGACTTTCTTTTTTTAAAACTTTGATAACACTCAAAATTCAGGGGACCTTATACATTAGTCTGTTAATCCTGATTTTGTTTCACAGGCTGCAAAGAACAAATGGTCT
The DNA here is from genome assembly GCF_054856555.1 of Leptonotus elevatus. Lineage (NCBI taxonomy): Eukaryota > Metazoa > Chordata > Actinopteri > Syngnathiformes > Syngnathidae > Leptonotus > Leptonotus elevatus. The sequence continues at coordinate 17,269,795 of NC_141243.1, read as the reverse complement.
CAGACCTTATGGGCGGACTTAAATATCCAAGTGCTCCAGGACGGTAGTGAAGGATTTATCAAAGATTTGAAAAAGTTGCCCAAAGATGTGCGATCACTACCTATAGCTGGCATCTTAGAGGGCAGAATGAAGCAATTCAGAGATTCGCTTCCTCTCCTGTTGGACCTTAAGAATGAAGCCCTCAGAGAAAGGTGAGTGTGCAAGTGGCCCCTAATTTTGAGCAAGGTGATGACAGCTATGCATATTTTATTTTTTCATTTCATTTATGCTGATAATGCTGAAGGGGAGTTAGCTCAGCCATGGTAGCTACTTCTAGCCATCAGTTCTTTGCCACTTATTCTGAGTGTGGTCATAGTAGCAGCACACTGAACAGAATACATTTTTTATTTACCCTTGGGGTTCTTTTTATTTTTTTCAGGCGCATAAGCCACATTAGCTGATTCCTCTTATTGTGAATTAGCAAAAATTCAACTTCTGCTAGATTTCCAAATGTGTTAACCCTCTGAAAGTTATGGTCAGCCTCCATGTGAGGGACAGCATTTTCAGCTCATTCTAATATCCATGTATCCATGATCTCATTCTGTCTTTTTCAAAATGTCCTTCGCCATAATGGAGTGTCATTGATAAAAAGGACTGTTAAGGGAAAATATTTACATTCTCATTTCCCAGGAATATTTTGGCGTTACTCACTGATTCCTGCTTTGACAGAGTGTAATTTGGGACTCACTCAGGGTTTGTTCCACCGCTAGATAATATATACACCAATCGTCCAATTGAGGTTTACCAGAACCTGTTTGTGGTCATCCAAGAGAATTTCCCCATGTCCTCACTCTTGCATGTTCGGGCTTCACCAACTCTTACCACCCTTTTCTGCTATTCAATGCTCAGCTATCTCAAAATGACTCTTTTCACCTATCAATAATTTGTTTCATATGTTCTATTACCAAATAGGCCAATGATTATCATTAGACTCAAACACCAGGGTCACACGAGAACGGGTATTTCTGAACAGAGGGGGATATTCACGGTATCTTTGTCATAGTACAACTCAACAATTGACATTCTGTTTCCTGTTATGTCAACAATCTGATCTTCATGATTTGGTTGTTTGAAAATGTTCTTGCTTTTCTCTCACATTCTTTATACAGTATTGTTATGATATGCGACCTCAAAGCGTTTAAGGAGCAACTCAAAGTGTTTATTCCAGTAATATGGACACAACAATTAAAAAGGTGGGGAAAAAAAGTGCAAATACATAGGGAACAAAAAGCTTCACCAACCGGGTAGGAAACAAACTAACTAATAGGAAACTATGGTGCAAGGCAAAAGCAAACAAAGCGCCACAACAAAAGACGAGGGAAACCCTTGGCTTCCGGTGATTGGAAGAGAGAGCAAGGAGGGGTGCCAGGAATAACTTAAGCAGAGTTTCCAAATGTATCACTGGGGCAAGACAGAATACGCGACTGCAATCAGCTCTAAGTAAAGGAAGTTGAGTACTGATCTGGTGTCTTCCTGGTGTAAGTCCCAGCCAGGTGCGCGCCTTCTTGCTCACCCACAGTCAACAGATGGAAAAATATAACAAAACTCAAACGGAACATGACATATGACATGCACACAATCAGAGGGAATTAAAAATCACAAAACTAATTCAAATATTTCTTCTAACAGACACTGGAAGGACTTGATGGATCGAACTGGTACAAGCTTTGAGATGAACACGACCACCTTCACGCTAGAGAACATGTTTGCAATGGAGCTTCACAAATATGCCGATGTCATAGGTGACATTGTTTCTTCGGCTTCGAAAGAGCTTGGTATTGAAAAGGTAGGCCCTTGAAATTATAGGAAGATTTTTTTTTTTTAAGTGAATGATTCTCTATAAATAATATTTGTGTTGCAGGGTGTGAAGGAGGTGGTAGAAACATGGGGAACCATGCTATTCAGTATAATATCGTACAGTAAAGGTGGCCATCAACAGTGTGCTGTCTTGGGTGTAGTGGATGAGATCCTGTTGATTGTGGACAATGATGCCATGAATTTGCAGAGCATGGCTGGGAGCCGTTTTGTTGGACCGTTCCTAAACACCATTCAACAATGGGAGAAAGACCTGTCTCTTATCAGCGAGACTATCGAGGTCAGCCTCAATCTCTCACAAAATTTTAAGCTGAATTTGACAAATTAATTAAAAATATTTGATACAGGTTTGGTTGCTGGTACAACGGAAATGGATGTACTTGGAGAGCATATTCATTGGCGGTGATATTTCCTCACAGCTACCAGAGGAAGCCAAAAAATTTGACATCATTGACAAAAAGTTTAAAGATGTGAGTGTTGCGTTGTCCAAAACATAAATCCAGTTAATGACTGAATTGTTAATGATGTACAATTCATTTGTGTGCGTGTGTAGATAATGAATGATGCACAGGCCAACCCAAACATCAAGCGTTGTTGCGTGATTCCTAACCGGCTAATGGACCTGCAGACCCTTAGTGAGAACCTAGAGAGGTGTCAGAAGAGTCTCAACGACTACCTCGATTCTAAGCGAGATGCATTCCCACGCTTCTTCTTCATCTCTGATGATGAACTGCTCAGCATTTTGGGGAGTAGTGACCATGACTGTGTGCAGGAACATATGATAAAGGTAAGAGAAGACAGACATTTTCCTTCAACGTATCACTGAAACTGCACTCTTATAGCCGGTATTGTTTCTTAAAGGGGAAGTCAACCCAAAAATGTTTTTAAAAAATGAAGTTAATATGTTTTATGAAACCCCACTAGTCTAAATACGGCATTTTGGTTAATATTTCATTAGTGGATTATGAGTTAAGAAGCAAAATCCATCCGTTTTTATCAATATCAGAAGGCGGCCATTTTGTCACTTGCTGTCGAGTTATAATGACATCACAGTTACTCAGGTCTCACGTAACAACCAATCACAACCCAGCTTCACAAAACATTCCATCTTATTCCACAAGATGTACGATAACATCGCATCCCTCCGGTTTGACTCGGAGAGCAGTGGAGAGACATCAGCAGGAGCTATGGTATCTGCTGAGGGGGAAGTGATGGACTTTCAAAAGCCCGTCCAAATCAAAGGAAGGGTGGAGGAATGGATGACAGGAGTCTTACATGAGATGAGGAGAACTAATCGACTCATCACTAAGGAAGCAATCTTTCGCTACTGTGAAGACAGAGGCAGGTGTGTGTAGATTGGAACCTTGTTTATCTCCATGAGTAAAAATCTTTCTCACCATGAATCTCCTTGTCGCTCAGGGTGGACTGGATGTTGCTGTTCCAGGGCATGGTGGTACTGGCTACAAATCAAGTATGGTGGACATGGGAGGTGGAGGATATTTTTTGCAACTTGAAAAAAGGAGATAAATATGCTCTAAAGAACTATGCGACGAAAATGCATGCGCAAATTGATGAGTTGGTAACACGTTCAACACAGCCTATGAAGAAAAATGACAGACGAAAGATCAACACTGTCCTTATCATTGATGTGCATGCAAGAGACATTGTAGACAACTTTGTCTTGAACAGGTACAGCTCACATCAATTTGGGCCCTGCTACTATCAACTATGTATAATCGTTTGCATTTACATGTAAAGGCAAACTTGATCCCCTCTGCAGTATAACGGATGCAAAGGAGTTTGAGTGGGAAAGCCAGTTAAGATTCTACTGGGTCCAAGACGATGACAATCTTGTTGTGCGTCAGTGCAGTGCAACCTTTAGTTACGGTTACGAATACATGGGGCTGAATGGTCGATTGGTTATAACTCCTCTCACAGACCGGATCTACCTCACGATCACACAGGTTTGTGAATCCCGACAACACTTCAAACAAGCAAGCAAGTTTGAACTGGTTGATGTGGGCATGTATTTGTTGTGAAGGCTCTCTCCATGTTCCTGGGTGGTGCTCCTGCTGGACCAGCTGGTACTGGAAAGACAGAGTCCACCAAAGATCTGGCCAAAGCTTTGGGCCTGCTCTGTGTGGTTACCAACTGTGGTGAAGGCATGGACTACATGGTAGCTAATCTGGCAATCTGTAGCAATGATTGTATTGCCTTGATGCATCTAATTGCACCCAATCATTACAACGTTATTTTGAGCATTTTCTAAATCTTTATCTTCCATGTGCAGGCTGTGGGGAAAATCCTCTCTGGCCTGGCCCAATGTGGAGCCTGGGGCTGCTTTGACGAATTCAACCGTATTGATGCCTCAGTCCTTTCAGTTATCTCTTCCCAAATCCAAACCATCCGCAATGCTCTCATTCTGCACCTTAAAATATTTAATGTCAGTATTTGAAATGCTATATTGTCATAGTTATTTTCTGTTCACAATTATTGTCTTGTCATACCCTAGCTAATATCATTTTGTACATTAGTTTGAAGGTCATGAGATTACTCTTGATAGCCGAATTGGGATCTTCATCACCATGAATCCAGGCTATGCTGGACGCACGGAGCTGCCCGAATCAGTCAAAGCTCTCTTCAGGCCTGTGGTGGTGATTGTGCCTGACTTGCAACAAATTTGTGAGATCATGCTCTTTTCCGAGGGGTTCCTAATGGCCAAGGTGAGAAATGTACCCTAATTTCTGTCCAACTATTTACATTTATATCTCGACAACTTAACACTCCAAAACATTCACTTATACATTTGTTTCTCAAGAGCAGAATGAAAACTTTTGTCCGCTTTTGTTTTGCTCAGGTCCTTGCAAAAAAAATGACTGTGCTCTATAAGTTGGCTCGAGAGCAGCTGTCCAAGCAGTCTCATTATGACTTTGGCCTGCGAGCTTTGAAATCTGTCCTCGTAATGGCAGGAGAACTGAAGAGAGACTCACCAGACATCACTGAAGTACACTCATCATGTCATTTATCATTAAAAGGGAAATCAAGGAAAATGTATTTACAAAATGTACTATGTGCCCCCATTAGTCTGAACATTCGGGTATTCTGATTAATATTGTATTGTGGAATATGAAATAAGCAGCAAAATCTCCACGTCTTTATCCATCTCAGACTAAACCCCAGAAAACAGGTGAGCCGTGATTGGACATTATCTGAGCCCTTAGGCCAGGAGCTACCAATTTCAGTCCTCACGGGCCCCTATCCTGCATGTTTTATACATTTCCACTCGTCCAACACACCTGATTCAAATGATCAACGAAATTATTTCTGAAGAATGTATGTTTTACATGGCAACTTCCTCGAGAGGGTTACATAAAATAATTGTATTTTGTTTTCCTTGATTTCTGCATTTTATACAGTGGCCACTGGTCATTTTATGCAACAGCAGCTTTTTAAGAGCTTCCCACCTTTCTCTGTAGGATGTTGTATTGATGCGAGCCCTGAGGGATATGAATCTTCCCAAGTTTATATTTGAGGACGTACCTCTGTTCCTCGGGCTGATCTCAGACCTGTTTCCAGGGCTGCAATGCCCTCGTGTTCGCTATCCCAACTTCAATGATGCTGTTGAAGAAAACCTGCAAGAAAATAAATGCATCTTGCTGCCTATCCAGGTTCATGTTATTCATAAGTAAATCTTCTGTAACCGTGTCCACACTTAATGTCGTCTATTGTTTCAGGTAGATAAAGTGGTGCAAATGTATGAAACAATGATGACACGACACACAACTATGATAGTGGGCCCAACAGGTGGAGGGAAATCGGTTGTAATCAGCACATTATGTCAAGCTCAAACCAAGTGCGTGTTATGTCAGATATTTCAAACTTCTGTCAGGTTTCTTTCTTGCATACATGTGATACAGTCATCAATATCTCACCACCAGATTGGGATTTCACACCAAATTATATCCTCTGAATCCGAAAGCTGTGAGTGTCATTGAACTGTATGGTATTCTGGACCCTGACACTCGAGACTGGACTGATGGGATCTTATCCAACATCTTCCGTGACATCAACAGGCCTACTGACAAACAAGAAAGGAGGTAAAACTAGAACATTGGATGGACATTAGGGAATACAGTACATCACATGAAATGGCACATCTAACGTACCAGTACTACTATAAGTGTTGATCTGAATGATATTTTAATTTAGTGCACTATAAACCTATGAACTCACAGATATATCCTGTTTGATGGCGATGTGGATGCTCTGTGGGTTGAGAACATGAATTCGGTAATGGACGACAACAAGCTCCTTACTCTGGCTAATGGAGAACGAATTCGTTTACAAGGTCACTGTGCCATGCTGTTTGAGGTTTGTATGAATTTATTGCAGTCATGAGCTACATACATGAGCTATATTTTAATAACGTTTTAATAATTGCAGGTTGGTGATCTGCAGTATGCTTCCCCTGCGACCGTCTCCCGCTGTGGAATGGTTTATGTGGACCCCAAAAATCTGCGATACACCCCATACTGGCATAAGTGGTTGACAAGCAGACCCGTTAAGGTAGAGCATCCTCATTTTATTGGAAAAGTGCTATTCACTCTTTGTCATCTTTTAACTTTTTTTTTTCTTTTTTTAAGGAACAAGAAGAACTTGATAAACTTTTTGAAAAGTACGTGCACGTCTTGATTGACATGATTGTGGAAGGTATTGTTGATGGGAAACAAGGGCAGAAACTGAAAACTGTTGTCCCTCAGACTGATCTAAATATGGTAGGATGTGTGATGCTTTCTCCTGAATTCTTCGTTGCTTAATTTATGCAAGAAAGCTGACAGTGATTCAAACTGTGTTGGTGATATGTTCAGGTGTCCCAGCTCTGCATGACCCTTGATGCCCTCCTTGAAACTGAGAATGAAAGTGCTGATGTGTTGGAGTGTTATTTCCTGGAAGCTCTGTACTGCTCTCTTGGGGCAACATTGGTGGATGATGGAAGAGAGAAATTTGATTTTTTAACCAAAAGGACTTCTTCCTTAACCACTGTGTCTGATGAAAAAAAAATGGCTGGACCTGGGGAGCTCCCAGGTAAATGACAAATTTTGACTGCATGCTGCTGCTTTCATATTTGTTATTTATATAAAGTTGCACTAAGAATAAGGGCTTATTAGGGCTTAGAAGATAGTACTGTGAATTCATTATTATTAAATATAATGAAAGCATAATTGTGATTGGAAAAAAAAATATATGAGTTGGTTCCAGTGTGTTTTAATAGCTATCATTCATTCTTACAGGGCAGCAGCCAACACTATACGATTTCCATTTTGATGATAGGAAGCAGAAGTGGGTTCCCTGGACTTCCCTGGTCTCCAAATACAACCACAACCTTGAAATGAAGTTTGTTGATATTCTAGGTAAGGGTTCACTCTGGGTTAATTGTTGAGGATAAGGCAAGTATGGCAATTACAAATGTATATACCTGTAGTAGGGTTGTCAGGTGATTACACTTTTTAAATCATAATTAATCGCATGACTTCAATAGTAAACTCTGTTCTAAATGTACAATACAATGTACAATAAAATAACTGTTTCTAAGTTTCATACTCTTGTTAACAAAAAAGTGGAAAAAATGGTAAATAGAAATATGGCTGCATCTTTTAGTCGTTGATACAGTAATTTCATAATAATTCATAAAATTGAGTTAAAATTAAAAATATGTACTCTACTGTAAAAAACGAGTGTGATGTTGATTTGTGTTGGTCATATTTCTGCCACTAGATGGCATAATTGCATTTGTAAGCCGTTGGTGACAGCTCAGTGCATTTTTCTTTTCCTATTAAGAGCTATCGAATAATTAACATGAAGTAACTTGTGAAATTCTGCACATTTTTAAAATTGTAAACTACAACTTGACCCCAGTCTCCACAAATATATGCATTATTATTAAATTTACTACTGCTGAGTTTTGACGTGGACGTGTCTGCTGCGTGGCGACAGGAATTCCCCCAGTACAGGCTTTCCATATAAGGAGGCGGTCATTAGTCGCGCGTTTAGAACAATTTGCGGCGTTAAAGTAACTTTAAATTAACGCACTAATTTTGACACCCCTAGTACAGTTTTACTCATATTTCCACCATATGCAACAGTTAAGATCACCATAGTTCTTCTCACTCTGCCCAATCCGCTCATTCCAGTTTGTGAAATAAAAATTCTCTCAATCGATCCACAGACGGTCTTTCTTCGTTTGTTATTTTCCCCTAAACGGGTACTCCAAAGAATAAGGTCCTGAAAAATTCGATGTTGTGGGTCGGATATTCTAGAAATCTTTACAGTAGAAACAAAACCCCAGAATTAATGTTTTGATATTTTGGGCTTCTTACTTCTCTAATATGTCACCTTTGTCACAGTCCCAACTGTGGACACAACGAGAACCAGCTGGATATTGGAACAGATGGTGAAGATAAAGAGGTCTGTGCTTTTGGTTGGAGACTCTGGAACCTCCAAAACAGCGACCATTAGTAACTTTCTGAAACACCTCGGTGGAGATTCAAATGTGAGTGAAATATTCTGGCAGGTTTGATTTCATTCATTTCTGTGGCTGTTATTGATGTTTTTGTTTGCCACCAGATTACTTTGACCATCAACCTTTCATCCAGGACAACATCAATGGACCTCCAGAGGAACCTGGAGGCCAACGTAGAGAAAAGAACCAAAGAGATTTACGGACCTCCAATGGGCAAAAGACTGCTGGTCTATATAGATGACATGAATATGCCAAAGGTATCGACGATCTACTTTGACCACAGTGTTTGAAGTGAATGTCTGTTTATTGGACATATTGTTCCTTCCTGTCCAGGTGGATAGTTATGGCACACAGCAACCAATTGCACTGCTGAAGCTCTTACTGGACCGAGGAGGCATCTATGACCGAGGGAAGGAGCTCACCTACAAAACCCTCAAAGACCTTGGCTTCGTTGCTGCCATGGGGAAGGCAGGAGGTGGGAGGAACGAGGTGGATACCCGCTTTGTTTCACTCTTCAGTGTCTTCAGTATCCCTTTCCCTGCTGTCGAGTCTCTCCACCTGATCTATGCCTCCATTATTAAAGGCCACACCAAAGTAAATATATTTTCATAAAGGCTATTGCTGGTATCAATGCACCTCATGTCATGTGTAATTCATTTGATTGACTATTTTAGAACTTTGAGGATGCGGTACAGAAGGTTTGTGATAAAGTCACCGCCTGCACTCTGGATCTGTACAACAGCCTTGTCAAAGACCTGCCACCTACTCCGGCAAAGTTCCACTACATCTTTAACTTGCGAGACTTATCGAGGGTTTACAATGGCCTGACCCTCACTCAGCCTGAAAGGTCTGCCTAAGCCAATGAATTCTCTCGACAAATGCATTGTGTTGTGGTGTGTTCCACATTATGTGTGTACTTAATGTTTGCTTGAACTTATTTCACGATAACAGATTTTCGACAGTCAATATATTTGTACGGGTTTGGCGAAATGAGTGTCTGAGGATTTTCCATGACAGACTCATTGATGAAAAAGACAAAAATCTGGTAAATTTGAACCATACTCATTTTATTCACCACATTCATCTGAATTATATGTATGACTATGAATTTGTCTATATTTAAAATGTAATATTTATATCAAACCTTATAACAACAGGTTCAAGGCCTTATAAAGAACTTAGTCGAAGAGCATTTCAAGGCATTTGTAGATGATGTTATGAGAGACCCAGTTCTTTTTGGAGACTACAGGACAGCCCTAAGTGAGACGGAGCCAAGAGTATATGAGGACTTACACGACTTTGATACTACTAAAACTCTGTTTCAGGTATGATGACAACATCACTCAAGAAGTGACGAAAGTTGAAAGACTTTGACAGACCCGTTTTGCTTTCTGCAGGATCTTCTCGAGGAATACAATGACAGACAGTCGAGGATGAATTTGGTACTGTTTGATGATGCCCTGGAACATTTGACTCGCGTTCACCGCATCATCCGCATTGATCGAGGTCATGCTCTGCTTGTGGGTGTGGGAGGCTCCGGCAAGCAGTCCATCACCAAGCTTGCTGCCTTCACTGCTGACTGTGAGGTTGTAAAAACTTTTATTTGTTAAAATTACAATCTCGTGACATGTTGATTTTGAATAATTGCTAAAGTAAAAATATAATAAATAAATAAAAGTAAATACCGACCCATGTCCAAAAATTTGAATATCTTGGAAAATTTGAATAATTTCCATAATTGTATTCAAAAATTTAAACTTTCATTGATTATAGATTCAGGGCCCACAATTTAAACAATTGAAAGTATTAATTTGTTGCTTTTTACATACTTTGGGTTTTGAAAATACCATCCATCCATCCTTTTTCCCCCTGCAAAAATACTGAGAAGTATAGGACAAAAACCCTCTAAAAGTAAATTCAAACTGGCGGACTTCCTGTTAGGTTTAGCAAATGGCTCCAAAAGATGTTGACTGTTACCTATGCCTCCCAGTTTTTGTAAATCTAGTTGAAACGTACAACTGAGAATGCTCGGATAAAGCCAGTCAGACTTCGCAGGCCCAAACAACTAGAGGGAGTTTCCTGGTAACATCTGACAGCGTCCCCTATCAGAAGGAGTTTCAACTCCCACCTCTGGCAGAACATCCTGAGGGGGGCGTCGTTCAGTCTGAATGGGCAATTGTTCCATGCCTGTTGTGGTAGATGACTATGGAAAATTATCCTATTATCACCAAGCCCAAGATGGATGGATGAATGGATGGGCCTTTCAAGTTCTAAATGTTGTCTTTTTTCCATTAATCCCTCAGATTTTTGAGATAACGCTCAGCAGAGGATATTGCGAGTCAACCCTTCGTGATGACTTGAAAATGCTGTATTTGAAACTTGGCATTGAAAATAAGAAGACCGTGTTTCTCTTCACTGATGCTCATGTTGCCGAGGAAGGTTTTTTGGAACTCATCAATAACATGCTTACGTCAGGTTGGACATACCGTAACTCCTAATGTCCTGGTTAATACTAGATTTTCTTGTTTGATGAAAGAAGTGACCTGTTGTCCTGTGATCATGCTGCCTTCTGATAGGTATTGTTCCCGCATTGTTTCCTGATGATGAGAAAGAACAGGTTCTCAACCAAACTCGTGAAGAGGCCCTCAGAATGGGATCCGGTCCTTCTAAAGACAGTGTGTGGCAGTATTTTGTCAATAAAAGTGCCAGCAACCTACACATTGTTTTAGGCATGTCTCCTGTGGGAGATACACTGAGAACACGCTGCAGAAACTTTCCAGGTAAAATGGGGCAAGTAAATAGAATTGATATCTTTTTTAATATGCTGTGAAAGTTTTTATCACAATTTATCACTTGTTCTGAATCTTTTACAGGACTGATGAACAACACTGTTATAGATTGGTTCTTGCCATGGCCTCCGCAGGCTCTACTTGCGGTCGCTGAGTCATTCCTTGGTTGGTATTGTACACATTTATAGCGTAGTTAACTAATTTCATGCCAATATGATTTGTAGATGCATTATTTTTTTGTTTCTTTCTATCAGAGACCAAATCAGGCACATCAGTTACGTTACAGCCCGAAAAATTTATTCTGTATCATGTTCATATTGAATCGACGTGCTCAAAGTAAATGAGCACAACCCAAGAGATTTTTAGAAAAGCATGAGTTTCCTTTCAGATTTAATATTTCTGACAAAATAGACAATTTTTTTTCCCCCAAGAAATGCATTGAATGGTGAAATTTTACAAAAATTAGGACACACTAATGTATAGCTACCAATGCTTACTTTTAGTTAAGCGGAGTCTAATTATGAAGATTCAGAAAATTTTTCTTGTGGTCACAGAGAGATTGGTTAAAAACAAATTGTCAAAGGAAGTGCTCTCATTCATGTTGAGCACTGCATCGACATATGCATCAGTCTTATTATTGAGATTATTCTTGAGATTAACTCATTCACTGCCATTGACGGCTATTGACGTAAAAAATTAATTTCAACTATTTCTATTAGTTTACCATTTTCCCCCCACTTTTGTTAACAAGAGTATGAAAACCTAGAAATGTTTTTCATTGTACATTTAAAACAGATATAAAATGTATGATTAATCATGAGTTAACGATTGAAGTGTTGCGATTAATTACAATAAAAAAATTTAATCGCCTGACGCGATTCAAAAAAAGAAGAAAAGATTATTAAAAATTAGGAGCGTCAGGCGATTAAATTTTTTCATCGGAATTAATTGCATGACTTCATGAGTTAACTCATGATTAATCACAAATTTTATATCGTTCTAAATGTACAATAAAAAAATTCTAGGTTTTCATACTACTCATACAAAAGTGGAAACATTTTTAAACTAATAGAAATAGTTCAAATGAATATTTGATGTCTATAACTGTCAATGGCAGAGAGCTTCACTGTCAGTCTAGCATCTCTCCCTTCTAAATTGCCATCCCGCTAATAGCATTCTCATTACCCCACACACAAATTCAAGGGAATTCCGATGAGCTGTTCAATTTTCCTAACCACCTCAAGAGTTAGATATCAAATTGAACCCAAACAAAGAATGTTCAGTTGGAGAATCAGAAATGGAACGCAGAGATTTGGAACACAATAAAACTTGCTTGTATGTAATGTATTATTGACTTTGTAGGCGATTGTGAGAGTCCATAACAGTAGATGGTAGATGGTGGCTGAATACTTGAGCAATGGCTTCATTGTACATGATCTTATTCTACGTGTAATGTTGTGCTTTTGTCAATTGTGCAGGTGAAAGCGAAATGATTCCTCAGCAACACGCGCCAGCTGTTATCGAGCATGTCTGCATGGTCCATAAATCTGTTGGCGACTACAGCATTCTGTTCCTGCAAAAACTTAGACGTTCTAACTATGTCACACCAAAGAACTACTTGGACTTCATTAGCACATATTCTAGCCTTTTGCGGGAAAAGGACCAGTCTATTCTGGGTACGAGGATGGGAAATAATGGAATAATTCAAATGTGGAAAGGTGACAGTAAGTGATGTTTTTCAGGTCAGTGCAAACATCTTGAAGGGGGGTTGGATAAGTTGAAGGAAGCTAGTGTCCAACTGGATGAGCTGAACATCAAACTAGCAGAGCAGAAGGTGGTTCTTGCTGAAAAGTCTGCAGCCTGCGAGACCATGCTGATAGAGATTGCCTCAAACACCACTGTGGGTCAGTGAAATGCTGCAAAACTAGTACTGTTACAGTTGAAAAACAGCAAACTACTGTACTGCTAGTTTCTTAAAATCTTGTAGTAAATGCAATCTCTTCCTTCTAGCCGAGGAGAAAAAGACACTGGCAGAAGACAAAGCCAAAGAGATTGAAGAGCAAAACAAAGTGATTGCTGTTGAAAAATTAGAAGCAGAAACCTCCCTGACTGAAGCTCTGCCACAATTAGAAGCAGCTCGCATTGCCTTACAAGACCTTGATAAATCTGATGTCACTGAGATCAGGTAAACTCAGGATGACTTGTCCAAATAAACCGGTCAACGCTCATTCTAAAGCAGGGGTGAACAAACTTTTTCGTTTGAGGGCCACATACAGAAAAATGGAAGGATGCAAGGGCCAATTTAAAATTATTCCATTTTAATTTGTTAAGCATGCTAAAATCAATCAAGCAAGTAATGTATGTTTCTAGTTAATTAGATAATTTGCTACGTAACATCTTTCTGTTGAAATTAAGGCAATTAGTTAAGGAATTTTCGAGACTTCGGGTGGCCAAAGGCTCTGTATCCCACTAGACTAGATACACCCCTGCACTGAACGGCAGCCGGAGCCCATCTACCCCCCCTCAAAAAAACGATTATAAGTTGTTGTAAGATTTAAAACACTTACTTGAGGATCAATAATGCAAAATTTTCATAAATGGAACCTTGGCACAAAACATAAAGTCAAATAAACTTTTTTCCTCATAAATAAATATTCATTAATTATTTATTATTCACTAGTGTTTTGAAGAGAAATTAACTTATTTTAGTCATATTTGTAATGTATATTTCCACATGTAGAAAAGCTTTACCGTATATAAACCAATTTATTAGTGGTGGTGGCCCCTATTTTTTGACACCCACCCTTCATTTCTGTTTTTGTTGGCCATGTCAAATGTCATTTTTAGTATATGCCGCAGGCCACTGAAATTAGACCCCGCAAACGGACCCCGGGCCATAGTTTGGACACCACTGTTCTAAAGCATAACACATCTTGCCCCCTACTTATTTTCTGTTGCTTCTTCGTTTAGATCCTTTGCAAAGCCACCCAAACAGGTGCAGGTGGTGTGTGAGTGTATCCTGGTGCTGTGTAAAAAAAAGGAAATTAGCTGGCAAGCTGCTAAGGCAATGATGTCAGATCCTGGCTTTCTGCGTTCATTGATGGAGATGGACTGTGATGCTATCGGTGCCAACCAGGTCAAGACTGTCAGGGGTAGGTCAATTTCCTGATCAATTAGGCTGCAATAATATATAAAAAAATATATTCTTGTATATAATGGCAAACGTATGCTGTTTGCTGCAGTGATTTCCTTGAGCGCTCTGCTTCATAGGCTTCCTGAAGAACCTTGGGACCACCCTTGAAGAAATGCAAGCCATCAGCAAAGCGGGTTCAGGAATGTTCAAATTTGTGGAGGCTGTCGTTGGATACTGTGAAGTTGCCAGAGAGATAAAGCCCAAAAGGGACAAAGTAAGGTCCAGCTAGTAAAGAGAATTATGTTCACAGAAAGAACAGTAACCTAACTCGTTACTTTGCAGGTGGCCCGTCTCGAAAGAAATTTCTTTCAGAGTAAAAAGGAGCTGGAGCTCATTCAAAGTGAGCTCAGTGATATCCAGAGAGAGCTGAAGGCACTTGGGGACAAATATCAAACTGCTATTGCGGAGAAACAGAAACTGCAAGAGGAGGCTGAGCTTATGGAGAGAAGACTAATAGCTGCTGACAAACTTATCTCAGGCTTGAGCTCTGAGAATGTGAGGTGAGATCACAATTTGAATGCTAAACAGCACTCGAAAGAGATGAATATTTGTTTTGTTTTTTAATTCTTTTTTGTTTCTGTTTCCAGGTGGACACAAGATTTAGAGGGGTTGAAGCAGCGACGTGTGCGTCTGCTCGGAGACTGCCTACTCGCTGCCGCCTTCCTGAGCTACGAGGGAGCCTTCAGTTGGGACTTCAGGAATGAGATGGTGTACCAAACGTGGGTTGACAACGTGACGGAGAAAGGAATCCCCTTGAGCCAGCCTTTTAAAGTGGACAACTTACTAACAGATGAGGTTGAAATCAGCAGGTGAGAAGGCACTAACATGGTTGGAATGAACAACATATTTTTGTCTTCATTTTGGCTGGACATCCCATTGTTCACTTGTGAATTTACAGGTGGGGGTCAGAGGGCTTACCCCCTGACGAACTCTCAGTTCAGAATGGAATCCTCACAACAAGAGGCAGCCGTTTCCCCATGTGTATCGACCCTCAACAGCAAGCCCTCAACTGGATTAAGAAGAAGGAGGCAAGCAATAACCTCAAGGTAAATCCTGTATTACGTGTTGCATTGTTGCTGTTTTTCAGAATAGCTACTTTGCACAGAATCAGAGAAAACAAAAATGATGACAGTCCAACTTCCTTTTGTCTACAGATTTCCTCTTTCAATGATCCAGACTTCCTGAAACATCTTGAGATGGCCATTAAATATGGATTCCCGTTCCTATTCCAAGATGTAGATGAGTACATTGACCCTGTGATTGACAATGTCCTGGAGAAGAATTTGAAAGGAGCAGAAGGCAGGCAGGTTGTCATGCTAGGTGACAAAGAGGTGGACTTTGATCCCAACTTCAGACTTTACCTCAACACCAAACTGGGGAACCCCAAATTTTCTCCATCTGTGTTTGGAAAGGCTATGGTTATCAATTATACTGGTAAGACCATTTAGTTTGAAAACCGTGTGCATTCTGTCCTTAGCTAAATCTTGTTTTATCCATCACGGTACATATAGTGACCCTTAAAGGCCTGGAGGACCAGTTGCTCAGCGTTATAATGGGCTTTGAGAAGAAGGAGCTGGAAGAGCAGCGTGAGTTTTTAATCCAAGAGACGAGCGACAATAAGAAACTGCTAAAGAACCTTGGTGATACCCTGCTAAGGGAGCTGGCCACGTCCACGGGCAACATGTTGGATAACACAGAGCTGGTCTACACCTTGGAGGAAACAAAGTCAAAATCCAGTGAGGTCAGTTTGACAAACAACAAGTATGGGTGGACATTTTGTTTTTGAATGTCAATCTTCAAATTGGTCATCATATTTGACTTTCTGATTATTTGATCATCAGGTATTTGAGAAACTTAAGTTGGCTGTGAAAACATCAGTGGACATTGATGTGCTCCGAAACGGGTACCGACCAGCTGCCAAGCGCGGGGCTATTTTATTCTTTGCACTGACAGAAATGGCTCTGGTAAACAGCATGTACCAGTATTCTCTCGCCTCTTATCTGGAAGTGTTTGACTTTTCCCTGCGAAAGTCTCCACCAAATGCAGCTCTTCCAAAAAGACTGAAAAACATCAGGAACAGTCTGACATACAATGTGTATAATTATGGCTGCACAGGTAAGGCACATCTATTTAACATTAACTATTCATTTTAATTGCATAATATCACCAGGGATGCATCTGTTTACTCGCAGGTCTGTTTGAGAAACACAAGCTTCTTTTTTCATTCAACATGACCATCAAGATTGAACAGGCAGAAGATCGAGCACCTCAGGAAGAACTGGAGTTTTTCATCAAAGGTCATATACATAATAAAGTACATCACTCTGAGCTTTAGCACTCACAGCAGACTGTATTTGACGTATGCTAGGTAATCTGTCCCTGGAAAAGACCTCGCGCCAAAAGACTTGTAACTGGCTTCCTGATTCTAGCTGGGAAGATGTGGTGAAACTAGCTGAGCTTTTTCCTGCCCAGTTTGACACTTTGCCTGATAGTGTTTGTAGAAATTCATCAGAGTGGCAATCAGTAAGTAGTAACTACTTATATTTGACATAAATCACCAGCTGTCTTTTACTCTTTTAATCGACTGACTGTCTTTGTGTTTCTTTACAGTGGTATGATCTCGATGCACCAGAACAGGCTCCGCTGCCAACGAAATATGATGAGAGGCTGACAGACTTTCAGAAGCTGCTCCTGCTGCGCTGTTTCCGTGTCGATAGAGTCTACAGGGCCATCACCGACTATGTCACTGTCACCATGGGCGAGAGGTGTTTCATTTATTCAATCAGTTCATTATAAATGTATTTAATTGCAGAAATAGGGGGAACATGCTTACAGATGAAAGTTTTCACATCTTTCTTCACAGATACGTTCAACCTCCTGTGATCAGTTTTGATGTTATTTATGAACAGAGCACCCAGTATTCCCCCATAGTCTTTATCCTGAGCCCTGGTTCTGACCCTGGCGCTGACCTGATGAAACTGGCTGACAGGACTGGCTTTACGAGCAAATTCAAGTTCCTTGCTATGGGTCAAGGGCAGGAAAAGGTATTATGGATTTATTTTCCATGCTTTAAGTAACTCTTAGTGGGCCTTATTTGGCCTGATCTCAGAATATAAGCCTGGCCGGGCCAAATAGTCCACGAATATAAGACCACTTGAGAGTACTGAATGCTCTGCATTTATAGATTGAAAGGGAGGGATGAATGGCCATCTGGCAATTAGAAGGTTGATAGTTGGACTTTTTGTAACCCCCCGGGCCTTCATTGTGAATGTACCCACTTTGTTAGCTTTTTACTAGACAGGCTTGACCCAAAAGAGATGATCATCATCTTTAAATGAGTGCCATAAAAATGTGTTGCTATTTCTCACCAATGACTCATGAAGAACTTGTACCTTGTTTTCAGTGATTGGGTTTGCCAGCAATCAATGTCCACTATTTTAAATCAAAATGTAAATGAAATGAAGGACGGTGATGTCCCCCCTTATCTCCAGGTTGCATTGCACCTTCTGGAACTGGCAGCATCTCGTGGTCAGTGGTTGATGCTACAAAACTGCCACCTGCTGGTGAAATGGCTGAAAGATTTGGAGAAGTGCATCGAGAGGGTCAATAAGCCTCACCCCAACTATCGCCTTTGGTTAACCACCAACCCTATTGATGACTTTCCCATTGGCATTCTTCAAAAGTCACTTAAGGTGGAATGACCAATTATCTTCACATTTAGCGGTTTTTGAAACAGAAACTTGGCTAAATGTTCCTTTCCCACTTCTTACATTGTTCCACGCCTGTAATGCCTTTATGTTGCAATGTCCTGCAGGTTGTCACCGAGGCGCCAAATGGTCTCAAACTCAACATGAGAGCCACCTACTCTAAAATCACCCATGAGACTATGACTGGATGCCCGCACTTTGCCTTCCGCAGCCTGGTCTATGTGCTGGCTTTCTTCCATGCCATAGTGCAAGAGAGGCGCAAGTATGGAAAAATTGGATGGAATGTCCCCTATGACTTTAGCGAATCAGACTTCTTGGTAAGTGGTACAACTTTTTGGACCATTCTGGACTGGGTTGAGTTACATCAGTGCTGCAAATGTACTCAACAGGTGTGTTTGGAGATCTTGAACACCTACCTGACCAAAGCTCACGACCAAAAAGAGAGCAACATTCCCTGGGGGAGTATCAAGTACCTTGTAGGCGAGGTTAGACAAAGCTTAAATACATCATTCCTTATATAAAATAAAAAAATCTGTGAATTCAAATGCACACATTTCACAGGTGATGTATGGTGGACGAGTCATCGATAGTTTTGACCGCAGGATCCTGAATGTCTACATGGATGAGTACTTTGGAGATTTCCTCTTTTACGACTTTTGCCGGTTTCACTTCTTCAAAAACAACGATGTAGACTACAAAGTTCCGGGAAATGGACCCAAGACAGTATATATTGGTCTGTTATTATTCGCATTGATCTACATGACCTTACTTTAAATAGTTCAGCCGTCAACAGTCACGACTTTTCACCGGCTGGTTACAGATGAGATTGAGTCTCTGCCATTGGCAAACACCCCCGAAGTGATGGGTCTTCATTCCAATGCAGAGATCGGATACTACACACAAGCAGCTAAAGAGATGTGGTTGCATCTAATAGACCTGCAACCACAGACAGGTGTGATGGAGCAGTTATCTTCCATTTGCCTCAATTGTGTTATATGTGGCACTTTGTCACATAACAACCGCTCACCTCTGCTTCAGGTGAGTCTGGTGGAAGCATCAGCAGGGATGAGTACATCACTCAGGTGGCCCAGGACATTCAGAACAAGTTGCCCGCAATATTTGACTTGGATGTTATCCGCAAGAAGTTTGGCACTGAGATCTCCCCGACATCAGTGGTGCTCCTTCAAGAACTGGAGCGCTTCAACAAGCTCATTGCCCGCATGAAGCGGTCTCTGGCTGAGCTGCAGAGGGTGAGAGGCAGGGACACACTGTTCTGTCTTTTTGTATCTTTCACAGACTTGTGTTGGTTTTCTGATGTGTGTGTGTGTGTGTGTGTGTAGGCCTTGGCTGGGGAGGTCGGCATGAGCAGTGAGCTGGATGAAGTGGCACGGGCCCTTTTCAATGGTCAGATCCCTGCTATTTGGAAGAGTTTGGCACCTGACACACTCAAGTCCCTGGGCAACTGGATGATTCATTTCAAGAGGCGATTTGAGCAGTATAAATCATGGGTGAGAGATGTCATACAGGACATAATGTATTTTCACAGACTTCATTAAAATTGTGTTCATCAAAAGGTGGATTCAACAGAGCCAAAGGTCATGTGGTTATCAGGACTCCACATCCCAGAATCCTACCTGACTGCCCTAGTTCAAGCTGCGTGCAGAAGAAATGGTTGGCCTCTGGATCTTTCCACACTTTACACTGAGGTGACCCGCTACCGTGACGAGGACGAAATCATGGACAGACCTGAACAGGGTAATATAGAGAGCACTGGTATCCAAACTATGGGCCATTGTCCATTATTCAGCGGCCTGTGAAATTTACTAAAAGTAATAACAAACGCAGCCCTATCGTATACAGTATGATACATAAGTACTTACATTGGTTGTGTCACTCCTGACTTCTTCTTCTACTACTACTACTAATACTACTAATAATAATAATTATATATTGTTTTTACATATTGTAGAGCTTTTCCATTAATAACTAAAGTACAGTAGAAACATTTTCATTTATACCAGTTCAATAAATAAAAAACAAGTCATCATACATGAGCCTCTGCAGCTATTCAGTGCAGGTGTGTATCTATTCAAGTGAGATAACAGGCTACAAGCCCAAAATTGTGAAAAATCTGTGATTTTTTTGCTTCATCATCTAGCTGTTTCTTTCTTTTGAAAAGTACTGTATACAATATATAATACAACATTCATTAATTGTATAACTATCATTTATTCTGTGAAGCACTTTGTACGTATGAAAGTATGAAATGTGATATTCAAATAAAGATTTGAATTATATAGAATTACACAGCATATTGCCGCTGCTATGTGAAAAACACTTATGTCAATTTTTTTCTTTATTTTTATTTTTTTATTTTTAAATTCTTGGGATGAAACTGCATGCAGACATCACAAAAACTTTTTAAAAAAAAACCAGAAGAAGAAAAAAAAGATAAGTGTTTTTCATACAGCAACAACGGTATGCTTAGTTGCACCGATTGATTGTTTTTATCTTGTTAAATAAATTAAAGATGAAGAATGTCAAAGTGGCCCTTATATATTTTGATTCTTATGTATTGGAACTTGGAAGAGAAAGTTTAGACACCCCTGGACAAGAGTGTCACTCAAACTCTGGAGGCTGGTTCATATGAGTCATTTCTTGCAGGCTGTTTTGTGTCTGGTTTGTACCTGGAGGGAGCAGATTGGGACATGGATGATGGCTGCCTGGTGAAGAGTAAACCAAAAGTTCTGGAGGTTCAGCTGCCCATTCTCGGAGTCATCCCCATTGAGACCCGCCGCCTCAGGTTACAGGTGTGGACCACAATCCATGTTGTGTGTCAACTATTTTATCTTTATCACCAACTGTTTTGGGCAATCTTTTCTATGTGTTGTGTTCCACAGAAAACATTGCGGACCCCGGTGTACACTACATCGTTACGGAGGAATGCAATGGGTGTGGGTTTGGTTTTTGAGGCTGATCTGTTCACCACGGAGCATCTCTCCCATTGGGTGCTTCAGGGTGTCTGTTTATCCCTCAATACTGACTAAAGACAGCTTTCGGTGGTTAGTGACACAGCCATTGATAAATGATTGCTTTTATGAGCTTTTGAGTTCATTGCATCAGAACATTAATGATACTGTACATTTCATCCTTTGCTCACTAGATGGCAGCTCCTCACTCAGATGCAGGAGCCAAGAGGGATTACTGAACTACAGACTCCAATAACAACTGCTCCTATATTGGCGTATTTGACATGTATATGGTTCAATATCACTTAAACCAAATGTAGTTTATTTAATCCAAGCCTTTTGTTTATAATGCTTGCAATTGCAATTTTGAATGTTAATTGTTGGAAAGCAGTTGTCATTTGATCCACACTTGATTTTTATTTTCATCAGTAAAAAAGTCTTGTATACGCAACCAACATAATTACATCTGATTTTAAAGTATACAAAATATGTTTTCTTATATCTTTGTTCCCATGCTGACATTACACAGACACAATCAGGATATATATATATATATATATATATATATATATATATATATATATGTATGTATACAAAAAAAAATTTTTTTGGGGGGGGGGGGGGATTTGAACTTTGTGCATAGCCAAAATTCAATTATGAAAAAAAGAAAATTAATATTTTCTCATGAATCCACAGTTCCTAAGTGAAGGCCACTCTTTCATCCCTGCACACCCACAGTAGCAATTGATAGTGTGTTTGCACAGTACGAAATTAAGAAAGCAGGAGAGGAACTACTCAAGACAGATAGGAAAAATTATCCTCTCAATCCCATCTCCCTCCACAGAGGCCAAAATTATTTTCACATGCTTGTGACTGGAGGAATTTACGTTGTTCTACCTACTGCATGGATTGGTCTCATAAGATTCCCGGGTTGCAATGAAATGTAAAAAATAATTAAATAAATGTTATGCAGACCTCTATTCACCCGTCAGCCTAACCGACTTCCTGTTGTGTGTGAGGGCAGGCGTGCTTACTGAATGCCTCATCTGCCCCTCTCCCATTCAGTGTGTCTAAACATTTAACAGCACCAATTACTTATCTCTTTATCAGTAACTTGATCGTACAAATCAGGAATAGTCAATGCAGCATCAGCATGTATAACTAACTGTTTGGGGACACCTGAGAAGTAAAGTTGCCCAAACCACACATTCGCATCTTGGGTCATGGTCCTGAGTTTCAGGCACCGGGTGTTTAGTTTGGATCAGGAGCACAGCTCTGTGGTTAGTGGCTGCTTGATTTGTAACCCTACATGTCCCACATGCCTTCTTCCAACTTTCTCTCTGTCTGCATGGGCACTGATGACTTTTAACAGGCTGACGCTAAATATACATGTTGTGATGGTGCTGAATGAGCAATAATTGAACTACAGTACTTAAAACCATAGTTGAGTTTGAATGGTGAGAGGCAAGATTAGGTACACCAACACAATCTAATGAGTAAGAGCAGGATCAAAAGTTTAAATTATTCATGATTATAATAATCACTTTTTGTTCACAATAGTAGACCCTGGGGGAGGTTTTTTATCGTGGGATTTTTTGTTAATGTGCCTTACTTGAATTAAGTGCAATTGCACATCCAGTACAGTAGGTGGCAGTGGTGCCCTTATTTTCACAGTGCACAAGGGGTATTAGCTCCTGTGCAGATGAGTAATTACAACATTTTTATAAATAAATGATAAATACTATTTATAGTTTTGGGGTGCACAAAATATTTTCTTCAAAAAAGTAAGTGAATTGACGTACACTAGTACACTGTAATAAAAGTGATTCCCCACCACCTCACTATAGATGTGCGAGATCATCCAGTGTGCTGTGGGATTTTACTTAATTGGTACATTTTTTGTTTGGTGGGACTAAGTGGGATTCTTCAAAGATTAAATATGTGCTTGGCTCAATAAAGCTCGGTAGTAACTTGTTTTTTTGCAATATCTACAGTCAAGTTGAGTCAACCACTGAGCCACAATATCAAATATGGTCAGCCTCAACTGAGCATTAATTAATTTGTAAATGCATGTGCAAATTACACTTGTATTGGATCTCATAAAATGTGCCTAATGAAGTGGCCGGTGAGTCTCAACTGCTCTTGACTTGAGCATGCATTGTTCTTTGAGCGAGAGACATAGAAACGGGGCAGGGTAAAAGGACTAAGTAGGCTGTGCTTTAAAGAGACCAGAGGAGCGTATAAAAAGTGCTTTCATGCCCGCTGTTGTTCCAGCTCCATGTGCGCAGTCACACCGAGGAGAACAATTAACGCACGCAGGTCTACTTCACCATGTCCGTTTTGGGTGATTAAATCATCATGCCACAAAGCTTTTAAGGCTTCTGAGCACACCAATATAATAATTTACTGGATGGGATGCGCGTGTTTTCTTTAACTGCCTCTTCTTGACACATCACTCCCTTAAATTTCTCCCCATTTTCCCGAGCTGGCTCTCTCTACCGGGAGAAGTGCGGCTCATTAAACCGTTCGTGGCTGCTCTTTTGCATTTGATGCCACGGCAATGGGACTTTGCCAAAGGGAGAACGTGTTCGCGCGTTGCAGGAAAAGTTTGCTTTGGACGGTGCTGGTCCTCTGGCTGTGCACGCCCGCTGACGGCACCTGGAAGACTGGACTTTACAAAACCAGAGAGCAAGCTGCAGCCTCTCATACCTCCATCTATCAGAAAAGGTAAGCATGCATCTTTAGTTCACTTGGTTTGTTTAACTGCTCTTTTTGTGCGCACGGAGATGCTATTTTTAAAACATGCACTCATATTGTGCGTCGATGCGTGCTTCTTTACTCTCCATCCATCTCACGGGTCTCATTGTATTCTTGACATTTGGTTTCCCTTTTCCTGTGACTGTCCATGTGTACCGAGTGCTCTCATCCTGAAGTTGACCCACCCTCTTGAGAGCACGTCCCATCTCCGAGGCACACAATATGCAACGTCTTCGAAAGTTGTCTTTTATTCTCCAGTGTTTAAATTGAGCTTACTGTTTAAATCTCTCCAGACGAAAAATGAAATTCCATTTTAAAGGGATGCTTGCTCTGTCACCACTTTTTAGATTCAAAATCTTGTTTGGAAATGCATTCGAGTCTTGCGTTATTATGTATTTATGCAGTGGGGAATCTTGCTTGAATGAGACTGGTTACATAATGTTTCCTATTATTTTTGCAAAGTGCTACTTATAGTTTAATGTGAATTCATGATACTGCAGCTATTGCCATACTTACAGGTCAATTTTATTGGGCTGCCTATAGTTATACAAAAACTAACATTTATTTATTCATTATGAAGAAGGTATTCTTATCTTTTTTGTTGTAATAATATACAATATCCACTTTTATCATGAATTCATCTGTATGGTCGAACCTTTTTTGGGTGATGAGTGTTTAGCACATCTGCCTCAGTTCTGAGGTTTGGTCTTCAAAGACATAACCTTACACACACTCAGAATGTTAGAGAGAACATGTGAGGTTGTGACTTGTGATCAAGGGTCACCAACTGTTTTGAAACCTAGAGCTGCATTTCTTGGCTATACCGATTAATTTGAAGGGCTTGATAGATATCGATCTGCACTTAATTTTTGGAAATCTATAAAAGCAGAGAATATGAAATGTACCTAAAAATGTGTGTGTAGTCAGATGATTAATTCAACTCTGAATAACAAGAAGGCACACTGCTGGGCACGTCCAGGTGGCTTTCATGGCTCGCATCCCAAGCTGCATTGGCCAACCTCGCTTCTTGGCTCCCTTGTCACTCATGGCCTCAGGCCTGTGGACATATTTACCAAACACAAGCATCTGGGACTTCATTGCATCTGGATTCACTTTCTTCCCTGAAAGTTGAGAAGTTTATAGTGGGTCTGTAACTGGTAGATAACATTTGCGGGACAGGAGCTGCTGCGGCGTCCACAAGGGTCAGGGGGTTTAAGGAGTCATGGGATCGAGCGAAACGATGAAAGATCGAGAAAAGTTTATCATGTGTAAACAGTCACACAGTGACGTTTTAGGAAGCTTATATTTTGTAGGTTTATAAAAGGGGAACAAAATTTAAATATCAGAAAGCTCCTAATCCACTTCAATAGCACAGCTTGAAACTACAATCACAACAAATAAAAAATATATATTATAACATGGACTTTTTTTGATGATGCAAAACCAAAACTGAACATTGACCTTATTTTGTCAATGCAGCATTTTTTTTTTTATGTAGCTGTTTTGAATTTTGTTAAATTATGTTTTAGCCTGCTGAGTCTATTGTCTCCCAGAGAGAGAATCTGCACAATGAAGTTCAGACATTCTTATATTAGCAGAGGGAGAAAGGAGGAATGCATTCCCACCCCAGCATTACTCAAATGAAAGGAGATTAACACTACTTGAGTAATTTCTCGACTGGTGCGGTCACTCTGTGGTGGAGCTGATAAAGCGTTCATTCACCCTCGTCCTGCTTTAAAACTGCACAGCTCAGTCCTCTGAAAGGGGGGGTAGTGACTTTTTTTTGGTACCTCGTCCATTTCTTTATCTTCCCCTTGAGCACTTGTCATGGTCTGACAGGCAGTCTGAGCCCTATGGCCTGCCTCATTCCTCATCCATCTTAACCACGTCCACCTTTCTTTAAGTATGGGAAGAGAGAGGACTGGGATTCCAGTGGCTCAGTGGTTTAAAGTGGGGTGGCTAAGGAGTTCACTCGGTAAGCTTCAATACAATTTTGTGTTTGAAAGCAGCGACATATAAGAGCAGTTATTTTTAACTCAAGTCAAATACAGGTCCAACTACAATATTAGGTAGACCTTCCAAATTGATTGAGTTACAAAATACAGAGGCAACATTTGGGGAAACACAATGGCAGCCTTGGGAAAAGTAACAAAGCGTAAATAATTTGCAGATGTGTATCCAAATGGGAGAAATTGAGTCAAATTGGCAATATTAAATGTATTATACACAATAAGCCTCCCTAATATTGTGGATTGACTGTTGCTGTGGTAGTGCAATCTTCCATTATATATATATATATATATAAGTAATGGTTGTGGTTTACAGTAGTGATACTGATAAAATGCCACGTGTTTCTAATATTTCGTCCTTCACTTGCAGCTAAAGAAGCCAAATTCAGAAGCAGCTGCATTTCACTGCTACATACACCACTGCAACATTAACGAAGGAAACAAATTATGGTCATCTACAACATACATTCATTTCAGTCATCTATGTAAAGGCAAATTTCTGATACAACTTGTAAAGGACAAGGCTTATGCGGCATTTGTGAAATGTTCTACAATCTTGGAACTCTTATTTTCTAACTTCCTGTTGGGTGAAGTTTTATTTTGAAGGAATACGGAAAAGATAACGGCGGGTTGACACTACAGTGCCGTGAATGCATAGCGAGAAGGTTTTGAAGAGCTAAAACAAATTCGCAGATGACAAATTCTAGAGTTTAAAGATACTTAGCCCGGTTGAAAGTGGCAACAAGGTAAACAATTGTGCTTATATTTCAATAGATGTATGTTTGGGATTACATTTTGAGTTTATTAATTAATCGCACTTTATCTGTATGGTGGTAACGTGAACATGTATGATTGTATGACTGGTGACGTCATGTTTGTTTTATTTTCTAGCTCACGGTGTAAGAGGTTTGTGTATGAGCAAAGAAAGCTTCAGACCACCAGTAAAGCTTTCATTATTTTAACTGATGCTATACACAGCTTTTGAATCTTCTTAGAGCGAGCAAGTGTGCCCATTGTTTTGGCCGATGAGTGTTTTTATTTTCTCCCCAAGCCATCAGTCCACATGTGACGTGAGAGACATGATGGCACTCCAGGTGAGTCCACCTTCTCACTTGCGAACACTTCAAGGTGCACACAGCCGTGACGCACTCAAAGGAAGCAGGTGTCCACACCTGAAAGGCCCAGACAGACAAAGACATATGAGGGTTTTCCTTGTTTCTCTATGGCTGCTGTGAGGAGACGCTTCACTGAGACCTTCAATGACCTTTAAGGTGTTTTGACTTCTCAGCTTGACATCTGCACACACACACATGCTTTGAATTTGTGGCATAAAGAGCCACCATCCCTTGTGTGTCTTCTCTTCTTTTGCTCATTTCATTTCTCCAATTTCTTTTACAAGCCAATTTGTCTTTTTAGCTTATCAAGCAGCTGCAGATTGTGACACATGCTCGCTTTAGTAATGGCTTTGCAATGTTTCCTCAGCACATTTGTCTCTTATGCCTCTCCAATCCTATGGGATTAGGCCCGTCTAATAATTGTCTTTACCTCTTTTGACGATGTTCCCATGGGGCGCTTCTTGTATGAGCCTTATGACAAAACTCACACATATAAAGACAGGTTGCCTTAGGTTTTGGTTGTAACCTATAAATACCCTAAAGCCTCCTTCTGCTTTGTAGGTTTATTTTTTATTTTTGCACACCACATCCCCATTTTATCATAATATTGGCAAAAATGCTTCTAATGGTGGGCTAAGTCCTTTGCACAGTAGTCAAGCCACTTGCCATCCCCTTAAAAGTTACTGACACATTTTCCAGCAGCATCTGCCCATGCAGCATTTTTTTGCTCTCTTTGCCTTTGTCTGCCAGCTTTTACTCTTCTCCCAGTCCTCAGTATAAAGTGTACTAAACAGTCTCATGAAAGATGCAGGCTGTGTGAGTCGCAAGATGACCAGATGGGCAAACGTGGAGGATTTACTAACTAGAATGTCGTTGGCCGCAAAAGATGGTTGATGATTTATTTATCTTGCAGCATCGTCATTGTGCCATGTGTATTTTCGGGATATGATACACACTTAGGACCCACTCCAGTAAGGGGAGGTTTATGACTGTTTTGAAATGTGACGTCTATAAATAATTGACCACCTTGTTGAATAACCTTATTCATTTTGATCCCACTGAAGATAATTGTGCTCTATGAAGACAGACAATTATCTTTAAGCTTTCAGGTACAAAGAAAGAATGTATCCTTGTATGCTCCCATGCAAGGAGAAAGTTGCAGTTCTCTGTTGTGTCATACGTCAATGCTCATTAAGGTAATCTAGTTCGGAAATTGTAAAATGCCAAGTGCTCTTTCTTATTACAGTCACCAAAGTTGGTATTTGCTCTGTGATAATTACCTTAAGTGCAACGCATAAAGAGCAGGAGGCCATAAAAGTCACCCCCGCTAGTGGCAATCTTAAGCAGTTCCCAGGTGTACCTCCATGTACTCCCCCAGAGCCTGGGAAATTGATCTTTATCACTTGTTTGTGGGTGATAAATGGATGAGAAAAGACCACCCCTTCACAATGCTGCTCAACTTGGCTGGATCACCTCCGCTATCTAACATTTTACACTAATGATTAGAAACGTGTCATCCTAAATGAAATTGATGTAATCTTATACTGTAGATATTTTGTTACCGTCATCCAAATTGCTGTACTTAAGAACATCTTTTTCAAATTAGGTTTCCTTATACTTTCTTGGTTTGATGTTTAATGCATCCTGTAGCAATGTTTTCCTGTGTTTTTGCTTGTGAATGGACAATGGAACCCTAATTTAAGTACACGGTTGTTCTTGTAAGTTTTACATATGCTATGGCAGTGGTTCTCAAATGGGGGTACGTGTATCCCTGGGGTTATGTGAGGTTTTAAAATACATTTGAAAAGTATATTTAAATGTAAATAAGTTCATAAAATGTATTTTATATTCAGTAAGCTATTCAATTTCAGTATCCTAAAAAAAAAAAACTGCATCTCCCCATACCAGAATGGTTTGACCCAACTTGTCATATGCCACCTAGAATCACCTGTCAATCACTTAAAACTTTATTTAAAATTTAGTTTATTTATTTTTGAGAACAGAGCTTTACTATGATCCCAAAAGATGACACTTTATGTTGATAATAATCTGTATGTGCACAAATATTTATTTAATTATATATTAGTTATCTCTTTTTTTTTCCCCAAACAGTTCAAGAGACCACTTAAATACAAATAGAGTTCCAAAGTTTAATAAATCAGGCAATGATGGCCCAGCACTTGGTTTTAATTTGTATATATTGTTTTCAATTAGAAATGAGGTTAGGGGGTACGTCAGAGAAAAAAAGTTGAGAACCACTGCGCTATGGTGTGTATACTTATAAGCGCAACTGTATGGTGTGAAAAGGCTTCATGCCCATTTAAATCCCCAAAACTGTGGCAACTGTTTTAATATTTTCAGAGGTTGAACTGTTGAAGTGGACATGAGTAGAGATGTGCATGTGAATTTTGGAGACGGTTCATAGTATTTTTGTGTCATTAAGCAATGTTTAACTTTCATACATATACAGTTAAGCTCATAAGATACTTACAAGCACAACTGTAACTGAAAATGTCATCTTTAAAATGGCTGAACTTTTATTAGACAAATGACCATGAAATAACAAGGATTCTGAATTAGAGATGATATTGTTTGACTGGAGCAACCAATATAAAGTGCAGTGCCAACAATGTAAGACCACACTTGGCTTGAAAATAATAATTAAAAGTATGTTTTCAAAATGCCGTGAATACCACAGAGGACGACTAAAAGTCAGGGTTGACCAAATCCTTCTCTTGATGATAAAAAAAACCTGTTCACAATATCAATGGAAGTCAAAAATATTATGGATAAGGTATTGTAAAAATCTAGAATCGGAGATGAGATTTTAAACAAGGTGCAGACTTTTGCTCTGTTTAAGTATGGGATAGACAGCCTCAAAAACGGAAAGTGACAGTGAATGACAGGAGAAAGCAAGGTCAGCATGTATGACGTGATGGGAAGAGGAAAGTATGGAGATGGAAAGGAACGTACTACATCATGTGCCAAACATGATGGAAGCTGTGTTATGACAGGAACATACAAAGTTATAGATAATGTGGCAGATGGATTTTGAAGTGTATACGATCGAAGACGATCAAGAAGAAGGTGGACTTGAGATTACTTGTTGGTGTCTATCCCTTTCTTACCACAGTAACTGTTCTTTGATTTTGAGTTGTAGTCAAATTGCCTTCTTGAGATGATGAGATCTCCATCCAATAGCATTAGGTTCTGGAAAAGAAGATTCCTGGCGTGTGTGTGTGTGCAAAAGCTGCATCAACTTTGGGATTCTATTCGGTTAATGTGGAGTAAAATCTATTCAAACTGTTTCCAATTCCAGCTCAGATGGAAAACAGGTCCAGCACGGTAATAGCAAGGTGTACCTAATCAAGTGCCTAGAGACACAAATAGTTATAGTAAGTGCATCTTTTCTTTAATCCGCAGATCTATGTGTGCGGCCACCACCACATGTGGGGATTGTTAATGGGAGCTGTTTAGCATCCTCTGCCTTTGGCGCTTTCTTTTAGTCTCTCGCACACGAACATATGGTCATGCGTATTGACAAACAGACGGCGGTGCCTCCCTCCCACGCTTGCAAACACATTGGCAGCAGAACACACAAAGTTCTGCGCTAAGTGGCCTGCAGTTTCCTTTGTGGTTTCTAAATGGAGCTCACAGTTACAGAGCAGCACAGTTATTGATTGTGTAAACACACCATGGTAATAGTTTGCCATGTTTGTCCCCCAGCTATCACCATGTGAATTTAATCGGGGGGCTTTGTGTACACGTCATTGTTAATAAAATCATGGGAACACATGTCACATTTAACTGCCTCCTCGTGTTTATGTTTCAACGTGTAACTCAAAATTGTGGGATGAGATGGGAAAGCTTTATTTATTTTTAAAAATTTTGTGAAGCCTACCAGCAGATGTGAAACATTGACCTGGAATAATCTTATTGTCATGTCAGGTTGTTCTTTTTACACTCCCAGACTCTTGGGGAAATGGCTTACGAAGCTTCTGTGTACACACAGAGGGGACTCCTGACCTTGCATTGGCATGTGTGGAAACACTCCCATCTCAGTAGGGGACCTCATCTGTTCTTCAGAATGACATTATCTCAGAGCTGAATGCAAATGAACAGACACAACAGTGTAAATAGGGCTTACAATGCACTTCTGCATATCTCGTGGCTGAATTAAACTGTGTAAACACCGTAAAGGAGTTTCAAAAGGACTGGGGGGAGGGAGAACTGAACCAAGACAACAGCATAGTGAATCTGACCGTGGAGCTAATTTCCTGCCATAAGAATGATGCTGTGAGAGTGTCCTTGTTACTGTTCTCCAAAGATGTGCTACGTGAAATATTTATTTCCTGAAATGGGGTTTTCATGTATCAAGGGCACATTTTCTGCACGCTTGCCTTCATATTTCTTTTCGTGTGTCCCTTCAGAAACTGGTGTCCTCATACAGTCACAAAGACAGTGAGTTGCCAGGTGCAGAATGGGACCGTCGTGCAGAGAGTTTACCAGACCTGCCGCTGGCCACAGGGATGTACAGGGGGCAGGTGAGCACAAGAAACAAGAAGAAAGAGCATGAAGTGTTGGATAGCCCTTTTTTTAAAAAGGGGAAGTCAACCTCAAACATTTCTTGACAGTAATATGTTATATGTGATGTCAGTAGTCTAAACATTACATTCTGATTAATATAAAATTTGTGGAATATGAGTTATACAGCAAAAAACAGATGGTTTTTTTCCATCTCAGGGGCCATTTTGCCGCTTGCTGTCGACTGAAGATGACATCACAGTTGCTCAGGGCTCAGGCAACGACCAATCACAGCTCAGCTGTTTTCTGAAGCTGAGCTGTGATTGGTCGTTAGCTGAGACCTGAGCAACTGTGATGTTATTTTCACTTGACAGCAAGTGACAAAATGGCTGCCTTCTCATATTGATAACAACTGTTGGATTTTGCTGCTTAACTCATAGTCCACTAACGCAATATTAACCAAAATACCATATTTAGACTAGTGGGGCTGCATAGAACATATTATTGTCAAGAATGTTTTTTGGGGGGTTGACTTCCTCTTTAACCTTTGTTTACTTTTTCACATCCCTGTTCCTGATTTTTTGTTAAATTTATATGCATTTATTGTGTATGTAGTTGGTGCGGCCATCATGGGCCTGCAGTGAAAACAAAAGCCAGATCAAAGTTTATTGTTCGAAGCTTTACTGTGATGAACTGAAGTATGTAATACGATTTTTACATGTTGTGTTTTCCAGCTACAGGACGGTTGTCAGACCTTCCTATAAAACGGTGTACCGCACCGTGACCTCACTGGAGTGGAAATGCTGTCCAGGATTTAGCGGGACCGCCTGTGAAGAAGGTAAGTCCAGACAGGAAGACAGAGTTCCTGAACCGGGGAAATGGGTTTGAAAAGGAAGTCAGCTTAATTAATGACATAGCATTATTGTTTTTGTATATAAGGTGATAAAATCAAACTGGGGTCCTCATAACAGTTTTTTTTAAACCTGTTTTAAAGTGTGTTTGAATGTCCTGATGATAGAATGTATTGATATTATTATTATTATTAATGAAAAATAACAATAGTGTAAAAATTATTGACTTGAGCCTTGTCTCAATTGATAATTTATCTGGTTAAATTAGTTAATTGTGCTGCTGCATTGTTGCTTTGTTAAATTGTGTGTTTTAATGGTGTGGAGCATAGTCATCATCGTCTCAAAGGGCCGTGTTAGCATGCCTGTTTTCTTTTTGTGACCACAGTAGCTGCTTGAGATATGCGCACACATGTGTGATGACTTTCCCTGGCATGGGCACCTCAATGCAGACTGTCTAGACAGGGGTGTCCAAACTTTGTCTTCTGAGGGCCACATACATAAAAATAGAAAGACGCAAGAGCCACTTTGAATTATTATAAAAAAATTTTTTACTTTAACTTACTTATTAAAAATGGTAAAATCAATGAAGCAATTATACATCATTGATATAATGTAGTTTTTAAACTGCTTCTGCCGGGCTCAAGTCCAGCTTTTGGATTTTTGCGCTATTCAACATGGCCGATAGAGGTCGCTAAATTAAAACATGCAACACCTGGTCGTAATTTGGCACTTTTTAAAAACAACCTATGTGGTCATATTTATTGGAGGACTGTCTCTTGCATAGCTAGAAGAGTTTAATACACCCTCTTAAAAATAAAAAAGATAGCATTGTGGCCATGTAAAAAAATATTTTTAGTATATTACGCGGGCCGGCCAAAAATGTATGGCGGGCCGCAAATGGCCCCCGGGGCATAGTTTGGTCACCACTGGTCTAGGGAGAAGGTTGGAGTGACTATTTGGGCCCGTACTTGTCTGTGGGTAACATAATTTGTCAAGCATTTGCAACACAAAGCACAATAAATATTTACACTAGTCACTTTTTTAGTGGTACTGAAAGCAGTGACTGTTTGTTCACCAAGCCTGCAAGTGAGCTCTACGTGATCACAACAGTCACAATGCAACTTCACCCACCATAATGCGAAGTTCACCAGGGGACTAGACTTTACTTAACAAAAGCAGAGGAGAGAGGAAATTATCAAATGAAGTTGTTGCCAGAGGAGATTCCCCTCCGGTTGTCATGGCAGCAGGGGGCTGTCGAGCCAGCAGGGATGCCAGGATTAGCCACTTAACTGAGCGCTGTTTCGGGTGGCTCAGATCACAGGCTGCGCTGAGTGGAAGTGACAGTTTCCATTCACGGGGGCCTTACTCTCTGGCATCGCGGACGCTATCCAGGGCCACCGGTGCTTTGTTCTGTCCCCGCCATGTGAGCAGGACCGCTAAAGGACCTCAGAAACTGAGAGCGTGCTACCGCCCGCCTCATTCACAGTTTGAAGCCAAAATAAAAGCTGACCACACGTGCAGAGCCGGACCACGGTGTGGGCTTAAATCTGTTGCCGTGGAGTGAAGGGGAAAACTGCACACGAAGTTCGATGAGTGCAAGTTTGAAAAGGCAAGGTCTTAATAACTGTTTGGGACACCATCTGCTTTAGAAAAAGTCAGTCTTTCCTTTGGTCTCTTGAGGTCTCCCTAATTTGTTGGAATTTAGATGTTTCTGGGGTTGGTGAAAGATCCTGGTTGGTAACCCCGTGGGTAGTAGGTGATGTCTGGTCGGTGCTGGATTTCACTTTCCTTTCTTTTCTTTGATCCTTCCTTGGGTCTCCTGACAACCTCACGACTCTAGCTGGATTCTGAAGTATTCGGTTTAGGTGAACGGTATGGGATTTTTAATAGGTTTTAGGTGAATTAATGAGTGCACGCACGCACACACACATGCACATACAAAAAAAAAGAAAAAGGGAAGGGAAAAAAAGAGAGAGCGAGCAATGATGATGTCATGTCAAATCGGTAAGATTACAGAATGAACAATACTGAGTTCTCTCTTAGAAAGAAAAAAAAGAGAGAAAAAGTCAGTGAGCACTTTATATTTTTATTTATTTACCTTAAACTAAATGTAATGTACGTGTCAAACAAAGCACAAACATCCTAGTGTCTGTCTAACCAAAACATTAATAACATTCTACTTAAGAGCTCATGAATCTCATTGAAATATACCTTTAAGAGACCTCTCGTTCCCATCATTCTCAATTTTCTGCTTGTCAGACTGTGGAAAATGTGTATGATCCGCTGATTTAGTTTGAACCCCATCAGTCTCTCATCGGGTCACCACCGACTCCCAAGTCCCAGTATGCATTATTACAGTGTTAACATCCTGCCTGCCTTAAGGTGCAACGTGAGGATAGCCTGTGCACACGCTGACAGTTTTCTCACTGATGTGCTTAGATGGATGCGAGAGAGTTGTTTTCTCTTGTGGCTGTCCATTCTCAGCACCCCCCTTTGCCTTCCAGCAACCAACAAATATAAATCAGCCGATCCAGTGGAGGAGACGTCGAGATAACATGTCTCTGTTTTAGTTTTGCGTTTCCCAAAACCAAGGCAGCGGCAGCAGCAGCATGCTGAGATAAATGAGGGAGGATAATGTGGAATGATGGTGCCATGCTGTCACACAGGATTTCAGGCCTATCGTATTCATATTTCTAAAGCAAAACATTACATCACATCAGGGTTCATAACCAAGCATGCACTCCTTCATAGTCCATGCGGGGTAAGATAACACGACATCCGACAGGCATCGTTCACATGTGCTCTTTTTCTGACTGTCTCACCCCGACCTCAGGCTTTGGCTGGAATTCCAGGCCAGTGGTGTAATTACTGAGTTCTAATTGTTTTCTATGAGGTTTGGGAGATATTGTCTTACCTCTGGACCGGGAACATAATGGTCTTTATCACTGATTGAGTCCAATAGAGAAAAAAAAGGCTGTAAGTATTTGCAGATGGAGGGAATTTCATAGCCTGCCAGGAACAGGGATTTAATGTATGCTTGGTTAGCTTTGACATTCCATAGACGTACAGTAAATGCTTCTTTTCAGACAATTCAGAAAATTAGTCCTCATTAAAAGACAAAGCAGTGATATCAGGATAAATTGAACTTTTGAAGTTGGATTTACAAATTTTCATTCCATCAGCAGCAGTGATGCCAATATTCAAACTTATCTAGACATTTATCATCTGACTATCAACGACGACACTTGATATCTTGGTGTTGGGACTTGATGTATGGACGAAAGCCATCAAAGCAATGAATGAACCTTATCACAGGAGGGGGTTGCAGGCTGTACACGGCATATGGGGGAAGTGTATGTAGGCGCGAACTAGCACGTCTGTCAAAATCTCCGCCGCAGGGGGTACCCATCAAGACATATCTCACAGTCATGCAGAGGAGGCTGCGGTTTTTCAGATGCAATTTGCGGTATGGCTGGGAGGCTGAGGCGCGTTGTCCTTAATAAGCCGCAGAAACTTAATCTGTGTTTTCACAGCTCTGCCAGGCCTTATCAGGGGCATACACACTAAACCCAGTGCTTTAAACATAATTCAGTCCCACTTTGCAAAGGAAGAGTGGGCGTGTGCATGGATGTTGTGTTGTGTGTGTATATGTCCGCCAAAGTGGAATGTGGGCTTGGAGGCAGGAGGTTTTGCGTACGAGCATTTGCTTGGTTAAAGATGCAGCTGTTTAGGATGATTACCTGCTGCAAGGGTGTCAGGCTTTAGTAGCTGTGAGTGAAGGAAGCCTGAAGTGAACAAGAGCAGGCAATCTCCTCTCTCACTCCTT
Source organism: Leptonotus elevatus (assembly GCF_054856555.1). Classification (NCBI taxonomy): domain Eukaryota; kingdom Metazoa; phylum Chordata; class Actinopteri; order Syngnathiformes; family Syngnathidae; genus Leptonotus; species Leptonotus elevatus. Next base: position 17,233,681 of record NC_141243.1, on the reverse strand, counting down.
GTGGACCACGACAGCAAAGCAATGACAATCTTCATTTAAGACTGCCAACGCATCTTTCATTCAAATGTCAGGCTATCCGGGAGGTGTTACCGATGTTTCTATGTTGTGATTGGACTTCATGTCATTTGAGCTACATTACCCCACACATAGTCATCCCAAGTCTACAGAGACACAGAAAATGCAAACATGCATTGAGGTAGACAGCTGCAGACAGGCCGCACAGCAGCTGATCTTCATGGTGTCAATGGCTAATGCAATGGTGAGTGTTGCGACCCAAATTGGAAGCAGCTGAGACTGAGGTGAAGTCGTCTCACGGCTCCAGATGAGTAAGCAGGCTTCTCTGTCCCATCAGGCGCCTCTCATGGGAAGGGGTTGGATAGTTATTAAATTAACAGATCCACCACTGGAAAGCAGGAATTAGCATTGTATACTGTCTGTAGATATTAACATTTCAGTGAACCCCCACACTTTCCATACCCGCTCGCAATAAGTGACAATCCGATAAATAGACCGTAATATACAGTATAGTAAGTATAGCCTACAGTCTATAACTAACATACAACTAAAAGCAATTATCTAGCTCACACAGTTCTCCAATTAAGAAGCTAGGCATGCTTGCTTTAAGCTGTTTGTAACTGGCACATGAAGCAATATAAAATATATTTTTTAATATTTAAACACCAAAATGCTTCTATAATTTTTTCTAACCAAACTCTGGTTGTTTAACCCATTCAGGGACTGGGACAGGGCCAGTGAGGGAATATTGAAAATCCAACATTTATTGACACCCGTAATTGCATTAAAAAAAAAAAGATATATTTTTAAAAAACAAAATATTGACTAACAAGAGATATACCACCAATAAGCAATTTTTAAAATGTGAAAGACCCTACCGCGGCGTACTTGGAGATAGATGACCCACACACTACAGACTTAATGGCACAACACATTTGATAGATTTCATGTGACGTACAAACTTTCCAGGTCAGTCTGACTTGAATCTGAGTTAAGTTTTTATGTATCTGGCTCCTGAGCTGGAAACGGCAATTCCGCTCACTGATTTATTTATTATTTCCCAACACTTCCCCCGGGAGCTCATTCAAATCTATTTTTCCTACAGTTAGAAAGAAAGTAGGCCTCATCAGCAATTAAAAAAAAAAAAAAAAAACACTTTTAAAAACAGACTAAAGTATACACCGCCACTGATATTAGGATAAATGCCCTTAGCAAGATTCACTTTTTTTAACCTACTGTAACTGTATATTTAAGCACTCTTTTTGGCAGAATCGCTAGTCATTTAATTTTAATTGGTTGGTTTCCTGGAACGGGCTTGGCTTTTTTTCTTTTTTTTTGCCGTAATCCACAAATGTTCAGGAGTGTTGCAGTCTTTTGGGAAGGCCATTCCAAGCTTAATGTTTGACTGCTTTATCCATTAGAGTACTAGTTTTAATGTGTGTTTGGGATCATGGTCTTATTGGTTCAGCCGTCTGTTGATTTGAAGTTATTTTGCAAGTAGTTCTCCTACTCCATTATTGTTGCGTCGACTTTATGTTATGCACCCGTACTACTGTCAGCCTCAGAGAATTGTATTACCACCATATACTTGACAATTGGCACACTGTCATTGGCTTTGAAAGCCTCAATTGACGCATGCAATCAACATTTTGCAATGTGTTCAAAGAGCTCAATCTTTGTCTTCCCAGAATATAATACTTAACGCTGCCCAATGTAGAAAATTTAATTTCAAATTGCTACTGCCACGTGTAGCCGAAAAATGAAACTGCACACTCTCTTCTCATGTACACAATGCACACGGTGTCATGTTCACAGACAGAGGGCGGGAAACCCAAATCCAGCCTGAAAACTATTGGCCAGAGGCTTGTAGGAATACCCATTGTGAACAGCTAAGGTGTTAATCTGCTTATTAGATGTTAAAAATTTTAAAGGCTATTGTACAGATATGTTTGGGCAAATTGCTACATAGGGTAGCTTTAAGTGCAGAAAGTTATTTGGGCCAGATAAAATTTCAGTCAAGCTTGAAGGTGTTGTGTTGTTTCCAGTCAATGGTAAGCTTGAGCACTGGTGGTTTCTTGTTTGTTGCTGTACAGTACATCCTAACTAATTTCCTCTTATCTGAGGGTGTTTTGTGTGTGTGTGAGTGTGTGTGTGAGTGTGTGTGTGAGTGTGTGTGTGTGTGTGTGTGTGTGTGTGTGTGTGTGTGTGGGGGTGTGTGCGTGCGTGTGTGTGTGTGTGGGGGGGGGGGTGTTTTAATTATTTTTTTGAACACAGGAGAGTAAGAAATACTTGTCTGATTTATACAGTCTGTATATTGTATACACATTATTGGTGGCTTTTTCATAATCTTAGTTTGTATATAGGCAAAAAGTGAATATGGTGAATATTTGCAATCCCAATGAGTTAATTTTTAATTCCTAGAACTCTTTATTTAACAAGTGTATTTCTTGTTGAGGAAAGCCAACATGACTGGGTAATCTTTTTTGTTTTTTTTAAGTTTGTTGAATTTGGATGACAATGTGCACACTGTTTACTCGAGGCTTTGAATACATGCCTGACGTGGCAAAATGCTGTTAATTGTGCAAAGAACTCAGTAAAACAAAAAAATTAATGAACAAGCCCTTTGTCTAAAATGTACACCTTTTATAGACAACCACACTGGGATTGAATTTCTAATTCTTAACTGTTTCCTAATTTTGAATAATGATTTTTTTTTCAACATGTTAAGAGACTCCTAAATTTGCAGGTTATCAGATGGCGTCTGCATCAAATGCATCGTTTTACTTTCATGTGACATATTTTTACTTTCTTAGTAGAATTTATCTTAGATATGGAGCACTTCTGCCGTATTAGTGGTTTTATACACGCCACTGGTTTTCATGATGTAGCTGCTTGTTTGGCTCTGAGCTCTCAAACACATTGTACGTCGGCAAGGGCCGACTGATGCTTCTAAGTGGGTGGGATATTATGGAGTCGACCTTGAAGCCTCCGCTCCCATGTACTCTCAACCACAAACAAGCCACATCACACAGATTTTGCTGCGGTTTGTAGTGATGACATCATTTATGGGCGCTCAATCGCAGACCTCCCAAACTATCACCCCCCTTGGGTTCCGTCACCTCTTCTCAGCCAAGTTTTGCATACGACTTTTGCCTCTGCTGGTGCTGTGAGTTTAACTGCTGCTTCGCTGTAACGTTTGTTTCCATCTGTTCACGTGGCGCCTCATTCAGTGCTGAGCAGGGAGCAGGGATGAGATGAGCGGTGCTGATGGTTGCGATTAGTTCTGGACAAAAGGCAAGTAAAGATGATCTGCGGCCACGTGCGTGCCTGTTCGGCTTTGAATTGTCTCCAGCAAAGATAAATTATCTCACTTGAAGGGCCAGAAGAGTGGAGTGCAACTGTACATGCTTCTCAAGCTCAAATTGCTGATATACTTTATGAAGCTGTTGGGCTACATGACAAACACATGGGGGATTTACAGGATGTGTGAGAAACATATGACTAAAGGAGTGTGTGATTTTGCAGGCTTTACATGGTGCCAAGTATCAAATCATTCAACAAACACTCCCAAATTTGTGAATGAATCTTTGCCCAAGGACTGTGACGTAATATGTGGACATCATTGTGTGCATCTTTCCTAACTGAATGACCTATTATCTATCTATATAATGATACTAATAATTGCTCCAAAAATACTGTAGTCCTATAATTGTTTAGGGATTTAAACATCACTCTGTCATGTTCCAACTGGACTATTTTCAACGAATATGAGTTTTTAAGGCCAATCCTGGGATCCTGCCATCTGAGGGGCTTTTTATTAAATACCTTGACAACCTCAAGTATAAGTAAAAAAACAAAGCACCACTCGGGTTTAGGTCTTTAGGTCTTTCCACATCTCACTGTCACACCCCCTCTCAAGGACTCCAAACTACAGTCAGGACCTCTAACTCTTCACTGGGCTGAACCCAAGCATTCAACTGCTTTCACGTTTCACATTACATTCTTAATGTATCTATCTCTTTTGGAATAAAAGCCACAAAAACAACACAAAAGCCAAAGGATAAGCAAAATACCCTGAGGTCTTGTGAGTTATGTCAATGCCTCATGTGACGTCAAGCCTGGCAGTGGCTCAAACTCTGAGCTGTTGTGGAGATCAGAGGCAGAAATGTATGACCTTGGGGCACTTGCCATCAGCGATTCCAATATTGTACAAATATTACAAAATTATTGTGAGATCAGTTTTAACCATTCAAAGTTTACATTTCTGTAATGCTCAATTATTTTATGAATTATTTTAAGGCCGCAGTCAGTTTCACTATCATGCAGAGAATCCTACCGCTGTGTTATGTTTCATAACAAGTGAAGTACCATTTGCATCAATAGACCATGTAAGGCATGCCCCATTAAGAAAAGTATTTCTGCTTTGCTCTTAGGCATTTCCTCGGGTCATGTCCTTTTCACTTGTACAAATTAGCCAGTACAGGCATCCATGTGCAGCAAGTTGGCAGCCTACGTCTAGTTTGCAGAGTACGGCTCTTTCTGGCACCTTCGTCCTTTGAGGGACATCTTGTTCCGATTACCTCAAGGGAGCGTTGTGCACTTTGTGTTTTAGTGGCACACATCAGGAGGACGTTGTTGCAGTGCTGCTAAGACAATGTTGGGGGGCCCAGCAGGGTGATCTCATTAACTACAGGACGTACCCTTGAACCTCTAAACCCAGGCCTGCATTCCGCCCTTTCCACTGCCCCCATGGGACTCATACAGGGGGGCTGCAACAGAGCTATTGTTTTGGTTGGACCCATGCCACGTCCACAACGTGCAGCCAGCATTGTGCATGATGACCTCCCTCGCCTCTATCAGTACCATAAATAAAGTCCAGAGTGTCTTCATGTTGCTGCTTCCTGAGGTGGTAATGCCACCCATTCATGCTGAGCTCACGGTAAGAGGCCCAGCTGCAAACACATCTCCAAAAACATACCTGTTCTTAACAGCACATAAACACGACTAAAGGATGCTCTGCTTACGCATTCACAGAGTTGAAAAAGAGGACCAGTACAAGACACAGGCACACTTTATGCTGCCTGTCTTTTGTCATAAGCACACACTCACGCACACCAGCTGCATTTGTTCTCAGTGACAGATTGGCAGTAAATCGCGGGTAATGTGCCAGATTTGGAGAGCTGTCGAGTGGATGAAACCTTGATGGACAAAGATTATGTCATGCACTATTATTTATTTTGGCAGACCTTCACGTTCTGTCCAAGCGCTTCAGACACCGTGTAGCACATACATCACCAAGCTCGATCCAACTCTACGACTGTGATGTTCCGTCGCTGTACGTCATTGGGGGTAAAAGTGGATGAAAACTTTGTCAAACTTGGCTGGGCTTAGTCAGGCTGTTATTGATTTCTGCAAGATAGTCATACCGCTTTATACAGCATCTTTTTGCTGCATCAGATTCAACACACCATTAATAACAGACTTTGGTCAATGCCAGAAAAGCATCGACTGTTACATGCCTGTATTGGTTCTGGCAAAAACACATCCAGTGTTAAGTTTTTGTAATTGTGTTTATGATCTATCACTCACTGTGGTAGACAGAAGTAGTCATGACAGGTTGTGTTGTTGAACTGCTTGTGATGAGGTGTAGGCTGTGTTCACACCCAGAGTGGACTGGTCTTCCAAAGCAACAGTGGTTTTATTGATGAGCTACAGATCATTTGGCAGTCCATTGAGCAGCTCATTTGGATGACATCTGTACCAGTAGCTAGTTTACATTTTTCCTCCACCTTCATCAAAATAAAAACAAATCTGTGTAACTTCGGTGTTTTTTCCACTCAAGCAGCCCAGGACCTACCTAGTCTATTTTATCCCCTTGATCCTTTCCCTCTCTGAAGTTCACATTATAGTGAGGTGGGAATGATCAGAGAGATGTGCAATAAACAACAGTAACAACATAACACGCCACAGAACAAAAACAATGTTTTAGGCTCTAATGATATGCACTCGATTTTGTCTCACATATTCTGTCACACACAATGACTCAGACTTCTTTTAGTCACGTTTACACTTAACTGAGCTTATGGGCACACTCACACTTGGGCCATTTCTTCCGTACCGTACTGAAGCCTGATTGAAGGATCTGGTCCTGAGCACAAAAGTCATCCTCAGCTTATATGGGCATTAACTATCATTATATCCAATTTAGACCTCATGTCTTATCCTTAGTGACGTTTTTTAATATGAACCCTCCATGTTGTTATACGACTACTTGAGTAAACAAAGACCTGCTAAAGGAGTGTTAATAGATCTCGAGCCAGATGGGCCCTGACCTTAAAACAAAGTGAAAAATTACAGTCTCATCTAAAAATTGGAGTTCTTTATTTCTTCCTTCTGTGCTTGTGCTCGGAGCTGAAAAACTGTTGATCTAGTTCCTGTCCATTCTAAACGGAGAACGGTATCACTACAGGTGCCAATTCCTTCAAGTTTTATGTTGTTAATGGGTTGTGACTCGTGGATGTGGGTTCCAGCAGATTTAGGGGGCAGACAGAATTAATCATCATAATTAACAGATAAACTTTATGAACAACAACTTCATTGTTACATTGAAATGTTTCGAGTTATAAGGCACTGGCAGTGTTTTACAGTCCTACCCTCCTGGATAAAATTGGGTCGTTCCAAATAAGAGACAGTTGGGTGTGCTTTTTTCCAGAATAATAGAAAATACTTGTAGTATTTATTTGTGTTGGCGTCGTAGTTCTGTAGCAATAACTTTCATCAGGGTTAGTATTAGATTCCTTAGAAATGGAGTGAGTACAGTGTGACCTTAGCTGGTTATGGTTTATCAGCAAATCAAATCAAAGACAGCACCATCAACATTTCGAAAGATTGCCAGAGATAGCAGGAAATAAAAGTACGTGTATTAAATAAAATGTCATGGTTACCATGGTTTCTCAGACTTCTGTTTTCTATGTTTTCCTCATTTTGGCTCCTAAGCTTATCTCGGAGGCTAGAGTAGATCCTGTCAGGGATTCAAATACTTCAAAGGTCACTGGAAGTTAGAATGAAGACTTCAACCAATGTTCTTGCTTCAGATTTGCACGCGGGATAAGGGCACACTGCTCAAGACCAGTGACTTCAGCTCTTATTCCCAAATTAGGATTCCTTTAAATTAGCCACACCTGACATCTTATCACCTCCTCCTTCCAGTTGCTTTTTACTTCCAAAAGTGTGGAGCTGTTTTTTTCGACCTCCGGAGGTGGTACAGTAGCAGTAGTCTCCATTTGCCTCACCATTTTGTTTGCATGACACATTGCGCATAACCACTGAAACATAAGTGGTTTGCGTTGCAGTTGCAGTTACAGTTGTGTATGCAAATACATTTTCAAAAGCTTTTACACTACCATGTGTAGTTATGAATGATTTAGTTACTCCCTTAATTAATCATTTGCCGCATCAGTTCAGTAGTTGTGTAAGAAATAGCAAAGAATAGCAGCAATTTGACAGAACGTAAAGTCATCACAGAAGTGTAGAAATCTGAGGACTTATTGTGCAGGTGCTGGAAAAGTTGACACAGTTACTCACACAGTTCGAGGATGATCGGTTCTAAAAGTCCAGTGCTGCATTTAAGACAGCTTTCCTTAGGCACAGCCATTATATGTAGCTGCAAATGAGAATTGTAAATATTGTAAAGAATTTTTCTTCTTTTATCTATCACCTTGTTTTCTCATCTTTAACATATCCAATTTTGACATGGACACACATGATCCCAAGTGCGTGTGAGATGTGGACTTCACTTTGGTACAGCACTTTATTCCAATACAAATATAATTACATATGTAGGGAGAAAGGCGCACATAATTTATACAAGCAACGATAGTCTCTTCCATGACACTCTCGTGACTTAGACATCACAATTCTTAGAATGTCATGAGAGTTTTGCATGAGAGAAAGGGTTGGTTGTATTGTGTTCACTTGTCTGACATACTGTAGGTAATCTGTAATGACAAAGTTGTTAGGCAGCCAGCAGTTCTCTGGCTGCTAAGGAGCTTGCTGACAACTGGAAGGTTGAGAAAGAGGTGAATGTTGGATGGATTTTTTCTGTATCTGTCATCTTCCAGGTTACACATCAACACTCCACTGTTGGCTGGAATGACTGAATGACAGACAGATTGATGGGTTTAAGAGGTAGACATAAGGATGGATGGATGGACGATCAGATGGATGGATAGATGTAAGTGGAATAATGGATGGATGACAGATGGCAGACAGACAGAATGAATAAATACTGTAGATGCTATGTAAGTGGATGGATGATGGACAGATATAGACATGGGTAAGTGAATGGATGACTAGAAGAAAATAAATATATTTCTCTTGGGATGATGTTGGGTCAAGGGATTGCTGAATGGAGAGTTGTGTGCAAGTAAAGACAAACGTCGGTTGGATAGCAAATACTAAATGCAAAGAAGATGGATATTAAACGGTTAATAGATGGCTGGAACAAAATGTAACTTGCTGAGGATGATGTGATGGATGAACAGACAAGTGAACTGTACAGTATTTACAGAGCTGTATTGGATAAATCAATGGAATAATGCATCACGAATGGATTTATGATGAGAGTGGCTACATGGGTGGTTGTAAGGATAGATAGCGAAATGGATGGTTGACACATACATGGGTGAAAGGATGGATTAAAGGACAGTTGTGTGTATGAATAGATGGGCACCTGAATAGACTGAGAGATTGAAGGTTTGACAATTGTCTGGATGAATGGATACATGGATACTGGGTGACAGAATAATGGGCTGTATGGATGAAACTGTATGTATGGTTTGATGGAGAGATAAATAAAAATCAATCATAACAAAAATAAATGAATGGAAATAGTAGTGCAGTTTTATGCCGATGCGGTGTCCAAGTTTTTAAGGGTGATCTGAACCAAATTGTTTCTTGAGTTTCATGAGTACTTCACAGTATGTGACACAGACAGCCTATTCTGCGAGGGCAGTTTTTGTGCATAGATTCTGTACATGGTATATGGCATCTGTTTTATACCACAGCACCAAGTTCCTAGAGAAGACCTGCTGGTATTCCCTCTGTACACAACACAAACTGGCTAATATTGGCACACACTCATGTACATGACACAAACACACTGAGCATGGCTTCAGAAATACATTTAGTTGATAGTCCATAAGTTTTATTTTATCTCAGAGTTCCGCATGTTGCCACAAGTCGCCATGACTACAATTTTGCTGGTAATTAATAGCAAGTTTGTTGGATGGTGAAACTGAACATGAGTTAATCCCCAAAAGACTCCAAAGAACCAAACCTCCCCTTTTCTTTCTATGTCCATGAAACTTTGATAATTTATTTTGACCTCGTTGACTAAATGCAACTGCCAAGCCTTAAATTATGTTTGTTCTGATGCAATAATGAAATCACAAAGCCATCTGCAGTATATCTCAGTTTCTAATTACTTCCAAATGCTGTTTTTCTTCTCCTCCATACTGAAGCAGTAAAACAAATAAGCAAACACAAAATGGTCTTAAGGAAAGTATACTGTACTTTTTACATATACTATAAGTGATTGCTGGAAAGTATTGTTATTCCCCTTAAGCAATAATGGAAACACAGTTAAAGGAGAGATCACTGATTGAAATGTGACTCTCTTCACATTTACACAAAACACAGCTGACTTTCTAGGGGGCAGTCCATTCTTCTTGGCATTTCACAATATTATACAGTGCACCCAGGACAGCTTTCTTTTTTTTTCACTTTTGATTTCCATTTTTTGGGTGGCTATCCAATTTGTAGTGGAATTGTGAATACATATCACAATAAAAAGGCAAAGCGCACTTGCAAAATTAATAATTTAAGACTATTACTGCAGATGAGCGGCGAATGCTTGCGTTGGATTCGCTAACTTTTCTGAAGAATGTTGACGAAAATCGGGGGGTCACCTCTGTCACGGCCGATCTGATTTAACATAGTGGAGCATGTAAACGGCAGATTGGAATAGATCTTGTCACATCATATGTGAACAGGTGGCCAAAAATCTTCATTGGTAATGATTTCAATCGGAATGACATAAAAAGTCTCTGGCGCCTGTTAGTGAACCAGTGGACAAGGAAAACTGCAACAATTAAAACTGAGATTTAGCCAGCCAGGCTAAGGAGCCAGCCGAGAGAGACAGAGAGACAGAGAGACTGAGTGAGAGTGTGAGTGTGAGTGTGAGAGAGTGATTTTCACAGATTTTTATTTGGGTCCATTTATGTTGCTGTTTTTGTCATTTTTTGTAATATTTGTGTAAATAAAAACAGCTCTTTCTTTCATTCAACACAATCTATTACATTTTTAAAACAAAATCTAAGTTTAAAAACATTTTGCCATTTTTTTTTTTTATTCTTCTTAGCAAGTCAGTATCCCATTACTGGTGAGCTATTTTTAGAGCAGACCACAGTTGTTATTACAAGGCTTGTGCCTCATTGCCCCCGCCTGAGTTCACCCGACGCGGTTTTTAGTCGCTAATGCGAGCTGGCGACTGCTAAAGCTGCTGATGAAACCCAAAATTTGCTACATTCTCAATCATTCGCCGCTCAGTGAGATACCAACTTTAGAATGATCATTCCTGAGCTGACATCTTGTGAGATATGTGGAAATCAATCTACCAAATTGGTAGACAATGCATCTGATTAACTCTAGGTTCTACTATAAGTGCTTACTGATGTATCGTAAAACTTTTCTTTCTTAGAGAGCTTAGTATTGTTCATTCGTTAATCTTACCGATTCAACGTCATCATCATTGCTCTCTCTCTTCTTTTGTGTGTGTGTGTGTGTGCGTGCGTGCGTGTGAGTTTGTGCTCACCAATACACCCAAAACCTATTAAAAATCCCATACCCTTCACCCAAACCAAATACTTCAGAATCCTGATAGAGTCGTGAAGTTGCCAGGAGACCCGAGGAGTGACCAAAGAAAAGAGAGAAAAGTGAAATCCAGCACCGACCAGACACCACCTACCACACACAGGGCCACAAACCAGAATCTTTCACTAACCCCAGAAGCATACAAATTCCAACAAACTAGAGAGATCTCAAGAAAGGAAAGACCAAAGAAAGGAAGGATAAATAGATTAGATGAAGCAGAGTGAGATCCACAAACAAGGAAGAAGCAGATTGTGTTTGAATTCCGGTAGATGCTGGTGTGGTGGATCTGGCATGCATGAAAAACCTCCACCAAAGAGGGGAGTCGTCGACCCCGGCCAGGACAGGGCAAGCACAACCCCCAGGGCCCCCCAGGCCTCGGCCACCAAGACACAACAACCGGCCGGAGAGCAAACCCAGGAGACAGGAGCGCCCCTCCACCCCAACACGGCCTGCGCCCCTAGCCCATCGCAGCACAACGGAGCACGGAACAACCAACATGCCCGCCCCCCCCACACACACACACGCACCCCCCACCCAGCCACCCGTACCACCACCCCCCTCCCCCAACAAGGCCATCCCCCCTCAAATACCGGGGACCCCCTGTACCCAGGAATCTGTGCCGGAGAGAGGAGTAGCGGGGGCACCCGCACTCACCCCACCTCCAGCCGCGTGGTGGGACGGAAGGGGGGAAGGGAGGAACGGGAGACATGAGGTGCCCCCGAACCCCAGGCCTGGCGGGAAAGGTCCCGGTCGTCACGCCGGCGTGCCTAGTAAAAACTAACCCTGTTACTGAGTTCGCCAGCTCGCCGACTGGCAAACTCTACCCCTGCATTGTGGATGTGACCCCACCCAATGTACACCACCCACTTTTTCTCTATTTTCATTATCCTCATCTGCGGCACCTCATTTCGGAGATTAGGAATCTGCTGGTTACATGTGAACCAAGCAACTTGTACTCATACAGGGAAATTCTGGATGCTGCATGAGTTTTTCTGGGGCTTTTCTTTGCCTCCCTCAGCACTTTCTCACACTGTGGGTTTGAAGGAGTGTAGGGAAGACTGTTGTTGTGGGTGCCAGCATAAAGGCGTTTGGAGAGGGGGAGCTTGGGTTCTTTTGTAAGCTTCAGCGCACCAAGCCCGGCTGGAGACCCGCAGACCCTCATGGGCCCGCGCCCATCACACGCTCATTTTTTATTAGCTGACACGAGCCGCATGATTGATGGTGTAGCTGTTAGCTTCTCATCTGGCCTGTTGTTTGTCTGCGATGAGGAGGCGTTGACGGCTCGGCTAAATTTTCATCTGTTTCCCCGCTCCACTGCTCCTCCTGTAATCTGTTTCCAGTCCTCTGCATGGCACCCTCCCCTCGCGCTTTCTGTGTTTGTGTGTTCTTTCATCATCGTGTGCATGTCTTCACATAGTCAACTGTGGACATGTTGTACTGATAAGACCAACATTCTGATGTGAAGGCAGAAGGATAAAGAGGATAAAGGGAGTCGGAACACTTCCTTCCTCTATCTCCTCTCATCGTGCCTGTTATTGTTACTCCTTTCTCAGCGATTCCATAGCAAAGATGAAGATTTGTAGCGCTATTTAAGAGTGATCACATTGAGTAAAAAAAATAATACAAATCCTTACATCTGCTCTACAACTAGGAGGACTCCTTCTTCAGCTCATAAATCTCCCTTTGAAACTGAAAATACCCTAAGGAAAACCACTGTTGATTTTAATGTTTGGCCTCAACTAATTTTTGTATTATTCATCCTTTTTGGACTTGTTTAATGGATGCAATCAGTAAGATAGACCAAATGCATTTTGTCTCCATGCGAGGAAAAACAGTTCCAACTTTTTTGCTCGTCAATCTTTAATCGTAATATGCAACGCATGCTTTTAGTTGTTGTGGAATAAAAAAATAAAAAGATTACTTGTAACACATACTTATATAACAGGGATGTTAGATACCACTTTTTTTTTTAGACCAATAAAAGTACAAATGTCTCAAACTCACTCTATTGGCTCTAAATACTCACCGATACCTCTAGTACTTTTGATGTATAAAATTTCATTTAATGCAATGACAAAAAATTGTGAACAAAGACCTTTCTTTGTGACGCAGATGATGATTCGCTGATGTGTCGAACTGCTGCAGTATTGGCGCCAACTACTTGTACTTCTAAGGAAGACTTACTGAATGTCAGATTTTTTTTGCCTGAAGTATCAGTGGCTGGTATCAGCATCCTCCATGAGTCCCCGATACCTTAAAATAAGCCCTTATATAACATGCAATAGAAAGTACATCAGAACCAATGAAGGAATGTTAAATGTTAAATTTCAGAGAATCAAACCCAAAATTGCCGCTGTGAAAAAGGTCATTAAAACAACCAAGCTAGTGAAAGACTTTTGAACAGCATTCATTTTATTTTTAATTACTAAGAAACTAACCAGTTTATTGCTGCGTTTTGCGTTTGTTTGTTTTCATTGCTTTTAGCCGCTTTTGCCACATCAGCGCCTGACTGAACACTCTATGACCCTCATCTAGAGCTGTAAAAGAAATCTCCCTCCCAGTCCCCTGTGTCTGTGTTTTCTACTTTATCATCCCTTTGTTGAGCCCATAGAGCATGCATACTTGTCTCCAGTGGTGCAAAACACAAACACACCAAGTCCCTGCATGCATGAAGGCCCACTTTCTTCTCAGAGGATGTAGACACGAGACAGAACCTCATGCTGCAGAAACATTTGCCAGACCTTGGGTGTCGTCATTTTGGGTTTGGGTGGCTGCTTATGTGTCCAGAAAAAGCAGACATGGAACATGTATATTTAAAAAGGACATGTGTGCAGAGGGTATATGAGGCACACAATTGGCTGTCAAGGATAATAACCTTCCACTTATGTAAAAAAGTGAATAGGATGAAGAAGATCATCCAGACTCATCAAGTTGGGGTCTTTTTGTGCAGGCCCAAGCCTATTATCATGATGTTTATCTGTAGGTTGCTGTTCTGAACCCCCCTGGACATCATATTTCCTGGGGGAAAATGTGTAGTTACACCAGTTAGGTTAAGTACTTGTCATCAACGCTGAGATGCTACAGATAACTCCACAAATTCCTCCATTTGAGTAATTGGAGTCATCCCTCCTGGAGTCAGGTCACAGACACATGAAAGGAGATTTACCTCCACCTCCCTTGCAGCGGATAAGGAAGAACCCATGTTTGTTGTAACAGGTTAAAGGTCAGATATCATACGGATCCGCAAGTTTGTTGTAAGGTCACCGAAGATCAGGTTTGTTTTGTCTGTCGTCGTTTTGCTGGATGTAAGATTAGCCCTTGTGTAATGGTTGTGCTATGGGAATGAGGTCCAGATTGTGAAATTCATTCATGATTTCTTGTTAAAGAGGCAGCTTTGTTCGCAGTCATTTTCAGTTAGTATTTGTGTAACTTCTTTAAGATGATAGCCATCCATGCTGTCCATCAGTGGACAGATTGACAGCGAGTGTTGTGTTTGATTACGGCAAATGTAACCCCCACCAGGTGCATATGACCTGTGTCAGCATCTCACATTTTGGCTGTGGTGTTGTGTTCCATGGTGCCACCTGAATGTTCCACAAGCTGAGCCTGAAAAAAATCAAGTCAGCTTTGATCCCACCCTGCGGCCCGGGAAGTAAGTGGGGTCTAATCCACAAAAAGCCTTAAAAAGACACAGAGGAATGCCTGGCACACAGCACGCCATTCACCCAGGGATTAGACTCAGCTCAGCATCACACACTCATTTACTTCACTCCATCTTCCTACAAAGTACATATACTCATGTTCGGCGTCTGTGCACTTGTATGTTGAAGTTTGGCGTGTACATGTGGGCAAAGAGATGCTAAGCAGCGGCATTATATTATTTATATACGAAGAGCTAAAATGCTATGAATCTATTTTGATCTTTCTGAGAAAACAATGACATTGGATTTATTTACCCAGACCTGTAAATTTTACAAACATAAATTTTATATTAATAAACACTCCACCCTTTATTCTGAATGAGTATATAATATACTGTATAAACAAAGGTTTTGAGGTACATGTATACGTCAGGGTTTCCCCCAAAAAACTTGCTAAGCCTATTGGTAAGGGACGGACTGTGAAAAAATTCCACCCGGGAAATATTGGTCAACGGGTGGGTGGTGTTGGGGGGCGTTGATGACAAACGGCATGTGCCATCGACGAGGCGGGGATTGCGATTGCGGATGGCGAACGACATGCACAAATCCTGTTCGGGGGCGGCACCGCCATCCAGCACTTACTATTTGTCGTGCGTTGAGAAGGGCAGGATATGCGTACTGGGCGGTCTGTGGGGGCAGGAAAAAGCACTGGGTGGGAACCAGTGTCTTCATCGATTTAATCAATCAAGGGTTGGCTGGATATTTTACTTCCCTTAAATCTTAATTCTTTATCTCACTAAGTCATTTTCTATGCTGCCAACTTTGTAGTAACAGTAGAAGAAAGGTCCTTCTGTTTCATCATGACTGTGCCCCAGTGCTTAAATAGGTCCATAAATGCATGCTTGGTTGAGTTTGGTGTGAAAGAACTCCTGACCCTCCACTCCATCAAACAATCCAATATCTCTAATCTTTTTGCCTTTCACATTTTCTTCTGGATGAATGGATAGAAATGTTATATAAAGTGGAAGCTGTTCTAGCTGTGATTGCGGGAGGAGGGGTGAATAATAGCCAAGTATCATAATACTTTTTAATGAGGTGGTATACTCGTAAAGAAAATCACCGCATAGGATTGGAAAATGTTGTCATTCAGTTGATTATATGTTATTCAGTGAATAGGACTTATCTCTGATGTTTTATAATCTCGTATACTCACAACTATTCTTAGCAAGTGCTCCTCGTGGTTTTCTGACGTGTTGTTTGACACTCTTAAAGTGAGCATTCTATTTTGGGGAAAGAATAGGAGCTGTCTAAATCAAAGTGTGCCAAGCTGGTATGTTTAACAATAGTACATGGCTTAGATCAAGCCCACGGCAAAAGATTCCCCACACCCACTTTCAGAATGTCGGACACATGGACAGCTACACTTTGATCAGCCGGATTTCCATTCCGCGTAATTAAAACATCAATGTTGGGAGCCTGTAGTAAGTATACTTGCAAGACAAGCTTCTATAGCTGTGTGCGGGTACATTCGGACAAACTTATTTGTTACTTCAGTCTGCCAAATTAGAAGCCACTAAGGTTGCCTTCATTTTCATGTGAGGGATGTCTGGTTAGTTGTCTTGAGTTTTCTAAAATATTGACCTGCACGTACAGTATTGAAAAAGAATGTTGACATTATGTATTCTCACAAAGCAGCTAAATTCAAAACGTTCATCAACTGTTCACACCCAGGGTTATAAATTAGCTTCTCACTTTAAAGTAAATACGTTGTACAAGTGGATGCACACACATACACATTATTTTTTTGCGGGGTAAATTTAATTGAGGGGGGGAGTAATTTAGGAAAGCCAGTAAATCAAAGGCCTCTTTTCCACATCTGCAATCTGACAGCAATTTGAGAAAGTGTCGTTGAACATTTTTCATCCAGACAAATCCCAGAGCAGGGCCCAATAACGCCCCACTGGAATGATCCAAGGGGAAAATAAAGAATTTGGGTGTTATATGAGATGTTCCCGAGGTAAATGACATATCCAATTCTGGTGGAATTGGTCAGTGCTGTCCAAAAGGAGTTAAATCACGAGAAAAACAAAACATGACACACGTGCTGTTCCCAGTTCATTTGGAGTCATGTGAAGAGAAGCAGGTTTGTGGTTTGCGATGAAAGCACAATTTATCATTTATTATATGCTCCTAATGACTGCAGATTGGCAATCTCGTCCGTCTTGGCTCAAGAAGGACGCCCGCAGTCACTATCACACAGTGGATGTGCTCAACAAGCACGTTTGTGCCTGGTTGCCTCGGATATGTCTGCACATTTGTTGGAGAGGACTCAACTCTTTGTATTGTTTTCATGAGTGTCGACGGACAAATATAGCTTATTGAAACCCTACTCTAATGTGTACATGCATTCACTCATACCATATTAGAAGAGGAAAATCACATAAGGCTGACGTGGCCAACGGGAGACATTGTAAGTGTTCAAAGCGGCCTCGGACAAATAAACCCTGTTAGAGTGGACGTGTCCTTCAAACACTGAGGGCCAAGGTTTCCCTCAGCCACTTCTTGAGTGTGTACAACAGAGGACATGGGCCGTGTTCAGCTGAAGCTTTGTGGATTGGGACAAGCTTGGCTACAACTGAGGACACAGCGCCGGAGCACTTGTCAACCTCTGGGAAGTAATTAGAGTCAGACCAAAGGGTCTCATGGCCAGGAAATTCAGCTGCATGGTTTATTCAGAACAGCTTATTCTGTAGTAAGAAGTCACGCATTTTATGTATTTTTTTGTTATTTTATTTTATTTTATTTTTGGAAAGTCAAGGCACATTTTACATTAAAGAAAATCTAAAGAAAGTGGATAGAAGGGTTCATTTAATTACCTCCTGCCATCTAGTGGAATAGCATTTAAATTGTTCTGCCTGTCACTGTACGTTGCTGACATAGATGGCTTAGCTCAGGGCTCAGGTAATGGCCAATCACAGCTCATCTTGTGAAAGTCACATGACCAAATTCAGAAAACAGGTGAGGCAGTTTGCCATAGAGATGACTGAAACACAATATTGCAAGTGTGTTTTCATTCATTTTGTTATTTTAATGTGAGATTTTATCAGCTCCTTGGCTTTTGTTTTCACAATTTGAACGTTGGACTTTGCTTATAAAGATGGTGAAATATTATCTGCAACCCAAGAAAAAAATAGTGGTTATGGTTTGCTATATGTTGGCTTTTCTTACAATCTTCAACTACAGCTGTCAAATAAATGCGGTGCCGTTAAACACACAATATCTCCCTCTGAGACGTCGTATAAAAATGGCTAAAAATAATACACTCTTGTTATAAAAGTACCAGAAAGAAGGATAACATGAGACTTTAAAAGAGCACTTGTGTAAATAGCAAACTCTGCTATGTGAAATCAGGGATTAGTTGCAACATTTGGGTTACAGTGAAACATTTTTCGTTCAACCTTTGGCCCGATTATCACCTCTGACATTTCCAGACTGTTTGTGTTTCTTTCACCATTGAATTTCACAGCCAAAGTTGTCTGTGTTTCCAGATGGCAGGACTAACGATGAATGATGAAATTATGAACCACTGCAAAAACAAGAACAGTTACAGTAAAACACAACCAGCTACAGCAACATTAATTTATATAGTTCATTATTTTAGTCCCAGAGTGCAGCTCCGAGCAGCCCATCTAATATTTCAACAGCAAGAAATATGTTGTTTTTGTGCGTTGATGTTGGACGTCTTTTTCTGGCCTGTTGTTTTTTTTTTAGCTGTTGAGGACGCAGGATTCAAGGCTGTGGTGTGTCGGGAGTGTTTTATATTGAGAGGTCACCCACGCCCTGCCACACCAAACCAGTGGTGGAGTATGTGGCTTCTTGTTTTGGCTGCTTCCCCTCGTGACCGCGGGATTAAGAGAAGTGGGGAAAAGGGTCTCGCATCAATGGACAGGACGCCACGCACACTTCTTGAAAGCGAGAGAGTGAATCACTGAGTGAACGTTTAAGGTCGATCAGGGTCACCAGGGAGGCATTCATCAGGTGTTTGTCTCTCTTAATAAAGCTGAAGTGTGTATGCCATGTCATCGGCCTGTCACACACTTTTATTAGACATCTGCTCCTTTCAAGTGCAGGAAATGTTTCAAGACTGCAAGCCTGTCTCACCACATTCTAACGTAAGTCTGCAATTCAACAGATGTGCCCGCTGCTAATTGTAGCCACTTCACATGAACCACAATTTGGTTTGCTTGCATTGCATTAAGAAAATGGTTTATATGTCACTGCTTGTGGGTAAGACCATGAAAGCAGCAAGTGCAATTATTTTATAAAGAACAAAAATCCACTCAAGAGTCTTTGTTTTGATGTAAACGCCAGAGAGCTGCTGTGGCTATTTGGTGCTGTAATGTAGATGCCAGGCCAGTATACGTATTAACAAAATAAATAATTTGTATTCCTGGGTTTTTATCCCCCAAAAATCTTTTAGATACTGTTTGTCTATGTATTTTTGCGTTTAGGAGTTCAGGTGCACCTTGACTAATGAGTTTTTCAAGTTTCAAGCCGTCACTCGGCCAATTTTTTGTGCTCTGTTGTGAGACAAATTATGAGATACGAGCAAGCTTCAGGTATCTGATCTTTTTAGTGTGTGACGCTACTCGAAAAAAAAAAGATAGCTGCAGTCCCCTTTGCACTTTCAGCTGTTTATTGAGTAGGACAAACTGTCAATCACACAAATACAAAATGAAAACACTCACAAGGAGCATTGACTGGTTCACTAACTTCCATTCAAGCAGCAAGTGTTCAGTTTAAGTTTGAAGTTTTCACACATTGGCAGTGTGAATTGACTGTAAACCAATCCAGGGTAGGCCTGGCCGATATGACCAAAAATAAATCCTCGATTTTTTTTTTCAGTCAGTCGATTACGATTTTAATCGCTTTTAATCTAATAACCCAATCAATGATTTATTTAAAGGTTAATTTTTGGGTGGAAATTATTCTGTGCAAAATGTTCAGACAACAATAATGTATGCTGATTCTAAATCTAAATTCTAAATCTGCCTTGTAAACCACCCATCCAGAATTCTGCCACTTGTGCAATATTACAACTCACATTAACATGTAACAGAATATAACAACAGCTTTTAATAATCCAGAAGACAAAATTCAATTTAGCACATTTTCAACGATTCAGTTTTTTAAATGACGATTAATCAAATGAATTAGATTTATTGCCCAGCCCTCATCCAGGTTGTACTCTGCCTTTCAACTCAAGTGAGCTGCAATAGACTGATTCCCTATGACTCTGAACAGGACAATCGGTATAGAACATTTACGGATGGGCGATGCGGTATCGGGACAGTACCTTAATTTAAAGTATCGGTACTAGAAATTTGATGAATAGAACATTGCCATTAATTTTAAGGACAAATGCTATATTGGAATATATACAGTAGGTGTTGGTTTAACGTTATCTGTCTTTGGGGGGGGGGGGGGGGTTGTATCAAAAATCAAAAGTATTGGTATCAGTGACAACTCAAAAGTTGAGCACTCACTCTCGTATCGCAGAAGTGGCATTGAATACACCTATAGAAGATGAATGGATTGATAGTTTAAGTACAAATTACATAGTGCAGGTAAAATATTGCTGTATTACACTGACAGATTTTTTTCACGAACATTCTTTTTATTGCTGTCAACATTTGCCCAGTAGAAATGTATCTGCATGCTAATTTGGCTTGCCTGGATAAACTTGCGGCAAACATTTGTCATCATTGTACAGGGTTGCAGTGAAGGAATGGGAGAATCTGTTTCCATGCTAGTGTCATACTGAGCAGATTTATTGTCTGGAGGAGGTCTGTGTTGCTGCAGCACAAAGCTGATGTCATGTTTTTCTTTAGTCAATAACACAGAATCGTGAGAATTCTTAATGATCCATTTTTAACGTAATTATACAAATCCCATGTCTGTTTGTTTTCAATAAATCTATCAGTCAAAAGAAAGAAGACCACCTAACATGGAGAAGTTTAATGCAGTCATAATTTTAGTGAGCTTTCAACATTTTGCCATTTAGAACAAGGCGGAAATTCAAAGTAATTTCAACTTTGCCAGCTCACTGGCTTTCTGTGATTATTCAGAAATGAAGAATAACATCCAACCACTTAAATTTTCTCTGTTCAGGAATGCAAGTAAAAGTCTATAATTGAATGTATTACATTAATCATGTTTTATCAAGAACAATAATGACTAAATTTTATCATTGAAACTATTATTTTAGTTTAGGATTTTCTCCACACTGGTGTACTAATCAATACAGAAACAGATACAAGAATAATGGCAATTATGCTGTTAAGTTGTGGCAGTTTTTGGCATAAACCTTACATTCGGTGCCAGTCTAATCAATTTGTTACACTGAACAATATTTCCAGACTACAAAAGAAAGCTGTTGTCATGTCAACAAAAGTCAATGTTTTTGGTTCAAATGAGTCATGAGACAACATTTCCCGTCTCTCATAGAAAAACAGACCACCACCACACCCCAAAACAATCCAAAGCATAGGGGCTGGACTACCTGCTTAGTAATTAGAGGCAAAGGTGGTAGCTGTCGTTAGCGCTCCATTTTCCCATGATTAGTATCTTTTGCAGGTATTCTCTTGATGAAACCCTCTGCCGAGGAAGTGGGAGATTTATGGAAGGCATCCTTTGCAGAGTGTCTACCTTCCCCACAGCTCCTGTCTGCGAGTGCCAATGGGAACTCACGTCTGTAGGCCAAACAAGCGCGCCTGTCAGCAGTCACCCCACCAGTCTGACCACCGGGCTTGGTGCTGCTCTGTAATTACACACCACAGCCTGCTGGTGGGAGGGGGAGACTGAGAGCCTGTCAGTGCCGTCAGCATCACTAAAAGCATGTGTTGGAAAAACAGCGAGCGATGGCGAGAGGGAGAGCGAGAGCGAGAGGGAAGGTGAGGTAAAGACAGCTCTGTCTGGGTTGAGGTAGGAAACCTCCTCTTTCCTGTGAGATTACAGGCTGTGTGGATTTGAACACATCTGCTTGGGCTGGACATATGTGAGAATTGTCCCAGGAGGAGTGGGACTCATTTGTCTAATAGCCCAGAATAGTATCACATTCACTTTGTGCTGACCATATGGGTAAAAACCTTGACCCACTGTGGTTAATCTGGACCTCTTAAGTCATTATCTGGGCTAGACATTTGACAACCAAGGTTTGGAAAGATCATTTTCTTTTCCAGAAGCAAGATCCATAAAGACATGCTAGGAGGAGTTTGGTGTAGAAGACCAAACTTCAAACTTATCATGAACCTGTCAGATCCAACATCATTGACTTCACACATTTTCTCCAAAAATGTGCAAAGACTAGCATCTTTTAGAATGTCTTCCTAGAAGAGCAGAAGCTATTATTTGCCAAACAATATTCAGATATTTCAATAATTAGCGCACGACATTTCAATGAGCTCCTTCAAGTTTCGCTGCCATTGACGGCTATAGACGTCAAAAATTCATTTTAACTATTTCTATTAGTTTAAGATTTGTTTCCACATTTGTTAACAAGAGTATGAAAACCTAAGAAAAAAAATATTGTACATTTAGACCAGATATAAAATTTGTTAACTATTGAAGTCATGTGATTTTTTTATTTTTTTTTAAATCGCCTGATGCCCTCATTTTTAATAATCTTTTCTTTTTTGGGGGGGGAAAAAATATTATTTAAAAAAATAAAAGATTTAAAAAAATAGGTTATCAGGCCATTAATTTTTTTATTGTAATTAATCACATGACTTCAATAGTTAACTCACGATTAATCACACATTTTATATGAAATACAATAAAAACATTTTTCTTGGTTTTCATGCTCTTGTTAACAAAAGTGGAAAAAATGTTAAACTAATAGAAATAGTTCAAATGAATTTTTGACGTCTAAAGCCGTCAATGGCAGTGAATGAGTTAAGCAAACACTGAGATAAAAACGCCAAGAAACGAGTGTTTTTTACTTTCATTGTGTGCTTTTAGCTCAGGGATGGGGAGGTGGGGAGGGTGCCTCATTTTTCATCAGCTCAGATATACGACAAAAATGTCATAATGTGATTTTTTTTTAAAGAATAATCCCGCGCAAAGGGCTGTCGTGTATAAAAATTACCATTCAAGGACAGCACAAAACTACTGAACACCAAACCACAATTAAGTGAAATAACTCCATCCATCCATCCATTTTCTGTACCGCTTGTCCTCACAAGGGTCGCGGGGGTTGCTGGAGCCTATCCCAGCTGGCTTCGGGCAGTAGGCGGGGTACACCCTGAACTGGTTGCCAGCCAATCGCAGGGCACACAGAGACGAACAACCATACTCACAATCACACCTATGGACAATTTGGAGTGTCCAATTCACCTGCCATGCATGTTTTTGGAATATGGGAGGAAACCGGAGTACCCGGAGAAAACCCACGCAAGCACGGGGAGAACATGCA
Organism: Leptonotus elevatus; assembly: GCF_054856555.1. NCBI lineage: Eukaryota > Metazoa > Chordata > Actinopteri > Syngnathiformes > Syngnathidae > Leptonotus > Leptonotus elevatus. The sequence goes on along the minus strand of NC_141243.1, from coordinate 17,210,620 downwards.
AACTCCACCCAGGAAGGCCGAAGCCCGGACTTGATCTCACAACCTTTGCACTGGGAGGCGGACGTGCTAACCAGTCAGCCACCGTGCCACCAGTGAAATAACTTATTTTTTCACAAAGAAATCAACTCACTCAAAATGTTATAATTATTCACGTAGGCCTACTATTATGTGTGTCCTGTCCCATGTTCCTTATCCCCCGCTATTATGGTTGAGTTAATGGCCATTGAAATAAATTGGAATTTTTTTATAATTTTTTGTAAATCCCAAAAAGTCTTAATATGTCATTTAAGATTGGTCAATACTTTGTGAAAAATAACACGTGGACTGACCAAGAGTATAGATTTTTGAAAAAATATAAAATTTACTTAATTGTGACTTGTGAGGTTTCAGCCTGATATGTATTTCCCACTAAAAACAGGGGTTGTCTCCCCAAGAAAAAAACTGGGGGGGGGGGGGGGAGAATATTGGTGAAAAAAAATCAATACATTGATGAATCTGCAAGTTTGTGGGTGTCCATTGTAGTGAGCCAGCGAGTCGTTAGTTGCCCATCCCTGATTGAAAGACAGAATTTCAAATGTATTCAAACAAACTGAAAAGTGCAACCATAAAGTCTTTCAAAAATACTGTATGCATTTTCTGTGGCCTGGTGGGTGGCGTGTAACTCCTGCGAGCGTGCATGTGAGTGTCTGGGCATGAGTCGTGGCCAACAGCAGCTCATGAGTGAGTGTGCTCATTATGTTTGTATTTTTCTTTCCTCCCGGTGTTCAATAATATAGCGGGGAACACATGTTCATTATTGTAGTTGCACTGCTTCATATGGACTCTTCAAATCTGACCTTTTATAGTTTTTGTCGAGGCAGAATTGACTCTAAAACGATTGTGCAGGTGTACCTAATTTTGAGGATTTTTTTTTTTCTATCCTTGAGCATCCTTTTTACCAGACGCTGCCTTGGCTCAAGTGTTTGTGCTGCTTGATGAGGTGAGATGTGTGTGCTGGTGGCAGGGACCTCTCTGACCCGCCATGCTCTCACCTCAAGGTCTTGGAGGCTTCCTTGGCGACACCTCCTCTACACTTGTAAAGCCGAACACATGCAGACACGGCTGCCTCCATGTGCACTTGTTTTCAAACACAACTTAAACATAAGGTATCTGTTTAGTTTAACTTGACTTTTCCTCGGGGATCAATTATGTGACCACACTTTCCCCCTCACCTGTAATTACAGTGAAGCCCCATCCAGTGTGTGGGCTTGTACCTTTTTTCCGCCTAAGAGGCGGTAGAGTTGCACTTGTGGAGGAAGAGGATGATGAAGTGTGTCAATCACCTAATTATCAAAAGGTGTTACCATGGGAAAATAAAATAAACACTTAAGTTCAGATGCAGGTTTGCAATGTACAGAGCAGCCAGAGCTATAAGCAGTTGACATATTGTTTTGATATAGCATTTTTCTAAAGGTATCATGTATTATAAGCATTACACATGTCCTAAAAGTCCCCATAATCTTCTTTTTTCTCATTTGTTTCATGTGTAATTCAGCTGAGTGCCAGTTTGACAAGCTTTATAGCCATCAAACTGTTCCATAGCAAGTTTATTGAAACCGGATCTGTTCTTGACAAGCTATGGGAATGGAAATAGGAAGTCAAATCACTTCTATTGGACTTTTTGTCCCTTTTAAGACTGACAATACAAAGTGCGCGCTAAGCGTATGAACGTACTGTGTAGTCACTTTGTTCAGCCCGCCTCGTCCCAGTTTGGAAGAGTTGCGCTGTCTGTGATTAGTGTGTGCGTGTGGGGGTGTGCTCGCCGCAGCACTGCTATTCATCCTGTCCGAGGCTGTGCAGAGACAGAGACAAACACCCTCAGCGCCCACTAATGATGCTGCAGCGCTGAGCTCAGCTAATTGACCAGACAGAGATGGATCAGGAACTTTACACTCTGCTGTGTCTGCGAGCTGTGGTGTGTGTGTGTATGTGTGTGTGTGTGTGTGTGTGTGTGTGTGCCTTTGTGTGTATGTGTTGATCTTTGTGTCCTGCTGACTTTATGCTGGATCTCCACAATCTTCCAAACTTTTAGAAAAAAAATATAAAAACAAGCTAAGAACTGCGAACTGTGAAAATAATATTTCATGTATAAAAGCAGTGACAAAAGCAGGAATTCATGGACACCGGAAACAGGATGTTAAGAAAAGTGCTTGTAAATCTGTGAAATCTCAAAGAGGAAGTCAATCCAAAAATTATATCCTATGTAGCCTCACTAGTTTAAACACGACATTCTGATTAATATTACGTTTGTGGAATATAAATGAAGCAGCAAATTCCACCTGTTTCTATCCATCCCAGTAAGCGGCCATTTTGTCACTTGCCGTCGATTGAAAATGACATCACATTTGCTCAGGTAACAGCCAATCATCAGTCCGGAGCTGAGTCGTGATTGGTTGTTAATATGATGTTGTCTTCAGTCTACAGCAAGTGGCAAAATGGCCGCCCCCAAGATGGATGAAAGCAGAAGGATTTTGATGCTTAACTCATATTCCACAAATGCAATATTATCACAATGCCGTATTTAGACTAGTAGGGGCACAAATTGTAAAGAAAGTTTTTGCGTTGACTTCCTCTTCAAAGAAATCAACAGCAAGGTGTCATCATCATCCATGAAACAAGGAGTATCCTGCTAGCTAACATGTAGCACACACCAGAAAAGACACAGTTACAGTAAGTTGGGTTGTGTAAATTAAAACTCACTGCCATTGGCCGCTATAGACGTCATAAATTCATTTTAACGATTTCTACTAGTTTAACATTTTTTTCCACTTTTGTTAACAAGAGTATGAAAACCTAGAATTATTAATTAAGATTTATTATTATTACGATTATAATTAATTAATTACGATTTAAAAATAATCATTTTTAATAATCTTTTCTTTTGAAGAAAAAAAATAATTGGTATTATTTTTCCAATTTTTAATAATCTTTTCTTCTTTTTTTCAGAAAAATATTATTAAAAATTAGGAGCGTGAGGCGATTACTATTTTTAATAGAAATTAATTGCATGACTTCACTAGTTAACTCACGATTAATCACAAATGTTATATCTGTTCTAATAAAATAAAAACAATCTAGGTTTTCATACTCTTGTTAACAAAAATGGGAAAATTTTTAAACTAATAGAAATAGTTCAAATTCATTTTTGACGTCTATAGCCGTCAATGGCAGTGCATGAGTCAAGTATTTGCAGCAAAAAAAAAAAAGAGTTGTATTTGCAGGAGTTGCATATGAGGCTTGACAGTCCTATTAGTGAGATCCTGGCTAAACGATTCGTTACTCGATCTGACCTTCACCTTCTCCTACATGCATGACATGAGGCAGCCCACAGGCAGAAGACTCATGACTTTTTAATAAGCCCTCTGAGGTTTGATAAATGAAGCGAGAGGAGATATTTACTGAAATCACAATTTTAGGCCTGTACGGGACAATCATTCTGGTGTGCAGGACATATTGGAGTCACTGTGATCTTCACTCATCTCTATCTCTATTTTGCAGCACCAACAGAGGAAGCGATAATTCAAGGAGTGTTTACAAACAAATGACAAAGGCAGCATGTGCAATAGAATAGGACACGACCCAGAACCGAGGGCAGGATGGCCTCTGGCCCACTGAACTCTCAGCAGGGGTATTTCTCTAATGAATAGCCCTAACTGGCTCACTCATTAGGGCCCAGTGCACCGAGAGGGCATGAGGCCAAATATATTCACACGTTTATTTGACACCCACCCCCTGATGGGGCAATTAGCCCACTGAGAAGCAAACAGTGAATGTCCATGAAAAGGCATGGTGGTATCCGAACTATGATGGCGTTACGGGTGTTGGATCTCATGTGAGGCCTGAGAGTGGTCCTTCCTGCCTTTCTTTGGACTCACTCGGAAGCTGGCAAAGAGATTTATTTCACCTTTGAAGATAACGAGACTGAGAGTAATTGTGTAAAAAGATGTGTGTAGGAGACACTTGTCCTTGTGCCAAATGCGGCTTATGGCTGGCACAATAACCCATTTGTGGGTGGGGAAATTGAGGCTTAGAAAAAAGAGAAGCGGTGCCTGCAAGGGGTGATGTCTACATTTCCTGTCCAAAGCCCATTTTTGGTAATTAAAACCAGCCATCACTTGTGCATAAACACATCCATACGCCACACAGTGCGTCACTGCAGAATGTCCAACACATCCACGTTTGTGTTTGCCTTGACTGCTACATGGTTTACATTGTTATCTAAACATGGAGGAGGTTGCCACATTTTAGACAAGTCTTATGCTGCTTAAATCCATATTTATCTACAGTATAATCCTCAGGAAAAAAACACCCACAAGCCAAAACACTAAGTGGGGTTTGAGGAAAGGGATTCAGTTTCCCACAAACCACCTTCTCTGTGTATATTTCGTACCTTTCTTCTCTGTGTATCTGCTTTAAATTCCCAAATGTTTTTCCCCCTGTGGGACAGTAAGCCTTCATTTTGATATCCTGTTTTTTTGCTAGCAAGCAATACAGTAGATTGTGAAACGTTACACGGCCATAATACGTTAGTGAACTTGACCTTTGCAACTCATAACTGCAGGTGCTTTTGCATTTTTTCAGTGTAGATGGCTGCTGGTGACAGAATGCAAGGAAGTACAACTTCCTGGTTGCTAATGAGGTTCTCTGCCAAACCACTTGTTTGTAGCAAGAGCACCTGGCCAGAGTAGGTCCAGACCAACACGGACAAAGGAGTTCGGCAGTACCACAAAGCCCACTGAAAACATCCAGAACCCACAGACACAAACCCCCACACTTCATAAAATGAAGGCAGGACAGACAGAATGCAAGCTCATTCTCTTGGCACAAGCAAGCTATTGTTTACCCGCTTTCTCCCATGGCTTCCCGATGTTCGGCTGCTACACAAGGAACAATGCAAAAAGGAAAACTTGGCAAGGGGGCACGATGTACACAGTTGCCTCTTTCAGAAGTGGCAGAGACAAAAAATAAAAAAAGACGATTACACTTAATGTGTAGGGTGTGATCTGTAGCTCAACCCAACTATAAGCAAGAAAATTGGTCATACACGTCTTTTAACTGGAGCTCAGAAGAGAGTTTGCATTACACTATTTTATCTAAGCTGCACCAACTGCAAGTTCATTTTAAAAAAAATTGTAAATGATTGTACGGTGGTGCCTTGAGATTTAAATTGAAATGTTTCCAAGCTCGTAAGGCAAAGCACTCAGATCTTTTCAAGCCTAAAAAAAATATTATAATAAATACATTTCTGGTGTTGCTCGCCTAATCGTTCTTCACAAACATAGATGGTAAATCCAGGTCCAAATGATGATGACAAAATCACCACCATACATTAACAGAAGCCCAGAAGTGTTGATTGAGAAGGATTTCATGTGTATACGTCCAGTGTTTATGAAGTGTTTATTTCTGAGTGAAAACTGAAGGCCCCACCTTTTTAAGGTTTTTTTTTCTTGCCCCCCTCCCCCTCTAAGCTGCTGCACTTGCATTCCCCCTTTATGGTTACGCAGGTCAGCTGACCAGCTGCTCATAGATGTAGCAAGGATGTAGTGGAGGCTCAGAGAGGGACAGGGCTTTGTAGGCTTTTGCTGCTCCCATGTATGGAATTCAACTGTTGGTACACATCAGAAGGCCTCAATGTCCACTTTTAAATCCGTTCTTAAAGACCTGCATTTTCAGCATGGCTTTTGGTGTGAGACATTTTCATTTTCGATAGTATTGTTTGAACACAGGGCAGCAACAGTAGCGTGGCGGTTGGCATGTCTGCATGTCAAGACGTGTGGATATTCCATCATAAACCTCCAAACCGTTTTTTTTTTTTCAATCTTCTCCTTTGCTGTCATCTTCAATGACAAATTTCACAGTTGTGATTTGAACTCTGAAGTTTCGGGCGAGAAGGGTCCAATTCTGCATTTGAGTTTGGAACACACACATTAATACCAATATCAGGACTTAAAATTCAACAGGTCTTCAAACAGGCCGCATCAGAGCACATTATGACTTCAAGTCTAAATGACAAGAGGTGACATCATCCTGTCTGTTTATCTTCTACAGATGCAGGGAAACAGCAGGTGGCTCAGGAGGCAATAAGAAAGCCGTCCACCCTGCGTCGCCCACCTGCACGCACAGGGGAGCCCCTTTCATGTAAGAGCTACCATGTGTTCCGACTTGGCCAGTAAAATAAGATTGGTGTAAGCCTCCTGTGGATGTAAATAACTATTTTCTGTTTCTTAGACTGTCTCAACTGCAGTCGAATCACAGCAATGAATGACAGGCTGAGTTCGCTAGAGGCAAAGGTTTGTGCACTCTTTCAAGTATGTGATTAAATATGTTTCATTGCACACGTTTTAATGTCTCGCATCACCAGGTCCAAGTACTCACTGCCTTGCCATCCATATCTCAACGCCACCCTTTGTCCAGAGGAAAAGTTACATCTGAGGCCGCCTTACTCTTGGGGGCCGCTCCTGCTCAGGGGGCTCCCGGTGAGCAGGGACCTGCTGGTAGGTATACTTATGTTAAATATTTACTACCTGCACTCTAAAAACAGTTGGGTCAAAAGTAACCCAATCATGGATCCACTTTATGGATCAATTTGACCCAACTTTCTGGGTTGTTTTTATAAAAAAAGGACCCACTTTTTTTGACCCAAGTAAAAGATCTGACCAATATTTATGAGTTGTTTTACACTAAAAGACCCGTTTCTTGACTCAAAGTTGGGTCACATAGACCCAAATAGATGATCGGTCCATTTTGACCCATAGTTGGGTTATTTTTGACCCAACTGTTTTTAGAGTGTGAAGTAAGTGTGACTTCACATGTTGAATAATCTTTCACCATTATCTTACTTTTTTTTCACACTCTCTACCTGCTCACATATGCACTTATTATATATCCTGTTTCCACCTCTCCACATACAGTATACTCATTTCCTCCAGTCTGAGTAAGAGAGTCATATGAGGTGCACGCTTACAGAGCTCAAGGCGAGCACTTCACCTCTTCTTTCCTGGACTCCAGCCCAGCCTTGGCTGTGGCTGCTGTAAAAAAAAAATATTTGAACACATAAACCTTGATGCGTTGAATATTAATACGAGAACAATTGTCACCTTTATTGAGTTCATCACTTCAAATTATTGACTTTTTTTTAAATCACAAAAACATTACCGTAAAGATCACAAGAGTGTGGATCATAAAGGAATGATCCCAGTTCCATCAACAATCACTAACTTGGACACTGCTATTTACTCTTGTATGTGTGTTTTTGAGCTCAGGGGAAGTAATTAACAACAGCTCAATAAAGTCCTTCTATTATAGGTCCCCAGGGTGAAAAAGGCAGCGATGGTCTTCCAGGCAGAGATGGTAAAATTGTGCTCACAGTTGATGTTAAACCAAAATCATTCCGTCTGTATGACTATTGACGAGTGATGATTATCTTCACTTCTAAGGGAAAACAGGTTCTCGGGGCTTGCCAGGTCCCATTGGGCCTCGGGGTGAGGCGGGCGCAAGGGGCCCAGCTGGAAACCCTGGTTTGAAAGGAACGTCAGGACCTTCAGGTAAGACTGGGCGTCACAGAACACAAAGTAATGATGAAATAAACTTTGGCTTAAATTTGTGCATCTGGGGGAGGATAGAGAACGAGAGGGAGAGAGAGAGAAAAAGAGCATTTCTTTCCTCTCTGCTTTTGAGACATTTGATTGCCTCACTCCTAACCAAACACTTGTGGAAACACGACTGAGCCATGATATCCGGCTTTGGGGTGTTTGTCTTTCACTTAAGCCACTTGGTCAATCCAAAAGGAGCTCCAGCTGTAACCAGTAGCGCGTTCCAGACATTTTGGCTGTTAACTTTCTGAATTTGGGCCCTTTGTTTCATTTCAATTGGATGCTTTAAATGGTGCTTTTTCAGTGTGCATTAAAGGTCTAGATGACTTCTAAAGTCAACTATAGCGCGGACGCGTGCTGCTAGAGCTCATGGTCACCAATCAGCGTATAAACAGAGGAATAAACCTGCTCTATATGTTCAGACTTCGAATAAATCAACTGTAGGAAAAAGTAAATCCACAGGCAGCTGTGACTTGAATGATAATAAAGCAAATAGTGGCATGTGTGTCATAACATCTGCTCTCGACACGCACTGTTATTTCTCCACTCTGGATCATGAAGGCCCATAAAATGTGTATGACCTGTGTTCTGAACCTGCTGCTGGATTAACGAGCAGACATTGACCAATTAAATTTTTTTACAAACCTTCTCCCCGAGGAACGCCTTACAAATTCAACCTTAAATGAATATAAACTATATATACACAAATCGCAGATCCGTATGCTTTCCATGTGGCCGTGATGTTATTGTTTTTCTTTCTTCATAACTTCATAGCCACCCTAAACCAGTGCTACATATTGTATCGAAAGCTTTACTTTCCTCATTGTACTTATTTTTATAGAAAGATAAACGTGGGACTGGATTGTGTCCAATATAATGCAAATCATTTTTTAAGACAGGTTCATGGGAAAATGGGAGAAAACTGAACTTTGTGTCATTTTAGATTATGGTGACAAATGCAAATATGGTGGAATATATTTTTATTCTATCTGGTCCAGGTAAGCAGGTCATTTGAATCGTTGTCCCATATTGCAGCTCAGACTTCCCTCCCGTGCTCCCACATCACCACAGCTGCTTATGCTGCAACTTTAAGAGAAAACGACCGATATGGGTGTCAGATCAGGGTTATAATAACATTACCTTGCAAAGTAATAATAATAAAAGTCAGTTGTAGTATGGTGCCATGCCACAGCAAAGAGAAAGGTGCTGTGTCTGGACCTTAAGTCAAAAAAAAAGAACAAGAAGTGGCCACATTGCCTTTTAAAACCAAACAATGATGTCAGATGTTGTTCTGGTACTGCCTTGCTTCCACCCTTAAAGAGCTGCTGGAGGGGATACGCTTCCTCTGACTGGCCCATGCAAGCTTGTTTAATATGAATTAACACCTGTAACACTTTATTGCAAAAAAAAGTAGTGCTTATTTGATTTTCTTTAGGGTCCTTCCGCCTGTTAAATGCAAAGTCAGTCTAATGCACCGTCATAAAAACATTGGCACAATCATGCTCCAATAATCACCATTATTTTAATATTGGTCCTCCTCTCTTCCTCTGTGGGGTTTTCTATAAAAGATTGCTATGGAGTTAGACTACATACTGGAAAATTGTGATCTAAAGTTATGGTTTTGGTAATAACACTAGCTTTGCTACTTAAGCATTTTTAATGAATAATGTTTGATATCTTGTTCATGTCAAGTGGGAATGTTTGGAAACTTTTATCAGAAATTGACTCAAAGTGTAGCAAAATGGTGATTTAACACATCTATAGGTTCTGCATTCAAGCTCTACTCCGGAGAGTTCTGTATGTTCTCCATGTCCTTGTGTGGGTTTTCTATGAGTTAATCCTCTTAAATAAATAAAAAAACATGCTGCTAGATCACTCTAAATTGTCCATAGGTGTAAATGTGAGTGAATGTTTGTTTGTCTATATGTGCCCTTGCGAATTGCTTGGCATCCAGTCCAGGGTGTTCTCTTGCCTCTCGCCCAAAGTCAGCTGGGATAGGCTCCAACTCACCGAAGCTTCATGAGGATACGCGGATGAATGGATGAAACAAATATGTGCAAAAAGTTGATAATGTGTTAACTCTTTCTATTCTACTTTCTAATTCACAAGGGTATACCAAAGCTTCATGCAACAATAATTTAACTGAGCACTGAAAGTAAAGCTGCAAAATTAGTACATTAAATCTGAGTCAATGGCAAAAAAAATTGGCCGCAGGAGTAATGACACCAAATGCATGTGACTCAAACTTTCCATCTGAAATGTAGTCGTCTAAGTAATGTAAATGGATTAGATGGGGGTTTTTTTGTATTATACAGCAGTGATGGTCACTATATGCTTTTCCCTCGTTGGCGGACAAAAACACAGGACAATTTCTCAGAAATTCAAAATAATACATCAGTGATGTATTTATACATAAATGACTTGACTATATTAAATACACACGTCTTGAAAAAAATGACTATTGTAACAATAGTATTTACCACGGTGCCATCTATGGATCTGATCTAGTACAGCCACACTTTTGCGTAATGCAAAACCACCACATTTTCTAAATTAAATTTTGCCCCTGAAGCTGTCTTTATTTTCACCTCCAATGTTCACAGTATTTTTTATTTGTTTTGCTTTCTGTCTTCTCAGGCCCCCGGGGTCCTTCAGGACTACCAGGAGAGAGAGGTCTACCAGGTCCTCCCGGGCCTCCAGGACCACCTGCTCCTGCTAGTGGCCGCATCCCTGCACCAGACAGTAAGACTCCATCCTAAACACTCAACACAAATGTATCAAAAAAGGGGAGCCTTTAAACACAATCCAGTCTGTTATGCTGTTTGACTTCTAAGAAAATATTGAAAGGTGACTTCATTCGGATCTTGAAATGCCCTCATCAGAGTACAGTACAGAAAATGTATTCATTAAAAGAGAACTTAAAATAAAGTAAAACTACCCTCTAAGGCAAACAGACACTTTGAAGAGGGAACTGGAAGGTATGCTGAGTAATACTGCCTCCTGTGGTGGTTTGAAAGTATTATGGGAATTAAGTAGCATAGAACTATATGAACACATTTGCCTGAAATTTTCATCGCCGTCATATTTTTTATAAACGTTTTTTGGGTTGAACTACAAATTGTAGCACTTAGTGGGTAAAGTTGAAGGTTCCACTGTGCTATAAACTGCACTCCCCTTGCAGAAGCCTTGGAAAGCTGATGAGATGCTTAATAAACAGAAGAGAAAGAATACAGTCAAGCTTTTAAGACTTTTTCGAGGGCTACTTGTTGAAAAGAATCAAAGGCGGTGAGATTGAAGGCAGGAGACGTGTGAGACTGACACCGACCGATTTTACATGCTGTGATGAGAACCTGTCCACATCTGATGTCACTCAACTGCTTCCAGATGTCGGCTCCTCACTCCCCTCAAGGTCAATGCATCAGCACCTTTTATTTGTTGATACACTGGCTTGACGAAATGAAAAAAAAAAATTAAAGCACAGATTTGTCAGCGTGAGCTTCCTGTGTAGGTATTAGGATTGGCATGATGAGACTGGGAGCCATTTCTTTCACATCAAAGTAACAGCAGGGAATGTCGGGAGGATGGGAAGACGGGCGGGTTGTTCTGTGCTGACATTACTTGGGAAAACAATGGATTATTTGGCTTGTATGTATCCATGAGGGGGTTAAATATCCGTCCTGTGGGCCACTGGTGCTTAAAAGCCTGCACGCAGAATGTTGAGAATGAAGACGAGCTCTGTTCACCTGGAGGTGGCGTCGTTGCGAAGACAGACAGACAGAGTGACAACTCTCCTCCTGTGGACGTTTCACTCATTTGGAGACGTGCAATGATTTTTCAGCTGGAGGACGTTTTTCCTTTGTCATTCCTCCTCCTCGTCTCTCTCCCTGAACTTGCTCTCACTTGCTCCTTGTCCTTTTCTTTCTATACTTGTCCGTGCTGTTATACAAAGCGAGCTACTTTTTAAATGACTAGAAATCAGGGATTTACTGTGTTTCCTGCTCTTTAGACACATGAGCATTGTTACTGTATTTGGCTCTTACTCACAAGGGTGATTGTTACTCCAATGTAGGCCGTCATCAAAGGTTGACTTTCTTTTGTGCCTCACAAGTGCAGCCTCAACTACTGTATAATCAGCCCACCCAAAAGATTCCAAACTACATACGTGCATCTTTTTTTCCATTTTATGATTATTTGCATATTGTGAAAATGGCCGTAAAATGGGGGGGCTATTGAACATGCACAATTTAGATCACTGTAGTTATTTGTGACACAGCACTACTGTTGGTGTATAGAGGTATAGCATTTGTATTGGACTAAACTTTTGTACAGTAGTGGACTACTTTTTGTCAGGCCAGCTTTTTTGGTACAATTTACAATTGTACAATTCACACTTCATACTTGCAATTCAATTACAAATGTGTTTTCTTTTCAATGTTTTCTGAGCTTGATCATTAAAGCCAATGTGAGTTACAAACATGCTAACTTAAGTAGCCAAGTTAATCAAACACGAAATATGAATCGCCAGCAAAACTTTTACCATGACTGTACAGCAATGATAATATAGCTTTTGTTTAACGTCTATTTCATTTTCTTTCCAGATCGAGGAAAAGACCCCTTCTTCACCAACACTTTCCAGGATTCAACACCAGGACCGCAGGGTCCCCCTGGGCCGATTGGTTAGTGTCGTTTGAACTGAATTGGACAGATTTTACTCTTTAAAATACATGATGTACCTATACACCAAAAAACCCTGGCCGAATTTGGAATTAAAGTTCAGAATTGTCGTAACTACAGGCCAATCGTGCACCATTCTCTGCTATACATACATTATTCCATAATTTGCATATCTCAGGATTACCTGAGATCATCACAATTCTATTACTGTATTGTACAACATCTTAACTCATTCACTCCCAGCTATTTTCACTCAAGCAACCCCCTTCGCTCCCGGCTGTTTTACTGGATTTTGACTGATGTTGCAAGGCCCACAGAATATTGTGTTCTATTGCTATAAAAACATGGAACCTACCAAAAGAAAGATTAGAGTCTCTTCCTTCACCAGGAAAAAAAAAAGTATATTTGTATCTTGAGGATATAGGTACGTTTAATCGTTATTCACAAACCTGTGGGGAAAGGAGCTTGTTGCGACATGGCCCTGGTTGATCTCTTATACTCTGCAGCCACCTGCTGGCCATTTTTTGTAATAACTACCATTGCTTTACGCGACATCTTCAGGTCAGTGGCTGCTTCAAAGCCTTCTGTATGCTCTAGCATTAAAAAAAACTTTTTAAAAAAAACTTTAAAATATATATGTTTTGGGGACCATGGCACTATTTAAAATATAACATTTTTATACGTTTTGGGGAGCAAATTAGTTAATAAATAGGATTATCTTGATAGAAATGTCTTTTCATTTTAATATTGTTGCAAGGGAACTTCACACCTAATTTCCTCATTATTAATATGATCTCTTCCCATTCTTACAGGTCCCACGGGTCCAAAAGGACCAGCAGGACCTACGGGCCCACAAGGACAGAACGTAAGTATGCTGACACCAGTTTACAAAAATAATTGTTTCTATGCTGTCTGTTTTAATTTGAATTGTTTATGTTGACAGGGTAAACCTGGGACACCCGGAGCACAGGGTCCTATGGGGCCGAAGGGAGAGCGTGGAGAGAGAGTAAGTGCCCGTGATTCTCTTCAGCACCTTTTCTGTTTCTTCATCCTTCATCCAGGTGTGATTTACTTTTGATTCAGGGTCTCTCTGGTTATCCAGGGGACAGAGGCTTCAGGGGCGAGTCGGTAAGCCAACCCAAACCCTAACCTCTGTTTTTAGGATCTTAAGGATCATGATAGTGATCTATGGTACATAATAAAGCCATTTCTTAGTTGTCCAATTCTTTTACAGGGATTACCAGGTCCCAAGGGAGAGCCTGGAGAGAAGGGCTTACCGGTGAGGAAGTAGTTCATTTTGGCGGTAGTGTACAAGCACATTTGGTTGGTTAAGAATTATTTGTTAAGTATTTCTTCTATTTGTCTAATCCTTCCTTGTCTTTGACCTCTTTTTCATTTTACAAGAGCAATCTAAATGTAAGATATTTTCTATTCAGGTTATGTGTATAGGCTACATGTTTTTCTTGTCCTCTCATGTCTTCTCACCCACCATGTGTTTTTTGTACATGTGATTTCAGCTGGTGAACCGTATGCGTTTGTGTGTGGGAAACTTCAGTCTTTATGCGTTTTTGTGTTGTTGGTCCTCGGGGTGCGCTCCGGACTGCAGCCCCCCGTTATGATACTGTCCTCTTGACCCTGTAGCTGTCTGACTCCCTCTGCAAGCTATGGCTACCTCTCACAGTCACGTTGGCAGCATCTGACTTTGGCATATATGTCAAAATAGCATCAGCACCATCAATCCGGTTTTACCAATACACGACAATCAAGACCGAGAGGAGAAGGCTGAATCCTTGAGCACATGTTCCTAAATTTATAGTCTTCTAAATTGATCTTTATCTCCTAAGATTAAAAATAAAATGCATGAGATGCATATGCCAAATCATTCCATTTATGTGTCAGTCGTGGGTTCTGTTGGGTTTAGAGGTGTTGTGAAGTGGATACAGCTACCTACCCTCTTTTATCCCATCTTGCAAAAGACTCATTTTCTGCATGTCGATATTAACAAGTATGTAACAAGCCTGCTACATTAAAATAGGGCATAGTTGTCCCTCATTATACGTTTGGTCTTGCTTTGAATTAACTAGTCAGCATTGGATACAAGTTTTCTACTTTTCCTTTTATCTACAAACATGAATAATTGCCTTTTCTGTCTTACTAATCCAAACGTTTTTTTGCATGCCTTATTTTTGTGATGGGGTCTTTTAAGTTTTAAAATAACTCACAAAGCCATTGCCTTACATTTAAACCAAAAAAAGTGTGTAACAAGATTTGAATGTATTGGACACTCTCTTAGGTACCCTTTCACACCTGCTTTACATGTCAGCCTACTGTATCAATAAATTTATCTTTATACATTTAATATTGCTAATTTCAAGAGGCGCTATCAGAGGTATTATTTTGACACTATAGTATACAGTATTTTATTTGTTATTGTAGGTGGAAGTTCTGTAGGACTGCTCTACATAATGCTGAGAAGTTTTAAATATTTTAGCTACAGGTAGTAAATTTTTCATATCGACGCCGCCTTAAAATAATCGCCCAGATTTTTCAAGAAACACAAAAAAATTAACCCATTTGCATCATGAAGAGATGCTTTAGGCAAAAAAAATAATCATGATTTATTTTTTTTAAATGACCTTGGCAATTATTTTAAGAGAGTGGCGATATTATAATTTATTTTAAAAACTAATTATTTGACATTATTATGTTATAATGGGACAACACTAAAGAAATGACACTATGCTACATGTGTCAGTATACAGCTTTTATACAACTAAAATTATGGTCCTCTAAAGGAAAAAAAAAACTCAACACCGCCATTTTATTAATTAACAATTAATAAAAGTCAAGTCCCCACTAGTCTAAGCATGGTGTTCTTTATTAACATTGTGTTTGTGGAATATTAATTATCCATAAAAAGCCATCAATTTTTAACCATCTCAGGGGGCGGCCATTTTGCTGTCAACTGAAAATGGCTTTTTTTGACTCTTCCCACATAACAAGGGAAAAATTGGGGGGGGGGCTTGTTTTTATTATAGTGGACGCCAGGATAGTGTGGCTGTAACGTGTTGTAAACTTACCAAGCTTATATGTAACATTTTTAACATGAACATTATGCAAATCAATTTGCGATTGTAATTAGCTAGGATCCAATCATGAACTAGAAGTGTTGACATCATCCAAATTATGCGTTTTTATTGGTTTAGACACGGAAATATGTCATGTCCACTGCAATCATCTATGGGTCCGAATGGGTTAAAACACTGGAAACAAAAGTGAGTTCACCCTCCAGTAAAAATGTCTGGGACATCCACCAGTGAAGTTCTGGTAAATTTATGGTGTAATGGTTGCCACACAAAATATTGACACTTTGGGACCAACTTGGACATTTTCACATAGAGGTGTACTCACATTTGTTGCCCGTGGTTTAAACATTGACAGCTGTGTGCAAAGTTATTTTGAGGCGACAGTGAATTTCAAAAGTGAGAATTCTCATCTTTGTGTACCTAATAAAGTGTCCAGTGGGTGCAAAGCTGCACTCTGCACGCTTGCCTCGCTCAGCCAGGTGGCGATTTCGTGACCACTATCCTTCCCTGGCTGAATTGCAGACAGAAACAATAATGCATACATAGCATGAGCAAGCATAAACCCTGGAAGAATTTGGTCCAGGTGTGTCAAACGTGTGACTGCTGTGACGTGCATGCCGCTGTTGTCCAGCCCAGCATGGCCGAGACTGGCGTCATACTGTATAGCAGCATGGCCAGAGAATGAGGGAGATAGAGACACATAGGACGCCGATAATGCTGGACAGATGTGTGGACTGTTTAACCTTCTAACTGCTGTTGTATTGAGAAGACAGAGCAAATGACCTGCATCTTGGCGTGCAGTTCTTCGGCTTGCGCTCCTAACCATGACGGCTGTATCTATCTTCACAGGGGGACGGAATACATCAGATCAGAGAGGCGCTGAAGATCTTAGCTGAGAGGGTTTTAATCCTCGAGACTATGATCGGTATTCATGGTGAGTAGGAGGCCTGAGGCAGGGTCAGTTTAAGGCAGGGGTCAAGGTAGGGGGGGGCTCCAACTCCCGCTACACCTCACCTACTGGGACAGGGAGTGGCCACAGTCGCGAGCAGCCCCCAGGACTCACTCAGGCTGGTGTTTCCACACCCCTTCATGAAGCTACCCCCCTCCCCCTCCCTCCCCCTGTCACTGCTCTCTGATAGGACTTTAGCTTGCAGACGTTCCGCGACTTGCAGGCTGATCTTGAGCTTCTGGCTCGTAGGGTGACGCTGCTGGAGGCTATCATCTGGCCAGGTAACGATGAGACATCATCACCCGCAGCTCTGCTGGCCCTAAAAAAAAGAAAGAAAAAACGAATCTAGGAATTTAGGGAGTAATAGAAGCATGGCATGACATCACAGAATCTGACTGAACTGCGGAATGTTGATTTGAAGTAGATGCTTTTAGAAATGCAATTTATGTACAATTTTCACTTGGGAGAATTTTACAATCAAGCAAAGACACTGCTTTTAATTTACGAAAAACAATGTGCTTTGTGTGTTCATGTGTTTCTGTATTTCTAATGTGCTATTCTGAAGAGTAGCGCTGCAACATTTCGATTGAAAGACAACAATCCAAACACATACAAGCAAATTTGCTCAAAGAAGATTATTAGGAGATTTTAATTTTTCTCTCAATTTATCTCTGTTTTGGGACTGTCAATGACTTGAAATGCTTGGTCACAGACAACCACTCTCCCACCAAATATCTTCATTTTTTGTACATTCCATTGCACCAAGCGCAATTCAGTGTGTGCCGTACTTGCTCTTCCTAGTGGAGAAGTTGGGGAACTACAGTTCCATTGACCTTTGACCCTTTCTTAAAATAGCATATCACTTTTTTTTTATCAGGAATGTCCCTTTTGGCTCACAGTAAGATCTCTTTATCCTGAATTTGGATAGTTTCTTCCAGTTCATGTTATGTGTCAAAGTCTGATTTATGAACATATTACGTTATTCATCCTTAAGTAAGTGTTTTAAAAATAGATCTAGTCTAGTGGGATAAAGTACCATAGGTCACACCAAAAATGTTGGAAAATCCTTAAATATTTAGTTTATAACCAATAACCTTTTAGGGGGAAATTCGTCAAATTAACTTGAGAAAAATAAACAAAATATATACATAATTGCTTGCTTGACTGATTTTAGCATGAATTTTGACCCGAAATTGTTGGAACCCTACTCACCAGACATACACTCTGTTGCAGCTTCTAGCAGCAAAAATACTTGATAGATAACCAATGTAAAAAAGGAAAAAAGTGTATGAGAATGAGGATATGCTTAAGATAATTCCAGTAAAAAATAAAAATACAAAACTTAATTGGGATCAAGACAACAGGATGCACGTGGTCAAGCACAGTGCTGGGCAGGGAGGCCCTGTTCCAACTGCTGTCTTTCTTCAACAGAACCTGATCTAGGCTCTGGGGATGGACCATTTGGCACAGCCTCCCCTAGTTTCTACAGAGATAAGCGAGCAGGTGCGCTTCCATATCGACCTGCTTCTCCTCTGTCTTCCGACACCAAGGTTCGAGGGAAGTAGCCCCACCCCCTTCCCCCTCCACCCCCTGAGGACTGCAGACTGGGTTGGCTTCCCTTCCTATAGGTCGCATCGGCACTCAACTCCTAATTGATAGCCTTTTTGAGGGGGTTTTCCTGTCAGGTTTAGGTTGGGGGGCACCTCAGGGAAATGCCAGTGATACTCCACCATGTCCTCCTGCACCTGTGACAACTAGTTTGACACCCCCATCACCGTAACCATTTCCAGCTGCAGCTAGCTCCCTGGGTCTGTTTGACAAAAGGAAGCTCTGAAATATCTGTGGTGCTCCTCAGGCCACAAATCTTGGCAATAAGGGTCATGTAGCGTAATCAGTTACGTAACATAAGAGACTGGACTTGAGTTTGTAATTCTTTTTCAATGTAACAGCATTGTCGTGAGATCTCATGAGCATGTACAATTTCCTGAAGTACACAGACAAACCTCTATTATTCATTTTGTTGTATCTCTTATATTGTTAAACTCAGTTTATAGTGCACTAAAAACACCAAGTCACTATAACTGAGATGTATTGCTACATGTGAGCGTGTTGTTTTCCAAGTAAAATGCACACTGAAAAAGTGATACAATATACTACAACATATTTACATTTGTTGCATATCCTATGATACAGTGGAATTTATTTCATTTTGAAAATCAACACAGGAAATGGCAAAACTGGAACCACTGTTATGTTGGTGCTGTTGTAATAGAATACTTTTTTTCCATCGTAAATCAAGCTTATTGTGAAAGTATTTAAAATTGTCAATGGTAGTTTGTTTTGTATGCCGACATTTAGCAAACTTTTTATTTTGAATTTTTATTTCTTGCAAATGTGTTAGTGTTAATATAATCCTGTCTTCTGATGATCGCTGTAATAAAACGATGTTGACTGTTTTTTTTTTTTTTTTAACATGTATCACTTTGTGCCCCGACAGAATGTTAACATCACTTGATAAATATTAGACATTCAGTAAGTGGAACTGATAAGCGCACCCCCTTTGAAAAGTAGAAAAACACTAAAGCTAGTTCTCTGAGAACACAAAAATACAGTAAGGGCTGGCGCATTTAGTGGCATCAGCGACGTCACTTCTGCTTATGCCGCGGCACCAGTGACGTCACTTCCGCGTATGCCGTGGCAGTAGTTAAGTCACTTGCGGCATACGCGGAAGTAAAGTCGCTTTTTCAAAAGACAACAACTTTCTCAAATATCAACATCAAAAAACAATACAATATCAATATCGTTGAAACAATCACTCAAGATAACATGAACAAATACAGATCCGAGTAAAAAAATATATATAAAAAGAGAAACAAAGAAGAAGAAAAAAAACAGCAAAAGGTTATGAAGCAACATACTAGGGGTTCGAGAAGTTATAAAAAATATATTTAAATTAGAGAAAAAAATCTCCACTATTTTCAAAGTCTTTTGTTTGTCAGAGAACTTGATTGAGAGAATGTATTGTTTGAACTCGTTATAGAAGGCTGTAAAACATGGCTTCTTTCCACGGAATTTACAACAATGAATATGATATTTCGACATTAAAAGTATTACATTTATCAGATAGTTCGAATTATTTTTCTATATACCATTTTCAAATTCTGCGGAAGTGAAGTCGCTGGTGCCGCGGTATAAGCCGAAGTGACGTTGCTGATGTAACGATACAATCAAGCCGCTAAATGCGCTAGCCCTTTCTCCAAATATACTGTACATTTCATGGTTAGACTGACTAAGATGACGACAACTGCAATGCGATGTGGCACCAAAAAAAAAACGTTCAGAAAATTTGGATTCTCCCATCCAAATAAAAATATTTTTATTTTAAATAATGCATTGGTTCACTTTACATGAATTTTTCCCCAAAGTGTACGAAGGAAATATAATCAAATTCCCATCCCTAGTTTGAAATCATGTTTCAGTCTAGTTAGCTGTTGTAAGGCCAACAGTTTTTCAGGGTCCATAAAGTGTTGAGTAACCTAAGGGTCTTCTTTGGGTGGCGTAGTCTTCTTCCCTTTTGCAACAACCACAGCCTGTTCTCCAACACGGTCATCGATGAGTAAGGAAATAGCGCCATCTAGCTGTTTTGAGGCTGCAAGCGCCACAACAGCTTTTTCTGTGGGGAAGCCCATCTTCTCCAGCTGCTGGAGTCTAGGGGAGAACATTGCGGTCATCATCATGTACATGAAAGATGTGATTTTGGTATTTTTGTAGTTACCAACCTCAGTGCAGAAACAGACGATTTCGGCACTTCTACTTTTCGATTCACTTCGTCTGGTGCATCCTGTAAGGAGGCAAGTATTCCGGCCCTCAGCATCTGTTCTTCCAACGCTTCAGACTCTGGTCTCCAGACTGACTGCGGCTCCTCCCACGGATGGTGGTTCAATATTAAATGATCCATCATGACAGGTGGTATTGCATGTTCTTCATTCATAAACTGAGACGGTGATCTAGACCTTTGGGACAAATAAAATGATCTTAGATGGTGATGGTGAGTGTGAAAATGGAATAGATGGAAACAAGATGACTCGTACATCTGCGAGGAGCTGTAGGTTGGCAATCTCAGTCTGGATGAAGTGGGAATATATGCTGAAGTGGGAATAAAGGTCAGGACATTGACTGCCTCCAGCCCCTGTACCATCTCAATGAAGCTGTGACTATCTGAGAGGTTCATTAAAGATCACAAGAAGAGACTTTCTGGGAGTCGTTAACTTCCTCTGCAACTTCTATTTTTCCTCACTCACACTCTGTGATCAAGCAATAGACATCGTGGAATAGAAATTAACTTCTTGATCATCTTCATTCAATAGTTTTCTACTAAACAATTACATTTACAGCACACTCAAGGGCAAAGAAAACAAAATGTGGCGAAAACAGTAGTATTGTAATATCTGCATGTTTACAAATTATTCTACACTGCAAAAACTAAACTCAAACCAGATTAAATATATCAAATCATGTGCCTGTTGTTTGTCCACCAAGATATTTCTTGCCAGTCTGTGTGTAAAAATATTTTACGTTCTTCAGCCATTTCTTCCTTTAATAGCCTACAGTAGGATAACTTACTAAGATGTTATATAAGTTTTTAGTCATCTGTTTTTTAGGCTGACTGTTTAGTCAACATTTCCTGTTCTATTATCAGATAATTGTGTCAAAATTAGGTATGATATTTGTCATTTATGTACTTGTTTTTTTGTTAGTTTTTTAAAGCATTAGTTATGGACGATAGATTATTTTAATCATTTTGAGAATTCTTAATGATGCAATGGTTATTGCATCTTCAAATGATGCACACTCCTTGAAGGCCAACAAGACATCAGCGAGGGGAAGCTGAGCTACCTTAATGCAGACCACTATTGCGCAACTCTTCACCACAGCATTATTCTGCTGACTATAGAAACAAGAGTTCAGCATGAAGAAAACACATGCACACAACTCCACACAAGGTCACAGTCGCAACCACAGAACTGTGTGCTCGCCACAACAACATGCCACCTCACTGGGTCACATTAAAGGATACAGTTATGACCAATGCATATGGCACATAAATTAAGTAGGGCAGGTGTCCCAGGTAGCACAATCAGACAAAGCAGCAGCAACAACCAGGGCAGAATCCAAACTGGCAAACATCCTTGCAGTCGCCTCTTTGTCAAGTGACGGCACTGCGCTGTAAACAAGGCCAGATGAATGGCAGCATAGCCACAGATCCGGCTGGCCTGAAGACTGAAGACAAATATGACCAACGTGTAAATAAGAGGTAATACTGTCATTGTCAGGGTGGAGAGGGCCAGGTAGGCGACTGTGCCCCAGTGACGCTCCTGACATGGTCCGAACAGCAGCACTAGAGTAACGCTGACAAGCAGAGAGGGCAAATCGTCATGATTGAGAGCGTACAGGAACACGTCTGGGAGACACAAGGGTTGTGATATAATTAACAGCGATGTTTGCAATGCATAAAGTAACTATTCAGTACGAAAGGATACCTCTGAAACGTGGGAATTCTCCACCTGGACCTAAACTGAGACCTGCTTGTGGACCAGCAGCATACACCAGCAAGATTAGCGCCACCAGCAGGGTTGTTCCTAGAAAGAATCCGGGGCGATCTGATCCGAACCATACTGAAAATACACGATATCGCATGACCTAAATGACTTGTTTGTCTTTGTTTTTTGCGTTACGCGGGTGCAGTGATCTGGGGTGAAGTGGCCATTATGTCGTTTTTGATCGCGGATGAAGTCTGCTGTATCATAAAACGTATTAGCAGTTAAATTGTTTGCTCTTGTATAGTCTCCACGCGTTGATAAGATTTCAAAAATGATGAACATTAATACGTGGGTTTAGCGTCCTGTTTTGTTTTGAATGTGATTACTTCCGCATGACGTCATGTAACGCGCTTCTTCACTAGCCGTTAACAGAGTTTAATACTGCCACCTATTGGACATACTGAGACGTTCAGGGTAACACAAGTTGCATTTGATTTGCTATATACTGTACTGTATTGTTCAACAAACTTCAATTAAACACTCCTTTAAAGATTGTCATATCACAACAGATTGATCATGTTTTGCTTCTGACTATCTGAAAATGTAATTCAGCTGCTGCTCAGTGTAGGGTTGGAATTATTCTCGTGGGATATATGGCTGTGGACCACCCCAAAATCCTGAAATCTCATATAGTATTTGACTCATTGCCTTAAACAAAAAGCTGTGATATATTTTCCAAGATAATTATAGTATACAACAATAAGCAATGGGGTAGATGCCACGGACTTCTGACTTCCATGTTTCACACATCAGCGTAGTTTCCGGCCACTGATGGCCGCGTTCCAACACTCGTACCCCCATCCTTGCTCCCCCAACCGCGCTCCCGCCGATCTCAAGTCTCTGAAATGAAATACACACTCGCACCCGTCAACGGGAACGCACAACCGAGGGGCACAAAGGTGGAAGCGCAAAAACTGGGATGCGGCCCACACGTTGCAAACAGGAAACGGAAACAAAGTCGATGCGTGAAAACCAGGAAGTCGTAAGTCCCACTTCCTCCGTAGCATATGCCTCATTGCTTGATGGATTGGTTTTATTTTAGCATGTTTAATAATTTAAAGTTGCCTTTAAGCCAGATGTAATATTGTCTTTTGGCAGTTCCTAATTCACAGAATACAATCCAAGAAAACAGACACTCAAATTCAAAACAACTATTACCATGAAAAATTTCAATACAATTATCAATAACTATTTGCATTTCGTCGGCCGCAGGACTGTCTGCAAGGAGAAAAGTGCTAAAAAGCACTCTACAGTGAGGCAAGAGATGATTAGATGGAACAAAAAACACTTGAACCAATCTGTCTATATGTGTGTTGCTCGCCAACAGACGGTCTAATGGCTTTTTGGAAGACCGCTGTGACTGTAACTGATAGTCATGCACGCTGTGATCGTGACATCTTCTGGCAACTTCAATACTGATCAAAGGAGACCATCTCATCTAGTAACATTTGAGGCAGGGGTCACAAACTCAATTCACACGGGGGCCGCCCGATATGGTCCGGGTGTGTAGAGGCTGCATCAGGTATTCCACAAACAAACAAACAAACAAACAAACAAGCTTTCATAAAAAGTACAACTAATCCAATCGATTAAGCTTTATTAATAACAATTCTGAACATGAACCATGAACCATTCTTTACATTTTTGATTTGTTGAGCCCTTTCTTTGTGTATTCAAGATGTGAGTCTGCCCCTATGCAAAAAAAATAAATAAAATGGCTGTTGTCGTTGCCAACATTTCTCTTCACGGCAGGTTTTGAAAAATACATGACTGGGACTGTGTGACAAGATAACTTTTTATTTCCCTTGTCACTTCAGAATTACATTTTGCAGAAAGCTGTCATGAGCAATGGTGCCCCATAAGTGATTTAAACACACACACAACACGCCCAATGTGGTGGCCACACTGACATTAAACTTTTGTGTTAATTCATGCATCGCAAAATATCATCATGTGGGCCGCAAATGGCTCCCGAGCTGCTACTTTGATACAGCGTCTTCCTTCTCATCTGGATAAATAAAGGTTAAAAAGGAGAAAAACAGTAAAGCAATTTCTTCAAATGTGGTTCTTCTGTTGATATTTTGTTCCTGTCTTATGTCTGCTTGACGTAAGTGAAAATGAGGGCTTACCCTCAATAAAAAAACTAAAAAACTAAACTAAAATATATAAATATAAATATTAATAATATAAATGATAAAATAATAAAATAAAATAAATAATAAAAAAAATCGAAAAGCGAAATTAATGTAAAGTTCAGTAATGTAACGGTGTTGTTGTTTTCTACCTTTTGGTAAGAAGGATCCAGTAAAGCGAACGCCGTTACGAACTGTGAATTCATTTTCGTACAAATACATAAACTAAAGCTCACGAGGACTGTTATCGTCACATACAAAAAAGACTTTCGAAAAACACCACTGTAGTAGTTGTGTTAGTGGGTCAAACAAAGTATCGCGTTATTTGAAACGATGAGTCTGTTATCTCGCGATATTTCCTGGTTGTTGCGCACTCAAAGGCGTCTCTCCCACAATCAACTTGGTCCAGTCGTCTCTTACAAGAAATACAAAATGGCGTCGGCTCCTGGTAAGTACAGATTTCGGAAGATTTTCTTTACATCGAGTCTGCAATGTTCAATCATATGCTAATACTCGAGTGTTTTACTTATTATAAAGAGAATGCGACCATAGAATTCGGTTTTTTTTTTAGCATTTTGAAGCGAATATCCGTTGCAGCGAATTGGCGCCTGGCACAAGGCCTAACGTAATTCATCGACGTACGTCGCCTTTTCTATTTTAAATCCCATCCTCTTCATTTAGACGAGCCTTTCTGGTTTTTAATGTCAGGATTCATAACGTGTCGAGTTCCATGTATCGTTTGCTTAGCTGTGTGATTGTTGAACCTTCGCCATTCATGGCCCGCGATTGAATGGCGCTCAAACCGCGGGCCGGTTAAACGTGATGTTAGCATTAACGTATTAGCATTTTGGCTAGTAGAGCTTCAAATCTTACCAATGGTACTTTTTCCTTTATTTTACTTTATACAGATTACAGCTCCTACAACCAGTCCGCTTCTCAACCGGGGTAAGTGTTCAACTAACAGACTGTAATTATTACTCCGTGTCGAATTACTCTGAAGCTGCGGCGTCTTCATTGTTAAGCGACCACATGTGCTTTACGAGTACACTATAGTCGCCGTTCTGCGTTCTTTCCCAGACAGTTCTTGAATTTGCCTTCTTTGCAGGTATGCATCCTATGCTGCTCCGGCCACACAAGCTTATGGACAATCTGCCCAGGTAGATGATTGTATGCCTAGTGCCTACGTTCTCGAATGTCCAAAAATGCTTTATTAATTGATGCATGACTAGGTACTTAATTCAACCCGTGAGGGAAATAGACGAAACTATATCCACACCCATAGACACAAACAACAAAATATGAACGCAGTATTGCGGGGGAATTAAGAAATGCATCAACAAAAAGATCGAATGTTTTAAGTATCAAGCGGATATTTTGCCATGTCCAACAACTTGTCATATAGCACTATTTTGCTGTGAATCGCTCAACAAATACAAATACAAGTACAAATTTTGCACCAGTGAATGTGTACTAGCTTATGGTATAATGATTAAGGGGGGGGGGGTCCACAATTTTTGGACAGCAGCCTATACCAGTCCTGGAGGGACACACCTGAAGCTCATCAGCAAGTTCTGCCTAAGCCTGATAACGACCTTGTTCATTGGAACGGATGTTGGAGAAGGGAAACATCCAAAACCTGCAGGACTCCGGCCCTCGAGGACCGACCAATGGCCTATATATTCAGAGGGTTATGGTTTAGATTAGGCTGTTAACACCTATAACGGTCTATGCTTTGACGGTTACAGTTAGGCTGGTATTACTGCTAGCAGTCTACCTTTGGTGGCAAAACAAATTGAAAACTTAGGAAAGTCACAGAAGGGGGTGAAGCGAGGCAGGCCCAGTGCGTGACTTGGTCCGATTGACCAATCAGAGCTGTTGTTCACAGCCAAATAGTGCTGGCGGGAGGGTTGCCGGTCACGGCAAAATACCCACTGCCTTTTATAAGTAATTGTCTACTTATGTCACAGACATAGGAAATATTGGCAGCGACTATATATAATGATACGCTAAATGAGTAATTCAATCAGCCAATAGAGTCCAAGTGCTGTCTATGATTCCACCGTGGTTTAATTTTGCTTTGAATTCAGCAGGCAGGTTATGGCCAGCAAAGTTATGGATCATATGCCCAGCCCGCTGCGGCTGCTGCTGACAACGCGTACACCCAGGCAACCCCTGCTGCTGGAAGTTACGCTCAACAGCAGCCACCACAACAATACAGCTCCTCCTATGGCCAGCCAGCGCAAGGTATGGGAACAGTAGATAAGTTGACATTGGGCTCTGGACAGAATTAGTGGGTCACCAAACCCCGAGTTGTTTGATGTGATTTACTCCTACCCTATTAGATTTTTATTTTGTCTTATGTGCTCCTCAGCTGGCTATCCCGCTGCCCAGTCGACAGCTCATGGTTACACCCAGTCCTCCCAGGCTTATGGAGCACAGGCTTATGATGGTGCTCCTGCTGCTGCTGCCGCCGCTGCTGCTCCAGCTGCATCCCAGTCTTACGGTTCTCAACCTGGCTATACTGCTCAGTCTGCATATCCTGCTTATGGTCAGCAGCCAGCTCCTGCTGCACCACAGAGGTGTGTACCCATTTACAAGTCTATCTTGATACTACAAATTTGGCAAAGGTTTTGCTGCATTGGTTTTTGTTTCTTATTAGTTACAGTGCGAACAGCCAGCCTGCTGGTTACAACCAAAGCAGCTACTCCCAACAGGCAGGATATGGCCAGCAACAGTCTGGCTACCAGGCCCAGCAGACCGGCTACAGCCAGCCGCAGAGTGGGTACCAGCAGCAAGCCCAGCAGCAGGCCCCTCCTTCTTATCCACCCCAGGCTGCAGGCTCCTATGGGCAGTCCCCAGCCAGCCAATATGGCCAGCAAGGTGGACCACCCAGCTATCAGTCCAACCATTACAGTAAGCTTGCTTCCTGTTGTTGTACTCCCGTGTCATATACATCAATTGAACAAAAAAAACACATTCTGATGGAGTTATTGTTTATAGATAATTACAGGCAGGATGGTCAAGGAGGAGGCTCTGGCTACTCAGAATCTTCAAGGTACTCTGAGGGCAGGGGCCGTGACGGTTTTGACAGAGGTGGAATGATGCATCGTGGCCGTGGCGGCATGGGTCGTGGTATGGGGTAAGTGTGTTTCTTACGCACATGACTGACTGACTTTGTATTTTGACTCTGCAGGTGATTATGGCCACCTAGGGCAGGGCTGAGGCAAATAAAGTGCTGAAAATGATGACCAGTGTACTTTTTCGGTTACCAAGATTAGATTTGTTTTTTCTTATTGAATTGTTACTGGCCAACAAAGCTAGTGTTTTGCACCATTGTTTCTCTCAGCCCTGCCACTAAATTGCCTTGGTAAGTGAATATTTTCTACTTTCTATCAATATAATTTGGGGCCTGTGCATAACGTAGGAAGAGGCAGGTTTACTTTTAAGGTCAGTTGAAGGATTTGAATAGCGATGGCTTATTGTAAATCAGATTTTAGTACAAACGCTGGGAAAAAAGAGATGGGTGGAGTTTACCAATATTCACATATCTCTGAATTCAGTTGGATTTCAACACACAGATTCACAATTCAGTATTTTAGTGGTGTACTGTATGGATAGTGGTAAGAGCCCTTAATTTTGTACTGTTTAATAAAAATTATTATAAATGACAAATTTGCGATTTTTAGATACGTTTGGTGTTTACGGTATACCATCAGGTTGGAGTGACTGGATTTTGCAAATTGGTACACGACTTCATTAAATTTGATCTGATGTACTAAAATATACAGAAGGTTGTCATTTAACATCCTTCCCACCTCAATTGTTTGCCCTTTGCATAAACAAGGCTCGCTTTGGTGTTTGGTTGTTGTCTTTTTGCATGCAGTGTTTATCCTTTCCCTAAGTGGCTAATTAATGCCAACAATGGAAGGGTAAAGGTACTCGTGGTACTGAAATTCATGATTCTAAAGGCGAGTGAAATGAAAGGGGCACAAAGATTCCTGGTCTTCTACAAAAAAAAATTGTGGCAAACCATTGATTTGACCATGTTTTTTCCATTGTAAATATTCCAAACAAGTACTCTAGGTCGTGGTAAGGACTAGAGCTGGGCGATAATTCAATATCAGTATGTGTCATGATAGACGGGTGATGATTATCAATAGAAAATACGTTCAATTATATTTGGAAAAAATTGGTAACCCCCAGTCTTGAACTGCAAGGCATTCTATGGGTTGCATGCAGGCAAAGGTATGGCGTTAAATTTGTGGCACAGTTACAAGAAAAAATAAATGTTGAGCCCAAAGCATGTTTAATGCACAAGAACTTTTTTTCTGGGTGCTTGCCTACTGTACCTGAGGAAACTGTTGCGAAGAACATGTACACACGAGCGTGTCGCACACGTGCACTGACTGAACGTGTGCCTTAACTTTAACAGAAATGACCAGTTGCCTCAGTGTACAACTTGTGAGAAGATTTATATTGTGCAACTGCCAACTAACATGACGAAAAACACCACTGGACAGATTCATGATGTAGAAGTAAAGGTGTTCCCTGTCTGACATGCTTGTAACTGTGCTAACCGGCTCCTGCCCTTAGTGTTGCACATAATCCTCAATCAGGTAAGTGAAATGATAAAATAAGTCTTCCAACAATGACCCCGCTAACAAGTTAAGTTTACACCCAAAATGGTGGGGGGCGGCTGAAATGAATTTTTTTTAATTTTTTTTATGCCACCTTTTAATGGAGGTTAATCTAAGTGTATCAACGCTACTGCTTTAGGGGTAGTATCTTTCCATTATACACATTTATGGCAAGGCCGGGGAAGCATGGATGTAAACATTACACAAGATCACATTGTACACAACAGTGTACTTGAAAAAGAGTTTTTCTATCTGATATTTTGAATGGTATTTTTTCTTTGGGTAGTTTTCTTTAACCCGTTCAATACTTCTATTTTGACTTGGTAAAAAAAAAAAGTATCTATCAACTGTTATGGAATACTACCCTGTGTTAAACTTTTCATCTACATGATCGCCCAGCTCTAGTAAGGATGCACAAATTTACACATTTTATGAATTTAAAAGCCCATACCGGTTTTATCCCATGCATTGATATTGTGTTTAATCACATTATACCAGGAATACATTTTTGTTGAGATAAAACATGCAAATGCACTCTGAGTGATGGGATTCTCAATGGGAAAACATCTTTGTGTGGTCGTTAGGGTTTTGGTAGAAAATGGTTTTAAAAAATGAGGCTGATGCAAAATGCCATTTGGTTTTTGCTCTTTGGCCCATTTTATACTTGGTGTGCCTGTTTGTATGCATAATGTGAATGGGTAGTTGGTTTGACCTAAGCAATAATAAACTTGTCAACCCATATTTAGATGTTCCTGAGTTTAATTTCTATTAATATAGATTTGATTTTGGAGTGGGCTGTTGTTTGAAAACCAATGCTTTGAGAGAGAAAAAGGTCCAGGCGCCGTTCGAAGTCATTGAGGTACAAGTTTTTTTTGTTTTTGTTTTTCTGGTGGGGTAAACAAAGGTACTTTCTTTGTCACATGTACACAATTACTTGTAGAGCAAATGCAATTGCTTCAACTCAAGCGCTTTGCTGTTCATGGTTACCCCTTTTCAATGCCATTCATGGTATGGTGTTTACGTATGACTATTACACAGGAGTGCTTACTTTTTGGTAAAGGAAGAATTAAGTGAATTTGTGTGATGGGTTGCCAATGATGCAGAATTAATCAATAAGATGTAGACTAAGAATTTTAGAATTGCACAGAGGTTTTAGGGGGGAGGTGGGCTGTTCACAATGTCATTTTGAAATGTTTAAAACTGTATTTTGTGTTACTGTTTGATCACATTGAGAACTTTTTAACATGCTTTGTCACATTTATACCGTACAGGTAACAGAGCCATTTAAAAGCATCATTTCTCTAGAAATATCTGTACTCAGTGCAGAGGCGCCAACATAAAGCCCCGCAGGAGGGATCTTAAACAGATTGGGGGTCTGCCTTATTTTCCAACAACTGAGGATGGTGGTCTTTCTGAGCCTGATGGGTGTTTTATTTTGTATTTTATTTTGAAGACATGCACAAGTGTTTTAAAAATCAATGGTTATTTTTGTAAAATGTGTACTGTTTGCATTTTTTTTTGCTACATAACATTTACTGTATGTTTATTGTATGCATTGGTTGTGTACTTTCAGATGCATTGTCCTGTTTAAAAAAATAGATATATCTGAATCATCTGTAACACAACTAGAGTCTAATGTTAAACACAAATGGTATATTTGTCAATGCATCTGAAATAATTTTACAAATGTTTAGCTTATGTCACATTCTTTTCGAACACAACTGTTATCACCAAGTTACTAATATTAACAAATATCCCCTCAGTTACTCTGTATAACAAAAAATTGGGGATTTAACTTTGCTGTTGGCCTCGATGGAATGTTTTTGATTCCCTCAATCAAGCCACTTTGCTCGAGCCATGGATGTGGCTGTAAAAGGGAAATGGTCTTCATATCTTCATTTATTCCCCCATAGCAGCGCTGGAGACAGAGGTGGCTTCAGTAAGCCTGGTGGTAAGTTAACGAGAATTACACTGGTTAGTCCTTTACAAGCCTTAATAACATGCAACTACGTTTTGAGTATTCATTTTGCTATCTTGGTATGGAATGTCAATTGTATGAACATGCCCAAATTAGGGGAAATTTGTCCAATGCCTGAGACCATTTTCAGAGGTTTTTGGTGTAATTCAACCATCGCTTATGGTTTGACCAGTTTCCAAAGGTTAATGGGGGGGAGGGGGGGGTATCCACTCGTGACCGGGTTGACTTTCAAAAACAAGCTCATATCTTAAATGGTTTTTGGGAAGCATTTATTGGTCTAAGAGGCTTTTCAAACAACACAAAATTATTGTTCATGGGATCGGAGGTATTTTACTTTTCCAATCGTGTGTACGCTATGATGGTTAGCATGGCCCTACAGTGTCTTAACGAAGTCTGAACTGTTTTGTAGCGCTCGTCGGGTGTTGTATGCAGAATTTGAGGAGCTTGTGCTGACTTTTTTTCTCTCCCTCCCCTCCCCTCCATTTCTTTCGGCCCCGACTCACTGGACCTCAGGACACATGGGCGGCGAAGAGCGTGAGATGGGTGAGTTAAATTTGAGCATATTAAACTTGAGCGGTCTGAACATTTATTTGATGATGATCTTTGTTAAAATTGTTCTTTTGCTTCTCTTAGGACGACCTGAAGAGCAAGACGAATCTGAGAACTGTGCTATCTACATCACTGGCTTGACCGAAAAGGCCAACATTGACGAGATGGCTGAATTCTTTAAAGAAGTCGGCCCAATTAGAGTAAGAATAAGTCTGGAAGACTTGGAACCAAAAAATTGCAGGCTAACTGCTCTTTTTCCACCCCCCCTCCAGTTCAATCGCAGGCTCAACCAGCTTGCCATTAACATCTACACTGACAAGGATTCAGGAAAGCCCAAAGGGGATGCCACCCTCTCCTATGAGGAGCATGTCTACGCCAAAGCTGCTGTGGAACAATTTGATGGTACAAGAGCCTCTTTATTTGTGAATGTGTCACGTGTAAAATGGAAATGGTTATCTTTATTGTCAAACTCGCAGGTAAGGAGTTTCAGAGCCGCAGGCTCAAGGTGTCAATGGCACGCCGTAAAACCCAGATGCCCATGCGTGATGGCATGATGGGCCGAGGAGGTACGTCTCCTGGACGCCATAATTTTTCACATGATCAACTTTATGGTGCCTTTTTGTAATTGTATAAAATACTACATTAGGTATGATGGGCCGCGGAGGCGAGCGTGGTGGGTTCATGCCCCGAGGTGGCCCACGCGGCATGGGCCGAGGTGGACCCACAGGAGCCAACATGCAACAGAGGGCCGGGGACTGGGAGTGTCCTAATCCGTATGTATTTGGTTATGTTTTTATCTCACGAGTACAATGTGAACAGCGCTTGATTTAATATGTACTTCGCTTCCAGCGGTTGTGGCAACCAAAACTTTGCCTGGAGGATGGAGTGCAATCAGTGCAAAGCTCCCAAACCAGAGGGCATGGGCGGTGGGCCTCCATTTCCCCCTGGTGGTGAAAGAGGCAGAGGTGGAATGGGAATGCGAGGAGGCAGAGGCATGGACCGCGGCGGGCCCTCGGGTGGTCCCGGAGGTTTCCGAGGGGGCTGGGGAGGCGACCGTGGTGGATTCAGGGGAGGCGACCGTGGAGGATTCAGGGGCCGTGGCGGCATGGATAGAGGCGGTTTCCGTGGTTCCGGCCGTGGAGGACCACCCAGAGGAAGGGGGATGGGCCCACCTGGTGGCAAGATGGATATGAGGTACACAAACAGCCAAAATGGTCAATAGTTTGTAGTGCCAAATTGTCTGAGAGCCTGTAAGGCGTTGTGACACCACTTGATGATTGTTGCTCTCTTTTAGGGACCATCGCCAGGAGCGCAGAGAGAGACCATATTGAAGTTCTTCTTAAACCTTCCCTTTATGGGAGTTATTTTTGTTATTTTTTAAGATGAGCATTTTTAATTTATGGCTCTATTATTGTCACCTTATTAAAATAATGGCCTAAGTTGTATTTTTACATGATGCTGGCCACCACTAAGATTGGCAACAGCCTTTAAACATAATTCGTTTCTACCCCCTGTAATAAAAATGAATAATCAGCGTTTGTTTCCATTTGTGTTTTCTGGGAGTGAAAAAGCCAGACCATTATTTTAGGAAGGTGACTATATTGAATTAGCTAACTGCTCTGAAACATCCTGTGCAGTTTACACTTCCATTTTTACTTTGTTCTAGTTTGTTCATATGCCACCTTGTTACGTGCATGTCTTTTATAAAATGCAGCCTAGTTTGTCATTGTATCAAGTCAACGCAGTATGTGTTGTATGTTTGCCTGCCCCTTTTCCTTTGAAAAAATGTTCTGGGGAATAAACCTTTTATTGATCTGTATTGTTGTTGTTTTTCTTTGAATTAAACTTGCATGTGCAGAATATAACAAGTGAAACTAGTCAGTCAACTGCAAGACGTACCAAACAAAATAAATGTGATCTTTGGCATAGAGGTGTATTTCATAGTACCTGTTAATTTGTTGCATGTTTTAATTAAGTGTCGTCAAATTGTTTTTATTTATTTATTTTATTAACATTTTGGCTGCTGTCCAACTCTAGGGTTTAATCATACGAAAAAGTGGCGAAGTTTGTAGGAAAGCGTGACTTGTTCAGAAAGCAATAATGTTAACACTTACCTGCTTGAATCCCACTATTCTTTGATGTGGAGCACATGAAATGTTTATCTGCAAACACAAATTCCAAATAGTTTTTGTTGTTTGCAATAACCTAGACTAGTCCCACAAACCCTTCCACTCTTTCATGTTTACTGTGGCTAACGGGAAGTAGTTCTCAATGACTGATTAATGAACTTCTACACACTTTACTGACAGAAGCTGATTCATTCAGGCCCAGAAAATGATCTCATCACCATTGCAACCCCCCTCCCCTCATTCTCTTTCGTTCTTGAACAGACACATCCCTCTTGTTTTAAATCAAAACAAGCCCTCCTCCTTGGCAGTGGGTGTTGCTTAAGTTTAAACTGTCACAAATCACGAGAACTCACAAGATGCTTCAATGGAGAAGAGACATAAAATTTAAATGTAGTTCCAGTTTATTTTGAACCTATTTTCATTGTTGGTGCGTAGAAGGTTCAATATTACACCCAGATTGCTGAAAGCATCGGAGCTTAAATCTTGTTGGCAGTTTACTGCCATGTGTTCTTGCCATTTTGGTCGTAAAGTCAACCAACCACTCTTTTTGTTTACAGACTCTCCTTAAGGCCTCAAGCAGGTTATGTTTTTGCTGAAACCTAATAACCAGGTTTGTTGCCCTAACTGTTGAACACTTTTTTATTTCTGGAGAAAATTGCCGTGTTGCAAATATACAACACAGTGGATCATATGGATGCAAATGAACTACTTAAATGTGTTGACTAAACACAGTTGACTGGCTGCTCAGACATTCAAACATCGGCTGTTAAAATGCTCTAACAATGTGTAAGTGTGTCAGTCCTCAATATTAAACACACACACAAGACTGATAAAGCTCCACTGACGAAGCACTATCCAACCGTTATTGAAGGTCATGCAGCTTGAGGAGAATTGCATCAGGATGACAGTCCCATGATCTTAAGAGGCCTCAGTCGCAGACTGTTCATAAGAAGCCACACAAAGACTTCATTATAGCGAAAATAAAACCACAGTATTTAAAAATATTTTGCTCATATTGTCAGATTTGGTAGTTCTGGTTTCGAACCTCTGCTTTGGCCTTCTTGTGTGGTGGTTGCATGTTTTCTCTTGATACTTCCGTCCACATTCCAAAAACTTGCCTGTTAACTGAAAACTAAATTCTCTATGCTGTTATGTCTTGTGAGTGGTTGTCAACCTGTCCAGGCCTGTCTTCTAAACTCAGATGGGATAGGTGTCAGCTCGTACAAGTCATACAGAAAATGGATGAATAAATCAAATGTCTCCTAAAAGTCAATATTTGCAAATTGCAATGTTCACCCTTCTTCAGTACTTTACATTTTCTGTACAGTTAACAGCACGCCACAGCTGTATAGAAGCAATATGAAACTAGTCTTCACACATGTTATACATTACAGCAATGCTTTTGATTGTAAAAGCCACAATGCAGTGCAGCTAGCTTGTGGCTAATTCGGTGAAATAAATCTATTTGCTCATTGAAAAGCATTGGATTTTGGTTTGTGGTAACCCAATTAGATTTTTTTGAGGATTATTTTGATTTTAAAATGTGATGAGATGTTATTTAATATAACAATCTGTGGTTTGTATGATATAGTTACAGGCAAAAGCAATATAATCTGCCATTTGTTTTCACCGTATCGCATTGAGGAAGTATATAAAAATGCCCTGATGTTTGGAATTGTCAATAGCCGACTTTTAATAAAAAATATGTTTCAATACAGACTACAGGTGGTTTGTTAAGATGTCTGTTAATAACAATTTGAAGTGTGCATGCAGTTACTTTCCGAACATCGCCTGTTGTAGGCTAGGCCTACAAATATTTGAGTGATTTTTCAAAAGCGCCCCCTAAGGACAATGAACAGCATTGGTGATGACGTCAGCCTGCTTGTCTTTGAAGATAAAACGTTTTGTCTTTTATCGCTATCATCTTGAAGGATTTGCGGGAAAAGTCAAAACCGTAGTTCAGTTCAGTTGACACGTTTTCATCTGCAAGGAGTCACACATTTTGTTCTTTGAATGGGACCAGGCAGACAAGGCGTTAAAATGTAAGTTATTTTACTTGATCTCATCTGTTTGTGTCTAAAAGTAATTAGAAGTTGTTGCAAGGCTTCTATTGGTTGACGCATATCCCGGTTACTATGGGGTTAAGTTCTTCTCCTCCTTCTTCCCCAGTTGATCCACATAATGGGATGTGCCACCGCGTCGCTCCGCTGCTTTAAGCCCCGCGGCAGGTCAACATATTGAAGGCGGGAGGCGGCGCGACATGGACCGAGTCTCTCCGTGGCGGTGCGTAGGCTCGCTACCGCTCAGAGGTCGTGATTTTACCTTGGAGAAGACACACACACGGCCACACGTGGATGTTTGCGGGCCGGGAGCACACGGCGGCCAGGGGGCGCGTTAACTGCCGTGAACAAGAAAACGGGCTTCGCTCGCTGAAAGCCATCTGGAACACGCATCCACGCGCCACGGCCACTCCGCATTCCGCTATGCCCGTGACAGCGGCACAAAGCCCGGCCTCCGCTTGCCGCACATGCACGCTGGCATGGGTGCGTCCACAAGCTTACTGCGCGTTATTTTGCAGATGAGGATTTGGAGCGCGGTTGCGCAATGAGGAGACCTTGAATCAAGTAAGACTTTTATTGATACATAATCCGACAATATGGCCGATCAGAGCAACATCCAGTCCGCCGCCTCCAAGAGCATCCGGCCCTTTAAATCCAGCGAAGAATACCTGTACGCTATGAAGGAGGACCTGGCGGAATGGCTGAACACCCTCTACGACCTGGACCTGAGCGCAGACACCTTCATGGATGGCCTAGAGACCGGCTGCGCCCTGTGTCGGCACGCCAACAACGTCAACCGAGCCGCCCAAGACTTCCAACTGGAATACCCCGAGGCGGCCCAGTCCATGAAGCTGCCCCGCAAAGACGTTGTCTTCCAGTCCCGCAACGTCAGCGCGGGCTCTTTCCTGGCTCGCGACAACGTGTCCAATTTCATCAGCTGGTGTCGGCGGGAGCTTTGCATCAAGGACGTGCTCATGTTCGAGACCAACGACCTGGTGGAGAGATGCAACGAGAAGAATTTCGTCCTGTGCTTGCTCGAGGTGGCGCGTCGCGGCGCCAAGTTCGGCATGCTGGCCCCCATGCTCATCCAGCTGGAGGAGGAGATCGAAGAGGAGATCCGAGACCAGCAGGGGTCCCTGCAGATGGACCCCGGGGAGCCCGAGGTGCAAAGCCCACCCAGCAGGTGCTTCGGACGCAGGGAAAGCAACCACATCTTGGAGGACGAGCCTGAGCCGGAACCTTTCGTGTGGCCCCAGAAGAGAGTTTTGTGTGACATGAGGAATTTGGACGAGTTGGTAAGTCGTTTTTAAATCTTTCATTTATTGGCCCTCACACTTTCACAAATATTTTGAATATGCTTAGCATCAACTACAACGTTTGTACTGTATTTGGTAATATTTACTATATCCTGAGGTAACTAAGAACATAAATCAACATCTCATATCGTTAACCTCTTTAATTAATCTTCATAATGAAAAGCGTCACACTCTTGTTCATCTGCACTTGACACTGGCAACACATTTGGTGTCATCGTGGAAACGGTTGAAAGCTTTTCCTCTCTCCTTCTCCAGTCAACTGGGACAACGCCGCTTTATTCTGCTAACAACGTGTCCACAAGCTTTGTTTTGCTATTTGTTACCCACTTGCTGTATCAAGCCTCCACACGTACAAAGATGGGCTCGTCCTTTGAATGAGAAGGGAGGGGGAGCAGGCAAAACGATCCCGATAAACTAAACATTTTGATGTGTTTTTTTTAATAGAGCTGAATGATCATGGAGAATGTTCTCATTAAGATTTTTCTCCCTCAAAATTGTGATTGTGGTTTGCATCTTTTTAGTACTAGTAAGTGGACAATTCAGTGCACTAGTAAGATATCAAATGGATGTTCAAATGGCTTGCCATACAACAGGTGTGTCAACCTTTGCCCACCATATTGTAGTTATGTATTCCCACAGAGGCCTATTATGACAGTGAAAACCATATCAATGTAGAATTACCTCATATCAGCTCAGCTTATCACTGATATAAACTGAATTCAGAAGATGTGTGTAAAACAGTCTCAAGTGTGCTGTTGATGTTAAGTGATATGGGTGGGGGCGTGCGGGGGGGTTTTAAGTGAAGAAAAATGACAATTTTGGCAAAGAATTTCTGTAAAAATGAATGTATGCATGTAGCAAAAAAACCTAAGTACACACACTTTATTTACTTATCTTGGGGGGGGGGGGCAATAAAGTAATCGGCTCTGACTCAGTGGTGCACAAGTTCATTAAAATATTGCTCATCTTGATTGACACTGTCACTTCCCAGTCTTTATTACAATATTATTCTCCAGTATAGACACATTAAATCTGTCCGTTTGCTGAAATTCCACCGCACAAACCAACGTATCCTTGCCCCTCACGAGGAGTAAACACATGATTTGTTTTGTCTTCTGACGTCGACACAACATTCGACATACCTAATGAGAGCGAAAGCAAAAACAACACCAGAAATGCTGTTTTTATTCTTTATTTTAATTGGCCCAGTCAGAAACGATGTCACATACATTGTAGAGCTAATACAATGCCTTGCTAAACATATGCGACTGACTGCTCCTATAGTTTTTAATCTTGTGTGAGGTATAGTAAAAACAAAAAGAAAGAAAAAAACCCGTACCTTTTGTTTAGCAGAACACATTGCAAGGTTACTCCTTGTCAAGGGCAGATGAAAAAAAAGATCAAATGTGATGGAATTTCATCTGTGGAAATGATCATGAGATGATATCAGTGTACGTAAGGTTGTGTCCAGTGGGTGTTGCCACACTAAGAAACATGCGACAACAGGAGCGTATCCAAACACTTGAAGTTAGCATGTCAGTGTTTTTTGTGTTAGGGTCGTGTGAGAGGCGCATTGCATTCCTTGACGGCTAAACTCCCACAAGACAGATGTGGTCAAAAGTGTCAAGGCAGCCTTTTTAGTGGTCTCTGCTGTATGTAATACAAACGCACAAATCGGGAAGTTTGTGTGTTTTTGTTTCCCTGTCGTGGATGTGTAATTGTTTGCTTCGATTACATTTCCCTTCCTGTCATTGTGGTTAAACCTGTTGACCTCTTCCCGGGGGGCACGCGTGTGAGATAGGCAAAGATCTCGTTAGGGGCGAAAGCTAACGAGCGGGGCAGGCAGCGCGGCAGCAGCACACGCTTGAGGGTGAAGTTGATGTTAGCACATTGATGAGCTGAACAATGTGGCTCTTTGACACTAAAACGATGACAGCACAGAGAAGAGAGTTTGAGGGAAGAAGGAGGGGGGTTCCGCAGTCATGTCGGTCAGACAGCAGAGCAGAGCAGAGCGCTTCATGACGTGGCCTCTGCGGACAGACTTTGTGAGCTGGTGGAGGAGGATGTGTCCAGACTGTGTACACACTCATATGACTGAGGATTATACAACTACATGCTTAGGACAAAAGGTGTCTGTCTTTCTTTTTTTGTTATTCAGACAGAGAGACATTTTGGGGATGTGGAAGTGTTTGGCTTGAGCCGCCCCTTTCACAGAAGCACACATTGGTGTTTTCCTACTTGAGGTGGTTTATTTGGAACTTGTGTGTGGACAAAAATAAGCAGTCCTAGCTAAAGCGGGTGCATGATATTGCTAAGGGTGGAATGGTACAGGTAGTAGTGTTAATTCTATCCGCCATTTTTACATTTATTGTCAGTTTTAGTCCCGTTTCAATCGCGCTTGTTAGTTTTTTATCATCCCATTTTTATTTAGTCCATTTTTAAATCTAACATCTAGCATTTTAGTCTTTATTTAAGTCAAAGAAAACATAATTGTATTCATCTAGTTTTAGTCAACAAAAACTGTCAATGTTTTAGTCTAGTTTTAGTCAGGACAATCATTTTGCCCCTGTATATAGTTATTTTTTTTATCAGCAAATTATGTTGAACATTTCACATCAAATTTTCTCTCATCTTTTTGATGAAAAACAACTTGACACACAATTACAATATATCAACAAGTGGCTACTATGGCTATGAGCTAGTAAATTAGCCAGCACTAGTTAGCGGTCGGATTAACATTATTGTTGGAGCGTTATAACTGTTGGATTAATTTATAATTATTTTTTTTAACCTTTCACCGTGAATCCACCTCCTGTTTGAGCATGTTGCACTCGCTAGCTGCAGATTTGAAAGTGGGCGTGTCACTGTCTGTCACATGACAGTGTCACCGTGACAGATTAGCAGAGACAAGATTTTACAAAATCATATCATTTTTGTCTCATTTTTATTCATGAACTAAAATGTCCATAGATTTTAGTCCAGTTTTTATCAAGTGAAGTACGTTTTTGTCTCGTCTTCATTAGTTGATGAAAATGAATATTGATTTAGTCCCAGTTACTGTTTTTTAATGAGGGTTTTAGGCTAGTCTAGTTTTAGTCCGGTGAAAAGTGTGTGTTGACGAAATTATTTTTGTTTAGTTTTTGTTGATGAAATTAACACTAACAGGTAGCCAACATTATGATCCCTATCTTGGTCATTTTCTCTCATAAATGTGTCTCTTTATTTTACTTGTCAGCAAAAACGGCATTTTGGAATGCACTGAATAATTTATCATGTTTCATTTTAACCGTTTACCACACTTTAGAATTGCTAAACTGACAATTATTCATTGACAAATTTTATGTACATGTGACAATACAGGTAGCATAATAACAAAAAAAATGAACAAATAACGTCCGCTTAGGTTGAGAATGAAAACATTGCTAAAATCTGCATTAATGGGGAAGTCAAACCAAAAAAAGACATTACAATAATATGTTCTATTCAGCTCTATTAGCCTAAACGATATTCTGATTAATATTGTGTGTTTGTGGAATATGAGTTGAAGGTGCAGTTTAAAAAGGTAATATTAAAGCTTTGTCTACATCACTACATCGCATCGATAGCTTTCTTCATTCATAAAGATTCGACATAACTTCATGCTGGAGGTCAAAAATGTGTTTTGAAGCCCAAAATATGAAATTATTTATCACTAGACGCCATTTTGGTTGTTTACTTTCGCCTCGAACGCTTTCAGGTTGGAACTGGGAAAAGTCAGACTTCCGACATTCCTCGAATGCAGCATTAGTGTCGACTGAAAATGACACCACAGTCGCTCAGGGCTCAGGTAATGACCAATCACGGCTCAGCTTCAGAAAACAGGTGAGCTGTGGTTGGTCGATAACTGACCCCATAGGAACTGTGATGTCATCCTCAGTCGACAGGAAGTGGCAAAATGGCCGCCCCCGCAGATGGATAAAAACAGGTGAATTTTGCTGCTTAACTCATATTCCACAAACATAATATTAAACGGAATGCTGTGTTTAGACTGGTGGGGGCATATACAACATTTGATGGTAAAGAACAAACCACACATATTCAAAAACAGAAAAGGACTGCATATCTTTAGCTATAATCTTCCTCCTTCATGGGTTATTTTCTTGTGTTTATCTTAAATGGCATGGAGGGCTTGTTCAAAAACATTCACAATAGTTGTTTCGCTGCCAAATTTAGGCCAATGCATGTACCCCGCTTCACTCTGGCACATCACTATCGGTGAGAAAACTGCTCCCAATTGGAAAATGAAGCATCAGCTTTGGATATAAGTTGGACAAAACTGAAGTGCTGACAAAACGTTATTTAGCAATTTCTGCACTCAGATGTGGAAATTTACATGAGATGTTTCTAACTAAAAACAGATTACAAAGCAGTATATTTTTAGTTTTTCATTTATACGACAATGGCATTGTGAGGCCCTCAAAAGTAGAAGTGTTTGAAAACATTATTATTACCATCGTCGTGTAAATTTGGAAAATGTTAGTCTGTAAAAAGAGGACATGTGCATGCTTGTTAAGTGTTCAGTCTGGGCATGCACGAGTGCGTCACAACCAAAATAAAAACGAGGGAACACTGCTGTATGTTTATAATACATCAAATCTACTATTATTATATTGCTTGTTTTTGCTAACTACTAGCCTGTTACATAAATGATGGCATTTTCACTCGTTTTTTCATAGACTCCTGTAAGAGCATCATTGTTGTTGTCTGTATGTGACAAATTCCAAAAAGTTGTTGCGTTAACATTCCTAAAGTGTTTTTGAAATGCATGAGGCAGTCCAGAAGAGGTCTGGTGGCAGGTATAGCAATATAACCCGCTTCAGCCATGCCTTTGTTGTTTTGATAGGCTCACAAATGTATCCTGCAGTCTATTTGGGGACTTTGTTTTGCATTTGTATTAAAAGTCGCAGCCTGCCTTGGGATTTGTGTTCCATAATTACTGGAGACCTCATTGCGTTTAGTCATGTCTGTCAAAGAAGAAGGGAAAGTTGCAGGGCTTATTTTTATTGGCCCCCAGCTGTTGTAGCAGACTGTGTGGCTTCTGCTCTCCATCCTGCGTCATGCAGTATAGATAACATTTCACTCCTTCCTTTAT
Source organism: Leptonotus elevatus (assembly GCF_054856555.1). NCBI lineage: Eukaryota > Metazoa > Chordata > Actinopteri > Syngnathiformes > Syngnathidae > Leptonotus > Leptonotus elevatus. The sequence continues at coordinate 17,168,748 of NC_141243.1, read as the reverse complement.
GTCTTCCTTTTGTTTCCCTTCAGCCATTGATTTCTGATAATACAGCATTTTTTATTCCAAGGCTCTCTCTCTCTATTAATACATGTCATCACTACTGATGAAATGTCATCAATTATATATAGAAGCAAGTACAACAGCATCGGAATATAATTTCTTCTTATAAGCATGCACATATCCTGTTATCCACTAACAGGTTATCGACTAAATATTTACTTATGAAAGTTTCAGCTGCTTAAATGTCCTAAAAGCAAACAGCTGATGCGCAGCCTGGCGTCATGTTTGCAAAGCTCCGGCATGTCCGGTTTGCCTTCCTGGTTCTTGCTATCTACGCATTTTCACCATTGTTGTTCTTCGGTGATATACGCCGACGCCTTTGCCCTTACTCATGTCAACGTGTGACCGCTTTATACTTAAGGCTAAGGAAGTAGCAAGGCAGTCATTTCCTTCATCTGAACTTGAGTCAGTGGCGCGTGCGTCAGTAGTTCTGTAAAGGCAATTGAATATGAGTGACATCATTGGACTAGTCATGAAAACAATTAATCTCCATATGGATGCATTTATCGAGATTCCTCCTGAACTTTTTCACCAGTCTAGATATCCATATAATGTTTATCATCTGCTTGAGGGGATTTTATCGTATCTCCACTAGAGAGGGATTATGACAGACTCCAAATTCATATACATCCCACTTGATGCGTTTATATTTTCTAGCAGAGATGGGCATTGACTGGATTTGATGATTGATGGAATTGCCCACCTTTTGGCGTGTGCTTCAGCACTTTCAGCGAATGCTTAGTAATGCGAAGCCTCACAAAAATACACAGATTAAGAAGGACCGTTGTGTACTCACCGCAATCGACAGAAGTAATCCTGCTTGTGCATTTTTCCCCCAAGGCATTAGGCACACGCCAAAAGGTGGGCACTTCCATCAATCATCAATTTTAGTCAATGACGATGCCTAGCTCTGTTTTTTAGGTTGTTGTTAGGCCTTGAGCTACTCCAGGGGTCTGCAACCTGCGGCTCTGGAGCCACATGTAGCTCTTTAGTCCCTCTCCTGTGACTCTTTGTGGATCTCCCAAAAAAATAGTAGAATTTAATATGTATTTTTTTTACATGTTTATTTTATTTTTTTAGGTCAAATATTATTTGAATGAATTATGATTTAGAAAAAAGTACATAATTAAATATTCAAAATAAGTCAGTCCAAATTTGTAAGTTGTCAGAAAAAGAGACAAAAGGAAGACGAAAAGTAAAAAAAAAAATAAAAATTACAATGTCCTAAAAGAGCATAAAATGACCATATAATATATAACCCAAAATTGGCCAAAAAGTCAGAACATTTCTTTTTAAAAAGGCAGAAGAGAAGACCGTCAAAAAGAAACCATAAAATGTCCAAAATCAAAAGAAGAAATTTTGCATAAAATGTCTTTGTAATTGCCAAAAAAGGCAAAAATGTTATTGTTAAAAAAGGCAGAAAGGAAAAAACATTAAAAAGTAACTATAAAATGTCACAAATTACCACAAATTACCATAAAATGTCCGCAAAATTGCCCAAAATATCAGAAAATTTATAGCAAAAAAGGCAGAAAATAAAATAAAAAAATTGCCGTAAAATATCCCCAAAAAAGGAAGAAGAGAGGCAAAAAAAATTAACATCCATACTATTTCGTTCATCACAATGTTCATAAGGTTTTCCGGACAGATTTTTTTTGTTATTTATTTGGCCTAAAATGGCTCTTTTGACAGTAAAGGTTGCTGACCCCCGAGCTATTCATCGTGCAATGTCTTTAAACTATCATTAAAAACATACTGCCCCTGTGACTAATGGACATTCATATTGTTCCCATGTAGGCATCAATATGCTGCTGAAGATAAAACACCGTCCTTTTGCCATATTTCCAACTGGTTCATCTTTTTCCTTACCCGAGGCTTCAGTAATAATTCCCACCTTCCCATCCCCCACCGCTCGTTGCCAGAGAAAGCGAAGAAACAGTACAGTATGTCTTGTGGTAAATGAATAGACTGCCACGACTGACTAAATGCTGTCATTTCAATCCAAGTCTTTGTTTGGATGGCGATCAGAGCAGAGGTCGGGTTCAAAACGAGGGAATATACTTTAGCCTTTATAAGCGTCATTTAACACATGCTCCAGCAGCTCCAGTTCATGCATTGAGGAAAACAAAAACAAAAAGCACGGTAGACAAAAGAGCGGGTGCCCGGAGTGACTTTACTGTACACTCGGCTAAACCTGACTGCAGTGGATGCTGCTGTGAGAGCAAAGAGCTACAGTAGCGCGCAAGAAAAGTAGGTCATTCCTGCCTTGCATTGGGTCACACGCTTTGCTGAGAGAGCGCGGCATCACTCGCTGCTTCTGTCTCTATTGTCACATGCTTGCATGGCTGTAAGGTGTCACCCGTTTTAGGGTCTTTCCCTGGGGAATTTGCACCAGTGCCCAACGTGTCCGTCCGTCCGTCCGTGCGAAACGACAGACTTAATTGGCTTGCATCATCTATTACATGGCTCATGATAAGATCGTTTCATGATCAGCTGCTTGTCCGCATGATCGGTGTTTAATTGCTTGTTTATCGGAGCGGGCTTCTCTCCACGCCTTGTTATTTTCTGCACCTGCCTGCAGCATCAGTAGGTCTCAGGTGGCCACTGCACAGAACCACACCAGTGATTCCTCTAATTTGTCTTTGTATGCCATTTTTTTGTGTCAAGCATGTAAATGTTGCAAAGTTACTGTAAATATTATTTGTTGCTTTAAATGGCTAGGTATATGAAGTACATATTAGTTTTTTTACACATAGGGCCCGGCACGTCTTCATTTTCATGCCGGGGAAAGCCGAGTCTACTGTGATTTTAGACTTGCAAACAGCAGGTCAAAGTTGTGGCGCAGGCGCTGTAACATGATTTTGGTGGATTTGAGTGAGGGGCAGGCAGACAGATTCGGCACTGTGAATGTGTGTGGTTGATGTCATCGTATTGCATTCATAAATATGACAACTGCTTGGGACAATCCCTACGACTCATTGCAGAAATAAATTCATAAGCTACTGAACGCAGAAAATTCAATTTCGAATCACTACTACCACCTGTTGCCGAAAAATGAAACTGCACACATGACGTCACATCCGCAGACAGAGGCTGGGAAATTCAAACCCGAGCCTAGTCTGAAAATTATTGGCCAGAGGCTTGCAGGAGTATCCATTAGCAAAGGTGTTAATGTACTAATTAGAAATTGTTTCAGTCATAAATGGTCAAATAAAAAGGATATTGTAAAGATATTTTTGGCAAATTGTTACAGATAGTAGCTTTAAAAATATTTTAAGAACAATGAGGGGAGTGTCGGCTGCATTCCATCCCACAAAAAGCCTTATTCAGAGACTTTTGACTGCACTTTGCACTAAACTTGTACTAAGCACGAAAATAGTCATTATAGTTATAATTATATATAGCGGGAAACTTTTCAGTTACTCATTTCCATTGATGCTTTAATTTTTTCCATATTAAAATGTATCTGTCCTGATATCCTATTTGTTATCCAGCTTTTGAGTTAACAACTCTCCCCTACAAGCCCTGCATAAAACACACGCAACTAAATTGCATTCAAATGTAGTCGTTGGCCACCAACAATTTGCACATATTACAGAAATGAACGGGCTGCCATAGCAATAATTCCCCCTTTTCAAAGTGCCATGTCATCACAATTTGGATTCCCTTTGAAAACGCTGCGTGTTCCGTCCCTCCCTATGATTGACTCACAGACATCAAATAATGGAAATGCCTCCTGTAAATTCCTGTGTAGGGCGTTTCTCTAATCTCCAGTTGTTATCGTTGAAGTTTGGTAATGATTATCTCTTGTATAACAATCCTGTAATGAGCTCGTGTCCTTGCACGCAAAGCGCACCTATGTTTGTTAAAAGCACTAAACCAACATCGATTGTTGACTCCTGATCTTATTTGTACAAAACTCCCAGAGTGAAATAGAGTCGCACACGCGTGAAGTAAAGGGGAATGGCATGCAAAATCTTGATCCCGCCCCCTCCCATTTCCCCCCGTTCGCCGTCCCCGAGGGGAAGGCTCAGCCCTCAGTATCAGTCTATCTCGGCCACGAATGCGCCTTCGTGTGTTTGCAGGTCAGGAAGGCAAGGAATGATGAAGACGCTTTGACTCACACTGTGCAGATATGACTTGTCACAGATATTGCATGTTCAGCCATATCTAAAACCAAAACAGCTGTCAGAGCAATCTCTTCATAAAAAAAAAAATAATACAGTCAAAAGGTTGTCAGTGTTTTTGCATGTAGACATTCCTAACTTAGGCATGTAGTGGATTGTTCAGTTTTTCTCCCCCCCCCCCCCCCCAGCGTTGAACATCTGCAGATCCTCCTCCAAGCGTCTCATGTGACCAACATTCATTTATAATTCATCCATCAGTTTTTCACCGCCTTCAGGCCCCCCTTCCCAATATTTTTCCCGCCTGACCTTGTCTTTCTCCTCCCCCTCTATCTGCTGGTGGTGCGTAAGATGTGTGTGCATGCACTGTCGATACAGCAACGGCTTGGGAAGAGCACACATTTCATTTGAAAAGGAACAAACTTAAACACGCGGCAGGGGCTTCAGCCTGTGGAATAAAATATGTGACCTCATGCAGCCAAACAGCTGAGAGCAAAGAATGAAAAAAGGAAAAAAAGGACCATTGAAAAGGGAAGGCCGTGTATGTGTGTGTCTGTGTGTGTGTGTCTGTTACCATGGAAATGGTTCCATTAACTCACAGGCTGGGGTTTTTCCAAACAGAGCTCCTGACAAATTGAAAATCGCAGTGACAGAGCAGACAGAAAGAGGGCAGGCACATTCGTACGCTGAAGCAATGTAAGCAAACAAAGCCAAGCGAGTGTAAAGGTGACCGGGCCAGGTGGGAGGCTGCATCTCAGCTGTGATTACACACTCCCTTTTAATTTGAAGGAAGCCTCCTATTTCAACACAGTGTCCAGGTGTAATGCGAAGGTCTTTATAGATTTGATTTACTTCTACTGCATCTACTACTTTTTACTTCTTATTTCAATGTCTGTCAGTCACCCCCCCCCCCCCCCCCAAAAAAAAAACCCCTCTCTAATCACATTATTTCACCATATATATTTTTTAATGGATTCTTATTAGGGATATTCAATACCACTTTTTTTTTAAGAGCGATACCAGTACGAGTACTCAACTCTTGAGTAGTCACTGATACCAAATACCAATACCACTAGCACTTTTGATATATAACATTTCCTCAAAAAACAATGACAGATAATTTTAAAGAAAGACTTTTAAATCCCAATGTTGCATTTCACCTTAAAATGACAGTGTTGCCTTGTTTACCACTGGGGTTACGTTTCAAAAAATGCCAGCAATAGCTGGAATCTGTGAAGTAGACTGCTTTCTTTTTTTTCTACATTTATTAAGCATTTTTAAGGCAGTCCTTTATACTTTAAGGCTGACCTCTCACTCACATTTTATATACTTTTCTCAAACAGGAATTAATATTTTATCATTATTTTTTAACTTGTTTAAAGGGACAGTGTGTATTATTTAGCGTCATCTAGTGGTGAACTAATATATATATATATATATATATTGATATATTTTAAAACACTGTTTCAATAATATGCACAAATATGTTCAATCACATCAACACACATTTATTTATTATAATCGCAAGTCTAGTAATCACTAGTTATATGGCTACCCGAACTTAGCGAACGTTGTTAGCCTCTGTTGGTGCTCGCGGGCTCGCAGCTAGTGTTGGACCGAATGGGTTGATCGCCGCTCACCTTCCACAACCACTACAGGTGCTTGTTGCCGAGTTCTGTAATTCGGACTCCAGCCACTTGTCTCCCTCTGCATTGCTCTCGCTAGCTTTTGTTAGCTTTCCCGCTTTCGCTCTTCTTAGCCACTCCAGCTAGTTATTGCTATCTGCTATTGTTAGGTGCTTCAGCAAGTGCTAGCCACTGCTGCTCGCCGGGCTGCTCTCTCGCTCACTCCCTCCAAATAACAATAGTAATTAGTGTTAGCCATGCAAAGTGTGATCTGTGCCTACTTCAAAAGAATTTGCATTCTATTAGTTCACCACTAGATGGCACTTAAAAATACACACTTTCTCTTTGAACACTCTCAATGTTCAAACCTTCATAGAGTTTAAAAAGTTAATTTTTTTTTAAAAAAACTGCAAATTTGCAAAAAAAATTCTGTGAAACAGCGAGGTTGCGAAAGGTTAATCGCATTATAGCGAGGGAGCAACGTAATGGCAATTTTCTATTATTCTAATTTCTAATTTGTTCATGATCGCAAAATGACGGCAAAAGGGCAGCCAATACTGGTATCTGTACTCACAACGGTGGCCGATAACAGTATTGACTGCCCTCTTGTGGCTGTTTTACAATCAGGAACAAGAAATTAGAAAATTTGAAAATGGCATTCATTTTATGCAATTTTTAAGAAAAAAATGCTATATTGGGATACATTTCTTTGAAATTACCTGTCATTATCTTTTTAGTGACATTTTATGTATTAGTGGTATTTGGTGTGGTATCACTGTATCGGTGACTACTCAAGTATTAAGTACTCTTTCTGGTATCAGTGTGAAAAAGGTGGCATTGAACATCCCTATTATTAATATTATTGCATCGCTTATGAATTGTGCTCTGGTATTTGCAAGGTAAGGTTTTCCCCCTGCACACACACTTACAGAAAAGTTATTTTGCTGGCTTTATGTTGTGTAAGCCAACAAGATCGGGCACACTTGTTTGAGACCGATGCCAAGAACAGCATGTGAGTTGTCCAAATCCTGAGAGAGCCCGGGGCTGTGTAGCACAGGCAGATCTCGCTCCACCCTGCAGTCGCGTCTGACTCCAGTTGCCTAATAAGCAGCCCCAACCACAGCAAGGGCGCTGGCTCGCGATCACAATTCAAAATCCAGCTGGCGGCGCTGGCCTGCTGACATCATCATCACCACCGCCACCACCCCCTTCTTCTACCGCTCTGGTCTGTGGGTTCCTTCCTTACCGTCGCTCCATGATGCCACTGCCAGAAACAATGTCACATAGGTCAGAGCGTATTCATGTTTTTTTCTTATAACCCAAAATAATCTTGAGAAATTGGGTAAGGAAGTGCTTCTAATGTGGTAAAAAAAAAAAAAAAGGGGTGGGGCACTCTATCACCTAGGAGATGCTAAGAGTGGAGTGGGCAGGAAAATGACGCACGCTCCAAACGTACATAACAGACTTATTGTGTGTGTGTAGGTGACACTTCACTTCTCCCTGCAAAGGTCACAATTACATATACGCGACAAAGCATGACCTCATATTGGCTTCACAGACATGTAACGCGTGTGTTGCGTTTTGTTTTGTTCCTCTCAGGTCCGTGAGATTCTGGGCCGGTGTTCCTGTCCAGCTCAATTTCCGATGATCAAAGTGTCAGAAGGGAAGTACAAAGTGGGAGACTCCAGTGCACTGATCTTCATAAGGGTATGTAAGCCCATCAACCTTTGTCTGCTTCAAGTGTAATTATACGTAATTATGTGTTACTATAAAGGGTACAGTTAAAAATGACATTTAATGGCTTTAAATGCTTTATATTTAACCAACATAATCTTAATTGTTGCACACATTCTGCATAGTAAAAGCTTCAAGGCAATAAGACACATGATGTAATTTACCATTATTACTATGTTCTTTTGAGGTCCGCTGTAATTGCATCATACCATATGGTGGTAGCTTAAATAAATCAAGCTGTATGTTGGAGGAATAACAAAGGGCTGCCTCAGCATGTTTAGAGCTAAGCAGTTTTTTCCCTTCTTTTTTATGTCACAGTCTGAAAGTGTAATCGCAGTACTCTGATGTCAACCTTCTTTCTTTTTTTTCCAAATAAGATGTGACCATTCTCAAATGTCATTCAAGTATAAAAAGTGGTTACATTTAAACTTTATAAAATAAAAACATAAAAATCTCACACTTTGATCACGTGGCTTTCTGGATTCAGATGACTTCATGCATGCAGTTTTTTCTCTCGTAGCAGTCACAAAACTGTAAACATAAATAAACCACCATATCAAATCAACTCCATTTTATTTATGGATCACATTAAAAATAAAAACAAATCAAAGAGAAAACATCAGACAGTTGAATATAGCAATTTCAAAACAATTAAGTCAAAAAACAATCAAATCATGCTATGTATGTTGAAGTTATGATGCGCTCTAAAAAAAGTAGTGTCAAAAGTAACACAATTATGAATAAAAAATGGACTGATCCACTTTATGGGTCAAAACAACCCAAGTAGGAATGGTCCATTTTCGACCCATAGTTGGGTTATTTTTGACCCAACTGTTTTTAGAGTGTGAATTAAATGCCAGTGTGTGCCTGCCTGGCAGGTTTCTTCACATTAAGACAAAATTGACCTTAATTTGTGATGCACTTTTGATTCTTCTTTATTGTCAATTTCATAACATTGTCGTGATCAGCCAGGACCGACATTTTCCACTTTTTGTTTTCTGTTCTATACTATACTGCTATGACGCAACAAGACATCATTGATACCAAAAAGAAGAACCAACCAGTCTAATGCCTCGCTTGCATGTTGCCAACTGCCAATCACGATGAGGGTTCAACCTCTCGACTTTGTCAATTTAAAGACAGTGTTTGAATTGTGAGCTTCCACTATATGCATAGCAGCACTGTGACTAAACTCCATGTTGACTGTTTTCAAAGCATTTGTCTGGCCCACTCCCAGAAGTGCACTTTTTCCCAGTGAGACACAAATAGAGCTTTAGGTCATTTCCTGCATCGGCCTTTATCTCGGCAGTATTTTGTGCAAGCAGCGCTGTTTGTCTCAGTTTCAGATTAGGAGTTGCCACTAAACCCGCAGCAAACCTCACAGGACCGGGCGGGGAGACTGCTGGGCAGTATTGATTCGGTCTCGCTTACCTAAATGGTGCCCCTGCCAGATTAATGGGACCAAATTGTGAGCATATATAGGCTAGATCTACCCCATTGTCAGTGTCGATACACATTTCACTGAGTGGCTCCGACCTTGTCAATGTACATGATTCGCTTCATAAAAAGTATCTTGGTGCTTTTAGGTCAACCCAAATATTTCTTTACAGTATGTTCTATGTTCAACCCCTCTAGTCTAAACACGGTGTTCCCATTTTTTTCCCCGCTCAAGGGGCAGCCATTTTGCCACTTGCTGTCGACTGAAAATGACATCGCAGTTGCTCAGGGCCGAGGTAACGACCAATCATGGCTCAGCTTGCTAGTGTCACATGACCAAACTCGGAAAGAAATTGAGCTTTGATTGTTCGTTGCTTGAGCGCTTAGCAACTGTGATGCCATTTTAAGTCAACAGCAAGTGGCAAAATGGCCGGTCCCTGAGATGGAGAAAAAGCAGTGTTTTTTTTACATTTACACAACAACAATATTAATCAGAATGCCATGTTTTTACTAGAGGGGGCAAGGGGGGAGGGGAGGGTGTTGAACATTGTATTTTAAATATAATTTTTAGGTTGACTGGGAGTCAGATTTCGAATTATCATGGAATTACACTCTAAAAACACTTGATAATGATCTACAGCATACTGAATAATCTATGAAGTTTCAAACTTTTACAGAACTACTCATACATAACATATTATACTATGTATGCTAAAGCTTTTTTGGGCATCATCATCATTGTGAGCGCAGAATAACTGATACCGATCGTTCATTAGGTCTCATCAGACCGCTCACAGGTACCTAATATTGTGAGTGGTTATGTCTTTATGTTATGTTTTGCTGTATTCTCTATACTTGCTTCACCAGTTTGCAATTTGTTGATGGCATGTGATTGTCCGAAGTGATGCTGTGTTGCCACTATTTATTCACAAGTGCATCATAGGGGTGTGCGTGTGAGTTTGTGTGTGCTCATCTGCCATTCCGGGAGCGTTTCACTTGTCAGATTAGTTTTCTTCACATTGCGTCCTCCTTCTCGTTCCTCTCTGAGGATGGCAGTGATTATGCATATGCTCAAGCAGCCATACAAGTGTGGCCAACACGCCTCTTCTATTCTTCTGAGCAGAGGAAGCTGCGGCCGCCTTCAATGCCAAAAAAAACAAAAACCCTCTTCAATGGCTAAGGCTTTGTCAAGGGTCTTGGTGCTAAACAAGGCCACGGAACAGATAAAGAAAATGAGCAATTGATCAATTCGGACAGTGGGGTAGTTCATAATGTTTCTTTTCCTTGAGGGAGGACAAAGGGATGCTTTCAGTCATGAATATAGTATTTGATCAACAAAATGGGAGAGGAAATTGCCCCAGCACGTGCATTTATTAAGATGCTGTTGCCATAGAAACAGGGATTGAGGGTCTCTAGCTTCAGCAGCTGAGCCAGCAATGCAAAGTGGAAGATGGTCCTTGGACATCCTTTTCAGCCAGCTTGCGGGATCTGGAAATAAATATATGATATAAGATTTATGATGTAATAAAACGAAACAAAGAGATGATTGAAGATGCTTGCAACTGCAACTAGACACAAACATAACTGTGTTGTTGAATAATGTAATAGATGCTTTGGCATGGGACACTATAAATCTGCTCAGATAGTTGTTTCATATCTACTTACTGTTGCATCATTTGGTCTCTAATCTTTTTTTTCCTGGCACTTTAGTAGAAATTGATCTGCACTGATTTTTTTTTATGGCTCACTTTATGGAAAGATAGACACCATGTATTACCCCCCCCCCCCCCAAAAGACTGACATCATTTTTGAAATATGATTGTCTGAGTACTTAGGTAAACACAATTAAATAAATTATCAAATTTCCAACAACATATTCACAGGGATATCGATTTTATAACCCATTCCGCACCGCCTGTGACACAGCACATTTTCATTTGTGCATAACGCGTTACATTTTTTTGTGCCATGTCGAAAACTGTTTTCCATTTGGTGTATTTTTCATAACTTTCATTGAAAATCCACACTGCACAAACTTGTTTTACTGTGTATGAGCATATAATAATTTAGAGCTGTCAAAGTAGTATTATTTTCAATCAGATTAATCACATCTTAGAATTTTGATTAATCACCTAATTAGAGAAGTTTTTTTATCAACATTTTTGCCCGCCACATTTGAAGAGCACCTGTTATGTGTTAATTATTCCGCCATTTAATGTTATGAGGACGTCTTCAACATTATTTGATGCACTGCACGCGCTCATCCTCTTTTTCTAATCGGTTAATTAATTGCATAATTTAAAATGAAAACAAAACAAAACAGTAGTTTGACATTTACAAATATTCTGAATGTCATATGCAAACATTTATTAAATGCTTTACTTTAATGCATGTACTTATGTTTATTGCTCAAACACAACCTGTGCTACCTTTAACGTAACCACCAAGGATAATATGCAGTAAAAATTAACAGTGCGATTAATATAATAATAATAATAATAATAACAATAATAATAATAATAATAATAATAATAATAATAATAATAATAATAATAATAATAATAATAATAATAAATGCCTGTTTATTGCGAGTGAATGTCATTCTTCACCTTGAAAAAAAATAAGACAAAAAAAAACAAATTTTTTAGATTAGATTAGATTTAGTTTGATTGCATTTCAGAAGACTATGAATTGATATCATATTTTTTTAGAGCCCACTGCACATAATCTGTTCTAGAGTCAAACTGTTGCCCTCATAAAATGTTAACTTCCTGAAGACCTTGTTTTATGTGACTTTTAAATATCACTCAAGTGCAAATGCAATTTACACCGTGAATAAAAAGTGTATACACTATAGGGCACTATAAGGGCATACACTATATAGAGACAAACAACCATTCACACTCACATTTGTCACTGAGTGAGAAGTGAACCCATGCAGCCTGCACTGTCAGTCAGGCAAAGGTACAGTAGTAGACTCTTATAGATGCTAATTAAACTGAATTTTGCTGAGTTGCGTAAGATTTATGTGAGACACAACAGTGACTTTTATGTAACTATTAAGAGAAATTAGTTTTGAAATTAATTTTTACGAATAATTTATTTCAAATGATATGACCTTTTAGGCCATTCCACTGTATTCATGTCTCTCTTTAGTTTCTACCTTGGCACCACAGAGTACTAGAGTACACATGAAAATATGAGAAAGCAACTAAACGTGTGCTTAGGTAGTAGTATCAGACAACCAGTGAAGCTGTCACCAGCCTGAAGCCAGGTCAGTTGAGAGTAAGCAGTTTATGCTCTGATAGAGATAAGCAGATCAGCTGTTTTGACGCATCATCATGCAGGAGGGGAGCAGAGTGAGCCAGATGAAGAGACTAGTGGATTGACGGGCAACGTATTATAGAGAAGGTGGGGTCAGACGGAGGCGCACATCCCATGTCTGTGGCCTCTCCCTGACCACGATTCGGGACCCAGTGATTAGACGCGATGCCACGTGTGATAAGCCCAAAATAAATGATGTGCCAGCATAAAGAGATGTACTCTTATGGCTTGTCCCGGGCCCGGCCTGGGAGACCCAGGTACGACCTTTAAAAACATGTGGCTGGCAGCACCTATTACACAACACGCGTCACATCAGGCAGAGTGTGCCGCTTCAGTAAGGACAGCTTCTGCCTGGAGGGAGTGTGGCTCTTTGCTCTGATCTTGTGGATGTGTGTGCCTCAGAGAGCAGAGGAGGGTTGGAAGTGACATGCCCATGACCCCCCCCCCCCCCCTCCCCGCTCTTTTAGGGACACTCACGCCTCCCCTCCCTTTCCCTGCTCCTCGCTCCGACAACTAAATTCCCAGAGAGGACAGCAGGGGGTGAGTTGTTACCATGCTAATTTCACCACGTTACCCTCTGAGGGAATACCAAATGAGACGGATGCAAGAGGCCAAAATGAAAGTCTTTGTGGCGCAATGGTTGTTTATTATGTCACCTTTTCTGTTTAATTGTGACTTGGCATGGCAATGAACGGTCCGCTTAATGACAGCAGCTGGGCGTGATGGAGGAGAAAGGGAGAGGCGTGGGGGCGGGCAAAATAGGGGGGCATCTAGGTGTTATGTAACATCTTCGGCAAGCTGTCCCACTTGTAGAATTAGCACATCTATTGACTGTTGCGCTGCAATACACGAAAAAGATTAATCTATTTTACATTTCCATAAATGACTATGTGAATTTTTTTTGTTTATCTGCTGAAACCTTGTTTTCTGTTTTTTTCCCTCAGGTCCTTCGTACCCATGTGATGGTGCGTGTTGGAGGGGGCTGGGACACGTTGGAGCACTATTTGGACAAGCATGACCCATGTCGCTGTGCTGCCTTTGGTGAGCTCACGTGCTGTTTTCCCCTGTCCTTTACCAAAAAGCAACATTGTAGCATCTCGTTTGGATTGAATCCCACCTGATTGAAGGTTATAAGCAACCGCAATGGGCGAGTTGTGTTCAGACGAGGTGTGGACACCATAAGGGTCAGACATGAGAGGAAATTCAAAATGGAGCCATTCATTGCTCTTATTCAGCTTTGTGTATACGCCTTCTATTTCATTTTGACCTCTGACTCATTGGACACCAGCCAAGAAATGAACACATTCATGCAGGTTTGTAATGGAAAATGTGCTTTAAACCTCTACCGTTACCTGAAAGTACCTAAATTTAATATTGTAGTAACTCTTTAGAAGGAGTTCCAACTGTTTTTGAAATGGTGATGTCATGGAGTTCTGATGCAAGCTGCAATTACTTAGTCAGAGTTGCATAGTTAACCACCTAGGTCACATCTTGATCGCGGTTCCATCACTCTTAAAACTGCTGGTCAAAAATACCCAATTTTGGTCATAAATTGGACAGACTATTTGGGTCGATTTGACTCAATTATGGACTGTTTTGTATTAAAACAACCCAGTTATTTAGCTTGTTTTGTATTTTAAAAAATGAGTTGTATAATACTTAAAGTTGCGTCAAATTGACCCAAGTAGCAGGTCAGTCCAACTTTTTTTTTTCTTAACAATGTTGGGTTATATTTTTTATAATTCTTGTCGGAAACTGAGTCAAAACAACCCCAATATCCCAATTCCTTGAGTTGCTTTGTACAAAAATTGGGTTGTTTTATTCTAATTAAAAAATAACCCAATTGTGGTGGAAAATTGGACCAACCCGCTGCTTGGGGTTTATATTTGGCCCGGCAGTTTTAAGAGTGCACCCTTTAAACTTCTGGGTAAAAAATAATCCAATTCTGGTCAAAAACTGGACTAATCTGCTACTTTGGGCCATTTTGTATCATAAAAACCAATTTTCTTGGATTGTTTTGTACCCCCCCAAAAAGGTTGTTTTGTCCAAAACAACCCAGGAATATGGGTCAGGTTGACCTAAGTATTGGGTCGGTCCAGTTTTCGACCAAAATTGGGTTATTTTTCACCCAGCAGTTTTAAGGGTGTAAACAACATCTTAGCCCCACTAATGGTATCCAAAAACTTGATTTGGTTGTATCCAATAGTTTTAAACCACATATTTACTTGTCACCCTGCAGCCCACCGGTACCATCAGGCCAAGGCCAGTGGCCAAAATCAGGGAGGCCAAAGTAAGTCCTCAAGTGCACATTCTTCCCGCTCCACGAGTCCTGGTCCACACTGGCGAAACGATGGCATGGCACCTTACAAACCACCCGACAGGCGCACGCTGGAACCCTCAACCACACCTTGTGCCTCTACCGCTTCCACAAAGCCAAGCCACCCTCAGAACTCCTCTGCTCCTTCTGAAACCGAACCTCGTACTGGTCTTCCTCGGCCACCCAGAGATCGCTCGGAACCTCGCCCTTTCAACCCACTGAGGTGAGAATAAAGTGCATTTCCTGATACAGAAGTAATCGCTGCAGGTCATCTTTTGCCACTTGTGCTTTTGTGCCACCTGGCAGGGCAGACAGAAAAAAAGAATTTAACATATGCACAACAAGTGCAGATGCCAGGAAGCAGATTAGATTAGAGCAGATCAGTTTGATCTAATCTCAGGTGACATTGCCTTGATAAATCCGCCTCACCCAGCCACTCTTCAGCACCTTCTAGTGGAGAACATTCAACATCATGCTCTTCTTTCTAACAACTTGTCGCTCTCGTACCTACTTGCGGGAACATGAAAGATGTCTTAATTATTTCAGCTCTTGCTCGATTGGAACAAAAAAAACACCTCAGATTTACTTCCGAATTTGCATGTTCGTGACTGAATAGTTGTGACAAAGCCAGATTAGCAGCATTGTCTGCTGCGTGTAAAGAGAATTAGGCTTATACGTTCAGATCAATTCATACATTCCTCATACATCAGTGGGAAAGTACCATTGTAAACATAATGATGAGGATATGTTGGCATTAGGCCAATGTTCTATATTTAGAAATGACACTCAGTAAATGTAACGTCCAGAGCACTTGCAAATTAACTCCGAGTGGGTGTTGCATTCCAGACTCGAGAAAATGTAATCAGCCAAGTATCCCTCGACAACTGTTGAAAGCTAACTGGGAAAGTAGGTCAACAGGTGAATTGGCTTTCTGCAAGTGATTACCAAGTTAGGACATACATTCACTATCAGCGGATGATAGATTTGGCGTTTTAAAGCATTCATCAATGAAAGGCCGACCATAAAGACTGAATTTTATTATTACAATAACAAATGGGATTAGAATGGAAAGACATTTTGCTTTGTTACGTGTCTGTATCTGATCATGAACAGCTGAGACCAAAGCAAAATGCAAGTATAACGCAGTATTTATATATCAGCCATTACTTACATCCTCCTCTAAGTGAACAATAAGAGCTGATTATACAGTCCAGAGTGGATAGTCCCACCGGTGCATTACAGTGGAACAGGGCCTAATTGAGAAATAGCAGTACTGTGTGTTCAGTTCTAATCCTCCCACTTGTTCTCATCCTGACTGTAATCCCCCATGGCCGTCACAGCCCACTGTACAGAGCAAGACTGAGCCTTGGGTCAGTAACAGTCTCCCATCAGTCAGGTTGTCACAAACAAAGCATGCTCTATTAGGGAACTTTATGAAGTATATCGTTTGCTAAGTAGCTATGATGCGTCACGCAGATGGCTTGCTTCCTTAAAGGATGACTCAGGAATATGATGAAACAAATATGAGTGGTAAACACGCTGGGAGAATATAGTGTGGACAGACATTTAAACGGGACAGTCTCGTTCGAGCCTTGTGTACCGAGTCCCGGCGGATTTCGCCAGCACCACTGTTTTGTCTCACTTTTACACTGGTCCTGTTTGAGTCATACTGGAACTAGAACGAATTCCTGCTTCCGTGTTTAAGAATCATGGGAAATGTCAGGACAAACACAAGCTGAGCATTTATGTCAGCGTGTTTCCAATGTTACAATAGTTGGGTTTCCATTCACCCATTTTTATTCAAATTTTCCAGAAATGCCAAAATAAAACTGAATGGAAATGCTAGAAATTCTAAAAAAGGGCCCGAAATTGGGGGTGGATTTCGAAGCGTATCGGAAAAAGGAAAATGCGAATTTTGGCTATGGAAACAGGTTTGTAGTCCCAAAGCAATGTCGGACGATAAAGTAAGGTATGTTTGGGGGGATGACAAAACGGATCTTTTTTTTTATTAATTAAAGAAGCGAATATTAATGCAATTTTAGATGAAAAACAGCAAAGAAACGCTTCGGTTTATCAAGAATTAAAAAAGAAAACTCATACGACTCATCGCACGGCGGAGTCGCTTCCTGGTCTTCTTCTTCTTTATAATTACTGGTGGGTCACATCTCTATGGTGTATACCGCCACCTACAGCGGTGGAGTCCCCTCTCAATATTCGCAAAAGAAGAACAGATGGAAACGGACATAAGCCGCATGTCCGTTTCGCGCATTTACAGTAAATGCGCTTAAAATTTTGAAACAATTGGATGGAAAACTGACTAATGTGGGACCGTGAGGTATTTTGTGCCAATGTGGTTATAAATTTAAAAGAGAAATAAATTGTGTTTCTGTCACCAATGTCCAACGTGAAACACTAATGCCACCTAATGGCAGCAAATTACACAAATATATGACTCAGTGTTTCACACTCTTTTTAACAGTAACTGTTAACTGTAATTTTATGATTGACTAGCAATTAAATTTGTTATAAATAGTTCCTGGTGAGAGATTATTGTATATTTGATTTTTAGCGAAATGGTAATGTCCTAGTTTTTAATTTTCAAAGTCTGGTCAGCCTATGGGATGAATTTTAAATTGACATACCTCTTTCCTTCTCATCTTTCAGGAGAGAGACAATGTTGCCGGTGACCAGACGTCTTTCTGGAGACAGTGACTCTTCCACAGCATCCTCCAAAGGAGGTGGAGGAGGACGTCTGTCTCTTAGTGGGACATCACACCGCTCTAGTGAAGAGGTTGTCTTACTTGTCAATCGCAAGGAGGGCAAGCATGTGATTGAGAGGCCTGGAAATCAGAACACACCACGGAGCTCATTGCCCCGCGCGCGCAGCCAATCTCGGGAACGCTCAGTGCTGACGTCCACAATGAAACCTAACCCACCCCACGCATCCGATGGAGTACGAAACGCTCGGACGGAGCGGGGCAGATCTCTTGGTAACGACGGTCCCAGAAGGCTACACGCTGCTCGTTCGCACAGCCAGAGTAAGGTACCTGGCCATACTCGGTCTAGTGAAACCATACCAGGATCAGGTCCCAGCCAGTCAGGAGAGAGACGAGAGGATTCTCGCAATAAACAAGTGCCCCCGTCGTCTCCTAGAATAGGGGGTTTGTTGTCCAAGAGGCAGTCGGCCTCGTGCTCCAACTCACCCATTAAAGGAGTACAAAACAACAACAGCAGTCCCAGTAAGAAGACAATAAACACTCCCAGACCCCCTCGCTTACCCTCAGCAGGAAAAGGCAGACTGCTGCCCCCAGTCACTTCGGGAGGACGGCGCTCGCCTCATTCAGCTCCCCGGAATTCTCATCATCCTCCTCGAACGTCCCATAGCCCTCGGCCAATTGGGCGAGGCCTCAGTAGAACCTGGTCTGGTCAGGGCCGTCAGGATCCTGAGGAGGAAGGTCTGGGCTTCCAGATGCTGCAAGCAATGGACCCCCAGAAAGAGCAGGACCTGTATCGCAGCTTTGAGGCTGAGTATTTAGCCAACACGCAGCAAGCCAGAGGAGGGTCGAGTAGAGTAATGGGCCAGCATGGTGCTAGAACCCGTTCAGTACCAGCACTCTCTGATTCAAATATTACAGATTCTGCTTATTCCTCCTCGAACTCCTCCTCTTCCTCCTTGAACGTGGGTGCAAAGTTAGGAGCCCTGCCGGACCTCAGGGAGTCCAAAAGGGCGAACCCTTGTCACTTTCCCTTAGATGACCCCTTGAATTTACTTTACGGACACAACTTTGGTCAAGGGGAGGCAGAGCACTGGAGAGGCGATAGAGGAGGTCTCAAGAGGCTCCCAGCCATCTCGAGCTACAGCGGCCAGAAAACCAACAGGCTGGTGAATCAGGTTGCTCCTCAAACTGTCCACTGTAAAAATATGAATGGAGACCACGGGGGCCAACAAGACAACGAATGGCACAAAACTTCGCAAGGAGATGTTCCTCACCAGCCAAACTTACCGTATGATGTACAGAATAATGATGGTAGTGATGACCTCCCTGTCCCCCTGCCCTTATCCGAGGATTGCTCCTTCCAGGACTCCTCCAGTGAAAACTCTTCGATGTGCTTGAGCCTAAGCGAATCCCACTCTGAATCTCCCCCGCCGACGTCTCCCCTGGCCAATGGCAACACGGGGGGAGAAGGCCTACCCGCTAACAATGAAAAGAAGCTGGATGGCGTCGCTCTTGTTTCCAAACACAAACTACCAACCAGAATGAGGACTCATGCTGACAACGGCCCGCCAAACAACCCCTCACGCATCCCCACACTGGTCAGCTTCAGAGAGGCGCAGGGTCACGAGACAAATCACACGCCATCCATCTCCCCTCATAACTCCCGCCCTTCCACTTGCAACATCTTACACCAGGCCATCAGTGATGTGGTTCATCCTCAGCCTTGCTCTCCTGCCATGGGCAGCAAGGATTGCACCTTCTCTGGAAAGTCGGGGAGCCTGGACACTGAAGCTTGCATGTAGCACAGAGCTGTAGGGAAAAACACCAAGGGCTGTTGTCCTTATTCTTGACTACTGTGTAAAAAAACAAACAAAAAAAAAACCTTTGGACTGAGCTATAGACTGTTTTATTGCATGTCATGTTGCTTTTATTTTGCACTCCAGCCAAATCATTTATTACCAAAGGAATGGTGTTCAACAGATTTTTTACCGTCATTTATTTTAAGGTGTGCTTGGGGAACATTTTGCCAATAATAAGGTGGTTTTTGCTTGACACTCAACAGAGTAGAAGAGAGCATATGTGATGCCATGTGCCCCATTGAAGGGTATGGTCAAGTGCCAGAGATTTAAAGCTGCAATTTTTCCAATACAAAACCTTAGTCAGATTGATTGGCGCCCTCTTGTGGTGCGCCGCGGCCTTGCAAGTAAAAAAACAAACTGCTATCACTCACCTTACCAGATGTCTTCTTCGATGGAGTATCTACATGGGATATATTTTCTTTGATGCGGTGCAACAGTTTGTTTCGTTTATGCTTTTTAATAATTGTGTATGGGCCAATGAAGGTTATGTTGCTTTGTCGTCATTTTCACTGACAAAAATGTGGAGCTTTTGCCTCCAACCAAACTACTTAAGAACCCACACCTGTACAGGTTTCAGTTGCAAAGTAGAGAATGAATGTGTAAATACATGTTTATGTGCCCGCTAAGGTATGTGGGTGCTTTGTATATAAGAATGCAATGAATACAGTATATATTGGCTGTACTAAGTCCTGGGTTGCCTTAGCTATGCAATATTGGGTGGTGAAATGCCTTGACAGTTCCCTTTGCCTTAAAATATTCTCACAGGTTAGGTTTTGAATGTTTCTGTTAAAAATCACAACACTTGCCATCATTAATGGTGAGTTAAATTGCAGGAAGTGAATAAGAATGTTGAAAATTGTGAAGGTCATTGCCCAGTTTAGCGACACGTTAATTATTGTCCATGAATTATTTGGCAATTAATAAAATGCCCAAGGAAAAATAATATCTATTTGAGCAAATCTAGCTTTCTTATGTTGTAACAGTTTTCATTGTGGGAAGACATACAGTACCCTTTTTTTCCATACACAAATAATAAATCTGGCATGATGCTATGTGATGTGTATATGCTGACATTTGATTGGCAACGAATGACTTTTAACTCGAATCTCTGCATAAATAGGTTACTGTAACTGGATATAAAGTTGTACTTAATTTTATTAAGTAAAAAATGGGCAATTGTTGTGTCATTGCCCTGCACCAAAAGCTACAAAAATGGTTAAACAAATACTTAGTCACACTACTTTTATTTCTTGTCTCAATTAATTTTTATTTTTTAAATATATATAATCATCTCCAGAGACATTGCAGGGAATTGACACATTGACTGGGCTTAAAAGGACTGTGCATATATTTGTGTACATACTGTATGAGTGGGATGAAAGAGGGGTTAATGTTGGTATTATTTATTTATTTATAAAGTGATGTCTTATTGGACTTGCGTGGCATCCTTGGCCAAGGTACTGTAAATGAAATTTGTCTTGAAGGAAGCCAAATGAGAGCCCTATCTGTAAAAATATACATTACTCAAAATGGTTTTGTTTTTAAGATTAATTTAAAGACACATTTAAGAAATCTTCACCGTTTTCAATCCATAGTAGTGGCAAGATTTGCAAATCTATGTTTTTAACATTCTAAAAGTTTTAAATTGGGAGTTTCTTTTTGGCTTCATCAAAGATACTTTTATTTGGTATTTAAATCTACCAAGCAGGAAAAGTATGCCTTATTCACAACTACTGTAGTTAATCTGGGTTATCAATCATCTAGGTTATCAATCTCGTAAACTAAAATTCAGATGAATAAAACAGTAGATCTTTTGTCTGCCCCAACCAGCAAAATTTGAATGTTCAGAATTTCTTGTATTCTAATATTGTCACTTAAGTCAATCCATTAAATGCACTAATTGTGAAATTTTGATGTACAATAATCTGCAATACTTCACTGTTTTTTTCTTCTTCCAAAGGTTAAAATGCTGTTCTTGTAATAAATACTTTCCTTCTAAACTTTAGGAACTGGTTGTATTATTGCTGTTTTTTCCTTTGCAGTTCTTAAAGTGGATTATTACTATATTGTTCATGTGTCCAGATTTTGCACGATAAACGTAAAAATTAGATGGCAGACAATAAAAAATCAGTGTATAGATGTACATCCATCCAAGTTAGTAATCTGCTGAAATTGAATTCCATTGTGGAAGACATTGAACTTTAGTTAAAAAAATGAGTTTTTAATTATCAATTTTAGGTGCAGTGTTTCCATAATTATGTCTCTGGTAAGTGTTCCCTAGGGTTTGGTCACATTGGAGTGTGCGTGGTTGTTTTTATTGCAATGTCATGGCAATCTCCTTGCGGGGGATCATCAACAGTGAATTACAAGTACTAAATTATGCATTATTTAATCATACTGTAAGTGCATAGCTAGCCACTAGGACAAGGCAGTCATTCCTACATAATGTACTACTTCTACTGTATGAGCCTTTACTTATATTGCTGCATGCACATTCACTACTTGTAAGTCAGAAAACATCCACATTTGGGCCTCTTATGCACATTGGCAGTTTAGTGTATTAAAATGTACTGTATTTTGAACCCAAGGTCAATAGTCCGTCTTCTCTAACCAACGTAGAAGCCATTATACAGCAATCACAAAAAAACAACATGTAAATTCAAAATGTAAGCACTATGCAGAAAAGGATTTTGACACACGACAAGAGTAGTAAAAATGTTTTTACACTGTATTTTTATACCACTGATAATTTGCCACATTGGCTCATTTAATCATTTTGTGAGTCTGATAATAAGAACAAAAATATATTTTTATTTTTAACTTAAAATTATATGTTCCAACTAGACATTAGCTCTACAAATCAATTTAAACGCTTTGAAAGAGAAGTCATGCCGTAAAGACTATAGGCCTACGTTAAAAGGTCCAACCACTACAAACTAAAGCTATTTCTAGAAAGTGCTCCAATAAACCTGTCATGTTTTTTTTTTTATCATTCTTATTATTAATAATAATATGTATTGCACTTAACCACACTTCATCTGTGTGTGTTTACAAACGTTATTTTTGTGGGAAGACGGAAGTGTGCCGAGTGGGAGGAGACGAAGACAAACATCATCAGCATTTAACACCACGCAGCTTTTTCTACGCCTGTCACGGTAAGATGTCTCACCACATTCACTGTGTTTACGGTGTTTTTTAAATCCAAAGTGCGCACTAATTCGCTGTGTAAGTTTTAAAATAGGACGAAAGATTAAGAGCTTAACTATCCCAGCAAAAGCTTCCTTAACCCTGTGCTTAGAAGGTCATGTCTCAGCTGAGCTCGCTGAAGAAGTGGCTAGCTGACACTGACAGCCGCACCGCAGTAGCAGCAGCAAGCAGAAGCTAACGTTAGCACTTAGTCTTTCATTCATCTGACTTGTAAACATGCAGGAATGGGCCAACCAACTATGCGTAAGTAGTTGGAAAGATAGTGTGACTACATGACCAACCTGGAGCACAGGCTCAAGAAACGTGTCGGTTAAAATAGTTCTTTTTTTCTCCCCCAAGTCTGCTCCTTGCTAGATTATCCACCGACTAGCCTGCTATGCTATCACGTTAGCTCGATGCTAGCGAACCTTGTAATACAATCTCTTTCTGATTTAACAGCGCGTAAATCCTCGCCAAGTACACGTAGCGTTAGTCTGACAATAACTTAAACGTGGAATAGTAGTTTGTTGTGAGTTTGAGGTGTTATCTGTCATTTGTCGCTGTTTGGTTAAGTAGCTGGTTGGGCAACTTGAGGCCAGCAGCCTCTCTTTGACGATGGTTGCTGATTCGAACTTAATAAATAACGTCAAGATGTCTTTCCCTCCAAGCATCTTATTGTTCGTATCCTGATACTGTTACAAGAAAGGCATCAACTTTCCAGCTGTTTGCGTCACTACCTGTACTCACAAGTTACCTTACTTGTAGTAGCCATGTTGATGTTGGCAAATGCAATTTTTACTTCGAAGTTGAGTTCAGTTACTTTCAAGAACACTGTCACAATGTGTTATTAAATGGCAAAATAAGAGTACGTTGACATTTCTGATCAATAAATACGGTCGCCTCTCACTATATCATGTTAACTTTTTGCGGCTTCACTGTATCGAGGATTAAAAATAAAAATACGTTGCAGATTATTTGAAATATTGTGGGACCTAGCAGTGATCCACTGTCCACATTGACTGTTATTACAAATTCACCGAGCAATAAGTGTGAGCAAGAATGAAAGCTTTACTGCACAAATTATAATCCTTCCATAGGTGATGAGGGTGGAAACAGCCGCTGTACTTTCATCCGTTTTATTGAACAAATTATAGTAAGACAATACAGTAAACCCAACACATTCTATTATTCTTAGACGACTTGCCGATAGCCTTAACTGACACCGTCAGTCAACATGTATCGTGTCTAATGTTGAGCCAGTTAACAGCTAGCCAAATGGACATTCTCATTCACTGACATCCACAATACTCAACAGGCGAGGCCCACCTTCTAAAGGCACATAAACATTCAGAGTTACAGATACTACAGTGTAGAACATGAGGATAGTGACTCAAAGTAAATAAAATAAAAATATATAATGTGCACCTCCATGGATATATTTTAGTTTTATGTGGATGAAACCTTAATAAATAATTGTGTATTTTGTGGGATAGCCTGACGGTAACCCCTATTATAAACAAGGCATTACTGTAACATTAATTTTACATTTTACCTACAACCCACTTCATTTGAGAACAGCATGTTTTTATTTTGCCATTAAAATTTAATTTAAACCATCATTTTTTTATAATCCATCTCGAGCCAACAGGAATTTGCACCATTGTAGGTCTCGTTTCGACAGTCATCATAAGAATAGTTGAAAAAATTGACTTAACTTTTGAAGTCTGCTTTCTTCAGCAAAATCCATTGTGTTCTCTTTTTGTTGGATCCTTGCTCTTCCAGAAGGCAGGAAGTCCTTTAGTTTCCCTGCACTTGCACTTTTAGTTTTTCCTGTTGCTTTTATGGCGTTTCCTCACTGGAATATAGAGCTTCATCTTTATCATTTGTTTGCTTTTTCAGGAAAACCGACAATTTGGATCCAAGATGACAGACTCAAAGTACTTCACTACCACCAAAAAAGGTCCGGCTCAAATCATTTCAGATGTCTAAAAAACTAACAAATGAACAAAAAGTTACATTTTAATTTGATGTGAATTATTGTGCCAATGAAGATTGTTATAGTTACTTTACTTGTATCAGCAGTTAACCTTTGCAAACCTACATCTCAGGTTGAAATGTAATCAAATTTGACACAAGCACTTGTTATCTTTTTTTTTTTAACATTGTGCAAATGTATCTAATATGATCAGTGATATACCTCAGTGCTTAATATCTGTTAAATCTATGATTCTGTGCTTTCATATTCTGATTTTTTTTGTATTCATGCAGGTGAAATCTTTGAGCTCAAGGCTGAGTTAAACAGTGATAAAAAAGAGAAAAAGAAGGAGGCAGTAAAGAAAGTGATTGCATCTATGACTGTTGGCAAGGATGTCAGGTACGCCACTGATGACTGATCAGGTTGATGATTACCTTCCATGTTTACTCTGCGCTTACATACAATTTGGTTGTTGTTCCTCCAGTGCCCTATTTCCAGATGTTGTGAACTGCATGCAGACGGACAACCTAGAACTGAAAAAGCTGGTCTACCTCTATCTGATGAACTATGCCAAGAGTCAGCCAGACATGGCCATCATGGCTGTCAACACTTTTGTTAAGGTACATAACCATTCATTGTCTGTTAAATCTGTTTTTCCTAATTTGACTGGGTCCCATAATATAATATATATGGATTATGAAATCAGAGTGTTCTTTCTTGCAGTACTACTTTAAAAAATCAAGAAATATGAATTACTGTATTAGCATAACAGCATACCGGTAAATTGATGTTTGTTACCCTTTTTATTTTTATTTATTTATTTATTATTATTTATTTTTTTAATAAACTTTTCAGGACTGTGAAGACCCAAATCCCCTAATTCGGGCACTGGCTGTTCGCACCATGGGCTGCATCCGCGTGGACAAGATCACAGAGTACCTGTGCGAGCCTCTGAGAAAGTGTTTAAAAGACGAAGACCCCTATGTGAGGAAAACGGCAGCGGTGTGTGTAGCCAAACTCCATGATATCAACGCACAGCTGGTGGAGGATCAAGGTTTCCTGGACACCCTCAAAGACCTTATATCGGACTCCAACCCCATGGTACGGCTTCATTAGGCCAACATGCTAGGCAGGGATTGGCCCCACATTAACGCTTTTGCTGCTTCAATGCTCCATTTTCAGGTGGTTGCAAACGCAGTGGCAGCACTGTCAGAGATTGCAGAGTCTCATCCCAACAGCAATCTTCTGGATCTTAACCCTCAAACCATCAACAAGTTACTGACGGCTCTTAATGAGTGTACAGAGTGGGGACAGATCTTCATTCTGGACTGCCTGGCCAATTACACACCCCGAGATGACCGAGAGTCCCAAAGGTAAGAGACTAAGAGTTAATTTTCACATTTTCCACCTTTTGTTTCATCCGTTATCCCTTTCAAGTCAGCCAAGTTGGTCAAAATGTCAAGTTTCTTCTTTGTTCCCCATGATTTTTGAGTTTTTCCTGCCCGTCTTGGGGGTATTAGATTAATATTTGTAAACTGTGGCCCTGTGAAGCACATTGAGACTGTTTTGTGATTAAGGGCTATATAATTAAATTTGACTTGACTTCTTTTGCCAGCATCTGTGAGCGCGTCACCCCACGGCTCTCCCATGCAAACTCTGCTGTGGTTTTGTCGGCTGTCAAAGTTCTCATGAAGTTTATGGAGATGTTGCCTAAAGACCTTGACTACTATGGGACCCTACTGAAGAAGCTGGCCCCTCCACTGGTCACTCTCCTCTCTGCTGAGCCAGAGTTGCAATATGTAGCACTGCGAAACATCAACCTCATCGTACAAAGACGGTAAATCTGTCAACAGTGTGTTTTTGTAGCATCTTGATATTACACAGGATGGCCTTAGTAATATTTTCAAATATTTTGTTACATGCTTGGTAGTTGGCTAAAATAACAAGTGTTTACTTTTCAGACCCGAGATTCTGAAACATGAGATGAAGGTTTTCTTTGTCAAATACAATGACCCGATTTATGTCAAACTGGAGAAACTGGACATCATGATCCGCTTGGCGTCTCAAGCTAACATTGCCCAGGTATATACAACCAACACCACGAAAGCCTTTTTTCGTATACTTTTGTGGGGGTACGTGTTCTGCACAACAGTGTATCTTAATGAGTCATCTGTCTTGCCGTAGGTGCTCGCTGAGTTGAAGGAATACGCCACCGAGGTGGATGTGGACTTTGTTCGTAAAGCTGTCAGGGCCATCGGACGCTGTGCCATTAAAGTAGAGGTGAGATGGTAGCTAAATGCTAGATGTCGTCATTATATCAATATGGATGCGATAGATTGTACAGTTTTGTATAGCCCTGATGATTAATGAGTCATGTAGTCGAAAGCCATTTTTATATGTATAATGTCCACTCACAGGCCATGGAAATACTGTTTGCAAATGAAATGTCCCAGCTTTTTTTGGAACGTGTTGCAGGCATAAAATTCAAAATGAGTAAACATTGGGGGGAAATTAGGGGTATCAATATTAGTGTGTTAATTTAAAGTTCCTTTAACGCCACTATTTTTTTTAAATGCGTGATTAATAACCACCCCTTACTTGGAAAGCCTGTACTGGGGGCATTCCAGTTGCAATGCAGCAGACACGTCCACATCAAAATTGAGCAGTAAT
This sequence comes from Leptonotus elevatus, assembly GCF_054856555.1. Taxonomy (NCBI): domain Eukaryota; kingdom Metazoa; phylum Chordata; class Actinopteri; order Syngnathiformes; family Syngnathidae; genus Leptonotus; species Leptonotus elevatus. The sequence continues at coordinate 17,141,726 of NC_141243.1, read as the reverse complement.
ACATTTAACAATAAGTCATGCATATATTTATGGAGTCTGGTGTCAAGTTGTATTTTAAAAATGTGCAGAATTTCACAAGTTACTTAATGTTAAAGATTAGATAGCTCTTAACATGAGCACCGTCTTACAAATGCAATTATGCCATCTAGTGGCAGAAAAATGACCAACACAAATCAATATTACACTAGTTTTTTACAGTACAGTACATCTTATTTTTTATTTTATTATTATGAAACTACTGTATCAATGACTAAAAGATGCAGCCGTATTTCTATTAACATTTTTCCCACTTTTATGTTAACAAGCATATGAAAACTTTATACTATAATATGAAAAGCATTATTTACTGTACATTTAGAACACATATAAAATTTGCGTTTAATCGTCAGTTAACTATTGACGTCATGTGATTAATTACGATTAAAAAAAAGTAATCGCCTGACACCCCTACAAAAATACATTAATGCTTATCAGTTTGAAATATGTCTTGTCTATTTTAGTGCATTCAAATGAGCATAGGTTGAAAGGGATTTGCAAATCACTGTATTTACATTTTACACACATGAGTAAACATGCTGTGTAGGGTATAATGAGATTGTCATGATTGGTAATGTAATTTTCTGTCAATAGCAATCTGCAGAACGCTGTGTCAGCACGTTGCTTGACCTCATCCAGACAAAGGTCAACTATGTTGTGCAGGAGGCCATTGTGGTCATCAAGGATATCTTTCGCAAGTACCCTAACAAGTAAGTACCCTGATGGACATCAAAGGTTTGCTCCTCTTGTCCTCAAATGTACATAATGTACATGTGATTTAGGCACTTGGGCATTGAACCGATTTGTGACAAATTGGTGCGTCGACTTTTCTCCTCTGCAATGACAGCTTGAAGTTGATTAATCGGCCATTACATATTTTGGCATTGATAACAGACACCTTAGAGAAATCGGCAGGTGGTCGGTTAATGTAGTGCTTCAAGCGCGTGGAAATACCTTCGTAAATGAGACTGGGTAGCATGGTCACTTGCAAAATATGTATGCAAGCCTGTTCTCAAATATAATAAAACACCAGGGCTATGAGCACTTATTTGAAAAGCTGCTTGCCAACGTTAGCTGTCAAACATCTTAAATCCTCACAACAACCATAAGCATATTTACCAAACGGCCTTCTGGAACAGTGAAAAGACAGAGAATGTACTGTGGCGTCTGTTTACATGATGAAATGAAGACAAACGCTTCTCGAACAACAATCTTTCTTGTGAAAATGAATGGTGAATTTGGGCCGTAACTATGCCAAAAACAAAACATCCAGCATGTGTTCCTCTCAAGCTGTCAGCCTGCAGACGTGCCGGCATACTCCTCTCGTTTCTTCGTCGCCCTATGCTGACTCACTCATCCAATCGCAAATCACACCCAGAGACCTTTATTGCAGGGTTTACGTGAAGCCTTTTCGGGTGGTGGAACCAAATTGTGATGACCCTGCCCAGAACGTGCGCTGTCACTGTATATCGCTGGCTTGATCCAATACCTCACATATCATAATTTGGTCAATTTAATATTTGTTCAAAAATGTATACATTAGTCGGACACGTGTGTATTGTTTTTGACAAATTATTCACCAATAAGATAACTATAATAAAATAAAATATTGTATATTATATATTAAGTGTTGATTTCATCACATTTATTTATGAAGTTATGCATTTTTTTTTTAAACTCTGTGTCCAGACTATATGAACGCCCGGTAGAATACACGATAAAAATAATTTAAAAAACTAAATACGTGAATAAAATGAATGAAAAATATCTAGTGGCCATCAAAAGTCCCATTCAAACGATGTGGTTGTATAAGCCTTTTGAAGGCAAGTGTAAGAAATTAAATTACATTTGATACAACAGTGAGTGCTTCAAGTATGTTTCGGATGAGTACAGTATCTCACATTTATCTGGAGTTCAACACAACTTGTGGTGTCGCAGTCTGAACACCGGGTGACGCACTGGGTCCCACCCACTTAATGACGTACTTCATTGAGACAGCCGAAGAAGAAAGTCATGGAGGTTGAATGGATACTTAAGCATCATGTACTGAGTGAACACATATAAATAAAAGACTGATTTCTGAGAATACTACACACATTTTGGGGAGCGATAACCAAAATTAAATAAACGATCACTCTTATCACTAGATGGAGAAATATATTTATTAAAACAACATGTTTATTTACTGCAGATACTTGTGGAATGTTTACGGGGTATCAAGAAAATATTCTCAAGCATTTATTATGCCTTTAGACGAGGAGTGATTTGAATATGAAACAACAACCAAGCAGAACTTGATTTTTAGTTGCGATGCATCTATTATTTCATTTTGAGTGCATTTCATGATGTTTGCAGGTATGAGAGTGTGATTGCCACTTTGTGTGAAAACCTGGACTCACTGGATGAGCCGGAAGCACGTGCAGCCATGATTTGGATTGTGGGGGAGTACGCTGAGCGCATCGACAACGCTGATGAACTACTTGAAAGCTTTTTGGAGGGTTTCCATGATGAAAGCACTCAGGTGGGTTTAGGAGAATGCAAGCTGATGTCCATTTTAATGTCACTATGGAACCGGGGCTCAAATTGGAAAAATTGGACAGAAATTTCCGTCTTTCCAGTTAAGCTTGGGCAAAGTCAATGTTTTTCAGGTAATTGTTGAAGAGGTTTTAAAATGTTCTGCTTTTTTTTTTTCCCTTTTGTGATTCAGGTGCAGCTGCAGCTTTTAACGGCCATTGTTAAGTTGTTCCTCAAGAAGCCGACCGAGACTCAAGAGCTGGTGCAGCAGGTCCTCAGTCTGGCAACTCAGGTAAGAATGAACCATTTCCATGCCACAGCGCTCAATTGCATGGACGTGATGTGTTCATGTTTCCTTCCTCCTAATGTGTCTTTCCCCAGGACTCTGATAATCCAGACCTGAGGGATCGTGGCTACATCTACTGGCGTCTGCTCTCCACTGACCCAGTGGCTGCTAAGGAGGTGGTTCTGGCTGAGAAGCCTTTGATCTCTGAGGAGACCGACTTGATTGAACCCACACTGCTGGAGGAGCTCATATGCCACATTGGCACTCTGGCCTCCGTCTATCACAAGCCGCCCAGCGCTTTTGTCGAGGGCAGCCGTGGTGTTCAGCACAAGAGACTCCCCGGCAGCGCTGGATCGTAAGATACTCTCTTGTTTGAGCACCGCACTGCAGGAAGTGCAGATGTGAAGTGCATTGCATTCCTCGGGGTACTTGAAATTATTTGAGTGAGAATGCTGAATGATAGGAATAGTTTCTGTTGCTAATTAATTAAAGCTTAGGTCGTCATCCACAACATTGAAATGCCAAAACATCCAGACTATCCTCTTTGTTCTGTTGTTCGTTATATTTAGGCTCCTAGAGTTCTTAAAAGTATAAAAAGTGTATTAATTCACCTCAGCCAGGCCAGTCTTCTTTCAGACTAGTGATATTTGACTTTTCCTCACTATCTTTCTGCCAGCGGGGAAAGTGTGGAGAGCCCGGACACAGGTTCTGCTCCTGTTGCTTCTGAGGCGCCCCCTGCCGTTATCCCGTCCCAGGACCTTCTGGGAGATCTCCTCAATCTAGACCTGACACCTACAAGCACAACTGGACCACCACCACCCTCCTCTGGCCTGCAGATGGGTGCTATGGACCTTCTTGGAGGAGGACTGGATAGCCTGGTAAAGCCTTTCAACAATTACTTTGAATGTTTTTGCTCTGTGCTATCTTTCTTTTTTATTATCCTTTAAAATTTTATTTTATTATTTTTACAATGTTATATTTTCCTTCCTTGTTCAATGCTGCACCTGCAGATGGGGGATGAGTCTGAGCCGGTAACGACACGGAGGGGAGGGAACATTTTGAAACCATTTTAAACATTACAATGAATTTGACCACATCTGAATTTCATTTATCACCTGTTACCTGATACAGTATATAGGTGATACATAGTTGGACCCAAAGCCCCAATTTATTGTTTACCTGTGGGCTCTGCAATCTGTTTCATCTTTCAATCAGCCGCCCGTTCCCCTGCGGACGGACACTCCTCAGTCACCGCAGCCCCCCCGTCAATCCCCATCGCCCCCAGATTACAGTACCACTGAGGTTGGTCCAGAGGACCTCACTGGCGAGAGACTAGAATGCACTCTTGTCCCCTGATGTACCACTGTGACCTCTAGATTAATTCACAAATTCATCTGATCTGTGCCTTAGTTAAGGTTTCCACTGGGGTTTTTTTGTAGTTGTTGTGGGAACGTTACCTGTGTTTTGTTTAAGTGACACCCCACTTCCTACACACAATAGTTTACCATTCTTATTGTTTGATGTCACCACCTTTTTACACCACGATCACGACTCTTGGCGAGCAGGATATACTCAGCTTTCCTTGTATGCCCAGTAAAATGTTTGATCCTCCCCTCCTAGTTCCCATGCTTGCAGCTGCTCACTCGTCATCCAACCTCCTCAAACCTGCACAATATCACTTCATGTTACACAAGTCAATAACCTAACCTTTTGTTTCACTTCCAGCTTGGCGGAGACCTTGGAGGAAGTCCTGCTGTAAGTTGTTATAATTCACCTCGACCTTCAAGCAGCTTTGCACTGATTGATTTTTGTTTTCTGACGTGCAGATGACAGCTGGCTTTGGTGCACCGCCCACTGCCGGACCACCATCTTTCACTGCCCCTGTAAGTGGGGGTCTTGACGACCTGTTTGACCTTGGCGGTGGAGTTGGCATGCAAATGGGAGCCTATGTACCTCCTAAAATGGTGAGTTTAAAGAATACGTGTTGTTGAGTGACTTGGGAACATCACTGGGCTTCTTATTGATAGAAATTATTCTTTTTCTAGCTTTGGCTTCCAGCTATGAAGGCTAAGGGTCTGGAGATTTCAGGCACATTTGGTCGTCGAGCTGGGGTCGTTCAAATGGAGATGACCCTCACAAATAAAGCAATGAGTGCCATGACTAATTTTGCCGTTCAGTTCAACAGAAATAGGTAACATCTTGTTTGTCAGGTGTCAGCAGTGAATGTACAGTTTTGTCATTTACACTCCTTTTCTCCTCTCCGGTTTTAGTTTTGGTTTGGCTCCTGCTGGTCCTCTCCAGGTTCTTACTCCAGTTAGCCCCAACCAGAGTATAGAAGCAGTCCTTCCTCTCAATACTGTGGGGCCTGTCCTGAAGATGGAGCCTCTCAATAACCTGCAGGTAAGGTACTCAAAATGTGTACTTCTTCGGATGTGGGCGGAGGACTTCCTGTGTACTACTAAATCTGTATTTTGCATTGTTCTAGATCAGGGATGGACAACTTAAATATTAGATGGGGCACAATTTTTCATAAGCGCTACTGTGAGGCCATGCATATCTTAACCAGATGTATTTCTTTTTTAGAGACAAAATGCATGCCGTCCTGCAAATTTCAAATTTGCATATAATTGACACACAGAAACGCATTGGTAGTTTTTTTATTGTAAACACGGGGAAAAAACATTGATAAACCCTCAACATGTGTTTTCCATGAAAAATGGGGTTGCTCCTAAAGAAAAAAATAAACCACATGCTGAACTGCAAGAATGTGGGTTCATTTGGAGTAGAGGAAACATTTTTATAATTTCACCACAAAAAAATCAAATGGAATTTTTTTTTTTGTTTATTTTATTTATTTATTTTAATGGAGTGGTCCAGAGGCTTCCAGTTGCCCATCCCTGGTCTACAATTGCCATCCATGCGCTACCCACTAAAATGATGTAATGACCTGATGATTATCTGATGATTTTAAACGGCAGTCATGATGACTTTTCAGGAGACCCCAAAACAGCTTGTTTGAGCAACCATTAAAATTGCATCGTCAGAGAGAGCAAGGCATTTCCAACACCTTAGGTTGGTCTATATTGAACACTTAAATGTGTGGACTGAACAATAATAGAGATTTGTGAAAAAATATCAAATTTACCAAACTGTGACATAGGAGGCTTCAGCCCGACGCCAGTGATATTCTCAATGGGTAAACGTAAAACACCAAAAATATTTAATGGTTCAAGTATTTCTTTTTCTTTAACTTCATTCATGTGATTGTGGTCTTAGTCTAATTAGTCTATTGTCACTTAAAAGTTTTTGTTTCTAAAACGTTAGCCCCAAACAATAACACTACGCAGTAATTTGAATTAGACAGAATAGTGAATGGAGCAGTAGCTGTCGAAAGAAGATAAGAGCGTCAGGTGCTGGGCAATCCTTAGTTGTCATGCAATGTGTGGTTCCTTTGTTTCTCTTCGCCTTCTCCAGCTTTCTATTACGCTTTGATGGGCACCACTCTAGTTTGAAACACTCACAGATAATTTCAGGGGGAAAAAGTTTTTGTCATTCTTTAGTGCTGATGGAAGGTAGTGTAACAGAACATTATTAAGAGTACTCTTTAAACCAGTGATGTGTGGTTACAGTTTTTCTAGCCTCCACACTGACTGAAACATTTTATGGCAAATGTGCACATTAAAGAGAAAAGCTTCTGTGGCTTAGGACAGAAGCATAGTGACTGCACGCTATTCATAATTAATGGCAATCACCTGCTGCGTTGAGCGGGACGCCAAACCCTCAAGTGATCAGTTTAGCTAAGACAGCAGATTGCTTCATTAACTGCAGCCGCATTAATCATTCATCAGTACTTCTACTTTATCTCCCTGACTCTGGATTTAAAATGTTCCTCTTACTCATGTAGAGGGGCTTCAGTAGAAACTTGTGGTAACAGCTGGAGCTTGACAAGAGTGGATTGTTCATTGGAGATCTCAAGTTCAATACACACCATGATAACTGTTATTGTCAGCAAGAAATATACTCTGTGAAAGAATTGGGGCCTGATTTGCTAAGTTCCCAAGTGCTGCAGCAGTCGCTAAATTGCTTGTACACTCGTAACGATTTTGTGTGCTGAATGCTGATGGTGGCTGTGTAAGCGTGTGATCAAAAGAGGCAGTATGTGCTGTACTACCGTTTTGTACAATTAGACTACCAATGTGTGACTGATCTGAACAATAGCACACTGATGAGAGTTTGTCGATTCCCAACCACATGCCTACTGATGTGCTTCAATGAAAGTTGCGACCACTGGTGTTCTTATTGGGAAAGCTTTTAAGGTTGTCCTTAGTGTTGTTGTTTTTTAAACCACAAACGTGAAATGATTGTCAAAAAAGAAGTGGATTGGCCGATAGCTCTAGGCCGCAATAGCACCATTCGTCGATTGAACTTTTGCAATTTGCGCCAAACGCTTCCCTTTTTAAGCCACAGGTACAAATGACATTTAAATTACCGTAATTTAAAAGCTGCAACAGCTGAATTAAGCCATAAAAACAAATTACTACATACATTAGCCGCATTGTATTGTTAGCCGCAGCCCTCCACGTTATAACATGGGATATTTGAACGGCACACGTGTGCATCATTGTGAAGCGGTTCGTGAAAAAACTGAATGAATGAACAAATCAATGAATCAAAGTAACTTGTAGTAAGCAACACGAGCACTCCTCAGCATTTGGTTGCGTTCTCTTGTTGTCTGTTTGCTCCATGAAAGGCATGCTGGGTCGATAGGTGGGGGTCGGTGGCGTCACGTAAATACAGTACAGTATGTATTCAGTATGAGGGCGGACTCGGACACTTTGATTGGTCCACTGTGACATATTTGTTCATTTCATTGGTCAGATGTGACGAAACTTGAAGCTCGTCAGTAAAAAATCATAAATAAACCGCAGCACATTAAAAACTGCAGGGTTCAAAGCATAGGGAAAAAAGTAGTGGCTTATAGTCCGGAAATTACTGTATAGTAATTATACTGTGTATTGTATAAATATCATTGTCGGACAGTCATAAGGAAATTGGACATAGAAAAGAAAAAATTAATAGAATATGATATGCCATAGTATTTTTCATTGGGCATTGTATCTGCCATGTTGCATCACCATTCACTTCAAAGTCGTTTCAGAAAGTCGTCCATTCATAAAAACTAGTTGCACAACCTAAGCTCACTAACATTTGATCGTGTTGCTCGGTGTGCAGCGGCCATTAGCGGAAGTGGCAAACAAACACGCCTTTATAATTAACAAGTTTGTGGCTTTATTGGCCCTCCAGTCAGAGAGAAATTCATTTAACAGTAGGTTTTATATATGATTGATGCTGTGGTAGAGTTACACTGAATTGCCTGGAATTGAAAGGCAGAAAATGTTACTGTGCACATGGACCTGAAATCCTCCACTCTTGTGGATAAATTGCGAGCTAATGTGACATAAGGTATGAGTGACTACGAAAGACACTTGACAAGTAATTATTTTTGCATTGCGTTCTCTTACTATCTTCTTCCTTTCCCCCCTCGAACACTGCCGGTCTCCTAGGTGGCTGTTAAGAACAACATTGACGTCTTCTACTTTAGCTGCCAGTACCCCATCAGCATGCTCTTCGTAGAGGACGGGAAGATGGGTGAGTGCTTCGGCTGCAGCTCTTCACTCCATGCCCTCATATCCCTCTAATGTGACTTTCTGTCAGTAAGGGCCTTAATGGCCAATTGCCTATTAGATCTAATGTGATGGGTGATATGCACTTTTATATGTGTGTTTTATTTATTTATTTTACATCTTGCGTGTGTTTAGATGTGCCGTGTTCAAAAATGAGTACCTCCCATGCAATGTTTGTGTACTGATATTATCTCATTAGCTCAAAGATTTTGCACTCACCATGTGCTCATCTTTTCATGTGCAGAGCGACAGGTGTTCCTTGCCACATGGAAAGACATTCCGAATGAAAATGAGTCAAAGTACCAGCTCAACGACTGCCATCTTAACTCAGGTGATACCATACATTTTCGTCACACATCATATAGCGTGATAAATATGAAATTCATGGAAGCAAATTGTATTTAATGACAATTCATAAGCTTCAGTCCCTATTTGCGTTGGATAATTTGGTTTTATGCAAGCATCGGAGGAGCTGAGCTGAAGAAGAAATGCTAATGAGACAGCTTAATGGATATTTTCCCTCCCCGATAAATCTTTTTCGCGTGAGCAGAAAAATGAGCAGTTTACAGGCTAGTGCATCGCATCAGCATGTCAGACCCTGTGGAGGACCGTTTATTAGTGAATTATTGACTATAGTTGTAAGTCCTAACATGCAGTGATCGTGTGGCTCAAATGAGTTGTTCTTTGTTTTCAAAGATGCGGTCTCAAGCAAACTGCAAGGAAGCAACATTTTCACCATCGCCAAGCGAACCGTGGAGGGTCAGGACATGCTGTACCAGTCCATGAAACTCACCAATGGAATTTGGGTGCTTGCAGAGCTCAGGGCTCAGGCGGGAAACCCCAACTACACGGTGAGTTCACACAGGATTTCTAAACATTTTCAGCTGAACACCTAAGATCCTAAACGTTTGCTACATATTCCAAGCCTAAACTTGATAGATAACCCCAGTAAACATAAAATGCAGTTTTTAAATGGTGATTTGATTTATGAAGTAAAAACTCTATTCAAAGCTTCCTGACCCTGCGTGGAAAAAAATCGTACAAGTCAACTTCTTGGCTTAAAAAAAGAAACAGAGACACTGTTTTGGAGTGGTCAAAGTCAGACTTGATCCAATTGAAATTCTGGAAGGAAAAGTGGGTCAAGAAATCTCCATGCATGTAAAAGACTCATTGAGAGTTATGGAAATTGCTTGATCTCAGTTGTTGCTGCTGAGGGTGGCCCAACCAATTATGTTTTGGGGGCAAGTACTTTTACACACAGGAGGCTTTGAATATGTTTTCCTTAATAAATAAATCACCATTTAAATACTGCATTATATGTACTTGAGTTATTTTAAACATTTAAGTGAGGAAAACTGCATAAAGAATTTGAGAAAATACTTTTTTTTTCACTGCACTGTATGTCAGCTAATGTTTATCTGAAAACATTCAAGATTTTCCCAACCTCAAATTGACTGGAAGACTAGGGTTCAGCTCGCTCCGATTTTAATGAATGAATGAATTTCTAATGAATTTAATGTATTTGAAAGTTAAGACAATTTGAGTAGTTTCAGCAGTCTCCTTCTGACCTTCCTTTCTGGTCATTAAGTCAAACTGTAGATGAATCAGTGAAGCATTCTATTGACAGGAATGTAATCCGTCTTCCGTTCCGTTCCGTCTTCAATTCCGCTTATCCGGGGTCGGGTCGCGGGGGCAGCAGCTTTAGCAGGGAAGCCCAGACTTCCCTCTCCCTAGCCACTTCAGCCAGCTCCTCCGATGGGATCCCAAGGCGTTCCCAGGCCAGCCGTGAGACGTAGTCTCTCCAGCGTGTCCTGGGTCGTCCCCGGGGCCTCCTGCCGGAATGTAATTATTTTATATATTCTTAGATGTTGATGAGTAGAAAAAGAAGACATGATAGATATGATGTGCAATTATGAGGGAGTAGGAGGAGAAAATGCCTGGGAAGGCTCTTTGACTGCAATATTAGTTTGTGTGCGTGCGTGCATGCCTATTTTGTTACGCTGCATGTCTGAGCTTGTCGCTAGAGCATACAGAAGGCTTTGATGCAGCCTCTGAACTGAAGAGTATGCTTGAAGCAATGGTAGTTATTACAAAAACGGCCAGTAGGTGACAGCATAATATAAGAGATCAACCAGGGCCATGTTGCAAAAAGCTTTTTTTCAGCAGTGTTATCAACAGATTTGTGAATACTGATGAAGATAGAAATATACTTTTTTTTCCTGATGAAAGAAGAGACTACTCTTTCTTTTGGTAGGGTCCATGTTTTTACTGCAATAGAACACAATATTCTGTGGGCCTTGCAAAATCTGTTAAAATCCAGTAAAACAGCCGGGAGCGAAGGCTGTTGCTTTAGTGAAAATGGCTGGGAGTGAATGAGTTAAAATAGTTGTCAATTAATTTGATAATCGATTACTTGTCAATTAATCAATTAATTTTGATAGCTCTAAATTGATTGAGCAAAAATCTGTGCATGATTGACACCCGTTGAAAAATTTAACATTTAATATGTTTTCTATCAAAAAGGGGGGGGCTATGGAAAAAAACTGAAACAAAAACTTTTTGATTTATTTAAATATTTTAAATAGTAAATAGACTGCGCTTATATCGAAGAATTAAAAGAAAGAAAACATCTGCAACTATGCAAATCCTCTGGTGCTGAACCGCAAGTGTATGGGGGGTCTAATGCATGTGTTGTCTGTGTTGAATATGAAATGTTTCAAAGCAGCCTTGATGGATCATGTTTGGCTTACACTTTCTGGATGATGGGTCCTGAATGACAACTTTGGTGTGACCTCCCGGCTGCTTCTGCTGCTCACGTCAACTTTTTGTTTCTTCTGGCGTGACGACTCCATGTGACACCTTGTTCTTTTTCCGCAATCAGAATTTGAAACGGTTACACCCTTATGAGAAATGCAGTATGCCTTTGAATATTCGAATTCCAAGTCATTTTGTTCTTCAGGGCATTTTTCAAAGATGGCATGTTTGATGCAGCTCTTTTATGAGGTCTGATTAGACTGCACAGGTGTACCTAATATTTGGGCAGGCCAGTGAGTTCTTATTCCTTACGTCCTTGTGACACACAAACTGAAGCAAAAGTACATTTAAATAATGGATGTCTATTACTTTGAATATATTCTGCTCAAAGTTTGCGTTTGATGATTACGCTTTCTTTGACTCAGCAGTTTGTGGGTGTCTGTGTTTGGATGCAACTTGGGGTTGTTGCTCATTAGCATTGAAAAGAAAAGCTGGTGCTCCGTGTTCATCGTTTGTTCTGTCGCTTGTCTCTGAGCTTGCTGGCTGCTTGCACTTTGTTCCTTGGCATGGCACGCTGAAGCCACGTCTGTGGTGGCTATTTTTAGATGAGAAAGAGAGTGAAGCCCTGCCACTGCGTTGTTTTTTGGCCTACGTTGCCCTCTGAAAAAAAATATATGTTAACACTAATTGTTACAACTGCTGAACACAGACGTGAAATAGTTTCACTTTAGCAGCCTTCTCCCTTAAGAAGCAATTTAATTGGCTTCAGTTCTCCCATGATGCCTTACTTCTTGCCCTTGCATATTATAGTCTTGTCCCAGTTCTGCACTTCGCTTTTCTTCCAGGTTGGACTTAACTTAAACACTCACCGTCGTAATTGTGAAAGCAAATGTCATAGAAGCAAAATGGGAGGAACAATTTAAGCCGAGTTGGACATGTTGGAGAAATGGGGCACGTCTTATCTTTTAGACACATTCTCATCTGCTATCTTGTGTCCCCATAGCAACTGTGTGACCAATGATGTAGGCCTGCTTGTCCCCCTGCAACCCCCCCCCCTCCCCCTCCCTTCTCCCCCCTCTTCAGATGGTAATTGTGTGGGGTTTGGTTAAACCAGGTTTGAACATTAATTCTTGTACTGACCAGTGACCACCTCACTAGGGTTGTAAAACAGATCTGCCTTATGTATTTATATGTATGTGCACACATGGACAAAATTGTTGGTACCCCTCTGTTTTGAAAGAAAAGCCCACAGTGATCACAGAAACAACTTTAATCTGACAAATGTAATAAATTAAACATTTTATGAAAATTAACCAATGAAAGTTCAGATGTTGCGTTTTGAATTGTGGGGTTTCAAGAGAATTATTTGAGGCAGGCCTGTACAAAATGGTGGTAACCTGAGAAAAGATAGTAAATAATTTGACCATCACAGGTGTCCTCAAACTTGTAATCAGCACTCAAAAAACAGTTGGGTCAAAAGTAATCCAATTATGGATTAAAAATGGACCGATCCACTTTATGGGTCAATTTGACCCAATTTTCTGGGGTTTCTTTTAAAATACAAAATAACCCATTTATTAACCCTGTTGATGTGGATTTTCAACCTGTTGCTGTGTGATTAAAGCCTGCTTGTGATCTTTCTCAGGTCTCTCTGAGATGCAGAGCCCCAGAGGTTTCCCAATGTGTGTTCCAGAGCTACGAAGCGGTGCTGAAGAACTGAGAGGATGAAAACCAAACAATAAACAATGGCGGGCCAGATGCTGCCGTCAGCGTCTCCTGCCCGTGGACCACATCACACTGTCACGCAGTGCAAGGACGTACTGGTTTCTGCAAACTGTCTGTCTTACTGTCTATCTACCAGCTTTTTGTTAGTACGTCGTCATCTATCGCTTCATTTAGGTTTCTTTTCAACCTAATTGAGTTTGTGTGAGTCATTAGCTCCCATTAAAAGACGCAAATAATCCAAATGTGCAAGTCCAGCTCTCTGCCCTACCTGAGCCACCTGTCATATGTTAGAGTAGAGACCCAACAGAATGCTGCCTTGGTTCTGGTCTCTGCATTCACTATTCACATCACACTATTTATTTTGGGTGCTATATACAGAAATTACCCCCCCCAACAACCCTCAAATATGCTTGAATGCTTTCTTACGCATGTGTGAGCTGCAGGCAGGTGATCTTGGCTTCATCATTAGTGTGTATTTGTTCATGTTTTTCATTTTGCCACCCATATCTGGACTTTCTATAGACTGAAACAGCCCTCTGAACTCTATCGTAGTCATTCCATTCTTTAATTTTTTGTTGGTAGATGTGTGTGTGTGTGTTTGCGTCGGGGCAACACAATGTGGCCAGCTGAGATGAAAGCTGAGGGGGGGGGACTAAGTGTAAATGATGAAGCGGCTGTTCGTAACACTGAAGGAATCAGCGTGTGTGTTGGGGATGGCTGGCGAGGACAGCGCTCAGTTTCTCGCCCTTGTACTCTGAAGATTAATTTGATTTTTTTTCTTAGTCACTGCACTGATGCCCTTTTCATCAGCTCTGCGAGGTGTAAGCATCTATCACCCTTTATATCGATTGATTTGCAGGTGGCTCAGTTTCCATGTCTGTGGGGACAGCTGATGTTTAAAAAAGAAAAAAAAACGAATGCTGAATCAGGTGTTTGTTTGTTTTTTGATTGATTGATTGTCCTTTGCGTGTACATCATCTAAAAGAGAAATATTAAAAGTCTTGATCAATTCTGCTGTGCTGCTTTTTCTTCTGGTGGATTTTAGGCCAAATTAATCCTGTTGATGTATGTTTTTAATTTGCCATGTCCCCAAACAAGAGTAGTTTAGTATTCCTTAGTTTTACTGTCCCGATGTTCCTTGGCTTCTATGTCGTGGGAATCGCTGAGCTTGTGAGCGGAGTGTCTTGCTGCACTGGCGAGAGATCAACTGCATGACCTTAGCCCATCAAGCCCAGAATTTGTCGCGCATAAGATGCAGTCACAACTGTATGTGTATTATACCCACTCTTGATGAACTGATTTTTTTTATTTTTAGATAGCTTCAAATAACATGTTCTTTTTTTCTGCTTATTAAATTTAGTGAAAAGGCAGAGTCTGTGCCGCAGAGATAGCACATCACACACAGAACTGAAATTTGTCTACCCCAAGACAAAATGCATGTACTGTACGGAGTTTCTCTAGCGTATCCTGGGTCTAACATCTGGCTTCCTGTTTTTGGACGGTACAGAACAGTGAATATGAAACCAATAGAACCACATCTATAAAAAGCCCCATCGACATAATGGCTGCAGGTACAAATTCTGCCTATAAAGGTTATGAGTGAGCACATCCCTGACAAAGAGCGGCCTCTTACCGTACCGTAGTTGAAAACAATCAGACATTACTGGCAATGCGGCTTTAATGTTGGCACCAGATGTGCAAAATAAAAACTAGGGATTAAAGCTACAGGACTCTGCTTCAACAGCACCCCCTGAAAGATTACCCAAGGGACACGTTTGAATGCATTCTCCAAATCCACAAAGCCGATTTGGCCAACTTCCATGAGAAAAAAAATACGTTGATGCTCTTCTGCAGAAATGAAGACTATTATCAGGGGGCAGAGGAGTGTCATCGCCTCTACTATGAAAACTTGATTTTTTTGTGTTTGTTATTTCACAAAAATACAGCATGATTTTAGACGAGCACACACATCCCACTGGATGTCTACATTTTCTCCTGCGATTCCAATACAAAGGTGGATGAAAGCACAGAGCATTACACGTAGAATTGCAATTCTATTGTCGTGAATTTGGTAAATTCATCAACCCATTTTGTCTAAATTATATTCGTAGATCTCAGTAGCCATTCGGCAAAAGATCCTTGTTGACCTTTTCAAGACAGACGTGGCGAGCTGCTTCCTCGGCTCTGCATACAAAGCCTCCTCTTTCTCTCACAATTTCCTTCCACCATCTTGAGCTTCATCCACTGCTCCCGAGTGCATCCTCAAGTCAAAGCGGCTCCTCTGAGAGGCCGTTTAAGGTCTGCGCCGCATTCAAGGAGCTCAGCGGGGATTTCAGCCGCATGGCTACAAGGGGGACATGATGCTCCCTTGGGCAATCAAAGGCACATGCTGATGTATTGACTTCCTCGTCCCTCCAGTCACTATTGCGTGCAACTATTGTCTCGGACAATCAATTAAATTGATCAGGGGTTGTAAATGCCTGCCAACAGAGGGCGTCGCTGAATTGGACACAGACTCCTGCAGTGCAGTGCAGTGATTAACTTTGTATTCCATATACAGTGCCGGAACGAGCCTTTATGGGGCCCTAAACAGAATTTGACAGTGGTGCCACCTCTGCTTGTATTCTACTGATAAAAGTGTGAAATTTGTATGTAGGATTTTGACGCTCATCTCAGCTATTTCATTTCTTAAATATTTTCCAAGGGGCCCCAAGCAGCCATTTTGTTCACTTACGCCTCTGGCCAGCTCTGTCGCTGCGGAATATTTTCTCAAAGATGTTGTCGTATTACATCACGTTACACATTCTCAGTCAGTCTACCACCTCCCTTCACTATCAATAGTTAAAAGTCAATAACATACAACCACGAGGTTGCGTTAACTCACTTATTGATTGATTACTCTCCCCTTAGGAATCAGTGAGTAACATCAGAGATCATTAGAGGGATAACCTGATGGCAACTTCAAACATTGCTGAATATGATCTGTTTTAGATTTCATCAGCAGCTCATTGCCGCGCGCTGTGCTAATGAAGAGCTTTTTTTATCAATGTCTTACCAGCACTTTTCGACCTGACTGCTTCTGTTAATGAATGGCCGAGATTTAGCATGCACTCCATTGTCCCTGCCGACACCAAAGCTGTTCCAATTTTCTTATATAGCTAATGTTTTATGAAGAGTGAAGCAGAAAAATGGCCAGCTGCCTCAGACTATTAAACAAACTGAACACAATGTTAGATACAGCAGCAAAATCGAATGAGATTCAATATAAGCGTTGTAAACAACAATGTATTTCACTGGATATATTTTTTTGGGTGTGTGGATTGGCTCGACTCACAAATCTCACGTAACCAATGTTACACATTCGAACCCATGTCCTCCCGACCTTGAGGCAGACGTGCTCAACACTATAAATGCCCATGCTAATAATATTAGTACAGTGGTTCTTAACCTTGTTGGAGGTACTGAACCACACGTGATTTTTTTTCTTTTCTTGTGAGCTTCTTATGTAAAATACATGCCCACCTCAATAAAGTTTGGGGAACACTGCACAAGTGGCCATCGAGAGTTCGTAAATGACTGGCAGGGCTGCTTGCAATTTCAGATGAAGATTTTTACAAGCACCGCGGGAGGACCTGCACATAAAAGTGGATCAGTGGCCATGGTGGGGCTGTGATGGATTGGACTCATCGTCCCAGCCCTGGCCGTGGACCCGCTATCTCCACTAATAAGTTGTGTCCCTCGGCGAGATGATGTGCACTTCTGCATCTGCGTGACAGCTTCCACACCGAATCACGTGATAGAGAGAGAGAAAGAGAGCGAGAAAGAGAGAAAGAGAAGCTGGTGCCTTATCCGCAGACGCACGGTGCTCGTCGGTCGGATGCCATAACAGAAGCCCCACGCCTGCATGGATAACCTTTTCTCATCTTAATATGACCCGGAGCTGAATGAACCTATTTGTATCGTCGAATTGAGGAAGTATAATATGTGGCGGTGTGTGATTTTACCACACTTGGAGCGCGTCTCGGCGCCGTGTGATGGAGGTGCGTGGAAACGGTGCATCGTGGGGATGGAGAAGCGATGAAGACACCGAGAGCTCCTGCGCGTTTCGGCCAAGGTCAGATTGGAACTAGGCTGTGATTATGTATGTGCATGTGGAGGGCACCGAGGTGGGCTCCCATTCGAGGGGGGGTCACTTGGGCGGGAAAAATTAGTTTCCCCTCCGTGTCTGCATGGGGGTTTATTTTCTATCATTATTCATATTTTTACACGTCTAACTTTTCCCAATAATTTACTGTCGCATACCTATTATGTTTTTAAATGTATTTATTTATTGTACAAATATCTCATTATCGTTTACATGCCCTGTCAAAAATGAAGTAGAAGTTTGTTTTTCACGCGTTTATAAACAACAAATTGACATGTTTTTTTCTGTGGTGTTATAATTGTGACTGTCTTCCCCACCACTCCACAGGATGCCATTACAGAGAACACAAGTCTGCTGGCTGCGTGGATTACTTATCCGTCCCTCCAGCCTGGAGCTGTAACGCGGCTCTCTGTGGTCTACGAGCGGGAAATCGAGCTTGACTTCCGGGTGTCCATGGTGTTGACCCTGGGGCACCAGGAATGGTGGAGACGTTGAGTATCGCCGTCATCGGTGCTCCCGGAGTGGGCAAAACTTCGATCATTCGCCAGTTCATCTACAACGACTTCTCGGAGGTGTACACGCCGACTCGCTCCAGATATGTGTACCGACCCTCCGTCATCCTCAACGGGAGTATGTACGAGCTGAAGGTTCTGGACGTCCCGCCGATTTCCTCCTTCCCGTCCAGCTCTAGTCAGGTAACACAGCACTTCATTTTACACAACAGTAGCCTACTTGTTTTTTGGATGACTTTTTACTTTTACTGACTTGCTGTACTTTTTACATGTTTGTCAACAAGGGCACATTGTTATTTTCACCCTCCATTGTTGATGACAAAACAAAGAAAAAGAAAAAAAAGAATGTTAAGTATTACTGAATTAGCAATTTTTTCACTCAGGCCAAAGCAATAAAAGTAGTATTTTGGCGCCATCTTGTGGCATTTTGTTGTTGTCAAGGAACTATGTTGAAAGGCGTTGAGGAGTTTCATTTTGATAAATTTGCTTTACTGTCATCTTGTGGCAGCTTTGTGTCAATGAACTACATTAAAATGAATTGAGGAGTTTTATTTAGATAAACGTGTGCTTTGCCAACCACCGATGAGAATTTAAGACAATTTTCAACCTTTTTTTTCCATCAGTAGCTCACAGATTTTCGCTATTTAACTCGGCCTCAATGCCCCTTCGCAGCACACTGTAAAGTCAAATGCAGTTGACATTTTAGGGAAGAAAATTGTTTGATGTTGTTGGGTCCAGGAAGGATCATTTCATCTTGTGGCAGCCTAAAAAACACCCGTGTTTGGTGTTCTAAAATGCTCCATTCAATGTGAAAACACTCATACAGGTTAGGTGAATTTTTGTCGTTGTTATGACTATGTGAACAAATCAAAGTCAAGGCAACACTGCCTCTAATTTCTCGACTTCTCAATACGAGCTCTATCAAGTTGGTAATGAAGGGAAACTAATGTGCAGAGCTGTTCTTTTCCTTTGTTGTGCAAAGGTATAAAAATAGCTATTGTATAAAACTGATATACTTTTATAGATTTTGCAGCCTGTACTTTATTTTTATTTTTTATTTTTATCTATGTAAGGGAGTTGAATCAGTAATTGTAGTTTTACCAGTATTTTTTTTTATCTTCTATATTACTGAAGCGTGAATATTTTTGCCACAAAATGACAGTACATTTAGGACAACAGCGGTGTTGGCACATGCTGGTGGTACTTTACTTACTACAAAATGTTAAAGAAAACATTTAAAAAACAAAAAAAACAAATCCTTTATTAACATGAATTAAACAATAGTTCTATCATTACTTAAATATTGGGTTGCAGTAATTTCCGTGACATCTTATTTCAGATAACAAAAAATAATTGAGAAGCACTTATAGGATGAGGTGATTATATGCTTTTATGATCTGATTATTTGATGGAATAATTGATAGAATAAACAATTCTAAAAATATTTGGTAGTGACAGACCATCAGTTACAAGTGGTATAGAAAATAGATAATTAATTACGCTATACACAAATAATTGGGTTTCTAGAATGTCTGAGTACCGATCAAATGTGAAATTAAACATTCAAATGTAATGTTTTTGTTAGCTGGCAATTTTTGAAAAAGTGTCTGTGAGCAAGCAATTCTGCATTTTGACTTTGCAATTACTATTAGCAGTGGCACTGACTTAAAATTTAAATTAAATTAAATTAAAAAGTGGTTGCTTCAAGTGGAGGTGTGAACATCTCCTGCTCTGAAAGGAGATTCAGAGTTGCCAGAAGTCTCCAATAACATAGAAAAAGTCTAAATTTAAGTTTAAAACGGTGTTATAAATGCAGACATTATTGACACTTTCTTAAAATAATCAGGTCTTTTTTTCCAGATTTTTCCGGAAACCAAAAAAATTGAACCATTTGCATCACAAGATGATTTAGGCCCAAAAATAATTTTTGCAAAAAAAAAAAAAAAGACATAGGCAATTATTTTAAGAGGGTGATGTTATTGTATATTAGTCCACAGTGGAAATAGAAAGTGAAATTGAAATACTATTTTTAGGTACTCTAAATAACCTGGGCTTATTTGGCTGAAAAATAATAAACAGGAAAATACAACAGACCAATCTTGTAGTTATCATAATCACTTTCCTCCTTAACTGGCCTTGACTGGCACTCCTTTGTGGTTGCATTTGGAGAAAAATATATACAAAAAATGAATGAAAAACTAAATCCGCTACTGTAACAAATTTTTCTGGATAAAAGTGGTCAGTTTCCAAATTGTACAACATTCGTGTTCACTGCTCAATTGGCCTGTTTGCCGGATCTCTTCAATTCTCCCCATAGTACGTATTGCAATTGGATGTCAGTCGAGGCTCAGTGCACTTCCTAGCCGGGCCATTTCAAAACATTGATTTTGTTCTGGTGAACATTTTGCCAAATTCTGTTTGAGGAAGTCATTGTAGAGTATTTTAGCCAAAATTGCAGATGTGCCGATTTTGCCTGGCAACGCTGACTTGTGCTCTCTTGCTATTTCTCACAGGGAGGACTAACATGATGCTTACACTTAGATCAGTTCTGTTCGCTTTGTTAACCGTCAAAGACCACAACAGTGATATTATTATTTATTTTCGCACACTCAAATGTCCCCGGTCTAGTTGCTATGGAGACGCAACTGACTTAACACTTCACTTTGACGTTTTAAAGTGCCCCCAGTGAGGACAGTACGGTGTATTGTTATTTATTAACCAGGGTTTGTCTTCTTCGTGTCTCCTGATACAGCGGGACTTTGCACGCTGGTAGCGAAAATGCAGGATGACGATGAATGCAGTATTACTGGCACAGCACTTGCTTTTGTAATCCTACATTTAAAAATAGAACACCCTGCCCTTTTTGTCATGACCACAGGTCAAATGGCGCATTTCATTATGGACGGAGGTGAGGAGGGCAGGTTGACAGTTTTTTTTCTCTCTAAACTATGGTTTTCTACCAATGAAAAAGCAAATACAGCTGTTGCGATTATTATTAAGGTCATATTATTGCTGTATTTTTATTAGGTGGTCGTGCATGCAGTGAGCAAGTCAAAATAATCCAATATTGCATGATCACAGTCTGGGGCCTTTCTATGTGACGTTGTCATGTTCTCTCCATGCTTGTGTGGGTTTTCTGCAGGGATTCTGGATTTACTCCCACATCCCCAAAAACAGGCATGTTAGTTTGATTGAAGACCCTGAATGATCCATCGTTGTGAATGTTTGTGTGATTGGTTGTTTGTCTGTAAGCGCCCTGCCAGTGGCTAGCGACTCGTCCACAGTGTAACCCACCTCTCACCCAATCAGCTGAAAAATGAGGAAAGCCCTTTAGAAAATGGAGAGATGGATGAATTTTGGAAATAGAAATAATCCATTACAGATTGGAATTGTCTCCATAATAAACGTTTGAGTAATAAAAATGGAGAAAAACAAGGTATGCAGCCGAGCAGAAAATAACTGCACCACTCTTAACTGTCATCAAAATGCATGTTCCTGAGACTGACTGGGGATCAGTCCTGGGTCCAGTTGGGATGGACTCCATTTTACCTGGCCGTAATCCTCAACCGCGGGGCACTACACTGGCAAAAAAGAAACAACAGTGGATGAATATATAAAAATGTAAGCGGGTTCCATTTGATATTTGAGCCTTGATCCATGTAAATAAATAATTTAGTGCAACCTGTTTTTTTTTGTTTGTTTTTTAAATACTTCATGTCAACTAGTTCATTTTCATTTATTAATTATTTGAAGTGGTCCAAATTCCAAAATTAAAACCAGTCAACTTGATGCAAATAGTCCTTTCAGTTTATTCTGGAAGTTTTTAGAGAACACACAAACTCGGTCCACACACCGACAACCTCTGAACTGTGAAGCCATTGTACTAAATCAACGATCCGCCATGCCACCAGTTTACTGTCTATAAAACTGAATTCAATTAATATGACTTTGACAATGAAAACATTCCTTTATCGATACGGGGGAAGAGTGGAAGACGGATTAGTACACCTGCCTCCCAGGTTGTGGGTTCAAATCCAAGATCCTGGTACTGTATTCCGGTTTTACTCCCACATTCTGAAAATGCGCATTAGGTTTATTGAAGACCCTAAATCAGGGGTCACCAACCTTTTTGAAACTGAGAGCTATTGCATGGCTGGCTATTGATTAATGCAAAGGGCTATCAGTTTAATACTTCTGAAATACCATTACTCAAATTATCTTTATGCCATTATTAAATAATTCATATGTATTTATGCGAAGACACTTATTATGTAAATTATGTTTCACATTAGGAAACAGATAAATATCAGCAGGCAGGCAACACTTCCATTTCTATAAATCTCTGCCAGTGTTTACATTTTTAAACGATCATGTCTACAGCATTCCTAGAAAATCACAACGTGCCATCAGTGTTATAATTTTAGAACAGGCCCTTGGCTACTCATGTGGTCCTTATTCATCCTTGCTCTAAGTTGCCATTAGTTATACTGTAAATGTAATGGTTGTAAATCTGTAATGAGGATAAACAGTATAGACATTTTATCAAAATTATAACCATTTAAAATGTTTCTTTCAGACAATTTCAGGCCACTGACTTGATATAATTGGTTTGTGTCGCTTTAAGGAATTAATTAAATGAACAAAAACGTAAAAATGTCAGGTTGCGCTAACTGAATTATTAACACGAGCCGATCTGTATAATTAGCATTATCCCGTTTCAGGTGGCTTTCTTTTATACAGCTCTTGTATTTAGTCACGTTAGACATGTACCTGCATGTGAGTCGAGTACTTAAAATGTCAAGCAAATGTTCAATGTTAACATCGTAGTTTCCTCCCCTGAACAAGGACATCTAATCATATCACGAACCTGAGATTTTGCTGGCCAAAAGGTGCAAAAACATCCGACGTGTTGTTTGTGTCTGAGTGCAGGATGAGCACTCCAAACCACCTCAGCTGACGGTGTGACTCATGTCCTCGAGAGAGAGCGACTGCTTTCGAGTGCCAAATCTCCAAGGTCGCCACGTTAAGTTGCTTTGTAACACCTGATGACGGCACGGCTCATTTCTCCTGTCACCCGCACGTCACCAACGAGCGAGCCTAGTGAGCAGCAGATGCGGCTGTCCGCACCGTGGCGGCGACACGTTAGAACGCAAAAGTGAGGCCGAGAAGTAGACAAAAGTGTCTTGAACAGGTGCAGAGAAATCCAGTGTAATGAAACATTTTCCTAGCTAGAGTTTTCTTGTCTTTCCTGACATTTCCATTGAGATTCCGCCATCTTTATTTCAATCGCGGTTTCTCTAACGTTCTCAGCTTGACGCAATTCCCCAGGCCTCGACTAAAATACATCATTTGTTATTACTGGAGAATCAACAGTGTCCAGACAGTTAGAATTGTAAAGAAAAATACGGCCAAAACTTGCACTAGAATCCTAAATCCAAGAAAAATATGGCAAGATGAGGCAAGATGTGGCAACGTGGCCTCTGGTCTTCTGCTACAATTTTGCGTTGGTTATATTTCTGAACATACACACTGTATTGTATGTATATTGTAATATTGTCTGTGAGGCTGGTTGTAATTCACATTTTGTCTCACAACACAAAGTAAAAAGTTGAGGGACTCAGAAACAGGGGTGGGAACCTCTGGTTACCTCACGATACAAGGCTCGCGATAACGATTATCTCACGATATGACAATACTGCGATTATCGATATATTGGCCGGGTAATAAATCCACGATAATCTACGATAAAACTAATCAAGACATAAACTGATGGGTTTTTTTCAATGAGAAAGTCGTTTCTTTTTGTACCATCACTGAAACACAATATGAAAACTGGTGTCTTCTTCACAGTGAGTACTTAAGTGCATTTTTTTAAACAAATACAAATGTCTTCTTAAAACAGAGACAACTTTCTGTGAACAAATTTGTATCTTAAACATTATTGTCATGCAACATGTCAGTCAGCCACATGGTAATTTGTTTCATTTTATAAACTGCGCCAACAAAAATTGTGTAACATTACAAAAGTAAATAAATAAATAAAATTACTTAAATATTAAATCCAATTAGATCAATATTCATATTCCTCAGAAATTGTGTGCTTTAAAAAGTCGAAACATAAAATATGTGTAAAACTTTAACATTCAAGATATAATACACATTTTTCATAGACACGTATGCAAAACTTCGTCACTTGCTGGACAGATAAATGTCTTACGCATGTAAAAGTAAGCTCATGTGTCTTCTTCGCTTGAAGACTTCTGTACATTTCCCCGTCACTCTTATGAGGTGCTCCCCCTAGCGGCCCGCTAAGTAATTGCTCAATAAGTAATGAACAATGGAGCGGCTGTATATTAACTACAAATATCAATAATTGGTGTAGGCATATCGATAATCGATCGGGAGACAAAATATCACGATTTATCACAATATCGAGATATCGTCACACTTCTCCTCAAAAATCATGGTGCCACTATAATGACAACACAAAATGCAGAATCTTTCCTGCAACAACAGTCATGTAGGTCCTGGCGCAACATGTGGCTAAAACACAACATAAGTCAACAAGCCTAACTCAATAACACGTATGTGGTACATGAAGGATAAAGTAAGATGATGGGAACGTACCATTTTGGCTTCTGGGGCGGGGGAGGACATTTCTATTGAGTCAAATGGCACAAAAATGGAATGAGTTTTTGATCTTGCGCCACCCTCTATATCATTTCATGAATGCAACTTTTTTTTGCATGAGGAAGAAAAGTGCGCCTTCTTGACTTCCAGCGTTTTACTCTGACAGTCGGCGACCCAGTAAAAATGGAGCCGCCATCAGTTTGAGATCTCAATGATGCTTAACCCCCTTTGAGCAGATGTAAGGAGAGTTGGAATGAGACGTGATGAGCGCGGGCCGCGCTTTGAGTCACGCGAGGAGGCTTTTAAGCACACAAATGTGTTGAATCATATCGAAGCAGCGTTTCATCCCATTGAGAGGGGGAGCGCGGTTCGTTGTCAGGCGCAGCCTCGGAAGGTATCCGCACACAGAGAAGACCATTAGCTGAGTGCTGTCACGCCAACATTTCTATGAGCAAGATTTATGGGCGCCCCTTGCTCAGTAGCTAACCTGCCAGGACGACAGGCCCTTTCTCAACTCCCCCCCCCCGCCCACCCCTTTAATTGTGTTCTTTTGTCTATTCTAGTCATGTCCGGCTTCTGGCTTTGTGTGTTCACGTCCTTTGTTTATAATGAGCATGCTGATGCCCCGCTTGGTTTGGAGCGCTTCAGGCCGGAGGAATTTAATTCTGGTTTCACCAAATTAAACGTAGATGGAGTTAAATCCCCTGCCTGTATTTTCACTTGAAGTCAATTTGTATTTGGCTAATTGGCATTCTTTCTCTGGAAAGGACCCAAGAAGGATCTTGCGTTTAGTGCTTAAAAATATTCACAATTTTCAGTTCTTTATATACATTTTTAATTAAAGGGGAAGTCAACATTAAACATTTCTTGACAATAATATGTTATATGCGACCTCACTGGTCTAAACATGACATTTTGATTATATATATATATATATATATATATATATATATATATATATATATATATATATATATATATATATATATATATATATATATATATATTAGGGGTGCAATTAATTGCATGACTTCCAGTTAACTCACGATTAACCGCACATTTTATATAATTTTATATTGAAATGTACCATAAAATGTACAATCAATATTTTTTTCCAAGTTTTCATACTGTTGTTAATATAAAAGTGTAAAAAATGTTTAACTAATAGAAATATGGCTGCATATTTTAGTCATTGATACAGTAATTTCATAATAATTCATAAAATTGAGTTAAAATTAAATAGATGTACTGTAAAAAAAAATTGTGTGATATTGATTTGTTTTGAGGTCAATATTCTGCCACTAGTAATTTTATTTATAAGACATTAGTAACAGCTGTGCATTTTTTTTTCATATTAAGAGCTATCTAATCTTTAACATGAAGTAACTTGTGAAATTCTGCACATTTTTAAAACTGTAAAGTACAACTTGACCCCAGTCTCCACAAATATATGCATTATTATTAAATTTATTACTGCAAAATTTTTATGTGGACGTACCTGTTGCATATATATATATATATATATATATATATATATATATATATATATATATATGTGGATTGCAACTTGCTGTCTTTTACTCTTGTGTCATTTCCAGGTTATGAACGAGTGAATGTACTAAAACAGCAAGTTTGTAAAAAAAAGTTATTTGCCTTGAATAGTGGCAGGAAGAAAAAAGCAACTGAGGAAACAGGAGGAATTCAGTGCAGTCAATTAGAAAGGTTGCATAGAGTTTAATGGACACTGTTGAAGGCCGGCTGACCATATCGAGTCCTTTAATTTGTCATGAAGAAGCTGCAGGGTGGGGTGAATCAGCCAGCCTCCGTGCTTCTGAGTGCAATAACTCATCACTTCATGTTATATTTGAAAAAAATTGACATTTTATTCTTATTCTTAAATCCAGTCTAATATTGCAAAACAAGCAAGCTGTCTTCTTTCTACTTTAATTGTTGTGCGGCGCGCCTGTCTGCTGCTGATAATGTTGAACGTTTGCCACAGTACGTCAATGAGATGTGCCTCACAGTTGGCTCATTAATTCCGGTTTATTTTGGACACAAGCGTCTGAACATTAGTCTTAGTATCCTCTGTCCATGTTGTCAGCGTGGAATTACATAATGTTGTACGTTATGTAACTTTGAGCCTTCCAAATACGAAGCGCTCATCCCTGAAGGACGTGTGCGCGCGCGTGTTTGTTTGTGTAAGTGTAGAAATGGTGTTTGGGGAGCTTTAAAGGCGCCACTAGGCCACTTTAGTCACAGGTGTCAAGATTAGTGTGGTTAAATGAGGTGGCAGCACCCAACTGCAGCAAAAGCTAAAGCGGGGTCTTATTTTTTTATATTTTTTTTAAGAAGAAAAACTCCAAAAGAAGGCTGCCAGGGATTACTACAGTACATGCACATCAGCATCAGCAAGGATTTAATAGCAACCACGAGGATATCATGGATTAAATATTTGGAAATACATCCATCCATCAGGAACTGGACGGAGCACTGATCATAAAATAACTTGGTTCGACCAGGATCCTTCACCGTACCCTGGCCAACGGCAGACCAAAATATATTTTTCTCTTAATCCCATTTCAATATTCAAATATGTTGCTAATAGCCTCATCCTAGCTAATGCTAAGCTAGTTTGTCTGTCAGGTCCAGTGCAAAGTCCCTTTTGTTTGTTGCTAGCATGGCTTTAGCAGGCCAACACCAAAGCGTTAGCTGGCTAAGTATTCCTGCCCGTGGCCAGGCCACTCTTGGAAATAAATATTATTCATCTCAATGAGTTTCTTACCTGGTTATAAAGGAAATGAAATGTTGCTAGGCTGGCAACGGGCTGCTACTAGCTTCATCCTAGCTAGCTATTTTGGTCATGTGGGCCAATCAGCCGATCTTCAGTGTATTTCTTGTGATGTGGTCAGCGGTCACATGGGTTATGAAGCCAATCAGGTGTTTGTGTCTTGTAGCAAAGAAGTGGACAACCCAAGCGCCAACCCAAATGATTATTTTCTACCGAGACCATTAAGCTGCTTTTACTAACCTGTTATCATAAATATGATGATATTCATATGAATAAATACTGTAAATACATTTTAGTTATTTCCTAATGCATGCAGATAATTTGGTGCATCTGTGACATACATTTGACATATTTGATCATTATTATATTATCCATTTTGTAAACACTCTATTAACACTATGTACAGTATATTGGGACTATCTCCCAATAAAGCATCGACCATATGTTTCTTGTAGCATGTACGTTTTTTGTAAGTGAAGCTGTCTTCATTAGCTCATTTTGACAGAATTTCCCAAAAGTACTCATAACGATTTTGTCATTCTGTGTGCAAGTACAACTAATGAGCAATGGGCTATTGTCTCTATATTGTGTGAAACGCTGTGAATTTCTAAAAAGTGTGAGTGGAATATTCTTAGTAAGGTCACTGTTGAGTAAAGGAGGTTATTTTATTTTATTTTAATCGCTAATCACCCAAAACACCTCCCCCAACAGTTGACATGAGTATGGATTCATCAGAGTGATTCATGGTGGCTCCTTAAATTAGGAGACGTGGTCAGCTTTGTCATTTGCCAACAGTTGTCAGGGAAACGTGTTGTGTTTTGGCTCTTGAGGAGACAAGGAGGAGATGCTCTTTTGCCTCCCAGAAGATTGTCTCCAAACAGTACCAGCACACTTCACATTCATGCTCCCATAAGCACTCTGTGGCACAAATAAACACGCCCAGACATGAATTTTTAAAAATCCACTTGACTTCATCAGCACCATGTTTCTGCCTTTTCTCCCCACTCGTTTCTTCTTATCTTTTGTTTCTTGCTCAGCTGTGGTGAAATGTACTTGCTGTGTCCCTGTACTTTACCCTCCTTATCCTCCCTCTACTCCTCCTCCTTGTCCTCCACATTTAAAAACAGGACTGGGACCACAAGCAGCATATGAGATGAGAATACAAGATGCTATTTTTAGCTCCGCTGCAACTCAAGTCACTGTGCACCTGACAATTGTCAGATGCACAGTGTTGACATGCTGTTATTAAATCACTTGTGTCCCATTAGTCTGACAACTGTGTGTGTGTGTATATATATATATATATATATATATATATGTACCATAAAGTGTGGGTGTGGGGTGTGCCATAAAAATTGATTCTCAAAAGAATCGAGATTCTCCTATTGTACAATTCAGAATAGATTTTAAATGTCCCAAAATCAATTTTATTTAAATTATTTTATACCGTCTTGCCCTTGTTTGGTGTGTGCCTTTATTGGGAGCGCTCTTCACGTTGTACCCAATTTGACCACTTAGGGGCAGTGTGGTTCCGTGCGTTCTGATACACTGTTAAGCTGAAGCCACATTAAAGAGTAGAGGGGAAAAGTCACGATAAAGTTATTCCAATAAAAGTTTTTGTTTTTTTTGCAGTGTAGGTAGAGCATATTTAAGTGAGTAATGTTAACATGCTTCTCTGTATACATTCCTGAAGCGTTGTGTATGAATAGCCGTTCTTTTGAGTGATAAAAGTGATGCGAGTAGCGCACTAATTAACATTAGCGAGTCAGACTGGAGTAGATCATGACGATTCTTTGCACATGTATAAATTGAAGCACAAATCGTTGTCAATCAAATCATTTTGAATCGAAAATCAATTATGGATTGAATCGCAGACGCAAAAATCTTAATCAAATTAAATTGTGAGATATATTAGGGGTGGGATATATATATATATATATATATATATATATATATATATATATATATATATATATATATATATATATATATATATATTAGGGGTGTGAATTGCCTAGTACCTGGCGATTCGATTCGTATCATGATTCATAGGTCACGATTCGATTCGATACCGATTAATCCCGATACAAATCTATTTAATTAACCATTAATATAACATTCTTCCATGCTTAATGTGTGAATCCTAACCCTAAGTAAGACGTTTTGTTGAATATTCCCATACAAAAATGTATGTTTAAAAATTGATTCGGCTGCATATCGAATCGATTTGAGAATTGCGCGCGGTAATATCGCGATATATTGCCGAATCGATTTTTTCCAACACCCCTAATATATATATATACATATATATATAAATTACAAGGAGAGTACTATTTTTAATTTTTTTTATTATTTAGTACTGCTAAATTGCCATTGAACGCTGGAATGAAGTGCTTGGGTGATCAATTACAATTTTCACGGAAATCTGGCTGAAACCGGTTTATAAGTAGAAAGCATACAACTTTAAACAGCAAAATAGTAGACAAATTAATATGTGTCTCAGTGAAAATCCTACTCGCTAACTCACCGTAGACCGGAAATAAAGTAAGTTCTGTTACGGTGTACGTCAACCAAGAGTGGCCTATAAGCTTAAAAGTATATTAATAAAATAGTATAAAATAAGTATATTATCAGTAATGTTATTTGTTTTCACACTAGAGTACTGCATTTTGATGTTCACCTGAGGTCTGAAAATAAATGTTCTCAAATTACAGTAGATCTGATCTTTCTTTTTTTTTTTACTTATCCGTTTAGCTTTGCTACAAGACCATACAACCCATTCGGAAATACTAAATTTAAACTGAAATGTATTTATTTGCGTTTGAAATTGCCCCACTGAAAATATTTCTGGACAATAAAATACCGTTTGTTGCTAAACACAATGTCAATTCAAGTAAGAAGAGAGCAAAAAAATGTCCGTAAAACGATCCCACTTCCATACAATGCTCCCTTGTCTTTCTTCTTTGATGTGGCGGATGTCAGTGATGCATGTTTGCCTCCATGTTTGAGCGGCCTCATTATCCCTGCAGATGTGCGCGCTGCTTCACACTCTGCCAGCCACCCTCGCTCCGATGTGTTTGCATTTCCATCTTTGCAAGTTACGCCAATCCTCACCCTCGCTTTCCCTCCACCGCGCGCATAAATGATGATCTTGTTTGTTTCTGTGCAGCGTGAAGCCTCGTTTTCAACATTGCAATGAGATTGTCCACATTAGAGTTTTGTGTTACACGGGGGCGGTGGGATGGAGGACTGTAATGTAAATACCACGGGGGAGAACAGTGTGGCTAATTAGAGCAATCATTGCTTCGAAATGGAGAGGTCAAATGCTAATCAAAAGCATGAAATGAAAATATGGATCATCATCACCACCTTGATGCGTGATTTTGTTTTGAAGTGGCGAAGGCTTGCAGGCGTATCAGAAACAACAAAACCTCCATTTCAAATAATGGACTGCAGAAAAGGACTACGTTCATGCACCGTCACAAAACTGCCTTTTGTCAATGACTAAATGATCTGAAATGCTGCAATAGCACCGCAATTTTGGTCAAGTGCTGTAAATAAAATGATAAAAATTTGTATGCATTTAAAAAAATTGCTCCTTTTACCTTCCATATATTTCGTCTTCCAGTCCTAATCTTATAAATCACATTCATTGTACTGTCTCACGGCTGTAATAAAATGTTTATCATCTGTCACATGCGCAAAATGCACAAGCATTTTGATCAACAAAATTGTTCACATTTCTTTTTTTTTCTGATAATGTCATACTGGTTGCTCGGCGGAGTTCACGGGGCTAATTTTGTCTTGTAGGCCAGCCACTGACCATTTTTATGTAAGCCAATTACGGCTGCAATAATGATGAATCTTTTTGATAATCGGTTAGGTTGTCGATTATTTTGTCGATAAATCGGATTAAACATGTTTTAATTTCAATTCCTTTACTTAAAAACAGGACATTATGCCAAATTGACAGTGAAGAAAATGCACAAATATAAATTATGATTCAGTTCATGGTCTGGTCTGTAACATGTCAGAAAATTGACAACATTTTGTATTATTGTTTTCCAAAGTAGAAGCAAATGCTTGCAAATGGTTTATTTTGGGGGGGGGGGCATCATCAGTTTGCTTTCATCAAGAAGAAATCTGAGAAAAAATTTCTGTTAAAAACGCAAAATTCAGAGGATTTGAACAATTCTTAATTTAAGATCTCTAAATGAATAATCAATTATCCAAAATATTTATTGATTAATTTGCTAATAGATTGTTGATTCATTTTTGCATTTTACTTGATCTTTTCATTTGTACTGTTCATCCAGATTTTTTTTTTAATATGATATGACTTTGTGAATGTTGGAGTGTAATCTTGCACAAGCCCTAATTGCTCTAAAATAAACACATTTAAAACAATTTTTTTACATTTTCTCCAGGCCAGCATGGCAACAGGAGGTAAAAATGAGTCAAAACCCTTCTAGCAGTTACATCTTTAATTCAAATCGGCCCTGACACTTTTCATATTTAATGTTGTGTTGAGTGTTCAAATTTCCGATGAAAGGTGGCAGCCTGAGTTCATGACGGTTGCCAGCTCTCAAGGCCGACTTTCTTTTCTCATTTCCCCTTCCAAAGGCAAGCCTTGACATCACAGCCCTGGAAAGTCCTCTCGTTCCATCTCCATCTTCCAGCAGGAGTAATCTCACTCAATGGGCGCTTTTTTGCGGAGGGAGGTTGGTGACAGATCAGGGCAACTTTACGAATATAACGTATAGTGTGATTTTCTAAATTAAATTCAGTGGTGTCGGTCTTTACCATTGTTGGCCAAATGATATGAAAATAATGCTATAAAAGCAAACTAAAAATGTCAACACTGCAGTTCTTCTGCTGCTCTATTTGTCGTCATTCTGTATTTGTCCTGGTTTGGACGCATTACTTCACAGCAGACTCTCGCCACATTTCATGACTTTGCCGTGGGTTGCCCGCCTCTCATAACCGACTCTTGCTCTTCAACCACACTGAGCCTAAAGTGATTCGGAATAATTAAAGAAGCACATGCCGTTGGGCATCTCTCTATTATTACTTTGTATTCTAGCCGTCCATCCGTTTTCTACATGGCTTCTCATAATTAGGATCGCGGATAGGCAGGGACGATCCCATCTGATCTCGGGTGAGAGGCGGTAGACCCTGAACTGGTCTCCTATAACGCATGTATGAGCCGGACCAAAAACAATTATAAGCAGCACAATGCATTCTGGTGAGAATTGTGAAGCACGTTGCATATGGATACAACAAAAGCAGCATGTGAAACTGCACAAACTGTGTGGAGGATTTTGCAGTCAAAAATGAAAGCCAAAGTGGCTTTATGATTATGTCTATTGCAGACGAGTAAAATACGTACGGCACTAAAAATGGAGGTGAATTGTAGCATTCCTGCAGTTTGAATTGCTTTCAAGGGAATTTTTTTTAATGAACCATTGTATGCTGTATAATCTCAAAACCCAATATTAGCATACATTACATTTTATTTGGCCTGTCTTTAAAAAACGTCGTCTTCAAGATGAAATGCAGTTCAGTCAAATAATCGAAATTGGTGGTGTCCAAATGCAAAAAAAAAAGAAGCCCAAAATAATGGGCCAATTTAATTAATTTCTTTTTTTCTTTTTCAAAACCAAAATATTCTTCAAAAAACTCAGATAAACATTCACTATATGGTTTTCGTGAAAATCGAGGGCAGATGGGGATAAAAATCCCTTAGAAGAATGGGAAAAAAAATATTGAAAAAAAGAATCTGAGGGAGCAGAACTGCGAAAATGAAAGGGGTCGACTGTAGTTTTAATTTGTAATATTACCATTCACTGCTATAGATGGCAGACATAATAAAAAAAAACCTCAAGGACTCGTCCGTCAAGGAGGGACGCATCTGTACTTGCTCCTGACTTCTAACAATTTTTACATTGGGATTTTTAACTACATTATTCCAACCTGCCTGGCGGGAAAATATCTGTCGAGATTGAGGAGGTAAAAATCTTCTCTTGCAAAACTCAAAGAAATGGTCTCCGAAATACTTGAAATGAAAAAGAACTTCGAGCC
Organism: Leptonotus elevatus; assembly: GCF_054856555.1. Taxonomy (NCBI): domain Eukaryota; kingdom Metazoa; phylum Chordata; class Actinopteri; order Syngnathiformes; family Syngnathidae; genus Leptonotus; species Leptonotus elevatus. Next base: position 17,108,572 of record NC_141243.1, on the reverse strand, counting down.
AAAAAGATCGACACATTGTCGCCTTGGAACAAAAAGTGGATGATTTAGAACAGAATCGTCGTATCAACAATGTGAGAGTCACAGGTAGGAAAATCAAGCCGAGAACCTCCGGTGAGTGCAGTTCATTCTGACCAAGCTTCAGCGAACAAGACTGTGGAAGTGACAACTGGACTCCGACATTTGGGATTAATTGTGGATCCATCGCACATTCAGATGTGCTTTTCGCTTCCGACTGGGGGGGGGGGACACGACCACCGGCAGTTCTTTTTTTAATTTTTTAATTTTTTTTTAACTCTTTGACTGCCATAAACGTTATAAAACGCTTAGCATAAACCTAGGGAAGGGCGCCGAGGACGTTAAAAGACGTCCCCTATGTTTTTTTTTTTTTTTTTCAAAAACGGGTGCAGGAAAGCCTTGGGCAGCTGTGCTGAAAGTATCAGGCTGATCTGATTAGTCAAAGACTCGTTTTGGCCCCTAGAGGGCAGCGATGACTCTCTTTGCACAAGGTTGGATGGGCCGCCCACCGTGGGCGTCAGTAGAAGACGTGAGGCGGAGCTAGAGTGTTGAGGAGACAATGGCTGATCCAAGCCACAATGGCTTGACCAAGCAACCGGTTACAAGCAGCTCAGCTTGAGCATTTTTTTCAAAGACGGAAAGCATCAATCAATACTAAAAAGCGCATTGATGTCAACGATGATGATGACAACGAGCTCTACGCCAAAGTTGGAAGCTTTGGCGTGACTGTTATGAACACGTAGTAAGCCTCACGGCTAAGCGCGGCTAGCGCGGCTAGCGCTGCTAAGGCCGGAAAACGCGCACAATAGCCGGCCGGGTACTTCTACACAATCGGACATTCGATCGGGCGATGGAGAGTTGGCATCGACCAATGCAGATTGATGATGATGATGAAGATGACTCCGAGCTCTACGCCAACGTGACTGTTATGAACACGTAGTAAGCCCCACCGGCAAAGCGCGGCTAGCGCGGCTAGCGCTGCTAAGGCCGGAAAACGCGGAGCTGCACAAGCGGACATTCGATCGGACAATGAAGAGTACCCCGAGTCCAATGCATATTCATCGGAGGAGCGGGTACAGTCTGATCACGGAGAAGACACTGTTTCTGGACTACGATGCCACCATGAATGGAGTGGATAAAATGGATCAGAACATCTCCTACCAACCCGGTATAGCAACTGAAGGACACGGGGAAGCGAGACGTAACACCACCGTAACGTAACCGTAGCATGATCCTGATATTAGACTTGATGACACACTGCAGTATATACTTGCTATTCCCCGGAAAAAAACGGCCGGCAAGAAAGTGGCGCACGCGAAGAGGCAATCTTGTGCAAATGCTGTTGCGTCTCCTTGCACGCAGGAGAGTGTTACAAAAAGAAAAACTGTCGTTGAAACATCCACATATTTGTAAATAGCACCACAGTTGCACACATTTGTAAATAGTTTGCCAAATTGTTGTCAAATTGTTACACTGTTGAATGTAAATAAACGTATTTTGCTATCAAAAAACACTTTTTCATTCTTGGTGGTAGTGTTTTATAGAAGTAAAGCACTATTTAGGTGTTTGTGGCATCATTCATGGACAAAAAGAAGTGTCAAATTCACTAGAATGCATGAAATAATATCGTTTCACTAAAAGCTTGATTTCTCCGTATTTTGGTCCAACACAGGCGAAATTGGGTCAAACTAACCATTTTCTATTGTTGATTACTAAAGAACGGAATAAGGTAGAAACAAACTCTTTTTTTCTGATGAAAGATGAAAGTCGTGTAGTACGTGTGTTTCCATAGTCCAAACAGAACATTTTCTGTGGACCTTGAAAATCAGTCAAAATGCTTAAATCGGCTGGCACTGGCGGCATCCCTTTTCTGAAAACGTCTGGCAGTCAAAGAGTTAAAGAGCTCAGTATTATTCATTCAGTAATGTCATCATCAGTGCTCTTTTTTTTGTGTATGTGGGTGACTATGTGAATGTGCGTGTGTGCGTGCGTGCATGTGCATGCGAGTGTGTGTGTATTCGTTAGTTCACCAAAAACCTATTAAAAAAAAATCCCATACCGTTCACCTAAACCGAACACCGCCGTCAGGAGACCCGAGGAAGGACCAAAGAAAACAAAGGAAAGTGAAATCCAGCGCCGACCAGACACCACCCACCGGGCCACCGGCAGTTCTGATCAGCATGCGCTCGCCTTGGCTGCTCGCCTGGTGGGGCGGGCCTGTTGGCGGCGTCTGGGGACCGATTTACCGATACCATTTAAATGCTCCGCCTCCGTTCATCTGATCAGCCCCGTTACAGCCTTGGGCAGAACGGAGATCAATCACATGATTTATTTTATATTTATTTTAAAGGTTCATTCGTCATTTTCACACAGTTGTGATAGTTGTAACACTTTAATTAAAGCAACATCTTAATCTTGATTTTTTTAACAATATATTTACAGTTGATACCTGCTATTTTTTTAATCGGCCGATCAATCGGAATTTTTATTTTATTTATTTTATTTATTTTATTTATTTTATTTATTTTATTTATTTTATTTATTTTATTTTTATTTATTTTATTTATTTTTTTACATTTTTTTTATCTGTATAGGCATTGGCCTAAAATAAAATCCTTATCGGTCTACTTTGAACCGAGCAAAATGGCCTTTTTTCTTCTTTTTTTTTTACTTAGAAATGTTCAGACACATTTGTGTATTTTGCATGTTTATACCGCATATTAATCCATATAATTAAGCATTATTTGTGTATTGTTCTCCAGGAGTGGCTGGATTTGCGTTGCAGAGGCGTTCGCAACGCCAACGCCTACATCCTGGTGTACGACATCTGCTGCGTAGAGAGTTTTGAATATGTGAAGATGATCAGGCAGCAGATTGTTGAAAACAGGTATGGTCAGCACTGTCCTCGGCTTTTTAACTATCACACGAGATTTGCGACGACATCACAGTATTTCTTGAAGATGGACTACAATTTCACAGGCGAGACCTCGAAGTACACAATAATCACCTTTGTGACAGTGTGACAGTGACAGATAAGCTGCAGCGGTAATATATCTTTTAATTTAGCACATTCCGCCAGCATACTGACAGATTAGTAATGACATTTGATTCGTACCTTGGCACATGTGAGAGGCCTCAAATGTGACTGGAGATTCAAAGATGACATTTGAAGCATATTTCTGCTGGTGATGGGAAGCAGCTTCTTTGTATTACAAATAGCCTCTATTTATTTGGACAGAATGCACAGTTTAAAAAAAATGGAATTGTTATTATAACATTAGCCTTTTGTTTAGCCCGCTGGCACGAAGCCGTATTGTCATGCACTTGGCACGATTTGTTCCTCTTGCAGATATTTGTATACAGCCTGTGAAAGGGAGAAAAGTGGTGTGATTACTGCAATGTGTTTTTCCACGTCTTATAAAATTTCACCTCAGGGTTGTAAAATCATTCTGTTGAAGTCTCTGAGTGTGTGTTCCTGTGTGTGTTGTGCTAGCGCGCCATCTGTCCTGTCAGATGTGCTAATATGCCAGTCTTTGTCAGAAATCAGACACATTGTAACAAAGAGAAGGCCTTATTAAGCCTTCCAAGAGGAACAGATACGTTGTTTGAACCGCAGATGTCATTGGGCCTTCATGCACTGTAACATAACTACTAGCATATTAGACGATTTTGGCTAATTATTATTATTATTTTTCATCAATAATGATCAAGTCTGCCTACCAACTGAAAAAAAGAGAATTGAAATAAGCAATAAAGTGTGAATACTGACATTTGCTGTGTCCAGGGAAGAAATGATAGTGCTGGCTTGAGATATGAATTGAATTCATTTAATGACTTTGCTGTTAAGTCAAAACATCTCATCTCAAAGAATATTTCCCCATTGAAATAACTGGCAATGCCAAGAATGTGTTCGTCCATTAAAAAAAAAAAAGTATAAGTACGATGGTGAAACAGGGCCACGTATACAGTATATATATATATATTAGAGGGTGGGTAATATTCAGAGAAAAAACTCACAAATTCACAAGAGAAAAAAACTCTCACATTTGCGACATCATAACGTGGCAAATTTGCAAGAAAAAAATTGTACATTTACGAGAAATAAACTCGCAAATTTGCAAGAAGAAAAAAAAGAAACTTGCAAGAAATTCACGTAGCGTACTCGGATGTTTGTGCCAGTACTTTTTGGTCGGATAAGCAGATCGTAATTCCTGAAATTAACCATATCATATTAAGCAGTCGCACTCTGAAGTGTTTGGTACTGCCAGCGACGAAGACACCTTGCTTTGCGAAGGTCCACACCCTGAGGATTTATGTTAATTTGTTCAAATCTATATATTTACTTGTACATTTATGTGTCCAGAATTATTATTTACACATTCATACATTTTGTTTTTGTTTTGTATAAGTGGCTAAATTGATGTGTTGAAGCTTCTGATTGGTTAGTGTTAGTCAGCTGATAGGGGATCAGGAAGTGTTGTCGCTCTGGCTGTGTGTATGACAAGTAAGAAATCCGTCTCCATCCTGCCTTTTCATTTTATTAACAGTGTTCCATTAACCACCAACCAATCCTCACGCTTCTGCTAGACAAAAGCCAGCATCTTGTCCAGACTATAGCTACGCTACGTGTATTTCTCACAAGTTTCAGAGTTTTTTTCTCGCAAAAATCTGCGAATTTATTGCTTGTAAACATAGGAGTTTTTTTCTCATAAATTTGCGAGTTTTTTGCTCACAAATTTGTCGCTTTATAATGTGGCAATTATGCGAGTTTATTTCTCGTGAATTTATGTTTTTTTCTCGCAAATTTGCCACTATGTAATGTTGCAAATTTGTGAGTTTATTTCTCGTAAATTTGACACTTTATGTCGCAAATTTGCGAGTGTATTTCTTTTAAATGTGTGAGTTTATTTCTCGTCAATTTGCAAGTTTATTTCTCACAAATTTGCCACTTAATAATGTAGCAAATTTGCGAGTTCATTTCTTGTGAATTTACAAGTTTTTTTCTTGTAAATTTGTCACTTTATAATGTCGCAAATTTGCGAGTTTATTTCTTGTAAATGTGTGTTTTTTTCCGGTAAATTTGCCACTTTATAATAGGGGTGTGAATTTCCTAGTACCTGGCGATTCAATTCATATCACGATTCATAGGCCATGATTCGATTCGATACCGATTAATCCCGATACGAATCTATCAATTGATTATTGCAATTTTTTTAAAACTCAAATTCAGAAAATACTCATCAGTAAACTTGTACATTTGTATGAAAATGTATTTATTTATCTGAAAATTCAGGTTGCAGTCCGTTTCATGTTTGAACAGCACTGAAATAAAATATTAAGGCTTAATGTTCCATTAATATAACATTCTTCCATTCTTAATGTGTGAATCCTAACCCTAAGTAAGACGTTTTGTTGAATATTCACATAAAAAATTTATGTTTAAAAATAAATGCGGCCGCATATCGAATCCATTCGAGAATTGCGCGCTGTATTATTGCGATATATTGCCGAATCGATTTTTTCTAACACCCCTACTTTATAATGTCGCAAATTTGAAAGTTTATTTCTTGTAGATTTACAAGGGTTTTTTTTCCACAAAATTGCCACTTTATAATTTGTGGGGGGGGGGGCTTTCTTGTAAATGTGTGATTTATCTCCCCTCTAAAAAATATATTTATACATGGCCCTAATACGCCGCTGTAAATGAGTACATAACAGGGCATCTTCATCATGCTCCTTGCTCCTTCCAGGAAATGCCTGAGAATGACGATGTCAACTGGGGATGTTTATAATAACACTCTACAACTGTGCCTTAAAAACACCCCGCCACACACTAATTAATGCTCACCACTCACTTGCCATTTCTTTTCACACTCCATATTGCTTGCAAGCAATGCTGCACAGTGTGCTGTGAGCCCCCCCACAGCCCATGAGCTCTAATCCTCCAATCCGCCCCCTCACATCTCAGAAGAAAAGCAGGCAAAAGCTGCAAATAGCACCCACCCAGCACCCACGTGCTAACTCGTGTCAACCTTTGCAGGGAGGGCAGCAGCAGCGAGGTGCCCATTCTGGTGGTGGGCAACAAACGAGACCTGCAGCGGCAGCGCTTCATGCCTCGCAGGGCCGTGTCGGTTCTGGTCAAGAAGACGTGGAAGTGCGGCTACGTGGAATGCTCGGCCAAGTTCAACTGGCACGTGGTGCTGCTCTTCAAGGAGCTGCTGGGCATCGCCGTGGCGCGGGGCCTGCGCCAGAATCACACCTCCATCCGCCTGCAGGGAGCGCTGCAGAGGAACCGCTGCACCGTCATGTAACCCTCTCGGACTTCTTGATCTAAATGGCTGTAAACTAAATACCCTGTGGCCTCCTGCTTTACTGAGCTGATTTTTTTCAAAATGAGAATTATTCGACGCTGCGCTGACACGATTCCATCCTCCAACCGCTTCCGAGTGGCGTAGAAGTAAGAGGAGTCAACGTGTGACACAACAGGCCTTGTATTGCATAGGCACTCGGGTGTCTGACTCCTTACTTCTCTGCCTCGCAGCCTGATTGGTCGGAAGCTATTTTTGCGAGACTCAAGAGAGAGGCAGCAATATCGGTTGAGTCTTCCTTTTGAATGTGTCCTAGTCAGTGAGCGGGAGAAGGTGACAGTTGAACAAAAAAAAATATATTGGGAGAGATTTGTTTCTAGATTCAGTAAGGTAGTCGATTAGATGGCACGTTTTCTTTCCTGTCCATACTGCACCTATGATGATGTTTGTTTAGGCGAAAGGTGTTATCTCCGTAGTTGTCATGCAGCGGAAATGCTGCAGTCCCTTAATCGTGAAGTAGTGTAGGACCCCCACATCACACCCCAGCCCTTTTCATGACCCCCCCACCCCGCTACTCAGTGGCTGATATTGGTGAATACATTATTAACACAAGGGAACAGTGGACCTGCGGGAGGTTGCAGAGCCTGGGAAAAGGCGCTGCATGCGGGTTTTTGTTTTGTGTGCGTGAGTGTGTGAGGAGAGAAAGTGGCGTGCTTGATCGCTGACATTCAAGCAGGCAAAAGGACGGAACCAGCAAATGAGAAACTGATGCTGGAAGCTTTGTCTTAGAAAGGAGCAATAAAATTCCACCGGAGTGTCAGAGACATTGCATTGTGTTTAAAATCAGTCGATTAAACCCATCCACACGGAAAAAATGCGTCCCAGACACAGAGACAACTGTAATAAACAAAGCTTTCCTCGCAGGCTCTTAACAGTACAATGGCAACTATGTGAGATTTACAGTTTGTGAATATGGCTGCACTGAAAATTAGAACCTAAGAGGGATTTCTTGCATGCTATTGTTGGCACTAGATCCAACAGGTCAGGTTTTAATTGCACTGATGTAAAAATGTGATATTGTGTTTATTATTACAATTTTTTTTTGTAACACATGGTTGTCTGACTGTGTTGTGAGTTGCGGAGTGGAGTGATTGATCGTTTTACACTGACATGTGGGAGCACAGGCTCATGATGTAGTTTTAGTAGTTTTGCAATTTCCAATTTAAAAATACATGTAGCAGCAACTGCGTGTAGCATGAGTTCTCATCAGTTTGTCTGTGTTTCCAAATAAAAAGGGCTACCGTTTTTTAAGAAACTTGTATTTGTTTTATTGTGCTATTGGGATATTTTGTCACGATGAATTATATGTGTTTGGGAACAGCAATTGCAACTTTTCAGTGCTTTGTATGGCAGCAGAGTATTAACATTTTGGCAATACTGCCATCTAGTGGACAGTATACACTTTCACTCACTTTGGTTTGGATGGATAGATAGATAGATGTCAGCGAAGGCATTCGTAAATAAAAATAAAACCACTGCCAAATCTACTAAGAAAATGAGCCTTAAATGGATTGAAATTTAAAAAAAAAAATTAAGTACAGTATAGTGCTTTAGCTTAGGTGATAGAATTGCATATTTGTATGTCAGCGTAAGTGAATTTTCTTGATCATTTTCATGAATGATAGATTTCACAAATGTTCTGATATAAAGCACTATTGCACAAAAAAGTAGTCCCCCCCCCCCCAAAAAAAAGGCAAACTAGGTGATACTGACTCATGAAAACTGAATAACTGAAGATGATGACAAGCAATATAATCCAATATGAATATCCAATATGAACGGCCATTAGCCAAAAATCTGAGGAAAACTGCATTATTAACTACAAAATGTTTTCAAACTATGTACAATATATTTGTATAAGATACATATAAAAAGTTATAAAAATAATGAGGTCAATGACGGACGCCCATTTTGTTAACAATTGACAGGAAACTTCGAAAAATTGACAAAAATGAACGCTATTTTTATGTTTATTTTTATAGACAATTCTGATTGATTGACATACATGCCTCTACCCTGGGCCCGTTTTCCTCCTCCTTTCGCCGCTTTCTTAATGCATTACCTAAGGGCTTGGACCTTTTCATTGTTAAGGTTTTTGATGTATAGACAACAACATCCATCTATCAATAGCGCTAACACTCTGAGATGATGCGCGACCCCTGCCCCTACCTTTCACTGTAAACAGCAGCAGCGGGTCAGGTTCAGGGTGCCAGGTCATGATCTCATATTTATTTGGAAGAGAAGTCCCCCAAAAGTAATTATATAAAATGTATATGCAGAATAATATAATATATACAGTGCTCAGCATAAATGAGTACACCCTCTATAACACTTTGAACAATATGTCAATGAAATCAAAAACAATTTTCAAAATATTGACAAGACTAAATTTGTATAACATCTGTTTAACGTATAACATGAAAGTAAGGTTAATAATATATATTAGAGAACAGAATTGTCAGTTTTATTCAAATTAGTGTACGCCGTATTGTGTCACGGGAAATAGTCACCCCAGTTTGGCTTTTTATTTCCTTAGATAACTGCAGTCAACTTGGATGATTTTCTTCCACCCTTCTTATTGGAAGACGCTGCTGTTAACATCCCTGGACGACCTTGACGTCTCTATGAGATGGTTGCAGTCCCATCTTTTTAAAATGTTTGTACCACTTTTACTACGGTATTCGGACTGATAAGTAAAGTGTTGCTGATCTTTGTGCAAATACATGACTTTCTTTTTCAGGTCCTGTGACATGTCTCTTCCGTGTGGTGCCATTGCTAGCAGCATGAAATGGGAAAGTGTTTTCTTTATGTAACACTCATTTATAGTCAACAGTCTGCTTGACACTTGTGTAATGAATAATTAAACTCAGCTGTAGACGTTTGTAGTCTAAAATTTGGGCTTTGCTCCAGAGACTTTCAGTGGGGTGTACTCATTTTTGCATCACCCAAAGGGCTCATTGTCATCTGCGATATGCTTAAAAATAAAAACTGGTGTATGCACTGAACATGTGCAAAATAATTATATACATACAAGTCTTTGCTTCTTTCAATCAATGAAATTGTGCGTTTTCAAATATCTTTATTAAAGGCACCATTTACAGAAATGCTTTAAATACAAATCCAGTGATGTTCAACCTAACCATTTAAATTAGTAACATATAGCAAATACAGAAAGACTCAATAACACCGATAATGTAGAAAACTCCACTTCTGGTTATGTGAGGGTTGTTCTCAGGCTCTGCAAAAAGCACAAAATAGTTATGAAAGCCATGTTCGAAGTTTATCCATTTCTTTGGTATAACTCAATGCATGAATAATTACATCCTAAGACATTCCTTTAGAATTGATGTCAATTACATACACTGGCATTCATCCTTCCCATTTCTTAATTTGCAAAATGTACAAATCTTCCATATATGGCCACATTTACATTACATAAAAACTGCCACGATGATAGAATAAAACATTCAAACTATGCATTTTCTTCTACAGCTAAATTTTGTTGCAGACTGTAGATTATACTGATCACGGTACTTACAATGACATGTGTAAGCAACCTCCAAGTACTTGTAAGTGCCTTGACAGGGGTCTCCAAACAAATTGACGCTGGCTAGGATGTTACAGCTGTTTTTCCCATTGCACCTGCGGAAGAGATTGGCTTATTAAAGGTGCTAGAATAATGTCTTGAAGTATTGGAATAATTTCAGGATTATAATATTAGGGAGGGCAGGCCTTAATATTGCCATTTTAGAACACGCAAGACCAAAGCAAACACTCAAGTGTGGAATCTGACACATTTGATCAGGTCGTAAAGGAGGCGGTAATATGGTTTACCAAGTAACTGCCAATCAATCACAGGGTACACAGGACAAAACCATCCACACCTATGGACAATTAGTCTTCAATTAAGCATACGGAAAGAAGCGGGGTGACCCAAAAAAACCCCAGCATGGCTACTAGTAATGTCATTTTTGATCATCCACCCATTTTATAATGCATCAAATCAGCCCGATTTCCTCCCAAGTGTGTCATCGTACCTGCTGGCGACAACCGGAGATGGGTGCAGGCATTGAACATTTTGTATATGTTGCTGAGGCCTTCCGTATATGCACGTGGTACGGTCGCGGCGTCCAAAGTCAGCACCCAGAATTGAAATAACTTTTCCTCGACCTGGCATTGCGATAAGGTTGGTGATGGACATGCGGGTAGTCAAAACATTGATAAAAAAAAATATATATATATATTTTTTTTTAAATCTTGAAATTTAGAGTAATCCATTATGAAAAAAAAAAGAAAAAAAAAGGCGATCTCACCACAAACCAAATGTGCCAAAGACTCTTCACACGCCACCACAGTAACTGTTTAGGGTAAATTAGAAACATGAAATTATACACATTCTTCATGTCACACAATTTCATACAGGTGACGTACTTGCAGGCACGCAGGTGAAATTGGTCTGCAAATATTTAAAGGTGCCAAAGCAGGGATCAGGAATTCGGAAAGCCCCCGTGTTCACATGACACGTGCTTTTGCCATTGCACCTGCAGCAAAAAGAAAGACACGAGTCAGCAGAAGAAACAAAGCCAGACAATATAGCCTTCCTAAGAACAAACGTAACGTGCTATTACGGCTGTGCTAACCGGTCGGCCATTTTGAACACAAGTTTGTATACAGTGCTTTAAGAGGAAGTCAACCCAAAAATGTTCTATGCAACCCCACTAGTCTAAACACGGTATTCTGATTAATATCGCGTTTGCGGAATACCAGTTAAGCAGCAATATCCACCCGTTTTTAATCAATCCCAAAGAGCGGCCATTTTGCCACTTGCTGTCAACTGAAAATATCATCAGTTGCTCAAGGCACAGGTGACGACCAATCACGGCCCACCTGTTTTGTGAATCTTTGCCTTGATTGGTTGTTATCCGAGACTTGAGCAGCTGTGATGTCATTTTCGGCTAACAGCAGGTGACAAAATGGCCACCCACGGAGATGGATAAAAACTGGTGGATTTTTCTCCTTGACTCATTTCACAAACTATATTAACACTGAATTTAGACCACTGCGAGTACATGCAACATATTGTATACATTTTAAAAAATTAGGTTAACTTCCCTTCCACAAAAATGTGATTAACAGTCACTCACCATGTAAGATGCAACACAAATACATGTATCCGCTAAACCTAAGCAAGCATCTTCATTAGACTAATATTTCCCAAATGAACAATGCATAGGCTACCTTATTCTGAGTATGTCCACGACGCCCGGCTGAGCGCAATGTGTGTTAGCAAGCTCCCATGCAGGTCTAACCTCATTGCACACCAATGTGCTCAAGCGACCATATAAAGCCGTCTGCACACTGATGACTCCATGTTCTGTCAAACCAGAGACGGCAATCATCCAAATAATCAGCGTCATGTCATTTGAGTCAGTAAATGCAGGTTGAAAGGCAATATTTAAGATAAAGGCTGAAATTTTACTGCAGTTTAGTTGATGGACGTTCAAATGGTGCGAATCACAGGTGGTAAGTTGCTCAGAGACAACAACTGCAAAACCTAAATGAATGGATGAACAAGTTAAGAGGAAAGGGAAATGTAAACTACTGTATATGTTGACAAACCTTGATAACCTTCTGTGAGGAGAAAACATGTTGCCGTCAGCACTGGAAAACAAACATCAGTTTAGATGCTACAAAATCTCAACAGCTGTCTGTCTCATTGAAACTCAGATGAAAATAAAGTCGAACTGCTATGAAATGCCTGAATATTGTTCATGGTTTGGTTGCTGATATTTAAAGCATGCCTGTGGATTATTTCTAGTTTATATTTATTTAGTGAAAAATATAAAAAGTTTAAAAATATCTAAAAAACAAACAAACAGCCAACTAATGAGACAAAGAGAAACACCTGGACAAGACACCAGTGACTGAGCGAGCTAATTGGAAGACCAGCACAGGTGAACACAATAACCTAACGAGAGACACAAAGAAAACTAAAACTAACCAAAACCAATAAAACAATAAAAGATCATGACGCACAGACATCTTTTTGTGACTGTAAACGGAGCAAACGAGATCACCAACTTATAACTTACTTATCCACTTCCTATTTTGACTCACATAAACATTTGTCAGCAATTACATTTCCGTCTTGAAGTCAACAACTGATTCAGAACAAAGTTACTTTAAAAGTGAAATACTCACACAATGCTGCGCTAAGTCTGAAACAGGACGTCATGTTTCACACGATGTGGACTGTAGCACTACCGAGAAGGAAGATCACTTGTACCGGTATTTATAATGCATGTAAGGGTTCCGCCCAAGCTGAGATGTCAAAAACCACGCCCCCACCACGACCTTCATCTTTACCCCCACCCACCACATCAAATGTTATAGTTATTTTATTAAATGTTTTATGATCTACATTGCTTCAGGGCCTCAACCTCCACCAAAAATAATATGCATTTCTTAAGCATAGGAAATCTTCTTCCCTACCGGAGAGGCGTAACTCAATTTTTGTCATTTTGTAGGAGAGAGATTTAGGTTTGATTGTTGCAATCAAATCTGGGGGATTTATATTTATTGCTGGGCAAAAATAAAGAAAGAAAAAAAAGATAACAAAATTTTCCCCCCTCAGGTTTTCTAAAATAAAATATGTAAATGACCCTGCTATTATTTTTGTTTTTGCATTTTTGCATTGCAGAATTGCGTTGTTTTATTGTGCTATTATAATATAGTTAATACTTTTATTTTGAAGGATACAGGAAACTGTCTCATAAACCTGTAGAAACTGACGTAAGTAAATGACGTACTTAGTCGTGCCGTTTTCCAAGTGCAGAAAAGACGTGTGCGCGCCACAGGAAATCAGAGAAAACTGAAGTTTACAACTAATTCAGTGAACGATTCTTTAGCACCTGGCTGAGAAGGGAACGAGCTTCGTATTGGAGCAATGTTTCATTGTTTAACTAATGTTGCTATATTTCATGTTCATTGTGTAAAACGTTACCGTTTTCGTCCACTGGAGTGTGCTCTTTTAAAGACCAGATACTGGATGGAGAGTGATGCTCTCTAAATTTATTAATTAAAGCTCATTTTTGCATCACCTCTATTTGAGTAAAACTGAAAAATGTGTCATCAAATTTTTATTAACCTTACTTCCATGTTAAGTTAAGTTAACCAGATGTATATTAAACTTGGTCTTGCCAACATTTTGGAAATTGTTTTTGTGTTCATTGAGATATTGTTTAAAATGTTATTTTTCAAAGAGGGTGTACTCATTTACGCTGAGCACTGTATAAATAATGTAATGTAATAATGTAAAATAAATAAAATATATATGCTCTATTAACATTTTGTAGCATCCTCGGTTAAAATAAAGGTGGGCTCTCCAACTGATGGTTCACAACTTTTATTAAACATTCCTTTGTGTGAACACACTGTAAGAGCTACAATACAAATAAACACAAATTGCCATTTATAACTCAAATGGTATGTTTTGTGTATCCTTTTATCGTATTTAAGCCATATGCTAGGGTGACCATATTTCCATTTCCCCAAAAATTAGACACTTGCCCAGGCCTTGAAATTGTAGTACCAGTCGCAGTTCCACAGTGTACTTCATCCCCTATTAGTCACGCAATACCAATCAGACAATTTCATGAATTTATAAAAAAACCCGGACGCCCCAACAGGATGTTAGAAAATGGTCTGGACTCCCAAAAGTGGACACATTTGGTCACCCTACCATATACTATAAATAAATTGCTATAAATTATTACCTTTTATAGTCTTGACAATCTCTTGAGTGCAATTTATATTGTAAATAAACATGTTCACTTTGCCTGTTGCCTTTATAAATATATTTTCCTGTATCCTTCAAAATAAAAGTATTAACTATATTATGATAGCACAATAAAACAACGCAATTCTGCAATGCAAAAATGCAAAAACAAAAATAATAGCAGGGTCATTTACATATTTTATTTTAGAAAACCTGAGGGGGGAAAATTTTGTTATCTTTTTTTTCTTTATTTATTTTTGCCCAGCAATAAATATAAATCCCCCAGATTTGATTGCAACAATCAAACCTAAATCTCTCTCCTACAAAATGACAAAAATTTAGTTACGCCTCTCCGGTAGGGAAGAAGATTTCCTATGCTTAAGAAATGCATATTGTTTTTTGTGGAGGTTGAGGACCTGAAGCAATGTAGATCATAAAACATTTAATAAAATAACTATAACATTTGATGCGGTGGGTGGGTGTAAAGATGAAGGTCGTGGTGGGGGCGTGGTTTTTGACATCTCACCTTGGGCGGAACCCTTGCAGCCATTATAAATACCGGTACAAGTCTCGGTAGTGCTACGTACATAGTCCACATCGTGTGAAACATGACGTCCTGTTTCAGACTTAGCGCAGCATTGTGTGAGTATTTCACTTTTAAAGTAACTTTGTTCTGAATCAGTTGTTGACTTCAAGACGAAAATGTAATTGCTGACAAATGTTTATGTGAGTCAAAATAGGAAGTGGATAAGTAAGTTGTAAGTTGGTGATCTCGTTTGCTTCGTTTACAGTCACAAAAAGATGTGTGTGTGTGTGTGTCATGATAAAAAATTTTTTGGTTAGTTTTAGTTTTCTTTGTGTCTCGTTAGGTTATTATGTTCACCTGTGCTTGTCTTCCAATTAGCTCGCTCTGTCACTGGTGTCTTGTTCAGGTGTTTCTCTTTGTCTCATTAGTTGGCTGTTCGTTTGTTTGTTTTTAGATATTTTTAAACGTTTTAAATTTTTCACTGAATAAATAAATATCAACTAGAAATAATCCACAGGCATGCTTTGAATGTCAGCAACCAAACCCTGACCATGAATAATATTCAGGCATATCATAGCAGTTTGACTTTCTTTTCATCAGTCATCTGAGTTTCAATGAGACACTTGACAGCTGTTGAGATTTTGTCACGTCTGTAAACATCTACTACATCTAAACTGATGTTTGTTTTCCAGTGCTGATGGCAACATGTTTTCTCCTCACAGAAGGTGATTATCAAGGTTTGTCAACATATACAGTAGTTTACATTTCCCTTTCCTCTTAACTTGTTCATCCATTCATTTTGGTTTTGCAGTTGTTGGCTCTGAGCAACGTACCACCTGTGATTCGCACCATTTGAACGTCCATCATCTAAGCTGCAGTAAAATTTCAGCCTTTATCTTAAATATTGCCTTTCAACCTGCATTTACTGACTCAAATGACATGAAGCTCCCAATTGGGATTATTTGGATGATTGCTGTCTCTGTTTTGACAGAACATGGAGTCATCAGTGTGCAGACGGCTTTATATGGTCGCTTGAGCACATTGGTGTGCAATGAGGTTAGACCTGCATGGGAGCTTGCTAACACACATTGCGCTCAGCCAGGTGTCGTGGACATACTCAGAATAAGGTAGCCTATGCAATGTGTTCATTTGGGAAATATTAGTCTAATGAAGATGCTTGCCTAGGTTTAGCGGATACATGTAATTGTGTTGCATCTTACATGGTGAGTGACTGTTAACCACATTTTTGTGGAAGGGAAGTTAACCTAATTTTTTAAAATGTATACAATATGTTGCATGTACTCGCAGTGGTCTAAATTCAGTGTTAATATAGTTTGTGAAATGAGAGTTAAGGAGAAAAATCCACCAGTTTTTATCCATCTCTGGGGGTGGCCATTTTGTCACCTGCTGTTAGCCGAAAATGACATCACAGCTGCTCAAGTCTTGGATAACAACCAATCAAGGCAAAGATTCACAAAACAGGTGGGCCGTGATTGGTCGTCACCTGTGCCCTGAGCAACTGATGATATTTTCAGTTGACAGCAAGTGGCAAAATGGCCGCTCTTTGGGATTGATTAAAAACGGGTGGATATTGCTGCTTAACTGGTATTCCGCAAACGCGATATTAATCAGAATACTGTGTTTAGACTAGTGGGGCAGCATAGAACATTTTTGGGTTGACTTCCTCTTAAAGCACTGTATACTAACTTGTGTTCAAAATGGCCGACCGTTTAGCACAGCCGTAATAGCACGTTACGTTTGTTCTTAGGAAGGCTATATTGTCTGGCTTTGTTTCTTCTGCTGACTCGTGTCTTTCTTTTTGCTGCAGGTGCAATGGCAAAAGCACGTGTCATGTGAACACGGGGGCTTTCCGAATTCCTGATCCCTGCTTTGGCACCTTTAAATATTTGCAGACCAATTTCACCTGCGTGCCTGCAAGTACGTCACCTGTATGAAATTGTGTGACATGAGGAATGTGTGTAATTTCATATCATGTTTCTAATTTACCCTAAACAGTTACTGTGGTGGCGTGTGAAGCGTCTTTGGCACATTTGGTTTGTGGTGAGATCGCCTTTTTTTTTTTTTTTCATAATGGATTACTCTAAATTTCAAGATTTTTTTTTATTTTTATCAATGCTTTTGACTACCCGCATGTCCATCACCAACCTTATCGCGATGCCAGGTCAAGGAAAAGTTATTTCCATCTTGGGTGCTGACTTTGGACGCCGCGACCGTACCACGTGCATATACGGAAGGCCTCAGCAACATATACAAAATGTTCAATGCCTGCACCCATCTCCGGTTGTCGCCAGCAGGTACGACGACACACTTGGGAGGAAATCGGACTGATTTGATGCATTATAAAATGGGTGGATGATCAAAAATGACATTACTAGTAGCCATGCTGGGGTTTTTTTGGGGCACCCCGCTTCTTTCCGTATGCTTAATTGAAGACTAATTGTCCATAGGTGTGGATGGTTTTGTCCTGTGTACCCTGTGATTGATTGGCAGTTACTTGGTAAACCATATTACTTTCTCCTTTACTACCTGATCAAATGTGTCAGATTCCACACTTGAGTGTTTGCTTTGGTCTTGCGTGTTCTAAAATGGCAATATTAAGGCCTGCCCTCCCTAATATTATAATTTTGAAATTATTCCAATACTTCAAGACATTATAGCGCCTTAATAAGACACTTGCTTCCGCAGGTGCAATGGGAAAAACAGCTGTAACATTCTAGCCAGCGTCAATTTGTTTGGAGACCCCTGTCAAGGCACTTACAAGTACTTGGAGGTTGCTTACACATGTCATTGTAAGTACTGTGATCAGTATAATCTAGTCTGCAACAAATTTTTGCTGTATAAGAAAATGCATTGTTGCCATTTTATTCACTATAGTATTAAATTATCATGGCAAATATGTGTGGCAGTCTTTCTGTTTCTAATGTAAATGTGTACAGTGCTTGAAAGTGGCCATATATGGAAGATTTGTACATTTTGCAAATTAAGAAATGGGAAGGTTGAATGCCATTGTATGTAATTGACATCAATTCTAAAGGAATGTCTTGGGATGTAATTATTTATTCATGCATTGAGTTATACCAAAGAAATGGATAAACTTCGAACATGGATTTCATAACTATTTTGTGCTTTTTGCAGAGCCTGAGAACAACCCTCACATAACCAGAAGTGGAGTATTCTACATTATCGGTGTTATTGAGTCTTTCTGTATTTGCTATGTTACTAATTTAAATGGTTAGGTTGGTGCTAGTTGAACATCACTGCACTTGTATTTAAAACATTTCTGTAAATGATGCTTTAATAAAGCTACTTGAAAACGAGGCACAATTTCATTGATTGAAAGCAGCCAAGACTTGTATGTATATTGTCATGTTTGGGCAACCTTTGCCTTCTTGACATATATAATTATTTTGTGTAGTTGCATGACTTTAGGTCTCATGTGTTCAGTGCATACACAACCAGTATTTTATTTTTAAGCATAGCAGATGACAATGAGCCATTTGGTATTAACTTTTATGCAAGGGGTGCAAAAGCAGGTATACATTTGTGCCATGACACGTGTTCTGCGTCGCAGACACCGAGAACGTATTGCGTCACAAGCATAAACACACAGCCAAATGTAAAAAAACAAAACTGAAAACTATGTTGTACAATATTGCGGTCTGTGGTACTGGGATTAACAAATCTAGCCGGTCACACCTGCTTTTCCTCAGGTAGGGTGGTTTATAGCAAATCCAATTATAAGCACAAGATGGGGCCAGAGAGTTGACTTCCACGCATAATTTTTCTCATGTAGCCTATTTTCAGTTAATGCCGACAGTTTTAACAAATGTAACAAAAGAAAAACTGAGAATTCACTCATTTGATCCGAAAAGATTAGTACAAATGTATCTTTGCCAGCGACGTGACTTATAGTGACAGAGCAATTAAATGCCTTATTTGCAAAATAGAAATTGAGAAACTCCGAAAATGCACCAGTTTGAAGTGTCAGTCGCCATCGTTTCTCGTCCCGCCTCCAGCGTGTAAAACACCACACGGGCGTCATGTGAAAAGGAGGGCACTCTGCTCGCTCTCTCCCTGCCCGGACCCTCCTCCGCCTAGCCCTTTCGTCAGCGACGACTTGCTCGCTCGCTATCCAGGGTGCGGTGGCGGCGGCGGAGTCCCTGTCGCCGGCTAACCTGCGTGCGGCTGAGCGGAGGATGAGTGAGCAAGGAAAGGGCTCGGCATCCGCTTCTGCCGCAACAACAGCAGCGGCGGCAGCAGCAGCAGGCTCGGATACTTATAAAGGTTGGCTTTTCAAATGGACCAACTATTTGAAAGGGTACCAGCGGCGATGGTTCGTCCTAAGCAACGGCCTGCTGTCATATTACAGGTAAAAAGACAGACGAGAGTCGACAAGCTTGGTGAAAAGAACTAGTAGTGGGCACGCAGCGATTGGCGTGAGGTGGGGGTGCATCACCCCGGCTGGCTAGCAGGCTAACTCTCGCTGTCAGGCGGCCAGCTGACAAGCACAACAACGTGGCCGTTTTGTTACTAGTGACAGCTGGTTGCAGCGGCGACGGCACGTCCCATTCCGCTTCCCGAGCTACGTTTTGTCACAAATATGTCCATTGTCACATTTGTGAAACATAACCACAATTGATTGCGGCAACGGCGTCCCTTAGCTCGCCAAGCTAGCTCGTTACGTTCTTGATGAGTCAAGCTCCATGTCAACATATGGTCAAACATGTTTTTTAATGACTAAGTTTTAATTGGGGGTTGTGACGTTTTAAGACGCGTCATTGTAACGGTGCCAATGCTATTGTGCTTAACACCTGTGGCTCAGGTGCTTCTGGCAGGGACACACAAGCACAAACTATAAAAAATAATATTTTCGACGCACTTATTTTTGTTAGTATGTATGTTTTCTGTGAGAGATCATGTGTGCCGTGGTATCTGATTTCACCTTTTCCTTCAATATGTTTTCTGTCAAAATTATTTTCTATTTACGACCTTGTCTTTTTTCATCAAGCTATGACATGAAGTGTAGTAACAGGCAGAACAATTTAAAGAGATACTTGACTCATTGAGCCATTTTCAACATAGTAGATAATATTTTGTCTATAATTTGTGATAACTTCATTGTTTTTATGAACAATGAATACCTTTAAAAAACAATTTTGCTACTTGCTGTCGACTGAAGATGACATCGTCTGTGTTGAGGAAATAGGTAACAGCCAATCACGGCTCACCTATTTTCTGGGTTTGGTCAGCAAACTGAGCCAATGATTGGTCATTACCTGTTTCCTCAGCACAGGTGATGTCATTTTAAGTCAATAGCAAGTGGAAAAATGTGTATTAAAATGTATTAATTGTACATGAAAAACAATGAAGTTATCAAAAATAATTCTGGACAAAATATTAACCTTTTACTGCTGAAAATGGCGCAATAAGTCAAGTATCCAATTATTTCTCTTCCTCTAGATGACAGAAGGTACTATTACCGTAACGTGTTACTACCTGTTGCCATTCATAGCTTTGTTTATAGCTTTGGGACCTAAACACTATAACAGGCCCAGATTTCAAACTGCAGAGTAGCTAAATTTGTTATAGAACAGTTTGGTAGGCTGGCCTGACTGTCCACAGGTAATAGATTCCCCACCTCATTGTAGCTCATCTTCTTAAGCATCCTTATGATTCTTTCATAATTCTTGACATTAGAAGACCAGTCCCGCCAGGGTTATTGTATCAGCACACTATAGCAGGAAGTCTTTGTCTGCTGTCATCAGGTGCGTGTTATTTGACACAAAGGTATGGGTGTCAGAGTCCGTGGTGAAAGCAGAGCCGTCTGCTGCCACTGCCCTCTATTAATAGTCCATTATGTTGTTAGGCCATTGCCATCACTGCGCGACATCTGAGCACAGACCAGTTGTTGTCTCATCCTCCACTCGAGTCCACTTTGAGGGCTGTTTTTTTCCGCAAATGGCAATCTACCGGTATATGTTTTTTTTTTATGTGATAGAAGTAAAAATAGAGAAAGTGTCAGACATCACAACATGTTAATTGTAACCAAATTATCTCTATGTTAAGGGATGACGTGTTTCCTGTTCTATTGAAATTACAGAGATGAAGAATACTGTCATCTTAAAAATAGTGGCCTAGGTGATATCTTTACAATTTTTTGGGCCATCTCTGATAAAATCAGCTATATCTTTAGTTAAACAGATCATTCAATTATTTTGCTGACATAAAATTATTAATACATATAAGTCTAATCAGTATTTGGTTCAGTTCGTGTTTTCTGAAAAAAATAACACATTGATTCGAGCTCATTTACAAATTTTTGGAGCCCTCCAGTGACTTTTTGTTGTTGTTGCAATTACGGTATGTTAAATTGTGAAGTCTTTGAACATTTTAAATATTAATTTATTAATGATCCTGTTTACGTACATGTTTTGACAAAAAAAAAAAATTCCAAGAGGAAGCCCCTTATTTTCATATCTGTAATCTCTGTGTAAATTATTGTTGGTGGGGGGGAAAAATTGCAGGACAAAAATCTTTTTCAATTTTTTTTTCTGTTATCGGGAAAACTTAAGCAAATCTTAGAGGAATGGGGAAACAAAAATGTTAAATCAGATTTTCGAGGGAAAAAAAAAATCATATTTTTTTAGGGTCATATCACCCGACACTACCATTGTAATATTTGCTTTACATATCATTGTAGCAATAGTGGAATATTTGTCCCAGGATGCTGATTGACCTCCAATTTCATTTGATTTTTAAATGAAATGTTAACAATTTCCTTTTCAGAGTCAAATTGGCACCATCAGTGCAATCATTGTAGTAATATAGTAATGACGTGAACTTCAAAGATAACACTGATAAAATATGATCACTTGACAAACAGATGCATATTTATCAGCAGCTGAGTTTCATTTGACATAAATTATACTCGGGGCAATTAAGGTCCAGTCAGTCAAGTGATGTGAGTGATCTCTTTCATTCCAAAGGCCTGTCGCTGTTAAAGCAAAATGTTTTGCTCCTTAACTTGTCGCTGAGAAAGCAAAGTGCACCAATAAAACAACGTAATCAATGCCTCAACTGCCACACTCAGCACTTGCGTCTGTTAAATTGTAATGACTTTTATTAAGATGGACCATTTCACTTGTTGGCTTCACAGGGCAAGGGTGGCTTTCCCCCCCCCCCCCCCCCAATTCCCTTTCAACCATGTCTTCTTGATCCCTTTTCACCCAAACGGACTTCTTACCTAGATTATTTATATTCTTCATTCCATTATAAAATTCCTAATTTACTTTTGCTTCTCGTTTTAATGCTCTCAGCTCTTCTTACGCGCCTCTTAAATGAGATCTGTCTGGCTGCTTTAGAGAAGATTACAGGGCATTAAAAGGCTAAATGCTGCTTGACCTGTCATATCAGTGAATCTGCTCTGGTTTTTTGTGGAAGAGCAGGCCTGTTCCTCTCAACCACAGGAAAGAAGATGCTCAGCGGGGGGTGTTCAGCACTGTTAAGTCAAGTTTTCACCAGTTAAGTAAACTGATCTGGTGTGCGTTTCCACAGCAGGGAGTGTGGGCAGCGTAACAAATGCTGCTTCGGGTTTGTAAAGAGCATTACATTAATTGTTTGAAATTGAATGCCCTTTCTCTCAATTGCAACCTTTCTAGGTCCTCGATGCTTCGACAGCGATCTAGAAGTTGTTGTTGTCGCCAGTTTGATGGTTGAACAGCTGCTGATTTTTGTATTGTGTAAAGTTAAGTCAAGTTGATTAATTTGTGGCTTCATTTATATTTTTTCAACGCAGCACAGCAGTCCCCAACAAATAAAAACAAATCATTACAAATATAAGTCACCACTCTGTTTAATCCAACTGTTTATTTAGTGGTCACGGTGTGGGTTCGAGCCCAAATTCAAACTGGGCGCATGAAAGTGATTGAGGCCAATGGTCCAACCCGACCTGAAAAATGATTATTATCCTTACCACTGACTGGCACAAGACCTGTTTGATCTAATTTCTTTAGCGTTGGTTTTGTTTGTTTTCACGTCAGGTATATGAAGATACTCCGGTCTTTCCTTCCTTCCATCCATCATTCTCAGAACCGCTTATTCCTCGCAAGGGTCGCAGGGGCGCTGGAGCCTATCCCAGCTGTCTTCGGGCAATAGGCGAGGTACACCTTGAACTGGTTGCCAGCCAATTGCAGGGCACACATAAACAAACCCGGTCCTTCCTATCTTGTTTTATTCTTCTACTAGCTCAGAGGTCAGCAATCTTTCCTGTCAAAGCCCTTTTAGGCCAAATAAATAACCAAAAATGTGTCTAGAGCCGCAAAACATTTGAATATTGTGATGAAGGAAACAGTTTGTTCATGTTGTCTAACGTACTGAGGGCCCAAGAGCTAATTAGAGCTGCACCACAACACAAAAAATAAGCATCATCCAATACTTTGAAATTCATTTTCTTCCACCGTCTTAAGTTTTTGGATTTTTTTTCTTGAGTGCGTGTAATTTTTCACATTTCGTTTTTCATAAATTTTTACACTTTTTCTGCCTTTCTGTTACGTTTCTGACATTTTTGGCAATTTTATGAACATATTATGGTCATTTACTGATTCTCGTCTCCCTTTTTGGACACTTTATGATGAAAAGAATTCTGCCTTTTTTGCCAGAAATTTTCTGACTTTTTTCGTGTGGCAATTTTGTATATATCTTATAGTAATTTTTAAGATGTTATAGTTACTCTTTAAACAATTTATTTTCTGCCTTTAAAAAAAAATAAAAACTGATTTCTTGGGGGGAATTCCAAAAATATTTAATGGTAATTTTCTGCCTATCTTTCGTTTTTGTACATTTTAGGTACATTTTTGAATTTTTTTTAAATAAAATTCTCTGAAATGTTTGGCAATTTCATGAACATTTTATGGTAAATTTCTGCTTTGGTCACTTTTTGGACATTTTTAGGTTTTTATCTTTTTCTGGCAACTTCTTTTTTTTTTTTTTTAAATATTTAATTCATTAAAAAAAATCAAAATCAATAATTCCTTTGAAGAATATTGTATCTAAAAAAAATAAAAAGAAATATGTGAAGTTAATTTTGAAATTATTTTTTTTAGAGATCCCCAGGGAGAGGTAGAGCAGAGAGGAACAAAAGAGCCACACGTGGCTCCAGAGCCACAGGTTGCAGACCCCTGTACTAGCTCATGTCCTTTGTGAATTTGTTTGTTTGACTTTGCTATCTTATGTTCCCTTTGTCTCCATCAGCATTTTTCTGGTACTGAGTCTCCCACTGTGTTGTGCGATACAACACTGTAAGCCATGCACCACAAAGTAATCTAAATTCTCCAGCTGGGTGTTGTGTCATTTCCCCGTCCTGTCCTGTATGCACTGTGTCAGCATGCTCTGTTATTCACCAGCTCTTGTTCCGTCATAATGTGCTCCACGTTGGATTTGTTTTATGATGACGTGTGTACAAAGGACAGGTGAAATACAAACTGTATTCTGACTGACGCACAACCTGCCCTTATCTCCTTCCCCTGATACAATATTCACCATAACGACATTGTGATGTTGTTGACTGGTTCTTATGTCCCCTGATGTGGCCTTTTCTGCACATATGAATGTGTTGCTTGTTGTGGATTAAGACCAGCAAGTGAAATCTGTGTGAGGGCAGTCAGCGCCAACTTCTACAGCCCATTAGCCACCTTGTCAGTCTTAACTGACTCGAGTTGTTGTCGATCTTAGTGCCTTGAGAGGCAGCTGCTGGTGGCAGTGATGCTTCACTCTGGAATTATTGAATGGGTGTTCAGCACCCACAGGCCACATGATTGCATGCTCCTAAATGGACCAATGGGCGATCACCATTTTAGAATGTGATGTTGCAGTTTGGTTGCGGATATTAGTTAAATAAAACCTGTATGTAAGTAGACTGCTCTCTCTATTATGATCATATGTCCAACCATTGCCTGAAGCTAAGCATACTAGCTAATGCTCGTAGTTGGTCACAAGGGCTGTTTTTATAAACTAGTCTACCGCAAAGTTTGGACTAAAAGCTGCAACTTCACCGCAGCTTAAGCAAAGAGTCTGTTTATTTGAAGGTTCTTCCGATCCCAGGAGGCAGGAACGACGCGTTTTATTCTTAGCTCTTCTTTAATTGACCAAAATCATGTGTACCGTTGTGAATACTTCAGTGAGCTCCTTGTTGAACGTAACTTTTCACAATTTCAAATCAAACATAGGCCAACGTTAAAAGGTCACTTTGAGCTAAGTTGCTACGCTAAGGTGCAACGACAAATGTTTGTAATTGGCCGACGGGCAGTATGGTACTGTTAACGTCGGACGCTGTTTAATTCTAACAGACGCTTGCTTCGCAGTGTTTTTCTTGCTTACGTCACCGCAACCTTTTTCTGCCATATTCTTTCGGCTTTAATTTTATTTTGGTGGCCGAATATTCGGTGCGTCACTACTCTGAAGTACAGACAGATCTTTGTATATTATATAGTATATCATCATTGACTACTGCACTGCTATGAGATGAATGACAAACGGGAACAATGACATATATATCTTTTTTTATTTCATTTGCTGACTGTTTACTTCTTGACACCGTCAATCAACTTTAGCTGTGTTACACGACTTTCTGCGTCAGGTTAAGGCGTGCTAACCAAAGGTGTAATATAAGTATATGTATAATATATGTATGCAAACTAGATGTGTAATAGGCTATATGTGATTTGTTTGTGAAAAAATAGTTTATTTTTGGATGTAGTGGGTGTGGTTATTGTATTTGTTTGCTGGATTTTACAGTACACTAAGCCCTTGCCTATTCGGGGTTTGCTATTCACAAATTCACCTTTTTTCCCCCTGTGGAACATATACTCAGCTATTTGACCAAAACCTACGTGCCTGTGAGGCTTTTTTTTTCTGTAATGCTGAGATGCCACAAGATGACACCAAAGGCCCTGGCTAAGAGATACAGTAAGTAATTGGTGTCAAGAAAGTATTGTTGAAGTAATACATCTCGTTTAGGGCTGTCGCACATGAATAGAAAAAGATTATTCCATCAATTACCCATAGAATAGTTTCCTCTATATGTTTGTTTTTAATTTACCATTCCTACAGTGTTTCTCTTTGTTAACATTGGAATTGTTCTCCAGAGACTAGACATCGACGAGCCATTAAATGGTGGAGCGTGCACAAAATATTTCTCGTCCCAATTTGCCTCTCCATGTTTTCTTTTTGCAGGACACAGGCAGAAATGGCACACACATGTCGTGGGACAATCAATCTGGCCACCGCTCACATCGATACAGAGGATGCCTGCAATATTGTCCTGAGCAGCAATGGCCGCACATACCACCTGAAAGCTAGTACTGAAGTGGAGCGGCAGCGATGGATCACAGCCCTTGAGTTGGCTAAAACCAAAGCCATCCGCATGATGAATGACCAGTCTGGTAAGTGTGCACGAGGTTACTTATTTGGAGAAAGTGGCGCATCGCTGAAATACTGTACTAAACTTAAGCCACTTTTTCGGGGTCGTGGGGTCACTGTCATTTTATTGGCTGGCAGATGTAGGTGTTTCTTTAAGTGACTAAGAGGCGGAGTGAACTGCAGCAATGTGTTTAGTGATTTGTTTTATTTAATTATTAAGCATTTGTATTTGTATAGACTTTGTGGACTAATGTCAACATAGATAGAGTTAATAGACTTTTGACCTCCTTCGTGCCCTGCTGCTTGAAATTCAGCAGAGGTATTGTTTCCATTCACGCCCTCTTTCTTTCACACCATTGGCATTCTAACATGAGCCAGGAGAGGGCAGCCAAGTATCTTTGCTGCTTTTGGATAACAAAGCAGAGAACCCGGCAGCGTGACAACAGAGCATTGTCCTCTCCAAGGGCAGGCATACTTGGCTGGTGTTGATGGTCAGAGGCTGTGGGAAAAGCTGTGGGAGAAAAGCAGTCCTCTTCCTCCACTTTTCTTACTGGCTGTATCACAAAGCTTCTTTCTCACGAAGAGGAAGCTGATAGACCGAGTGAGGCTAAATATTTCTCTGCCCCCAATTTGAAAGTCACATCACTAAATATAGACTGGCAATCAGTGCCAGTAAATCTAAGGGACGGGCTTTGCATCTCAGAATATGTTGTTAAATATTAATATGAACTTGAGCTTACACAGGACCTTTTATAAGCTTTATTTGTGCGTTCCATTTAAAATGTTGCATGACAAGCAATTCTTCGAAGGAGGATGATAGGAAATTCAATAAGATGAAATTCTAAAGACGGTTGGAATATGAATGAAGTATCTGTTCAGGCTGGTGGTTGGGTGTGCACAGTGGGTGACTTTGTTGTAAGCGCTTATCAGAATCAGGCATTCATCGCGCTCAGAGAGAAAATCCCATTCGTCACTGTTGGCCAAACACACCTTAGTGACAAGGTACCTTTGTTCATCAACCTCCCCCTTTTCATTAGGAAAAAATAACTGTTATTGATCCTCAATGTGTGCAAAGATGTACTACATCCTGTGTATGAATCCAGATCTAAGGTACCACAATTTGCTTTTATGGCACATCTTATCCTTTTTTTTGTAATCTTAAGGTACTAGTCAACCTTCTATGTAAACACTAAGTTTATACCTGTAAGTCTTCATTCTCATTCATGTCTGCATCTTATTTTTAATCAGGTGGATGTGATTGGATTTCAAAAGCCTTACAACATTGTGAGAGTTTATTCAGCAGATGGCACTGTTCATTCAGTATGAACTGTCCCTTCACCTCAACGTTGGTGCGTGAGGAAGTAAGATGTTGAATGTGTGTTGTAATCACAGGTTGGTAGAGTTGCCAAACTAAAAGCACTGTTACTTTAGAATAATATTACTCAGATATTTCTCAAACATAATTAAAAATGTAGCACTTCCAAAAATTACTTAATGGAACTCAACTCAACAAAATTTTATCCATTGAGCATTAAAAAAAAAACTGTAGCTGAAACAAAATGTTCCACATAAAAAGTAGAAAGTGTTAAGTGAAAAATCTATTCAAGTACTTACTACTTAGTGAATGTGCGTAACTTCAGATTTTTTTTTATATGGCTCTCCAATGTCAAACAGACAAAAATATAAAATAAGAATTTGCATATTCAAATCTCGCCCAACATGACTTTAAAACAATTTTGCCGCAATAAATGCATGTTATTCCTTTTTTTAAATTATATATATATATATATATATATATATATTTATTTATTTTATGTATATATATATATATATATATATATATATATAAATGTGAAAAAGAACATTAGGCTCACCAGATACATACAGTAATTTGATTATATTGAAGTTAGACAGGTGGATTCAGGCACATTTTCAGCAATGCTGTCATCTGTTACATCACTCAAAAACAATGTGAGTTCTTCCAACATTTGTCATTATCTTCATTGCTGTGCATACATTGTGGATTGCTTTTCTCCCTGGTCATTTTGAATGCACTCAGCTGAAATTTGTATTCATGTGTTGCAGTTGAATGATAAAAGCCTTCAGGCTCAGGTGATGCTTTATTGAAAGTGGTGTACGTTTGTGATTAAGGTGTTAGTTACATGCTTCGCTGGACCATTCCATACTTACCCGTCAAGAATTCTTCATATTGTATGTTGGTACAGTATTCTGAATTTTGGTTCTGAATCCATTTTTGTGTAGCATCTTTTTACTGGTGCCCTCTCCGTGGTCCTGAATGTGAGACAATGCAAAGAAAGATCAGGAACACCTTCATCATGCTTTTTGCTTGCCTTTTCCTCCCCTCCTTCCCTTTTCCAACGTCATCCCCCCACCCCCACCCCCACACATTCTCTCCCATACTGGCTCTTTTTCATTCGCCTTCTTACTCTGTCTGGTTTTCCCGCCTCATCCTGGTACGCGTGTCTCTCTTAGCGAGCACTTCGCTTTGTTTTCTGGTGTTTTTGGATAGGGTGTTTTTTTGTGTGTAACTTTTGAATAGAAAGAGTCTGTTTGCTCTTGTAAGTACATTGCTCATCTTTCCTTGTCGTCTTGTGCATGTTGTGTATAGTGCGTGTGGTGTTTGTGTGTGGGTACAGGAGATACTGTCTATCCTATAAGTAGCTGATATTCATCCATCTATTATTTCCACAATTACACGGCATGTATTTTTCTTCTCTATGAGTATAACAAGTGAAATTGAAATTGTGTAATGTGCCTAATCAATTTGCAGCTGCCTCATTTACATATTTGCTGTAGGATCTGTCATGCACCCTGGCCTACTTTTTTCCCCTATTTGCGAGTTGATGCTCCAACGGTAGTTGGCAAGATTACTATGTTGTTTGTCTTGGATGTCATTACTTGCATAGTTGCACTTGGAGGTTGATTTACTAGATCATCTACAGTGAACGTTCAAAGGGGTTTTTGATGTTGAGGGTTAGGGTTTGGGGGGTATCCCCCCTCCCCCAAAATGTTGGGGTCATTTTACACTTCATATCGTGCATGCTAGTGAATTTTCAGAGTAAACATTTTTGCACTTATTTTGTATTAAAAATAAGAATAATATAAATAAAATATGGCTGTCATATCTAACGGTATATGCGGTATATCCGGTCGTTTAAAAAATGTTTTTTTATTAAATTTTCTTGCAAACTTCTTAGGCGGCGGACAGTTTACTTGGGTGGTCCACCCAAGTATTAACATGGGTGGGAAACACTGCAGTTGACCTTCGCATACTCGCGGTTTTGTACCCACAGATTCACATATTTGCCCATTTTTCCCCCTCAATATATATATATTTTTTA
This sequence comes from Leptonotus elevatus, assembly GCF_054856555.1. Taxonomy (NCBI): domain Eukaryota; kingdom Metazoa; phylum Chordata; class Actinopteri; order Syngnathiformes; family Syngnathidae; genus Leptonotus; species Leptonotus elevatus. The sequence continues at coordinate 17,079,088 of NC_141243.1, read as the reverse complement.
CGATTTCTTTCATAATTTAGTTTTCCCCCCAGGATTATTTTCACCATTTACCCCTTTTTTGTGTGTGTAGAAAACGTATACTGAATGTTTGTCAGCGTTTGTTTTTATTTTGAGTATTTCAATGGGTATTAATTATGGGCGGAATTTTGTTATTCGCGGTCCTTATCCCAGGGGTCACCGTACAGTATTCCTTCTGCTGTGTCTTGTATATAAGCATATAAGACAATTTTCCTTCTTGGTACAACATGGACGATGCCTTAACGTACAAATGACAAAAGCCTCCATTTGGGCAAATTTTACATTACCGTATTTATTATAGCACAGTAAAATATACAGTACGTGCAAACAGTCTGAATATAAACATTGCGTAAGGTCTGTTATCGACAGTTTTGTGGGATTCCTGATCAATTTTAGGAATATTGTAAAGACCATGCAATAAATAATGACACAGAATTAAATGTGTGATTTGTGGGAAAGTCTTTGTCCTGAGCTATCTAGTTAATTGCATGGCATTAACAATACGTTCCTCATCTATCATACAGTGTCCATTCAGCTCAGTTTAAATACATTAAGATAATTAAATGTCTTTCAACCTTTTCTCTGTAAACTATAGCTGTTAGGAGCCTTTACTACTGGATTCCAGAGTCTGTCGCTGTCAGTCATTGAGTCATTGAGTCAAGTCAAGTCAGCGCACAGATTCATCCATTTTTGAGATTCAGCTGTAATTATGGGCCTGCTAAGCGGAGCAAGCAGCAGCGAAGCTGCTGCTTGCGGAGCAAGCAGGCACATATTACTATCCTAGAAAAAAGGGTTTATTATTTTTTATTATTCCACGACTTTTCCGCAAAAATGCGGCCCGAACCGTAGATCGCACCGGGACAAATGAGGTATCAAACGATGCGGCTCGCTCTGACTCGCTGCGCTATTATTTTTATAAGAATTCCCAGTTACCATGGCGACGCTATTCCCAAAAAACTCCCCCAAAAAATCCCATAGGAATGAATGGGAAACCGGAAGACATCAACTCCAATCAAGCACCTTTTTCCAAGACACGCTGCGCGCGCATACGTTAACCGACCGATATGAATTTTAGCTCATTTTGTTGGAATTTTTGTCATCTTTAGCTCTGTGTCAAAAAAAAAATTAAGGAATGAAAGCTCTCCCCCCTGTGCGGGTTCAAAGACAGTGAGTGAAATATCCTTTATCCCATGTGTGTGTATTGCATGAGCTAGAGCGGACCAATTAAGAACTAGAAAAATTCCCGCGGAAATTTTGAATGGGCCTGCTAACTCGCGTGGAAACACGCAATAAAAATAACATTTAAACCATTGAAATCGCTCAAGAAATGTGCAAGTTAACCATAATCTACTAAAAGTATTACTGCCCCTTTAAGAAACATGCACATTCACGCACACACATTTGATTTTAACTAACATTTCAATGAGCTGAACAGTTTAAAATTTCAACCATTGAAATCGCTCAAGAAATGTGCAAGTTAACCATAATCAAGATCAAATAAAGTATCTTACTGCCCCTTTAAGAAACATGCACATTCACGCACACACATTTGATTTTAAGTAACATTTCAATGAGCTGAACAGTTTAAAATTCAAACCATTGAAATCGGTCAAGAAATGTGTAATCTACCATAATTAACAGTATCTCACTGCCCCTTTACAAAACATGCACATTCACGCACACACATTTGATTTTAAGTTGTGAGGAGACGTCACGCACCAACACTCCATTGATTTGTATAGGATTACGCTCACCTCAAACAAAAGCCTCTCGCGACTTAACGGTTGAAGATGCAGATTCCAGAAATGGCTTGTTAGAACGGCAAGGGTTTGGGGAACGCGAGCGTGTTCTCAGTTTTTTAATCGGATGAAAAATGACCAAATGAGAGCAGGTTGAAAACTTATGATTGATCGAAAATGAAGAGGGAAAAACGGCGAAAATTACATTGAAAAGAGATCAAAATTGTGCGACTTCTCCTCGCTTAAAGTGAAAATAAAGGTACTAAATGACACCTTAGCCAAATAAAACTTAGTTTGTCAGAAAGCAGAGGCTTGTGGCTACAAAATGTGCGAATTTGATGTCTAGTGAGCAAAGATTGTGGCCATGGTGACGAGTTGAAGTGAAACTTGAAATCAATTTTTTTCTCTGTCTTCACTCTGTTTCTTAATTGGTCCGCTCTAGCTCATGCAATACACACACATGGGATAAAGGATATTTCACTCACTGTCTTTGAACCCGCACAGGGGGGAGAGCTTTCATTCCTTAAATTTTTTTTTGACACTGAGCTAAAGATGACAAAAATTCCAACAAAATGAGCTAAAATTCATATCGGTCGGTTAACGTATGCGCGCGCAGCGTGTCTTTGAAAAAGGGGCTTGATTGGAGTTGATCTCTTTCGGATTCCCATTCATTCCTATGGGACTTTATTTGGGAGTTTTTTGGGAATAGCGTCGCCATGGTAACTGGGAATTCTTAGAAAAATAATAGCGCAGCGAGTCAGAGCGAGCCGCATCGTTTGATACCTCATTTGTCCCGGTGCGATCTACGGTTCGGGCCGCATTTTTGCGGAAAAGTCGGTGGAAGATAATATATGGAAGAAAAATAACTAGAAAAATTCCCGCGGAAATTTTGAATGGGCCTGCTAACTCTTGCAACTCTTTTCAATGAGCAGTTTAAAATTTCAACCGTTGAAATCGCTCAAGAAATGTGGAAGTTATAATCAACTAAAAGTATTACTGCCCCTTTAAGAAACATGCACATTCACGCACATACATTTGATTTTAACTAACATTTCAATGAGCTGAACAGTTTAAAATTTCAACCATTGAAATCGCTCAAGAAATGTAAAAGTTAACCATAATCAAGATCAAATAAAGTATCTTACTGTCCCTTTAAGAAATATGCACATTCACGCACACACATTTGATTTTAAGTAACATTTCAATGAGCTGAACAGTTTAAAATTCAAACCATTGAAATCGGTCAAGAAATGTGGAATCTACCATAATTAACAGTATCTCACTGCCCCTTTACAAAACATGCACATTCACGCACACACATTTGATTTTAAGTTGTGAGGAGACGTCACGCACCAACACTCCATTGATTTGTATAGGATTACGCTCACCTCAAACAAAAGCCTCTCGCGACTTAACGGTTGAAGATGCAGATTCCAGAAATGGCTCGTTAGAACGGCAAGGGTTTGGGGAACGCGAGCATGTTCTCAGTTTTTTAATCGGATGAAAAATGACCAAATGAGAGCAGGTTGAAAACTTATGATTGATCGAAAATGAAGAGGCAAAAACGGCGAAAATTACATTGAAAAGAGATCAAAAATGTGCGACTTCTCCTCGCTTAAAGTGAAAATAAAGGTACTAAATGACACCTTAGCCAAATAAAACTTAGTTCTTCAGAAAGCAGAGGCTTGTGGCTACAAAATGTGCGAATTTGATGTCTAGTGAGCAAAGATTGTGGCCATGGTGACGAGTTGAAGTGAAACTTTTGGAAATATATTTTTTGGTTCCCAGCACTCAGACCTTAATTAGTCACACTCTAAATAGGCGACTTTCACCCTTTGCTCACTGTCTTTGAACCCGCACAGGGGGGAGAGCTTTCATTCCTTAATTTTTTTTTTGACACTGAGCTAAAGATGACAAAAATTCCAACAAAATGAGCTAATTTTCATATCGGTCGGTTAATGTATGCGCGCGCAGCGTGTCTTTGAAAAAGGTGCTTGATTGGAGTTGATCTCTTTCGGATTCCCATTCATTCCTATGGGACTTTATTTGGGAGTTTTTTGGGAATAGCGTCGCCATGGTAACTGGGAATTCTTATAAAAATAATAGCGCAGCGAGTCAGATCGAGCCGCATCGTTTGATACCTCTTTTGTCCCGGTGCGATCTACGGTTCGGGCCCTATTTTTGCGGAAAAGTCGCTGGAAGATGATATAAAAATAAGAAAAATATTAAACCCTTTTTTCTAGGATAGTAATATGTGCCTGCTTGCTCCGCAAGCAGCAGCTTCGCTGCTGCTTGCTCCGCTTAGCAGGCCCATAATAAACCCTTTTCTAGGGTGGATAGTAATATGTGCCTGCTTGCTCCGCAAGCAGCAGCTTCGCTGCTGCTTGCTCCGCTTAGCAGGCCCATAATAAACCCTTTTCTAGGGTGGATAGTAATATGTGCCTGCTTGCTCCGCAAGCAGCAGCTTCGCTGCTGCTTGCTCCGCTTAGCAGGCCCATAATCAGAGTGTAGACAGAGAAAAAATAGATTTCAAGTTTCACTTCAACTCGTCACCATGGCCACAATCTTTGCTCACTAGACATCAAATTCGCACATTTTGTAGCCACAAGCCTCTGCTTTCTGAAGAACTAAGTTTTATTTGGCTAAGGTGTCATTTAGTACCTTTATTTTCACTTTAAGCGAGGAGAAGTCGCACATTTTTGATCTCTTTTCAATGTAATTTTCGCCCTTTTTGCCTCTTCATTTTCGATCAATCATAAGTTTTCAACCTGCTCTCATTTGGTCATTTTTCATCCGATTAAAAAACTGAGAACATGCTCGCGTTCCCCAAACCCTTGCCGTTCTAACGAGCCATTTCTGGAATCTGCATCTTCAACCGTTAAGTCGCGAGAGGCTTTTGTTTGAGGTGAGCGTAATCCTATACAAATCAATGGAGTGTTGGTGCGTGACGTCTCCTCACAACTTAAAATCAAATGTGTGTGCGTGAATGTGCATGTTTTGTAAAGGGGCAGTGAGATACTGTTAATTATGGTAGATTCCACATTTCTTGACCGATTTCAATGGTTTGAATTTTAAACTGTTCAGCTCATTGAAATGTTACTTAAAATCAAATGTGTGTGCGTGAATGTGCATGTTTCTTAAAGGGGCAGTAACATATTGTTGATTATGGTTAACTTTTACATTTCTTGAGCGATTTCAATGGTTTAAATTTTAAACTGTTCAGCTCATTGAAATGTTGGTTAAAATCAAATGTGAGTGCGTGAATGTGCATGTTTCTTAAAGGGGCAGTAATACTTTTAGTAGATTATGGTTAACTTGCACATTTCTTGAGCGATTTCAATGGTTGAAAGTTTAAACTGTTCAGCTCATTGAAAAGAGTTAGCAGGCCCATTCAAAATTTCCGCGGGAATTTTTCTAGTTGCATTGTGTTGTTTTATGTAGCGATATGAAGTATTTGCTTCTGATTTCATTGAGTTGAATTTCCTATGTTACTGCCAGTTTGCACAGGAAGCAATTGGTTTTCAAGTGTTTCTTGGAGACTTTATTTTTGACTTCTTTTTACAGTGATGGTGAGAAAGTAGTGGAGCATAATGTCTTTGTTTTTTTTGCCACCATGGATCAATACCATTTGTACATCGTCGGCTCCTATAATTGGCTGAGGTGAATAGCTCAAACTTTTGAAAATGTCAGCTTCTCTTTGGTTTAATTTCTGAACTGTGGAGGTTTGTTTCTTCAACTAAGCCATTTGTCTGGTTTTAATGAGCTCAATACTTTCTCTCTCAGGCTGTTGGAATGGTTTGTGTTCCTGCGTCTTAATGCAGTAAGTGGCTTAATGAGTCAGTTGGCTCTTGGTTTAGTTCATCTCCTCGATCCGCTTTTAACTATCTCTCTTCAAGCAAATAAACAGGGAAATGTGAATACCTGTTTAACATTGACATTTACAGAGAATGCTCAGCATTGTTTAGACCAACACAGATTTTACCTTCAGAGTTCCTACTTACTCTGTAGGAATATGGGATCCTCATGTTATCCATATTCACATAGAACAGATTGATTAGAACTGCAGTGGATTAAAAAAAAAAGTCTACACCAAGACCAATATTCATTCATTTCAAAACTTTCCACCACTATTGTGGCCTGCTGTATAGCCTGTACAGCTCAAGTGATTTAAAAATGGTTTTGAGGGGAAGTAAAAATAAACAACTGAGATAATGTGATTGCCTAACAGTTGAATGCAGTTTAAATGGTGACAGGTGTATGCTAATTCTCATTTAACATGAATTTCAATGTGATGTTAATTTTTAGCCCCCGAAAAAAAATTAACCCCCAAAAATATAATGTAGTTGTTATAGGTCACATTAATTGTGGAAAAAGTTTAAAAAAATATTTGTAAAGAGCATTGATAAAATGAGTATGCATCACTCAAAGGTTACTGTTCCCACTCGCTTGGTTACACTGAATGCGCTGAAGAACAGAATAATTATGGTCAAGTATCAAATTAATTGAGCGTTTTTGCATCAGTGCCTCTTCAAATGTGCTTCCGGACATTTAGGCTATATTATTATTATTTACAGTCCAGTAAATCTTCCTTGTCAGCAGTTCTTACCTCACTTTCCAACCACCACAACCTTTTCTTTTTTTTTTGCTGTTACTACATGTTTTTACATGATGCCAGCAATTTTCTTATAATGATGAATTAGTCTATGTATTTGGAAGTTTCATGTTTCCCTGTTTTTCCTCACTTTAAAATTTAATATATGGTTTTGTTAGAGACAGGTACTGCACATACTAACGTACAAGCATATGGTCTACTGAAAAGCGGTGTGACTTAGTAGTGACTGTTGGACCGCCGGACTCCCTGGGCTCTGCAATCTTATTTGCACTACATTAGTAAAAAACAAACAAACAAAAATGCATACACTCTGAGAACCACTGTGCCAATATACCAAATCATCTGACTATCAGGGGTAGGCAATCAATTTTGCCAAAGGACCACTTGAGAAACTATAGTGGTCATCGTGGGCCATGTCAACATGCTAACGTCAATTGTGTTACATATTAATTGAATGTATTTATATATAAAGCAGTTAATTGTATGATTTTAATAAGCTGCTACTTGTGGAAAAATAACATGTTTTTTCGATAATCAAAACATACATGTTAAACAAAATTATTAGAAGTCATATTAAAATTAAAACTACAATGTGCATTTATTTTTCCACATTTTTAAAGTTGACTGATACGAGCATCAGCTGCAAACTTATGTTATCCGTTCCTATTTGGCACTGCCAAATCATTATCAGGGCAAAGCCCCTTTTTCCTCTTTACTGTGCAGGAAATAATAATATAGCTAACATGAGGAACCAAATCGTCACTTTCAGACACAATGCTCTTGCTCGTGCTTGCCTTAAGATAAAAGCACCACATTTATTTTACATTTTAATAATAAAGATCTCACAATGGCGGGTCACAGTAATGGATATATACAGTATATAATGCCTTGCCGCCAATATATGAAAGATAGTCCCATGTTGGACCAAAATATGAACATTGGGGCACTGTTGGAGTGATGTTACTGAATACTAGGGTGACATAGGAGTGGATTTTCAGTCCCATCCCACTCCCACAGCAAAAAGCCCATCCCGTTACAGTCCTGGACAATAATAAAAAAACAATCCTGTCCCATCCCAGTCCACCGTCCCGGTGAGAACAACTCCCGTCCCGCTCCCATTCAGAATTACTCCCGTCCCGCTCCCATTAAGGAGGTCAACTGCATCATTACAACAACAAAAAACAGCGTATGGAAAGAATAATACAAATGGCTGCGCTGTGCATGTGTGTATCTCTCCAAGGTTTTTCCCCGAACGGATATTGAATTAACCCCTCCCCTGTATGCTCCCATGAAGTTTTTATCCTGTCCCATCCCAATCCCGTGATTAAAGATAAAGTTCACTCCCATCCCGCAGGATTCCCGAAAAAAATGCCAGCCTCTAATCGTGACACCGTTGGTCGTACAGTAACAATGACTTCTCAGTGTAAAGTAAAATTGAGTTCTTGTTGGAACTAAAAGTAAAGTAAAAGACTCTCAGAGAAAGCAGACAGGGAAAGAATGGTGTGTTTGCTATCTTTCCTTTGGACATACAACTGTGACTATATTTTCTAGCTTAATCTGATACATAGGTTCTTTTTGAAGCATCACAGCCTAATTTAATAGCATGCCATTTAGCTTTGCAGAAATAGCTGACTTTTGCTGTCAGCAGCAGGCGGGCGGGCTGTGCATTCTGGTCTTCGTTGAGTACATCAATGTTGGCCGGCCTGACCAGTCCTGTTTCCTCTCTGCTTCAACTCCCTCCGCCCCCCCCCCCCCCCCCTCCAATCTGCACTGCAATGAGAGAAGCGCGTGGAGGGGAATTGAAAATGTGCAAGGCTTTCTGGATGTGTGTGGCGTATGTGTTCCCGGAAGCAAAGCAGGAGAAGGGGATGGGAATGACTGGAAGGAGCGTCTGCGTTCCCTCCCCACATCCTTGTGGCGGCACTGTACGTATGGCCGTGAATATGCATGTGTGTGCGGGTACACTGCAATGCTGACTGGAAAAAGTGGCTGCCTCAGCCCTCCCCTCCGCTCTGCGATGCGTCTCGAAGAGCGTGGAGTGGAATCAGGGCCGCGCAGAGTGGGATGAAGGGCCGTAGATGCTGGGAGCCGAGAAGCGTCCGCTCCCTCTGTGCCTCGGGCTGCTTGAGTAAGCTCAACCAGGGTCAGTACCGCTCCGGCTAAAGCTTTGGCCAGGAAAGGCGGAGCTGTCACACTCCTCTCCATCTGTCAGATCAAAAACCTTCCGCATCATGCTATTTGAATTTTTCCAATCAGCCGTCATCCATCCATCTCCTTCTGGCATCTGACACCAAAGATGCTTGGAAGTCAGCAGCCTCCTACAATGCCGCAAATGCAGGTATATGCTGTAATAGGAAAAGAGGCAGCTTGTCCTGCCATTTGCCCTTCTCACTGCATGCTGTGCTCATCTCTTTCTGTCTCTCTTCCATGCTGTTTAAACTCCCACTTCCTCTCTCTTCTCTCCGCCTGCTCCACTTTCCATTCGCATGTGTGGATGAGCTGGAGGCTGCATTCCGGTCGAGCAGGTGTGTTGTGTCTGAAAATTACAGTGTTTTCTAAAGAATGCATCGCTTAATTTCTCCGTTTCTAATTTAAGTAGACTTCACTTTTACAAAATCATTGCTCTTTTACCAAGAAAAGTTACTATACTTTTTCTTTCCACTTCTCTTAAGATATCCTTGTCTTGCCTCTGTCAGTGTTGGATGGTTTTCTGTTGAGCAGCTGTGCTCTTATGCCTTGGGCTTTCTGCCCCCTCTTGCTGCTGTTTGTTCATTCAAATGAGTTTGACTTTGGCACCACACATGGGATTGTTTTAAGGCCTTTCACTGTCAGCTTCAGCTCTCACTCCTCCATATTGAAGGTAACTCAAAACAATGAGTCATCCAATATATTTCCACGACAAACATTACTCATTGTGACATGTTTTTGGCTTCAATAACAACAAAAATAATCTAGAATTGTACTCAGTGTTGCACATACTTTCACCAATGCTCAAATGTTAACAAAAGTGGGGAAAAATCATGGAGCGCGGTAGTTATGTTTTTGTGTCTGACGACACAAGCTGCAATTTATCCAATCAGCAGAGTGTTCTCTGACAAGAATGAGGCTGCAGTTGCCAATAGTCGTTTATAGTAAAGCAATACACAGCCACACATCAGTTGGGCAACATAAACATTAGTTATCATTATCTATTTTATTTTATTTTATTTTACTTGCTGTCGACTGAAAATAACATTACAGTTGCTCAGGTAACGACCAATCACGGCTCACCCGTTTTCTGAAGCTGAGCTGTGATTGGTTATTACTTGAGCAACTGTGATATCATTTTCAGTCGACAGCAAGTGGCAAAATGGCTGCCCCCCTCAGATGGATAAAAACTGCTGGATTTTGCTACTTCACTCACATTCCACAAATGCAATATTAAACAGAATGCTGTATTTAGACTAGTGGAGGCACATGCAACACATTATTGTAAATATTTTTTTTGCCGTGGACTTCCCCTTTAACATGAACAAGAGTAGCCAGCACTATACTGTACACTCAAAATCACATCTTAAATATTTACTGTAGCAGTTAATAGCTATTGTATGTCACTGTCATTTTTGGCAGGAATTTGAGACAGAGATACACAGAATAATACAGAACCTACAATATGACTCCAAAGTGTGACAGCTACAGACCACATTTTGAACCTCTGTGATTGGATTCATTGTGCTATTAGCATAAGACATGCATGAAATACATTCATTTTTAAAATAATATTATCAAGGCCTGATGGCTTTAACTCTCAGGTCGAGTGCATTTATGAATCAAAGTATCATGAGAGGTCTGTTGGCACGCCTGTGGATGTGCGATTCTTGAATACTCAGTTCCTGTTGAGTCCATCATTTTAAAATGTGCAGATATTAATGGGCATACTTAAAGAGTGCTTAGAGGCTAGCAGTACTATCTGCAGTGATCTCTGCCCTGGTTTTGATGGCCTACATTATGGCTCATTATCTTGTAGCACTGACACCAGGCTACTTAGAGTGTGATGAATCTCCATCTTGCCCTGTTATTGTCACTGACTCAAGGTTCACAAGCTCACTAAATTGTTTTCCATTTTTATCAATGGTATCCGGTGTGAGACAGTAACAGCAGGTGATAGGAGAGTTCCTAAAATGTCCCAGTATTAGGTATACCTGTAGTCATTTTGGATAAGCATTTTATTTTTAACACTTGCACAGGAAGGGCTTGCTTTAATCAAAACAAAATGTGCTTAATTCTGTATATTAAACTTTCTTTACTTTAGGTGGTTTTAATATGTTTTTTTATAGTTGGTTTTTTTCATATGCTGGCTTGATATGTCCATATATAAGGATGACTAGACTTGGCAACAGGTTTGTTTCATATAAAAGTTGTTCTGACAACCTCGACTTTAGTTTACTTTCTGTGTTTACAAAATACTTTGCACTATGTAGGAGACCGGGGCTAGTTGTATCACGGGTAAGTTGTCACATTGCAATTTTCTTCACCGCCAGAAGGCACAACGAAAAAGTGGAATACTAGTTTTCTTCGTATAAATGGTTAGGGGTTGTGTACTGTCTGAGAAGAGAATAGCACATTGTGAGCTGACATGAGTGCCAGTTATCTGTTTTCAACCCAAAGTAAAAGATTTCAACTTCATATATTTTTAAACAGGCGTCGTACATAGACAAATTCTCGTAGCAAATCATGTGGACTCGTTAGAGGAGAGATTCAGGCATCTTGTCATGCATCAGTGGCTCCTTTGTTTTAAGCTAACTTTAAACTATAGAGCAAGAATTAGCCAACATGGTAGTTTTAGGCAACTTGTCTCAGTCATTTTGGGGTTTGTTGTCACATATGCAAAGAATGGGCCAATGAAAAATACACCTCTGGCAACTCTGTTTACGTTTGCCAGAATTGTTCTTCAGATGATGAGTGTGAGGAAATTAATTTGCCAGATTTTGTTTCATAATTCCAGTTGTTGAAACTACAGTTATGCCCACATGTCAGGACTCGTATAAGTTTCACGATGAACCATCTATCCATTAACCTAAATTATTATTTTTTAATTCAATTTAATCTCAAATTTCCAGTTTAAGTGAAGCAAAACAGACATTTGAGGCTGAGCGCTATGACCTACATGCCAGCAGTTCCTAAGGACTTTATTCTATTTCATAATATTTTATGTTAACGTTTGCTCGATGACTATATGGTAAATTTTCAAGATCAATGATAAACAGTTTCTCTGGCTGTAAAAAAAAACAACAACAACAAAACAGGAGCATAAGGATAATTTTGTCTTTGTTTTATTAGTTGCAAAATCAAGTGTGACAACTTACCCATTGGTGGGGCAACATGTCACATGTCCACTCCCTCTATTTGATGGCTTACAACTCTGCACTGACACAAGAGTATGAAATGACATGAATACAAAAAATATACTTAAGAGTTTGGTCTTTCATCTGGTATACATTTTGTTTATATATGATGTATTGATTCCAAGAAATATAAAAAAGTATATATAAAAAAAAAAGTGCTACAACTAGCCCCGGTCTTCCCCTACATGTTTTGAACCAATTTGTTTGATTGTTTGTACTGGGAGAATTTGATATAGTTGAATCCCTAGATAACAAACCTCTATTAGGACTATATAAGCTTGCAATCAAGACAATATTTGGCTACTCTTTTATATATATTTTTTTTTGTCAATAGATGAATACAGAATATTGATGAAATTCAAAAGAAACAAATCAATTTACTTGAATAGAATTTCCCTGCCATCTTTTTGGCATAAATTGAAATGCTACAAAAATGAAACACATTGCTTAATTGCGCCAATGAATCTTCCCTTCTTTCTGCTGGGCTGCACAGCTTTGATAGGCATTGATCAGTTGCTTTACTCTCATTTACTTGTGGAGAGCCGCGTGCTACATAACTGGCTTTAACCTCTCGTCTCCTCTGTCTGTCTCCTTGTGATGTATGGAGCTGGTTAGCAATTACTGGCCAGTATTCCACGCCGCCCCCCCCTGGAGACCCATCCTCTCATCTAGTGTGTGCCTGCCTCTCTTTGTATATGCTCATATATTCTCTTTCTCCTTCACGCCCCATAAAAACAGCACTAGAAGTACTAGGGTGTGCAATATCGGAAAAATAAATCTGACATCTTTTCAGGGTTTCTAAAACACAAACAAGAACATAAAAAAAAAACATTTGTATAAATACTTTCCAGGACTGCTATATTAAATTCCACTCATTTATATAAAACAGAGCACTGCCAACCCTTACCCAATATTCAGTGTACATTTCTGCTACTTGAAAATTACACTTTGTTAATGTACTACTATCTTTTCTTAATTTAAAGAGGTGGAATTGCAATTCCCCAAAAAGTTACTTGGTGTTCATCTCCTGTCACAGGGTGACATTTGAGCTGGAGGCAGCGCTCCACTTATCTGACAGCTTCTCCGCAGGGACAAGCAAGGCGAACCTCAGCGATGGGGCAACATTCTACCAATTAGACTACCAGAAATGTGTCTCTTGCCACTCTGTGTACAGAGTGCACATGCACACTGTGATGAAGGTCAAAGCAGTGATGCTGACGTCCCATATATGATCTGTGAATTTGTATTCAAGGTTATATTTACAGAGATTATATCCTCCTCTGAGAAGTGGAATGGTGGTGGTGTTGTCCAAGGTGCTAGTATATGGGGGAGGTGGTCTGCCCTTGAGGCATGACTTGTGTGATAATGGGCTCCAAGTGTTGCCTCATAGTGCTATTTTCTCTACACCAGAGGTGTAACTTTTCAGCAAGCGAGCTACTTATAAAATGTTAAAAATTATCTGTTTTCTTTTTATAAAATGGAATACAGCAGCTGCTGCTAGCCACCCACAAGCACTCCTCCAAATGATAATCAGTCTTAGTGGAAGGGCATAGCATGCAGTAAGTGGAGTCGAATAATGCAGTCAAGGAAGTAGAACATTTCCTCAAGTTGGGGTACATGTCAAACACACTGCGACTGGTGTAGATAAAAGCGCTATATACTATAAGTGCACTCCATTTAACATATATGACATTGTAGGAAATTAGCCCTCCTTCCATTCCCTTTTGCTTTTTCTTTGTCCAGCTCAACCACTTATTTTTTTATATACATTTTTAAGAAAAATTTCAAGAAATATATTGAAGGCAAACCAGGCACTCCGTATTCTGCAAGAGTTTTGCTTCACTCGGTGTGAGGCAGGTGTCATACCAGATAAGATGTCCGACTGGCGGCCCTGCATGACAATCAAGTGAGAAACAGCATAGTGAGGACTGATGATTGGTGTAGGAAGCCAGAAAACACTCACGCGTAGGGAGAACAAGAACCTCCACAGTGGAAGAAGTGTCAAACTGTGAGGCAAACATAGTCATTTTTATACTACCAGGCTGCCTCCTTTAAAACTAGATATTAAAAAAATAACAATAGATTAAATAGTTGTTTTGAACAATTAAACACCCATCCCAAAACCGTTATTAAAGACAAAGGTTGAGTGTAGAAGTTACTTAGATTATAGCATTTTGAACATCTGCGATAGGCTTGAAGGGCACTTTGATGTTTTACATTATCTACAAATTTTTTGCTCAGGTAATGGGAGAGTTTGCATTTTTTAAGAACCACTTTTTTATTTTAAACTGTCAGTATAACCTGACAGTGTTACAGTTCAAAATCATCCTTCTCTGGCCCCATCTTTGACCTCTAATTAGATTTTTAGGAAATCACGGCACCCGGGAGAAACGAACAATAAGACAAATATAGAAGGTGTGACTGACAAGGTGCTAATCATTTTCCGTGCACTCGCAGCCACTCTCTTAGCTCACACTCAGCGGCTACTTTGGACTTCAGGTGCATTACTGAAACTGAAAGTCCACTTCTGAAAAACAGAAAAATGCCCATCACTCACTCAACAGACTCAGAGTGAAAAGACCTGTATGTTCCGTACGAGACTCGAGAGGGAGGGTTATCGAAGCGAGGCTGTGTTTCAAATCTTGCTAGCAGTTTTAAAACTGCATGCAAACTCCCCCTTCAGTTCGGCAATACGATTTGTATTTAACTTCGCACATCAAAGACTTGACGCAGACCCTGTGTATGCTCTTTGAAGCTTTCAGCCCAAGTCGCAGATGGCTCTTGAGTTTTTGGTAGGGGAATTGTACAGCAGGCATTGCTGCTATAAACAGCCCCTGTGTGAACAAACATGCTTGTGGACATGTGACAGTTTATTTTAAGTGGCATTGCTGAGAGCTGCTAAACTCGCTGGCAGATTGAGGTTGTGGAGTCAGAGCATGCTGCAGCAAAATGCATTTGCAGCTCCCAAATGCTGTGTATCTTATATTGATAGTATCACTGGGCGGCAATTGATGTGCTGCTTGTTACCGCTGTGTATGTTACGAGGCCGAATGAAAAGATGAAGCTCTGAGTAGTGACTTGGGAGTGACAATGTTGTTAAGTTGCGCAATCAATCCAAGAGCTGTGAGCATTTGTTTGCCACTGATATTGCCTAATGTTCCAAATTTTTGTTTGATTTTCAGTAGCATGACTTGCATATAGGTTATCTGCAACAATGACCGCCGTCTTTCACAATACTGCATCAAAAATGAAAGAATACTGTATGGACATGCTTGACAAGACAGCCTCATCAAAATTGTAGCATAAAGAGAATATCAATGTCATAACGTGTGCATTATTAGCTTCTTCTTTTTTTTTACAGAAACATGGAGTATCTCAAAAACTATAGAGCCAATTCGGAAAAAATTGCAATACCATCCTGGCAAGAGTAAACCAAGTGTAAATAAAAGCAAATACAAGAAGATAGACATAACAGCAAACTGTACAATATGATGCACAAAACACAAAATAATAATAGTAACATGATCGGAATGATGACGAAGGGTAGAATCCTTGTACCAAAATTGTCACTTTTCAAGAGACCCAAAAAATGTCGTGGTTTTTTTTCCCAGTCATTAACATTGCATTGCAAAGAGAGCAGGCCATTAAAACTGGTCAATAATTTGTCAAATGAACAACCACGTGTGGACTGACCAATAGTATGGATTTGTGAAAAAATATAAAATTATGAAATTGTGACTTAGAAATTTCCGGCTTGACGCCAGCGATTCATAACCACACAAAATCGTATTCTCCAATCTAAATAATGCTCACATTACCACATAGGACTACAAAAATAAGCAAACAAACATTATTGTAAATACCTTTCTGACATTTTGTCACAATAGTATGCTATTAACTCACAGCTAAAAGCAAATGTTTTTGATAGGGTTCTTAACATTGGATCTCATTAGATTGTGCAAATTGTACCTAATGGAGGGAATGGCCAAGTGTGTACATTATGCCATTTTGGGTTTTCTTCCTAACAGCGACTTCTCTTTGCTTTTAAGACACACAAAATGCCAACATTAATTCCAAGTCAATTTAATTAGTCTTGTTCTGGTCTCATGAAAGCATTTTCAAAACCAAGCCATCCTCCCCAATTTTCTCTTTAAAGTTGCTCGGTTGCTGTCATGCATTATCAACTTTAGTCTTGTACAACTTTTATTATTATTATGGTAGTATAATTTTTTGCTTTGCAAATTCTTGTTATAATGCAGTTAGACTCTGTAGCTGTACTGCGGAATATGTCTGCGTGGAATTGTTCACAGCTCATACAGCGGCAGCAGCTTAGCTGTCTGCGAGAATGTTGCTTCTCCCTAGGTGAACTTTTGTTACCTCGATGAAAATGTAAGCTTGGGAATGCAGACACGGTGAGATCTTTTTTGTCCCTCCAGTCCTTTCTCACATTCCCCTACTCTCGCTTTTACTTTCTTTCTTCACACTCCCATTTTATACCTGCTGCTCTTGACCATCATTTCAGATGCTTTGAACAGCAATCCTCTTATATCCTACATTAGACACAAAGTACATTGTTCCTGCCTGACTGAGTAAAGCAGCTAAACATTATTTAACTTTGGTGCTACAAAAATGGTTATAGAGCGTTCCTCCTTCTACATCCCTATACTGTAGTGCCACTCCAACACCTTGGTAAAGGAGACATGCCTTTTTTTCATTATTTTTAATTATTATTATATTTTTTTTAACCATTCCAATTGACCTGTCTTTTACATGTTTTCGTCAAAATACCTCAAGAATCAAGAATTATAGGCCACTTAATTTATCTATTTATTTATTTTTTTAATCTTGTTTTGATCATGCTGAAATTAGCCTTTTTTGTGGGTTGGCCCTGCCTCAAACACTTTGTACAGTAAGTCCGTAAGTTTACCGAGCAATAATGTGTGTTACACTTATCAGAAGCTGCTGCTAATCTTTGCATCCAATAAAACCTTTCCGCAAAACTGCTTAGGCTACGTATTCAAGTCTTGCTAACTTTTCTCACAGTCTCTAACACTATCTGTGATGGGCTGGTGGGGCGAAGGGGCTGCTTAGAAATCTTGAAGGCTCAAAGATGCTATTCTCTCTCTCTCTCTCTCTCTCTCTCTCTCTCTCTCTCTCTCTCTCTCTCTCTCTCTCTCTCTCTCTCTCTCTCTCTCTCTCTCTCTCTCTCTCTCTCTCTCTCTCTTTCTCTCTCATATATAGTGTCAGGTTTTGGTACGTGTGCACCTTTTTACTACGGCCAACTACGTTTCTTGTCCAAATCATTGTTGAGACAATTAGATTGTTTTCAGGCATCCACAGCAATCACGGTCTGTCACGTTTGCCCGTCCCGTCCCGTCCCGTCCCCTTATGTTGTCTCACAACCATCCTGTTTTGTCCGTGGGGGACTGTAATGGGGCTGCCATGCCCACAGTTAATTAATTGTAAACATAGCTACCATAGTTTTTCAGACGGTGCGGGGGCTATTATAATGCAAATCAACCACACAATTACATGACAATCTGGCAAAAATTAGAATGTGTCACTCACAGATGCATTATTGGAAATTAATTTACATGGGTATTTGATTTCACATTTGATGGTTAGGCAGGTTCTCCAGAGACATAACTATTTGTATGCAAGTGATTAAAAAGCAATTTTCCAAAATATGCCCCCTTGAAAATTCAGCCATATGGTTTTGTTTTGTCAGCTTCATTTATGAAAACACACGAGCACAGATGCTTTTCTTTTGGGATTTATGAGCTCAAAACCCAGCATGTCAAGCCAAAGGGTATTTACACAGCACATTTCTTCAACAGGGCAGCACAATGTTTTATACAGAAATGGGTTGTACTGTATTGGCGAAGTGCAATTGCAAATGCACATTGATTTTAAACAGGCACACTATATATTTAGCATACTTATCAGTGTACTGAATAATGGAGTTGTTTCCCCCCCCCCAAGTCTTTCTTTAAATTATTGTAGTCAGTGACACTGTTAGTTTCCCCTTGTGCTATGTGTAAATATTCCGTTTGTATTTGATTTGAAATTGTAACAAAAAGTTGTTATAGAAAGTCTCTAAATGATTACATTTGATTGTTAATGCCTTAACAAGGGTGTTTCCCTTCGTAATGCAGCTCTGATTTCCGTTTTATTTTGTGTGTGTGTGCATATGTCAGTGGGTGAGTAATGTAAAGCTGACACTGCAACATTCCTGTTGTATGCCCTGTTTAACCTCAAGTAGCCTATTTTATGAGACGTTATCGCTGGTAAAGGCAGCTGTTACAGCAAAGCCTTGTGGGTTTGTAAAACTTATGAAACTCCAAATGCCCTTGACATGATTTACATGTACAACTGCTAAGGTGCTAAAGTTTAGTTAGTGTATGTCAGTGGAAGCCATCTTATGAATTACACTCCCGGCTGATTGTGTGACAGAGAGCACCTTATTGTATTGGTGAAGAAATAAAAACTGAGATTGACTCTATTTTAGTGTATTTCGAGTATTGTATACTTACGGTATTTAAGTATGGCAGTGCTGGTTATTGAGCAATGACAAAGGTTGAATATTTTAAATGCAAACTTTAAACTTGGAGAGTTAGCACAAAGTAACAGGAAGTGTGTCATACAACGGAGGTTGTGCTTTGTGCAGAGAAAATATCAGATCCAAACCATTTTGAAATAAATTTCCCATCTTGTTTTCTAGATGACTCCGGAGACGAAGAGCCGGCATCCCAATCGGACCGCAGCGAGATTCAGGGAACTTTAAAGATACTAGTCAGCAAGCTTGATGACCTCAGCACATGTAATGACTTGATTGCCAAGCACGGGGCTGCCTTGCAACGTTCTCTCAGTGAACTTGAGGGCCTGAAAGTTCCTGTGGAGGGAGGGGAGAAGATCAAAGCAGTCAACGAGCGAGCCACCCTCTTCCGTATCACTTCCAATGCTATGATCAATGTGAGTAGCCTCTCGCTAACACACGCATGAGTGAGTTTGCCAAGACGTGATCAAAATGCATTATGAGAAAATTTGGAATTCCCCCAAACTGCTCAGCAACTTCTACAAATGCATAGGGAGCATCCTGACCAATTCCATCACAGCTAATATGGCAATAGAGTACAGTATGTGACCCAGTGTCGGTACCAGATTTGATCGGGCTGCCAGACTGATGACGTCACTCTACAGGATTGGCTGGAAATTATCTGGTTGATGTCAAAACATTGGAAAGAAAATATAAAATATCTAAAATATTAACGATTTAAATAACAAAATGTATGGACTGAAATTGTAAAAACGTAAATAAAGCTAAGAATATAAAAGCAGGAAAATAGCACAAATGAGCATTTGATTTTCATTGATTATGGTGGCACCTTTGGACAAAAGCGGTATTGTTTTCCCTTTAATTTCTCTTGAAAGAACCACATTACCCAACTGGTCCACTTGGGGCAGGATCTCATCCCCAACCCGGAAAGGGCACCCTTTTCCGACTGATGACCATGGTCTCGGATTTGGAGATGCTGATTTTTATCCCAACCGCTTCACACTCGGCTGCGAACCGCTCCAGTGAGAGTTGAAGATCACAGCTTAAAGAAGCCAACATCACCACATGATTTGCAAAAAGCAAAGATGCATTGTTGAGGCCACCAAACCGGACCCGCTCAACGCCTCTGCTGCGCCTAAAAATTCTGTCCATAAAAGTTATGAACACAATCGGTGACAAAGGGCAGCCTTGGCGGAGTTTAACCCTCATCGGAAACGAATTCGACTTAATGCCGGCAATGCAGACCAAACTCTGACGTCGGTCGTACAGGGACCGAACAGCCCGTATCAGGGGGCTTGGTACCCCGTACTCCCGGAGCACCCCCTACAGGACTCCCAGAGGGTCACAGTCAAACACCTTCTCCAAGTCCACAAAGCAAATGTGGACTGGTTGGGCGAACTCCCATGCACCCTAAGGATCCTGCAGAAGTTGTAGAGCTGGTCCACTGTTCCATGCCTGGGACAAAAACCACACTGCTCCTTCTGAATCAGAGATTCGACTTCCCGACGGACCCTCCTCTCCAGCACCCCTGATTAGACCTTACCAGGGAGGCTGAGGAGTGTGATCCCTCTATAGTTGGAACACACCCTCCGGTCCCCCTTCTTAAAAAGGGGGACCACCACCCTGGTCTGCCAATCCAGAGAGACTGTCCCCGATGTCCGTGCAATGTTGTAGAGGCGTGTCAACCACGGCAGCCCCACAACATCCAGAGCCTTTAGGAACTCTGGGTGGATTTCATCTAATCCCGGCCGGGACCTTGCCACAGAGAAGCTTTCCAACCACCTCTGTGACTTTGACTTCAATATATTTTGCTTTTATATTCTTAGGTTTATTTATGGTTTATTTATTTAATTTTAGTTAATTTACGTTTTTACAATTTCAGTCAATTTTGTAATTTAAATTACATCTTCAATATTTTCTGTCCAATGTTTGACGTCAACTGGATAATTTCCAGCCAATCCTGTAGCGTGACGTCTTCGGTAGGCGACCCCTGTACTATGTGGCAGCCCGATCACATCTGGTACCAACACCGGCAAAGAAAAATCAGTTAGAGATACAGTACAAGGCAATAATGGTTAAGTAGGTCAAATTTCTATCTCTTTTATCGGTTAAAAATAGTACTGTCAAGCAATGAATTTTTTTTAATTAATCGCAGAATTGTTTGTAATTAATGGCAGTTAACTCATTCAAACCCAAAAATGTATAAAATATGTTTGTTTTCTGTTCTTTGTCCTACACTCCAAAAAATGTATTTTATATATTTTTTTATTTTTTATTTGTTTTTTTTTTATGCTAGAGAATACAGAAGGCTTCGCTACAGCTTCTGACATGAAGAGGTGGCTTCAAGCAATGGTAGTTATTACTAAAAACGCCCAGCAGGTGGCAGCAGGGTATAAGTGATCAGGCAGGGCCGGCCAATGTTGCAACAAGCTATTTTTCCCAGTGTTTTCAACAGATTTGTGAATAATGATTAAACTTAACTATATTCTTATGCTAATTGCTGCAAAACGGAAACAGATATAAATATAATTTTTTTCCTGATGAAAGAAGAGACTCAAATTTGTATTTTGGTAGCTTCCATGTTTTTATAGCAATAGAAGAGAATATTCTGTGGACGTTGAAAAATCTGTCAAAATCCAGTAAAACAGCCGGGAGCGAAAGGGGGTTGCTTCAGTAAAAATGGCTGGGAGTGAATGAGTTAATTACAATAGACAGGCTGAGCCATTTGCTAAACATTGACATCTAGTCACATTTAAAACTGTTATTGCTTCACTTTTCTGCCTGGTGTACCCACAATTATTTGCGTTAAATCAGACACATTTTCCAACGCTGTACTGTTCACTGTATTATGAAACTAAGATAAACTGCAGTACTGTATTAGAAAAGCAGTATCAAGTTACAAAAATGTATCTTTTGTTCGTTTAAAGTTTAATTTGTTTAAAATATGTCTAAATTATATTCCCAATATTGCTCATTTGCCTTTATAATAAGCACTATGCACATCTTGTGAAAATGTTACCTTGATCACAACACAAAATGTAAAGCATGATAACCGATCCAATCATGCTGGATCTAACTAGTAGCGGCACAACAAGAGTTGCAAATTTCTGTATGAGCGTTGGGGGTTGAAGTGTAGAAGTAATGACACTAAATATGATGGTGGGTGTGTGAGAGGGTGTGGAATAGCCACCTTCGCTCTTTCAAACTCACTCCCTCTGACTGCTGAGTGTCACAGCTTTCTGGGTTGCAGTAGCACTTCACTCTGGACAACTGCACAAGGTGTGTTGACTGTCATACTTTTATTATTCTGTGGTCACTTTTGTTTCTTATATTTACTGACCAAATTTTAGATTAGACTGCAAGTACTCAGATTTTAACATAATTTCTAGGATGGAATACAGTAATAGCCAAAACTGTTAATTTATTTTTAATGTTATCCTTTTTTGTGTGTGTGTGTGTGTGTTTTTTGCAAGGGAAATTTCAACCGACTGGATTGTTATAATACCATTAGGTTTACCAAGAATGTGCTTCTGACAAGTGGTCAGTGCGAGCTCTAACTCCCTGCGGTCATTTTACTTTCATACATCTAAATGGCTCTCTTAAAGGGGAAGCAGTTTAGATTACGGAATGCAGGGACCCCTGCAGCCATGGGGGTGCTCTTCCAAGTGCTGCTTCCAGAGAAATGGCGCCAACGCCTGTAGACAGGCAGTGATCTCTGTGGTATGATTATGGATGCCACACTTGTCCATTTAGGTGTGATGTAACTTCCCACATATGTCACGCGTGCATGTGGGTGTGTGCGTACTGCACGTGTGTGCACTTGCTGACTGATAGGAGTGCTTCCCAGTTCAGTGGGTCTTTAAATGTCAAAAGAGTGTCATGTTTTCATACCAGCAGCATCAGTTCCGGGATCCACTGGTTTTAGCCTTTATTAACCTCGTCCTCCATCATCACCGGACGTCACATGCAGTCTGCTCTTGGACTGGAGACTCAGCAGTAAAAATGTGGAACTAGCGTATGATTTTTAAATGAGTGTTGGTTTCATAGTCACGTCTGAGGAAGTGAACTGCAACTTCAGAGGCATCTCTCGCATTTAAATTGTGTGATGGTAGCAGTGGTGGAGACACTTCATGTTTGACCACTGAAGGTAAGGGGGAACGGTGCTTAGGTCTATATTGGGAAATACTTTCATATTTCAACAAAATTGTTTCTGTCATTTGCTATCCTTTTGGACATTGAACATGGAAATCAATTTGTTTTAGCCCACATAATGTCAAAAAAATATTATAATGGAAAAACATGGGGAAATTTACCAGCTCATTTAGAAATTTTGTTCAAATGGAAGTTTATGGAGTTGTCGCTACACTATTTAGCCTTTTATGTTGTTGTCTTTCATTGAGTGATGTCTAATTGTCTGTTTGCATGTACACTTTGTAGAATGAGATACCTAATTATGTTTTTTTGAATCCAGATCCTAGATAATGTTGTTAAACAGACATTTTCAGCATCAGTGCAGTTTACTTGTATTTACCCAATCCCGCAGAACAACAATGAAAAGTCCGTCAAATTTGTTAAAATCATAAATGCTGAGTTGCAATACAGGGGAGCCTTCTTGTTTAACGACCGTCACATGACATTTTCCTGTTACATGTTGTCAGCTGTATAGTGTTCCGGTTGATTAACTTTTGTGCTTACTGTGTGGCAGGAACCTCAGGCGTACGGTGAAGTGCCAACAAATGCTGACAAGTCGTTTTTGTGTGATCTGTAGTAACCTCTTTGGCTTAGCAGTCAGAGCAGAGCACAGCGGGAATAATGAGGCCCCCCTCTTGACTCAAAAGTCCTCTGCTGTGCAATCAGCGTGAAAGTGTAGCCCATCACTCACTCTGTTCACTTTGTTTACAATATGCTCAGAGTAACATGAACAGTAACCAAAAAGGCATCATACGGTACTTTATATGTACAGCAAAATGTGTTCTCCCTGCGTGAATCTAGAATCCCAAATCTTTTGTCAGCACCTTGATCAATGAAGAGGACCGGAAATAAACTTCTACTGGACCGCAAGTCATAGCATTTGTACGCCTGTGATTGCCTAGGCTTGTCGAGATTTCCTGGACCTGGCTGAGACTCACAGTAGGAGGTGGCAGCGGGCACTGCAGTATGAGCGAGAGCAGCGTACCCACCTGGAGGAGACCATCGAGCAGCTAGCCAAGCAGCACAATAGTCTGGAGCGAGCGTGGAGAGCGGCACCGACACTTTCATCCAGCACACCCAGCGCCCCGACCAACAAGAAGGGTGAGCATGAGTCACCTGCTTCTTTTTCATTTGACTCGATCAACGAATCCAATGTCTTGTGGCCTTTCTACAATCAGGAACTAGAAGAATATAAAATTACCACTGATTGTTTTGTTTTTTTTGTGGTAGGGGGCAATTTTATGTATCACAAATACAAGGGATTTTGGTACTCTGTATTGGTGACTACTCGAGTTGTGTACTGTTACTGATATCAATCTGGAAAAAGTGGTATGGAACATCCCAATTATTTTTCTTGTATAAATTGTAATTGGCCCACAAATGGATGTTCCCAGGGCAACAACAGCCAAAATGGTTGTTAATAATTACATTGGAAGCTGACAGGCTCTGGTGGTCAAAAACAATTTACGATGCACCATGCAAGCTTATTTTGCAACATCAATTGACATTTTAACCCTCTTCTTAAAGTATGTCCGTTTGACAGGAACAGCAATAATGTCCCTGGGTCAGTTTAACCTGAAGGTGTCTTTTTAATTGTCCGAATTATTTCAACCCACGTGTTACATTTGTTTCTCTTTATACTATCCATGGGTCATTTTGACCCGGTGGGATGGGGAGTTTAATTATCAGAAAAATATCAGAAACAATCTTTTTTCTTTTTTTGAGAATATATATACATATATATATATATATATGTGTATATATATATATATATATATATATATATATATATATATATATATATATATATACATATATATATATATATATATATATATATATATATACATATGTATATATATATATATATATACATATATATATATATATATATATATATATATACATATGTATATATATATATATATATATACATATATATATATATATATATATATATATATATACATATGTATATATATATATATATATATATATATATATATATATATATATATATATATATATATGTATATATATATATATGTATATATATATATATAATTTTTTTTTTTTTATTGGATATGCTGATTACCGAAAAAGTACTTTTACCATTTGTTTAAATTTTCAAATGGGTCACTTTGACTAACAAGATAACAGGAGTGTTAAATATGATTATTAAACTTCTTTTTTTTTCAAATACAATAGCCAAAATGTTTATAAACGGGAGTACAAAACATTTCATTCCTCAAAATTGCCATTGCCCGTGCAGACAAATTTCCCAGAGAAGCATAACTAGTAGAAGCATTGGCAATTTTACTAAGATGTGGCCATGTGTACATGATTACATAGTATACTGCGCCTTCCTGAACTAACTAAAATGCATATAGGTTATCATGTGATGCGTGTGTTTGGTTCACTCTTTATAAGTACTGTACATACTGTACTGTTTGTCCTTCTGATAAAAGGGAGTGAGAGGCCACTCAAAGGAGAGGCGAGTGATGAAGATGAGGATACTGAGTACTTTGATGCCATGGAGGATTCCCCTGCATTCATCACAGTGACTGCCACTGACAACGCACAGCACAGGTCTTGAACACGCCTTAATGCTATTTTTACTAATATGCCTCATTGAGCATGTTTGCAGAATTTCAGGCACGCTTTGTTGTGTTGCTTGTGCTTTGTTGCTGTCAAATCTACCACCAATGGGATTGAGCCTTTGTTGTGTCTTTTCCAGGCGATCTCAGAGTAGTTTGAGTGGAGCAA
Organism: Leptonotus elevatus; assembly: GCF_054856555.1. Taxonomy (NCBI): domain Eukaryota; kingdom Metazoa; phylum Chordata; class Actinopteri; order Syngnathiformes; family Syngnathidae; genus Leptonotus; species Leptonotus elevatus. The sequence continues at coordinate 17,053,822 of NC_141243.1, read as the reverse complement.
GCGGAGGCAATTCCTACGACTGGAACCAGGACGACCATGTAAGCCTCTTCTCAAAGAGTCTGTCTTCATAGCTTTGACATCACTCACACATGAGGACTTACTTGACCGTGTGTACACTAACGGATTGCACGTTCTGTTTTTGGGTGTGCTGCAAGTTACCCACTACGGTGTGATCTTTTATTGAGATCCTAAATAGCAAACACTCGCTCTACAAGATTGAGTATTTAAAAGAGCATTTTTTTAAAGGGATACTTGACTCAGTGAGCCATTTTCATCAGTAAAAAGTTAATATTTTTCCAGAATGAAGTTGATAACTTCATTATTTTTCTTGTACAATTAATAACTTTAAAAACTATTTTTTCCATTTGCTGTCGATTGAAGATGACATCACTTGTGCTGAGGAAGTAGGTAACGACCAATCAATGCTCACCTGTTTTCTGGGTTTTGTCTGAGCCATGATTGGTCGTTACCAATTTCCTCAGCACAGGCGATGTCATCTTCAATCGACAGCAAGTGGAACATTTTGTATTTTCAAGTTATTATTTGTTCATGAAAAATAATGAAGCTACCAAATTTATTCTGGACAAAACATTAACTTTGTATTGCTGAAAATGGCTTAATGAGTCAAGTATCCCTTTAACTTTAGGGTGTTCTGATTATTTTCACCATGGAAAGTTTGGGAGAGCACCACGAGCACCAAATAAGGTTTGAAGTAATATTTGGTAGTGTTCGTGGAAGAGGCAAACGTATTACTGAGTTACAGACACTAAAGCCATTAAAATTCCCAAATTTTGGAGAAATCAGCAACTGCATAAAAGCCACCATTTGTTTGATCAGCCCTTCGGTCATTCAGAAGTTCCTAAACTGCATTGCAAATTGACAATATGTTGCAATAATTTTTGTTTCTGGTATTTCAGAAATGTTTTGAGCTCAAAAGTTATCTTCACCATCTCTTATTTTACTCGCTGGTTTCACCTGCATCTTAGATGTGCTAAATCCCCTAACAACAAGCTAAATGATCTGTGAGGCAATTTTGCAGGTTTGGCAGACACAATCATGGATGCACCCGGTTACTAGTTCAGCTTCCACATCCGTGTGATCAAGTTTGCACCCGTTTTTGCATATGCAAAGATTTTGCCTATCAGGCTTCATTGTGATAAACAGTTACATGATTTTATTTTTTAATCAGCAGTAGCAACGTCTGCTCCCCTCACCCCTATTGCCGCTTCTTCTTGCTCACCAATTTCTCTTAGGTTCCCATTCTGCTTCTTTTTGTTTGCTCGTTCACTGTTTGATTTGTTTTCTGCTGCCAAGCTTTACTTTGTCAAACTTGTCAAAGTCGACTTATTTACGTGCACAGATGTCTCCAAGCTATAACGATGTGTCAGGGAAGGAGTTGCAGCCACGCAGAAAGCGGCGAACCCGTGTCCCTGACAAGCCGAACTACTCCCTCAATTTGTGGAGCATCATGAAGAATTGCATTGGCAAGGAGCTCTCCAAAATTCCCATGCCTGTAAGTGAGCATGGCTGGCTCTGTTTGGAAACATCAACAATCTTAAAGTAATGTATGTTCCCCTTCTTCAGGTCAACTTCAATGAGCCTCTGTCAATGCTGCAGCGTCTGACTGAAGACTTGGAGTATCATGAGCTCCTGGATAAGGCAGCGCGCTGCGAATCCTCGCTGGAGCAGATGTGTTTGGTTGCTGCCTTCTCCGTCTCTTCGTACTCCACTACTGTCCACCGGACAGCCAAACCCTTCAACCCGCTTCTGGGGGAGACCTACGAGCTTGATCGCCTCGAGGAGTTTGGCTACCGCTCACTGTGTGAGCAGGTACGAGCGCAGCAACACGCATACGTGGTTTGGATATTTGGTGTTCTGAATTGTACATGTTATTCACTGGAAGTTTATATCTATTCTGGTAAGGTGAGCCATCACCCCCCTGCAGCTGCACATCATGTGATTTCCCAACGAGGCTGGACCTTGTGGCAGGAAATTACAATTGCCAGCAAGTTCCGTGGAAAATACCTCTCCATAATGCCTCTGGGTAAGACATTTATTTCTTGATGGCTGGAAAATCCTCAATTTGAGTAAATGCTTAGTCTTACGACCCAAATAGAATTAATTGCTCAATTGTGCATGAACTGCAAATTAAGAAAGAAGCTTCCCCTACTCTTGAGGGGTTGACCGCTCCAGCTGCCTCCTACGCACTTGCTAGCCAGGGGATAGGGAAAATTAATCACAATTGCCTTGTGACACTTTTGACAGAAATATACAATATGGAATTAAGAGGAGTTATATTTACATTTGTAATTAAAACATGATCATCGTAAAATAGCACTCATAGATTGATGTTGTCATATTATATCTCCAGGTGCGATTCATCTGCAATTCCACTCTAGCGGCAACCACTACGTGTGGAGAAAGGTCACGTCCACAGTGCACAACATCATTGTGGGCAAGCTGTGGATTGACCAGGTCTGTTTACAAGCTCTCTTCATCCATTGCCATTCATCTACACAAGCCCGAGCAATCTTGTTACCTTTACACTAGTCGCCCGCTGTTCTCAAATGGGAACTCATTATTTCTGTTGTGATTTCTGTGTTGGATTCTTTATTTATCGGGTGAGGGGGAAAATAAGGGAGTTTTCGGTAATTCATATACATTTATTCATGATCATCCTCTGTGTATTGTATTGTCTTACATTGTGTCATTTCTGCTTCTGTGTATGTGTGTGTGTGTGTGTGTGTGTGTGTGCAGTCAGGGGACATTGAGATAGTGAATCACAGGACCAAAGAGACCTGCCAACTTAAATTTTCTCCCTACAGTTATTTCTCCAGGGAAGTTCCTCGGAAGGTAAATCCTCCTTTCTGCTTTCTTTGCTGACACCACTTTTTTTTTTTTTAACCTGTCCTGTTTAGCTGCTTAGTCATGCAGAATGATGGATCTCTATGCTTTATTTTTTATTTTTTTTTTTAATGCTGGAACAGTTTTTACGTGCAGCAGGGGAGTTTAAAATACTCCCTTAGTGGTTGTTTGTATTGTTATATTTATTGGGAATGTACTCTGACAGAACAAGATTTGTGAGGGCACAGAGCCAAAATGAATTTAAAAAAAAAACAGAGCAACAGCTGAACATAGTTTATAACCACTTCAACGTTACACAGTAGTCTTTAAATGAAATGCAGTACTGCTCCAGGAGAGGACAGAACAGAACAGGTTAGTGAGCCTCGCCATGCTACTAGTGTGTATTAGCCCGCAAATGGTGAACCAGTGGCACCCATACCAAATGAAAAAGAGGACCGATGGGGCGAAAGGGGAGACAAGATGCTGACAACACTATTATGCCTAGCATAGTAGCTGGAGTGGTGCAGTTTGTGTAAGGCTGACAACTGCTGGAGAATACTGACAGCTTTAATTATATTTTTATTATATCATATATTTTGTCTTTCCAGGTGACAGGAGTGGTGGCTGACAGTGTTGGTCAGGCTCATTACATCCTGTCTGGCACGTGGGACGAGAAAATCGAGAGTGCCAAGATCATTCAGAGCAGTCGAGGTGGTAGTGGCTCAGAGGGCAAGCAGAAGACCATCTACCAGACGTTGTCCCCCAAACTTTTATGGAAGAAGTATCCTCTCCCGTAAGAGCATGTCTCATGAGCTTCGTTAAGCTCGCAGCTGTCATGAAAGGCAGAATCTTCACTTTTGGTGAGCAATTAAACATGCTGCTCTTTGCTTTCCGTTTTCCACCCAGAGAGAATGCTGAGAACATGTACTACTTCTCAGCGCTGGCGCTGACCCTGAACGAGCCGGATGATGGAGTCGGTGTGACCGACAGCCGCCTGAGACCAGACCAGAGGCTGATGGAAGATGGTCGATGGGATGAAGCCAATTCGGAGAAACAAAGGTTAGAAGAGAAACAAAGAGCCGTGAGGAGGAGGAGAGAAGCGGAGGCCTCCGATGCTCTGGATGAAGGTACGAAAAAGTAAACTGTTCAAGAGACACAGGTAGAGGTAAATAAAGTAGACATGTGATATGTTATTGTCTTCATGTTCATCATGTTCATGTTTGAGGTAAATAAGATATATAATATAATCCTGCATCACGTTGTAGCCAAAATTATAATCCTGGTGGATTAATGCGCTTTTTAAAGGTATGAAGGAGTGATTTTGGCCTGTCCGGGACGTTTCTAGGCGGAGACTCAATGTTTTCCTTTCAGCTAAGCCATGGAAGCAAGCTGCTGTCAGTGCCATATGCAAATTTTGTTGTGCGAATAAAATGCCCGCTCCTGATTGGTGGGCTGTTTCCGAGGACGCTTTAGGACAGCGGCGTCCAAATTCAGTCCTCAAGTGCCGGAGTTCTGCAGGTTTTGGATGTTTTCTTGCTCTAACGCACCTGTTCCTAACGAAAAGGATCATTATCAGTCTTATGCAGAGCTTGCTGATGACCTTCAGGTGTGTTGGAGAAGAGAAACATCCAAAACATGCAGGACTGCGGCACTCAAGGACCGAGTTTGGACACCATTTCTTTAGGAGTTTGAGTCCTGCGTCTGGTCTGCATATGCAATTCGGCTGAATGCCCGCTTGTGATTTGTGGGCTGTTAGCTGCTGTCCTCAGCTTCCTTGAGCGTCAGTTTTGAATGTTGTGTTTTACAAACAGCAACGGATAAACTTCAGACCATACCTTTAAATCTTTGTTGTTATTGTTGTGCAATGCGAAAGTTGGTTGCCATGACTACTTCCAGGGGAAGTGTTTGGAAGACGACAACGAAAAAGAAGGTGATGATAAACAAGAAGAAGCAAGAGGAAGCGTGGCAACTCACTTTTTCGTTGCACAAGAACCACAAAGGGTGTAAAAGGCACATTAATCCACCAAGATTGTAATTTTGACTATAATGCAACGCGGGATTCTAGCTAAGGTAAACTGTTAACAAAAAGTTTAACATAGTTATTAGCCAAGATTCCGTCATCCTCATCCGCTGCTGGGGCGCAGAACATGCTCCGCTCACATTCATTTGTGAATGCAGCCTGCAGCTCGGTAGTTACAGTATTGTTCTTTTTGCATTTTAAAAGTTAAATTTATTAAGTGTAACAAATGTTTAGAAGGTTGGGAACTGCGTAGAGAGGTTTGTATTTTTATTGCACTATTAGTATTTTTTGTTGTTGTTATTTCAAGGAAAGTAATGTGGTGACCACCGTATATTGTCAGGTGGAGCCCTAGCGCCCTCTAGTGACAACTATCGACATTGCACAAAATAATCAATAGCTGTAATAAAAAATCTGCTCTCAGTACTTTGCGGTGCAGTTTTACCCGACTGCAACCTACAACCATAATTTATTTGTGTGTGCGCATGTGTGCTGGGTAGATTGTATTGATGTATCCATGACTTGTCTTTTTTCCCCTCCCTCTCCCGGTGGTCAGAATGTGATAATGACTCTGGTGAGTGGGGGTCACTCTGGGCCCTCTGTTGACGCACACACATACACGGACATCTTCTGTGTGTTTTCTTTGTGTTCTGCCATTGTTGGACCTGCATGACGTCTCCTTTCATGTCTCTGACAAATGGAATCAGGAAAAAGTTGTTGTTTTTTCCTGCGTACATGTTATAAGTTCATGTCAGACTGTTCACAATTTGTATTTAAATAGATGTAAAGTGTCTGTGTGAGCAAGCTAACGCTTAATTTGTTAGAGCTCTAGGAAATTAGCATATTTTCCAACTCTCTATTTATCTAAGATCTTGTTTTGCACACCATTCAAACCTTTCACTGCAACATGAAGCTGGTTCACATTTGGAGCATTCCCAAATGCAGCACACAGCGACTGATTGCTTCTCGTATACATAGTGTGTGTATGGAGGACATTGCTTGCAAGTGTGGCTTCTTAACCAAGGTGCGACTTGATGACGGCAGCCGCGTAACAAACTGCCATCCTTTCGGCAGGTCGAGAATACGAAGGCTACCGGCCCCTGTGGTTTCAACAGAGGAGGGACTCGGTCACCGGAGAGATCAACTTTGTGTACAAAGGGGGCTACTGGGAGGCCAAGGAGAGACAAGACTGGACCATGTGTCCCAATATATTCTAACACAGGACGCTTCCCCGTATCATAACCTCAGGAGACACGGAGCCGCTCCGTCTCGGCTCCTTTAGCAGTGTGCTGTAGCAGGCTCATGAGCCCTATGTGGAGCATTGTGAGCATCAGATGGTGAATGTGACACACACTCTTCGTACCTCCTAATGTACACTCGCACTGCTTTACAGATGGAAACTATGATAGGATGTTACCTTACATGTCCCACTGTGTGGATGTGTGATGCTGTTGGAGGTGTAACATGATAAAGACACCTGATGAGGTGTTGTGCACTCTAAAAATTGTTGGGTCAAAAGAAACCCAATTATGGATCAAAAATGGACCAATCCACCTCATGGTTCAATTTAACCCCACTTTCGGGGTTGTTTTATACAAAATTACCCAATTGTTGACCCAGTGTTGGGTTAAATGAACCCAAGTAGTGTATCTGACCCAACTTTCTGGGGTTTTTTTTAATGCAAAATGACAACAACAAAAATACCTAGAGTTGGGTCAAATAAACCCAAGTAGAGTATCCCATCCAACATTATGGGTCCTGACCCCAAAAATTGTTTACCAAATTTTGGGTCAAATTGATTGAAATTGAATCTGACCCAACTTTTGGGGTTGTTTTATTTATAAAAAAATAAATTTAAAAAAGGCCCTCATTTTTTGGGTCAAATTGACCTAAGTCGAGGATCCAACCCAACTTGGTCGGTTGTTTTATAGAAAATTACCCAATTTTTGACCCACGTAGATGATCTGTCCGTTTTTGACCCACAAAAAGGTTATTTTTAACCAAACTGTTAAAAAAAAACACAATGTCAGTCTTCAAGTGTGTTTCAGCGAGCATCGTTTGTAAACCTAAAATGAGTTCTCAATTTTTCACAAGTTGTTATTAGTGCTAAACTTGCATAACAAATTGGTTATTTTTGTAGTCAGTCAACAGAACATAACAGGTTTTAATCGGATTTTAAAACAAGATTTTTAATTTGAGTTGTAATCTAATTTATAGGCCAGGTTTATCACAACCTTTTCATTTATTCACTCCCAAATGTTATTTCAGTGCCACGGTAGGATAGAGTGAGTTAGTGTGTAGTTCTAACAAACAAAATTGCCAATTTGGCATTATAACATACTTTCATGAGAAATGAATACGAACAAACAGATGGTTTGCGACAATGGCGGATACATTGAAAGTGAGAGAAATTGTATACCTGTTTCAACTCTCCGTCTTATTTATGTGTTGACTCAGTGAGACTTGATCAGAATGCTGCATTTCATTTCCTGCACATGCAAATACTACTGAAGCATCTCTTTAGCGATGAGGCTAATATGAACCTGTCCTTGCAAGTATTTAGTAGGAAAGTAACCAAAACAGGCTTGATTTTGTAATAATGAATTAATAAATTTTCCGCATCTAAAGTAACAAGTAATCTCCGCTTTCCCCCGACTGACCTAGTTTGTGTTCAAATGCATCACTGCCAACACTCAAAATTGTTCTCAAGGACTCGTTTGCGAAGGCAATTCAGCATTCATGCTGGAAAACAGTCCAGCTTGAATGTAACAAACGCAATTCTGGCTTCATATTCGTGAAAGCGCTATAGTAGTCAGTCCCACTTTTACATTCAATATTATTCCGTTGCAGTGCATCCATATTAGGCATCTCACTATTCACTGTGCATTAAGTGAGACCTCAAACTTATCTTTTGTGTTCCTGTTAAGAAATGTGCTTTCTCTTGGGTTTTTGGTGCTCTCCCACAGCATCGCATCCGAGCTGAGTGCTTCCAGCATTATCCACTTGCTCCTCACTCTCCACTTTGTACTGTAGTTTATTCCATTGGCACTGCGTGAGCATGGAGCCTCTGTCGGCAGCGGGTTAAAAGTCGTCAAAGAGAGAACAGGGCTGGTTCCTGTTAGCAGAAGCCGCAGAGGCCTTTGCTCCACGCTCAGCACCGTTCCAGTGGGTACACTGATCTGGAATCAGCTTTTGAAGGTAGCCTCAGTTTTTTTTGCCTTTAATTGACTGGCCTGTGCACTACACATCTGCTTTGAAAACAGTCATTTTTGTCATTCTTAGTAGGAACGTAGATTTCAAAGCTAGAGGTATGTCCCATCTGGTCTACTTGTGTGAATATTTTGTGCTAAGAAAATTCTACTGTAAAATAAAGTATGAGAGTTAAGTTATCTGTACAGAATATTTGAAACACGGTCGTAAATTAGCATTGATCTGAATATAAAAATGAGAACAAACACAACACCACTGTGCTACATATGCATAATAGGGGGGTAAACATGGATGATGATTTTTAGCAGGTGACATTTTAGCTGTGATAGTTTTTCCCAATCAGTGAAAACGGTTTAAACAGCATCATCTTCCAATCAATAATACTGCAGATTTTTTTTTTAATACTTTTGGGGAATTACACAGCACAAGCGCTTCCCAATAAATCTTCAGCTTTATGGCAAAAACAAATTCATTCTGATAAAATCTTATTAATTTAGTAAAGGCAACATTTGACATTGCCTCATTGCGCCAATTTACCATATTACTTTTAATAATTGTATGGATTACATTTAAATCTGCTGACATGACAGTGTTCCCTGCTTTGATAACTTTTCAAAAGGTCCAGTTTTAATATAGTTAATATAGTTAAAATTGTCATATTATTAATTCTGGTGTGCAAGTACTTCTACCAAGCATCGGTATCGGCCTTATTTCAAGGTGTCAGTATTCACGACAGTGGCCGATACCAGTATTGGCTGCCCCCCTGTGGCCATTTTACGATCAGGAACAAGAAATTAGGAATTGGACGAATGGAAAATTGGCATTAATTTCATGCAATGTTAAGGGAATTTTATTTTATTTTAAATGATGTCATTGTTTTTGGGGGGAAATGTATCAAAAGTACTAGTGGTATCTGTGACTACTCAATAGTTTAGTAATTGTACTGATATCGGTCTGAAAAAAATGGTTTCGAACATCCCTATTATTTATTAAGGAGCTCATTGTCACTTGTACAAGTAGAAAAAATGTCAGTTTCCTTTGTTCGGATGAATAATAATAATAATAAGGCTGAGTACATGACAACTTATCAAATAGAAAGCAAGTTTCAAAAACATGCTGTATTTTAATGGTAATAAGAATCAACAGCATCCATTTGTGTTAATAATCCTGAGAACGCTCATAGATGTTGACTTTGGCTGTACAGGATCAGACATGTGTAGCAATGACACACAAAAGTCCATTTGCAGCCTCATGCAGAAAGGGAAAAACAACCAAAGTGTATGTGGAAGTGTCCTGTCCACCAAACAAGATTTTCATCTGCCTTCCCTTTCTTGACTGAGAAGGTTCTAATGTTTCTCTCGGTGTAATTTCAGCTTTAATTTTTGGATGTTTTTACTCTTGACCTTCTCATGGGTGCCATTATTCTAATGTTTATACAGTTTGTATGTATAATGTGGCAGTTTTTGTGGCACTCATTTTCTTCTCATTTGAAGCTGCTTAATTGCAGACGTGTGCAAGACGGAAATGTGTTGTTCTTGCCTTGTCCAAACTAAATCCTACTGGGACTGTGACCTGTGGTTTGCTTGGGGTAAATGCTGCTGATCTTACTAATCTGTGTAAAAATGAAATTCAACACAACACGACAGCGGTCTGGTAGAAATATCAAAGGTTGCTGACATGCCTTGACTTCTCTGACTTCCCTAATACACATACTGTAGGTGTATTCAGATGTAAATTAGAATTTAGAGGTTGTTGTTTTTACATAAATTGTGTATTTTTCCCTCACTTTATAATATTGTCTTATAACAACCAAGGCACAACAATAAAAACAAAGTTGTTGACACTGGATATGTCGTTTTCTTCCTTTTCTTTCTTTCTTTTTTCCTTTTGTCTCAGTAGTGTTACATTTTACGTCATCCGAAGGATTTTTGTGAGCCTGCCTCCACATGGAAAATTTAATGGCGAACTGCATCCCAAAAAGTATACAGTATTGTTTGAAGTGCAGGGTGGGAATGTTTTGTTTGAGTTTTGTTCTTCCACACTGTTGAAATTTTAGTCTAACAATACTTCCATCAAATAAAAAGTATTTATGTACTGCAAAAAAAAAATTCACTTACTGTTTGTTCATTTGGTTTTGTTTATTGATTAAAGAAAACCAAAGAAACAACAATAAGCAATATCACACGAGGGAGATGTACTCACCAATGTTTTTGAAACTATAAGAGCTACTTCTTGGGCTATAGTTTGATACACACTTCTAAGGCCACTTCAAGTTTAACTACGAGTCAATTTTTCTTATAAATTAAACTAACAAATTTTTCCGCCATAAATGTATCGATCCATATACTGGCTTGGTCTGTAACATGTTAGAAAACATTGTGCCCTATTATTAAAACATTTTTTTACATCCACATTTCCCTCTCTCTCACGCTAGAGACCCCCCTTTTTTTTTTATATGAAAAAGAAAAAATACATCTACACAATGACCTGCACGTTTTAAAAATCAAAGTTTGCCCACCCGGGGTCTCGATAAAGTAGCTATATGCTTATTGAGAAATGAAATGAAATAAGGCCTTTTATAAAATGGGATTCAGACATTCAACAAAACTTTCAATTTTTCCACTTCTTTACGTTTGCACTTTGTGCCCTGTCAACGCTCCTTTCCATTGTTTGCTAGCTAAAATTTGAATCGCTCGCGCGCAGTTTCTATGGCAACCACCAGATGCCCCCAGTTCATCGCGACCCGCCGCAGCCGCTGTGAACTTGTGTGATATTGTGCTTGCCCTCGTAAGTAAGTTTAAGCCGCTATGCTTTCTCAACATCGTTAGTATAATTTTATCAAGCAGTAGAAACCAAATCAAGTCATTCAGTCAGCGTGTGGATGCCTGGGCGTGATTTGTAACTTTGGTTTCCATGACAACCGAGCAACATTGTGGCCCGGCCATCAGCCTTACTGTTGTATAATATGGATCAGCGCAGGCATGACGGAGGGGACGAGGATGAATTTCACTCAGGTCTGCCATTATTAAGTACAGTCGATATGTTTGTGCGTCCGCGTTATAGAAATGTTGTGTGTGTGTTTTTTGTGCTCAACTAAGAGCTCCACCACAGCAGGAGTGAGTTTGAACCAGGTCGACCACCTCTCAGATCGGACCCCTGTGACGTCCTGCTGGATGCCATCGATGCTCAGCTGGGGAAGCTGCAAGTCTGTCATTTTCTGTTCTAAATCAAACTTACAATATAGTCAGTGAAAAAAATAAACCTGATTGAATAAATACTCACAGGTCAAGCATCAGCAGCATGACATCGATTCAGGTAACACCTACATGAAATATTTGAGTGTTATGTCGACATAGGCTGTAGTAGACACCTGTTTGTGTTCAGCACCATTTCGGTTGAGTCAATGTCTGAGTAAAGACACAGGTCTTGGCAGCACAGTGTCCCACACAAACGACTCCCCCATGTCTTGTCTGGATCTCCAAGTCACTCCAGCAGTGGATCGAACAGCAGGTAAGATAAGATGTCACTTGCGTTCAACAGGAATTACTCTTTATTCATCTTAATTGTATTTTGTATTATATTATTATTTTTTATGTTTAAAATATCTTTTTTAATTTTTTTTAGATTTAATTTATTTATTTTATTTATATTAAAAAAATATTATTTTGCATAGATTATGGTGAGATTAATAGCAATCCGCAAAAAAAAAAATATATATATATATATTTATATATTACATGAACCTGAAATTTAAATGAACAAATGAATTCCTTTCAATGTTGCCCCAGTTTGAACATCTAAAAATGATGACACTCTTCTTCACTCCGTGGTTCCTGCAACACATGAAGTGGCCACGTGGGAACTGGACGTATGGACAAGCAGCAAAGTTCATATGGAGTCTCACAAGGAACAGGTCATGTGGAGACTAGAGAGACTTCTTGGAGACACCTGCAAGCAAGCGACAATGTCAAGCGACCCTCATCCTCCGTCCCAAAGTATTTGCACGGAAGATTTTGTGAGGTGCTTCAGAGAGGAGATGCTTGTACTGCCATTGCCAGAGGAGCGCGTTCGAGAGCTCGACAAAGAGGAGGAGGCTGAAAGGACTTTGATGACCTCTAACGGTGACCCTTGCCTGAGCCACCGAAACAGTCAAAATGGTGTCGGAAGTGAAGCAACTACAAATGTGAAAAGTAGTAAAGACACAGCTCGCGTTGCCATTTTCCAATTCAGGCCAGAACAAATTGAGGAACTAGAAAGATGTTCTGAAACATCTGAAACTTCACACGTCGGTGAGAAAAGAGTCCTGCTGATGTCAGTCGTGTCGATTGAGCGACGGAGCTTTCATTTGACACATTTCTTTCAGTCTTCTGCAGCACAGAGGTTGAAAAGGAACATCAAAACCCAAAGCACATTTCTTCTCCGAGCGCCAGGTGCTTAGCAGGTACTGAACACACACTACTGTTTACATGCACCTCTACATTCTCATGAGCCCCAACACTGGAGTTGTATCTTTACAAAGGCAACAAGGATCAGTTTTGAAAATGCTGTCAGGGCGGTATTAACTCATTCACTGCCATAAATTCATAAAAAAAAAAAAAGATTATTAAAAATTAGGGGCGACAAGTGATTTTTTTTTAATTGTAATTAATCGCATGACTTCACTAATTAACTTACGATTAATCTTTTTTTTTTTTATATCTATTCTAAATGTACAATAAAAAATTGTTCTAGGTTTTCATACTCTTAACAAAAGTGAGAAAAAAATGTTACACTAATAGAAATAGTTCAAATGAATTTTTGACGTTAATAGACGTCAATGGCAGTAAATTACTTAATATAATTAACAATAGGTTTATTATCATGTGCAACACACTGGCCTAGTAGTTAGCATGTCTGTACTTCACAAAACTATACTTTGTGTCCAGGAGTGCCTGTGTGGAATTTTGACACAGTGTCTATTGACAGTGACCTTGATTCCGTCTGCACAGACCAAGTCAGGCAGCACCTCCACAGACGAGCTGGTAAGAGTTGACAGGAGGGGGGGAGCAGGGATGGGCAATGGTCCACAACCACACTCTGGGGGGAAATGTAAACAAATGTTTTTATTAATTTTACAAATCCATAAAATTCTTTAAAATACACTGATAAACATCTAGTATATGTATATGGAAAAAATCCAAGGGGTAAAAAAAAAAGCAAAACCCCCAAATATTAAAAAATAAATAAATACAAAACTACAACATGTGAAAAACCTTTGCTGAATGAGTATGCAGGAGTAGGCTATCATTTGAAGTTGTAATATCACATTCACCACTAGATGGCAGACATGGCTTAGTTGCACATACACTGGGTCTTATACTGCCTCATACGTCAACGGAAGTAGGCCGATTTGGAATGATATGCAGGACAAATAGTCAGCCTACCTGAATAAAAATACAAATTTTGAGTGAGTTTGTTTTTATGGAAAAAAATAAGTTATTGCAATTAATGCTGGTTTGCAGTTCACAATTTTTGTTCTGTCTTGAATAGTAATTTTTACGCATCAGAGCCCTTTGCGTCGTAAAAAAAAAGAAAGAAAAAAAGAACAAACCAAAAAAAGTATGTTGTTATTTTGTTGTTGGGTTAGGATAGTGTATCTTCTCCGTACATGCAAAATATATTATGAAAAAGTAAATGTGTGAAGAGCGCATATTTTGTCCATATGAACCCCCCTTAATGTTGACTAATGTTCTGTCTGCAAAGTTGAAAGACCCACAGGAGCTGTCCAAAACAAAAGTACTCATCTCAAAACACAGCATATGTGCAGGTAAAAAGAGGGGAGCCGCACATAAAAGCACACTCGGCATATTTGTCTCGATGTGATCTTATACAGGTTTGATTTTTCGTCACTTCAGAACTAATTCTATAGAGGACGATGACAAGGTCACTGAAGAAGAATCAAACGGAAACCGGAGCAGGCGCTCCAAGCTTGAGAAAGCGTCCGAGAAGATGCACTCGGCTTGGGAGAAGATGAGCGAACGTCTCTCCTCCCTCAGACAAGTACGTTGCTGCCAAACGGCGGCCATTCGGTCCGCCGCGCATCAACAAAAAACATCGTTGTGCGTGTCTGATATAGAGATGCGCGAAAGAGGAGGAGACACTACGTATGAAAAAGTCACATTTAACGGAGGTTGAACTCTCCCTTTCTGAGATGCAACTAAGAAGAAAGGTAAGTATAAACATTCTTTCAGACTTTTATCTGATAAATTGAAAGCATGTTCTACTTTAAGATTGTTTTTTTTCCCCCCTCAGCGTGCCTTTCAGGATCTAGAGCGACTGAGTGCAGAAACTGGCCACCTGGAAACAGAGAAGAGGCATTTAGAAGCTTTGCTGAAGGATTGTAAGGCACAGATAGACTCATTAAGGTAGGAATTCAAACACTGTCAGCAGTGAGACACATTTATGTCAACGACGTGTGTCTAATAGTTGCCAGCTGCAGAAGCTTGAGAGGCAAAAAGAGTCCTACATCTGTGAAGTCCGAAATTTGCAAGAACAACTGATGACGAAAGAACAACTCAAGCAGCTGTCCTGCATGGAGAAGGTGGTCACATTGTTTCAACAATAGCAGCTATTTTCTTGACACAATTCACTAATTAACTCGTTCGCTGCCATAAATTTATTTAAAAAAAAAAAAGGTTTATTAAAACTTAGGGGCAACAGGCGATTACATTGTTTAATGGTAACTATTGACTTGTTAACTTCACTAGTTAACTCACGATTAATCAAACATTTTTATATCTGTTCTAAATGAACAATAAAAAAATTCTAGGTTTTCATACTCTTGTCAACAAAAGTGGAAAAAATGCTAAACTAATAGAAATAGCTTAAATGATTTTTTACGTTTATAGCCGTCAATGGCAATTAATGAATTAATAAAGAAAAGAAAACATTATTACAAATTAGGTGGCGGCAGGGATTAAAATTTGTAATTATAATTAATCGCATGACTTAACTAGTTAACTCACCATTAATCACACATTTTATATCTGTTCTAAATATACAATAAAAAATTATAGGTTTTCATACTCTTGTTAACAAAAGTGGGAAAGAATGTTAAACTAATAAAAGTAGTTAAAAATGAATTTTTGACGTCAATAGCCGTCAATGGCAGTGAATGAGTTAATAAATGAATTCAACTTCTTCACAACAGACCAACACAGTGATGTCTGAGCTGGAGAGGCGAGCGATGGAGATACAGTTGGCTCACGTCAAAGCTGAACTATTCTCTGAGAAACGACGGGCAAGAGAGAATCGGGAATCCATGCAACAGGTGAGATCAAAAGAAATATTCCGAGTCTGTATTTTAGTGTTAATATTGCGTTTAACAGACGCTGGAACAAACTTGTGAGGAACTCCGGAGGGCCTCAGAGGCAGAGACTTCACTGAGGATCAGATGTTATCATCTAGAGGAGACACAGAAGCAGAAAATGAAGCAGGCAGAGGTGACTCTTTGACCAATTATCCCAACTCATTTGGAATTGTGCTTCTAATTCCACCAAATTACACAATGGCGGCTGTGTAACACTCCCCCCCCCCCCCCCCCCCCCACACACTTAGGCTCTCGAGTGTCAAGTAAAGGAGCTCCAGGGAAAACTTGAAGCATGCACAGTCGAGTTGGACACGCTGGAGAAAATGTTGGGCCAGAAGGAGCAACAACTGCGAGATGTTCAGGAGCGGCATGGAGGCTTGAAAACAGAAAGCGGCAGACTGAAGGGAGAGCTGGAGTTCATGAAAAGCCAGCAGCAGCGTGCTCTTAAAGAAGCCAGAGAACACGCCCACGCAATGATGGTGAACATTTACAATTGTCAAAGTAGAAGTTCTCCCTCACAATCTGAATCGTCACGATAATCATTCATGAAATATTTCAGGAGTCAGCGCTGAAGCAGCAGAGGAACGATTTAGTCTCCGTTCATGAGCAGCAAATACAAAAGGTGAGAAATCGGCTTAAAAGTCACCCCAGAGTAAAAATTCAAAATATTTATCATGAAGAAGAACAAAAACATATTTAAGTCAATCATTTTTTGGGGGTGAATTTATTTAGCAAAAACTGTGATCAAGAACAGAAGAGCTCAAACTTGCACCCCAAATCCCTGTTTGCTAATCGTTGGTGAATTCGGACTGACTGACTGAAAAATGCAGAAACAGTTAAGGCACACTCTAAAAATTATGGATGAAAAATGCTTTATCCACTTTATGGGTCAATTTGACCCAATTTTCTGGGTTGTTTTATACAAAATTACCCAATTTTTTACCCAAAGTTGGGTCAAATTAACCCATGTAGGCGATCTGACCCAACTCTCTGGGTCAAATTGACCCAAGTAAATGATCTGACCCAACTTTATGGGTGTTTTTTATACAAAAATACCCATTATTATTATTATTATTATTATTATTATTATTGGTGCAAAACAACCTAGAAAGTTTTGTCAAATTGGCCCAAGTAGAGAATCGGTCCATTTTTTACCCATAGTTGGGTCAAATTAACCCAAGTAGATAATCTGACCAAACTTCCTGGATTGTTTTATACAGTACAAAATTTGATGATTTTTTCTTCTTCTTTTTTTTTTTTTGCAAAACAACCCAGACAGTTGAGTAACATTGACCCAAGTAGACCCAACTTTCTGAGCTGTTTATACAAAATGACCCAAAGTTGGGCCAAATAAAGAATTGGTCAATTTTTGACCCATAGTTGGGTTATTTTTAACCCAACTGTTTTCAGAGTACATGAAAATATGTGATTGGTCAAATATTGGCAGCTCAAGGAAGATGAAGCAAAGGCGGTGAAGAATTCACTGGAGCACCAGAAGGAGGAGTCAAGGAAACGTGAAGAAGAGCTACATGCGGAAACATTACAGAAGGTACCATGAACCTCGGGACGAAACGCTTCATGGTGACATTTCGTGAACACTGTACTCTCTTTCGTTCAGGTGCACAAAGCCATAGATGAGGAGAGGAGGAAGTGTGAGGCCGACAAGATTGCAGCTGTACACTTCCACTGTGGCTTACTGGAAGAGCAGAACAGGAGGAGCCTGGAAACAGCCAGCAGCGACACGCAACGAGAGAAGAACAACGCGCTTACACTTCAGCATCAAGTGGCCGAGCTGCAAAATGTACGTTGTCTTTCTACAATCCGGCTTCAATCCTCGATCCGTTTCCAATCACATCAGTTGTCACGTTCACTTCCATAAGAGAGTGCAGGAGCTGGAGGCTGAGCGCAGCATGCAGCAGCAGGAGCAGGACTCTCTGCTCTCGGTCGTTTGCAGGTCACTCAAGCAGGAGCAGCAGGAGCAGCTGGAAAAGTTGCAGGAACACATGATGCAGGTACAAGATCATCTCTGAAAGAAGGCACAACACATGATATATTCAGCCAGTGGGCTGTCCACTTGAAGTGGGATTTCAACCTTGATCCATGGGGCCCACAGTTAACCAATTGTTAGCACAAAATGCTCAAAATTCACAGCTAGCTAGCTGGGTATAAACACAACCAGACCCCCCCCCCCCCCCCGTGTGTATATGTACATCAGAAGAGCTAACAAATAGATGTATTTCATAGGAAAGTGAGAAGACTGTGCAGCAGCTTGAGCAGGCCAAGGGAGAAACGGAGAAGATTCGCAAGATGCTTGAAGAGCAGCAGATCAGCCATAATGAAGCCAGAGCTGAGCAGGAGCAGCAGCTCGGGGTGTGGGCTCAGAAACTGCTGGCTGAGTGTGACTTTCTACACTTCTTGATAGAGAAGAACGCAGGCCAACAAAATAGTGTGCAGCTCCCTCCCAGGTACATTTTGCCTCTCAGAATTTACTCTTTTTTTTATTTTTTATTGCAGCAGTTCTCACTTGTCATAAAGGAGAAGAATGATCCAATCAGAGCAAAGCTTACCGGTATTTACATATAGAATATTAATGAGAAATCTAGTCGTCCTGGAGGCCAGCCATGAGTTAAGCAGCAAAATCCACCCCTTTTTTAATCAATCTCGTCGGGGCGGCCATTTTGCCACTTGCTGTCGACTGAAAATGACATCATAGCTGCTCAAACAAACAAAAGTGGAAAAACGGAAACTAATTGTACCTTCATGTGTTGCAAGGTGGCGTATTATTACGCCACTGTACAAATTAGTTCGCTGCGCAGTTCTTAACTCATTCACTGCCATTGGCGGCTATAGACGTCAAAAATCCATTTGAACTATTTCTATTAGTTTAACATTTTTTTCCACTTTTGTTAACAAGAGTATGAAAACTTAGATTTTTTTTCATTGTACATTTTGAACAGATATGAAAATTTTGATTCATCGTGCGTTAACTAGTGAAGTCATTCGATTAATTACAATTCAAACTTTTTATTGCCTAACGCCCCTAATTTTTAATAATCTTTTCTTTCTTTCTTTTTTAAATGAAGGACTACAGAAATCAGTCACAGTTGATATGCTGAAATCAGAGGATTTGGACTGTTATACATTGAAAAAAATGGCTCCAAATGATTACTTGATTATATATATATATATATATATATATATATATATATATATATATATATATATATATATATATATATATATATATATATATATATATATATAAGATTATTTTAAAAATGAGGGGTGTCAGACTTCACTAGTTAGCAATTAATCGCAAATTTTATATCTATATATATTTATATCTAAATGTATATTAGGCATTTTTCTTCTAGGTTTTCATACTCTTGTTAACAAAAGTGGAAAAAAATGTTGTATGTAATAGAAATAGTTAAAATAGGTTTTTGACATCTATAGCCGTCAATGGCAGTGAATGAGTTAACTTTGATTACATCAAAATGTAATAAACCAGGGGAGCAATTTTTTTTTACTATCGATCCTCAAACATCTCTTGGGTCCAGACCCTCGAGTTGGGAATCTCTGGTTGAGTGACATTACTGACAAATCTATTGTATGCTTCAGCTCTACCATTGATGAGGCTCTTACGCAACTAAAAGCTCAACGAGACCCCTTGAAACATCTGCTTGAGTATCTGCATCAAGAGTTAGATTCTCAAAGGCAAGCAAGTGAACAGCTGCTCAAAGACAAGGTATGGTTTGCTTTGAGTGCACATTCACATGCATCCCAGTTTATAGACAGCTAACTTCATACGGTTTTGTTTCCAGAAACAAGAGTTGAGGATTCAGAGGGAACAGATGAGGACGGAACGAAACCAAGCCTTGGATTCTCTGAAGGAACGTCTCATTCAGGTACAACACTTCCTTACACATACAACTTGTGTGTGTGTGTTTTTTTTTCTTAAAAACTGGCCTGAGTGTACACAAAAATGGGCGGCTGGATGATACAAATGTTCAATTTCATGGCCCCAGGAGCACATTGAGGAGCTCAGTAGTTTGAAATGGTGCCATGTGAGTGCCGGAGGACTGGAGGCGTCGCTTCGCAAGCAGCTGGAGGCCAAAGACTTGGAACTGCGACAAGTCCAGAGGAACATGACCCAGTGGAAGGAACAGACCACCGCTCGACTGGCCTGCAAGTTTGAGGAAGAGTTGACAGCTGAACTGGAAAGGTGACATACATAACAGGGACAAATGTGTCTCAAAATGCAACAAATTTTTATTTTTTTTGTTGTTGTTGCTTTTAACACTTGGAAAACTGATTAATTAGTCTTCAAGGCATAGTTGCTATGCTAATCAGTGCAGAACAAGAACTGTATACACTGTTATACTTTAAAGTGCTATCAAATTTTGATATCATGTATTTAGAAAGCACAAGTGTATTTGAGTCCAGTGCAAGTATTGGGAGTATTTAAAGGGGAAGTCATCAAAAAACATTGTTATAATTTGTACGCACCGCCCACTAGTCCAAACACAGGATTCTGATTAATATTGCGTTTGTGGAATATGAATTATCAAAATGGCCACTTTCAGGGGGCGACCATTTTGTGTCTTGCTGTTGATTGAAAATGACATCACAGTTGCTCAGGGCTCAAGTAACAACCAATCATGGCTCAGCTTGTGAACGTCACATGACCAAACTAACTCAGAAAACATGTCAGCCATGATTGGTCATTACTTAAGCACTTAAGCACTGTGATGTCATTTCCAGTCTACAGCAAATGGCAAAATGGCCGCCCCATGAGATGGGTAAAAATGGGTAGATTTTGTGCCTTACTTTATATTCCACAAACGCAATATTAATCAGAATGCCGTGTTTAGACTATAGCAGGGCTGCGCGTATAGAACATTATTGTAAAGAACATTTTTGGCTTGATTCCCTTTTCAAATCTGTTTCATCTTCATACATAAATACATACAGGTGTAATAATTTGAATACTCTTTCAATTTAAAAAAAAAATGAAACACGTATAGAGATTACTACAAACGGAGTAAAATATTTCATGATTTATTTATTTTTTGATTAGAGCTAGCAAAATCACAAATCAATAAATGTGCAATATTAAATAAACAATCATACATATTTTTTTTTGAATGTAGGAATTAGATAGGCCTCTTGTATTAGAGATTTAAAGTGTGTCATTCATTTTTGTTATCCCACAGGTGCAGAACAAAGTTATTAAGGGGCAGGTAAATGGAATTGTATAAACCTGTTGAAAAAATAGTTTGCAACTAATACTTCTTCTAACCAGCATGATCTCACCTCCACTCACACACTGATATTTCACAATGATATATATTGATTAGCAGTATGTATGTCAGCTAAGCTAACACCTCCAGTGTTCAGAAATCGCAAATGCTTATTCACCAAATGTGTGATTTTGCTTCTTTTTCAGAAAGACGTCAACGAGTGAAGAGGAAAAGCTCCGAATGGAGGGTCAGAGAAAGCTTAGTGCAAAGGTACCAACGCTCAGGAAATTACAAGCAGCACGAAGAAAGTGTACGGAAATATTTCATTTTCTTTCCGTCAGCATTCCGACTGCTTGAGCCACGTTTACGCTGCCGCCCCCCACGTTTACGCTGCCGCCCCCCACAGCCCCTCAGACGTGGCCTCATTACAACTTGTGCATTACTTGCAGAGCAGAGTCAAGCAGCTGCGTGTAGAGAACCAAACATGGATGCCAACCGGACCAAACCTTCTTACAGTGAGTGCATTCTTCTTAGTCTTATTTTCAACTTCAATTTGCGTGATCACAAATGTGCTTCTGATGTTTTCGGTGTCACAATGTTCCCCAATGCTCAGTTATTACTGCTCAATTTTGTTTTACAGCTCAACCATCAAGAAAGTAGCAAAGCCTGAGTTCAGGACTTGAAACATCACATGCGTACCAGTATTACAGTCTTTAAACGCATTGTACGGTATTTTTGCATCACCGTACAACGATGAATCATTCACCGTCGCCTGCACTTAAGATAGCAGGTCACAGTGACAAACGACACGAGCAAAAGGTTTAGTCATCTTTTGAACTTTCCTCTGTCAGTTTTATGGCTCAACGTTCCAGAGGTTTACAGATTTAACACGAAAATCTCATAAAGTTCTTCTCTGTGGGAATCCCTTACACACTCATAAATGTTGCATAAAGATGCATTGCAAATGTAAAGGCCAGATGGTGCAGACTTAAGTCATTTTTTTAAATAAGCATTTCATCAACTTTAGGAACTTGTTTAATATGTTTGTGTTTTAAGTCACTTTTAAAAACACATTTATTTATGCTGGCGTTTAACACAAGCTTCTTCTTCATTGTGTTTTAGTTTAGTTATTTTGAAATTCTAGTTTTAAAATAGTGTTCACTGTATTTTAAATGTAGTGTTTGCGAGCTGAGTTTTAATTTGTATGTTTTTCCGTTCCATCAGGGTTTTTTTTTTTTTATGTGCAGCACTTTGAGCGGTGATTACTGTATTTTATGAGCTACATAAATAAACCTTGACCTAATACCAGAATCGGGATTGATGTCAGTGTTTTTGTATACTAATAGTACACTGTGGGGTGAAGCACAATTTTATTCGAAAACAAATACAAAGTGAACATCTCATTGGAATACTGCTGCAAGCATGCAGGAAAACACAAATCAAAGGAAAATGGCCAGGATTTTAATATTCTTCAAAAGCTCACATAGCATACTTGCTAAGCAATGTAGAAATACAGCAGATCCCAAAGATACGAACACTATAGCTTCCAAGAGGCTGTTCGAAAGCTCATCTGAATTGTTCGTAAATCGTTACATAAATTCAATCCATAATTGCAATTTGAGGCCATTAAAAGAAATGACTGTAGAACCGTACTGTAACTTGAGGGTAGTCACTGCCGGTTACAGGGATTTTTTTAAGGTGTAATTGCACATCCACTACAGTAGGTGGCAGTGGCACGGTCATTGACAGATTGAGCAAGGAGTATTACCATGGTTAAAATAAAATGACAAACTGATGATTAGTTTAGTTTGTCTTAAAAAAAAATGACGGTAAGGTGCATAGATCACTGATGAATGACGGACGAGCAAAATGTTGTATAATGCCCACCTCTGCGAAATGCGCGTTGTATTAGCATCTATGGACATCAGTCAGCGTTTGATCGTAAGTACCTGCTGTATCATCCTTCAATCACAACAAATACAACTTTTATACAAAGTCATGCATGTTCAAAAGGTACACTGAGGAATCTCGTTCCTATTTATGATGGCAAAAGGGTACAAAAAAAAATCAGGAGTGGCTGACTTGTGATGAACTAAAAACACCTCTTAATTGGTAAGATGACAATTCTTCCTCTTCCCTGACACAAGCTGTGTGAATGACGCTATGAAATACAAACAAGTCATAGCAGCTGCGTTTCTTTTTCAGTTTTTCACAAAATAAAAGCAATATTTCTACTATTTCCAAAAAGTACAATTTCCACTCTTGTAGGTGATTCCATTGAGTTACTCATATCTGAGGCGCAGTTCTCGTAACGAAACGTGTTTTTTGCGATGAGTTTTTTCCGAAATTCCTGTGTTTCCATAACCAGTTTGCTTTTGCACAACTTGCATTTTGTGCAAATCTGAGGGTAATGGAAACGCACCTGACAGTTGTAACTTGTCTGAGATTACATTCATTTAAGCACCAAAAGAGACCAAAGCAGTGGACGATTCCAACAATTCCAAAGTGACCAAGTTAGCCCCAAGTGTGACAAGTCCTGACATGTCAAAGCAGTCTTACGCCTTCTTACATTTCCATGTCCTCCTCTCCGCAGCTTTCTGCGACTGGAAAGTTACGGAGAGGGCCGTTCGTGTCGTCGGCAGGTGCGCTGTTGTGCGGGTTGGGCGAAGGGCACGGAGTGGGGGGCTGTCGCAAAACTGTCTGTTGTTTCCTCTGTTTCTGTATGGAGCCTTTTAGTCTGCGACAGAAGGGGTCTTCTGGGGGCCGCCACAACACCAGCTCCATGCACGAATGGCTCCTAAACAAACACGGGAGCACGAGTCAGTGAAAAATTCAAATTCATTCAACAATCTGAAAGCATCGGAGAACATACACCGATTGGGCTACTGTGTGTGGCAGAATGTCGCTGATGCCTCGCTGCAGGCCTTCCTTCAAACTGTCCGAGATGACCAGCACCGGCCTTCGTTGGGCTGGCTCCACATCGAGATCCTCGTCATCGTCCTCCAGCGTTATTCTAGGCAATGATAAATCAGTCTTTAGGCACATGGATGACGGCAGCACTGCCAACCAAACAGGAAGTAGCCTGGTGCCTTTTCCTGATGGTTTGGATATGAAGTAGGCCGCAGCTTGGCAATACATATTTATCACTTTTACAACAGAAATCCATGGTTTTGCTTTCACTGTAATAAGGAAATGTGAAGGAAGTGTGGCGATGCTAAATTTTATTTTAAGCGAACATTTTTTGTTAAATCATATATAACTACCATTTTCAACCAATCTGGTATATTCAAATTAGTGGCGATATCCATCTGTTGCTTTACCACATCACTGAATAACAAAAATCTAATTAATTATTTTCCCTCCCACCCCTCAAAATTGTAAGCACACCATCCCATTACAACCTTATAAAAAAAAGAAGAAAAAAAGATGATGCACCTTTGGTGACATCTTGTTTTTGTTTTGTTTTTTTGTCATGTCACAAGTTTGGAAAGTGGAAACTGCGGAATGAACAGCGATATTACAGCACCCAAATAGACAACACAGCAAAGGGCAAGCTAACTAGCACGAGTGCAAATTTTTGTCATTTCTAGACGCGTATCCTCTGATGTTATGACGCCACACTTAATTGAAACAGTAAGAACATTTCACACCCAAATAGTAGTCCTCTAACATTTTTGTATATTATAAATTGTAAACAGCAACAACCAAAATGAATTTTCATGCACCCAAGGCCCAATAATATTTGCGTGAGATTACGGCGAGTGAAGATCTTTGTATGGCTGTTTCCCTGCCATATTGCATACCTGCCATATTGCCATATTGCATACCTGTTTTCAATCTCCCGGAGTCTCCTCTGAGCTGCCTCAATCTCCATGCAGGAGTTCTCCGGCTCAGGTCGGGATGGGGAAGAGGAGGACAGCAGTGGAGTCACATTGTCAGGCGGCTGTGGTGGAGCATGGCTGGTTTGTTGGCTACTCAAAGGAGGGCAGTTGTTTGAAGGAGGCCAGTCGGGACTTCTGGGGATTTGTGAAATGTCCGGCTCAGTTTCCACTGTTAATCTTCTTCTTTTGGGAAGGCATCCTCTGAGAAATTTGGAAAAGTTATTGGGGGGAAAAACTATCAAGCGTTCACTGTTTGATAAACAAGGTTAACATACTCATCATCAACTCTCCTCCTGTGCTTCCTGAGGCATCTCGTCTCCCAACTGCTGTGATAGAGGACATATATTGCACAAATGATTACATTTTGGCAGCACACTAGTGGGAAATGTTTGCAAATAACTACATTTCCTGATGTAGTCCTTACCTGTTTGGCAGTCTTCCACTCTCTAGATGTTCAGATGTACTTGGAGTTCCGAGATCGAATTCAGGCAGGCTGGTGGGCCCCGAGAATGTGTACATGCTTGGTAGAAAAGCCAGCTGTCTGCTTGTGGCCGCCAAGTGTTGCATGATGGTCCAGTCGGCGAAATGATCATTTAAAAAACATTGTCGGTGAAACGTGGAAAGATAGCTACAACCAGATTTGGTCGGCGGAACTGTTTACTTTCACTTAAAGGTAATTTATGCAACTTGAGTGTTGGTAAACAAGTCAGCTATCTGTCCACAGACTCCACACAGGGCCAACTCTCTCGATATCACAATAGCACTGAGATATCTGTCCAGATATCTGCAGCTACACTTACAACACGACACGATTCATAGCATCGTCCAGCTAAATTGCAACTTTGTGGTGGATAAATCCTCATTTGATGAACGACCACGTTCAACCAACTGCCCTGCCCCTTTTCACAACGTTTTGTTTTCTTTTTTTGCTAGCTCGTGTCCGGTACGTTCACCAAATTAGATCACAAAATGAAACACTAAACATGCGCAGCCTTACTAACCTATTAAGTTGACCCACTTGCAGGCAGCGTCCAATGTTTGATCCACGCAGCGAGCAGTAAACTCATTGATAGTTGTAGCACAGCCGAACGCGCCGGAAGACTCGACAAGATTCTGGAAGACGCGCAAAGAACCATGGGAGTTGTAGTTGTCGACGAATCGGCATCGGTAAGAAAAAATGTCGTTCGTCAAAACGTTGACGCGTGAAAGTTGATCCCCTCTTACCGCTCTGACTTCAATACCAACACTGTGCATGAGACAATAAAGAACTTTGGTGAATCTGGCACATAATAGTTTCAATTTGTGTTGGTCCCAATTTCCGGGTGCTCGTCGCATACAGCAGGTCACGTGACACCGTGGAGCTCTTATCAACCCAGCTCACTAACTTGAGCCTCACTTTGGAAGGACACTCTCAGGAGGTAACACATGACTCGACATTGTTAAACGCTTACAAACGTTTGACAAAAATAACTTTGTGATCAACAAGCCAACACTCGCGTGACGTCACGAAGAGCTTGTTTGTATGTCAACTGGGTATTTAATACTGATGGTTGATTGATAGTTGAGCGCATACCGTTTTCTCATCCCACGGTGGATGAACACGTCTGGACGTTGTTATTTGTTCTAACCCTTGGGAAATGTGTGTTTACTGGTCGTTTTTTTTTTTTAAAGGAAATCCAGGATGCATTTAGTCTTTCTTTTTGGGCTGCTGGCTTTGGCCTCCAGTTTACCTTGTGGTAAGTGTTATGTACAATATCGTTCAAAAGTGATTTTTAGAAATGTTCTTTAAAATAATCCATTTTTAACCACATTAACAAATAATGACAATTCTGTTTTAAAGTTATCTCATTTGGAAAATAAAATGGTGCTTAGAATAAGACTAGCTGTTCTCGATACATTTTAGTTAAATCTAAACTTGTGTGTGTGAACAGTGGTAAAAAAACAAACAAACGTGACTCACTGTTCTGGGTTTAGATTGATTTTGCAATTCCCTGTCACCATAAGGCAATTGCAAAATTGTTTCCCGATCTTGCGCAACGACGGATTTTACATCTGAAAAATTTCATAGCACATCAACAAATGTGTATTTAAAAAAAGAAAAAAAGTCAAAACGTAGGATCTCATACTAGAACGCGTGTCCAAACTTTTGATTGCGTGAAATCAAATGTGCGCCTAATACATGTGCAGGAATTGAAGATACGCAGGAGATTTTTCGGGGACCAATTAAGTTAAATTGGACAACGTCTTGTGGCACACTCATGAGTATTGTTCTCCACTAACCAGCCACATGATCATTTTCCCAATCTAATAATTTTAATCCAGCAGCAGTGTCAAATATACTACCCTTTCAGAAAGATAATGATTTGATATTTTAAAAAAATTTAAAGAGCTTTTTGGTTTATTGTGGTTGTAATTTACACTAATGTGCAACTACTCTGCTGTTAAAATTCTGGTTACCCAATTAAGCTACAATGCAATCAGTATTGGACACAGCTTTCACTATGATGGCGTGAAGTTTGACTACACCTACATCACTGTCAATTAAAACCAAGCATTACCTTTTTGTAAAGGCAAAATTGTTGATGGAGCACTTTTGACTTTCATTACATTGTATAAGTTATCCGTTTTGTTTTCTCTTTCAAAAATTGAGAATATACTTGACGTTAACATTCTAGATTGCATAAGTCAAGTCCACGTGCCTTAGTTTCATCCTAATGTTACTGCTGAGGCAGCACCTTTTGACTGTGCCACACGTTGCGCCTTCATGTTGATGTCAGCAATCTGCAGCTTCTGAACTGCTTTTATGAACGCTGTGACATTTTGTGTTTTAACCCAGACAATTCTGGATCCAACCATGAGCTGCTGCTTTCACTAAATAAAGATCTTCTGCGCTCTGTGGGGGAACAGGAAGGACTTCCTAATCCCAGTGTCCACTTGGCATTACGGCTATCAGAGTTCCACAATCTCTTAAAAGAGGGGGAACACTTAAATAGACTGACAAATCATTTACACAATGACATTCAAAGGTAACTTGTCAGAATTGCCGCCTTGTGAGTTGACCACTGGATCTAAATGTCTTCCTAATCTTGCCATGTTGTTCTTTAGCGTCCTCTCCAGCAACCGGCCCGTGGTTGGCCGCTTGGCGTTGTACACTCTGGCTTTGAAGTCGTCTTGCTTTGACCTCAACACGGTCACCTTCACTGTAGGCGACACGAGTGAGACGCTGCTGACGCACCTCAAGAAACAGATGGAACAAGAGAAAGAATACATTACCTGTATGTTTACCACTGTGTGCATTTTTGTTTTACGAATGTTGTTAGATGGGCAAACGACGTTTAAACAATAACCCTTAATCATCGTTGCTGGGTAAAGAAATCACATCTTCTGTATTCTCCCTTCTGCAGTCAGCCAACGCCCTTTGACCAACTATTACCAGTACTCTTTGGGTGTGCTTGCGCTCTGCGTGAGCGGCATCAGGGTCAACAACCACGTTGTCAACAAACTCATCAAGGCGGTCGAACATGAGCACTTCACGCATGGAGACAGTGTGAGCATTGGTGGGTAAACGTCTTGCTGTCTCGTTATTCTACTTGTATAATTGTGAATCGGAAATATTTCAGTTAACTACAGACTGTCCATACGAAGTTAGTTTTCGTTCTGATGAATCCATCACTGCCCTTCGCACTTTTGTTTTCTAGATACATATGCCATGGCTGCAATGGCCCTCCAGTGCGTGAAGAATTCCGAGAATTCTTTTTGCAGTGTAAAGAAATCCAGTTGCAATAATCGCAACGCTGCCGAGCTTGACGCGGCCCTGACCAAGATCAAGCAGACGCTCTTGACTTCTCAAAGGACTGATGGTCACATTGGCAATGAGTTCAGCACTGGCCTTGCTGTACAAGTAAGAACCATTTTTACAATGGAATGGTTAGCGTCTCAGTTCTGAGGTTTCGTGAACTTTGCAAGTTCTCCTCATGCTTGCGTGGGTTTTCTTCGCTTTCGCAGAATAGTTTAACTACATGTAATCTGTCATTGACTGATGACTATGCCAAAATATTCCCTGCCTCTCGCCATAGTAACCTAGAATAGGTGCCGTTTGATTATTCTAATGAAAGCAAGTGCTAGAGAAAATGATCCAACCTCATGGAATGGCTTGTTTTCAACCTTCGGAGTTGATGCTGTCCTCGTTTTTAAGCGTCATCCAAAGCCCCCGATAAATCATCTTGAGTGTTGCGTTCAGGCTTTACTGGCAATGGGCAGCCCGGTCTCTGAGTGTGCCTCTTCAATGGAGGCCATGAGGAAAGATGCCAGAGGCAACAAATACCACAACCCCATGGCCATATCGCAGGTCCTGCCAGCTCTGCAGCAGAAATCGTACTTGACTGTTCAAAGCAAAAGCTGCATCAACGAAGACAGTATGTGCACCTGTGGTCTGGTGATTATTTGACCATGCAGACGCCAACAAAAAATCTAAATTGTTGTCTACCTACAGACACACTGGTTCTTGAGCCCACCGACCCTGTGGTCACTTTGCCCAGTAAGACCAATGTGGCTGTGCTGGTGGAAGTGGTGACATCAAGTGGGACGTCCACTGCGTATTCACTGGATGTGCCCAAGGGAAGCTCTCTTTTGGATGCCCTGGACCTCCTCAAGGGAAAAAACGTTGGCTTCACGTGAGTCGATTTTATTCTTTGAGGTTTTACAATATGTGTTCTTTAAATATAATGTTATGTTTCAGGTTTGAGAAGGAGTCGAGCCTGTGGGGTCCATTCTTAAGTGAGGTGAATGGAGAGCGGGCCAGACAGAGTGACCGAAGATACTGGCACCTCTCTTCTGATGGCACTGCTCTCACTGAAGGTGAAAACGCACGTGCTGTGCATGGTCACGCACAATATTAGACTTACAAAATGAAGCCTTTTCTTCATGTAATGCTGCATTGGTTCTTTGTTTCAGGTATCAGCGATTTCAAATTGAAAATGGATCAAAAGATCACCCTCAAAAACACAAGCTATTGATCAGTCACGAGTGGGCCAGTGGTGATCACTTTGGAAGCAGAGCAACTTTGATTTGTTCCTGTCCAATATGTGTAACTTGGAATAAATGTTTTATTGTTTCACTGTGTTGACTTAAAAATTGTTACAGAATAGATACAGCGGTGAACAGACAAGTTGATTTTAAAATGGAGATTTATATTTTGCAAATTTATAAAAGTATTTACAACAATACACTGAACATTTTCTAAGACCTGGGAAACTAGTGTTCATTGTTTTTGGGTCTCATGCAAGGCCCTATATAAATTCAGTTGTCTAAAACTGTTGGTAGTGGCCATTAGTCCACTTTAACCTTCAAACTATTTTTAACAGTAATCTTCCCAAAGGTGGGACTTTTTGGGCAGCAGAGTTCCAAAATTCAGTTATTTACATAATCAACAGTATACTGTTTAAATTAAATGGTACATTTTTGCTCTATCTTTGGCCAACTAAAACCTGACTCGATTTAATCATACATTTTGGCTAAAGTGGATTTAATTCTAGATTAAGTGGTTGATTTTTTTTTCCCCCGTTTTTTTTTCTTTCAGAAATTTCATGTAATCTTCGTTTCTGAAATATACATTGATTTTTGTGCAGGTGGCCGATGCTGGCAAAGGAGAATTAAATTTTAAGTTTTATTCCATTTTTATTATACATTTTTAGGTCTTAAAACCTGCAACGTAGAATTTGACAAAAAACAATTTGGAAGGGTTTTAGGACCCTCCGCACAACAAGTGATAATTATTGTTAGGCTAAAAACCAAAGTAAAGAAATTATAACTGCAGTAAGTTAAAAGCAAAAAAATAACTCCGTGGACAAATGTGGCCGTGAACATATAAATATCAGAGTAAAAATCAAACTTAATCTTAACTCTTGGAACAGGCTTTTTGCGACGTGGGTATTTATGTTTTGCGACAGTAAATGGCGGACGTAATATCAAGCTCTTCCGGGTTAATCTTTATCCTTTCGCTACCTCATCCCGAAGGATGTAGTACAGTAAGTTATTGTACTACATGTCATGTGGTTATTGCCAATAACCACATGACACGCAGTGGTACTTGCAAGTGCTACTACAGTAAATATTTCGTTTGGCTGTCATAGAGTCGATGGAGATAAACGATCTTGTGTTTAGCGTGAATGCCTCAAGCCCTCGATAACAACGCAGCAATTGGCATGAGTGATCTTATTGCCTCCTAGCATCATGGTTTTCCTGCACAGGTGCATGCTCCTAAACCGGTTTTACAAATCAAAACCGCAGTCAAGTGTTTTGCAGCGCTTGAGACATTGCGAGACCCGTGACAACTGCCTCCGAGGAATTACACAACCAAAACAAAACGGAGGTACCATGGCGAAAAGAATGCGCACAACAAGTGCAGCAGCTTCGACTCAAGATGCACTGAAGAGAGTTTCTATTGAGGGAAATATCGGTAAGATGCGTTTTCCAAAAAGTGTGTGAGCGACACCAACAGTTACAAGAGTTCTTATGCCTTTTGAAATATTAGCTGTTGGAAAGTCCACTTTTGCAAGACTCTTGACAGCAGCTTGTCCAGAGTGGGAGGTGGTTGCAGAACCTGTCAGCAAATGGCAGAACATTGGTAGTGGGACCTCAAAGGTGGGTCCTTCCTTCCTTTTTGAATTTTATTGTGCATCTCATTTGTGTGATCTCTGCTGCTTCTTCTTCACAGGAGAAGACGGTGAGCAACCTGCTGGAGATGATGTACAAAGATCCTCAGCGCTGGTCCTACACCTTTCAGACGTACTCGTGCATGAGCCGCTTCAAAACACAGCTGCGGCCCACGCCTGCTCGCCCGCCCACCTCTCAGGGAACCCCAGCGCGGGTTTATGAGCGTTCCATCTACAGCGACAGGTCAGTGAGATAGATGCTTGATGGCACCAGAGGTCTTCTGGTGCTCTGTCGAATAACCGGGTTGGCGTGAGCAGATGATGGTTTCATTCATGTAATCTATTCATAATATCAAAAGGATATGAGATACTTTTCACCTGACAGGAGAGAAATTGCGAGTGTCTGGCTAAGGTCTGCCATTTGGACTATTTACTTGACTTTTAAATATTGTCTCGTGCTTTTCCCTCCCAGATACATTTTTGCCCTGAACATGTATGAGCTGGGTTCTATCAACCCGACAGAGTGGTCAGTCTACCAGGATTGGCACTCGCTGCTCGTGGAACAGTTTGGACACCAGGTGGCGCTAGAAGGCATCATCTATCTCAAAGCACCTCCTGAGGTCTGCACAAGCGCTTGCCTTTAAAGGTATCAAGTTTGTGTGGAATCCCTGACAAACGATGTATTTGTCAGAAATGTATGGAGCGCCTGCAGCGGCGAGGGAGGCCGGAGGAGACGACTGTGCAGCTGGATTATCTCCGCAAATTGCATGAGCAGCATGAGAGATGGCTTGTGGAGAAAACAACTGTGTGAGTGAACTGGGAATGACTCACTCCTGCATACTTTTCTGCATGTGTTTCCTCATTTCCATTACAGTGGCAATAGTGGTTAGACTTGTTTAATAGCGTCATCTTGTGAAGGCAGAATTTCTATATGGGACATCATCGAATGTTACTGGTTTTTTGTCCTTTTTTTCCTTTTGGGTCAAAGTGTAACATGGCTCCACTATCTTCTCTCAGGATCCATTTTGAGTGGTTGAAAAAGATCCCCGTGCTGGAGCTGGATGCCAGTGTGGAGTTTCAGAGTGACTCAACAGCACAGACGAATTTAATCACGCAGGTGAGATGACTCCAAAGGGACACTTGACTCATTGAGCCTTTTTCAACAGTAAGATGATATTTTGTCTATAATGAATGTGGTAACTTCATTATTTTTCATGAACGCTTAATACCTTTTAAAAACGAATTTTTCCACTTGCTGTCGACTGAAGATGACATCACCTGTTGACGAAACGGGTAACGGCCAATCATGGTTCAACGACCAAGCAGGGTTCATCACGTCGTCATTATTAAATTTGTTTTTAAAGCTATTAATTGTACATAAAAAAACGAAGTTATCAAATCAATTCAGGACAAAACATTAACTTTTTACTGCTGAAAATGAGTTAAGCATCCCTTTAAGATTGTTGCTGCCATGCAAATGCTCGCCACAAGAGGGCCCTCTTTCACGTTGGAATCACGATTGTGTCTTGTTTTCAGCCATGAATGATGTTTCTCATCCTTTCTCAGGTGAAGGATTTCTTCTCTGCTTTATGAGGAGAGCATGATCAGCACGTGTGCGACACGAGTCCTGGCAGAGACTCAAGTTCAATGAAGTCATTAAATAGTCGACTAGAAGCCAAGATGCACTTAGTGTTGGACCACATGGAAAGAAGCACACTGTTTTTAGGTTAATGTTTTTTTTGGGGGGGGGGGCGACATTATATTCTGTTACAGTTACACGTTAATGAACAAGATCTGATCGAAGAGCTGCATCAAAATTATGCCTTTAGATAAAATAACGCTCATATTTTAATTTGCTGTTTGAGGTATTAATTCACCCTATTTCAATACATGAGAACAAAAAAAATATGCCGACTTTTTACACCACTATAAACTGCAAATTGTGAGTATTGTTATTTTTGTAAAGGCATATTTTGGCTCACTTTTCATCTGTCTGACAATAATCATCACTTGGTTGAACTTTGTTGCATTATTTTGTGTGTGCGTTTTCAATACATTCCTGAGTGTTTGTGTCTTAATAAACTTTTCTCTATTCCACTTTGGTGGTCTTGTCTTGCGTCTAGTTCAGATTGAGGTGTGAACGGCATTGTCGGTGTGACTTGTTAACTGATTCCTGCTTGTCCAGAGGATGAAGGCTTTGGAGTGAGTACAAAAGATCAGCGCAGTGTGACAAGATAATGACCTTGGCTAAATAGTCTTTTTTTTTGGGGGGGGGGGGGGGTCTGTTTGTGGTGGTCTCTGATGTGCTCTGGTGATCAGAGGGCCCATTGGGATTCCTGGAGTGGTCAGGGGTCATCAAAGGGCAGCTGTCTGCTATAAAGGGGCCAGTCTGCAGTTGTGGCTGCACATCACTTCAACCTGAGGCCAGCTGCGGGAAGGAAGGAAGGAAGGAAGAAGACCTTAACCTCTCGCTTCTGCAAATGGCTTTCTACATGCTTCTCTTCTGCTCTTTTGGCCTGGTCTCGTCCACGCGGAGGCCCGAGGACCACGCAGGCCGGGAGAGCGGCGTCGCCCCGAGGAACGTTTCCCCGCACCCTCGCGGCAGCTTCCCTCCATACATGATGCAGCTGTATCGCCACTTCAGGGCGGCGGGCGATACTGGCGACGGTCGGCCCGCTCGAGAGTCGGACTCCGTTGTCAGTCTCATGGCAAACGGTGAGTCAACGGAATGCTTTTCTGTTTGCTCCTCGTTTCTCCAGCGGATCTCCCGCCGCGGTTATCTATCATCTGACCCTCCCCTTTTTACAGCCCAGCAAGTGTCAAAATGCTGATTCCACTTGAAAGGCCTTGTCCGTTTTACGTGCGAGGGACGGTGTGTATATTAGCCCTCAGACGGCCTTGCACGGGGGTCAATACACATCCTGTCCTGTTCAGCCTCCCACCTCCGTGTTTTGACATTTGTCCAAGGGTCTGCTTTGTGCAGTCACCATCATAACCAGCTGAAGGTCCACGTACTGTACTAGTACGCGCTTTGTCTTCACTCGTAAGTCAATTCAGCCACTACATGGTACCATTGAGGAAAAACTGTACACTAGTTTACATCTGCATGCTACCTAGCAGTACTAATAAGCAGGGTTGTAATAGTTTTGGTTAGTGTTTTATTCAGTTAGTTTTGAATTGTTTTTAGAGCAGGTTTGTTAGTTTTGATCAGTTTTGACTTTTGAAAATGATTTGTTCTAGTTTTGTTTTATTATTTTTAGTGTTAGGTTTTGTTTTTCTTTTTTAATATATGGAGTATTTGTCAAGTACAAATAAAAGAAAAGAAAGAGAAAAACGTTTTTCTTTACACACACGCACACACATTAAAAATTACCTTCAAAAGCGTAATGTAAATGTGGTCAACAGCATGCTTGAAATGCTTTCTTCGAAAGAAATGTTCTCAACTTAGTTGGGTTGAAAAAGATGGTCTTCAATTCAAAGTTGGACTTGTTTGCAGTGAAATTAATATTCAAAGACTGAGAGCGAGATGCTGTCGCTGGACGGCTCAGCGTGTAGCGCCGCTGATTTAGGATAAACGGTACAGCGGATCCGGTCGGGGTAAACGTTTATTGAGTTACACTGACTGAGAGACAAAACAGACGTGTATGAGAAGAGTTACTTGTCTACTCCTATAGTGTGGATTTAACTCTGCTTAGTGAGTTAAAAATGTACTCTCTAAATAAACTCTGAAAAAGTGTTCAAATCAACTCTGTAGGAGTCAATTCAGCATTGGACATTGACATTAAGATCATGGAAATATATCAAGGATATCAAATAAATGCTCAAAATCATTCAGTTTGAGCATTTATTCACAGTGCTCTAGTTTTTTTTCATAATTCAGAGCACGAGCAGGATATCAAGCAAATATTCCATTCACATCTTGACTTCTTTTTTTCCCAGGTTGCCATCAGGCGGGCGACAGATGGGCCGTGACTTTTGACATGTCGTCCATTTCGACCAGCGACAAAGTCCACTTAGCAGAGCTCCGCATCCGACTGCCGGGCCGATCGGCACACAAGCGAACCGTCGTGGATTTGTATCACTCCCGAAACTGTGAGCATGATGAGGGTTCGCCGTGTCAGGATGAGCGCCTCCTCCTGGGCAGCGTCAGCGCGCCCGCCAGCAAGTCTTCATGGAAGGTTTTTAACGTCAGCGCTCTTTTGAGGTACTGGCTCTACCAATCGGACAGATTGTCGAGCCAGGAGGGCTCGGCAGAACCCGAACCCGACCTTGGGAGCGGTTCTGGGGATTTTGGGGAGATACCAATCAAGGCTCTCATCAAGAATCCAGGAAGGCAAAGTCGTCCGATCACTGCTCGGGCAATGATGGTGATCTTCTTGAAACATGACCTCCCTCAGGAGGGTCACTCGGCCTACAGCCTCATACACACTGTGGAGAACTCCAAGTACGTCACCATGGAGCGAGGCAGCGGCGAAAGTCAAAGCCGGCGCCGCAAACGGAACAGGATGGAGAGGGTGATGGCGGCGGCCGGGCCTGGGCTCGGGCCCACCGCGGCGCCCGACGGCGCGCAGCGGCCACTTTGTCGCAAAGTGGACATGTGGGTGGACTTCGACCACATCGGCTGGGACGAGTGGATCGTGCACCCCAAACGCTTCAACGCTTATCGCTGCGAGGGCGAGTGTCCCACGCCGCTGGACGAATCCTTCAAGCCCACCAACCATGCGTACATGCAAGTAAGAAGATTGAACTGCGTGCAGGTTCAACATCGCCAAGCAGGAGTGCCGACTCATGTTTGGTCTCATTTTGTTGTTGTTACAGAGTCTTTTGAAGTACCACCACCCCGAGAGGGTGAGCTGCCCGTCCTGTGTACCGACGCGCCTCGGACCCTTGTCCATGTTGTACTATGAGAACGACGACCTGACCCTGCGCCATCACGAGGACATGATCGTCGAAGAGTGCGGCTGTCACTGAGTGCTCAACCAACGTCGTCCCTGGCAACGAGGGATGGGAAAAACATCATCGTTCATACAATACTTGATTATGACTTTAATATGTGAACGTTTATCTATTTATGCTCTATATTGTATATTCTGTACAGAAAATATCCCAAATATATTAAAACTTTATTTTTTACATCAGTGTTGTGCTTGATATTTTTTGAAACAATTGAGCAATGGCATGATGATACTTTACGGTGGCTATGTCAATATTTTTTCAACAACATACAAAATGATTAACAATTCGAACAACTGTCATCAGGAATGCTGATTATTAAATGTATTTATGTGTGCAGATCACTACAAATGGGTTGTGGCCTGTGAGATGAATTTGAAATAGGATTGGATAAAGAAACATTAATAAAGTTTAAATTACAGCAGCAGTTGTAATGTGAAAGCAGATTAGATTGACATGGCAACACAAAGCTGAAATCTGATTGGATAATCAATTCAACAACCACATTAATAACAGGAAGCAGAGCAGCCAAGAGAAATACTACAAAATGAACAAAAGAGAATAAATTAATACAATTCCATGCATGGTACAAGTTCAGGTAGAATCAAGACATATCAGGAAATATATATCTATATATATATAGAGAGAGAAATAGAAAATAGGAAATATCTGATATTAAAGTTAAAGTACCATTAAGAGCCTTAATGGGTCACCACTGAAATCTAATATGAACAGGATAAATACCGTAAATGGATAGGCTATATTAGATGACCAGCAATGTATAAATTAATCATACAATGCATTTGAGACCAAGGAGTAGTCTACTAGACAAAAAAAAAAATGTCATTACACATATTTCATCAATATCATTATTTGTTTTAGCTATATGACTGGGGAAAAAATTCTATCTTCTTCCAAGACAATATATCTAAATAAACTTGGGATGGGCGAGTACTGATACCAGGTATTGTTGTCAGGCTGATAATGGCCTTAATTCAGGGTATTGAGTACTTGCGATACCGGCCGATACCAGTATCAGTAAGTAGTTGCTTAACCACATATTTTAAATGGGACACTGGATTATTAATTTCATTTTATTTATTTAGTTATCAATTTCATGCAATTTTAATGAGAAAAGCTATATGGATGGTATATATAGTACCTGTCATTGGCATAATAGAAATGTAATGTACTAGTTGTAGGCTATCATTAGTACTTGGTATCGGTGACTACTCAAGAATTGAGCACTCATCCTGGTATCATTCTGAAAAGAAAAAAAAGGTATCGAACATTACTAAAATTAACATATACAGTAGTTATACCTAACATAAAAGGATAATTAGTTGTAGAGCTGGGCTCCAGACATTTTTTTTTTTTTAAAGGAGCATAGGTTCACCTAACCGGGAATTTTAGGGGCATACATTTAAGGGCACACGCTATATATACCGGTAGACTTGCAAAGTAAATATTCATCATACTCATTTTCACTATATTACTGATAAATGAGCTGAAGTGTGGAGTAGGCCTCGAGATTTGACAGCAATGACAAATATTTAACAACAGTAATGACAAAAAAACCTTTTTTTTTAATCTGCTAATTTAGTGGTTGAACTGGCGTGAGTGGATCATTTTTGTTGTTGTTGTTGCACTGTCTCAAATTTTAGGGTCAAAATGTCACCAATTGGGAGCTCTTCTGGAGATTGATTTTTTTTTTTTACAGCGCTACCAGACAGTCTTGGTTTTGTCAACGTGGTTTGTGGTAAATGAAATACAGTATCTATTATTACACAGAAATCTTAAATATTTGCTCTTCAGCTATCACACCACACCACAGCGGATGAACTTTTCGGTGTGACTTGATAACCCGTGTTCAGAGTTTTTGATATCTTGACCCTCCCTGTGTATTGTATGCGGCGGTCACATGATCAATCATTAGCGGGCATCTCCGGCCTCTTTTGTGGATTGTGATCACTCGTGCTGCCTGCGATGGATCAGTGTGGGGAAGAAGAAAAAAGAAAAAGAAGAAAAGCAGTAGCACTTGTTTGTTGACATGAGGGGTGTCAGGAAGCAGAGGTGACAAGGAGAGAGTTGAGGCCAAATAAACAGACCAGCGCGGGGGCGGCGGGGCAGGCGCAAAAGCGTCTGGATGCGGAGGCTACTGTGAAGAAGGACAGGATGGACTGGAAGTGATCACATGAAAGTGTCCAATCCACACCTTGCGTCCAGCAAGGCAAGCAGACAGATGTCTTCTTGCTCGGCGAGTCAGCAAGTCATCGCCACGCGTCCATTATTTTGTCGGTCACATAAGGTACACTATAGGCACAAAAGTATTGGGACATGTGGTTATCACATCTCCCAGAAAGTGAGAAAACGTGTCATACTAAATGATGGCATTCATTTGTTTGAATAAAAAGTATGTTTTAGGCTTTATTAGACACGACAGTTCCAAACATTCTAAATGAGTGAGCTCGTTTTGTTTAGCTGATACGCCGGGTTGCCCTGCAAGTGTATATTGACCTTTCTTTTCGGCGCAGGCTGCTGACTGAGCTTATCAGCGGGTTTGGTGGTGAGCACTTGGGAGGAATTCTGCTGATATGACGTCTTGAGTTAAAACAGGTTTTCATACAGTGACAAAATAACAAAAACGCACTCAAGTTCAAATCGAGGTAGTCTTTACTCGTTACTTATGATTGCCATTTAAGCAAGCAAATGTTGAATGAGTGGAGGCAAAAGCAGATTACAAACGCACAAAAATATACAATATGCACAAGAATGAAGTATTGCATTTTCTTTAATGTGACTCACAAAGTGACAGATTAGATTTCAAATGGCACCTTTTTTTTTTTTAACAGAAATGAGCCTGTTTTTAAGTCCTACATCAAATGACATATCTTGGACATTTCAAGGCAGAATCAGTAAGCGTGTGTGGAAATAATTGCATATTGTGGTACAAATTATTGAGGATTGGTCCCTTTCATTCTGATTTTTTACAGTATGCTAACATACTTGTTGGTAAGGGAAACTTTTCAACTTGGAGTAAGGCACACTTGTTTGGAGCCTTAAGGCAGATATGGGGAATAATAATAATAATAATAAATGTGACTCCATTTTGAGGAAATCGCCTTTCGGACAAGATGGCAGCACCCCGAAATTCTTTTCACAGCATCTTGTTGGTCCTTTTCACACGACTCTTTGACCACTCAGATGTCCATTTCAAATTGTGCATCATCACCTTAAAAACACCCAAACACACACACAGTTTGTATTTCTGCATGCCCAGGAAAGCATGCAAATAAATACACAAATTACACTGAAAAGAAATATATATGAAATATTCATACATTTTTTATTAAACTGGAAATGTTTTTTTGAAAAATGAATCTCATAGTTTGTTACTAACAATCAAATAAATCATATGGAGTAGTCTTGTCATTACATGTGCACTTCATAAAGATCGTTCTTGCTTCATCTCACCTCATTATGGTTTGCATTCACTCAACTAAGGTAGCTTTTAATGTTTGCATGCATGAAGATGTTGTCAAATTGAAGAAAACAGAGGTGCTCTGTTGAACATACCGTTAGTGTTGCTAGCAGTTGCCCCGCTGTTATTTAGTAGCTCTCCATCGCTGGCCTTCTTCTCATTGGTTCCTGCCGTGGGAGGACTCGTCACACCGGGGATGTCTGGAAGAGCTCGCGGGGGGGTTTTGGCCAGAGGGGAGCTGCGACACCCCAGCAGGAACTTTCGGTCGTAGATAATCCTTGTACCTTTAGTGTGAAAACACAAACAAAAACAAAAAAACACACAAAAAAATTATATATTTATTTTTAAAGTAAAATATATACTATAAAAAGATTAATTTAGATAGATAGATAGTAAAAAAATCAGCAATGCGGACGGTTGGTTAGCGCCCTATATTTTTGCAATTCAGGGTTGGAATATCTGCTGCAACATTCCTGTGTGGAGTTTGCATGTTCTCCCGGTGCTTGCGTAAGCTTCCTTCAGATACTTTCGCTTTCTCCTTCATTCCAAAAACATGTTTGGTAGGTCAATTACAAATAAATAGTCACAGTCATGTCTTTGTCTACAGCACAAAACCTAAAGCCTGTGGCCCAGATTTGGGCCGCCACATTTTATTACAAAATGATGTGCATCAACTTTATGTTCCTTGCTAAAATATAAAAATGGCAAATTGTCTTCACTTTTTAAAACAGTGATATTGCAAGCATTTTTTTTGCTACCAATCTCTTTTTTTCCTTTTCTTTTTTTTAAATAAATGTAATATTTGAACAAACAGTTTTTACTGGCCTCTGATTTCAAAACTAGTTACTCAATTTGGTGTGTTTATGTAATATGAGGCGATCATACAGTACATTTGTTTGGGTTTGAAGTCATAACAGCTCTCTGAAAAAAAACATAACTACATTGTGGCTCGTGAAAAATATCAGTTTGACACATCTGGCCTACAGTATATGTGCCTTGTAACTGTCTGCTGACCAGTCCACGGTGTATCTGCCTCTTGCCAAAAGTCAGCTGAGTTGGATGGATCACTAACTTACCAAACGGTAAGTAGTATAGAAAGTTGATGGATGGAATAAACAGACTGATTAAGAACTCACTAACTACATTTAAAACGATATTTAAGGCTCAGGATTTAAAGTTTTTGAAGTGAGTAAAATACAACCAAGAAATGGGGAAATGTACATTTAGAAACAGGTATTTGTTTGATCAAAGCATTTACCAAATAAAATAAGCAAAAACAGTATTACATTTTAATTGTATGTATGTACAGAGAGTGGTTGAATGTAATTTTCGTCTCTACATACTAACACTTGACAAGATTCCTCCAGGTAATAGTCGGAAGTGACGTCACATCTCCGTCAGACAATCGATACAGACCATAAATCCAAGGTTACTCATTCACTACATCATTTTCACATTACTTGAAGTTGCAGAGAAAATACTAAAAGTGTTTGATTTTCTTTTTTTTTTTACTACTCACGTTTTCTTTTGTTCTTTTACGGCTGCTCTTCGACTCACTTGCAGAGTGTACAAAAATAACTTTGACTTTTGTGATACCGCGTAAAAAAAGAAAGAAAAGAAAAAACAACTGTAAAAGCCATTAAAAGTTTGCTGCTCGGCTTGAACCATTTCGTGACGGTCATAAAACAACGCTCTAACCATGAACCATAGCAGATAGCATTAGCATAACTCGTAACAGGATGCACTTTCGCCAATCTCATAATGTGCAACATCCATCCACGTTTAT
Source organism: Leptonotus elevatus (assembly GCF_054856555.1). Taxonomy (NCBI): domain Eukaryota; kingdom Metazoa; phylum Chordata; class Actinopteri; order Syngnathiformes; family Syngnathidae; genus Leptonotus; species Leptonotus elevatus. Next base: position 17,012,406 of record NC_141243.1, on the reverse strand, counting down.
AGGGCACACAAATGACCAAGGTGAAGGTGATGACGAATCGTACGTACGTACCACCAGGAGTGGTGCTGAAAGCGGTGCCACCGGGAGTAATGGAGTAATCTTGCGGCATGTGCTCGGCATCGTGGATGGCCACCCTCCTGCTCGACGGGATGGCCGTAGCATTGCTCGTCTGGCAGTCGGTAGACATGTTCTCCAAACAATAACACGTTTGAAACTAAAGTGGGATTGATCTAACGAAAAAAATCTAGTTCAACTCAAGTACACCAGCACAGTTGATCTTCCACCACCACGCCGTGCCTCGCATACGAGTATTCTCGCATAAACACAAATAAATACCTGATATCCTTAAGTGCAAATAATTGGAATGCGTATAAAAAAAAAACACATTTCAGCAGGCACACACACGCTCGCTCGCTCGCTCGCACACACGGGTAGTTCAGGTTCTTTGTTATAAGGACCTGAACACGTCCCCTCACTTGCACACACACGAAACCAAATCACCAGACAAACGGGCTAAGTAACGTTGGAAACTGGAAACGGTGAGCATGCATTGCCCTCAAGTGGCCAATAACTGTTACTGCACCTTGTTTGGCCTTAACTGGTTTGTGAACGTCAAGGACAAAATTTAGGACCTCATCTAGTTAGTTTTGTTAGTTGTTTGATGATTATTATTATTATTATATACATATAAAATAAAAATAGAAATATAAAACATAAAATTATAAATATAAAAAAATATTTTAACCGCCACCTACCCGACTGGAGTTTGGAACAGGAGTAAATCAGCAAATATAAATACATTAATAATATTATTATTATTAATCAATATTTTTTTGCAGATTTTTGCTTACAGTAGTAAATCAGCAAAAATAAAGAATATTATTAATAATAAATTTTTGGTGATTTACTACTGTCAGGTAGGTGGCGGTTAAAATATTTTTTTATATTTATAATTTTATGTTTTATATTTCGTTTCTAATTTATGTAGATGATGTGTTAGCTTCATCAAGCGCGCGTCTAACTTAACTTTTTTTTTTATGGGTGTAGATTTTACAGTACTGCATCATTATTCACGGTGCTTAATATTTAGTTTTTCATCAGTATCTAGTGTGTAGTGAAAAATCAAGGTGCATGATGTGTCTCATCAGAAAGAAAACATACACAAACACATTGCATTTCTTTATTAATTCTGTAAATGTTGAGCTGGTGTACAGAGTAGGTTGTCAACAGATGTTCTCGGATTTGATTGGATTGAAAGATGTTTTTTTTTTTTTACATGTCGACTTAAAATTCATGTTGGGTTCCCCATAACAATAATAAAAAATGCAAAGAAAACAAGTTCAAATACCCGCGAGACCCTTTTTCATCCTCAGGTGCAGGCATTACCCAGAAGTCAACAGTCTCTTTGTAGCTACATCTGAAGGTTTGATGCTAAAAGTACATCCATAACATAACTAGAATCCCAGTTGACACGTAAGGGTGCATAGCATTCTAAGTAAATATATATATATATATATTCTTATATATATTCATATTTATATATAGCCTTTTTATGTTAAAAACATTTTCTGTGCATGTGTGCATTTGCATTCCTTAGTATTGAGTAATATGCTATTGCGTTAATATCCATCCATTCTAAAAGGAATATACAGTACATCTTCCCTAATTTTTGCAATGGAAATATTTTTTGCATGAATTGGTGCATGGCGTCTCTTCATCAGTAATAAAGTGTCCCTCTGCGTGCAACATAGCAAGACTCCTCCACATTCAACATGTCACCCACCATGTGGAAGTCTTTGAAAGAATATACTATACAGTATAGGGTAAGGCGTGGGGGAGCGGATTGGGGGTGGGCGAGTTTGAGGGAAAATACTTGTCATCATAGAACCGTTGGAGCCAGCGAGATTTTCTGTTACACCATCTATTGGCTTTTGAGCAGATCCCCAACCCCAACCCAACCCTGACATCAGTTAGCAGCCCCTGCTTCAAAAACAAAGCCCTTATGAGCAAAACATAAGGGGGAGTACAGCATGACACTCGTTCTCTTGAACTCCTTGGTGTATTGAAATGCATCACCAAAAAAACGTTTGTGGCTTCATTCAAATGAGTGGAACATGTTTGCAGTGATGGTGATGAACAACAGCAAATACAGAGTGTACAGTATACTTTTCATCTACTATAACATAGTCAATACATGAACACATAACCATTACAGTAATACCAAGACTTTACATTCATCTGTGGCTGCTAAAAAACAAACACATAATAGATCCATGTTTATTGCAACTCTTTGTGAGACTAATAACTGGTAGTCAACACAACCGATAAAGAAAAGGCTTGCAGGTAGTCAAATGATATGAAATGGCACATTTACCAAAGTGAATCAATCTTTCAACTTGGGAATTATCTTTTACGGTGACAAACGAAACAAACACCGACGAATGATCAGCATGAGGACATTTCCCCCTAATAGCAAATAAACGACCTTCAAATATAGTTTTCAAAGAGGCAAAGTGATGAAATGTGCAATTCTAATGTACTGACATCATTTGTGAATGGAGTAAAGCTGCGACTGACAGACTAAAAGCCCGACTGCGACCCTCGGAATCTTTCCTCTCTCCATGTCCTTTTATGAGCGCACTTATTGCTTCGTCAGCGCGACGAGACACGACGACAACTAAAGACGCTTGAGCGAGGGCGGGCTCACAGTTGCGGCTCAGTCTTTCTTCACAGTGATTGCTGGCCGGGCTCTGCTACACGTCCACAAACACGAGAGTCAACACATCGACCACCCTCACCAAAATAGGGGACATCCTTTTTGCCTCGTGGATATAGGGGTGACTTCCTGGATGTGGGCGGAACTGCTACATTGTTTAGGGTCAAAAACGGGACGTTGCATTTTGGCTCATAATGATGACGAAAAACTCACGAGCATAAGGACATTGTGACATAACTTCTTCAGATTATCTATCACTTCTTATTGCGGGAAGGTCGTATAGGGCCTCCTTCAAAATGACTGACATATCGAACCCTTTCAGAGGGGGGGAAAAAAGCACATGGAGAGCATGAGAAAAGTCATATTTGTATGTTTCTGTCCACATAACGATATATATATAATCGAATAATAGAGTATTGGTTCAGATTGGGTGGGAGAAGAAGAGGGACGAATATCATAGCAGCATCTGTGGGATGTTATGCAACAATACAGTTTACTGTAGTGCATCACCATAGTATGTACAAGACACATCCTTAAGTGATGGTTGTAGCACTGTTAGCTTCCAATTTGTAGTGTTGCTTTTTTGCTGTAAAAAAGGTTAGAGGTCACCTCTACACTCTCTCAACTCTACTGTTGCTGTTTTTGCTCCCATTTTTTTTGTAGTTTCCCAAATGGATCACACGCGTAACGCACATTGACTGTATCCACTCAGCCGAAATCGCCCCAGAAGCCCCCCGTGCCCCTCCCCGCCGCCCTCCCCCCTCCCTTTGGTATTTGTAGGTAAAGACAGGCCATGCAGCGACAGTCGCTCATGCTGACATAGACAACAGAAAGCATGTTTTGGGTGCTACTTCTTTGTTTTATAGGAAATCATGCTTCTAGTTTAGTAATTTGTCCTCGTTTTTTTGTTTATTTTTATTATTTTTTTTTAAATAAAAAAAGAAGATTGATTAAAAACTACAATTATCTTTCCAGTATGTGCGACAGCAGTGATTTGGTGCCATTCATTTCCTTTGTCTGCCTTTTTTGTTTGTTTGTGAGTGTTCTTCATTTTGTGTCAGCTGCTGCTGGTCATGTGTCCATGTAGGAGGTTTTGGGGGACAGACTCGACTCCTGCAGAGAACTCTGAGGACAGAGGAACACATGCTCATTTAGGACAATCACCATTTTCCCCACACCACATTCTTAAATGATAACAAAGGCTAGTTGGCATGCAAGCTATGTTGGCTGAGCTTTTAGGGTCACCAACATGTACAGTGAACCACTACAGCCCTGCCGTAATTAGGGATATTATTTGAGATATGTCCTTGTTGGTCATGACCTGAGCCCTGAGCAACTGTGATGTCATTTTTGGTCGACAGCAAGTGGCAAAATGGCCGCCCCGTGAGATGCATAAAAACGGGTGGATTTTGCTGCTTAATTCAAATTCCACAAACTCAATATTAATCAGAAGCAGACTAGTGGTGGTGCAAAAAGAAAAAAAGTTTGACTTTAAACAGTTTGTACATCACTGTGGGTCCTTCTGTTGTGTGCGACCTGGCCACAGGGGGCAGTATAATAAAGTCATGCAAACACAAAGAAGAGTACTGTAAGTGTAAGTGACTTAGTAAATTGCAGTAATTTTAGCACGGGTTAAAGAACAGAGGCCTGTGAGTGTTATACTGTTAGTGTACAAGCACAATATACCACCAGATGGCGCCAAAGCAATCAGCACCCAAAAACAAAAATACAAAAAAAACCAGAATGTGTGAGTTTTGCAGCAACTATTGTAGGTAAAAATCTGTGACAAGGCATGGGTTCACTATACAAGTTGTTTTATGATATAAATATGTTTCCATATGACATTTAACTATCCTCCACCATTGGATATACTGTTAACAACATGTAGCAAGCATAAAGTGGCTGCTAGAGCTTGTTTAACATCCAGCTGTCATTTACGCACTTGAAATACCAACAATCTAAGGAATGTAATGGCCCCACTGTTGGAAAGGGCAAGTACCACACGCTCACATGTGCGCACATAGGAACACACTACGGGCGCTTTGACCTTGACAGAAACCTTATTTCTTTTTCTCAGCACGTCACAACAAACTCGAAAAAACAAAAAATTTGTCTTGTAACTGCATGGTACATATATATTTATATAAAGTGTCGTGCTAAAACATGAGCCTAGCACTAGATTTTCTGTTCATAGCAGTCATTTTGACGTTATAAAAGAAGAAAATACCAGGTCAGATCGAAGTATTGCCAATATTATTACCATAGGGTTCAATTGTATTTAGTAAGAGTAACATTACATCCACTACATTGATGTATCGATTTATATATCTACAATCCATCTACATCGATCTGCGCTCGACAAGTTAGACTGACAAACGAAAAATGTTGATTTACATGGTTTTAAACGGGAATCAATCAATAATGTCGATGCTCGGAAATAACAAATTGGATTTGACTTGATATGGATGCTGAAATGGATTGATATGTGTGAGTGGCCCCGGTGCCCGTTGAAGCCTTTCAAGTGCGCGTAGCTTAGCTTGCTAGTTGCTAACATAAAAATGTAAAGTAGAACTGAAGAAAAAAAAGTATTTGTAGCTTTTGGAAGAACAACATAGTTGAATTCCAATTAATAGATTGAGCCATAATTATTTGGCAATAATTGCCTTGGTAAAATAAACAAGTAAATACATATGTTGCTTTGGTAAAACTAAATAAATAAATACAAATTTAACAGTGTCAGGCAACCTTTAACCTTTTCAGAACTCATTTAGTAGTTTTTAAATGTCAAGAGAGATTTAATAAACAAAAACAAGCAACAAACATTTTCCCCACCCACCATGAACATTAGACAAACATATATATTTTTTCTTTTACACATCTTCATATTAGTTTCTCTCAATTCAAGAGTAAACCCCCCCCCCCCATCTCCATTCACAGGACACTCCATTAAAGTGGAAGTCAACCCCAAACATTTCTTTGCAACCAATCACAGCTCAGCTTCAGAAAACAAGTGAGCCATGATTGGCCCCTACTTAAGCAACTGTGATGTCATTTTCAGTTGACAGCAATTGGCAAAATGGCCGCCTCCTGAGATGGAGAAAGACGGGCGGATTTTGCTGCTTAAGTCATATTCCACAAACGCAATATTGATCGTATTAATCATACAGCATATTATTGTAAAGACAATTTTTGGGTTGACTTCCCCTTTAAGTACACTTGCACAATAACCCAATCCAGCATCATATAAATGCTTCTTATAAACGCAATAATTGCGATATTGATAATTGATTTAAATGTTTATTATTGCAATTGTTGCTGCTGTAGCGTAGTAATGCACAATACTGAGACCTGCGTTATGGTAGATTAGAACCACAATCATTTTTTTCTTCTTCAATCAAACCCTCTATGGCTGGAACATGAACAATGTTGGATATACTACTCATATTGGATTTCATTAACTTGTGCAGGTGTACCTAATAAAATGTCCTTTATCAAAAAATAATATTTGAGATTAAGCTATTCATCCTTCATCCTTCCTCACATTGCATTAGCATTAGTGGTGAAGTTAAAGGTACATTCAGTGGCATTTAATCCACAGAGGTGAGTGGATTAAATGGTCTCGCCCAGCACACGTCATAACGAGGCGCACTGTGGGTGAGTCCCGTACCTGCGGGAAAGCAGCGCTCAGCCTGCCTCACTGCTTAACTCTCCGCAGGCTGGCACATTTCACTATCTGAGCACCTTTCTTCACAGTATCCACAGTATCGGGCTACAGTCGGAGGAAGAGATGGGATGACAGGGGCGGAACGAAAAGTGGGAGGGAATATTAGTGAGGCCAAAAGTTGAGGGAAATCGGGGAGGCAAAAAGAAGAAGAAGAAGAGGATGGACAGAATAAGAAACAGTCAGAGGTGAAGAAAGGAAGGGGACAAAGAAATGATATACATAGATATAAATATGTAAACAGGCAAGCAAGGACCGAAGTGATGGCTGGCAGCTGGAGATAAGAACCATTTACGCCATGTGGACTGGAGAGATGAAGGGTGCGCACAGTCTCAGTTGGAATAGCGCAGACTTTAACAATGTCACATTTGCCAACGTACGGGACAAACATGTGAGCTAGGTGCAGTTTGGTGATTGTTACAATAGCTGGAAACTTGAACAGGGTGACTTGTGAGCATTGAAGCTGGAGGAATGACAGCAGCTGAGCATTTTTGTTTCACTTGCATGCAGAGATCACAGCGGAACCTCCGAAGGTGAACGCTACGGCGTTGGAGCAAAATGTTCCGGAAAAAAAAACACGCTTCAGATGTCGGACGAAACTTCTTCAACTGTCGAATGTCAACAGGCGTGGCGAGAGGATGAATTTAACATTAGATTTTCGGATTTAAAAACTAGAAGCACGAGTGGTGGGAAGCAACCAATGACGACTCAGGTTCAGAAAACAAGTGAGCCGTGATTGGTCGTTACCTGAACAACTGACACCATTTTCAGTTAACAGCAAGTGGCAAAATGGCCGCCCCCTGAGATGGATAAAAACGGGTGGATTTTGCTGCTTAAAGTGGAAGTCAACCTTCAACATTTCTTGACAAAAATATGTTATATGAGACCTCACTAATCTAAACATGACATTCTGATTAATATTACATTTGTGGAGTATGAGTTATGCAGCAAAATCTACCCGTTTTTATCCATTTCAGGGGGCGGCCATTTTGCCACTTGCTGTCGACTGAAGATGACATCAATGTTGCTCAGGCAACAACCAAGCACAGCTCACCTGTTTTACGAAGCTGAGCTGTGATTGGTTGTTACCTGAGACCTGAGCAACTGCGATGTCATTTTCACTCAACAGCAAGTGGCAAAATGGCCGCCTTCTGATATTGATAATAACTGTTTAACTCATATTCCACTAATGCAATAGTAACCAGAAAACCATATTTAGATTAGTGGGGCTGCATAGAACATAATGTCAAGATTTTTTTTTTTGGGGGGGTTGACTTTCCCTTGAACTCATATTCCTCAAACGCAATATTAATCAGAATATTGTAAAGACGATTTTTGGGGTTTGTCTTCTTGTTTAATGGTCGTTTGTCTATAAGCGCCCTGTAATTGCTGGCAACCAGTCCAGTGTGTACCCTGCCTCTTGCCAAAAGTCAGCATAGGATACACCTGAGGGCAAGCGCTCTACAAAATGGATGACCGGATGATTGGGGGGGGGGGAATCAACATGGAATTCAACCAGCATCACAGAATGGATTGAGTTCAACTTTGGAGGTTCCACACTTGTCCATGAGACGCTTCTTCCCTACTGCTTTTACAATCATCACCATCCTAGTGAAGCTCATGCATGTTAAGCTTTTTGCTGATCTTGATAAGACCTGATTCCGGAACCCACTCAAGCCTCACCAAGATACATGACGTCATTCAAAGCGCCACATCAGATGACTGCATCATCTGATTTGATTCAGTCCATCTGTGCTAAAGGGAGGGGAGGAGGGTGGAGGAGGGGGTGGTGACACAAGTAGGCTGCAGATCAGAAGCCCACCTTGCTGCTTTCCCGGCCCAGGATGGCGTAGCTCATGAACTGCTCGGCGTCCACCTCCAGCTCGTTGGCGTCCTGCAGTGAGCCGTCCACGCTCACGTCCTGAACGCCGTCCTCGCCCTTTCCCCGGCGCACAACCTTTCGCACAATCTGACATACGCAGGGGTGGAGTTGAACACATTTGGAAAATTTCATATTCATAATAGGAAATATGCCACATTTTGGGATCATCAAAATACTACAAACCATGGTAATAATAATAAAAAAAATATTTTGTTAGTTTTTATTCTGACTGGCATGGAGAAATCACAGTGCTGTACTGCTTTGTATACATTTTTTTTAAATTAATTTTGAAGCTACCAACTACTGTACTGTTGGTGCCCAATAAAATGCTTCGACACAATAAGTGAACAACGGCACGTGTCTGACCTTTTTAGTGATGATGTTGCCATGCTCGTCCATAAACTGCTCCTCGCTGACCTGTTCTCCGGGAAGATCTTCAGCCTCATCCCCCTGTGATCAATTTGATAGAGGGGAAAACACTCAGGAAAATTGGCTGCACTGGGAAAAGGGATGGGTGGGAACACGTTTGACCTTAAAGTAACTGCTTTAGAATACTTACAATGCCATGCTTGTCGCTTGCGAAAAAAGCAACTACGCCATTATAATGGCTACCCATAATCACTTACTTTATAGATACTTAACCAAAATTCACAATGATCTATGTTCAGAGTTGCATGCAAACTGGGAGCCAGAAAGTTTTCAGTGGGTTACAATTACAACCTCCTCCGTAACCAAGAAGTCATTATTTCTCATAACATCCACTGTCACGGTTTCAGGAAATAAAAGGCAGGAACAAGTCTAAATGAAAATGGCAAGGCTTGAGTTTAAATTAGTAATGCCATTGCTTTGCTTTTGTTTACTACGATACTATGCTATATTACAATGATAAACAGCGATATCTCAGCCATCTTGTCTGCTTGCAATGCTATGAACATAATTTTAATTGACTGTCTTTACTAAAAAGAAAGTATCAAGGGATCTAAAAATACTGCATCCATGCGAAAATGGCTGAAAAGTCACAGCTATCAAAATCTTTCCTTACATGTGGGGGTGGCCAGGGGTGGGCAGAGAGATTATCGGTGCAGATATTCGGAATTTCGACCACTATCGGTATGGACCCTTTTAATAAACTTGACGGCTGATAAAAGATTCATTTAAAACTGTGTTATCTTTAGGGAGCTAAACATTTTTTTTTATTAAGAGATGCTGCTGACCTTGGGAACGCTCTGTACCTTTGAAGTTATAACAGAGGTAAGTGAAAAATTAAACGTTTCAGATATTTTGAAATTTTGGAACAAATTTTGTACATACATAGCTATTTACTTTTTATTTACGTTTTTAGAGATGCGCTGATGGCCCTGGAAACGCTCTAAACCTTTTGCCCGAATTTAAAAACAAATATAACTATTGTCTAATAAATAAAAAAAACGTAAACATTTTGCAAATGTGAAAAGTTGTTCAATAAGTTTGAGTTAAGAACTGAAATTTGCTCGTTTTAAATTTAGTATTTTTTTTTTTTAAATTTCACACCAATATTTGTTTCCCTTTTACTGAAAATGAAAATCAGCTCTAAATATCAGTTATCGGCCTCCTTCGCTACTAATAATCGGTATCGGCCTTGAAAAAAATCTATTTCTACCTTGTATGCAAACACTTCCTGCCTTTTCATTAAAAACGCACAAAACAAAGTAAGCGCAGATAATCACTCCACAAGCATTTTTTTTCACCATCACTTCAAAGTTTTCAAATTTCCATCAAAATATGTCAATTTGCTACTAATTACAGAGCATTATTTTTAGTGGAATTTATGATTGTTACGAGTTATCAGTCAAGCGATCACATTATGTCCAATCGGACGTAACAGTAGTGCTATAAAACGATCTGGTTAAAGTACTGTACGGTGAGCTCCAATGAAACCATTAATTGTCTTTCCGTTGACACGCCACCTTAATAATAAAAATTCCACAGCTTCATCAAAAATGAAGGAAAAACATTCTGGGGACCAAAACATTATCTTAAAATGACTTTGAACTTAATCTCTTTTTACAACAACATCAAACATGCAACCAATGTTCCCCAAGTACCTTGAGGATGACCCTCCTACGGACCACCCTGGTGGTGACATTCTCCTCTTCGTCAGCCACGCCCTCCACCTCTCCGAGCTCGCGGTCGAGCTGAACGTGGATGCAGGTGAGCAGCGAGCGCACAGAGCCGCTGGCTATGTGCAGCACGTTCTGACAGCTGATGACCAGAAAGGCCAGCAGCACCAAGCTGAAGAGGAGTTCCGTCACCAGGGCCCACATTGCCCCGCTTGGATCGAACACAGATCCGCGCAGACCCTTGACATGCACGCCGCGGAGCGCTCGCCAAGACCTTTAGCGACTCCTCCCGCCCGAAAAACTCAAGCCAGCAACAGCTGCGGACCTCAGCCTGCCTTTAGCGTCACACTTTTTGCTCTTTCGTTGCTATCCTTCCATAAAGCGGGGCAGTGGGCCCTTTCCCTCAGGACACTATTCCTTCCCACTGGTGGATCGGTAGCACCCCGTCAATGACTTTGGAGATTGAGAAAGGTGGGGAGGGGGAGGGGGGATTCGACCCCCACCTCTCTGTCACTTTACCCATGTGATCTGTGGGCTTTAAATACCTCAAGATAGTTCCGTTACACTGCCAGTCTTGATGTAGCCATTACTTTTAGCACTTACTGGTTCTCATAGGGATTAACACATACAGTAAAACATCTGCATTATGCGCAATAAAATACCCTCTCTATGACCTTGAAATTCAACAAAGCTTTGTTCACCACTTGGAAAAGCTTCAAGCACACAAAGAGCATTGACGCTCCGGCAGCAAACGTCCACTGTTGAGGTTGTGTCCTTTACAGTGTGATGTCATGAAAGTCAACACGTGGGAAGGTTTGTAACACGAGCAGGACAGTGAGAATTCTTGCTATATTTGGCCCCACATGCTGTTTGTGCCCATCTTCGGCCTCAGACGGCGTGTGTTTGCTTTATGTATATTTTTGAGATAGTGTGAGGAATCTGATACTTCTTAGAAAGACTAAATTAAGAAGGTATACAGAGACTCAAACTTGACAGCATCTTGCTAGCTTAAATGTTTGTGTGTAAGGAGAGATAGGTTTACACCAATGGGATATGTCATGGCTTACGCTTGCAGTTGAATGAGATCCAGTACAAAAGCATGTCCTTGTAAAAATCACAAGGCTCAGGTTCAGTTTTTACTGTCATTTTTTAGATGTTTATTATTATAAGTGCAAAACACTCGTAATACGAAAGGTTATGTTTTCGTAACTCTTATTATGTTTATGCCAATTGCAAAAATGAAACGTTTGCATAGGATTTTCCGATGCACCTTTAAGTTCCGGTGCAGATCACCCTCCATTTCAATGCTCAGTGTTTGCTCACCTGTCCTTTGAAGCGCACGTCTTCCCAGGCCCTCAGTTCAGGGGCCCGGTGTGGGAAGCCCAATCCCTTGTCAAAGGGCTGGGTACCTCGGAAATGCCCTCGTATCATTTCCGAGTGGCCCATGTCCCTCACAGGCTGCAGCAAAGCTTCCTGGGACAAATGGGACTGGTCTCCATCCATGGAGTTGCAGCACGACGATATCATGGTGTCAATGACCTGCCGAGATTTGGGCTGGTTGGCCACCCAGGCCTGTGGGTCTGTGACTGGGATCCACCCTGGGCCCGTCTGTTCCTGCAGATAGGAAATGAACGGGCTGCCTCCACTTCCGTTTCCGCCATTAGATGACCTGGAAAGAAAGATAACATACTCAAGGATCATGCACACCAAAATACTATACCCTTTTTTTCCATGACAATTTTTTCAATACACAGCAGGAAGTCCTTGAACAGGTTCTGCCCACATATAAACCTCTTTGGTGGCTGTCAAGGTACATGGTAACCACGAGGCCGTTTTCACGTGACATCAATTCCGCTTGGTATTTTTCGCTTGCCATCTTAGGTGGGGATAGCATTCGTCTGATTCCATTTGATTGCATAACACGCTTCTTGGCAGCTCTTAAAATGGCGCACTCTTGTCGTGTCATTGAGTGTTATAACAATGCCAAGAGAGTAAATTATTTTTGTGTGTGTCATAATCCGAAGGTAATTATGCACCAGACAAGCAATGCCTAAAAAAACAGCAAGCAAAGTGGCTGACTAACATCTCTTTTGCACACCTCCATGTCCAATGCATTGTTTTGGCTCGTGTTTGTTTTCCTTTGAAATGGTAATAATTAGTGATAGAAGAGATGAATTTATAAAGACTACAATAAAATAATATGTGTCACATTAAGTAATACTAAACTGCAAGCCATTTTTGCTTTGGATACATGAGCAAACTTGCTATCTAGTACAAGGCAGCTAGTGGAGAAGTGCAACGATAGCTGAAAGCTAACGGCAAACATCGAACATTTGATCCCACTACCAAAAAGCGATAGCAAATAGTTTGCTGTCGAATTGGGATATAATAAAGTCCCAGTTGAATGAGACATTTGATGTGCCGTTCATCTGTCTATCTTTCACTGTCACTGTTAAAGTCACAGGACTGAGAGGTGCGTTACCAGCACAAGCCAATTACAGCAGTCAAGTTGGCAACACCCGAAAAAGTTAACGTGAAGCTTAATTGCCAGATTATTATGTCCAATAATGCGAAGATAAACCCTGCGTGCTAACGATGTCATAGAACAAACGCTACGACACGGTGTGGTTACTGCTCGTGGTTATTCTCATTCATCCAGGACATCATTTCTTTCTCAGTTGTTTGATCCTTTAAGAATATTTGTTGAAATATGGAGTGCAGCTAATCACAGTCCTACTAAAATGGGGGTGGGGGTCAGTGCAATGCCTTTTGTGACCCAAGGGAACATGTGCTCTGTTGTTTTTTTAATTTATTTTTTATAAATGTAATTGCACATCCACTGCAGTAGGTGGCAGTGGTGCTCTCATTGTCAGAGTGTGCGCAGGGAGTATACCCACAACAATTTTATAGGCAAACTATAATATTTATAGCAAAATATTTTCTTATTTTTTTGGGAGGGGGATGTAACAATAAATTGAGAAGCACTGAGCTAACACTAAGTGATATTAATAATCATTGCTTTTTATTTTAGTCACTGACTTCACATGAAAATGGCTAGTGGTGCTATAAAGAGTTTAGGGACCGACTGCTACCTCTGAGTAAATAGTTGTATAATTTTGATTTATTTATTCTTTGAAACAATGTTAATTTGCACAATTACAATGCCTTGTGAGGTTAATACACAGCCATTGTCGTTAATGCAACTCTTCTATTAATTTAATGCAATATGTGAGGGGGCTACAACATCTAACTACAGTAAAGGGAGTCATCGACTTACGAACGAGTTCCGTTCCTACGCTGCCGATGTAACCAGAATTTAGATGTAGGTCGGATTTCACAGTTAAAGTGGATCATAACATCAATATACTCTGTACAGTTATTTAAAACATATTTGTGGCACCCAAAAGTTGCCGGAACCAATATTTCGTCGGTACTCCAACTTCCTTTTACAGTCCAAAAACATATATTGAGTTGATGGTGCGAGCAAACAGTTGTTTGTCTATATGTCTATAATTGATTGGTGCCCATTCCAGGGAGTATGCTTCCTCTCATCCAGAATCAGTTGGGATAGGCTCCATCTCACCCTTGACCCTAATGAGGACGAATGCTATAGAAAATGGGTGGATGAAAAATTTTAGATTTTGAAATCAGTCCACTTGTTTGTTTTTATGGTGTCGTTCGGGCTGGTGATTGTGTGAATGAGCCCTCAGGCACAACAGACCCTACGTGAAGTGCACTTGAAGACTTGTATTTTCTTTTACTGTCGTGATGGATGAGGAGGGCGGGGTCAAACTCACCTATCACCATTCCGATCGGCAACACAGGTGAGTCCGGGTGATTCACTGAGTCGGGCATACACCCTTTGCTGTCCTGCAACAAGAGAAAGGCCTTCCTCTGAGCCCGGAGTCCCTCCTCCTCCTCCTCCATTGCCACCAGTCGTGCTAGTGACGGCCGAGAACTCCGAACTCGCCTCTGACCCCTGACCATTGTTCAGTCCGTTAAGATTGATACCAGCGATGGTGCCGCCGAGCGAGGCCGGCGTGGCGGTGCTAAGCGAGTCAACGCCCATCTCAGATTCGTCTTCGGGCATTTCTATTGAGCCGCTCAGCACGACGCCCCCTCCGCTGGCGGCGCTGACCCGACTGGCCGGCCGACCCAGACTTCCATAGGGCAACCCGAGCAGGCCCTCGGAGTCGTCGGCATTACTGCACTCCAGCGAGGAATCCTCCACAGGCACCAGGGAGGGGGAGTTGCCGGAGGGCCACACCTGCACGTCGGACATCTCCATCAGGGTGTCCTCCTCCGTGGTGGCGATGGGCGCGCAGTCCAGGCTAGAGACCTCCTGCCAGTAGGCCTCAGCACCCAGAGGCGAGGGCAGGCTGTACTGCATGGAGGCCGGGGACAGAAGCTCATCTTGCGCCAGCCCATAACCTGGAGCGACACACAGAGAAGCACACTGACACCCGGCCCCCCCCCCCCCCCCCTCCCCCCACCTCACAACCGCGGCACCGGTAGCCTGGGAGGGGGAGAGTGCCCCTTTGCCCAGGAGCTGGGCAAATTGGGGAGGGGTAGAGGAGGCTGAAGGGGAAGGAAACGGGAAAGGAGAAGGAAGCTAATACAGGATCGGGCCAAAACAATCAGAGAGGAATAAAAGTGCAAAGTGCTGAGGAAATTAGAGCAAGAATTTTTAGACAATGGGGAGGTCAAGTGCTGAAGGGAGGGAGGGGCAGTAGTAGCAGCAGCAGACACATATGAACCAACAAGGTTAGACTGAGGCCCACTTGAGACTGATGCTGCTCTGCTAGCTGCCACCTGTAGGGAAACGACAGCAGTTTCAGGCCCCCAAAAATGGAGCTGATTTGTCCATTCAACATGCCGTCACTACCCAGCTCGCAACGTGTCCCTCTCATCCGGACACACCAAGTCATCATCGCACTTCCGCATGCATTCGACTCGCTCAAAGATTACAGGCAGGTTAATATTGTTGTCAGGCTGGAGAGCATGCATGCAGGCAATCTCATTTACATACATACAGTACATACACACCAACACACACACACACACACACACACACACACTCAGTAGTCTCAAAATATTCTGATCCAATCAAAATGAGAATGCTAGAAACTTTTAAGCCAGTGGTTCTTAACGTTGCTGGAGGTACTGAACCTCACAAGTTTCCTTGTTTCTTCTTTATTGAAAAATAAAATATAATTTTCATTTTTTTTTCTTCCAAATTCTTCTCAAGGAAGTGTTCATCACTCAACTCAACTCTATATTTATAGAGGACTTTAAGCTTTTCTTAAGATGGAACCCAGGAGCAGTAGATTCACTGAAAACAGCAGAGGCCCCAGAATTGAACCCTGTGGGACTGTCTGAAATTAGTTACATTACATTAAAGACTGAAATGGCGGTGGACTCAGGTCACTCCTACATATGTGATATATAGGAAGGTCTGCTATATTTAAATACAGCAGCAGGATTTTTAGTTTTGCTTTGTTATTCAAAATAAAACTACAACTGCACTTGGACCAAAACACAACTTGTTGCAATGTGCATGAAAGTGATGATCTGGGGTGAATTTAAGTTGACGTAAGCAAAGTAAACAGACTGTAAAAGTTGTACATGGAGCAGAAATCGGAGGTATACAACCCCGCCACAAGCATGCGTTGATGCACAGCAGAAAGAGAGCAAGAGGACACTGAATGTCAGCGTTTCATTCACTTCATGCTTGAGCACTGCTGAGAGTGCAGCAGACATCTGAGACAACTTACGACCTCAACCACCTTGTGACCTACATGCTACACTAACTCTCAACACTCCAAACGGCTGCACTATGATCACAGTGACAAGTGCCTGTTGCTAGTTGCAATCACTCTAAAAATGTGAACGGCATTGTAAAGGCCAATGTTATCATATAGTATGTTATTCCATTTATACATAATAATGTTGTGGTGACAAATAGAATGGAAATATAATTACTCTTCCCTATTTTGCTTGTAGTTTACAGTAAATAGACCTAAATTTGTGATTACCTTTATGAATTGCAAATCAGCCGTTCTCTGATCCACAAAACTGCAAGGATGCAGTTTATGACTTTTGAGTAGGAAAAGTGCTTTGAAAATGTTGATTAAAGTTGGTGTCACTTGTTTTGACTCTAATTAAGATGTTCTATGTCCAGATAGTAAAGTACTGTATATTTATCTGTATTTATTAGTTTGACTAAATATCAGCATCCACTTTTTGAGGTCATCACTTTTTCCCAGCAGTCTGCAATGCAGCATAATAAATTATGGCCGTTATCTAGCTTCCTCTCTTCCTGGTAATAAATCAACACATATTGGAAAAACAGCAGCACAACAGGTGGCATTGACTGTGTGATCAATAAAATGAAATGAATTAAGACAGGAAAGCAAAGCAGTGAAACTGATGTGAAATGTACATTACTATGCAAAAGTCTTCGGCAATCACAAGCTTGATTATTTGAATGAGCTCTTACAAGAAGGACACAAACATCTTAGCGGGATTACTAGAGAAAACAAATATTTCCACAATGCATTTTAGAAGGGCACATGGGTCAAGGGTCAAGAAACTACTGTGGATCTGGATGAGAGAATCTACATAAAGATGTGCTACCGACATTTATTTTCACCCATTGACATCCCCAACAGGCACTTTCACCAGAGATAAGTATTTGTACTTCGTTACTTTACTTGAGTAGTTTTTTTTCTGTACTTTGTACGTAGTATTTATTTTTTAGAGTACTTTTTACTTTCATCCGTAACATTTTAACATTAGTATTTGTACTAATTAAAATACTAGACGTGGAAGAAAAAGCAGCCATCAATACATTCTGGCTCCGCCAATCATATGAAGTGTTATACACGGTCCCGTACATCCCAGTTTGTGATTGGCTCTACGACACTCGATAAATATGAGGGCAATGTGCGCCGCCACAACAGAGGATGATTTGAACTTGATAGCAAGTCAAAGAGTCAATTACCCAGTTTTGCTCCATTAGCTAATATCTTTGTATTTTTTTTACACAAGTAATTGTACTTTTACTCAAGTAGAGAATGTCAGGACTTTTCCCAACTCTGGCTTTCACTCTCGTCACACTTCATAAGACTGCTAATTTACAAAAAAACTAAGATTTGTTGGAAGTGATAGCGTTCTATGCTCTACTACATTCTACTTACCATTATATATGTAGGTTAATTATAATCAGTGTTGGGCAGTAACTAGTTACTGTAATTTAGTTCCTTTTTACAATAACTAATATTCTAACATTTCTTTTTTAAATACAGTAACTCAGTTACAGTTACAATATGGTGCGTTAGACAGTTACTTGTTGAATTATTTAATTTAATAATTGTATGACACTCGTAAGGATAAACTGTTCAAAATAAAATAATGAATGGATGGCTGCTGTGTACTGTACTACTTCCTGTTTACAATGGATTGCTGCTACCGTACTAACGAAGAAGACACATTGTGGGCGGGTATCGGATTCGGCAGCCATGGAGAGTCAAGGCGAGCGCAAGATGAGTTTTTCAACATGGAAATACGTTCATTATTTTACTTTAGTTGAGCATAAAGGAACTGTGTATGTTCTTCTTTTTCCAAGTAACTAAATAGTTACTTTTAGTAACATTACTTTTTAAAAAGTAATCAGAGTAATGAGTTACTTTTAAAATGAAGTAACTAGTAACTGTAATTAGTTACTATTTTTTAGTAACGAGCACAAAACTTATAATTTTGGTAAAAATAAATCCAATGTCTTTTTGCGCAGACTTTTGCACAGTGCTGTTAATACATAATCCAGAAATGCACACTTATAGGAGGAGATGAAGCAGCATTGGTTCAAAT
Source organism: Leptonotus elevatus (assembly GCF_054856555.1). Classification (NCBI taxonomy): domain Eukaryota; kingdom Metazoa; phylum Chordata; class Actinopteri; order Syngnathiformes; family Syngnathidae; genus Leptonotus; species Leptonotus elevatus. The sequence goes on along the minus strand of NC_141243.1, from coordinate 16,994,119 downwards.
ACAAACATGAAGATGTTCACGCTGAGCCAAACTGATTGACTATGTACAAGGACATCTTTAAAATGAGATTGATGAGATTGGTGCACCATGAAATTGATACAAATACAGTTACAACACGTTGATTGTTCACACCAAACAACCCATTAAATGAACATAGTTGACGGAGAATCATAATCACAAAACCACAACATTCATTCATAAACAGAGCGGACTCTTGTAAATGATAACAAAAAAGGGTTGCCCCTTTTTCCCCCCATATGAAGCCCACCGAGGACAGAAAGGAACATTCATAGTAGGTATGCCATGCAAAGGTACCTGTGGCATGCTGCATGTTCAGTGTTTGTTAGAGATACTGCTCACATCCAACTATGTGTGCAGGGGAGGCATGCACAAGCACAAGCAGGGCAAGGGAAGGACATTGTGGGGGAAGAGAAAATAGAAAGGGGAGGCTGATGAACACAGACGCAAAGTAGGGGAGAGAGCGAGGGTCACCTCCCCTCTCCCAGTGGGTGCTGAGTGCACACACAGCCTGTGTGAGGTGAATCATTCACAGAGCGGACACTTACAAACGTGGGAGTTTCAAGACTCTTACAAAAAAAAAAAAAAAAAAATCACAAAAGAAAAATGCACGAAAACGTCGCAAGTAAATCAAAGGAAAAATATGGGTCAGAGGTCAACATGAGGTCGGCATGAGGTCAGAGTTCGGAGGGCGGTGAGGAGGAGGAAGAGTAAGGCTGCAAATGACATGTCCACAGAAACAGAGAAGGACAGATTCACAGGGAATGACAACAGAGCTCCCAAAATGACATCCAGTGCACCGACAGCATTATTAGTCCCAAAGAAAATCAAACTGACCTTCATGCAACGTCAGGCACGACAAGTTCATCAAAATCAAATCAGAAACTCTCTCCAGACTTCCAGGGAGTGTTTTATTCTGTCTCCATATAATTCTGAGTGACTTAACTGTGAAGGATTTTGGCAGGAATATAGTAGACAAAAAGTAAAGCAACTTGGATTTAATTTCCTGTTATGTAATTTTTTTTTTGGGGCACACATAAAACGATCATAGCAGAAGTTGGTGCCAACTGTACAACATCCATGCATGGAAGTCTGCTTGCAGTTCTTTAAAAACGTACTTTACAAACTGTGCTCCTCCCACACCAGTGTTAAAGGGAATGATAGGAGCCGTGTGATAATACCAACTATAAAATGTGAAAATACCAAAACCCAGTCTAACCCACGCCTTCGCAGATTTGACACATTATATCCAAGTAAATAATTTATTTAGTATACTCAACCTGATCTATTAAAAAAAAACATAATTTAAGAGTTCAGAAATTGTTTTCAAATATATTAAAAAAAGAAAAGAAAATCAGTACTCATTATATTGTATTATTACGCATTTACAACACCAAACAACTACAATGACAGAGCTGACAATGCCTTTGGGAGGCAGGTAGGACAAGACAAGACGGCATTCAGATTCACATCTGATGTGATCTGAATGATTTCTTCCTTTCTTGAGCTTTGGTTTCTATGCATGGTTACATCTTGTTACGTTGCCTCCAGTTTTCACAGAATTGCGCCACTAGCCTCTCGGACCTCGGACACAGGCATGAGTGACCAACTTTCTAGTGCTGAAAATGGAGTCAATAAGATGTAGGGCATGTGTGAAAGAAACCATAAGTAAAAGGAGTCAAGGACAGTGCACCGACTCTTGCTAGTCAGGCAACCCTTATGATCGAAGTATGGTTTGATCATGTACAACAATGTGTTGCTATATGCAGCAGGAATACTTAGGAGGTGGATGCTTACATCTTATCAAATCAACCATGAAGAAAAGAAAAAAAAACAATCAGAACAATAGGTAGATCTGAGATGAGACCCAATACAGGAGCTACTTCAAAAATCCGACTTTTACAAGTTGCCTAACACATTGACAGAGAGGTATTCATTTTTTTTTGTTTCATTAATTAGCTCCACAAGAAGGGCAAAATATAAACAGCTCTCAGTAAAATGCAGTTCTACACAACTGCAAACAACAAACCACAATAAATGTTGATACAACTCTTGTATTTGATCTCATTACAGTCTAAAAACAGTTTGGTCAAAAATAACCCAATTTGGGTCAAAAGAAGACCAACTTGCTACTTGGTACTTTTGTATAAAGCAATTCAGAAAGTTGGGGAAAATTGACCCAAGTAATGAGTTGGTCCCGTTTACAAAAAAAAGAAAAAAGTGCTCAATAAAAAACCCAAAAGGTTCGATCAGTGCCCTTTTGACCCATACTGGGTTGTTTTTGACCAAACTGTTTCTAAAGTGTGGACTCTACTTGGATCAATGGGTCGTTTTAAACAAAACAAACCCAGACAAATTGGGTCATTTTGTACAAAGCAACCCAGAAAGTTGGGTTAAAGTGACCCAAGTAGCAGGTTGGTCCCATTTTGACCACCAAAAATGAAACAAAACGAAACAAAATGAAATACAAAACAAAACAAAACGTTTTTTTTGTGTGCTAAATGAACCCAGAAAATTGAGTTTGTCACTTTTTGACCCACATTGGTTAATTTTTTTACCCAATTGTTTTTAGAGTTTTGAGTCTACACTCTAGTTGGGTCAATTTGACCTAATTTTCTGGGTTGCTTTGTACAAAATGACTAGATTTTTTGGGGGGTTGTGTTTTGTCCAAAATGACCCAGAAATCTCGACCAAATTGACCCAAGTAGCAGGTCAGTCCCATTTTGACCCAAATTGGGTTATTATTTACCCAACTGTTTTGAGAGTGTAGATTGTGAAGGTTTATCTAACAAGTTTAGTGGAAGACTACACAGGTTGTACTGCAGTAGGAGTGTCCTGAGTCCATGAGCATTTTGCTGTGCTTACTTCCTGCAAAGGTCTCAAAGCAGCATTCATACACATTAGATGAGTAGGCAAATAAGAGGGGGGAATTCAGAGAGGTCTTCGGAAGATGTTAGGGAGGAAGGTGAAACGAAAGCTCACCATTGGTCATAGCAGGAGAGAGGTGTTCTCTTTCGTTATGTCGTCTGCAGAGTTCCCGAGAGCCTTGTCTGGGAGGTTGTGCTGGTTGGCCCTCGAGCATGGTGACGATGTCCATGCGATCAATGCTCTTCAGGGCCGCATATAATGTCTCCACTGCAGTGGTGCAAGGCAACAAGCAAAAAGAGAACTCTCAGGACAAATCGCTAGCTGGACTGTGAAGGATTTGGAGCAGCCTGCACTGACTTTTGGCTCTCTTGCCCTCGCGAGTTGCCCACAGGTTGAGTAGTGCAGAACTCTGCTCCAGTAAGGAGTTGGGATTCTCCACACGGATTTTATTGATGTCATCCACACTGAGCTGAAGCTCACGGGCCAACTCTAAGGAGAATGAAGAGCAAACAAGTGCATTACAATCCCTGCAATCCTATCCACATATTGCAGACATAAACAATGGACTGGAGACCTTCTGACACAAGGAAAACACTGCATTAACTCACCAGCCCAGCTCAGTCCCAACTGTTCTGCAATCACAGCCATCTTGAGCTCAGTCCTCTCCATGGCGCTCATTGAGGCTGCAAGAGCCAGAACACAATTAAGTGACCTCGTTCTTGTGAGGAAAATGCTACTAAAATGTTGCAAAACATATTGTTTTGATTATATTTAGCAGATTTATGACTAACTTTTTTTTTAAGTAACTCATTTCACAGTCACTCAGACCCTGATAAGTTCTGTTTGATTAAAGAAGCAGGAAGAGGTGATTCGTACCCATGGCAGGCTCGTTCAGGGCACTGTATCTTTCTCTTAGAGCCAGTGGGGTTAAAGTTCGTCTGCGGTCTTCACTTCCAATAATCTGCCAATCAAGTACACAACAATGATGGTGGTAGAAAGCGAGAGAGGTGTTGATGTGCACTGACTGAGTTGTACCTTGATACAAGGAGGCATGGTGATGTTGAGGTTACACAACACATGTTGACTGTCTTCATACTTGGTGGTCTTGCGAAGGAAAGACAGGAAGCCAGTGTGCTCTTTGCTGCTATCTCTCACCTGACACACAAGACCAATAGGAACAATGAAGACATACTCACACGCTGTACACTTGAATGAACGCTTTAAAGTCAAACCCCCTCCCAACATTCTTCACAATAATATGTTCTATGCAGCCCTACTAGTCTAAATACGGTATTCTGATTAATATTGCATTAGTGGAATATGAGTTAAGCAGCAAAATCCAGCAGTTTTTTAATCAATATCAGAAGGCGGCCATTTTGCCACTTGCCGTCGAGTGAAAATGACATCACAGTTGTTCAGGTCTCAGGTAACAACCAATCACAGCTCAGCTTCAGAAAACAGGTGAGCTGTGATTAGTCGTTGCCTGAGCCCTGAGCAACTGTGATGTCATCTTCAGTCGACAGCAAGTGGCAAAATGGCCGCCCCCAGAGATTAATAAAAATGACAGAATTTTGCTGCATAACTCACAAATGTAATATTAATCAGAATGTCATGTTTAGACTAGTGAGGTCACATGTAACATATTATTGTCAAGAAATGTTTACGGTTGACTTCCTCTTTAACCGGACATGTTGCCACCTTAACAGAGACAGGAAGTCTGTTATCTCTAAAGGCCTGGAAGCTGAAGCAGCGAGGCTGCTGGGCGGCCTTCCGCACTGGTACGAGATTCCCGGAACATTCCAGGTGAAGCGGCATACCCTCCATCACCTGAGGGAGGAGTAACGAAGATTTTCCAATATGGAATACTGTTTTGTGAAGTTATGCTTTTACACTTTTGACCAACTGACCTCAATGTCCCTACTACGGGCCACTTCTGTGAAGTTCTCATGCTGTTCCAGGGTTTTATCCATTTTATCGTCTGTCATGCAGTAACAGCGCAGGCGGCCTTCGCGTAACTCGTTCATCTTGGCAAAAACCACAAACTTGGCCATGTAAGGTACAGCTGACAGCTCTTTGTAGAGGAGGTTGGCGAAGGAGACAGATTCTGCAGTACGAGGGCAGTCCGCAAGCCAGAACCTTAGAGGCCCAAAAGGAAAAGAAAAAGAAAAACGAAAGACAGAGTAAATGATATACACATGCAACATTAGATAAACTTGAATAATCCAAAACATTCAATTTCAATAGTGGTTGCTAAATTGAGCATTATCTGTTACTCAAAGGGATACTTGACTCATTGAGCCATTTTCAACAGTAAGAAGATAATATTTTGTCTATAATTATTGTGATAACTTCATTATTTTTCATGAACAATTAATACATTTAACTCATTTGCTCCCAAAAACGTATAAATACATTCTGTTTTAAGTGTCCCAAAGACATATTTATATGTTCTATTTAGGCTAGAGCATACAGGTTTTGATGCAGCCTCTCAACTGCAAAGAACAGTTGAAGAAATGGTAGCTATTACTCAAACAGCCAGCAGGTGGCAGCAGTGCAAAATAGATCAACCAGGGCCATGTTGAAAAAAAAGCTCATTTACTCGCAGTTCTAAATAGATTTGTGAATAATGATGAAACTTAGCTATATTCTAATGTTAATTGCTGCAAAACGGAAACAGATAGAAATATACCTTTTTTTCCGGATGAAAGAAGATATTTTAATCTTTGATGTTTTTATAGCAATAGAACACAATATTCTGTGGGCCTTGCAAAATCAGTCAAAATCCAGTAAAACAGCTGGAAGTGAAAGGGATTGCTTCTGTGAAAATGGCTGGGAGTGAAAGGGATTGCTTCTGTGAAAATGGCTGGGAGTGAATGAGTTTTTAAAAACTAATGTTTTGGGATCACCTGTGCTGAGGAAATAAGTGGCTCAGTTTGCTGACCAAACCCCTGAAAACAGGTGGGTCCTCACTACAGGTGATGCCATCTTCAGTCAAAATCAAGTGAACCAAATGTGTTTTTAAAGGTATTAATTGTACATGAAAAAAAAAAAATGAAGTTATCAAATTTATTCTGGATAAAATATTAAATTTTTACAGTTGAAGATGGCTCAATGAGTTAAGTATCCCTTTAAAGGCGCCATTTTAGCTCCAGCTCTTATGCAAGTGTACCTAATGTTGTGTCCTGTGGGTATGGTTGGTTAAGTGTAACCAAGTGAACTTACCGTGCAGAGACATTGGTGGTAAAACTGGCACATTCATTAGCGTAGACAAGCTTAGTGGTACCAGTGATGTCCTCCCATTGGGCGGCAGCTGTTCCACCTGAGAAGCACAAGATAAGCTGTAGGTGAATACAGACTTATTGGTTTTGACTCATAGGAGGTTCCTTGAATGAGTGGACCAACAAGTAGTCCCACCCAGTGGTGGCATGTAGGTACCTATGACAGAGCAAAGCAGGCGCAGACTGGTGGTATCACCCTCCCCGGAGTCTCGGGGGGTCTCCCGCCAGGACGGAGGCAGAGGGATGCGGAGGCCGATGGGTCGGTGGAATTTTCGTCGCCGAGGCTCGACCGTCACCACAGGGCTAAAGTTGGCTTGGTTACCAAGCAGCTTAGCGACCAACTCATCAGGAACGGGCTGAGCCTGGGGTCAAATGTCAGTGATGCAGAGGTGGAGCACCAGACCGGTGCAGAAGTGATGAAGCAGAATGTACAAATGTGATGAGGAGTTGAAGTTGAGAAGGGAAAGAAATGAGACCAGAGTAAATAAAAGAAAACTCAACTAACATTGCTTTTAATAATGCAGAGAAAAATCAAACCAAACTGTTTGTGTGAGATAATAAATCATTTTTATTGTGTGAGACTTGATATCAATGGTTGCTATATATTTTCCCAAGGAAGAAACATAAAACATTACTAAAACAATAACATAAACGAACAGTATAACTTAAGATTGGGTGCTGAAACTCATGCCCATATTCATTTTACTTTAATTCATTTACAATTGACATATTAATCTTACAACATGAGTTCTACTTTTTCAGAATAAATCGTTAGTTTATCTAAACAAATTCTGGTGTCTAACAGACAAGAGGAAGGTCCATAAATGCAGGTACTTGATGTGTCTAACATTTCATTTGATTACTGTTCAGTCATTATATTCATATTTATAAATGACATTGTTCTCCCATGTAGTGATACTTGTGAACTAGAGACACGAAATTGCACTTCAGATATCCGATCATTTGTTGCATATTAACGTAATGAATAAACAAAAAGAAAATAAATGGTGGATTACTGTAGTTTAAATCATATTGAAATTGGATTTCTAAAGTTTTTAGATCCAATAAAATGATAGATGTCGTGTAAGCTATACTGTCTAAACACTAATCAACATAGTAGATTTTCTGACTATTCTTGCAGCTGTGTAAATGGTGTTTCCAAGTTTACAGCAATGTATATACAGTGCATCTGGTCCAGCAGATCATTGTAATGAGCAAACAAATACAGAGATTAAAGGTCCAATGAAGAGATCAAGTTTTGAATAAGTGAAATTAAAGAATTTCCTAGGGGCGCATGCATCAGGCCTCCTTTTCTCAGTAAAGAAATCATCAAATGACAGAAAATCATAAAGAACAATGGTGAAAAAACATACCAGAATAAAAAAAAAAAAACAATATATGGACATAAGTATTGGGTACACAATCAACAAATAAATTCATTAGGGCAAGACACTTTTGAATTGAATTCCCTTTCAAGAGATTCTAACTTCTAACTGTTTGGAGAGGGTCATTTTCTGTTGGGTCACAGTGCACAATGTGAGGCTCAGATGAGTTGGGGAGAAGCGCTAAGAATTATAAAACGGACTGTCCTCCAGTTTCAACATCAACGTCACCTCTGACACAAATACTTTTCTGGATGAAGAAAACTTCTGTTTTCTGAAAACATGGGAGCTGTTGTAGCTGCACAGGAGGGACAAACTTAAAATAAACTTCCATTTTCAGGTCCAGAAAGGTCTCCCAAAATGTATGTCCATACAGTGTAAGAGTAAAGAAATGAGAGGGGAAAAAAACAACATAAGGCCACAAGCTTGCATTTAAGTGTAAAGATGCAAAGTGCATGCACTGTGGGACATTGACAACAAAATAAGATCACAAGCATGCAAGAAAAGCTGATATGATGATGAATAGATTCCACATGCTTTTATTTTCATGATTTTGTCTTTCTTCCTTCCTTCTCCTCATCGTCCCATCTCACCTGCAGTCCCAGACGGACTCGCTTGGTGACCGCCGTCTCTGGAAACGTCGCCTGGACCAGGGGCACCAGTTTGCTCATCAATGAAGCTCCCTCAGGTCCGATCAGGTCGCTCTCTTGCTGGACCCGCGATACGACGGCAAAATAAAGCGGGAAGTCGGTTGAGATGATGCGGCGAATTCGCTTCTTCACAAGTTCCTCCTGACTTTCCAAGTCTGTGTGCATAAAAAAATGACTCAATGAAATGATTTGTGCATCAAGCTGTGGTCATGGTGTGAAGACCTCCACGGGGAATAATTCTTACCCTCGTCCATCCCATTGAGGATTGTTTCAAGAACTTCATCGCCATAGCGATTGCGGTGTTCTTTCCACACAGATCCATTCTCACTCCTCAGCACCACAAGTTCACGGTCGCCGTGACTCAAAGCGGCAAAGTGAGGGATCTCCACAATCACCGGTCTGTCACATGACATTAACACAGGAATTATTTTGTGAAAACGTCCTCTTATCATTTTATTATTTTGTAAAAACTATCATGGTATAATCATTTGTGCCATCCAAAGGTCCTTTTAACGCATTTCCTTCAACTAGGTTTTACACAAAATTAGGGATGGGTTCAAAAATTTAAATAATCGATAGAGTCAATTTTCCTTTTCGAGCCTGATATGTTTTCATAGAACCTTGAATTAATTATTTTAATATCTCTTTTCCCATACATTTATAAGAAAATAGAATTTTAAAGACCAAATTTTGCGTGGTCTATCCACAACGAATCTCAGTGGGAGTGGATTAAAATTTTAAATCCCAAGTATCCTGGTGAGATACTATAGTATAACTAAATACATAATAGTATAGCATAAATCAGGGTTCACCAATTCGGGTCCTCGAGGTCCGGAGTCCTGCAGGTTTTAGGCGTTTCCGCCGACCAACACTCCTGATACAAAAGATCAGGATCGTTATCAGGCATGCTGATGAGTTGATTATATGAATCGGGTGTGCTAGTGGGCGGAAACATCTAAAACCTGCAGGACCTCGAGGACCGGAAATGGTGAACCCTGGTATAAATAATAAGTAAAGACAAACAATTGCTTCCTCACCCAAGAAACTGCATGCCAGCTGGGCCGAGGGAGATGATTCTGCTGGCCAGGCCCTCTCCCTCCACAAGCGGAGGTGGGCTGGTAAGCTTCTGCGGCTTCACCAAGCGGCAGGTGATGCGGGTGGGAGCCGCACAGGTCCTTGGCGGGATGATGACCCGCAGACCATTGTGCCGACTGCCTCGCATTGAGCCGCCGCGGGCATCCACCATAAAACTGACCAGGAACCTGTTATTGGAGATGAACCAAAGTTTTTAAATACGGATCACAGTTTAGGGTTGTGAAATGTTCTGCTGAGCTGACCCTGTGTGTATGGGACTAGCGACTGGGCTGACGTTGTCTGATGTTTCAGTTGCTGGGCTGCTGGGAATCAAAGAGTCTTCATCGTACTCTTTTGGCAGTGGAAGTGGAGTGTGCTGCAGGCAGAAGACGACAAAACGCTGGAAAACCAAAACTACAGTACAATGTTTTAAATGTTAATAGTAGACAAGAGACAGGATTAATGTTAGAAATAATGTTTATTTTTGGAATAGAAATCTATGTGATGTTATACGATTTCCATCCCCCCCTTTTTTAATATTTGTTTATTTATAATAATATTTTGTATGCAGCCCCACTGGTCTAAATATGGCATTCTAGTTACTATTGCGTTAGTGGAATAAGAGTTATGAAGCAAAATCCAGCCTTTTTTATCCATCTCAGAGGGCGGCCATTTTGCCACTTGCTGTCGACTCAACATAAATGTTGCTCAGGTCTCAAGTAACAACCAATCGCAGCTCAGGTTCAATACACAGTTGAGCTGTGATTGGTCGTTGCCTGAGCCCTGAGCAACATCAATGTCATTTTCAGTCGACAGCAAGTAGCAAAATGGCCGCCCTCTGAGATGGATAAAAATGGCTGGATTTTGCTTCATAACTCTTATTCCACAAATGTAATATTAATCCTAATGTCATGTTTAGACTAGTCACATATAACATATTATTGTTAAGAAATGTTTAAGGTTGACGCCCACTTTGTATAACAATGTTTTGACAGCGTCAATCAAAACTCAACATAAAAGTAGAATTTGGCCTTTGTATTGATCTCATGGGATTGAGCAAGTTGTCGTAATTTTAGACTATACTTTAGATATGCTATTGTGACCACGTTGAAGCATCCTTGAGAAAGATACTGAACCTCCAGTTGCTCCTGATGCGGCGTCATCAGAAGGTGAATGCAAAGTCAAATGTAAAGCGCTTTGAAGGCCTTGTAAGGTTGATAAGCGCTATATAAATGAAGTACCATTTATTTCTGTTGCAGACCAGGGTAATTTACACGGTCGCTTGACTGCTTTTAGAAAATAAATGCATGAAGATTTAAAACTGAGCTTTAAAAAGAGACTTTCCATGGACTCTAACAATAGTTAAAAGAATGTGCTACATTTCGAAAAACAAACATTTAAGCAAATTATGAGTAAGAAAATTGACCTTCTAAATGAGTGAGTGATGAATTTGATTAGCCAATTCATGTATTGTGCTCAACCTGATCTAGCTCGTGCTCTTTGAGGATCACAGTCTCGGGTGAAACACGTGGAATCCTGGGAATGGCTGGAGAGTAATTTCTGTTGAATGAGAAACAAACAAACAAAAAAAGTCAAACTGAGGTTGTTCCTCTGGTGCTCCCCCCTGGTGTTTTTTCCCCCCCTAATGGTTAGTAATCTATGTTGAGTCCCCTGCTATTCAGTTTGGCTCTCTCCCCTGCTTCCCTGCCCCCTTACGCTGTGCCCAGCCCTCTCTCGTACTCCAGTGACTTCTTTGGGGAGAGGAAATCGTCATCGTGGTCTTTCATGTCATCCGTCTTCATGTACCTGGCCCCTTCTGTCCCCAGGAGCTCCTCTCCTTCATAGAACAACATGCCAAAGAGAGCGAACAGACCGAGGTCAGGTTGGTCAAACCGCAAAAAGGGGAAAGAGAAAGAGAGAAAAGGGCAAGGTGTTAATCAGCCGTTTGAAGGGTTAGACATCACGGAGACCAGGCGAGATGAAGCATGAATAATGTGGATCTGCACAGTCACTTGTTAATGCAAATAATAACAAACACTTGAACGATGACAATTAATGTTTTTGATGAAACACCACCTATTTCAAATTTGAGTGGTCACATTACAAATGTAGTCACGAGAACACGAATGATTACGCAGTAAGATGATGACAATAACATCAAGTCTTCACAACAGAAAGCGAGGCAGCATATTCTAATGTGAGTAAAGTTGATTACTTACTCCTCCAAACAAAATGGCCACTTTTTTATGTTCAAAGGTAATACATAATTTTTGACCATGTCAGCTTTTACCCCCTGAAAAAAAAGTGTACAGTTCACTGGTTCATATGGGTTATTGGATCATGAGAGTCCTGGATCTCTAGTGCAGTGATTCTCAACCTTGTTTGAGTGACGTACCGCCTGTGAAATATTTTTTAATCCAAGTAAACCCTAACCAACACAAAGCATTTCTGATTGGAAAAAAAGAAAGATAAAATACCTAAAACCGAGTGCTGTGCCATTATTGTCAGATTTTTTAAAACCTTGGAATTCTCTTTGTATTTACTCTTGAACTATTTGGAAATAAAAAGATATAACTAAAAAAAGGAAAACAATTATTTAATCATAAATAAAGGTATGGAGAGATGCTGGGTTTTTAGGACACTGAAATCGAATACCTTACTGAATATAAAATACATTTTCTGAACTTATATTTTTATGAAATATTTACGTATACTTTTGAAATATATTTTAATATCTCCCGTACCCCCTGGAGTGCCTTCACGTAACCCCAGAGGTAAACGTACCCCCATTTGAGAACCACTGCTCTAGTGTACTGTGTGTTTGTGCGTTATCACATGTAGTACACATTTTAAACATCGCCCGAGCTAGTACTTTCTATATTTGAAGCAACAGTAAAAGACAGTTAAAATACTACAGTCGATACTAATTCTATCAAATGTGGGCGTGTCAATTAATTTTGACCGTCCCTCATTCCTCAATCATAAAATATTTTGAACCGAATCTAACTGTAATCGTCAACCCATGAATCTGTCAAACGTTATTTTAACCGATGTTCTGTTATGTATAAATTACAGCCGCCATATTAGGACCAACGGTAAATTTCATGGGCCCAGTCCGTCAATAGTTAGCTCAACTTTGATTTGCAACGCTTCACCACTCACTCAGTCTGCTTGACATGATGTTATTGTTTCGGTCGTAACTGTCACGAATAACACCGCATACGGCCAACAGACTCAATACGTCCTCTTTTTAGGACCCTTAGCCGTTCAATAACCTGCCTGACTTAAAATGGCTCATCAAAGGACCCTTGGCTGTCTAACAACGTGCCAGGTGTCAAGTAAACAAATTGAGCACTAAATGAATGCTTGCATAAGCCAAGCAGTAATGAGGAATTCACAACAGAAACAAAACATTATCATTGCGGTCTTTAGTCACCTCACGTGAGCTACACGGCCAGCTATCAGTATTGGGCCTGAGCCAAAAGAGAGAAGGCTTGGAGAATGGTGTGCGAGGAAGCTAACATACATGGGAAGTGTAGCTATATTTACTTGTTTATATAAGAAGAGAAAGAGTGGCTCGGCCCAGTCCCAGAAAATAAGTGGAAGTAAGTACACTGCGCTGTGTCAGCGAAATGGGTGTCCGTCAGTGCTTCTGTCATTCGTCAGCAAAATTTTGCTAGTACTGACCCGGTTATTGATGATTACATTGACGGGTGAAATCCCACTCCCGGCAAGTTTCCTGTCAACTGTTAATCGTAAACAAAATGGGCGCCTGTCATTGACGGAAGGATTGATGGACCTTCTCTCAATATTGACGGAACGCGCCGCTCTCAATCCTACATTTGTGATTCAGTAGTTGTAAAAGACTTAAAAGTGTTAACATTTAATATAATACACATTATACTATAACAAATGCTACAGTTGAATTCCAAGTGTATACGTTGAGCTTTTTCAATTACAACTAAGAGGCTAAGAGGAGTTGCAGTCAGGTTCTAATTTTGAGTCATTACAAGGAAATGAAGCCTACCCACAAGTGCTCAATGATGCAGAATTCAATTTAGCTGTGATTAGAACACCAAAAACATAACTCCATGCACATGTTTTCGCCCATACATTAGAGAATGAGTGTTACTGCAGAGACATGTAAAGGTTACAGACAGTGTTACTATGCGCACATGGCACTGAGGAGCGGAAGTGGACAGCAAAGTGAACGTCACCAGACAAGAGGGCAGAAGATAACAATGGACAGGGTGAGCTTGAAATGGAGACACATTCTCTTCTTTATTACAGCAATCTCCCAATGGCACACATGGAGATAAAAAGACATGCATACCTAATGTTAGCTGTGCAAGTCCTAAAAAAGGTGCAAAAGAGTCAAACATGAATAACTGTGGTGCCATTTCAATAAACCTGGTCAATAATATTGCTATTTAACTGACTGTTTGGGGGTCGTACCTTCATCCTCAGACACATCCAGTATCTCATCCACCGTTTCTGGGAAACTCATACGGTGTTTCTCGGTGGTAGTCTAAGTGGCAGAGAACAACGAGATGGAGATGTAAATAGTCTGTTCATACGATTGTCCATGTTGCGCCAAGATTTCAAAACTTCTCACCATGGAAACCGTCTCTTCGGTCACAAGTTTGAGCACGTCAATCACAGAGATGTAGCCCAGCCTCTTGGCAATGGCGAGCGCCGACGTTCCATTCTAACGGACAGAAACGCACAATGAACGCACGAGAACGTTTCATGATGGACGAGGACGTGCCGCCGTGCTCACCGTTGTCGTCTCGTTAGGTTGAGCTCCATGCTTCAGCAGCAGCGTTACAATGTCTGTGTGTCCTTGCTGGGCCGCCTGGTGCAGGGGCGTGTACCCAAGCTGGACAAGATGAGAGACTGTCATCGCTATCACTTTATTTCTTACTTCCTTAATGCTTTTAAGACAGCTGAAAGGCATCTAAATAATGTTATTTCTTGAATGATTTATTCCATCTCAAGAATGGCATCACTTAAAACCATTCCTTAAGAAGCATATTGGTTAGAACTTCCTCTCTGTGTACACTCATATATCTGAAAATGTTAATATTACCCTGACATAGAAACCTGAGTGAAATTAATTGGCTGTACATTGTGTTTATGAAGCATTGCATATACAAATTAATGCTGACACAGTTTGTTCCTGGCCCTGTTCCAGGCAAAATCTTTTATTCAGACTTCACTTTGACCTCCTCCAAACCTGCACAGGAAGTGCCAAATCCTCGGCAACATCCATCACTTGCACGCACATTGATAAATACACTTTATTAATCCTGAGAAGTTAAATTAGGAGACGATGCCAGGGCTTCCTCCCGTGCCTATTTACACATTGTACACACAAATATAGTGTATACAATATGAATTTAATGGCATTTCTGTACATGCATATATAGTTATACAACAGTTAGGACATAAAATGTTGAGTACTAGAATTGTATTAATTAGTTACAGCTATAGAAGTATTGCAGGTGAATTTCACAACCAGCAGGAGAAGCTCACCCGTGTTTTGCTGTTGACGTTAGCCTGTTGCTGCAGCAGGAACTTCACCATTTTGATGTTGCCATAGTGACACGCTACATGGAGAGGCGTGTAGCCCATCTGAGATGACACATTTAAACAGCCCGTGACTTTTAACATTAATGTCTTGCAATGATACATTGGATTGTTTTGATGAACTGATACTTGTGCAAATATGTTGTATACATTAGTATAATTAGGAAATAAAAGTTTTGTGACTAAATACATACAAATGTTCTAAGAGAACTATTTAATGGCTGAAAAACACAATTTGGACTTGCTTACAAATCATGGAAAAAAATCCTAATCAATCATATTGAATTGACATTTACAGCATACGCATATTGACATTACAACACTATTCAATCAGGTTCACAGCATTCAAGTCTTCTATATTTTACAATTATGATGACATTTTGATCACCAACTACTAACTCACATAAGCCATTTCTAGTTGGGACGAAATCATCACCAGGGCAAAATCATTTTCCCCTCCACCTTGCAGGAAATAAGTTGCTAACTTATGGACCAATGCGTCCACTATCGCAAGGTTTATCACTTTTTGAAAATTAGATGCGAGTGGTATTAGAAATTAGTTTGTCGTTGTTGTATGTTTTCTTCTTCCCACTCCCTTACAGGCATCTTGTTTCTACATTTAACATTGACTTTTCTTTACGTCTTTGTTACTGATGTCAATTGGGATATGTTGCCTGAAATATTAAAAAAAAGAAGAAAAAAAAGAAAATGAAAATAATGTTGTTGCACTTGCTCGAATGCACAGTCCACATTGTGAGTGTTAAAATAGCATGCACATCAACATTTGACTTCATAATGACCTTGCAAAGAGACTGTGGACAGGCCGGATGCGGGACATAATTCCCAGGTCTGATCTACGGTATTTGTGACAAAACATCCATGACCTTGTGTACAATAACTATGTGGAAGTGCAATGAGTCAAGGCTATTGCATGTCAGTAATCCGCTAGGATATTAGACTCTAGAGATGTGAATCAGGCTCCTGATTGATTCTGAGAGATCATTTTTAGAAACCTTACCCTTGTGGCTGCATAGACTGATGCTCCTTGCTTCACTAAGATGTCAGCAATGCCAACGTGTCCCTCCTGCGCCACAAGATGGAGCGGGGTCAGTCCACTCTGTGCAGTGGGGAGAAAAATACAAATAAGTCATATACACTTGAAATCACACGTGCACACATATATGTCTAAATTCTCCTCTTGCCTTGTTGCCAAGGTTGACATTCGCCTGTTTAGAGATGAGCAGAGAGACCATGTCGGGCCTTCCTTCCTGCGAGGCCAGGTGGAGAGGCGTGACTCCCTGTAGAGACTCAGCATTGGCTGACGCTCCATACTGCAACAGGCTGTTAGCTACCTCCATCTGATTCTGCTTGGCTGCAATGTGCAAGGCGGTGTAGCCGTTCTAAATGCAAATTAAGAAGGGCAGTTACAAATGAGTCACGTAGCATGGATTGCATGGATCATATCAGGGGTCAGTAACCTTTTACTGTCAAAGGAGCCATTTTAGGCCAAATAATTAACAAAAAAATCGGTTTGGAGCCGCAAAACATTTGAACATTGTGATGACGGAAACAGTGCATTAGTGCTAGTTTAATGTACTGATTGAGGGCCCAAGAGCTAATTAGAGCTGCACCAGAACAGAAAAATATGCAGCATCCAATAAAAAGTGATTCATTTTCTTTCACCTTTCATCTTCTGTTTATGGATTTTTTTGTAATATTTTCAGACTTCATTTTTCATATCGTTTTAGACTTTCCGGCCTTTCTGTCAAATTTCTGACATTTTTGGCATTTATATGGGCATATTATGATAATTTTCTTCCTCCCTTCTTCCTTTTTTGGACATTTGATGGCTATTTTTTAAAAACTTTTTTCCTCTGCATTTTTTTTTTTTATACATACATTTTCTTAAATTTTTGGCAATTTTGTGGACTTTTTATGGTAAATTTTAGGATTTCTTATTTTGTTCTTGGATGTTTTCTAGCTACTTTTTGAACATTTTCTTTCCTGCTTTTTCTTATATCAATGTTCTGACTTTTTTTGTGGCAATTTTGTGGACATTTTATGGTTACTTTTTGATTATTATTTTTTTGCTGCCTTACAATATTTTTGGGGTAATTTTAAAAACATTTTCATCTACCGTTCGTCTCTCTTTTTCTGACAACTTACAAATTTGGACTCTGACATTTAATTTTTTTTAAACCTAAATTATAAATCCACTTAAATAATACTTCATGTATATGTAAATTTAAATATATGTAAAAAAATATTTATTTCAACTTTTTTTTTTCGAGATCCACAGGGAGCCACAGAAGAGGGACTAAGAAGCCACATGTGGCTCCAGATCCATATGTTGCAGACCTCTGTGCTATATGAATGCACTTAAATATCCCTTACCCTGGCTGCACTGTGTGGGGACCCCCCTTTGCTGACCAGCAGGTTGACAACATCCAGGTTGTTGTGATGCACAGCGACATGGAGAGGAGTCAGACCATTCTGAAAAAAATGATTAAGGTAAATACATATAGAGAACACGTAGTAAGTCTAAACTGATTTATATGTTTCTTGCCTTCCCAGCAGCATTAGGGTTAGCTCCTCTCTCCAGCAAGAGCTCAGCCACATCCACCTTGCCGTACTTGGAAGCCACGTGAAGCGGCGTAAAGCCTTTCTGTACAGGCACCAACAGGAGTATGGACTCGTTATGGAGTTGATTTTAACAGTCAGAAGACAGAAACAACCAAACATGGTTTTGCCTTGCACCTTAGTCATCTTAGTTTGCTGTGCTTCCATGTCCAGCAGAATACGCACAGTTTGCGCGTGGCCCTCCCGGGCAGCGATGTGAAGAGGCGTGTGCCCTGCTGTGGTTGTGGAATTTGGTTTGGCTTTGTGCTCTAACAGCAGTTTCACAATCTCCTTGTGGCCCATTCGACAAGCACAATGCAGGGGTGTTTGGTCATCCTAGCAAAGGTGGTGAGAGATGATATTCCTTGTGATATTTAGCTTAACAATAGTAAAGTTGCTGCTTCAGGTAGTGGGAATCAAATTCCAAATTTGTGATACATTTTTCAGACTACATTTTAAGGTTGGCATTTTCATTCGTGTTTTATATAAACTCTTGTATGTATAGTCTTATGCAAGTGTTGGTATCCACCTTGGCTTTGGCATCCACTGGTGCTGCTTTCTGTAGTAAAAACTCTGCCACCTCAAAGTGTCCTGCTCGGGAAGCCATATGGAGGGGGGTTTCAACTTTCTGTCCACGCACAAACAAATGACACACACACACACACACACACACTATCACAAATCACATATTGGTTCCCTTTTCCAAAAATATCAACACCGCAACTAAATACTCTTACTAATCTTGTCATAAATGACTATTACTCACCACATTAGAAGCGCTAGGCGAAGCTCCTTTCTGCAGCAGGATCTTCACAATGTTGAGGTGGCCCATAAATGATGCCACATGCAAAGGCGTCAAGCCAGACTATTTAAAAAATAATGGAGCTTTAGAAGACTACATATGATCATAGACTATACAATCACACACATACTGTAATAATGTCATTTTTTTGCACTTAATTTAATGAGTTAAACACCTCACCTCTGTCACAGCCTCTAGTGATGCTGCGTGTTTGAGCAGAAGATCGATCACGCGGAGGTGGTTCTTTTTACAAGCAATATGCAAAGGAGTAAAGCCGTTCTGAAAATAGGAATTTTTTTATCTTCAATACAATGCACGCATTTTTGGTTGGATAAGTTAAATTAAAACATAACCTCACTTTAGGTATGCTACAATAATAACTTTCAAGGGAGATAAGGATACTATGATGATATAACGACATTCAGTACGAGCGCTATCCTAACAATAATTTACACTAATAATGCTTTGCTTAAATCATTTAGCAATTATTAATTCATTATGTGATTATAGTTTACTATTGTGGTTGACATTTTCAGTAGTGAAGTACAAAGTGCCATCATGCTCCTAAAAGTCTCCTTGGCAAGGTCTATTCAGAGGCTGTGGATAGGAGGGTCTGCCAGGAAGTTGAATCGCAGATTCACGTGAAGCAGTGTTGTTTCAATCTTGGCCGTGAAATAGTGCTTTGGGAGTATGTATGGGGTTACTGGACCGTTCTATACAAGTGAAACTGTAAAGTGACCATCTTTTGTAAAAGCAGATTTCTTACAGCTCTTGTAATGGATCTTATTCGATAGTTGGTGAGTATATGGCGTAATTTCAGATTTTACGGTCACTGACCAGTGCCCGAGAGTTGGGTTTGGCCCCCTTGTCGAGCAGAACTTTTGCCATTCGATGGTGTCCACAATGTGCAGCCACATGTAGAGGTGTCAGGTGATCAAGCGTGATGTCATCAAGGTCTGCATTATACTGCAGAAGCTGCTTGACACAGTCTACGTGGTCCCCCTGTGCTGACATGTGGATTGGAGACAGGCCATTCTGGAAAAAAGAAATGGTGGCATTCAGGTCTCTTGACAAACATTCATTTTATTTTGCCTCTTAAAAAAAAAAAAGTCAGCACAGTTCTCGACTCATAATGGATTACCTTGGTCTTGGCCTGGATGGGGGCTCCGTTGTCAAGAAGAATTTCTATTATTCTGACGTGACCATTTCTGGATGCACAGTGCAGAGGAGTGAGCTCATCCTGGTGAGAGACAGTATCTATTAGTGGCAGTGAAAAGCATGGAGTGAATCCAAAACCGTGATAAGATGCTGCACCTTGGTCTTGGCATCTATTTGTGCCTCTCTATCCAAGAGGAGTCGGACCATGATCACATTCCCACGTCTGGATGCAATGTGCAGAGGTGTAATGCCATTCTATATAAATATATACATGAAATGAGCAAAAAGAAACAACGCACATGAGCATTCTCTGCTGCTGTACTATATTGGAATTATTTATTCATTTTCATAGGCAAGTACAAATTAGAAGTTTCAGTGTAGTATCACATTGCACCAAAACATGCCAGTCAATAGAAGAGGCAGAAAAAGTCTGCAAGTCCCAAACAGCAGTAATAGTCGCTGTTCTTACATTATGCCTGTGAGTGTTGTTGTATGCTCTTTTTGTTTGAGTCGCTGCTCCGTGTGTTAAAGTAGATGTTGTTTGTTTTGAAAGTCTGTAATTACTGTAATCTGCACAAATTTTCATTCGGCCATAGCATTGTGCGCAACAACGCACTTTGATGTTTAAATATCCAATGCTTTATTCTTGTTTGTTTTATGTGTCAGTTTACAATTTCAAGTAGGAGTGTCAAATAAACAGCTTGAACTAAGCACACTATTATATACGTTTTTATTCAAGTAAATATCTGTTATAAGCTTTCAAGAAAAAAGTAAAAGCAGAAGTAGAAAAATGTGATTAATTGCGATTAATTACAGAAATTGTGCGATTAATTAGGTAAATTTTTTTTTGCGTTTGACAGCAATAGTTTAAAGCACGTGGAGGCTAAAAAATGTGTATGTGGTGTCTATATTGTACATTTTCATCTATTGCTGTTAGGTCTGCCCAGTATCTTCCATGATAAAATTGGGTTTACTAAGTTCGTACCTTTGGGGTGAAATTGACATTGGCTCCTCTGTTGAGAAGAAGTTGAGCAACGTTCAAGTTTTCATAGTGTGCAGCAATGTGGAGGGGTGTGAATCCAGTCTGCAAGGAAACCCATCTGGTACTTAATTGTCACTCATTCAATGGATTATCTTAACAACCCGCAGCATCGCATACCTTGCTGAGCACATCAGGGTTCGGGTCATTCTGCAGAAGCACAGCAGCTGTGCGTGTGTCGTCATTGCGTGCTGCAATGTGCAGCGCAGGGAGGCGGACCTTCCCCTTGGTGCCGTAGTTGATGAGCAGGGCTACAATATTTTCATGGCCCTGCTGTAGAGCTACGGCCAGAGGAGTGAATCCATCCTGTAGAAGACAGCAGACACTCAGAAGGCAGGCTGATTGCGCGCAGACAATTAGAGCAATGTCAGCGGCGAAAGCTGATGAGCACACAACACGATGGTTTGACAATGATTCAGGATCAGCAGGATAGTATTGAAGAGATTTGTCAGATTACTGATTGAAAAGGTCTCCTGTTCTCTGGTACCTCAGTTGGAAGGCTCTGATTAGCCCCGTTCTCCAGAAGAAACTTCACAACCTCTAGATGGTTTTCTTGTGCAGCCATGTAGAGTGGAGTGAAACCCTTCTGTCTCAGAAATAAACACACACCCGCATACACACACGCGCACACACACAGCACAGATGCCAAAAGCGACAACAAGATAGAAAGTTACAGATACACACACACAAAGATGCACACCGATACACAGAAATATAGAAGCAAAGACACGTGTGAACATTGCTATTGTCAATACAATACAAAATACAATGGTTTCACAGTAGGCGCCTGATTGAAAAGCAGCTGAGAGAACGAACACACAGCATGAGGCCTCACCTGGGACTGAGCATTGACGTCGGCCCCGTAGTTAACCAGCTCTGTGACCACCTGCTCCTGCCCTGCCAGGGCTGCAATGTGCAGAGCCGTGTTTCCTTTCTGGGTGAACAGATTCATGGGGACAAGATTACACAGCTACATTGTTCAACATGTTTGAACAGTTTGGTCATTCTGTCTGCTGACATATACCAGAGGTGTACATAATATGTGCATGCAATGATAAGGGATTAATTGACTTCTTTCTTTAAACAACCACTTCAATAAGCCAAAGGCAATGTGTATACTGTCGATTGCATCAACATTAATGTGATTGGTCATAACTCAGAAGAAAAGAAAGAAAAAAGATTGGTTGGTAACGGTTTGAACGTACACTCTAAAAACAATTGGCTCAAAATGTATCCAAATTGGCTCAAAAAGGGACTGAACCAACATTTTGGGTTATTCAATTGACCCAAAACCTTGGGTCAAATGAATAACCCACAAAACAACCCAAAAATGTGGTTGATTTATGGGTTATTAATTTAATTTGCCCCAACATTTGGGGCTAAATACCTTGTTGGGTCAGTACATTTTTTGTCCCAATTCAATTGGGTTATTCAACTAACCCAAAAAGTTGGGTCAAATGAATAACCCACATAATCCAAAAATGGGTTTGATTTTTGGGTTAAATAACAAAAAAGTTGGGGTGGTCCATTCTTGACCCAGTTTTTTTTCTTTCTAACCTAACTGTTTTTAGAGTGTATACTGCCGACAAAATACCTCACTAAGTTGGGTTGGTTCAATTTTGACCCAATTCAATTGGGTTATTCAAAACGAATAACCCACATAAGAACCCAAAAATGATTTTGATCTGTTCCATTCTTCACACAGTCTGGGTTATACTGGCTCTAGCCAGGTCAGCGTGTCATATTTGACACCTAAATCACATGATACTTTTTCACTTGTTTAAACTCTGAATGGTTTGTGATGAATTTTGTGCAATTTAAAATTAACTGCATAATCAGTCCAAATATAAGGTTTCCCTTTTAATTTATATGCCATTATTTTTATTATGCAGTTTCATGTGCATGACTTTCTTCACTGATTAGCTAAAATAACAATGCAAAGATTGTTATAACACTTGACGTGACCTGCATATGCATTTCATTAACAGATTTGTTAAAAATGCTATTGCTGCAGAGTGCAGACACAATGCTGTTGAGTGCGTTACCTTTGTAGTAGTCTCCAGTACAATGCCATTGTGAAGTAATTCCAGCACCATTTTGACATGGCCTTCTTTTGAGGCCAGATGAAGCCCATTGAGCCCATTCTATGGGGAAAAAATATTTTTATAGTGAAGGGATTACACAACGATTAAATGACAATGCCATCAAGTAACCAAGCAGAGACATGGAGTATATAGACCATATGCACTAAAAATGTGGCTTGTTGACACAAAAGCTGAAACACAAACCACAGCAACCCACAGATCATTAGCAAAAACAAAGTCTAAAAAGATGAAAATGAGAATGAAACCATTTTCATTTGATTAATGATAATGACAGCAGAAGAAGCGGACGGCGGCAGAGGAGGAGGACTGGAGCGAGATGGCAGGCCGCTGGTCTCGTGGCTGGGAAGAATACAAGCCGTGTGGGATAGGTCTGACCTCACACAGCCTTCCTTCAGCCGCACAGGACATGTGAGGTTGGACCTTTCCCACACCACTGATATTATTCCTCTGAGTGGAGAGACCACAGCAGACCATCACTCTACTGCAAACACAGGAGAGGGGTGTGACAAGGGAGGAAAATGCAAATAAAAAAATGAGGGCAAATTAAATAAACAGCATACTAACACGGAGGGGGAGGCTGTTGTTGGGTTGAGAGAGAAAGGGAAACAGTGTACTGGTGAACAAGTCATTCTAAAGACCCCCCTTGGACTAAAATATTACACTACGGTCAGTCACACAGGCAGAATGGCAATGCATCATGTCAAAGTCACAATCAGCAATTTTTATCATTGACACCTGGGGCTCTATTTTTTATAGACAGTGCATGTGCACTCTATTTCGTATCTTGACTTTAATGAAAAAGAAAGTCATTCACAATGTTTGGCAGACCACGCTTCGCCATGTAGAAGACGAAAGAAGTAAAAATTCTTGAAACATCTGATAAATGACAGCCAGTTTGTGGACAAAGGCGTCACGTGACGCTAGTATGGCCGCTGAGAGCGCCTTGTCGCGGTGTGGGGGGAAAAAAATTAATAATTGTAGTCACCAGACGCTTGAAGCGGATACATTTGTTTTGTTATGTTTGTGGTCCAAACGTAAGTTATGTGTATGCGGTAAAGAAGATGCGAGATGAAGTTTTTTCCAGGTCGAAGAAGTGGTATTTGATTTTCATTTGAGCAATGCGTGATTTCAGTGCATTTAGTGGACACACCCACAGCATCTGAGAACGTAGACGGCCTCTTTTTAAATGTCGAAATTTGTGCCATCTAGTTGTGAATTATTAGAATGCAACAACCTTAATTTGAGACATGTGCATTTTGAAGCACACACACACACACACACAAGATTTTCTCCTTCGGGTATCCGTGGCAGCAAGATGGCGGCGAAACATGTCGGCCTCCTGTAAGGTGATGCACGACCCATGTAGTATAATTAGCGATTACCAGACCTAGGATTATATATATACTTTTAAAAAATGGACGTTGAAGTGCTACAATTTTTTTTTTTTTTTTTTTTTTGCATATGATGAAATTAATAGCGGGTTTTTCAGTGAGTTAACATTGAAAATTGAAAATGTAGGCACACTGTCCCTTTAAATACTTTCCACTGTGGGATATTTTGTTAAGAACACTCTCCTGTGATGTGCCAAATGTACATGATTTTTTTTTCACTTTACGGGGCTTAAACACGAAGCAAAAAATTTACAACCAAAACTAGCTTTTAAATTACAATTTCAAATGTAATGTCATTGTCCAAAGGCAGTTTTGAATGTTAACTAGTAAATTTTAGGTTCAATTGGAACAATGTTATTGTTATTGCTGTGCATGTGCATTTGCTCTGGGTGGTCTGTGTTATCGAGGTCTACATAACGAATGACATGATGTTGAGGACAGACTTTAACAAAGTGTGATTGTACTCCCACACACACGCACGCGCACGCACGTACATGCACGCACGCGCACGCACGTACACGCACGCACGCACACACTTTTGGTCATGTTACAAGTGCTTGAGGGCAGCAATCCGTGGCCTATTACCATGGAGAACAAGTATCAGAAAAAAGATGCAGGGTGAAAGAGGTGGGGCAAAGAAGATGCCATTTGCCCATTCATTACCTGCCCTGGAGGCCTCAGCATGCATAAACAGTACATGGCAGAGCGCAACGGCACCAACAACTATATGCACATGGATTACTGCACACATCATGCACATCTAAGATTTAAATCCAAAATACAGAACATCTAAAGGTGACAAAGACAGCAATCCAGCAGGTCACATAGTGCAAGTATTTCTCTTAGTGTTTAAAAGTGGTGTTATACATACAGAGATCTGCTTCATTTGTACTGAAATCTCATTTTGATCAAATCCTGAAAATGGAGGTCCTGCAACTCTCTCACCTGATTGGCTGTATTTATATCAATGCCATTCTTAATGTGTTCCAGAGCCTTGTCCAGGTTGCCAGAACGCGCGGCTCGGAGAAAACTGTTGCCAGCATCTGCCTGTAAACAAAACGGACAAAAGGAAAGGAGGGAGGGATACGGGGTAAAGTAAAGGACACACAAAGAAGAGGAATAAAGAGGAAAATAGAGAAAGACAGTTGGGTTAAGGATGTGGACTGTTCAAGATAATCTCTCCACTCATTTCCCTCCTCGCTTAAGATCATTCTTCTTTTTGGTAGTGCATTTTAAAAACATCTGCACTAATAAACAAGTGCATTGAATGCTGTGATAGATGTGTAGGTCACCTAAAGCCATGATTTCACCGAGCAAGATAGTCCAATGGAAGTTTATGGGTATAGCAAACGGCATGTGAGGTGTTTATTAGCTTTATTTGCGTTCTTGCCATACAAGACAAGATTATCATTCTGCATCATTGTTGTTGGGACCCCAATAAAAGGTGACAAAATGTTGAATCAACATTTTTGAAAACAAAAACAATTTCCCAAAGCAAAGACAATTTAAATCCAGATTAGCTGGAGGTATATTCCCATCTCTCGTTGTAACGCCCAAACCACCCAAAATATAGTCATTCGATACTCATAACCACTGCCAGCTAAAGCAACAAGTCACAATGAACTGTGTGGTCACATACACCTGGCACTTTATGATCATGTATGTTTTGCTTGATTGGACTAGTTTCATGTCACTCCGGGACAGGTGGGGGCGCTGCTCAAACATCATCACTCAGACAAGCATGTAAGGCGCAGAAGCAAGAAAGAGCAGAACCTGACTGCGGCAAAGTCTGCACCCGCTCATCTCATTTGCATAATCTCCTCTCTTGCTCGCCATACTCTTCCTCTCCAATCCAACTATCCATCTAAACACACTTTTCAGTAAAACAACATATTCAGCAACGCATTCATTCTGACAGAACAACACTTAATGCCCCATCACACATACCGCTAAAGCAGATTTTTTTTGTTCTCTTTTCAACTTCATAGCACAGTGCCTTAAGATGTGTCATTTATTGTTGCAGCTCGATGGTCCTCTCTTTTGACAGAGGCAGTGAGCTTGAGTTTAAAAAAAAAAAAAGTGAAAGGATCCACATGCCTGCAGCAGCGGCATAGCAACAAACGACACAAGACTGCCTCAGCATGACTCTAATGGCAAAGCACTGAGAGAGGTCACTCAAATAAATAAAAAAAGGATGGCATGATCACACTCCAAAAAGAAACTCAAAAAGCAAAAGCTGCCTCCAGCTAAAATACTTCCTGGATTAATTGTATGCGCAATGCACTCCTTGTTCCTGACAAAATATATACCAACACTTTCTCTTGGTGGATAGTTCAAAATAAAGCATTTAGAGCGACATAAATCGTGCTGCTTTGTGTGCACACGCTGACCCTGCTGAGCCACTTGCCTGAGTCAGTCACTGACAAATTTTCACTCACAAACTTGAACGACAACCAAGATTAGGAGGGGGGGGGGGGGTGAATAGAAAGTCTACGTTTATCTGGATGGGTTGGGCAAGTGTCTCTGCATTACTTACACTGTTGCCTCATTGAGTTTGCCTCCCATCTAAATAGTTTATAATTCCATTTTAGATAGATGAAAACCCAACACCTGACTTGAATACACACGCCTTCCATCTATATTCTGACTAGGGATGTTCGAGACCACTTTTTTCAGAACACTACCAGTACGAGTACTCAACTCTTGAGTAGTCGCCAATACCGTGACCAAGTAGTGATACCACTAGTACTTTTGATACATGAAATTTCCCCCCAAAAGTAGCTGCATGAAAATAATAGCAATATTATATTCTTCTTATTTGTAGTTCCTGATCGTAAAATAGCCACAAGAGTGTGGCCAATACGAGTATCGATAGCCATTAAGAGTACAGATACCTTGAATTATCTGCTCGAAACCTGGTCATGGTACCCGCCCATCCCTAATTCTGAGTAGGCATGTAATGATATACAAATGTCACGATGTGATTAATATCACAATATGAACCTCATGATATAATTATCACGATATTGTGTGGGGGCTGGCGATATACCAAAAAAAACTAAAACAAGAAGAAGCTTGCGATACTGTATAAAAATTCTACAATATTGTAAAGGGAAAAATAAGCTCATACTGGCAAAAAACAACAACAATATTGTGTTTTTGTACATATAACAGCAGTGACAAAGAAATAGGCTTGAGAATGTTACGTCATTGTCATGTGCTGCTATTGGCTCAGCAGCGCGCAAAGTATCATAGTTCACAATGCTGTATTTGGCTGAAGCGGGTGAAAAGTAATGTTTTTTTGGACAGAGATGTTGAAAAATGTTTGCTGGTGTTGTGTTATTATTGATTTATGTGAGTTGATAACCGCCGCAGTGGCCAAAACATTCTTAATTAAAATTAAACTGCACTAATAAACTACCCACCAGAGGGTGCTAGAACTGCACAAATTGAATGAGCCTTCTTAACAGATGTGCTGCTTTTAAAATGACACGATACGGTGGCAATTTTAATATCACAATATCGCCATTATCGTTGAATCCCTAATTCTGACACACTTGCATCCAAGCATGAAACCACAAGAAACCACCATAGTTGCCTCTTGAATCCCAGTTATTGTTATTGCATGCAGAGTACAATATCCTCACAGAAACTAGTCAAAACAAGCAGTTGCCAAATTTAGCCACTTATATGAGGTCAAATAAAGGGAAAGTTTTTAAGTAAAACCTGTTTTGTAAATCTGTTTCTAATTGAAAACTTTTTTTTTTAAAGTTGTAAAATAGACTAAGGACAACAGGCATACTGTTGCATGAAATGTTTGAAAAGTGCCATGGTGACACCAGAAACATCCTGTCATCACTGCGGGAACAAACACAGCTGATGCAGACACACATCCACCATAGAGACACCTTAGAGACCCCCCCCCCCCCCCTCACACACACACAGCTCATGTCACAGCTTGCTGAGTTGAATGTTAATACAATGTTCATGATAAACATACTTTCTCACCAGAGTAAAGCAGATTCGCGTATGCGTGTCTGCTTGCGTCAAGAAATGTGTGTGCATGGAGATAAGGATGGATGAACTCCACCCATTCCCTCACTTAGAAATAAACAGACATGCAGCACATATCAATAAAAAAAAACAACAACACCCTTAACATGTTTTGGAAATGTTGCTTGCGCTATGTTTGCTGGGATGTCGTCATGCCATGATTTAGATGAATGTGTTGCTCCCTGATTATTCCCAGGGAAAGGACACGCTTCACACTTGAGGGCTGAGCAAAGCTGTGTGAGCCAATTAATCATTCTATTTGTAGGAAAAGAAACAAGATACAATAACCTGCTCCACAGCGACATTGCAGTTGTGCACGCTTGAGTAATGCTAATGAAGACGTGCTTGGAGTAAAAGAAGGCAAAAATGAATTCTTTAGCTCACACTGGAGGCTAAAACTGTTCTTACCAAAAATTGGCTGTTATGAACCCCCCACCACCTTCTTTCTGCTCTGCTGGTGCTGCAGCAGTCAGAATGACATCACCCACTCGCCGGTGGACTGCAGTGTTTGAAAGCTCAGTGTTTGTGTGCGACATCAATATCCTCCGAAATGGATGACTACGTCTGAAGAATCCCCGTTTTCACAAAGCCTCAATTGTGTTGGTGAGAGAGTAAACACAAAGTCAATTTGACTCGACAACAGAAAAAATCAAAATTGGCAGAATGCAAATACCATGTAATTGTAGAGATTTGTATTCGAGAAGACACTGGCGGGTTTTCAGTGGGCTTCAACTGTCTGTTAAGGTGATACATATAATTACATTTGTCACTTGTCTATGACATTTATTCAGAATATGAAACATGCTGCTGTGATCAGAGGATCAAAGTGACACGTGTGTCAACAAGGAACTTGCCCCATCTGATGTTTCAGTTGTATGCTTTTAATGAGCTTCTCATGCACACATATGAAGGCAATCTTTAGAAGGTGAGCGAGGTATCAAAACAGTCAACCATTACTTTCAGCTGTCTAAATAGTTATTATAATTGTATATCATCAGTGATTCATTTAGTACAGTACAAGTAATGCAATATGTGTTGTAATACTTTTAACTGTTTATTAGCAGCACGACTCATCCAGGATTCACATTCTGAATATGTTGGCTTCAGTAAGGGAAATCAAGCTAGGGATTAAACTAGGACCTTGTAACCAGTGCGCTAAATCCTGTAGCACTTCCACAGAATGTCAATGGAAGACTATCCTTGCCAAACATCCGGGATTTGGATACTGTTTCAGAGGACCTCTGCAGTTTTGCGATAAAGCAACACTTTCACTACATTTTCTCTCACCCGTCTTTTTGTTGTAAGAGCACCAAGACCAAATCATATACACGCTAAAAAGTGACTTGTTGAACCAATTTGAGATTACATATTGAATTGTTGACCAACTTAAAAAAATATTGTAACATACGATTGAATTAGGTTAGTTTAAGTAAATGTATAAAAGCACTCATTAAACGTAATACTTTGGATTGGAGTCACTTTGGAATTAACTTAATTATTACTTAATATATTCACTTTGGACGAACTTAATTCAAATAGTGTGTTACCACTTGAAGCGATTCTTTAAGTTGGTCAGCAATTCAATTTGAAATCTTAAATCGGTTCAACTCTTAAGTCTTGCACTACTACACTGTATGTTAATCTAGGTGGGAAACCTGCCTAGCAAATTATAAACAATTCACACTTACACAAATAGGCAATTGCCCTGAATTTTTTTTTTTCCAAATTCACCCCAAAAGAGTGTTTCTATACAATTTACAGGAACATGGAGGAGCGGATATGGAAATTCTTAAACAGCTTTTTCATCATCCTTTTCTGCTGACTTGCATTTGCTCAATACATTGATTTTCTTTCTTGGGCCTTTTCCCCTTTAGCCTCTACATCTCTGCTTTCGTCTCTCAGGCTGATCCATCAGATTGAGCAGGCAGCGGCTGGTACCGGATGCAGAGATGTAGTAAGTGTTGACTCAGTCAGATGGAGGCCCGTGGGACCGCTCTGCATCGGGCACATTTACAGGAAGCGAGCGAGCACTCCTATGAAGCGGTTACAATGTTTCACTCAACACGCCTGTCTGTATGGAAATCTGCGCTCCATAAATGACAAAGCATCATCTCCATCTTTACTATTTACTTTCTTACACACCATGTCTCCCCATTGCCTTGCTTATTGATCAGCTCATTACATACAGTATGTCTCTACTTCATCCACTGTGCTTATAGAGGAGTTGTCATTGTTAATGTCAAACCATGAGCTCATTGTTTGGAGCTCATAAACAGGAGATATGGTAAACACCATGCGACAGTAACTCTAATTAGGTACACATCATTATCTTATAATGACCAGATGACTGATCCACAACCTAACAGCTTTGAGCTGCCAAGGTTGTATCATTAGTGTGAATAAACAAAATCTATCCGTTTGCACTTGTCAACAGCAAAACCCAGTGAAGTAAACTACAGCTATCACTCAGAAAATGTCACAATAAATCATCAAAGCTTGATGCATAAGGTAGGAATGTATCTACATGTGATGTGCTATTTTAGTGGAAATTTGCGTTGGGGCAGAATGACACATTTGAAAATTTTACATCGAACACGACATTGCAGTGAGTCAACTACTGCTGTTCTACAAATGTCGAAACAAATCTATTATCACTCACTCTGATGTATTAATAGAACAAAATCATATGGCAATGGAATGAATGAACATTTTAACATCACAGTCAAGTTTCACAGTGGAAATTGGCTGCAATTCATTTTTAGACCATAAAGAACAAAAGTGTAGGTAGATTCCTATAACTCAAACTCAGACTTGTACGCAATCAGAAACACTTGGCAGTTAGTGGTTGTGTAGCTCTGTTGGTTCTTTGGATTATTAAGTCCATAAAGTATTCAATCAAGTTACTCTGAATAGATTTAATTAATTGACCAGCTAATCAGTTGCTGACCTCAAGTTTACTTACCCGTCTAATCCTGGTTGACATCATACAATTGGAACATCAAATAGAGGAACAAGTGAAGTCAAAAACAAGATTAAAAGGAACACAACACACATACACTCGCATGTCCACTAATCTTGGATGCACACACACCAAACTTGCATAGATAATCCTCAGCAATCAGCTCCCTCCCATGTTGCATTAATGGGTCTCATCTCATTTCAAAAACTTTTACCAAAAACATCTTGACAAACAACTTGGCTCATGCTTTTAAAAAGTAGACAGAAACAAACATGATTGTATAGTAATACTTGGTGGATAACATGAATTAAAGCTGAGAGCCCAACAGTTAATATCAGTGGAATAAGTAATAAATGGCCAAAATCTCCATGAAGCACCTGAGAGAGACGTTACAGGGCACAAGAGGAGAAGTAAAATGTTTGCAAGTACTCACTCCGAATCTGATGGTCTCGACTGGCATGCCTGTTGGCCCTCCACTGTCTTTCGCACGTTCGGTTTCTTCCAAATTGAAAGATGTCTTTCCAATTGCCCCATGCAGGGCACGCCAACCCCCGTCCGACGTAAACACGGGCACACACACCCACACAGGCGCACACACTTCAGTAAGCTGGACCCGGCTTGGTGGGTGGAGAGACACGGGGAGGGTGGGGTGAGGGGGCCCAGGGTTTTATCTCTACAGGAATGTTGTCTGTATCTAAAGACACACATTTTGCTAGCAACCAAAAACCAATGGGCACCCCAAACTCTCAACAAGAATCTCTTACCTACTGTACATCCTTGAGGGTAAAGTTTTCAGTTTTGCCCAGAGAAAGTTCCGCCCAACGTTTCCACCTAAATCTTGGAGTTCTAACCTTGCCATCTTCCACCCTCATGCTCCAGACTCTACTCTGTTCTCTACCTAACATACCCTCCACCATTCAAGATTTACTTGCAATGTCACCTCCACTTTATCCCTCCTTTCTCTTGTCCTGTCTCCCCAACATGTCACGCCCATCTCTGCGTCGCCTGTATGTTTTGTGACAGCCACACAATCATTTGTTCACGGACCATAAATAGACCAAAATAGAGTTACTGTGGAAAATTGATGTGTTTTTTTTAGGGGGGCAGATCTGTTTCAGTTTGTGAGGTGACTTACAGTGACAAAGCGCTTGGCGAGGGGGTTGCTGCTACCACCCCATGACAATGGGCCAGACACTCGGCTTGGGAAGGGGGGGGGGGGGCATGAAGGGGCCAGCCCCTCAAAAGGCCCTGCCTCCTTTAATAAAGCGTCCGTCATTCCTCAATTGAAAAGGCCCTCTTTTCTCTACCTCTCCCCTCCTCTCTCAGCCTCTCCTGGCTAAACGCTGGGAAAAGCACATCACTGCCAAAACCATGCAGAGAGATAAATGCTGTAGGAGAGGGACCGAGAGGGGGGCTATGTAAAAAGAAGGCGACATACAACTCAGTAGCACCGGACCATAACCTGGGCAAAAACACTACATGGGACATATTTCCTGTCCGCACTAAAAGCAGTGAGGACTACACAGCAAAATAAGACGCACTTATACAGTAACAATAAATACTTGACAAATTGCACGTCTTCCACTGTGAAAGGCCTGGAACTCTCTGAAATAAGCCTCCACTGTCTCTCTCTGTGGAAGCGTGATAGCTTATCAGCAATGTGTTAAGCTCCAGAATGTGGAGCTCTTTGGGGAAGTTGGAACAAACCAAGACACACTCCTGCTTGGTTGCAGAGTTGATTTAGATTCGGGACAGACGTGCCCTCTGCACCCGATGTCAAGTCCGCCTTGTTGACAGGATAAAGGGCTTCAGCTGTCCACGTGTGCTACTTGTAGTGGCTATATTGCCTTTGTCCTGAGGTGCCGGACAAGCGAAGGGAAGAATCAACATAAATAATGTCCCTTTGTCAGCTGTCTTTCCTCAACTTGTCACACTCCTTTTGTTTGATACCGCATTCTTCTGAAAATGGTATCTGCTAGTATAGGCTACGTTCACACTGCAGGCAAATGCGACCCAGATCAGATTTTTTTTTGCCCAAATGCGACCTGTATCTGACTTTTTTATGTCAGTCTGAACGGCTCAATTCCATACGTTTTTTTTTCTTTCTTTTTTTCGCTGGACCGTATATGTATTTACTTCCGCAAACACAGCATTGTGAGTGACGTATCTTCTTCTGTGCTGTTCACTTTGGGGATGCATACTGTTCACACAGAAGAGACTGAGTTTGCAATTAGCATGTAATGTGAATGCTTAATCAAAAAAAGTCAGATTTTACCCAAAAAAAGACCTGCACGTAGCCATAGTGTCCTGCAAAACTATTAGATGCAATGAAGTATTCCGTTTTCTGATTTGGCCTCACCTCAATTTCATTCTCCACCATAAAACTGCTAGGTTGTGACATGCGGAAAAAGCCTTGGTGTGATAGAAAACCTAATGAATCAACACCTGCTCCATTTGTGTTAATGGCATGCAGGTGTCAGTGAGATAGTCTGCAGCAATTTGACTGCAGACACAGTTTCAAATATTGTGCATACGCATGCACATATTCAACAATAAGCCTGCCTGTGCTAGGAAATGAATTGGTAAAAAAAAGATATGTATGTTAGAGCACATCATACACATTAAATGAGAGTGAATATGGAAAGCCAGTCTAACCTGTGGGACACAAATCAATGTATTAGAAAAACAGTATTACTCTAAATATGAATGAAGTAAATAGAAAGAAAGAGATGACATGAAATGTGTCTTCACTGGTCCAGGTTTCCATTCATCTTCCAAAGTGGACAGGCAGCAATGGGGAAAAACTGCAGAGTGAAGATGTGTGAGGGAAGAGAAAAGGAAAGGACTCTTTTGGGAAGAGAATGTGTCTTGACAAGTCTTTAGATACTGAGCACGATCTGAGAACATAAACTCAGTTTCAAACAACTGGGAATGAGTCTGCATCACAGAGACCAAATTTTCTTATCAGTCTGGTTAATGAAGAAGCCCAAATAGGAATATATTTTAGAGACTGATACCATACGTCTGAAGGGACTTGCTGGTCCTTAGCTTTCGTTAAAGTGAAGGTTGATTCTTGTTTAGCTCTATTGAGGTGAGCCACAGTGCATTTGGTTGATACTAGGCCATTGTATTGCACATGTCTTCAATTTCTATAGGATAATGATTTCTTGATTGAAAACAGTTGGCCTCTTACTGTATCAAGTTCAAATTAGATGTTCTATTTGTACAGATTTATTCTTAGGAAGACTCTCACATGAGTAGATATTACTATGTGGGTCCATACAGTTAAACACTCATTCATCTCATTAAAACACAACTCTATATTTCTCTACATGTGTTAAGCCTGTAAAATGAAATATGAGACATGAATGAAACGATAACATTAGCTGTTTTTAATGAAGTAATATATGCAGCACAAGGACACACAATTGAATTATTTTGAATTATTTTGTAGTAATGTAACACAAAGGATCTTGACCGCTCGCTGTCATTAATTTTGTGTTGTTTTTTTTGTTTTGTTTTTTTGAGTTGATATGGGGCAGACAAAACAAGCTTTACTTCTTTCTGTCCCCTTTCATTTCTTTTACTTTACTTTGAATTTGGATTTTTGTTGTTTTTTTTCTTTTACAAAGGATTGATTGATTGATTGATTGATTGATTGACTGATTGTGATTGAACGGTCAACGTTTCAGTTCCATCTAGTCCAAATGCTGAGTCAGTAACTCGTTTCTCACCTCTCAGGGCGCCGGTCCCATTGAGACATCATTTCAGTTCTTAACATCTAAATTAATTCATACGTAATGTACATTTGTTGGTTTTCATTTGAAAAGTTAATATTGGCTACTTCTGCAGGAAAATGCTTAGCTGCCTCGTGAATATGAGCTTCACATAGAAACAAATACTGTAAGACACATTCTCATCAGTCGGAGTAGGTAAGACCTAATATTACGTTGAAAATAAGAACTATGCTGATCTTCATTGGACTACTTAAATGCTGTCTCACACAAACACACATTCAAAATTGCACACTTTCATGTACCTTTAAACCTGCACACACGCACAGACCTCGGGTAAATGCATGCAGGTATAAAATACGCGCATAAACCAGCAATTAGCAATCATTCAAATGCATACAAGGCATATATTTCAGGCAGCGTACTCAAACTGACTAAAGTTGCTTTTGATGAGCACTGCAATTGGGGTAAAAGTGATGCACTGTACGCTTAATTGGGCTACTCCCATTACCCCATGAACAATATTTAAGTCTTAAGTCTCTATAGTATTTGCATTTCAATTTATTACCATGAACATAATAGGGCAGCAGTAAGGTTCACACTGTTGCCTTACAGCAAGGAAGTTCAGTGGGTTCAAATTTTCAAATTAAACATTTGAGTGATTTTGTATAATAATAATAATATTAAGTATTCCTATTTAGGGTGTACCCTAGTCAGCTGGTTTAGACTACAGCCTTCCTATGGCGTGGGACTCATTATAGAAAATATAACAAACTAAATTTGGAGGGAACAACAAGCCAATCAGTTCTAACTTAGATGATAATGTTGAAATCTAATCATATATTTTAATGTTGCAAACTAAAAGAACCAAATAGAAAACAAAAGTCCATTCGTAAAATGTGAAACTAGATCAGAATTTTCACAAAGCTGCCCACAATTCTGTCAATGCTAAATTACCATCATCCGGTGAACTCTGGGTGAGGTTTTTGCCTTTTCGTTGGCTTGTTTGTGATTATTTAAAAAAATATGGGCCATAGTTGTGCATGATATGATTACATCACATTAAACCTTGTCATGATATTAACAGCAGTTGACTTACTGTATTTTTAGACTAGTGTGAAAATTGCATGTAGAGCTTCATGAGGGTAACAATTTGAGCAGCAAACAGTTTATCTTGGTTGACCAGTGGCCCTGAGGGGCTTCGATTTTAAAGGTCCCACTGACAGATTAGCTCTAAGCACTTTGACATGTAGAATAAGCAGCAGATAGGAACTTCAATAATTCCTAAAGCAGACCATCTAGGTTATAATGTATTTGCATACACCTGGCGAAAGGTGGACAGAGTAGGAATCTTAGTCTTGAGACTTTCTGACCACCTTCCCCATGCTGTCTGCGCATTCACCTTACTCACATGCACATGCACGCATACATGCAGTTGTTGTCACTCTGTTTCTCTTCTTAACTTCACGTAGACTAGATCATCAGAGGGACTTTAAGACTCTTTATCGTGACTCACTGCTGCAAAATTATCAGGATGAGCAATTCTGAATGGTTCACCAAGTTCTGTTTTCTCGTTAAAGTCGCTATCCAATCAACTGACACCTTAATCTGGTGGTTCAACACAACGTAAAAATAATAAAATCATAAAAAATAAAAAATAAAAAAAACATAGCCTTTAATCTGAATTTTTCAAAGCCGGTATTAATAACCCTGGGATAAAAATGAGTGTTACAATATTTGAATAGGCCATGGCCTTTCACATGTAAATTACACTCTGCACCCCCTCGCTGAAACAAATTACAGCCAACTGCTGGTGGTTGGACATGAATGGACGTCCTAATGTAGTCTGCATCTACAGTGGGCTGGGGAGCAGCTGGAAAAGAGAAACTGAGACGGGGGAGAATTTATATGACAGTGCAGAGTGTGACAGTTTGCTTTTCTTCATATTGAATCTGCCATGCAACCACAGTGTGACGAATGGGGCTTGGCTTCCAGAGCATCTGTCTCCGAGGACTAAATGAGGGCTAGTTAGAGCTGTAGGGGACCTTCTCCAATCTTAATAAGTGGTAATAGTAGCAGAGGGGCCATGGCCTTTACACAGACCACTGACAATACACACTTATAGGAGGGGGCATGGCAGGTTGATGAAGTGGGTTGAGGTCTCTCATTAACAAGCTGTAAAACTGTTTACAACAAGCCCACATCAAAACAAACATGATAATAATTGCTGTGTTTTGTAAAGATTGTGAATTAAATAAAATTTCCAGATACAACAAAAATCAGAGCCATTTTTGATCCTCACTTTTCATACAAATTTTCTGATTTAGCTATGACCTACTTCATGGTTTTTCTGTTATTAACCTGTAGGTGGTATTTTAGTTTACAATAGCCTGGTCAAAACCATCAAAAAGCCCAAAACCCAGGGTTGAATGTTGATACACATTTTGTTAATTCAACACTTAATTTTTCATTCAATTGAAGTTGAGTAAGGGTACTGCATGTGTTACTCATTGAATGATTGTTGAAGTGCCTACATACAGTCCCAACATAGTTCACAGAATATACCAGGGAAACTACTGTATAAATCAAAGGAGAGAAGGAAATATGCAATCTGCCCATTACACACATATTAATGAGCAACACAGAAAATAAATACTACTAATAGTATATTGTTTTGAATAGCCAGTTTACCTTTCCACGTGCATTTTTTTTTGCATTTGCAAACAATGAATACTATTTATGTTTTCTGGCAATATTCTGTTTATATTCTGTTTGTAAGAGGATTCTTCTGAAATTTGGGCTTTAGGAAACCGCATAGTGCTCCATCACCATTGTGAGCAATATGGAGATAAAAAGGGTGTAATTTATAATTTGGGAAAGCAATAGCGAGGATTGGAGGGGAAAGAAAAGTCTGGAACAAGTTTCCCAGTGGCCTTATTGCACTTAGATGAATTCTCTTCCACTTAGTGAAAATGGATTCAAGATCATCTATTTAGATAGTCGCAATGAAACCATTGGTAGACCAGTCACCAGACTGTTTACATAGATAAAGGCAGACAAAAGACAGACATAGCATGTGGATTGCTGTCACATTAGAACCACACAAGCCACAATACACAAACAGTGACACATCAAAGGTAAGGTACGAAGCGTGCACAACCACAATGACGCAGCAGAAAAGCGCATCCAAAAACAGACACAGCACAGACAGTTGACATCACATCTACCAAAATGCAAATACACTGAAGATGCCATGCAAGACTTAGAATAAGCATGCACACAGCGCACTGATAAGGTCGACTGCCAAGACACATACACACACTCGCACACACTCACACACACACACACGCTTGAATTGAATTTCAGCCTAAATACAATCACAGTGATACAGATGGAACAAGCATATTTACTAATTTAGAAGAACCCACAGGAAAAATACTTTGACTGCGTTATCATTAGTGTGAACCTCTGCTGCATGAACTACTTTGCGTGGAGGGATAGACAGACTACACTGAGTATAAGCTATATTTTGCCCGTGGACTCTTGCCATGTAATATGCTGATTTGGTAACACCAGTTCCTGAGATATCACAAGACACTGAGAAAGATGTTCATATTAAAACAGATACACGCTCGTGTCTTTGACGTGAAACAAGAACAACAAAAAGGTTCTACACAACATACGAAAAAAATTAAATTAAATAAAACGTGTAACTCAGCAAGTTAGTACAATATGTCAAGCAGGGACAGGGAATAGTAAAAAAAGCTCCAGCGTGATCCACGACACCTGTACAACTGAATTAGCTCACAGCACAACAGCACCACTTGAATGGACCAGCACTACAATACCATAAGCAACACAAAAAAAGTGATACAAAAAATAAAACAACAGCAGCAAAGTGACACAAGTTCTACATGACGGGGATGACCATCAATAAAGAAAATATATATATATATACACACACATATATTAATATAAAAAAAAAAGAGCCAGATATACTTGTTGCAGATATTTACTTCATCATCATAGAGCCATACTCCTTGGCCATCGGGCATCTCAGAGCTCACACTACTGTCCTGATCGATTAGCCAGCGATGCACGGCGTGGGCCTAAAAGAACATACGACATAAAGACAGAGCCCAGTTATTAGCAACAGTGAGATGCAGAAGTTGGAGTGACAGAAAAGAGAGAGGGAAAAGCGCAGTAGAGAAAGTTGAAATCAGAAGCAAGGAAGATTGAAAGAGCAACAAATGAACAACATACTGAGACACCGGTAGAAAAGACAGATAAGGCATGGGAAAGGGTAACATGAACATGAAGGGCAACCACTCAACCCAAACCTCCCACGCCCACAAAAATAATCTGTCAGTGGGAAACAGGTAAGGATGACCAGCATGGCTGTGCACTAGACAAGGATGCCACACATGCAGTGGCCATCATGGGCAGCGGGCCACTAATGGCAATGGACGAGGTGGAGGTGGTGGTGTTGATGCTCACAGATGGATCAGATGATTCATGGTTCAAGTAAGTCTAAATTCCCTTCTTTGCTTGCTTGTGTATGTGTACTTACCCAGAATAAACGCCCACAAGCGTGGGGCGCACTCCCACCCTCTTCTCGAGTAAATGCACAATGAATGCTGATAAACCAGTAAGAAAAGCAGAGAAATCTATATCTATGAGGAGTGTTTTGTTTATTTTTGTTTGCCAACTACTTCCTGGTTAATGGAGGGTGACATAAACCGGTTGGTGGTGCTATTCCCCCCATTCTCTGCACTCATGAGAGTCCCATTGTTCGCATAATGACACCGGTCACAAAAATAAATTCCTAACTATTTGGTACGTCAATAAAATGTAGGGAGTTCTTCCTTGGTTTGAACGTTTCCATTCTGCAAAATGTGATAGTGGCTAAAAATGGCAAAAGCATGAAAATAATATTAAGGTCTCAAACCCAGGGCCTCAAGGGCCGCAGTTCCGCATGTTTTAGAGGTTTCCCTCCTCCAACACAGCTGAATCAAATGATCAGGATCATTATCAGGTTTCTATAGAGTTTGCTGATGATTCAGGTGTGTTTGAGAAGGGAAACCAGAGTTTGAGACATATGATCTATACCAATACCAGGGTTCACCAATTCCGGTCCTTGAGGTGCAGGTCCTGCAGGTTTTAGATGTTTCCGCCCACTAGCACACCTGATTCATATACTCAGCTCATCAACATGCCTGATAATGATCCAGATCTTTACTAACAGGTGTGTTAATAGGCAGAAACATCTAAAACCTGCAGGACTCCAGACCTCGGGGACCAGAGAGTTTGAGACATATGATCTATACCAATACCAGGGTTCACCAATTCCGGTCCTTGAGGTCCCGGTCCTGCAGGTTTGAGATGTTTCCGCCCACTAGCACACCTGATTCATATACTCAGCTCATCAACATGCCTGATAATGATCCAGATCTTTACTAACAGGTGTGTTAATAGGCAGAAACATCTAAAACCTGCAGGACTCCGGACCTCGAGGATCAGAATTGGTGAACCCTGTTCTCTGTTATTACATAGATCCTCAGCAAAAAGGTATTGGGTTGTTCATTGGTACAAATGCCACACGTTGACCAATGTTTGTGGAAATTGGTTGTGTTATCCTCTCAACAACAATCAAAACAATATCCCTCGGCTTCTCTCTTGGAAGTGGAAAGAACACCTTTCAGGTTGACCAAAGTTGTTAAAATTCTGCCAAGTGCAAACCAAAAACAAAATGAACACATTCCACAAAATGTTCCTCCAGATGTACAAGAAAATATGTCAGAATTCAAATGTAAGACACAATCAGTACTAGAAGCTAGAGGTTGATAGTAACGAGCTACATTCATTCATTTCAGACCAGTATACTGTTACTCAAGTAACTTTTTCAATAACTTGCAGCCTACTAATTTTTCATGCATGAAACATGGCAGAAACAACGGAGGGAAACATCTATTAATAATCTAAGTAATTTCCATGCCCTGATTGATAAAAATATTCAGGAGTCACTCACTGGTGACAACTAATATCGTT
The DNA here is from genome assembly GCF_054856555.1 of Leptonotus elevatus. Taxonomy (NCBI): domain Eukaryota; kingdom Metazoa; phylum Chordata; class Actinopteri; order Syngnathiformes; family Syngnathidae; genus Leptonotus; species Leptonotus elevatus. The sequence goes on along the minus strand of NC_141243.1, from coordinate 16,953,352 downwards.
CTTACCAGAGTAAATTTTTTGGCTACTCTATCCATCTCTGCTGGGATCCGAAACACACACACACACGCACACACACGCACATCTGGTTCTCTCGAGTGTTGTGGTGTCAGCACCAAAAACAGACAAACACAGCTACTTTTATGCCGTTAGGCACTCCTCTGCAGCAAAATGCCTGTCAAGATTTGTACAATTGACTCAGTGACAGGAAGGTATGGTACGTCATGATAAAGTGATGCTAGCACCCTTTGCTAAATCATATTCAGTTTATACCAAATGATGCTAAAGCTTAGAGTGAATGGTGTAAATGATGATTGTATATAATTCAGAATAAATACATTTCCACACCTAAACAAAATGAATCACATCTAAACTAGTGAGCGTTCCAGCCCCGCATATATGACCATAAATGACAATTTGTATCTATACTTAAATACCTTGGACCAGATAAAAATGATTTACATTCACACCTACGGACAATTTAAAGTCGTCAGTGAACCCAACATGCATGTTTTTAGAATGTGGAATGAGACTGTGCAAACTCACACATAGGAGGGCCACAGCCCAGATTCGAACCCACAACCTCTGAACCGTAGGTGCATGTTGGATGATGCTGGTGCACACATTTGGTCCTTTTGACTGCTTAGAATTAATAAATGTTATTGTCATGGTGCAGGGCTCTCAGTGCTGCTCTCTCTTTTCCTTTCAGTCTCGGAGTGATAGAGGGGGCATTCCCTCCAGGGCCGCACCTGCAGCGCATCTGAAATTAAGACTTTATATGGACCCAGACGCCGACAGGACAACGTCGGATTATTCCACCTTGCTCACAGCGGTCGACAAGCGTGTTATTTTCTAGACTTTTTTGTCATAGCTTTGCTGAAATTCTCGTTCTAGTCGGCAGTCGCTATGTAAGTTTTGCTACGTCATTTTGCGTTTTGCCTTTTTGACTTTAGTTAGCTCGCGTTGTTTGGTACGCTGTTTTGTGTTTTTCTTTGTTTGGTTACTGTGGTTCTCTACTCGCGCTTTTATTTGTAGTCCTGGAGCGGTTATTTTTCATTTTTGTATCCTGGCTTGGTCGAGTGCTTTCACAGTTGTTTACTCAATTTGGCTACAATAGATCTTTGTTACGCCCTTTCTGTTGCCCGTGATTTTGGGATCCACCTCTCCAGCCACTACTGGACCTTGACAATTATACAAAGTCTCTCAGTGTACTTTTAGGAAGAACTGTATACCGCAAATACTCCTCCACACATCTACTCTGAGACTACTGTTAAATACAGTGAACTCCTGCCTATTTGGTGTTTTCTATTCACACATTTGCCTTTCATCTTCATCATGTTGCAAATATTTGTGTGCTCTTTAGGTAATGCCATAAGATGCAACGTGGCTTCATCAAAGTCCTGGCTAATAGGAATAAATTGTGTCCATGAAGAATTGTTGCTACACACACAGATAATCAGGCTGTTTTTCGATGCTGCCCCTTCCCAACCAAGGACTACACACTCAAGACTATCTTATGTTATACAAGATTATACTGTAACATTAACCTTCAGACTGAGGTGTTAATTTGATTTGTCCAAACAATAGGGTCTGAAACGGGTCAGCAACGTCAATCTTATTTACGACCAAAATCTTCATGTGTGTGGGGAAAGCCGCCGACTTCCATTAATATGTGAACTGTGACGCGGAATAGTATGGAGCCAATCTAAGAAGCGCCCTGACTGAGGAACAAAGGAGGGGCAGAAAACAAAAACACACCTACTGGATGTTTTTGTAGAAATCAACAATTTATAAACATTTTTGGGGGGCATCAACTATCCGTGTTCACACTTTACTAGCAGAGGAATCACACTAGTAATGTTTTAAACGGAACTAAACATGACAAGTGTGAACACAGCTCATACATTAAAGGCAAGTCACAGTGTCCTTTTCTCTGAGGATTTTTTTGATGTACTCACATGAGATGCGTACGCACTAACACACTCATCAAGAGACGGGCAAAGGTGAAGTGTCAGCTAAAACAGATGCAACAGTCAACACACAGCAGTGGAGAGGTCACGCACACACATGGAGTCACCTCAAGGGTACAGTGAATCACACGGTGACAGCAGAGGCCAAAGCCTTTGCGAGGAACCTCTAAAATAGACAAAAGCAGGTGAAAGCGCTGCGGTACATTGTGACACTTCACAACAAAGTTGCACTTTGCATGATCTTTTTTCATTTTGGGGAAGACCGCTCAATAAATCGCGCTTGTGGTTTGTGAGGTCCTGTTTGTATGTTTGTGTGACCAAATGATATGCAACGGCGTCATCTGCAGAGTTTGTGGTGAAATACAGAGCGTGTCAGCTTAAAAGGATAATTGGATTAAATAGCAGACGGGTAGTGATGACAGGAGAAGAGGGGCAAAAGGGTGGAGGATCAAGAGGAGGAGGTGGGAGACGGCGGAGGCAGAGGGGGTTGAGAGGTGCTGATAAGAGGAACAGGCCATTTCACTGAGGAGCCTTTGGGAGCCTTAGGGCAGCGAAAAGACAGAGTGAAATCAAACCGTTATGCTGTAGATTAGAAGGATAAAGGGGATAACGCTCGTAGTCTCTGGACACCTAACTAGTTGCGCCTTGCCATTTGGGTATACGCGATACAATCAGAAAGAGCAGAGAAGAAAAAGCACTCGTTCTAATGTCTATGTCAACTTAATGGCGGTTAAACTGCATCAGAACCTGATACCTCCCCGCATTTCAAGCTTCACAGTTTGATCTGCAGAGGCACGGCTGAAGAGAGAAAACAGCAGTCTTGTGAGAGTTGTGCAAATCTCAAAATTGAAGACCAAATAATGCATGGGATGGAGTATGAACACTTTCCTTAGTAAGTTCTGACATCTAAATTCTATAGAGTAAAAAAGCGATATCAGACAATAATAATGAATGGATCCTTTATTTTCCTCAGAGGAGAGCATTATAATTGAAGCTACAAGATGTAGCACAAATTACTTTACAGTCGTGGGAGTATTTAAAACTTTTCAAATTAGATTAGTCGAAAAAGACTTGCCCAAACTACAATGCTGACCATGACTTATGAAGTAAATTATGAGCTAGACTGCTAGGATTTTTGCTAGAAGGGCATTTTTTATTTTAAGGGTTGTTAATTGGCTTTCGGCTTTCTGCACAGTAGCTGTTTTTCTTTATCACATCAATATGTGGATAATCATTTTACCGGTATCAAGATAAAACTATTATTGGATTTTAGAAGAATAATAATTTGTGTGTTTTGAGTTTTAGTCTGAAAAAAAGATTGCACAACATCTGACCATGATTTATCAACCAGTTTGTTAAGTTGTGTGATGAATGAGCTTCTGTCCGGATCATTATACTACAGGTACATGTACAGTATGTAGTTCAAAAACAACCTTGAGTCTGACATTTTATAGTAATTCAGTAGAAAGGGCTGACAGAGCATCCAAACTAATGGACCCTTCCTAAATTATTAAACTCCATGAGAACATTTAAATGGAGTTTCACCTAGCTGCATCAACCCTGATGAGCTGGATTGTTTAAAGAAAAGAAGAAGAAAAACAAATCAAACCCAAACCCTAAGCCAATACTGTATCCACTTACTAAATATGGGTAATGTAATTTAATGACAGTGAAGCTCCTATATATTTTTTTAACCTTAATATTGCATTTCTCACAATGTCAATACAATTATCAAAATAAATCCCATCTACATACATAAACACACAAATTCCAAGATCATAAGATTATATAATAATACCCGGGGTTTGAATTATTTGTTGCTAATAGAAGCCAAGCTTCAAAAAAGCACATCTGAGCTCCCACCTATACAATAATCAAAGGTTTTATTATACATCAGAGGTTTCGGCGAAGTGTGACTCGGGAATGCTTTTTCTCATTGTTTCGTATTGACAATTTAGAGTGTTCCCCCACTATTTTGAGGGATGGAAAGAGAGCCCAGCTACATAAATCTACAATAAATAACCAACAACAATAAACAACAAATAGGTAATAGAAAGGTTGACCCCCCCCCCCCCAAAATTCCGCAAATAGGAAACTTCACTAATATCAAACTGCAAATATGCGGGGTTAACTGTTTTTCTTAAATAATTTGTACGAACAGATTCAAAGTCAACCAGAACCTGGAATGGATCGCTGTCAACCGTCAAGCACTGAGTACACTACAAAAAAAAACTAGGGCCCAAGCCATATGGATTTTTTTTTTATGCCGAAGCTGATTCGGATAACCAATTAATCAGATTAAGATGATTTAAAAAATTCAATAAAATAAAAAGAAATAATGGCTTGCTTTTAATCCTGTAATGCTAAGAACACAGACAGGAATTACAGGCATAACATTTGATTGTTTTAGAATACCTAATATTTGTTTAACTTTACAACAGAGAGGAATTTTCAAGTACAAAGGCATGTAAGAAAACAGATTTAAATGTAAATGATTTAAATGACATACATTTATACAGTCCATGAGCAAAACGATGAGTAAGGTTACTGGCAAAATATGAGTTATGCATGATATCCTTTAATGTCAAATCACATTTCTTTTACTCCATTATTTTCTTTGCTATAAAGTGATGACTCCAAAAATAAAAACCAGAGATGCCTTTCTCACATGTCAAAACATGTCATCTTTGACAGAGTTGCATTTGCAATATATGATCTCATGTGGACAGAGAGTTCAACCGAAAAACTGAATTAATGCAAAAATATCCTAGATATAGACCTTAATAACAAATATATACTTAAATTTAGTGAGCATATGAATTGGCAGAGAATAACATCAGCCATCAAGGCGGTCATCACAACACATTAATTGAGTTTACAAATAAATGTATAAATTGATAGCAACACACTAAAAATGCAGTCTAAGCATGAATATAAATAAATTTTTAACATGAAACATTATTTACTTATAGACATTGTGTGTTAATGGCCATATGAGAGATTGAAGAAGGATGTAATTCATACAGAATAACGTTCTGTCTGCCATGCATGTCCTTTTTTTTCCCCTGCCCACAGTATTTACTGTTTAATGAGAAAGTAAGATTATATCAGCGTTAGACTGGCAAAATTCCAGTCTATTTTATTATTTTTGAAAAGGCGCAATATCCAAATAAAAATCTTAATTTCATTGTATGGAAAAAAAGTGTGATGGACAATTTTCTAAGAAGAAAAAAACTTCACAGAAACATAAATAAAACATCACCTCTTGAGAAAGTTGGAACGAGTGAGAGGTTTTACATGTAAGTAAATGACTGGGTAGAGAAAAGGATGAGTTAGAGCGTCAAGGGCTTGCAGGGTGAGAATGCCTGATTAATAGTGCATAGCAGACAGCTGGCAGCTCCATGCACCGCAAACATCAACCAAACGGAGCTCATTGAGCAGGTGAGTTGAACTTGGGAAGGGCACAGGAGGAAGCTCCAGGTAGTATGAAAGGGGAAGATGGTGCAAGTACCTCTTATTTTCACTCTCTTCCTGCCTTTCTTCTCCATCTTGGCTCCTTCCTGTGACATCATTTTTTCTATGGACTTGTTTATAGTCAATCCATAGTTATATCCAAAAGTGTAGTGAAAGTACTGTGGTTTAAACACAAACATGTCCAAACTGGAGAAGGAAAAACTGAAGGCCAATGTGTTGCTGTATGATTGATGAAAGTTTTCTCATAATTTACTCCAACAACACCAATAGTTGACTGGTTGAGGCACTAAGTGGAAAGATTATAATCTAAAGCCATGCATGAGATGTAGTGACACCATTGTGTACAATGTATACACCTAGGGTCATAGTGCATTGTGAACTATGACATGATGCTCAGTAAACATTCATTCCCAGCATGGGATTTGTGTTGTTGGGGGGTGTGAGTGAAACAAGGTGAAGACCTTCTGATTTTCTGTTTATCAATGACTTTTAGTTGTCTCTTTATGTTTTGTCCTATTTCTATTGTATAGCAAATTTTATCTACCGATGCATTACCATAATAAAACACATGCATGAAAACAAGATAAACTCAAAGAGACAGCGCGGCCAAAAACCTGGATTTGAGAAGCTTATTTTCATCTTCTTTCTTGCGTTTTATTCTTTTATGTTGCTCTTTTCTTTTCGCTCAGAGAAATGGAAAGAGACATGCCTTTTCTTTCAGCCTGTGCCTCATTATGGTGCTTTTCAGGTCTAGCCTTTTGTATGGGGCCAGCCTAGAGCCTTGCACACGCATAGTGGAACAGCCGGTGGATTACCCAGACTCATGTCAAGACTGCAACGGTACCCGCAACCACTCCAGTAAACTCCCCAGCCAATTGCAGCACGAACGTTACATGCGTTAATAAGTGAAGCCAAAGAGCCATGCCAAGACTAAACCAGCAGGAACATCTGCTGTGCCACATACATCACCGAAAACAATACATCCACCAGGGCATGGCTGTCATATTAGTGGACACAGTCTAATCTCAAGTAATTAGCATAAAATGTGTAATCTAAACATACAAAGAGCGTCATGCCGCAAACTGAACACCAATAAGATTAAAAGTTCAGAAGTGATCATCACCTGCTTTTCAGACCACAAAATTTGCTTAACATTAGACCGATTAGAAAATATTGTAAACCATCCAGACTTAAAACACGACAGTAAAGCCCGGGACATTAATCTTTGCAAAGGACAAAATTATTGTTAATTATAAGGGGCAACAAATATTTCTCCATAGATCATGATTTTTTTTTTTAAATAAATTACTTAATCAAAAAATTGATGCTCACGAAACATTCATTCCCAACATGGGATTTGTTTTACATTATTAATGGCTTTTAGTTGCCTCTTTGTGTTTTTATACTCCTATTTATATTGTATCGCACTAGTTTTCCATACCAAAGAAATTTTATCTGCCGATGTATGCAGGTCTAAGTTGTGGTGCAATTGGTGTAATGCGATTTTGGTGGGTTTTTTTTATTAAGCAGCCCGGCAGATTATTTAAGTGTGTGGTGGATGTCATTGTATTTACTGTAATTCATAAATATGTCAACAGCATCATTATTATCATCATCTTTAATATATTTTTTTAAATCACCCCCCTGGTCACGGGACAGCTATGGGTAGGCGGGCGTTGGTGGGGGGTTACAAATAGAAACACAATTGGATGTGGAAGGCGATCTCCAAGTGTCCATTTCACCAGGGCCATATTCTTTACATCATCTGCAAGTGGAGATCTGGCAATTCCTTATAAACGGACTTTGCACGCGTCAATCTCCTGCATGGACTCCAGCAAGTCAGTTTAAGTTTCTGCCATGACGACAATGTGTCCTCTCCTGGGGAGTTACTTCCACTGCCCGGAAGAAAGTCAGCTGTGGTCACCCCCACAACGGCGTAAGCACATGTTTCGCGTCTACGAAAATACCAAATGAAAGAAAACTCTTCCCATGCGCACGGATAGACATATATATGTTTTTAGATATGTGGTTTTTTTTTTTATGCCGCAAATGCCGCTTATCCTGTTCAGGGTTGATGGAGCCTATCCCAGCTGGTTTGGCAAAACGTGGAATACACCCCGGGCGGGTCGTCAGTTGTTGCACCAGGGCACATACACAGACAACCATTCTCACTCACATTCACAGCATCACTGAGAAGAAACTGAACTGAGGGCCCCACAGCCTACTTGTTACAAAGGAAATGTATTATTATTATTATTATTAAACTGCACTGAAGTCAGGTGAATGTACCTCTACACAAACTGACCAATAATCTGTACAATTCAATTGCAAAAGGAAAAAGTTCTCTTTTCAAATTGGGAAGTAAAAAAAAAAAAACTTGAGATACTATATAATGTGGATCAATTTGAACAATGAGAAAATTGTAGGTTTGATTTATTTGTTTACATCGGCCCAGGGACAGTTTTGCCTTAGTGGTCACATTTGGTGTATGATAAAATGTGTTATAATAATAACATGTTCTTCACAAAAAATGTGTATTTGTGTATGAACTGAGCAGTCAGCACAACGGAGCAAGAGTCCATCCATCAGAGCTGTGCTTTCATCTTATTCTGTTCTCTCTGGGGAAACAGTGAAGCCCCCCCCCCCACCCCTCGATCATTGCAACATGAGGTGCTAAATGAGGCCCACTACACCTGTGTTTACTGCATAACACACATGGCTTAAAGTTACAGCAACCCTGGTTGTTAAAAGGCTTTTCATGTAAACAGAGGCTGAATACAAGGAACCCTTCAGGATCATGTACACCCCAAATTGCTACAATGTGAACGAGAAGTAAATTCTGTTACAGAGTGAGAGCAGACCTCTCCAGTTTGGGAAATAAAATATATAAACTATTTCACAAGAAAGTATCAAGTTGATGGCCCCAATGTCAACGCATTAAGACAAAGATGGGTGCATTAACAGTTGTTTTACTTTGCTGGCCCAGTAAAATGGGCTCACCACTGGATTAGGGTGAAGAAGATTGACAGTTTATCAGGAAAAAATACAGATTACAACAACATATTGATCGAGAAACAGAAGTTGCCCTTCCGAAGCTCCAATGTGTAGCTTCTCCTTTTCCTGCTCAATAATGTAAAACAGCACAGTGGCTGCTTTGCAGCAATTGAGCAACAAAAGCCAACAAAATAAAATTGTCTTTGCTCATTTTTAAAATTGCTACAGTATGCTACGAGGATTTGTATATCATAATTGGGGAAATGACAAATGTTTACACACTGGATTCACAGTTAGTATAAATAATTTTCTAGTACATTTCCTCCATTCCATTTATAGCTTCATTTTACTTTTCAGTACTAGTTTTAATTGATCAATTATTTAACGATGCCAATAATATTTTTTCTGGAAGAGGAAAAAAAGTACATTCATGAAAAAATGAAGACCACTCACTGTTCAAGCGCCACCATGTTGTTTGGATTTATTGGTTAATTATTTAGAAAAGCGGATAGCAGTCACTGCTGGATAGAAGGCACAAAGTCTATGCATGCAATGCCCATCAGCACTAAGATGCAACTTGACACTTTCCTTTAACAGTATTTTATCACGCACACAATCCTGCACACAAGTCTATCCAACTTCAGTGTTGTCACCCACACAGTCGAATGCACAAAATTGGCGCGCAGTCCATTTTACGCGTTCAGTTACGAGTATATGCAAATAGATTCATTTGGTACATATTTGGCCTTGAAACCCACTCTTGGGAAATTGATCATGTAGCTTTTGTCATGTCTGTGCAATGGTTGCTCTTTTTTGTCATTGGGAGTACTCGCTCTGCAACGTTTAAAATTCAAACAAAGTCCAAATTCCACAGGTTGGGACTTTTCTTCCTGCTCCTTTGAATTAGTACGTGAAGCCATTGTCACACTGAGGTAGATACTACAACATCACCAAAAAGCGTTATTGCAATTGGTTGGTAAAATCCAAACCTCTACGGTAGATCAAAGTTACTGTGTACTTCATGGACCAATAACCCCATAATGGCAAAGAAACACAGGCAAAATGAAAGGTAATGTTGAGAACGGATCCTTTCTGCTCAAGTGATCATTTTGAAATGCCAGAAACAAAAAACTAGTTTGGAATATTACAAAACCTCTTAAATACAGTACAGTTCTCTCCACCTCTTTTATACTTGTTGCCAACAGCGCACAATCTGTTACAGTGAGTAAACACAATTTAGCACCTTTGATTTAGGATTTTAGTGAAAGACTGCGATCTTGGTAGATCACGTGCAACATGCCCAGTTACAACATGCACAATCTGTCAGAGTGAAGATGCAGTTTAGTGCCTGCTGTGTGGAATCTTATTAAATGAGGTTCTATGTGTTCATGAAGAGGGCGTGCTCTCTGCTGCAGCTCTCGGATTCTGTAGTCAGCACAAACAAGACATCCAACTACACCCTTATGCACAACAGGACAGGAAACAATAGACGCACAATACATAACCGTATATTGTAAACCTGAGCATGAATACAGCTGAGCACATGCCTGCAAATACGACCTGTTCATTCAAGTAGATACATCCTCACACATGCAGTACAGTCATGCACACACAGCAGGAAAGCTGAATGCATCTAAAAATAGCTCTGTATTTGCACCCTACTGTCATCATTATTCCTTTCATCGTCCTTATCAGCAGAGCAGGGCTCATTCAGTTAGTGGACAATCAAACCGCTTTCATGGAGCTTTTTTAGCCTCACCCTTACACTGACATCCCCACATTCTGTTTTCGGTGCTAGTCCGACCGCCACCTCTCAAAAAAAAATTCCCCAAGGACACGTCCTGCATCTTGCTCTTTGTTTTTATTTTGCTTAGAAAACATTTGGCAGCTGACATCCGGACACTGGACCAGTATGAAGGACAGAGAAAAAAATGGGAAAAAGTGACAAGGTCACCCAAATCAACAGTAGCTGGCATTCAAATTTAACTCATGCAACACACTATTTCACATTTACATTACATTTATACAGCAATACTGTATTCAGAGAATACCTTTGGTCTTTATAAAAGGAGGTCTGGTCCACACAATCTATGAATAACAATTTAATCTACTGCTGAGAATCAAACAATCTATTCCAAAACTCCAACTGGTCGAACATCTTTAAAAAAGTCCACACAGTGTTTTATGTACAATTTTAACATTCTTAGATGTTATAAAACTGTAAAAATAAACAAATAAAAAAAATAATAATAATGATAATAAATAAAATAAAATAATGATAATAATAATCATTTATAATAAAATAAGCAGCATTCATGATGGTGGTTTTAAGGCAACAAGCTGCAACATAACATCTCAGTTAATGAAGGACTAAACCATTATAAAATGTAAAATAAAAACGTAAATAATAAATAAAAAACCTCTCTCTCATCCACCCACCGATCCACTAAGCGCGGATTGCTAGTATTTACAAATACAACTATTTCAGTTTTGTTCTGTGGAAACTATTCAGTCATTTTCTGAAAAACTCACATATTCACATTTTTGTGGTCTTATTGTAACACCCTGAAATGCCACAAGATGGCTGCAAAGAACTGACTAAATAAAAAAAGTAAGAATTTATGTTAAAGAAATGTATAGTAGAAGACAAGTTGGAGGGAGCCCGCAATGCATGTGCAATTGGGCATGTGTATATGTACATGTTCGGTAGATTTATTATTATTACTTTTTTAATCAAACAATCTGTAAACCATTTATCAAGTTTAACGATAACACTGTAAAATGACTTTGAAATGACAAACTGTTTGGTCTAATAGTATATGCTACATTTACAGTTTAAACAATCAATATGGGCAAGTATAAACCTTTCGCGGGGGTGTTAACTCAATACTCAATTACTCACACACACTCCTACCTGACTGTGCTTAGTATATTTTCCTCCTTTATGGCTTGCACAATAATTATTTGATGCTTTTGGAATTTAGCTCCCATAAAGTACATGTGCAATTATGCTTTTGGAATAAGACTGGCAAAAAAGCTATAAAAAGCCAAAGCCAAAGCAAAATATACCCAAAATAATAATTTGATGTTTGAGTGGGCACACTCGGTCCTCGAGGGCCGGAGTCCTGCAGGTTTTGGATGTTTCCCTTCTCCAACACAGCTGATATATGATAAGCTTATCAGCAAGCTCTGCATAAGCTTGGTAACGGATCCTGTTGCAGCAGGGAAACCTTCAAAACCTGCAGTTTGCCCACCACTGCTCTAAGGTTTTAACTTGTAGGTTTGGTGGAATATGAGTAGCATATTTTCCACCAACCTTTTGATTGCATTCACTTATAGTGGTTGATTTCCCTATTTATTGATCTTCTTATGACTTGATAACCTGGTAATAGCCAGATTGATAATTGTGATTCACTCAAGAAAGCTCTCCACAATATCAATCTGGGACTGCTCCGCGCTGATTTGCTTGGGAAAGGCGGGACATTCTGTACAATATTTCAAGCTGATTGGAAGACGCGGCATTGTGCACTTTTGTTTTGACCAATCACGGCAACGGATGAAAATGTCGTCTTCGGTCTCGTCTTAGGGAGAGAAAAAAAGCATGAACATCTTTAGCAGATAAAAATGCACAAAGTGCCGCTGTTCAACATTTAACAAGAAAACGGTAAGTAATTTTGCAAGAACAGAATTAATTACAGCGTCCATTCATCTTTGTTAGGTTAGGGTTTTTTTTACCCACGGTGTCCGCGCTTCCTGGTTTCGTTACAGTTGAATATCCCGCCCCCAAACACAATGTCATTCTGATTGGTCGGTAGAAATCAACGAGCTCGGTACAAAATGTATTCTCGGGAGTCTGTGAACTCACAAATACCGCGTGAATACAGCTTGCAGAGCAAGGTTAGTGATTTGACTTAATGTGATGAACTGAACAGCTTCGGGAGACTCAATTCCACAGATTCTTGCATGAGTTCCATCCTATGTGGTCCTATTGCTTTGCTGGAATACAATTAAAAGAGAATCAACCATGTTCACATGGATTTAGACTTTGTACTTCTATAAACCTTTTGAAAGCCCCCTTTTTTGACACAGTTAATCACTTCCTGCCCTTTGTACACAGTTCAGTCAACACCAAAATTAACTTTTTGGTGCATTATTCAAGCAAGAAAAGACGCAAATAAAACCTCACCAATGAGTGCTGCACACCTGTGGCCAGTGTGAAACACACACACACGCACACACACAAAAGTATCATTCTCCCAACCACAGAAAAGACCCTAACCTTCAACAAAAAGGAACACTTCAACTGGTATGTCAAGGGCATGAGTGACTGAAGTGGGTTGTGAAAACCGAGCAATAGAAAGTAGCAAATACGGAGAGGACCTTGGTCAACTTCAGGTCGAACATGAAAAAAAAGCAACAAGCAAAAGCATGCCTGAGAAAACTGAGTGGAAAGAGAGAGAACAATACTGGTCAGATTGGTTTGGAGGTGATGAGATCAAGCATTAAAACAGAAGCTGAGCCTATGAGAGTGGTTGAGAGAAGAAAAAAAGGAGGGACGGGAAGTTGTGGAGTTAATGGCTTTTGAAGGACTAGAAATGCAAAATGAGATGACAAATATATGAGCAGAAATTAGAATAACATATAAGATAGTTTCATTTGATAGTGACTCTTCATTTATGAGGACATTGACTGAAAATGTAGTCAGGACATGTGCAGTATGAACATTACATTTTCAAGGGCAAAAGGCTTTTCAGGGATGAAAAATAGAATGTACGCCTTAAAATAGTCTCAACCGTAAGCAGCACTTTGGTTTCCTTTTTTTTTTTATGCAGCATGAAAAAGGGCAAACTCCCACCCTACACCGTCCTCAAAATGCTGCATTCAGCTCTGCTCCATCGTACTCATGCTGTTATTAATCTCTGTCAAATGTGTCCTTTTGGCAGTAATGCTAAACATGTGTTTGCACACAAGTACTCTTCAGAACTGACAAGGGTGTCCTTTGCATTTCAACTACTGTCGCTGCATCAGGACACACACACACAGTTTAATCGCATTATTAAACTGTAGTTGCTCTTATGTGTTGGCAAATTAGTTCTCAAGTCTTCAACCATAAATAAGACAGATGCTGTTTCACAGTACACACCGCATATATAATACTGTTATAACACATTCAAATTTATTTATATAGCTTCACATGCCCACAGTTGACAAATATTAATGACATTCCCTGATATAGAGGGCAAGGAAAAACTTTAAAAAAATGCAATGCAATGGATGCCGAATGGGCAACAATTTAAACTATTTGTACACAAGACTACCCACTTGACGTTAAGTGTCTGTTTAATCAGTCGTTTTGCGCAGCCTCCTTAGCTTGCTTATGCTTTTGCAGCAAAATATTTTGCTTCTTTATTCCCACGTTCAACAAGCGGTGTTGTACTTGAATCACCCGCCATTGTCACTTCTCCCGTGTTTGTCTTTTTCATGTTGTTTTGATACATGCAAAGCCATGTTTGTTCTGTAGATTGCAATAAGTTAGAAAAAAAAGTGTTCGCCTTCTTCGCTGATTCTTCGTCCACGCTTTCCGTTAACTCCCTGTGGCTGCGCTACAGCGCCACTCCAGACTTGGCATATACATATATATATGTTAAACGTCCTCAGCGTCTTCTTTTGGACACACGCAAGTCTTGAAATGCTTTTGTGTATTCGAGATTTGTTTGAGGAACGAAGCCGGCTTTGCTTCAGTCTGAACGGGGCCTTAACCTGCTCTTCCCTTCACCTCAGTGCCAGATTGTCACTTGCATTTTGCATTTTTCTCCAGCCTTACCTGAACCTGTTTCTGGACCCGCCCGGATTAGGACACCGTATTACTGGCTTTAGACCTGGATTGTTACTTTGATTCCGATTCTGGATTGCAGACCTCCACACGTCCCTCCTGGCCAATCCTTACGCACATTATATTCTGTATGGATCTTTTGATGAAAAAGTGGACAAAAGTATTGAAGCAAGAATACGATAAAAATGAAGGTCATTGGCACTTTCATTTTGACATCTGACAGTTCAACATATATTTTTCTGCAGTTCCACAGATGCCTCCATTCTCCTGTTTACTTCCATCAACTGCTCTGTCAGTTTTCTGACACCACTACAGTATGCATGTGCAACTGCACTGAGGTTGACACCAAATTGGTATATCGACTAAAATGTCGAAAGATTCAGTGCATCTGAGCTCTGTGAAGAATTAGATCCCCGCGATTAGATTTCTGCCTACAAACCCAGAGTTGTCCTCATTGCTCTTTAAGTCAGTCTTACAGTAGATCACTTTCTTGTTGCATTACTACTGACTGGAGCAGAAAATCAAGGCAAACACCCAATTATTATTGATTGGATAACAACTACTGTCCACTGGCGAACTATCTTCGTATGAATGGACTTGGAGCTACTCAAATGCTGATTTAGTTGTCCTGGTTAAGATGTCTTCCACGTAACTGCGATGTTTGTATCTCCTTCCCATTAAGTTTCCCTGTTTTTATTGCTATTTGTGAACCACTGAAAGGCTCTCAAGAAGAGGGCCTTTGAACAGAGAAAACATGAACGATATATATATATAAGCGCAACAATTGGCTTGATTAGCTACAGCAACATCGGATTTATTCATTTGGTTGGTCATGAAAACAAATCACTTCGCCGGGTCATAAATGACAACATCTTGAGAGCGGGTGGATGATGCTCACCTCAGCTGTCTTTAAATCATTCATGACCCTGCAACACTGTGTAACACACGGTGTCAGACCTGCATCCAACAATCTGTGTCCCTGCACCGACAGTCACTAGATTCTGTGATTCTTCGCACTAAAACTAACTCTTCATAGAGAGCATATTTATAAAAAATAAAAACAAAATAAACAGTCATTGTTTGTGTCTATGCTATTACTCCATTCACCTCTTCTTTGCCCTCAGCAAATGCATCACTGGCATTCCAATAACTCTCCTCTGCCTCAGTTTTATATTGGGAGCATAAAAGTGTGTGAAAACATGAATAACCTGCACGGAGGAACCCCTTTCGGATTCCCACGGGTCGATGGAGATCCAATTCCCTTTTTGTCTTCATCTGCTTTGTGCGGTTCGTTAAATGATCAAACAAACGTCAGTCGGCCTTGTAATCAGGGGACTTCCACTTTAATTTTTACTTAATAAGACGCTCGTTGCTGATTCCAACATAAATATGCTGCAGTGATGTGGTTATTTATAGAAGTTGCCCTATCAGTGCTGAGAGGATGTGTCGAGTTCAGGAGAACGCTGTACAGAGCTGGCAATGCTTTACAGGCAGTAACACTGGTGTTTTTTCCAAATAAGAATTCAGATAGTCTGATGTCTTTAATCTGCTCAAAGTCTTCACAAGCTTCATTCTAACATCAGGGTTAACTGGATGTTATAACTGGAACTGTTTTACTGATGCATACTGGGAAGTGATCAGTTCTTTAACATCTAATTTGCCCTCTTTGTCAAGTGCATTGCTGAACAATAATGAATAATTGATGAGTCTGCGTACCAGTATTGCAGAGCCGCATGGAATTGCTGCATTGGAAGTTAGCGAAAGGCGGATGTGAACACTGTATGTTTTTGAGTACGTGTACGTGTGTGTGTCTTTAGTATATACTCTTTTGCTATCTGGGATAACAATAAACTGTATGAGCTGGCAAAAGATGGGTTCTCCAAGCATTACAAACGCCACAAATGACGCCAAACAATTTGAAAATACATTTACTGTCACATTCATGAAAGGTCCTGTCCTTTCACTCCTCAATTAATAAGGAGTGCTGCCCTCCTGCACAGAAACATACCTTTAATGTTTCATGCACATGAGAGCTAACCTGTTCAGCCCAGCAGGGAGAGCCCAGCCAGTTAATCCTAACTATTCTTCTGAACCAGTGGTTCTTAAACTTGTTGGAGCCCCCTGAACTCCACCAGTTTCCTATGCGCATTCACAGAACCCTTATTTATTGAAAAATACAATATGATCACCCCCCCCCCCCCCCTCCTCCCAAATTCAAGACAGGTATAGGGGTTTACTGGTGAATAAAAGTAACAGGGAGAGTAGCTTTTTATCGAATCTGGCTCTCTTGCCCTTAATTCAAAACGTGCTGTGTTCTTGTATTCCTGATCTCCATGTATCTTAAGGAAGTGTTACTTTAGCTTTGCTTGATAGCTAGTTATGCTGGACTAGAATTGCTCAACTTGGCATTGTAAATCGTGCAGACAAGGCACTGACTCCCATCACTCAACTCTATATTTATAGAGCACTTTAAAACAACCACAGTTGTTTTTAAGATTGAACCCAGGGGCTGAAGATACAATGAACCCTGTGGAACACCATGCATTCCGTTATACATGTGAAGTCATATTACACATGTTCTAAAGACCACTTTTTTGCACGACATACTTAGCATGAAGGCATTCCAATAGTAAAGAAATCACAAGACGTACTATCACATTCACAACAGTCACAAGTCGACTACTGAGGGCACCAAATTCCCTGCAACACAGATGGGCCAAGCGATGTGCATGATCACCTGCAGCCAATGATGGCCAAGCAGGGCGTATGATCACAAAACATTTGAGTTGTGTGTGTGTCTTGATCCCCTCCAAACCCCTTAGACTGACTCACCGAACCACTGGAGTTCGATCGAACCCAGGTTAAGAGCCACTAAACAAATACCGTTTGGTGCAATAACAGCACAAAAGTAAATAGACAATGCTGCATAAAGTCACACCAAGTTAAATGTGTTCCGTTGATGCGATGCACAAGCTTTATCTTTCAGCATCCCAAATGGCTTTAAACACCATAAACCCCAAGAAAACAGAGAGATACAAGTGCAGGATCTTCATTAGGAATTGCTGGAGGATTGTAAAGTACGACAAACCTGTTGGTTGTTTGAGATTAAAGCCCTTTAACGCCAAAATCAAAAGGATTTGCATTAAGTAGTGTAGAATACTTCATCAGACACACAAGCCAGATTTTTGCACACACCTCGGCTCAGGATGAGGATATTCTCAGCACATTGCATAACAATCGAGGCTGAAGTTCAAGGATCCTACAAGTGTCTAAAAACAAGTGTTAAAAATAAATGTGAGGCAGAAAACTGAACCTAAGTGAGAAACTACTAAGGTACATGAAACAAATTTGTACACAATGCTTGTTTTAATATAATGTATTTGATTTTAATCCAAAAGGGGAATTTTACTTTTCCAACAGTGCTGTATTTTTTATGTAGCCTTTTCATTGCCCCCCCCCCCCCCCCACAGTATTGCTTTTTTAAGATGAAGCTGTTTTTCAAGAGAAAAGTGGCCACACAAGGTGTGGTAAAAGGGGAAAAAAAAGAAAGTAGAGAGAGAATAAAGAAAGTGACGAGGCGGGTCCGGTTTCCTTGACTCAGCAGGATGCAAGAATGCAAAATGACTGAAATGGAGTGATGGCTCAGATGTAAACTGATGAACTTGGAAATTAGCTCATCTCTGTAAGAAGTTGATACAAATTCTAAACTTAAAGTCTCCACTTTTGTCATGTTAGGTTTAAAAACAGATCATCAGTTTTAAAAACAGCAAATCTGTCAGAAATGGCTTTGAAATAAGAAGTAGCACAATGCATTGATC
This sequence comes from Leptonotus elevatus, assembly GCF_054856555.1. Lineage (NCBI taxonomy): Eukaryota > Metazoa > Chordata > Actinopteri > Syngnathiformes > Syngnathidae > Leptonotus > Leptonotus elevatus. The sequence continues at coordinate 16,935,266 of NC_141243.1, read as the reverse complement.
TATTGTATAGCTTATTTTTGGTTCAGAGAACACCCCAGAGGCCATATGGTCATACAAAAAGTTACATTGGCCCCTCTCACTCAAGCATGCACGCGCACACTCGCGGTTGTACAGGCAATTAAATGTCTCCGCCTGAGGGGTGCAGAGGCCAAAGTCACACTGCTCTATGCTCTAACAAACAATTTCTCAATTACTAGTTACTAAGCACCCTGGAACGCCTTGAGCCCCACTATAGATTCACTTGCACTTTAACTCTGCAGCAGGGGGAAATGCGCCAGGGGCCAAGGAAACCTGCAAAGGAGCAGCTTGACTGTACTGTATGTGTCGGCTACAGAGAAGCAGCAGAAAGAGGGATGAGGACAAGATGAAGACAGCCAAATGCTGAGTTGTCAGAATACGACTCTAGTCATCAATAACAATGAATAATTCAAAAAAATAATCTTTATGACACTGCCATTCTTCTCTCTGAGTAAAAAAAAAGAAAAGAAAAGGTATTGCCTTGTGTTTGTACAGGAGTAGGTACAGTAGATGGTTAGTAATAAATAGCGTTTATAGCAGAAGTAGGCAAGTAATGGCCAAGTAATGCTGCTTGGTACTTAGTGTCACAAAACCTTCCTCTCACCAGTTAGAGGAATTTATACATTTACAGAAAAAGTTTTATTTTTTATTTTTATCCATGCAACAGTGAGTGGATTTTTTCCTTCCAAGTGTAAACTAACAACCACACAGTAAGACAGATTCTCATACATTACAAACAAATGATGATGTCCAGTAGATGTGTCTAAACTGAAATATGTTCCCGCTGTGAGCACTAGGTGGCGACATCCTACACCCACAGAGGATGCTGACTAAGGGCTTGCTGACAGTGAGTGGGTGTGCATGTGCCAAGTCTACATGCATGTGTGTACTAACGTGATGCAGGTGGAGGTGCGTTTGACCTTGTGGAGCTACTGCATTCTCACAGATTCTCCAACATTCTCAGTCAACATCACTGTTTTCTCTCAAGACTCCACGCAAAAGCCCACAGATGTATTTCAGTACAAGAGAAGGTAATCTTAAGGTTGTGCACAGCTAATGTGCGATGCTTTCACTATTTTAGTCCTGCAGATGGGAAACATCAGTGTGCTACAACATTACTTTGTTGCATACTCCATTGCTTAAATGTGTCACGACTACAGCGCCATATCGGCGAATGTGAGCAGAGGCGGCGCTGACATAAGAATTCCTGCAGTGTTGCACCGCACCACAAGTAACTGCAGCAGAGAGGTGGAAACAAGGAAAGAGTCCATATTGGAGCAAGAGAATTGATTATAGGGGGGATGCACGCTGAGGTGCGGAGAGAAAGGGAAAGAAAGGCGTGGGCACCTGGCTCTGCATCAGCTGGAGAGGGGGAAAAAACAATCTCTTGGGTCAGCCAATTAGAGGGAGGGTGACACGGCTCTCCTCGCAGCGCGCTAGTAAATCCTGCGCCACTCGACGAGCCACGTGCCTCTGCTCCATATAAATGCGAGGGCTGGCAAACAACCACAACCACATACAATATGATGCTGATACAGGATGACTAAATTAATTGTTGACTAATTAATCTACCTGCCCTATCTTTGACGTGTGGCTGTTTTAACAGTTTTAATCCAAGTTCACGAACAATTTTGATAAAGATGTTAAAAATAAGAGTAAGGATATGTTTCATATACCACAATCTGTATAGCATATTTATACAGCAGAACATAAAAAAATATATAAAAAAACTCAGTGAGCATGTAAAACAATTGTGTCAAAACTGTTTTCATCACAGGCCTTATTCTTAGTTATGGTTGCCCTAATTGGGTAGTAGTTCAAACGGTGAAACCACATCTAAATGTATAAATGCTAGCGGTGTAGTGGAACACCAAAAATCAGTTGGTTATGTACTTGTGTAAGGGAATGGGGGGAAAACTCTTTTGCATAAACATGGCAGATTTAATGACATTTAAAGCTACTGAACGCAGAAAATTTAATTTCGAATCACTACTGCCACCTGTGGACCAAAAATAAAACTGCATTTTCCCTTCTTCACATACAAAACACGCACATGATGTCACATCCGCAGACAGAGGGCAGGAAATTCGAACCCAAATCTTGTCTGAAAAATATTGGCTAGAGCCTTGAAGGAGTTCCATTATGAACAGCTAGGGTGTTAATCTCCTAATTAAAATATGTTTCGGTCATAAATGGTCAAAAAGGCTATTGTAAAGATGTTTTTGCATAGGCAAATTCATACAAAGTGTAGCTTTAAAATGAAACATCAACAGCTTAAAAATGTTTCATTTTAGGAAAGCGCAACATAAATCGTTTGCCTTCTTCGTAGAAAATTAAGGAATTAGATATGTAACAGTGGCATGATGATGATCTGAGGGCCAGAAGTGTAACTTCTTAGACTTGTAATAAAAGAGGTACACACGTCTCTGTCCTGGCTGTTCGATAAAGTATGCCTAAAGCAACACATATAGCATTTATTTTTTATACCGTTTATTCCAGGGGTCGGTCACCAACGTGGTGCCCGCGGTTGAATAGCATTCGTTTCTAATAATATCACATAATAATAATAAGGGCCACCCGATGTGGATTTTTTTGCATGTGCTGATTCCAAGATTTGGCAGAATAAAATTGCAAAAAACGATTAATCGGATGATTAAAAAAAAAAAGAAAGAAAGAACAAAATCACTTCTTTTTTGCTCCCTTAACGCTTACAACAATCAAGATATGAATAACAGCAAGACTAATTGACTATTTTATAATACGTTGTCCTTTTTTATTTGCTTACTTTACAATAGAGATGAAAACGGCAAAAATTTGCTTCTTTTTTGGTCTATTTCTTTTTGTGGAAGGATGTTTAAACATCATTATCGTCGTCACATGCTGTAATGTGTTAATGTGCATGTTTTGTTTTTTTAACGGATTTTTTTTGGGGGGGGGCTGATTTTTGACTATTTTAAAATTGATAATATTGGGCAATGAAATCATTTTGGCCCAAATGATAATCATCATTATAGGTAATTTGAGCAAATTTGTTATTTCAGAAGTGTGTATCAAACTGGTAGCCCTTGGACTGGACAGGACACCTGCTAATCACAGGGCACATAGCCTACATACTGTTTATAGACTAAATGCAAACAACCATTAACACTCACATTCACACCTATGGACAATTTTTCATTGCAAAAAATCATGCATGTTTTTTGAATGTGGGAGGACGCAAAATACTGGAGGAGGCCCACGCAATTGCAGTGAGAATATGCAAACTCCACACAGGGCGGCCAAAACTTAAATTCGAACCTCAGAAGTGCTAGGTGAAATTGCTCACCACTTGTACACGGCCAATCATAACAGAACAAGAAAAACAATACATATTCTGCAAATTCAGGTGCGTTAATTTTTTAGGAAGAGGCTCACCTTCAGGCAGATGCAATAATCTCTGTATTCATATTTGAAATTGTGATTGACCATTAAGGTTCCACTGTATTAAAACCCAACACCATATCACATGGCTTAAATTCAAATTGTCTGGTTCATATTTTAGAGGTTGCTGTGATTGCATATTTCAGCCACTCTCAAGTGCATGTGTTTTACTCAAATACTCATCTACCATCGCCTCAGTTTTCTATCATCACATTTGACTTTGGCAACTCATATTAACACAAATGAGTAAAACCCAACCAATTAATCGACCCGACGATTACACCGTCAGAATAGCCCTTTGAAGGACATACCAATGACACACAACCTAAAGTCATGGTTGACCAAAAATAAATAAATAAAGTGCAACATAAATCAAACAGACACATTCAACAAACTACTAGTAACACAAACACACATATACAAGGACTAACGTCTTTAACCTTCAATAATTAAATGCATTGCACCATACAATGCATTCTGGGAACCGAATGGCTTGACCATCATTACCATAGGTATGAACAATAGGCCTGCGCCTGCGGCGACATTAACGCTAGTCCGGGCAAAGTATTGTCGTTTTCCATGTTAATGGACGTAATGGAAACCAAAATATCAAGGATGCACGTTTTGTATTGATAGCACACGCAAGAAATGAGCAAGTTTTGACTTTTTTTTCAATTCGCACACATTGCCTTTGACGGAAATGTTTCTGTCGCTGAGCCGAGCTGGGCTGCTACCTTTCCTGGCAGTTGCAGCGGTCGTGTAAAAAGCATTTGGTTCATGCAAGTGACAGTCAAGTGCATTGTCATACAATGCATTTGTGTGTTCGCCTAATTGTGATTGTGTGAAGCCCTTTTAGTTGCATTCTTTTGTATGAAAAGCGCTTTAAAAAGTTATAATTGATTGATTAAAATGTAAACAGTAAAATGATTACATCCTTGTTTTCTGCACATCAAAACAGATTGAGATGCTGACTTGGATCTTGGTTAGTCACTGGTTCAAATATAACATCACTTCATTTTTTTTCAAAGAAAACAAGCACGGGAAAAAAAAAATCATCCAAAAGTGGGTTTTAGTTACAACTATCCTGCCGTTTGAACATTTTTATTCACAAATGCTTCCCATGTGTTGAGAAATGAGTTTCCCAAAAACAACACTAGCATAACCATCCCGTGTTGTAATAGATGTTACAAAAATGATCAAAATCTCTCGATGGCATCTTAAGTAAATGATGACTGACGTAAGATGGATGTGGCTAATGGAATCACAGCTCACTCGTGTTCTCTTGTTTTTGTTGGTCGTCCTCCCACGGAGAAGAATCAAATCAAAGTGAAACCACTTCTTCCCCTCGCGAGGATACAGATGAAGGGGTTTACAAATGGCTAGGCTTTTAATAACAGGCCATGATGCTACGACACTGTGATGACACTTGACTCAAGGATTAGACGACTCAAGAAATCTGCACTGCACTCAATCACACGTCATTTGGGAGCACTGAGTATCTTTGGAAGCACATAGGCCACAGCCATTTGTTAACATCTGCATCATCAAAGCCTCATTGCTGCTGTAGCAACACACAGATCGGTTTTAGGTTTGACAGCAAACAGTCTGTCAATTTTCAGTCGTACTTGATGGAATAACTCGGATATATTCTAATGTTTACACTCAAGAGAGAAAATGAATTGTGTACAAATGTGTACAAACGGCATATTTCAGATAGAAAAGTGCCCATTACAAATGAACACAGCAGAAGTAAGATGTTTTTTAGTAGTGCTAAAAAATCTCTAAGCAGCAAAATGTTCCTCAGCACTTAGGATTGGGATATATCAAGAATATATACAAGAGTTTTTTTCCCCACCTCGATATACCGGTAAATATATTGGTTTAGAATCGTTTTATAATTATTTTGTTTATGAAAAACGTAAAAGAAAGGAAAGAATCTGGACCCCAAAAATGCAGAAATACTCATAATGCTAACTGGGGTTGCCTTTGTAAACTTACATTAAATGCCATCTATTTGTGGGGTTGGAATTAAAATCTGAATGGATGCAGTTCCCATGTTATTTATTTATTGATTTAACCACAAACCAGTTGAGACTGAATCTACATGCACCACTGCTGGTTGCAGTCATGTACTGAACTATACTCCGTTTATTGTAGCTGAAAGACCACTCAAAGACATGGGATTGCATTTCTAAAATAATGGTCTTGTATAGAACAATCAGAGCAAGGTACACAGTCATTTCTGTAGAGCAAATTTTACTCTTAACTGAGTCTATTTGGTCCCACTCTAAATAGTGTAAAATTGACACTTGGAAGAGAGTAAAATTATTTTCTTTTCTTTTAAAAGTCACGCGGATTGAAGAACAAACCAGTTCCTGCTGTGTGTTAGTATATTGTTCTTGTCAGCTGGAATTTTCATAACTCCCATTTGATATGAGCAAACAGTAGGAGTGGCATAGCTCAGGTGGTAGAGTGGCAGTCTCCCAAGATGAAGGTCGTGAGTTTGTTCCTCAAACCTTGAGTGACTCTTATTTATTTATTTTTACTCTCTAGTCTCTTTGGTTCTACTCTAAACAGAGTAAAATGTACTTTACAGAATGTACTGTGTAGGAGTTGATCAATGGAGAGGGGATCCTAGACTGCCCACCGCAGAGGCTCATATCTTACGGATGTCTCCGAAAGACTCTGCAGAGAGGGTATCAAAGCAGAACTCCAACCTCTGTGAGCAATAAGCACCTGATTCTACCACCTGTCATTTCCTTCTCTGCAAGGTGCTTCAAGGCAAAAAACAGAGTTGCCTCTACAGCAAAAGCTTTCTGATAACAAACAACAATGACCTATTACATTTCTCACTGTACTGCATCTCCATTCATTTGCTATCTCTCTTCCTTTTTATTTGTGCATTATGAGGATACATTTCAATAACCCAGATCTCTCTCAATTCTAGTTTCAGCGAGTTATGCAATAGCTGCACTGTCAGAATAACAATTGAGTGGAGAGATTAGCGCTACTGGCCAAGGAGAGAGATCGTAAGGAAGGTGGCAGAGAAGGAGGGAGGGAGGCACTTGACGGAGAGTCTGAGGAAGCCCCTCTCAATATGACACATCATTTCACGTGCCGTCTCGGAAATAAATAGATTATGTGCTGCAGTGGGAGAATGAACAAAGGCAGATGCTGCCGTCATTAAGGTTTAACGCTGGGACTGGCGCAGTTGTGTCAGCTCAGTTTTATTTATTTATTTACCCTCGGCAGCCAACGGGCTCACGTGGAACTAAGCTTTTATTATACAGAATTTCAAGCGTGTACCAATGAATCATTACAGTCGCAGTAAAATCCATCAGTGACAAAATAAAAGTCTTTCACTACTAAATACTCAAAAGCTTGAGGAAAGCCGGACCCCTGCTGAGAAGGAGGAGTGTCTGCTAGATGTTGAATGTTGCCTCTTTTTTTTTCTCATTCATGTATTATTATTATTATTTTTTTAGAATATAATTGACTACAGATCAACTTAACAATAAAGGCAGACTTTTTCTATTAGCAAATAAATGGGTGGAGCTGCCGCACACTGGGCAATGCTTCCAAATCCGACTAGGACCCAACGTTGCACATTGGAGGATTCAACATGAGGACTCTTTGCGATGTGAACTGCGCGAGCCTGCATACCGTGTTCTAAGGCTCCTCCATACAATATGATGTAATGTTCTTTTTCCTTAAAAAGGCGGAGTTTCAGTCAAGGAAAACAGAGGCAGCTACAGAAAGAGGACATGACCGAGAATAAAGACAAAGAAATGGGACGTGTTCCCTTACTTTTCGCAAACGTTAAAAATGTTTTTGGGCGGATGAGAGTTACACTTCTACTGAGCCATAACGAAGCCACACCACAGTTCCCACCCTTCTAAACACTTTGTAAATATAATAAGAAAAACCGTACGCAGTTTCCGTGCATTTTGATCGACTATAATTTGCGACGTCGCCACATTGCGCAAATGTGAATTACATTTTCAAAATCAAATTGCCGTAAAACCAGTGGCCGAGACTCGGCAAGTACGCAGTGCAGTTCGGCCGCATCGCCCAGTGTGTGGTGACCCTAACAGCTATGAACTCGTTCTCTGCACGCACCCTCATATAAAAAAAGCCTGAAGGAAGGAGGAGGCAGTGGTGGGTTTGGTAGATTGGCCCTCATGTGCGTCTTCCGTTGCAGCCTTAATTAAAGGAGTGTACGCTGTAGCTCCCGGCCAACCTGCCCATGCAGCACTCGTACAGACATTCCCAGCCTCCATCAACCTGAATGAGTGCCTGGACCAAGCCTGCTGAGTCATCTGACTGTGGGCTTTCACTGGGCCACCTGAATACCCACTCCATCAATTCAATGGACACGGAACTGACAGAAGTGATTTACAACCATTTCCCTGAATATTTATCATGGTAACACTATTGCCTAATCCTAACATTACATAGTCCAAAGACCATAGTCCTTGCCTTGACCCGGACATACATTGTTGGTCCGTCAGTGAGCTCCCGTCAGTATTTCAGGCCGGTCCAGACGTCCCTCTTCGGCAACAGCCAATTAGCATTGAGAACATATATTCCACGTCTGACACAAGCACACACATAGCCAAATAAAGAAAAAATAAAATAAAACAAGCACACACACACACACACAGATTGTTGATTGGGGAAATAAAAACAATATGGGACAATGTCATTGCGGTCTGTGGGAACAAAACAGTTTTATTTGTTTCTTTATTTGGCTGCATATCAGGGGTGCAGCACCTGTGTGTGACATAGTAACGGTAATCGCTTCTGAGCTTACAAACATAATGACAAATAATGGCTGAAAGGACATCTCTATGATTGATATGTGCATATGTAATTAATAGAGAGTGGTTCTTAGAGTCCAATATAATATCTCTTCAATTTAAACAGCTGTGCAATATTGCAATATGTAGTTTAACGGTAGCTGTCGGGCCAAAATCTCCCGTGTGAAAAATGTATAAATGTCAAATTGTTCCCACCTATGCTATTGGTTAGTTCACACTTGTGGAAATAATACATTCTACAAAATAATGACCAATCTAAGATGTTGGAAATGGCTTGCTCTCTTTAATGATTCAACTTTAATGGTTGATCAAAAATGCTATCAATGGCACCTTTTCTCCTGAAAAGAGATGATTTTAGAGGTACAAGGATTCCGCCTGATGCCAGCGATATAAAACCGCCTACCATACTAAATAACCCTGTGTCACATTTATGGATGCACATGCCAAGGGGGACCACCCACCTTCATGATGACTGGACTATGCTCCCCACACTTTAAACTAAGCACTCCATCTGTATGTTTTTTTTGCCCCACCAATACCAATAACTGATAACTGCTTCTCCAAATCGATACCAATACTTTTTGTACTCAGTGTTCCCTCACTTTTTACAGGTAATACAATCCAAGCCCCCTCCCCTGCAATAGGTGAATCTAGGAAGGGTAATACGCCTCAAAGTCATTAACAAATTTAACTTTCAAAATACAAAATAAAGCATAAATACCGATCTGCTGATTATAGACAGCATTCATAAATTAAAGCGAGCGGAGAGCGCTTTGCACGCCGGCAGCACACGAGGATGAGGACACGTCGGCTCAATAACTACGTTAAAGTTTTTCATTTGATCTTAATTAAAGTGGCTCATTTTAGGTGGTCCTGGTGGATTTTTGCACCTTGTCAATTGTTGTTTGTTAGTTGTCATGGCTACCTTTCTTCAACTTCCGCCTGAGCACGCTCCCCCAGTTCTGCGTCCATGGTTATTTTTCACACACTTTTTCCCCCTTCCGCCTCAGCAATGAGCTTAAATTTGGTTGTCCCGTTTGATACCCTTGCCCAACCACCATGGGCCAGGGTCACAGGCTGCACAGAGAAGGACTAATCCACCGACAGCCACGCCCAGCCCAGTGAAGGGGATGGGCAGGCCCAAGCCGCAGGGAGAGGAGCTGGAGCTCGTATTCCTCAATTGATTGCAAAGCGATGCTCAAACAGGCGCAGGCCAGAGAGGACCCCGGGCCTACGAGGTGCGTTCAATGTGTCAATGATCAATGTGTTCTACAATTCACATTAGTTCTCACAGGTAGCTGCGTTTCTGTGCACCCACTAAGCTGTCGCAGTTTAGTTGGGTTGATGGTGGTTCACTTGTTGTCCATATCACACAGGATTAATACTGCCTATTGTAAACATAAACGTGAGCTAGTAATAAGCATGACAAATCCATCTTGCTGTCTGTATAAGATATAAGACAAAGCAATCGCAATATTTGTCCTATTTGTCCAATATTTGTGATGCAGCATTACTTTCTGATATTTGATTGTAAAAACAATGAATGCAAATAAAATGTTGGATGTATAAAGAATGTTGCAATGTTAATTGCATTTCCCCTCCAAAAAGGTAATAGTTTTTCCTATAGGCCATGATAGAGACCACACACAGTAGATGTTGCTGATGGCCATATTCTCAATTATTTACAGTCCAATTGGTTAAACAATCTCTGAGTCAACCATTTCATCACCATTTATTTTAATCTGCAATTAGCTGCCAAATTGATTCTGAAGGTTAGATTACAGTAGCGCTGGGCGATATGGACAAAAAATCAAATCTCGATTTTTGCAGTCATTCAGGACGATTACGATTTTAATCTAATAAACCCAACAAACATTTATTTAAAGGTTTAATTTATTCAAAAATAATTCCTGTGCAAAACAATAATGTATACTGATTCTAAATTAGTTTTAACATAAATTTAACATTCATAGTTTGTGCTTAAATGCCACAATTAAGTAGTTGGTAGCTATTGTAAACAAGTCGTGTAAACCACCCATTCTCTGCCACCTGTGAAAAATTGAAACTCACAAAAACATTTAAATATAACAGAACATAAGAACAACATATTTTAATAATCTAGAAGACAAAATTGGATTTCACGATTTAGCAAATTTTTAACGATTCGATTTAATTTGATTTATTGCCCAGCCCTAGTATATGTCACATACTGTACCAACAGAAGGCTGAGTTCGATTTAAAATAAAACAAAAAACAACTTCACAGTGCAACCAATGGAGAAGAGAATAGACTATTGGAAGCAATTTACAAAGCATAGTACATGTATTTGGTAAACCAATTATAAAATCAGAAATCAGATTGTGATGGTCTCTAGGATAGGAGAGTGCTCACTGGCTTTTACAACTCTCCACTGAATCTGACATACAGAAAGCTGTGTTTAAAATATAGCTGACTTTGCTGAGGTAATTAGGGCTACATCTTTGTCCATAAAACTGACTAACTAATGAGATGATGGAACAGCCAATAACAAAAGTGCACTGCCAGGGGCTCAAACTAAAGACGGATTGCTTCAAAAAATGTCACTTGAATCTGATAACAAGGCTCCAGGTAAGAAGACAGGGATGATCAGACGACACTTGCTTACTGTGATGGGCTTAGTCACCACTGCAGCACCACTAATCCATTGCACCAACCTGCACACGCAGCCAAACACACGCACGCACGCACACGCGCGCGCGCGCACACACACACACACACACACACACACACACACACACACACACACACACACACACACACACACACACACACACGCATTAACATTGCATCAACACTTAAGACAGCTATTACAATCTCTCTCAGACATTGGCAATTTGGCACAGGTACCTCTGAGAAGGCTCGGTTTTCAGTTCAGGCTGGAAGGGGAAGAGAATTTGGTGAGCAGAGAGAAGCAGACTGAGGCAAAAATTGAATTTAACCAACGACATTTTTATGCAAAAGAGACTGACCGTCAGTCATGGTTGCTGCACGGTCTACGCCACTGGGGGTTTTGCCTTAAAGATGCCTGATAGGGGTGTGCTGCAGCCAACACCTTAGCACTCGGCAGCCTACAGTGGTACAGTTGTGCATACTGACCAGACGAATTGCATTAATGAGTGTTGAGAGCAACACTAATGGGTCAGGACTTCACTGCAACAACTATCTTTCATTGCAATTACCTGTCTTGTAAGTATCGGACCAGCTTACTAAAGTGCAGATTGTACACACCAATACAGTAGTGACCTCTGAGCCGAATCAAGACACTGACTACAAACTGTACACATCAATGTACAGCACTTTTCAACCTTTTTTGCTGTTATCTCTGCTTTTCCTTGTATAATACCAACAAATTGAAATACAATATTGGCAACGATAAATGCTGATGGGGAAAATACCCTACATACAGTAGCTCTGAGTTTTTTCCATTCCTCAAACATGCTGCTGAGTAGACAGAGAACACTCTATGACAAGAAACTAAGAAAAGCATGGCACATCAGAGACAAATTATTGTATTTGAGACAAAATTGAATTGAACAGTTGGGTCTTTAACATCGAGGGCTTCACCACTCCACCAGCAAGATCAAATGCTGCAGCAGCAAAGGAAGAAGTACTGGGAGGAACCAAATGTGTAAATGATCATCGTCCCAAGTATTATTACCTAATGACAACTTTTGTGCTTGTCCACAACATACATTTATTTGAATGTGTTGCAGATTATGATTAGCTGGGGAGTGGGGACAAATCCAGGTTGTACAACATAATTTCAGCTGGGATATGCTCAATTTACCCACAACCCTAAGGTGAACAAGCAGTATAGAAAATGAGTAAATGTTTTGCAGAGTACAATGTCTCAAGTTCAGCCATTGAATGGTTCTTTGTAGTGTTTGCTTGTTTAGTTTCCTCCAAGAGACCAAACATATGACAACTAAATTGATTTTAAATGTCAATGTTAGCATGGACATTTGGACAGTATACTTCAATGTATCAGCATTCTACTTGACTGGTTATGTGTCAGTGTTGCACAGGAAAAAAAAGATCATTAAATGGATGGATGTTTTAGAATTAATTCATGGGTGTTTGAAGGAATCACTTTCATCAGAACCAGAAAGGTACTGACAATGATCTCTGACCTTTTATGTTTGCATTTGATAAAATACCAGTAACTGATGACCAATACATACTAAAATTGTGGAGTAAACAAAACACTGTAGAGTGTCAAACTTGTTTTTGTTGCGGGTCACATTGCAATTCTGTTTTCCCTTGGAGGGCAGTTATGACTGTGAACCTCTATAAATGTATGAGCACAACAAATTAAGAACTGGTTAATCTGAAATCAGAAGTCAGTATTAAAAATATGTTTTGCCAACTATTAGTCAATAAATTTTACAAGGAAATTGTAATAAAATAATGCTAGCAAGAAATGTTTGGTCGACATTCGCAGCATGATTTGCCTTTGCAGACCATATAAAATAATCTGACTGGCCGAATCTGGCCCCGGGCCTTTATTTTGACACCTGTGCTGTATATAGTTCCTCGGAAGACAATTAAATAAAACATTAATGTATCTGCAACATAACAAATTTTTAGACCTCTTAATTTATCATGGCACAACTAAAATAAAACGATCCAGATTTTTGCTAATCCAGATTTTTGTTTTCATAACAAGCAGCATACACCTACAGTGTTCTAATCTTGTTTTATTGGAAAACATTGAAAAATATCTGTGAAATAATACAGACGGGTGGTTTCAACTGCACATGAAGTATGTAAGTAAGATGAGATGGTGGAAAAGATCGGTTTATTTATAAGGGATCGGCTGATCACCGATCCCCCCAAATGAAAGAAATCGGAGCCAATAAATCGGCCGGCCAATCGATCGGTGCACCCCTAATCGCATCATAGTAAGGCGAGCCATATAAATGTGCTTTTGACAGAGAGACGAAACTATTGTCAGTTTTCACAAAAGCAAAGTCAGGTTAAAGCAAAGTTAAAACAGCATGCCGTGCTCTAGTTCTTAGCATTATATCACTACACAAGGAATTTTAAGTACATTATAAAAGAAAAGCATTGACAGAAGTTTAATGCAAGATAAAAGATTGAATGTTTACAGTGAATGGAGGCACAGTGACTTGACAAGAAACTCCTTTGCTAGTAACAAAATTGACACAAGTGACGGAGTATGTTGTAAAGGGATTGACTGGGAAGCAAAATTCAGCCAGAGAAAATATTTGACAACATCACCCGAAATGGACCTTCTAATCGCGAAACACAAAATATCCGATGGCCAGTCCGCCCCAGATGTTGTCTGCTAATCTTTGTACAGTAACAGGGGTTATATGTTGCAAGGTGAGATGTACAAAAGACTGCTGGTTTGACAACGCATGCATAGACATAAAGGTTTAAAAAAAAAAAAGAAATATATATATATATATATATATATATATATAGATCTATATATAAATGAGAAATCGGGAGGGGAAGTTGGAAAGGCTTATTTAAGAGACTTAAGCTCCATGGTTATGTAACTGATATAGGATCCCCTGAAACAATGCACGTTGAGTCAAACTTGGGCTGCACTGAAAGCCTCAGCAGAAATCCCATCCGTGATCATGCATACTGTTAAAGCGCTGCAGGCTTTCCCTACTTGCATTGCTCCTTCCCAGACTCACTCACACATGCAAAAAAGACTTTTTCCCACACTTGTGTACATTTAAGAGCGATCGAGAGCACAGGTTGATGTGAACCTGGCAGACAATATTGGGTTTGACGTTGTTGTGGAACACTGAAATTAAACTGCCTCCTTATGTTTTAACAAACCTACCAAATGAAAAACGCAAGCATCCCTGAACTCGAGGGATGGCGCAGTTTGTGTTTGGCCACAACTCTCCACCGCATCAGCACCAGATTGGTTTTCAGCCAGCTTTGCATGTTGCACATTTCACAGGGTTGCTGAGGAGCTATTTTCAATATAAAATGTGAAATTGAACCAGAGGTAGTATTGCTGTGCGCACACCAGTTATAGCATAGGTCCTTGCAAATTGGTGAGTGACGGAGCAGAGATTGTTTGTTGATGAGCTTTGAATTCGTATGGGAATCCTCAGGCGGAGAACAGAAGCCTGCAGGTAGTCAACCACAGTGGTAATTCCAAAGCCAAATAAAAGCAAAAAGATAGGATACAGGTCTGTGCACTGGCCACTAAATGACTCATGCTCACGTCAAATTTCACAGTGCCACATTGACAATTTAAGAGTGGATAAAAAATTAAAAAAAAAGTGTGATCAACGACAGAGACATATTGCTTCCTTGGCAGACAATTGATTGAGGACACTCAAACTGGGCATAAAGAAATAGAAAGGATTAGGAGAGCATGCAGTGTGCTGGAACGTTTCCCGTGTTTGTATGTACACGACATACATGTGTGCCAGGGAGGATGTGTGTACACACAGTGGAAACACAACATGACTGGCTTTCCATGTGTGCCCAGGCACCCCAGACTCAGTTAGCATGACACAAAAAAAGGGAGGGGGGGCATCTCAAGCTTTCAAAACCCCCTCCCTCCCGGACCCACCCCACCCCTGACTGACTACAACACCTGTGTATCATCCCAGTACCTTGCGCTTTTTATCCCGTGAACGGCTCCTCTTCTTGACCTTTTCCTCTTCTTTCTCTTTGCGCTCCTGCTCTGCTTGGGCTTCTAAATCCTTGTTTTTGCGCAGGTGTTTAGCCGCTTGAGCCATGGCGCATGAAGGGGTCTGGGTGGTGTCAGCGTGTCCAGGTCTTACAGTGCTGGGACTTTTACCCGGCGCGTGCCAACACTAGCGCTGCTGCTGCTGTGTTCTTCTATGGTCCTGTAGAGTCTGAGCGTGCTCACTCTGCCTCTTACTCCTCCTCCTCTTCAGCAGTGCAGTTACACACACACACATGCACTCACACACAGCGGCAGTCCTCAGCCGTCTGCTGTGGGATGCGATTGCAGCACAGCACTCTCTCGATCGTTAATGTACACTTCTTCCCTCATTCAATTTTTTTTCTGCAGTCTTTGCCACTGGTGTCCCTCTGCAAGAGAAGACGGGGAAATATTTCTTAAAGAGATTAAATTAAGGGGTTTACTTCCCCCTTTCTTGTTCATCCCTCTCTGCGTGTTCTTTATCTTCACTACACTGTTTTCTGTATCCATCCCTCCCATCGACTAAGATTAAAAGGGGATGAAACGACACTCAGTTCGGGAATAGCTTCAGCAGCTTTAAATCAAAGCCACTTTTTCCTCAAATTAAATTGATTTTGGTGCATTTCACAGTGCTGATTTCTCAGTATTTTGCAGAGTGTCCTGCAAAGGGATCCCTCACCCAATCAGGGCATCACTAACACACACCAGGATACCGGAGGAAATAAAAGAAATGTAAAATATGCATGAGGGGAGGAAAAAAAACAGCCTTTGACTCGTTAACTCTCCTCTTCTCCGTACCCGCTCTTCCTGCTCTTCTGGTGAAGCACTGCAGCAGATAGCACTGTGTAAGGATGTTGCTGCAGTGTGCTTGTGTATGCAAAGTATGGGAGCTATGCAGTGCTATGTCATTGATACTCACATAGCCCAAAGTAGCATTCAGATTTTTCTTCTGGTTTCCCATTCACTGTTTCTCAAATATTATGACCGTGTAACACTTCACGGTACATTGGTTTTCTCCATCTGCTTAAATTTAGATATTTGTGTGGCAAGGATGCAGTGAATGAAAATAAGTTTTGATGGAGTGTGCACATGTTTACTGGTAGGCTCGCTCTCCTCTCACCGTCATCCATTTTCCACCCTCCTTTTTGCAATTATGCTGCTGACGCAGGTAAAAAAAATAAAAAATAATTCCTTTAGCATCTCTTTTGCCTGGCTCACTACATCACACGTACAAAATGGGGGATCAGGTAGTACATGTGCTAAAAAGTGCTACATGACACAGAGAAAAATAGGTAGCTCTATTTTGTTATGATTTGGAAATACAAATTGACTGCTTCCTTCGAACAATCCCTGCTATATTAATTCTCCCACCTGCTCCAGTCTCCCTCTTTCTTTCTACTCTCCTGCTAAGGCATCCCCTGATCCGATGGCGGATCCTCATACAGCACCATACTAATGAATTGACGTGTGATGATTTTGCCTTCACTCTGCAACACCACAACATAAATCACTCACATGTACAGCTAAGCTATGACACAGATAAACACAAATACTGATGGACTGACAGCTCTGTGGCAATACCATTCATCACAATATCGAACTCCTGGGAATTGTTGTCAAATCAATCAATTGCAGCGACGAGCTGCAATGATAAGGAGTTTTTTTTTGATTAGTCAACTATAGGTCTCTCTTACTTTACTAATGGAGTGCTAGTTATACTGATGATTCTCACACTGCCACTAAGATGACTCATCCGATTTAACTCAAAGACACACTCAAAAACAGTTTAGAGATGCTTTAGAAGGCCACCCTGAGATCTTGGCGTGAGTGCGGGGTGCTCTATGCACCACATAAGTAGGTCCGCACACTAAAGTGTAAATTAGTGGCTGGTGATGAACGGTTGACTCTAATGAGTAAAAAGACAAATCAATGTCTTTGTGGGGGCCCATGTGCGCTTTGCAGCTCGCATTTGCTTTTTTAAGTTTGGGGCTTAAGGAGGTAAAAACGGTTGTCAGTTGACAAGGTCAAATTTTAATCCCAGTTTATTCATTTGTAAATAATTAGTAGAAACAGAGCACTTCAGACTGTTGACTAAATGTGGAATTGTGAATTATTGTAGATTTGTATTACTTGTTGATATGTCTTGTCTATGTTTTATGTTTCCTGTTAAGGAACTCCAAACGTAAATTAGGTGTATGCTAACTTCAGCGCATTTATGCAGGTATTGTACCAGTTTATCAATGTGTCTTGTCCTTTTCAAATAAACAATAAAATGAAATCTTACAAAGGCTAGAACCGGCATTGGTCCAGTAGTAGTAGAAGGAGCTGGGAGAGGAGTGACTAATTTACATGAGATGGGGACACCCACTCAAAAAAAAACTAATTTTAGTGATTGTCAATACAGACGTGTGCTGTAATTCTTGATCAGTGAAATATTTTGACAAAAGTGTGTCACTGAAAATATCAAAAGCGCACCAAGCGATTCAAGCATATCAATGAGCATTAGCATACCTAGCAATTTGCATTTTCAGGGCTCAAGTAGTGCTGTGTCATACAAAAATAACTCTTCAAACGAGCAAACCTTTTGAGTAAACATATTGAATGGAATTTCTTTATAAAGATTCATATTGATTATTTTCTCAGTTCAGTTGAACTCAGCTTTATGCGTGCACTGCATGAGAAACTTCCCAGCAACTCGACGGGGCAGCAGTGGTGGCAGAGCGCGGAGGGGCCAACAACGAGGCAGTAGGTTTTATGGGCATCTCAGTCTTGATGTGCAATGGCTGTGATGGTCTTTCAAAATGTCTTGATGTGAAACTGGTCCATGGTGCAAAAAATGTAGGGGACCGCTGCCCTTGAGAAATGAGCCAAATCAGGTGATTGTGTGGTCCCAAACTGTAAGTGTGGTCCTGATGTTCATGCAAGCGCATATGTGGTTGAAGATGCACCTGGCGGAGTGACAATTTGGTGGCAGAAAGTGGGTCTAAACTTATGATTGCTAAGACCACTTCTAAGTGTTGGCAAAGGGCAGATAGATGATTTCAATTAATTTGATCGAGGCAGAGGCAAACAGAAATCGAGCTCTGCGGACAAGTTATTGTCAGACATATTTAATTCATTTGGTTTGGTTTTATTTATGATTTTGTATTATTTATTGATATGTAAACAGTGGACATCAAACCCTCTGAATCACTGTACAAATCAATTCATTAAATGCATAATTATAAAAATAATACAGTAATTTGGGGGGTTAAGTTCCAGTGGCCTGTACCTTTAAGCACGGGGGTGACGGGGTGACTCCTTGTCTCCTCATCTCATCATTCACCGCATCTTCACATTTGGCGACCCAACATGAGCAACTTGTCAGATGACCATGTTAGCATCTACGCCGCAATGGTCAAGTTGTCCAAATTTTGGCAGCACAACCCACAGCTGTGGTTTCAGCACATTGAGGCCCGGTTCCATCTTAAAGAGCAGCATTTCCTTCCTTTTGAGAGTCTTCAAACTGTCCAAACTCGACCACCTGCTGTCCCTTAACGGCCTCTGCAATAGAAAGCCACTCGAACTGATGAAAAAGATGCTGGCTGTGTTGGACTCTGCTGAGTCCTACAAAGACTACCGTGCGCTTGCTGTGGAGACAGACAGGATTTTCCTAGACAAACCGGCAACAGTTTATCGACATGTTAATAACCCAATTAGGACAACTGGTCCCCGTCGCCATCCCTGGAAGTCACTAGAGACACCACAGCCACCGCAACGTAACAACGGATTGTGTTCCTATACCATGCCAGGTTTGGCGCCAAGGCCAAGCAGTGTTGCTAACCCTGCAGTTTCAGAGGGCCAGGGATACACGAGGGCCGGTGCTCATTAGTAGCTATGGGGGCTGGCCAGTAACCTCTTGTTTATTATCAACTCCATATCCAGCCAACGTCCTCTGATACTCTGATACTCAGTGTAGCATCCTGCCAGCACAGCCGGTAGACACCACAGGCGGGCAGATACGGCCCCCGGATGGACGCTGCTAATGGCATGCCCATATTTACCACCAGGCACCAGGTATGTGGAGGACTTTTTTTGTGGACGCTGGGACTTTGGACTCTGCGTTGGCCACCGCTGCTCTGCTAGTGCACCCATCTCCGATTGAAGCCCCGGTTGACAGGTCACTGCTTTTGTGAACAACATTTGACATGGCCAATACCTCTGAGCCACGGTTTGGCTGAAAGCTACATCATCTCATCAAGAGTTCTGAGTACACGGCTGGTAAGGATAACTCTGTTGCCAACTGCCTCTCCCGATTGGTCGCGGCCCCCGTTCACTTTGGGGTTGATTATACTACCATGGTGGCCAACCAGGCCATGGACTCTGACATTCAAGCCTACCGCCCAGTCCCCACTGGACTACATCTAGAGGACATCACATTTTTTTATAATGCCAACTCCATACTCTGTGATGTCTCCACCGCCTCCCTGTGTGGAATTTGCATGTTCACCAACGTGTCTGTGTGGATTTCTTCGGGTACTCGTTTCCGCCCACATTTCAAAAACACGCGTGGTAAGTTGATAGAAGTATCTAAGTTGTAGGTGTGAATGTTAGGATGAATGGTTGTTTGTCTATTTGTGTCCTGCGATTGGCTGGCGACTAGCTCAGGGTATAAACTGCCTCTATCCCAAAGATGGCTGGGATAGGCTCCAGCACGCCAGCAAACCTAGTGAACACGCACTCTGATCCAAAACTCGTTTTTCTTCTGTTATTCAGAGTACCCCAAGAGGAGACCAGTGTTTTTGCCATTTTATTTACATAAGATTACATGTAATCTATTTAAATTCTTACTTATTGTTTTGATCAGGTCATGTTCAATAAAACATACACGATGAATGTAATACTAATACTAATGCACCAAGTAAGAGCAAGATGTTTATACTGTTTGCCACATTGGTACTTCTGAGAATATCTTCCATACTAAAGTAAAATTGGTAATGCATGAAATCTTTAACTGAATCCAAAATCAATGTGAATCGTGAATCGAATCGGGCCCTTCTGAATTGAATCGACTCTATTTTGGAAATCGGAATCGATAACCAGCCCTACTAGTGAGGATTAAGTTTGGAGAATTAATTAATTAATTAATAAGTACATTAATTTCTTTTAACCCTGGAATTGCTGAATTTTCTTTCTGTTATTTGCTATTACAAACCCAAGCAAATTGGTTGACCAGGGTCTAGAAACAGATTGTGTTCCAACCTAAAAGGCTCCACTGTAAAATAAAAATACTGCTTGACCAAGATCTGATCATCAATTTTCCAAATGGCCCGCAAAGGAAACTTCTTATAATTAATTATGTCCTTAATGAGATCTGGATCCACACCAAAACGTATTTCTTTATTCCTTTTTAAGTTAATGTTTTAATTGAAGATTAAAAAAGTAAAAAAAATTAATAATAATAATAATAATAATAATTTCTCTGAAACCGGTCTAATGGAAGCACCCAGGTCAAAATTAAGCGGCTGATTTATCAATTTCACTATTAGCATGACTTGGTGGACATCAACACTGTGTTTCTTGCTTCATGTTTACAATTTAGACCACTGATTAGCCCGCAGCCATTTGTCTGAGATTTATGCACATTTCATCATCTCACTTTTTTTTTTCTATACTGTTATTGCTTGTCCTCATGAGGGTTGCAGGTAACTATGTAGGAGACTTTGAGTGACAAAGACTGGTCAAATGCAGGGCAAGAGACAAAGATGCACTAACGACTAACCACTATTTCACCATGCTTCCATGTAAAATATCAATGCTTTGTTTCGGTTTTCACAAGGATTTACAAATCACATTAATCCACCAGGATTGTACCTTTGGCTACAAAGTGACGCGGGATTTTGGTTACACTAAGCCATTTTAAGATAAAAAGAACATTTTAGTCACACTTTCAGCATTTTATGTTAAACATCAGTGCAAGAAAACATTAACAAATAGAAGGAACATACTCAAATTTACACTAACGGACAATTTAGTTCACAATTAACCTAATATACCGTACCTGAGGAAAACTCACACAATCGCAGATGAGAATGTGAACAATAATCTAATCTAATATAGTCATCTAGCCCTATCACGGATAGATCACATGGATGATGTGAAAGACAAATGCTTTATTCATTCTGTTGTTGCGCAACGGACAACAGCAGGCACTCAGCCAAATGTTTACTATGCTGCTCATGTCGGATCAGCCTGGACATTTCTGATAGCAAATGTCTCCAGTGTGTTAGCTGGCAGAGGGCCACAACCTACAGTGGCCTACTACAGTTTTGTGTGGGCCTGCACCATCCTCTGCACATGTGCACCATCAAGTAAGCCTCGAGGCAGAGTTCTTTTAGCAGTATTGGGAAGTGATGAACAAGCTTTGTTTCTGCTACCACAGCATGGCTGAAGTCTGCAGAACTTTTTGAGATTTTCAGTGGATCACAGGATCATAACGCTGACCTTATAATGGTGTGAAAAAGATTATCATCGGTCATTTGCAGGAGATCAATTGGAATAGTGACAAATAACCAGTGTGGATTAAAGGTCACTAGGCTCTCTCTGCTGGTGTATAGGGGGTACTACAGACAGGAACTTTGCTAACGCCTTTCTATATTTGTTCCAAAACAACATAAGTGAAGTCATCTTCTTCAGTCTCAGGAAAACAATAGGGATGAAACAGTTTATGCAAATGTTTAACATTTACATTTAAAATTAGTAATGACCATAACTATTGTAATGAAAATGGGGAATTAGCCCAGAAGCCCAATTATCCTTGACTTCATCCTCAGATAACATACAGAGCAAAATGTAGATTGAAATCAAATTCCTATTACTGACAATAAATGCACATTTTAAACTGAATTTTGTTGATGCGCATGTATATTTGTAGACTAAAATCTTAACATTTTAACCTAAAACCAATTCTGTTGTGCAACTGAAAATAATTTTGCCCAACTCTTCCTTTTAATTCTTGTTCCATAAACACAATATTAACCTAGTAGTGGTAGTGGTGGTAGTAGTGGTACATAAAAAAGGGGTTTAGTTCGCCTTTGATATTTCAATGTACAGCAGATCCCTGCTATTCGCGGGAGATAGGGAGAGGGATGGCAAACGAATCATGAAAACCTGTGTATAGTTGGCACCCAATGAAATGCATTTGAGGGGAGGAAAAGAAAGAACACATTTTTAAGCCCCAAAAATTCCTTCTCTCCTTGTTTCGTTCAGCAGTACTGTATCACTGTAGCACAATAACCATGATCAAAATGTGACCATGATGAAAAATGTTCATAGTTTTTCATCTTCAAAATAGAACAAAAAAATTAACAACCATATCATAGCCACTAAACTATGTGTATAAGTATGTTATAATTATTCCAGTATTCCACTTAGAAAATGCAGCTCAATAAACCTTGGGCAGTGATCCAGACATGACATCAAGGGCTTTTGAAATCACACACTCCTTGGTGGGGGAAGAGTCATAATCGAAAAAACAATTTTAAAGAACTGAATGGATGAACTCAACATTGACTCTCAAATAAAACTTTGAAAGCAGAAAAAATACTTGACATTTGTCTAAGAAGGGAGAAAATGTTCAGTATTTCTGTGTGTCTCTCCCCTCTACGGTGCAATGCCAACAGTGAGAGCTCTGATTGGGAAAAGCCATATGGCAGATGACAAACCAACGGCAGATTCCATGTCCACACTGAAGCACAGCTCAGGGCGTGCTGCCACATCACCTGATCTTACTCTGCATTACACGAAAAGATTACATGGTGACTAGACAATTCATAAGTGTCAGCAGCTCAGTACTTTGTACAATACCTGCTCTAGCATCACACCTGCAGCGTTAGCATTGAATGTGAGCATCGCACCAACTCGGAGTAATCCGACTGCAAATCGCTTACGTCGGGCCAAAACCTCCTTTGGCACAATTTAGTAAATTAAATTTACAAATCACTATTGGTCAATCTGCATGAGTGGGTGCTTTTTTTTTTATTGACCAATCTAAAGTGTTGAAAATACAATGTTAATGGTAGAGCAAACATGCTGTTGTGGGGTTCTGAAAAGCGATCATTTATGAGGTACAAGGATTCCGCCTGACGCCAGCGAAATATGGCATAAGTTGTTTGCCCTGTATAAAGCAGCAGTGTCTAACATACGGAACAGCGGCCAAAACCGGCCCACTCGGTGGTTCAATCTTACCAGCAGGATGACTTTGAAAAAATGCTGACGGAACCCTATAGTTAAAGTTTTTATAATTACGGACTGTAAAGCCCTAAATGTATATGCTGTAGATTCAGTGCTAACTTGAGAAATCCAACGGACGGGGTAAAAAATTTAAGATGCACAAGCATGGATGTGGCGGGAAGAGCAAAAGGTTGAGCAGCCAAATTTGTTGTTGTTTTTGTGGGGTTAGAGCCGACAGTCACCCAATCTGTGTGAATAAAAGAGATTTGTTGATTTACCACCTCATTGCCATTCTTTCAACTTATGGCGAGGCACTACAATACATAAAAAAAAAGAGAAGTAGTTGTGCTGTGACTAAACTGCATTCAGTTCATCACACAGCGCAAGTTCTGCTTACAGTTCTTTATGTGTGTATCGTAATGTATAAAATGCTAGTCAACAGCTGTTTGACTATATAAGAGTTTGGTATGGTGGAATCCGCTTATCTGTGCAATGTCATAAAACATACATTACCAAGTAATTGTACTATTTAAAGATGCTTAATGGGAAAATAAATATGTCCTTGTACATTTAAGTGATCTCACTTTAGTTTGTACAGATCAAGAGTTAATTTAGTTTTTAGAGAATTATTATGCACATGTAGAGAATGGAGTGAAAATAATCCGTAGATCCCCATAAATTGCTTTGATTTTGAAATAAAGTTGAAATATTGTACAATATTTTTCAGTTCTTAATACCTGTGACTTACATTTTGTGCCTTTATATATAGTCACTGTAATCAGTTGTGATGACACAAGACAAACAAAAAAAAATTGTGCAATTTTCTTAATTATGCTCTTAATGTTTTGTAAAAATATGGATCATAATCTTGATAATGTGTTTGTATTATATTGCATTAACACAAAGGGGAAAGACCAACTACAGTATATTGTTACTTACATTCTTTATGCTGATGATTTTTACTGGTCTGGCTCACAAATCCTGTCAAGCTGCATGGGGCCCCTGAACCACAATGAGTTCGACATTCCTGTAAAGGTAAAGCAAACCCTCTGTAAGTCTCTTGAAATAGCGATTAGTTTTTTACTCCCTGATGAAAACAAATAAAAGTTAGTCAAAATTGATCTGATTTCTGAAGTATATTCTACAAATGAACTGTAAATGTGATATACAATTTATGGATATGGGGAAGCACCACAGCCAATTCACTCCTGCCCTCAAGTGGTAAAACAGAGGTACAGCATGTAGCATAGTTTAATCCAAATGAAGAGAGCTTCACTGCTTGTCCTCTTTAGGGTTACGGGTGAACTGAAGCCGATACCAGCTGAATTTGTGAAGGCAGGGTACCTGCTGGACTGATAGGTAACCAATCACACGGATCATTCTAAAGTAAACAAAGATACAGTACCTTCATGACTTAGAACTCATCTATACATGACATTTAAATGTCATTTCAGTTAGCATACTGAGAGGAGTTTGACCCCAAAACATTTTAATATAAATTTAGCATCAATCATTTCCTACGGTGCTTGTCCTCATAGGGTTGCTGGTTTGTTCACCATTCAATCACAGGCTACATAAACAACTACAGTATTCACACCAAGTTACAATTTAAAGTCTTTAGTTAACCTAATTTTTGGAATGTGGAAGGAAGCCGGAGTACCCGGACAAAACATATGCAAGCATGTGGAGAACATGCAATCCTCTCGACACCGAGGCAGATACTTACCACTGCCTCTACCTAACTGTCCTTATTTTTCACATTTGATGGACAACCTGAATCTGCTACAGATATAGATATAGAAAACATAGTAGTAGCAAATAGATGTTTGAAGATTATTATTCCCTTGGGAAAACTGACTATATGCTAAAGAAACATCAAGGTGACATACAAAAAATACTAAAACATTGTTAAACATCATTTTGTGATTGAAGTTCAAGTTGATTGTTACAATCAAAGCGTGACAAAAAACTCTGCATACAACAGACATATAAGCATGCTTGAAAAAGTTGGCCTATATCCTCAGAAGGATAATGCCAGGCTATACTCTTGTTAGCAAAAAAAAAAAAAAACTGAAGCTCAGCTAAACTGAAACTATACAGATTGTATAAAAAAAAAAAAACTTTCAATGGTGCCCACAAAGTCCTTTTCTCCTTTTGGGACAATGCATTTATTTTTATGCCAAGATTATTCGTGTTCCGCCGCTCAGCCCTGAAACTAACTGGTGAGATAGAGCAAATTTTAAAGGCTAGCACTCGGTTCTTTGTTGGAATCCTGACTTGGGCCATTCTATGTGCAGTTTTGCATGTTTTACCATTCTTGTTTGGAGTTTCTGCAGACTTCGCAGTTTCCTCCCATAATCCAGAACATGGTATGTCAGTGATTCTCAAAGTGATGTATATATATCCTTATTGTGGTCATTATGGTGGTACTTGGTGGTTTTAGGTTTTACTTGATGTAAAAAGTTTGCGAACCACTAAAGACTCTTAATTGTCCTTACAGTATATGGCCTGTGATTGACTGGTGAGACGATTGACATATGGCTCTGGTCCAATGGGATAGACAGCTCACCTGTCATCCATCCATTTTCCTATGCCTCTCAGGGTGGCAGGGATCTGGAGCCTATCCCAGCTGATTTAGTGTGAAAGGTAGAGAACAGCCTGGATTGGTCACCAAACCCCAGCCACACCAAGAGGCAGATAACCATGCACATTTATTGTACACAATCAGTTGGTTACAAAGTGGGCCCACACAACCGGCACGGAAGTCAGGCAAATTCATCACTTTATCCACATCGCCATCAGTGACTTGGAGACATGGTACAGAATATGAGGTGTGGCTGAAAAGTTCCAGGACCGGTGTTACAAATGATATATTTTAAACTCTAACGACAAGTTTTCAGCCCCTGTGTGGACCAGACGATGATCCAGCATGTTTACAAAAAGTTGCAGCGTTTGCTTGGTGAGGGTTGTGGTATTACAACCAGTGGCTGTTTCACCATGGCAATGTGTCTGCTTACAATACCATGAGCAATAGCATCCTACAGTTCCTGGCCGAGTAGTGAAACCTCCACACTCACCTGACTCTTTCCCAATCTCACATGGGTCATCAAAATGACCCGTTTTGAAGATGTTAATGACAAAAAGATGGCTTGGACAATGGAGCTGTGGAGGATCTTGATACTTGATACTGTACACTGCATATATGATACTGGGAGGTTTACTAGTATAATATGGTTTGTTTGTTTTTTACTGTACATGGGTTTTGATTTTCAACGTTGTGAATGCTGGAAATGTATCAGTGTGCTCATACATAACACATAATGTGTTCAATTAAGAGATCTGATTGCATGTATTTGCTTTATCTCCTGTCTTTGGCTCCTGATTTAACAAGCGAGATACTTGATAATAAAGCCAATTTTTCATGGTATCAATGAATGTGTTATGACAGGTTCCTCTGTAATTTGTTTGTCCTAAAAAATATATATGGTCCTAAATTTAAATGTGATTTCAGTGTAACTGACAACCAAATGTCATATTTTTTTACCAATGGCTTTCAATTGTGCATGAACAATATTTAGAACCTTTATTTACAACACAAAATCCACAAATAACTAATTTCCATATTATGGGCCCTGTTTTATCAAGAGTTTAAATTGATAATAATTTTATTTTAAGTCCATTCACTTTGTACAGGCTTATAAATTGAATCAATTATATTTGTATTTTCAATAAAAACTCTTGAACGCTGCATTGTGCAGTCCCACCTACTTCAAATTGTGTTATTTTACTTTACTTTGCACAACAATGAAGTGTTATTTGCTTTCCAGTCTTCTCATTTGACTTTCACTTTCCACAATTTCCTCCTAGAACCGATGCATCATAATACCGCTGCCCGGTCGTTGTGAGCAACGCCATGATGAGCAACAAGGCATGATTGGAACATGAAAGTGGAAACACCTATTGCGAAACAATACAAAATCCCAGCAGGGTCATGTGACCAGCATCTGACCAATCACAAACTCTCTCTATATACGGCTCTGTCATCTTGTCGTTTGGATATAGAAATACCACACCAACCCTGGAAATTTTCAGACACAAATTGTAGATTAATGATAAATGCTTAACATTTCTGTTCAAACCTTTTGTTACTATAGGCAAGCAAGTAGATGTCCAGCATCTTGAAATAAGGCTGGGAATGTGACACAACCAGGAAATCTAGCAACAGGTCATCCATCTAACGAGACTTGACAAGTTGACACAGCTTTCGAAGATGCCTTTCAAGGCATCGCTTCTATATCCTGAACTGGAAAAAGAAGAAGAAAAAAACTTAACATCAGTAAAATAGCTTATGTATTCATCAGAGCTCAATATAATAACGGGATGGGCTGCAACAGGAGATTTATGGTATATTTAAGGAGGTACATCTCAAAAATCTATCAATGTGTGATGCTATCAAGTCAATAGAATCAAAATCAATGCATTGGATTGCCTACATTATCTTGTGAAATCTATAGGGCACCGAATACTACTACTACGCAATAGTGTCGAGTAACAAAGAACATTTGCCATCCGTTTGTTTTTAAAAAAGATGGGAGAACCTGGCAAAACCTGTGAGTGACCACAAGCAGAGCAAACAGTAATAATTCAGAAAGTAAGACAAAAATGAGGAATGAAAGAAAAGGAAATGGAGCAGGAAGCGTTGGGGAAGAGGCCAAAGGCCGGAGGCTGTCACCACAAACAGTTGAGACTCAGTCCCCCGAGTCCTATTCCCTTCCTCTCGCTCCTCCCTATTCTCATTCCTCATCTCTTCTCCCGTACCGTCTCTTTTCCTCTGTGTATTTTTCTTCCATGGATTCCTTACAAATGGCTTCCTCTGGTTTTCCCTTTGCACAAATTATTTCATCTTCCTTTCAGCTCCATCAATCTTTCCTCCACAGGTGGTCAACCTCCTCTGCCAAACCCACACACCCAACCAGAACCACCACTTCAATAGTAGTGTATTACTTAATGGCAGGTTTCGGATATTACACACAGCGATGTTGCTCTCACAACACATTTTTTTATTTACATTTATTTTTTTAGGAGTTTATGTAGACATTAAATAATATTGGAAAAATAAAACGTACTGCCAAAAATCGGTGGCAAAATCTGTCAATATGAACATTTTAATAAATGCTTTTTAATTGATTGCTCTTGATTCTTTTAATTTTCAAATTTGAATCAAACCAGAAACAAGAACATCTGGTGATATTGTGAAAGGTTCAGAGTACTCCAATACTCTCTATGGACCGTTGGAGTAATTACTAGTCGTCTTTTCAAGGTGTAAGTGGAGCCAAAACAGACAGTGGCTCCCCTCGTGACACCCAACGAGTCCTCACTATGTCCCAATCTGTTCAACTAGATGTACAGCCCGCCTCCTTCCACCTGTCCTCTATTCTTCCTTTCTAATCAGGCGTCCCTGCCAATCAATTTGATCACCATGACAACAGTTTGTAGGATGTGTCTGCCAAACGCCACCACCCAAGCCTATAAACAAAAACAAAACCAAACAAAACAAAAAAACAGAACTCCGACAGCTCAGGATTGATGAGGGAGCATCTTGTCAAAGGCCAGATTAGATTAGGTTTGAAACGCACGCACGCACACACGCACGCACACACACGCAAAGCACACCACAACTCACAGGCAGCAGGTGCTTTTGGTTAAACCTTAATTACATGATCTCTGATTTCTCTGATTGATATGCTAATGCAGACATAATTAATGCAAAAGCAGAAATACCGGCAGCCTTCGTAACGAGTGGATTTATTTGATTAGTTATCCTCCTGCATATTCAAGCATGTTGGTGTACAGGGGACGTATCAAATGGTTGTCGTCACAGTGTTGCAAGTGCTGGTATGCTACAGCCAAACCGCTGCTTATTACACCATTCATAACATGCAATCACATTATTTATATAGGTATACAGAATGCTTAAAAAGTGCTTGAAAAGTCTATTTGACTACGTGTTATAAAAATAAGAGGAAACCAAGCAGCATGCTTTAATAATGTGCACTTTGAATGTTGGTAACCTCTGGATATTTTACGCAACATTTTTTTCCACTTCAGAAATGCAGAGAACAAACAAATTTCACATTCTGTTCTAGAAATAGTGAGTTTGTCTAATTTTAGTGTTTTTGTGAAACTAATTAAGGGTAACAATGACATCATCAAACACAGTTCAGTTAAAGAGCATCCACATACAACCAACCATTACATAGTCCCAAAAAATATGTTTTGTTTTTAGTTAGCTAGCTAGTTAATTAATTTGTTAGTTAGTCCAGAGAGTCAAAAATATGAGAAACCCTCATTATTATGTAGTACAGCTCTTTACCACTGTAAACTATAATCACAATAAACATTGTTAAATAATACCCGAAAGCATGTCAAACTAAAATGAACATTATCATTGTAAAGGCAATATTTTTTTTACAGCTAAACAGCTCTTGTATTGAATACTGTATCGTGCACTTTTTCATAATGTTGTGTTTAGTTGGAGTATAAACAAATACACACTGCCACAAATATAGTTAGTGCTAACAATAAAATGTTTCCACAGAAGAAACGCAGCACTTGGCAGAGAAAATGACAAACTCACAGGTAGGTGGCGCTTTGAGGCTGCTCTCCTGTACCATCTGCTCTCAAAAGTTGTGACTATGCACTGGACTCCCATAACATTAGGTACACCTGCACAGAAAGGTGTAATAAAAAGACATTTTAAAAGACAGCAATGCTCAGAGCCTTACTACTCAGTTAACATTTATTCATCATTACCGTTTGCATTGTGCAACCTGGACCACATTATACAGAGGTGTTTTATTTATTGTTTTGTCTCTGAACAGTTATACTTCAGTAAAATAATGTAAGAACTTAGTGTACTTCAAATATACTCCATAGAAAAACGTAATTTGCCTCAATATATTACTGACGTTTTTCTGTCGTTTTTAAAATCTCATTTTAAAAACAAACAGTAAGTCAGTCAATAGTTGTCTAGAGAAATAGGGAGGTTGTTCCACAATATTTGCATTAGGACAAATCTATCAACTTTTGTTCCGAGATGCGTGGATGCTACATGGCCCAAAAATGGTTGGAGGACCTCAGGGGGCAGTTGGTGTTGTAAAGCCTCAAGAAGCATAGACAGATTTGGAGGCGATTAGATTGACTTCAAACCGTATCCTATATTTCATAAGCTGTCAAGGCAGTCAGGCTCAGAATAGTGTTCTTTGAAATGTTCTATTTGTCCCTGGTAAGAGAGCTTACATCTTATCTTCGGAAACCCACCAAATATACGTTTTGCTTGAGTATAGTCTGGATGCAGACAAGCAACCCTTTAATAATTGGGAGCTATTTATTTTGCCTGCAGCAGAACTCAAAGCACAAGCCTCACAGGTGAGCTATTGGCCAATATTGAACTTTGAAGGTGACAACCCTGAATAAAATAAACATCTGAATGGGTTATATTTCATTTTACATTTCGATGGGCACAGCTGAAGCCTTGGAAAAGATTATGTTCAATCTTTAAGGTTCAACTGCATAGTTAATAAAAGACGACTGTCTTTGCACGGAATTTTTTTGTCGGTCTTGTACTTGATTAGATTGTAAAGGTGAACCTAATGTTGAAATAATGTATATGTTCAAAATATAGTAAAAACTAATTCATCATTACAGGATATGCACGTACTGTAACTTTGTGTTTCACAAGCAGAGACGCACCATATGACAAGTCATCTTTGGGGGATGAGTAATCCCTTCTCCCCCCTGCCTTCACTAAACTCCAATATATTTTCCTATAACTGGGAGAGTGAAAGCACATGTGGGCCAAGACCAGGTTTAGGAGCTACGACTTCACGCTACTCCATCTTTTGGGGGCCTAAACCAAACCACCCACAAGGTTGAAGGATTGCATACAGGCAGTTGAACAGTCATGGCGAAAATTACTTGATTCACCCTCTTTCGTAAAAACACAACATCACTAAATTTCATTAAATATGTCTTTAGAACAAGTCCAAATGTGCCCTTTTGAAGGTAGTGAAGGGCATTGCTGTGCTGTAAAATGACACACCGAAATGCCTACCTATATTTTGAGTTTATCTGGCAAAGAACTATTCTTTCAGATTATACAGTCTAAAGTTATTTCTAAAAGTATTTAAAAAATACAATTCATACTAATTTAGAGACCGGATTTTGATTGGCATTTGGCATGGGTAACTTGCACAGTGTGAAGGCACCATTAATGCTGAACGGTACATACAGGTTTAAAGCAACATGTTGCCATACAAGCGATATATTTTTAAGGGATGTCCCTGCTTAGTTCAGCAAGACAATGCCAAGTCACATTCTGCATGTTACAATAGTGTGGCTTTCGTAGTAAAAAAGCGTGAGTACGAGACTGGCCTGCCTGCAGTCCAGACCTGTCTCCCATTGAAAAAGTGAAGCGCTAAATATGACAACCTCCTACTGTTGTACATTAAGAAAGAACGGCAACGAATTCAAAGCTTCAACAGTTAGTGTTTGTGTTGAGTGTTGTTAAAATGAATGGAGTTGTAACAAGCTGGTAAATATGCGGTTGTACCAGCTTTTTTTTTTTAATGTGTTGCAGGCATCAAAAGCAAAAATTGGTGAATGTTTGCAAAAATACATACAGTACTTCCATTTCAAAAATAAACTCTGCCGAGCCCGAACGTAGGGTGCCTCCATGTTTTAAGTGTAGAAGAAGAGCAATATAGGATACGAAAAGTGTGTTCAGAAGCAGCCTTCGCTCAGGGCCTCTCTCCATGGAAACAAAGGCCAAATTTGAAGTCTGGATTCAAAGGACGCGTGAACCTAAAGTTACTGAAGTGAATATACATTATATACAATGTCCAAAAACTGTGCTTAATCCTCTGCTTCATCTATCCTTCCTTCCTTTCCTCAGTCTTTCCTTTGGTCTCTTGAGGTCTCCCTAATTTGTTGGAATTTAGATGTTTCTGGGGTTGGTGAAAGATCCTGGTTGGTAACCCGCTGGGTAGTAGGTGATGTCTGGTCAGTGTTGGATTTCACTTTTCTTCCTTTTCTTTGATCCTTCCTCAGGTCTCCTGACAACTTCACAACTCTAGCGGGATTCTGAAGTATTCGGTTTAGGTGAACGGTATGGGATTTTTAATAGGTTTTAGGTGAATTAATGAGCACACACTCACACGCATGCACATACAAAAAAATGAAAAGTAAAAAAATGAGAGAGCAATGATGATGACATGTCGAAACTGTAAGATTACCAAATGAACAATACCGAGCTCTCTCAAAGAAGAATAAAAAAAAACAGTGCCCAATCATGACCAGATTATATGTGGACATCTCTACTTACCTACTTCAACCTCTAAAAATATCACAACGATTATCATATGCCTCTCCATGCACCTTGCTGTAGTAGCGCAGAGGGAGAGGAAAATGTTCGTGTCCGTAAAATCCAAAATATTGTGGCTATTATTTTTAATATTTTAGGAGGTTGAAGTGGGCATGAGTTGAAATTTGAGTGTGAATTTTGATCATGATTGGTCGTAGATTTTTTTGCTATTAACTGACATTAAGCTTATTTTATATTAAGCGTTTCAAACTGTTCATTAAGTTTGTTGTTTGAAACATGATTCATATTCTGTCATATTTTCAGCTCCTGCCCACCTTAGTTTTGTTTTACTTTAGCGCAAAGCTGCCTTGGAATTTCCCACGAGGTGTTCACATGAGGAAAATGTGACTTTATGAGGACACCACTTAAGAGAGAAAGAGAGACAGCTTTCCAAATGTGTGTGTTATGTTGCCAACTAATTCAATTGGAGTGGCGAGTTTCACGACTTGCTAGCTGAGACAGACGGAGAGAAGCTAATACGGGTAATGAATGGCGGCCTCGGTTAACTAACTTACCTCTGAATAATGTGTTTCTTACGGGGCCACTCGGGCCACGCTTGATGGATGGCCTTACAGAAGCCAGGTCAATTAGCCAGGCAGACTTTCCCTCCATGTCGGCAGCAGACAGTACCACCACGGAGTTCACCTCTGTCACACGCCGAGTCTGTAATTAATCACCCGCCCACGCCAAGCGGGCTCTCCTCACCTCCGCCGCGGGCGCGCACCCTAAACAAAGCGCGCGCCTGACCATAATTATGTATTATGCATAGCCCTCTTATCTAGCTGTTTGTAAATAATACCGTAAAACGAACGACGACAACCAGACCCTACCAGTATCTTTACAGAGGTGGGTGCAAAGTGACCGCACCCACATAAAAATAAAAGTAAACATATGTCACCTCTTATCATTTCACAGATCAGCACAAGAATAATACACACGAGCCACAAAAATCACTATGTAAAACCTACTTAGTTCCTCACAATTGTTTTGTAAACAGTATCTCTGACTCTAATTAATATGAAAACATTGCACACGTGACTAGACAGTAAAATCGTTCCCAAATTAAATTAGAAAAAAATATTTGGCAAGAGTTTGTAGTCATTAGAACCTTTGCTAATTGGGCTTTTAGTAAACAAGTTGTCTCTTAATGACCAACGCAACTGATGATAAATTCAAAACAAGTCGCTAGAGGTTACATGCTGTAGGCATATGTTAAACATGTAAAGTCAACCCAGAGCCAAGAAAACCAGGACAGTTTTAAACCTCTTAATTGGGAAGTTATATGCAGATAAACCTTCAGCCTAGGTACTACTCGACATTAGGCATCTTTGAAACTGCACTACTTAGGAAGCTTTGTATCATGTTAAAGCTTTTTCATATTCCCACAAAATTGTTATGTTGTCATTAATACTCTAATAGTTTTTGAGGAATTAGTCATGATGTAAATCATGTCCATTTTTAAATCAGTGGTGTAGTTTCAAAGATATAGAAGTCGAGGGGGAGGTATAAAATGTGTTACTGACCCATATCGCTCCAATTGAAATTAAGAACAAAGATGTTTTTTCCTTACATTTTCAACCACACTAAAGAAAAATCTGAAAATCTTTATTGATTTGACATGGAATGACCCAAAATGTTTATCAGGTTCTTTAAGCAACTTCAAATTATACATATGTAACAGACCTGTACTTTTTGATGACAGCCAAATTAAAAAAAACTTACGTTTACTTGTTTGCATTTTTTTCCACAAGGGTTTACTACAATACTGACATGTTTTGTTTCGAGGTAAATTGCAATGTGGCACAAGAAGGCTGGCTCAGTTACCACAAATTTTCACTTACTGTAATTGTTTATATTTAAAGTAGCACTAAGGAACTTTTCAACCTTGATAACATATTCTCTTATCTCTTCTGATAAAAAATGGACTTAAAACTAGTTGAATGGTACCTTTGCCATGGCCTGAGGGGGTCTGTATCATTTTTACTGGCACTAAGCAACTTTGAGGAAGATGGTAGGAACCCTGCCACACAAAAAAAACTACAAATTTGCTGACTGCTTCATGACATATGTCACTTCCCCCTTTCCCCATTCGTTCTAAAGATAGAAGTCCAATTTGAATGTCGACGCACGATTACTTCTTTCATGGCAGAAGCTGCAAAACAACTGAAAGGTTTTGTCTGAGGAAACCAAAAAGAAAAAGGGAGGATACCCTGATAAAAAGATAGTCAAGAATCAACATTGGCCAGGCTTTTACTCGCTGGTGTGAGCTGAAAAACGACGCAATGCGCTTGTCCTGATGGGAAACGTGGTCTTCCTTCAGGCATAACATTACCGCTTTTGCTCATATGGCACCACCATAATCAACATAAACTGAAAGTTTCTTAGTGTTGCTTTAAGGCCTAAAAGTGTTTTTAGTGCAAATATTTACTGTAATTATGAAGTTACTACTGCAGTAGCTTAGGTTAATTGGTAGAATACAGTGCATTCTGACAATTCTGTCGTAAACCAATGAGCGCCTGTATGGACAAAAATGTTGCAGTGAATATGGACCTGCAAAGCCACGGGTTGTAATGAACAACATTTCTCCGTTACTTTTACTTCGGTAACATTTTTGATAAATTGTACTTGTCAGAGTGGTTTTAATGCAACATACTTTTTTTTTTACTTTTGCTTTAGTAGGCTTATTTCTGGTAAGAAGGTGTTTCACCAATCAAATGAAGCATGGCAGAAATCAACAGCTATCTTATTGATAGGCTTCAGCTCACCCACAACCAGAGTGAGGAAAAGCAGTAGCTATAAACAATGGATTGATGGATTATGAAAAACAGCAATTGTCGTTAGTGTCGGCTTAAAAAATGGCAAAAGAACTACAAGAACTTCATTTTGAACTTGAGAAAACACAATGTGATGTTTCTAATCAAAACTACTTATTTTTTGCCTTCATGATATATTATAAAGATGGTGTTTATTATTCTAATTCTATTCTAAGTGAAGTTGTATTAATGGGAAAATTCAAAGTTGCACATTCCTATTTTAAGGTTTTATCTATTTGACATTCAAAATCACGTTACTCACCAGTTACTCAATACTTTTTTCACTGAGCACATACTCTTACTAAAGTATTTATTTGGAAGACTACTTATTTACTGGATTTATATTATTCTAAAGCAACAGACTTCTTACTTGAGTAGAAGTTTTGGCCCCTTTATCCAGGGTTTGTCCATCATATGGGCAACATTATGTAATAAATTACTTTAAGGCCATATTAGGCTATCATTCAATAGACATGATTACCTTTCAACTCTTTGAGCCAAGCTCACACAAACACGTAAGTAGACAGAGCACAGATTGAGTGGTAGGGACAGAGACGTCACTCTGCGTTCACAGAACATCCTCCTGTGCTCGGGACAAAAGAGGCAGGCTGACAGATGAGGCTTGTGTCTGGGGGCAGGGAAGTTGTGTGTTGCTGCTGCTGCTGCTGCTGCTGCTGCTGTGCTGTGCGTGTGCTACTTATGCATACGTGTATACATGCATGTCTGAGTGTGTGCACCTATACGTGTTTGTGTGTGTATTTAGTTGGGGGGAGTGGGGAGGGTCTCATGGGGCAGCTCTGTGTCGGTCCCATCTGCCACCCCACTCTACTGACACCCAGGGGAATGGCATAAGGGGCAGGGGATTCGTTTTAGAAAAAGGAATTGGGGTCCAATGGTCTAATGGGCAACAATGCAGGTTTTACTGACCGGCTCAAGTCAAAGGACACTGGCTGTGCGTGGAAGCCAATCTTTTTGACAAAACAGTAGGCCGCCCCTGTCACGCTTATCCTCATACTGCCTAATAAGGCATGGCTCAAATGAGAAAGGGGTGCTGCATATTTTAGACACACACATATTGCATACACCCGGGGCTAATGTCAGCCTAATGCATGGCCATGCTGTGGCCAGAGGGCTAATTGGGTATATAAACACAAACACCTCCCTTGAGAGTAAAAAGAGAGCACGTCTGTTTATTGTGTGACAGTACTGTGCCTTCAACTTGGAAACTCATCAATACATATGCAGTATCAATAATGAAAGATAACATGGTCTTTGCTCTCATTAGAGCAGATGCTGGGTTTTCTTCCAAGCGGTGCATGCAGTGTGACGTGTAACGCCTCTGTAGCAGGTGGCATCTCATCTCGTCTTTATCCAAACTGTGATCAGAAGGCAGTAAATGGCGCTGATGCTGCTGCCACAACAACGGCAACAGTGAGAACAGTCAAGTGGAGACGGCGCATATGGCTCCCGCACCGCTGGGCAGGAGGAGCACTCAGTAAGATGAATGCGGTGGCATCAGGAACAAAGCTGACTTTAACTCAGCAAATTAACACCATATCAAAGCAGTGAGTAGTCGAGGAGAGAGATTTTTTTCTTTTGGTTAGAAAGATAGAGCTACTATCGAGGTCACATGACTGCCAGGTAGCTTAACTCCATATATCCCAGTGATTGATTCTATGTTTATCCATAAATATAATATGTAAAGGCATGGGTGCTACCCTGCCCCCTTACTGCTTTGAGCGCTACGTTAATGAAACAGTTGCTGTTTCCTGGCATTACATTAATTACCCGATCAAAATAGAGTGGGTAATTAACTGCCCTCCTTTACCAGTGCTAATTACATTAACGGAGAAGGGCCATTTCAGGAGAACAAAACAGATACAGGCGCCAAAGCGGGGATGTCGGCGTGCCAGACAAAGACTTAAAAAAGCAAGGAAACCGTACGGCACATGTTCTCTATACAGGAGTGAAAGATGGAGAGGAGGATGCCACATTGGAGGGAGACTCATGTGGTTCTCACTTGGGGCCCCCAGAGGCGGAGTCCTCAGAGACAAGCAGGCTCATTGGAGAGGAGAAAAGGAAAATGATGGGGGATGGAAGTGGGTGTTGTTGTTTATCTTGACATGCTCTGCTCAGTCTTTAACACTCGCATCACAATTAAGATGCTGCGGCTCATCAGCTAGCTATACAAAATAAAGGTTGCACAAGCATAAAGGCGATAGTTCAACCGATCACAAATAGATCCAGCAAGACACTCCAGGAATGTCTCAACCCGGCCTACTGTTATGTTTGTTTAATAAGAACAACAATAATGTCCCTGGGTCACTTCGACCCCAGGGTGCGTTTAGTCATCTAAACATGTCAGAAATATGTATAATCCAAATTCAGTTCTTTGTTTTAGTGTTTAGTGTATAATCTTCATTTCTCTGGAACAACAAAAACATGTTTCTGGGTCAAAATGACCCAGTGGCATGTTTATAATAGTCCAAAAGTGTCAGAAACTCTTCTGTGGACACACGTTTACTAATAACACAGACAATACTTAATTTCAACCCCGTGCGTTATGCTTGCTTCACAGGATTAGTAATAACATCCTGGGTCAATTTGACCCGGGGTCATGTGTAATTACCCAAAAGTATCAGAATTTGTGTGCATGTGTAATCCTGCTTAACTATAAGTCAATACTTCATTTGTACTCTTGTGATTCTTTTCTTCTTCTTCTCAGGAACAGCAATAACAATCCTGGGTCATTTTGACCCGGGTTTTACTTAATTATCAAAACAGTTTCCGAAATGTAAAAAAAAATCAACATGTTTTAAAATCTCTCTTTAACTCCATCACTAACAATTTCAATAAATATTTCCTCTCACAGGTCACGCTTCTGAGATTTTTTGTTTTTAAAGTAACAAAAATACTTTAACAAACTTAACTTCGGTCTCTTGGGGTGAACGGTATGGGATTTTTTCTAATAGGTTTTTGGTGAGCTAACAAATACACGCACGCACATACACATACTCACCCACATACAAAAAATATATATATATATATATATATATATATATTAAAAAAAATTTTTTTTTAAAAAGAGCAATGATGATGACATTACCGAATGTACAATACTGAGCTCTTTAAGGAAAAAAAGAAAAGAAAAGAAAAAAAGAAAAAAAGGAAAAAAAATACTTTAACAAAAATTTGTACAAATTATATATTTTGGTGATGTTGATTATACGCAATAAGCCAAGCAGAACACTATAAATACTTTTAACATTTATTTTAACTTTCAAATGGGTCATTTTGACCCACAAAATAACAGCAGGGTTAATGGGCAGTTTAATTGGTAATGAATAGAAGACAATTTCAAATTCATGCAGTAGGAACTAACACAATTAAAAACCAAAGATGAATAATTTGCTTCATTGTTTTATTTGGAGCACAAAATATAATTACACCTTGCGATATACAAATCACATTTGCACCATGTTTGTACCGTTTTAAAGAAAGGTGGGTTCAAAACATAATATTAAAATTGCTAATAGTTTTAAATAAATAGTTAACCAAACTCTAAAAACACATTTATAAATGTCCTCAACTTTGTGTGTTCTTTGTTTTCACATCCTGAGAACAGCATTCATGCGGCGGTTTAATATCAGTGACTAAAAAATAATGTCGTAGCCATTTTGTACGGATTTTTTTTGTGCTTTCATTGACTGTACTGCATAGTAACTAACATGTGCTCTGCAGAAACATGTTGAATGAAGCTGAAAATGTGAATATTATGCTACTGTGTCAAATTTGCAGTGTAGGATGACATAATTACAGCGTCGTATTGGTTCAACAAAGCATGCGTTACACATGAAATAAGGCTAACTAACTTTTTCCTTTATACAAGGACAGTAACCTTTTATGGCGAGACTCATAATGCATAACATTAATCCTAGTTATGCAAAGAGCTGGCAAAGTCAAATTTTTTAAATGAAATCCACATGATAAAAATGTTCAAATTGAATGGCATTGTTGTTTGATAAACTTAATCAACAGTTGGAAAAAGAATCACTTTTATAAAACATGTTTATATTATTCCCTAAACTAGCTATAATAAGTTAAATTGCTTGTACTTAAATAAATCAATATATGAATTCCTTTAGTAATAACCCTTGAGACAATTCTCACATGTAAAATCTTAGAGATCAGAACAAAAAATAAAGGGTCTATTTTTTTCTGGAATGTAAATTGTCTTCAAAAAGTCTACTACAAAACATGTTGCTAACTCACAGACAGTGTACACACATGCTGTTTAAAGTGTCCATACACAGACGAATAGCACCCTGCTTATCAGAGCTGTCCATCATTTCAAAATGTTCAGTGCTCGTGTATACATCTCTGGCAAAGGTTTGGGCAGGTGATGGAAGAACGAAGAATTTGGCATGTGATAATAGGCCAGAACAAAAGACAGAGCTTTTGAAGCTTGTGTTTGAATTAGGACCATGTGGTTTTCTTCATGTCACAGTGTTGTATGGTCCAGTCTGGTTTGCAAAGAAACATTGCCTGTCTGTAGTAGGGTTGAAGTAATCTCCTATACCTCTTGAAAGATGCCTTGTCTTTGGATAGTTTCTAACGTTTGCCCGTTCATCCGCCTACGTAAAAGAGGACTACGGAATGGCGGGATGGGCTCAGGTAGCAAAGTTAATCATGGCTGCTATTGATCAAATTTCCATCCTCCCTGCCCTCTTAGTGCCAACAGAGGGGCTAAGTGAAGCAGTGGTCTGGGGTAGATTTGCTACATCGGGTGGACAAACAGGCCCGTCATCGCTGGAGAGAAAAAAATATGCAAAATCTATGATACTAATTTTGCATTAAAGTACTGCACATCCAGCAACTTTCTGTATCTTGTTCAGTCAAAGCTTGTCGTGGTTAGAGGAAGGGGTTAGACTGCATTCGTAAGTTCAGAGAGCGGGGTCAGATAGTGAGTCGGATGGCTACCTCTGAAGCTGTTCCCCCCCGAGGCGGGGCAGGCAGGGGAAGGGGAGCCCTGGGGCCTGAGCACGGGAGCAAAAGCACTCTTCTGTTTAGCAGCGGATGGGAAAGAGGAGAAAGGCAACAGAGATGATGACGAGCTGGAGCTTCCTGGTATGGTCGGGCTGGAGGGCATGACTGTGGAGGAGAACCTGACGTCAGTCTCAAGTCTTGACATCACAATACTATGACGGGCAGTCAGAGGTGGCAAATCCAGGTCTAGAAAGTAAAAACCCTGACCAGTTTGACTTTAGCCCCTGATGCTAGCTCCCTAGCAGGTAAACGAGTACCATTGGAGCTAGCTAGGGATTTAGCTAGCTAGCACCTGCGGCTAACGCCAAACCGTGGCAGGGTTTTTACTTTCTGGACCTGGATTTGCCACCTCTGCTTGGAGTCACAAGTGTCTTACTGTAAGGGGATCCCGTGGGGGAAGCGCTGCTGAAGCCGGGTGAGCCGGGAACCCCGAGACTGGTCATCGGAACGGTTCCATAGCCTCCCGTCATACCCCCGCTGCCTCCATAGCTTGACTGTTGAGGCGTGGAAGCTGAGGGGTAACCTCTTGGCGATAAGCTGCTTGAGTTGCGAATATAACCTGGAGAAAGTATGAAAAGGTTGGGTCATATAT
Source organism: Leptonotus elevatus (assembly GCF_054856555.1). NCBI lineage: Eukaryota > Metazoa > Chordata > Actinopteri > Syngnathiformes > Syngnathidae > Leptonotus > Leptonotus elevatus. Next base: position 16,894,219 of record NC_141243.1, on the reverse strand, counting down.
ATGAGTCTTTTTCTGTACTGAAATTACAAACCGTTCCGCTCACCTTGGCTGCTCTGTCCTGGCTCGCCGATGCTGACGCCTAATTGGGAAGGGTAAGAACCCAAACCCATAACGCTGCCATGGGCTGGTGAGCTGGGCAGTGCTTGCAGCTGACTGTGAGGACGGGGAACACTGTAGAGGGCCTCCGCAATGTCGGCTGCTCTTTTTAGCAGCATATCCTACAGAAGATACACACCACGAGTATGGTCGTGTCTCAGGTTTTTGTGCTATAAAGCAAGATATGTGAATACTCTGAAACATAATTAGTGGATATCAAACTCTCCCAAATGCAAGGAATGTGTGAAAGATATTTTTAGGTGCGGTTAACATTTGCATTTTGGTCAATGTCTGAAAGTCGAGTCGTTTCCACAGTAACGGGCCAAAGTTTTTGCCTCTTACCTGATTACTGTGTGGATTCCCATACAGAGCCTCCACAAGATCTGCTGCTCTCTTAAGCAGAATTTCCTGCAAGTAGTTTGTCATTTTTACATTTAATTTTTTGCCAAAGAATATAGAAAATACAGTTCAAAGGTGCAATGAAATGTGTTTTTTGTTTAGCAGTATTTGAAGGACTGTGAGTCTCTCACCTTCGCCATTTTTTCTGGGTCACCAGGATGCCGTGGAATTACTTTCTGAAGTCGCTGGAAACCGTAGTCTATTGTTGGCTCATTAAGGGCTAAAACAGACAGCAATCTTAGAAAATCTCTCACAAGTTCCAACTGTAAACAAAAACAGCACCACCTCTAATTGGCAAAAGCCGCATACTGTTGCGTGATCACCTGTGTAGATGAAGCGTCCGGGGGCTCCCTTGCAGAATTGTTTCGATTTATAAGACAATGTGACCTCCACCACCCCTGGAATGTGACGAGGTGGAGTCTGGACACGGATAGCGTGCGGCGTGATTAGCTGTGGGGAAAATCCCAAATTTATGTCAGAAAATTTTTTTTGAAAGAGGAATACTATATATGTAGAACGCATGTATATTTGAAATGTCAGCTATAGTAATGCAATGAGAAATGTTGACTCTTACCTCACTCCAAACTAACATACTTCCAAACACCACCTGCAGTCCATCAAAAAAGTTCTCCCCAATGACAATGACCATGGCCCCGCCTGTAGTCCAGCCCTCACTGGGACTGATGGCTTTGATACAAGGGGTGGCTGGAAAGAAAGGCAAAACAGGAATTACTAATAATGTTTTGCTTTGCGAATGCGTAAATTTGGGGGATAAAAAGTGGAAATAATGGGCATACATGTAGTACGGCCACATTCCACATATATCAGGATAAGTAAGTCAGGCCCTAATCTCCTGCTTACAATTGGTCCAAATTGGTCCAGTTAGTACATGGAAGCACTCTTACTCTTTAGCCTTTAAAACCCTGGAGTGACTTCCCTCTCTCCATTTTTGACACCATGCACGTTTTTATATGTTTTCAGCTGTGCTTTTTATTTGTTTTTGTTTTTTATTACTCACACAGCACTTTGGTGTCAACTTTTGGCACCTCTTAAAATGTGCTATATAATTAAATTGGTATGGTATGGTATGGTATGGTATGGTATGGTATGGTATGGTATGGTATGGTATGGTATGGTATGGTATGGTATGGTATGGTATGGTACGGCACTGATGGTATGGTATGATATGATATGATATGGTATGGTATGTCCATCCATCCATCCATTTTCAGAGAGATCAAATTGTTGGTATTTTCCAAGGTTAAAGAGGTACAAATATGTCCCTGCAAAGTTTGAAATCCAGACAAAATAGTACATTAAAAAGGTTTGAATTAATTTTCACATGGATCACCTGCCTTATAAGTTAGGCATCCATTTCAACTCATGTTTAAGCTACCAAATATGGCTCTCCACTGTATAAAAGGCCATATCAGGAATGGACATCTGGCAAACCCCAAGTCAATTCAATTCAATAAACGCAGATGGACATTCAATATACATTTTCCACAAAGAATGGTAGTCGGGGGGATCAAAACAAAGAAAAACATCTGCGAATATGCAAATCCTTAGGTGACAAATTGCGAATATGCAGGGCTCTAGTGTAGTTTATAAGTTGTAATATTACCTATCACCACTAGATGGCAGATGGCTTAGTTGCACTTAAACTGAGTTTTATAGATTAGGCCTAATCATTTTTGGTGGATTTGGAATGATATGTAGGACAATCATAGTACCTAAACAATGTTAAAATTCTGAGTGAGTTGATTTTGTTGGGGGAAAAATGCACAAAATGAGTTTGGTTATTGTATTGCTTGCTTCATAACCTTTGTTGATGTGTTTGGATTGTGGATCCCTTATACATTAAGAAATGCATGATAAAAATGAAATATGTTTCGCACATATGCTTGTATTTTGTCCATATCTAAAACAGTGCCCCCTCAATACTGCTGAGAAATTGTGGCCCGCTCCAGCAATTAAGTTGACCATTCCTGGGCTACATTATGATATTGTCAAATAAACTGTTGCAAATAAAAATGTTGTTTACAAATAATAGCTCACTTACTTTATTATTTATTATATGAATCAAAGTATTATAACAGCATATTCATTGTCCAATGAATAAACTCAGTGTCATTGCAAATCTATTTCCTACATAATTAAGAATGACAGTTGAGTAACTTAAGTGTATGTTTGTGGACAGAACCGCAGATGTCGACGTTAATGTAACACAGTCTGTTCTTACCATACTCCATAGTATTCTCCGCGGACTCGCCTGGCTCCAGTCTGCGAGCCCTCCGACCGTGTTTGGAGTTGTTGTGGACGAACATGTTGTCAGACACTGCGAGGACGTGGCCGTCCACGCTCACGGTGCTGGACAGGACCACCTGACACCGAGGAAATGAAGCATGAGTGTCTGTGCGTGACTTGGACAGCATGCTGGAAGTTACAATCACTGGTTTCAAGACTAGCAATTTGTTTCGGTACAGAGGTGATGCCGTATGATTTCTCAGTCTGCGATGTGACATCAGTGGGAACTTGATAATATATCTGCATTCATGCACCCCTCTTTTTGGGTCTCCATATGGCCTCTGCTAACTGTGTGATTCATATAGCATGCAGCAGGCTCATCATCTCTGCGTGATCCTTCAATGACACCAAACATATGGAGCAAATCTCCCACTTTTACTGGCTGTTAAATCAGGGCATGATATATTGTGTGCCTAATTTGATCTGGACACATGTGTGTGTTCTATCGCACATCTGCCATGCAAGAATGACACGAGCATAATTAATAAGAGGAAACCTACGGTAAGTAATAATTGTTAAAAAAAAGAAAGTTCAAGTGGGGTTGGGTGTAGGTCAATATTATATTATTCTATCTAATGCTCATTTAGATCTCAGATTACGCATTTTTAGAAAATCGAATCACTGTTTGAAATTAAACACATGGTAATAATTTAGCACGTAAAAAAGCAATGGAAAGAAAAGGAGAGCAAAAAAAACCACATGCTTTAGGTGGTAAAAAGGGAGAGTCGCTCTAAGAAAAATAACTGTAAATTATCGATCAAGCAGCTGACTTGTGTCCAGCACAGAGCACCTTTTAACCCAGAGATGAGAGTCTTTGCGGGCTCATAACTTCTCAGCATGTGTCACATCCCAGGAGTTAAAGCAAACACGGAGGAGCGCGCAAGACGGCAGAGGGGACCGGGTTAGCCGGGAGAAACTGAATGCCAGACGGGGGTCGCTGGTGCTGAAAGATGGCAATGGAAGTGAGGCAGGAGCGTCCCCGGTGACCACTTCCTGGGTCACAGAGTGTGACCTCTTCCATCTGGAGCCAATCACTCAATTCTTGACAACTTCCTGAAACACCTCAACCTATTTCCTGCATCCCAGCAGCCTCTCTTAAACATATAAATACTTTCTTTTGTCTTTTTTTTTCTGGGGAAGTCATCCTGATTGATTTCATTTTAATTCCCTCTTGATAGGCTTTTGCAAATTCTTGATTGTGATTCATGTTTTGACAAATTTGACTGAATAAAAAAAACAATCATTAAAGTGTCAGGTTTTGAATAGCGATGATTTCTGCACATACGCTCATCATAACCCCTCATCCGGCAACCATGCATTTGTTTTTCATCTGCTGATACCTGAAATCTCCGCATGTCCCTGGGGTTTCCTGCCGTCTTCAGACAGTTCTGGTTGCATTTCAAGAAAAACTTCAAGAAGAACCTGCAGAGGTAAATAAAAGGACACGTGTTTACAGAACTACAGCAAGTAAGAAATAACATGAAAAAAGATCATGTATATGATTACTTTGCTCTCACAAACAACACTTGAACAGTCAAAGGAGACATTCATTATTTTCACAGACAGTCGTGGTGGGTGCGGGCTTACGTAGGCGTTGATGCAAATCTAGCTGATTATCGCTCTGACATCAATACCAGCAGTTAAGTTTATAGTCTGTTAAGTCAATGCTATTAAAGTCTAAATCAAGTGATGAGAATAAGAAGTAGAGTCCAGTGAAAAGCTTTGTTGTTTTTCAAAGTAGACAGTGATGTATGCCGGCAGACCCGAGGGAACGCCGTATCCCACAATGCCATATTTGAACCGCCACATGGGAATGAACTGGGATACGAAGTACAGAGAACGAGGAAGGTGGTGATGGAGACCGAGGCAGTGGCATGGACATGAATTTTGTTTGCAGGTACATGTGTTTCATTATGTATGTGACTTTATTTTGAGCGGGAATTCTGTACAGAAGTGTAGGGAAAGCTGCTGATAGCCTCTCCTCCACCAAAGAAAACTAGAGAAAAAGACGGGATAAATAGGCGTGGGGGAGACTACGCAGAGACTCCAAATCCCAGGTGTACGCAGTTCGGCAACATAGCCCGCTGCCATGGTAACGCAGCTCTGCCGCAATCCCAAAGTCCCCACGCTGAGAGGCGAAGACAGCGATGCGAAAGAGAAGCTAACAACATGAACACATCCTGTAGCGCTAAAACACAGGAAGAGGAGATGCTTTGCAAGGTGAGATGCAGGGGAATTAGGTTGGGGGTGGTGGGAGGGGGGGGGGGGGGGTATTCTGGGTTAAAAACACATTAGTCTCACAGCGATGTACAATTAGTCACATGATGTGAGCCAAAGCAAAATAAAATGATTTGAAACAGCAATGGGCAAATAAAACATCCTTCAGAAGTGCATTCCTTCCACAGAACAAGTTGCCGATGAAAAACACAGCCATTAATGCTCCAATAAAACTAACAACAATGCTGTCGAGAGTTTTTCCCCCACCCACACTGCGCTCTGTGCAAATACAATATCATCTTCAGAGAAAGTGGAAGGGGGAACTTCACTTTAGCCCCTGAGCTTGGAACACACCCATCAAATTCTAATCTCTCCTTCATTTTGTCATCTTTTACAGATAGTTTTTCAATCACTCTCTCCAACTTCCTCCCTTGTGAGAACAACTTGGTTTGCATATCTCCAGCTCCAATTTTGTATCCAGTATATATAGGGATGTTCAATACCACTTTTTTCCAACTCTTGTGAAGTCACAGACACTGACACCAAGAACTGATACCACTCATACTATTGAAACATAAAATTGCCCCCCAAAAAACAATGACAGATAATTTTAAAGAAAAAATTATCCCAATTGAGTATTTTTCCTGAAAATTGCATGAAATTATTGGCAATTTTCTGTGCTTTCAGATTCTAATTTCTAGTTCCTGATGGTCACAAGAGAGTGGTCAATACCTGATTGATAAAATGGCCACAAGATAGCGGCCGATACTGGTATTGGTCACCGTCGCATGTAGTAATAAGGCGGGGATCGACCCGATACCACTCATGCCTAAATATATCTTCATTTGAGCTGTTACGTTAGAGGACACATTTAGTATTGTTGTTGAGAGAGAGAGAGTGATAATATTTATCAGGGTTGGGCAAGTACTGATACCAGTTATAAGTATCAATGCCGATACCAGCCTTATTTTAAGGCATTGGTACTCACAACAGTAGCCAATACCGGTATCATCTGTCTTCTTGTGGCCATTTTATGATCAGGAACTAGAAATTAGAAGAATAGAAAATTGCCATTAATTTCATATAATTATAAGGAAAATATGTATTTCTTTAAAATTAACTGTCATTGTTTTTTGGGTGGAATTTTGTGTTAGTAACAGTGAGTTGAGTACTTGTAAAAAAATAAAATAAAATAAAAACACACACACACAAACAAAAACTGGTATCGAACTTCCCTAATATTTATGCCGAAGAGATTAGGCATCCAATTTGAGAACAACATTTCGGGAATCCGACTTGTTGGGTTAAGTGCTAAATTCACAGTGAGTCTGCCACTTGATCTTTTTCACAAGCATGAGTGATCCTGTCAGTCCGGCTAATTTCTGCCTACGGGAAATTGTGATGTCAATTGTAAAAAGAAATATTGGGGCCACGGGGAAAAGAAAAAAGTAAGTAAAGTTCACTAAAGTAGCGAGTGCCGCTCATGTTGTCACCTCGGCCAGTTCAGTCCCTAATAGAAAGATCACCTACAACCTCCGCTTTTGGACACTTTAGGAGGGCCCTTGACCTTGTTTGTTGACTTCTTCTCATCATTCATTGTTTGTATGACACCAGATGCCTCACACACAAACACATATTCACATGCGTGCATGCACACTCTAATTCATTGACACCCCCACCTTTGTCTCCCCCACCCCAACCCTTCCCAAAAAACCCATTGAGTCAACTTTTCACCCCCCCCCCCCCAGTTCGGACGCACACAGCTGCAAATGCTGAAATTAAAGCGAGACATTGACGCATATATTAGCATGTATTAGCTGCTTTCCCCTGCCCACTTAACATGCAAATCTCCCAGCCCCGTCGCCTCGCACCTTCTGCCACACATTCATTTGCTGAATTATAATTAGACTAATCTTGCATAATTAATAAGAAGTCGAGGACCCTCTGTTTTTTTATATCCCCTCCTCTATTGTGGTTGCAAAAGTTTAATATTGCTGTTGTTTGTTTTTGTTTTGGTAATGTAATACACCCACACACCTCCCCATCCTCAAAGAAAGATAAAGAGGAGAACACACAAAAGAAGTGGAAGTGATCTTCATGCCATGGGGGGATTTCAGAGAAGGGGTATTTTCAAAAAGAAGTGTGTTTATGTTTATTATGTGTTTTAGCCTGCTATGTCTTCTAGTTTGAGGAGATTGTAAGAACCTATGGTAGCATTATGACACAGAAAACGGTGAAAAAAGTGAAAGCCAATGGGAAAAATGACAATCAATTAACAAGGAAATTAACTCATGAAACCAAGTTCCATCTTCTCTGCACACCTTCTCATCTCTTCTCTGCACAGACGGACTTAAACCAGTGGACACAAAGCAAAGACAAAAGTCTTAAACCGAGGGATCACGTTCCACACTGGAACCACGGGGAGTCTGTTTTTTTCTTTTCTGTCTTCACTTCTACATCTCTGTTAACCCCTTTTGTCTGCATCTGTTTCAGTTCCCAAGACCAAACACGGGCCTCGCAGCATGCAGTCACTATCCAAATGGTGACAACTTGCTCAACTTAATAACAACAATCACCCTATGGAAGCCTACATGTAAATTTGCTATTCTGCTTTCCTCGGGGACTCTCCGTTTTACATTTCTTTCCATTGGCGCATCTGTTGCAGATAATGGCAACCAACCATGCTTTACATATGGGCTTAATAATGAAGGGTACACCTAAGCATCACAAGACCTCCAACAAAATTTTCATGGGCATTCATCAACACTAATGATTGTTGACATAACTGCCTTTTCACATGGACGTAAAAGACATCACCCTCTTTGTTCGTTGTAAATGAATGTTTACCAGTTGCAGCAACTGTTGAGGCATGTGATGAAAAAGTGTTATAGAAGCCTTACTTTTTTCTACTCCTTACTGGGATCTTGGCTCTTTGGCTTGCAAACCCACCTCACGTTAATACGGCTCAAAGGAAAAATATAACAACACTGTGCAGCGTACAGACCACCAGCAAGGTTTCACTGTACAAAAGTGGGAACAAAATCATGAAGCACGATATTTGTGTTAGTTAGTTGGTCACTTCCTGCTTCACGGAGGAAAACATGACATTTTAAAATGGACAGCTGGGGCCTCACTTCTTTTTTCTTTTCTTTTTTATTCTACAAGCCACAAGAATATTTGTTACAGAGATTTTTCTTTTTTTTTGCAAAAAGAGTTTTAAAAAATGTATTTAAGGTTAACAGTCAATTTGTTAGCTAATACACTCCCTGTAAGTAAATAAAGCTTATCTAGGCAATGTATCAACAGCACCTTTGTCTTCGCTGTTGGCCTCTGATGATGTCCTAGCATGAAAGGAGCTTGCAAAGTTAAAGTACCACTGTTCGTCGCGCCTACCTAAGTGTTGGACGCTGCACCGGAAAGACAAACACTCTAAGGTTAGCTGGGCTCCAGGTGGCGGAGTGGAACCGTCACTTGCCTAAGATGCAGATTGGCGTGGGTTCGCTTCCCCGCCTGGGGGACCATGTTTGTGTGTGTGTGTGAGTGCAAAGAGAAAAAAAAACCTTCTTAGGTAAGCTTAGCGCTAGCTAGCTGGTATGACAAACATAACATGGATGGACAACACAAATGCATTTAAAACTTGACCAAAAGTGACAAAAACACCCTCGGTGATGGCTCCTGAAGGTTGATGTAACTTATTTTAAACTAAAAAAGAAAACCATGGCTTGCTAGGTTTACAGCAAAATGTGTCTCTTTTTTGAGGGGCTTAGCAACATCCTATGTCTATAAAAAAATAGGACAATGGTAAAGACTAAGGAAGAAAAATGGAGATTTATTGATGTCCTGTATCCAGGACTATCACTCATTCAATGTCCATCCCACCTACACGCACACACAAACCTACACACCACCCAGAAAAAAACAAAACAGTGTCCTGACATGGTGCGGGGGGTGAAATTAGGAAACCAGATGTGAAGCATTAAAACATACTGACATGCTGAGGGCCTTCCTCTGACACACTCACACACTGGGAGCACTAAGTCATACAGCAGGCCCACAAATATGCACGTATGCATCATGCCTGTGTCACACATGAGCAAAGGCCGCATAGACCTCATGCACGTGTGTGATCGCCTGAAAGATATATAAGACCAAGCAATAAATGTACACACAATTTATGACACATTAATGTTAATTACACAACAAAGTTGTGGGAAAATTATTTTGCATCCAATGGCTTTGGGTGAGAATTATGATCAAGCCATGTTGACTTGAGGATATCGTCACCCTCTTAAAATAATTGACAAAGTCATTTTATTAATTTTTTTCAAAAAATGTAATTCTTTGCCTAAATTATCTCCTCATTATGCAAATGGTTCTTTTTTGGTGTGTTTCCTGAAAAATCTGAAAAAATGACTTTTGCGATTATTTTAAGATATGTTTCACGTAAAGACACAAGTCTACAGATGGCTAGTCATGCATCAGTGTATGTATATGCATCCAATTAGTACATGTGCCCAGGCCCAAGACCGGCTAAGGGGGAGGGTTGGAGATGTTTTGTTTTCCTCTGTGGGGAGAGCTATGTTTGAGGGGGCGAAGGGGGATCGGTAATAAATACCCCTGGACCTGAGTCCCCTGGCAGACTGGAAGCTAGACTGGTCACCAGGGTTAACACCCGGGGCACATGACCTTTGACACTGCTAATGGGGCACAGAAAACCCTCAATGAACTGATACACCCTCTGTCGCATACCACTACAGGACCTTTCACACCAGCCTTCCAGTCTCCCACCCCAAAAAACACACACACACGCACACACACACACCTCCCCTCTTAAAACATACAGCCATATCACTGGCATCAGCTTCTCACAGCCAAACTGACTCCTTGTTGTGTTTTTCTCTTTGCTCATTTGAGAGTTCTGAACAAAATAAAATAGTTCTTTTATTGACTTGTACAAGACCGTTAATGTTTGAAAGTGCCAACATGTCAAGAGCATCTTGAGCTATTGAAGGCAGGTTGCCCTGAACAAATTACCAAGGCTCTTGTACAAATGTAGACTCTAATTCACACCTATGGGAAAATTTTGAGGCTCCATTTAACCAAATGTGCATGTTTGGACCCACGCAGGTTTGAATTGAGGACTGTGTAAACTATTTATTACCCATGCACAACAGTGGCATCACTCGTAAGAATCTATGAGAAAAAAATATATACTGCACACCATGAACAGTTGGGTTGAAAAGTGACTAATCCAACACATGGGTCAATTTAACCCAACTTGTTGAGATGGAAAACAAAAAAAAAGAAGAAGAAGAAGAAGCATTTATTTGTACAAAACACTTGGATCAACTTAACCCAAGTAAGGGATTGGTCCATTTTTTACCCAAATTGGGTTATTTTTGGCCCAACTATTTTTAGAGTGGGGAAATGAGACTGGGAAATATTAAATGCAATCTTTTTTTGTATTAAAATACAAGATCTATGTTTTAAACCTGTTGTTTGAAATTCTTGGAAATTGCTTCTTCTTTTTTTTTTACCACAAAAAATAGTACACTTCATTGCATTTTTAAGTGTCTTTAATTACTTAACCGTTTATTTTATTTTATTTTGATAACAATGATACACCTGTGTAATAAAGGTCTTTCACTTGTATAGCGCTTTTACAACTGCTAATGCCCTCAAAGTAGTCACAACGACGTGGGATCGAACCCACAACCTCTGGGTTGGGAGACAATCACTCTACCACTGAGCCATGCTACCAACTAGATAGATCTGCTTTCATTATATTTCACAACTTTTTCCCTATAATCAAGACCATATTAAATGTTTAGAAATGTTTAAGCAAATTTTATGAAATGCACAAAATAGAACAGAAAATGTGCCAGTTTCCATTTGTTATTACTTTGCAAATATTGAGACGAGAGGAGACAACGTCATATAAGACGATCTCTCTGCCACAAGCAGAGATGGAAAATCCAAGTCCAGAAAGTAACAAATCTGCCAAAGTTTGGCTTTAGCTGCAGGTGCTTGTAATCAACCGGCAGGTAAACGAGGTCATAGAAGCACCTGTGGCTAAAGCCAAACTCTTGCAGGGTTTTTACTTTCTTGACCTGGTTTTCCCATCTCTAGCCACAAGAAACTCAGCAGACTGTCAAAAAAAGGGATCATGAATGAGGTTTCCATCCAAACGTTTCCAAGTTTTTTGTTTTTATTTTAGTACAAATGTGCAAAACTAACATGTGACTTACCTAATTCATCGTCCACCGCCATTTTTTGTGACCTTATATCTGCTCAAAACGTGTGACATGACGTCCATTCCTGCCATAGGTTCTCACTTCCCTTTTATTGATATGCTGAAAAATCCACCCCCTTCAAGCGTAAAACCCTTTATACCCTGAATTGTATGTCTTTTTTAAATTATTATTTCTTGAGCGTCCATTGTGGTTTATTTTCACAATTCTTGGTGAGGTGTGTATGTGGTAACCATACTTCCTGATAAAACATTTATGTTGGGAATTTTGCCGGTTTTGTTTTCAAAATCAAAGGTCAGCGAGCTAAACGACTTCGGCATTCTCTAAGCTCCGGGTCACCCCTTGAATTGTCCGACTCACCTCTAAACTTGAGAACTGTGACAAAAGCGAACATTTTAGAGCTCTCGTCCTGATTTATAGAGCTTAGTGGCGTTGTAAAACTTTCATGTGTAGCAGAGAGGAAAAGAAGGCTGCAAGAAGAGAGCGTGAGTAAACAAGAGGTACTTGGGTGTTTCATCAAGTTACTTTGTGGTCTTACGTGCTTTTTTAATTTGACTTGAATTCAATCTGAAGTCTCCCAAGCTTAACCTAAAGAGTGCCACCACATGGGACAGCGCTGGGTCAGCCTGCCAAATAGATGGATATGAAAAAAATATTCCAAGTCTGGAGAAGATGAATTCACAACCAGGACGGGGAATAGAAGTCCCATCAGTGGGCTGACCTCTCCCAGAATGTTTGCTTCCTCCTGAGGGACAAGCATTCAAAATATACTCTCATAACTGTCAAATGGTGACATGGAGCCTCCTTTACAGCTGAACAGATTTGAACATGCCAGAAGGTCACGTGCAATACGCTAAGACTGATCGGGCTTTTCCCAGTATCAATCAGCCACTAATCAGTTTCACTGCTACCATGTGTAAATCAAAGCTTGACCCAAACATTTCTCCGAGAAGATGCGTGGATCTGGGATGAATGCCGCCAAGTGAGAGAAGAGAGGAGAGAGAAGAGAAGAGACAGAAGAAGAGATGTCTTCTTAATTAGCCAGTAATGATAAGATCTGACAAACAACATCTGTTTCCTGAAAGCCAGAGAAGGGGGCGGCGGCGGAGAGGGGGGGGGGGGGGGAACCTGTGAAGTCTCCACAACAGGGACCTGCTTGTAAGAAAGTAAAGGGGGGAGACGTGTGAGGGAGGGAATGCTGTGTAGCGTGACACAATAGAAGAGTGGAGGATGAGGAAGAAGACAGACAGACAGGGGAGAGAAATCTGACAGGGTTGAAAGCGTCTAAAAAGCCAGGATGAGTTTGACAGACAGAGGAGAGGAAAACAGATCAAAATGAGAGGAAAGATGTGGAGGTAGACACACTGTGAGGAGCTGTGCTGGATAATGGTCCTGCAGGGAGGTAGAGGAACGTGTGAAGAGACGGGAATGGAATCGCTCAGAGGTCCAAGGTGCTGTAATTTACTGTCTGTGGCTAATACGCAGCAAATGTGCGCAGGCCGGGACAACCAGAGGAAAAGAGGAGTCGAGCGCCGGTCGGGCCTGCTGGGTGTTGCTGGGGGGGCACGCCAACTTTTGGGGCTCACAGCATGCCTGCTGGGAGCCTGTCAGCAGTCACATGCCCCCCTGCCCTCAGCGCTGACAGATTCATCAGGGCCGCTACCAACACATGCGCACAGCCAAAAGTTTATTGTGACATTGAAAGAGTTAAATCCGGACTCCTATTTTGCTTCTCCTCCTTGAGGAGGGTTACACAACATCTGCTGCGTGAATGATGAAACACAAGACAGACCATTAGAGCGCACCAATAATCATTTTAGGCTTATTTGCTGCATTCTGCCCCCCCCCCCCCCGAAAAAAATGGCAGGATGATGTAATCTGCAACAAAATAGAACTCAGTCACTAAAGGTAGACTTTGAATACACACTTTAGAAACACAAAAATGTGAACTACACTGTAAAAAGAGAATTGTTGACCAACTGAATTTAATTACTTCAAGTATCGCATGATTAAATTAAGTCAATCCAAAATTAATATATTAATGATTAACTTCAATCAAGTGTGTGTTACCATTTGAGGCAATTCAGTTAAATTGGTCAACAATTTTCTTTTTAGTCTTAAATTGGTTCAACAATTATCTTTAATATTTTCAGTTTTATCATATGAATTAGCATCTGAATTAAAGGTATGCCTTTGATTAGTTATAGGTTATTAGGAATATTTTGTTTTACATTTTATTTTATGAATTAAACGCAAACAATTCATAAGCTAAAAAAATCTTTATAGCTAACAATACAATTGTGGGGCTGTCAAAGTTAAAGCGTTAACTCAATTATTAATCACAAAAATTAACACATTAATCATATATTAACGCAGATTAATCACACTATTAATTATGACTGCAGATAATCCTTTATCTTGACAGCGGATGGTTGAGTTTGAGCAATAAACATAACTACATGCTTTAAAGTAAAACATTTAATAAATGTTTGCGTATAACATTGAGAACATTTGTTTATTTCATAATATTGGGGTCATTTTTTCCACATTTTAAATTATGCAAGTAACTGATTAGGAAAAGAGGAGGTTGAGATTGTGCAGTGGATCAAAAAATGCTGAAGACGTCCACATAACATTAAATGTAGAAATAATTCACACATAACCGATGCTTTCCAAATCAATTTTTTTTTTGATAAAAAGTCTGTTTAATTGATTAATCATGATTAATCAAAGTTCTAAAATGTGATTAATCAGATTAAAAAATAATAATAATTTTGACAGCTCTTGTAATCAGTAAATAAAAAATAAGTGTTCAGTGATTTCAGTATATACTTTAAATTTTATTGTTTTGTTTTTGAGCAATCCTTTCTGGCCAACAGGAATCCTGAAGATAAAACTGTTTTATTTTTGTTAAAGTGCAAATATTAGCATTCCTGCATGTTTTCTTTAAATGTGAAATCCAACTCCTGAGAGATTTAGTCTGTCCAGATTGCAGCGAAACAGACAAACAAACAAACTTGGGAGGCTTGCCGGGTCTGCGCAGCACCAGGGGGCATTGTTAAGTCATTAGTGAAATTTAAGACCTTTACACAGGAGGATGACCAGGCTCCGTCGCGCGCGCGCACACACGCACTCCAACAAGACTTGTGTCAAACTAAAGAAAACTGTTCTTGTTTCAAAATATCACTGTTAACTGGCCTATGACTTGGCAAAACACACACACAAGAGCCTGATTACGCTACATGTATGTCACAAGCTGCTTGCAAAATAAATGCAGATGCTGAGAATTTTGCTTGAAAGTCAAACCCACAGAAAGGAAAGTCACATACGCACGCTCACTTGCCGGCAATCTGAAGTGCCCTCTAAAGTCACGCTAATCTGCCCTTTTCTGATCCTCACAGAACCCCTCTCCCTCCTAGTTAATCTCAACACAGCTCAAGCAACTCTGGAAGCATTCATGGAATATATATATTTACGCAATATCAGTGGTGGGAAGTTCCAAAAAAAATTTCATTTTACAGTATTCAATTACATTTTACAGGCATCTGTTCTTTAGGTGAGTTAGAATTTATTTTCTTAGCAACTTTTTACTTTTACTCCCTACATTTGGAAATGAAAATTTGTTACTTTCTACTCCTTTATTTGTCAAAAAAACACTCATTGCTTTTTCTAACTCGACAGCACAGTGCAAAAAAATAAAATTAAAATTACAATTACAATTACAATTAAAATACAGTGAAATGAAGGAACATTAACCAGGGAGCAACAGATTTGGAGAGTAAGTCATTCAAGACAATTATTTGATTTTGTTGGACACAAGAATGACTTGTAGCAAATGTGTTGTGTCTTGTGCCAGTCAAAAAAACACCAGCTTCGAATGTTCATCAAAATTCAAAATTTTTATCAAAATTGTTTAGTATAAAAGTCGAGGCAATGCTAACTAGTTCTTACAACATACAAAACATGATATTATTATTTTCTTCCAGTATGAGCACTATGTGTGTTGATAAAAAGAGGAAAATTATTTACATTGTTTTCAAGTTTCAAGTTGTCGGGTTATCAAAATGGGTATTATATCAGTGTTGCCTCAGTAAACGTGAAAAACTAACTGAGTTACTTTATTGATTACTTGCTTTTTAAAGTAACTAAGTTGAAATACAAGTTATTTCCCCTTTCCTATGTGTTCTATAATGTATAATTACTTGTTTAGTGACTTTAGTGAGTATTGTAGTGTTAGGAACAGGTGTCCTCCTGTATTTTGTTATTCATTAACTAGTAGTTTTACATACAATACGTGCATGAGGGAGGCCTATTTATATAGCGATTTTTTTAGCTAAAGTGCCCAAAGCGCTTCACATAGCCTCACATTCACCCATTCAGACACCAGTAGTCGGCTGCTGCCTCGTCCGCTGGGAGCAAATCGGGGTTCAGTGCCTTGCTCAAGGACACCAGGGAGAGGATCGAACCCACAACCTCACAGATGGGAGCCGATCACTCTACCACTGAGCCACGCCGCCACGAGAAATGTGTGCTGTTTAATTTAAGTATTGTCAATTCTTTCTCTGTTACGTGCTTGGGGAAGTAAATGCAGTTTGTTATTAAAAGAGTAACTGTAGTCTGATTACATGACTGAAATAGGTATTGTGTTAGATGAATTGTTACCTGTTATCACTGTATAGAATTCACAATAAAATGTGTGAACTTTTGACTTTTGTACTAAAGCACTACATTTCAGAATCTGTACTCTTTTTCTTCTTTTTAAGTGTTGAGTCAGTACTTTTACCTGAGTTTTTCTCAAACAACTATTTGCACATCTATTTGTGTACACAGTCTGAATAGTTTTGCCATCTCTGCACAGCATCAATTACAGTTTTCTTTTGAATGTAGGTGATAACACGCCGTGTTTTGGAGAGGATCTCAAAGTGGAATTTTTCCAAAGCAGCATCATATTTTTTTTCATTGTAAATGGTAAACAGCCTGTAAAAAAAATTTGACCGGGCATGTGCGTGTGTAGTGTAGTGTCCAGTCTGGGCATATGCATGCAAGCATGACACAACTACAGCCACGGAGTTTCTTGTTTTGATGGTTTCCTCATTGCGGCTACATTTACTGAACCACTACAAAAACAATCCGAATCACATTATTTTCTGTACTTATATCAAGTCTAACACACTCTTGAGCTTGACATAAAAGTCTGTACGCTGTTAGCAGTCTGACTCTGACCGGGGCTCTCAGACAGTACCTGTCAAAAACAAAAGTGATTTTTGTGGACCATGCATGGTCTCTCCCTGTCTGTCTTTGTCTCCTTCTTCCCTTTGCATCGCCCCCAGGGAGGAGGCATCCCATGGTCCTGTGCCAGCTGCTCAGTGGTCCAGCCTGAGCGAGCGAGGTGGTGTGCACTGGAGCCTCAGGGCCCTGTCGCCAGGCTGCACCCCCCAACTCCCCCACCCCACTCGCCAACCCTTGTCTGATGGACTTACTGACAGGGGGTGTGAAGAGAGTGTCCATGGTTCGACCACCAGGGAGAGACCGTGACAGTGGACCAGAGGGACCAGTGGACCTGACTTTATATGTGCATAGAAATTGATATGTGTTTTTGTGTTCTGCTACCAACATTGTAAGCCAAGTATAAAATACTCAGACATAATTAGAAAGATATGACTACAAACCGACTGAACAACAAGTTCCGTTCAAATGGGATGGACTTTTTTTCTCGATTCTTGCCAGATACCGCACACCATGTTTGGTGAAAATCAGCGCAGCAGTTTTTATGTAATCCTAGCAGCAGATAAACACACACACTTAATGATGGTGAAAACAAGACCTCCATAGTGGAGGTAAAAATACTTTTTCCATGAACTATTTTTAAAATCTCCAGTGAGTAATATAATGAGTAGCTGAGATGCCAAATATACAACAGACATAAATTCAACAGAGTATGTATCTCTTGATTGTTTATGGTGCCATTACAAAAAAAACTGTGACAAGGGGCATGATATTTGAAAACATATTTGCTCTTTCGCAGCAGCTGTAACTTCAATTGGATGTGAATCTGAAGTGTCAGCAAAAACTTGTTCCATTGTAAAAAGCTCATATTCATAAAAGGAAAATGGAAATGTACATTGACTGTAGTCTTGCAGTTAATTACTATTCAAGTCTTACATTACATTTTCACTCAACGTGGCGTGTTTTATTAGTGTGTTTTAGTACTAGGATGGAATAACTGCAGAGGAAAAATAAGGTGTATGTAAAATCAATGAAAAAAAGATGACTCGTCTTCTTGCGAGACATCAGACTGTATAGTAAAGCCAGTTGTGCTGACTGCTGTCATTAAAGGGATACTTTGCGCTTTGCGCTATTTTCAGTATTAAAAAGTGAATATTTTGTCCAGAAATAACTTAATGATTTCATTATTTTTCATGTAAAATAACTTTTAAAATAAAAAATTTAACTTGCTGTCGACTGAAGATGACATCACCTATGCTGAGGAAATAGGTAACGACCAGTCACAGCTCACCAGTTTTCTGGGTTTGGTCAGCAAACTGAACCATGATTGGTCGCTATTTGTTTCCTCAGCACAAATGATGTCATCTTGCCACTAGTACAAGGTGCTTCGTCTCAATATGTCACTATCGTAACTTATATCTCAATTCGGGGTGTCAGGCGATTAACATTTTTTAATTGTAGTTAATCGCATGACTTCAATAGTTAACTCAGGATTAATCGCAAATTTTATATCTGTTCTAAATGTACAAATACAATACATAAATAATGTAAAAATACAATATATTTTTTCAAAGTTTTCATACTCTTGTCTATGTCTGCATCTTTTAGACATCTTACAGTAATTTCATAATAATTCATAAAATTGAGGTAAAGCTAATCAGATGTACTCTACTGTAAAAATAGTGTAATATTGATTTGTGTTGAGGTCATTTAATTGCCACTAGATGGCATAATTGCATTTGTAAGACGTTAGTGACCGCTCAGTGCATTTTTCTTTTCATACTAAGAGCTATCTAATCTTTAACATGAAGTAACTTGTGAAATTCTGCACATTTTTAAAGTTGTATAAAACAACTTGACCCCAGTCTCCACAAATATATGCATTATTATAAAATGCATTACTGCAAAATTTTGACGTGAACGTGTCTGCTGCGTTGCGACTGGAATTCCCTCAGTACAGGTTGTCCAAGTAAGGGGCAGTCATAAATTGTTAAAAAAATGGTGGCGTTAAAAAAAACTTTAAATTAACTCAAAATGACTGCAGTAATTTTTACACCCCTAATCTCAATAGCTGTTGATACTATGAAGACCATACTTTTTCTGGAAAATTAATTATCATAAGTTTATGCAGCAAACATTTGAACACAAAAATCCAAGAAGCAAATTTTAGGAAACTTTTCACAAATGTTCAATATGCAAACCCAAATCCGAATTCCATTTCTCGCCAAACTCGAACATGCATATCGGGATTGTTGGTTATCTAGGTCTCAGTTATCCGAGTCTTCAGATCATGATGTTGAAACGCTTTCTCTTTCCTAGTAAAATCCATTTTAATAAGAGGCAGATTGGTGGAGACGACATTTTACACAAAAAGCTGAAACCTTGATTGGGATGTAACAAAGGTCTGACAAAACCACCGCAGCAAAAAAAATTGGCAATTTTACTTTTTCAACTAAATCAATTTTATTTTGCTATGTTTTCCAGTTAGCGAGATTTTGTAAAGTGACATATTGACATATGAAACACCCTGCACTTTTGATACATACAATTTCCCCAAATGACAGATAATTTTAAAGACAACATTTTTTTCCTTAAAATTGCATGAAATTAAGGTCAGTTTTCCATTCTGCTAAGCTCTAGTTCCTGATCGTAAAACAGCCGCAAAAGGGTGGCTGAGTACTGATACCTTGAAATAAGACCTGGTATTGATACCAATAATGATCGATTTGTATACTTGTGTGGCTGCTAATTTACTGTACATCACCCACACAGTTGACTTTTAATCATGCGATTAAAAAAAAGTTTTGTATGGCGTTCATCTTCCAAAGTTCTATTTCGCTGTCTCTCTAAATTGGAAGTTACCACATTGATTGCAGTAGGAAGAGCTACAAGAACATGTTAAAGTGACTACAGGACAAGCAATCCCTTACAATGAAATTGTTGTCTCACACATTCAGCTTTGGCATGCTTGTACTATGACGACCTCACAGGACATTGTAGCACATCAGTTTACATCTGGGAAATGGGAGGAATGTGACCTCCGACACAGTCCAAAACTGTTGCTGCATTTATTCTTTGGATGAAAGTTTAATATTCTTTCCCAAAGAATGATTGTATTTTCCTTTGAGATGGAAGCAAGCGAGCGTTCAGAAAGCCGTGTCCCCCACTGTTCCGAGCCCAGGGGTACGCCATCATGGCTGCTGAGAAAACAGCCGGGTTCAGAAGCAACGCCCTTCATCACGCATAGTTTGTTTTTTAAATGGGCTTAAGTCGGCCGTGCTCAAGCAGGTGGAGCCACGACCATTGAAACAGATGGTCTCCGAGACACCGCCACACATTTACATATAACAATAAGTGATATCTGAATAGTTTTTTGTCAAACTACCCAGACAGTGTTAATCCATTCAAAGAAATGTTGGCTACAGATTTACCGCACCAACCAAAGAGCTTTACGTTTAGATTATGACCGCATACCCATGATTTTACAAACAATATCAGCATTAATAAACATTCCACTTGGGTATTTTGTCAAAGAGATGAATTGTGTAGAAAAATAGAGCTGGACTAGTTGAAAACACACATGGTGTTGCGTGTACATAACTAGAACTAGAAGACAACAAATGGATCAATACAAGCCACAAGGCAAGATTAAGACTAATGGATTCCACTCGCAGTCCAGCATCTGAAGTCAAACCATGACACACATAATGACTGCTCAACGAGGAAAGCAAAAACCTTAAACAAGCACAAATATCCCTCCAAAAATCAAATGTCCCCTGTTGTATACCATTTTTCTCACTATTAAAAGGCAGACTTCGAAATTTGCTGACCTTACATGAGCTTTGGTGAGCTTGTTTTGAGTCTGGGGGAGGATACAACAATATTGACAGCATTGGAAAATTCCTATTGATTATTCTTCTTTTCTCGGAGTGCCGGCTTGTTAAAAAAGACCGCTCCTAGAAACACGATCAATTAGTGAGATAGTGCTTGCCATTGATCACCCGCCCACCCCCACAGCACAAGGCCGCTGCCTCCCGATGGATCCCTACACACACTTCCTTATGACCAACTATTGATCTCCGCTTCTTAGCCCAATATAAAAGCAGCCAGTGAATGCTGACCTCTCCGATCCAAAGCACACAGTCCTTTCTTACTAATACTAATACTGACATCTGCTTGTCTCCATTGTAAAGCCACCGCGGCAGTCATAAACACAAAGGTCAGCTTGGGCTCACAAGCAATATAACTCCTAGCTCAGAGGTCATCACGCCAATAATACTACCATTAAAAAAATCTTAGCGGGTTAATTCCAAGCAACCTTTCAATGGATGATCGAAAAATATCAGCATTATTCTTTTTACTGCAATCTTACATTTTTTCATGATAAAAACTGACACAATTCTGAGGAAGTAAAACTTTCACTATCAACCTTTCTAGCAAACATCTGAAGGTTCCGTGCCAAAAGCAACTGGTCTTCATCCATCTTGAATGAAGCACTGGTTCTTGCTATTGTGCTACGATGCTTCATTCTGTGACGACGAAGTGTTGGTTTCATGCCAAGCATACCTTTTAGAATTGTAGTCAAAAGTTTAGCTTTTGTTTTATTGCCCTGCAAATGCTTTTAGGAGACCTTAGGATTTTGGCAAATTGTAGACGAGGCGAGATGTTTTTCTTTGGAAGAAAAATCGAAGGAAGATTTATGTTTAGCTGCAACTGGGACTTTCGTTGAAGTGAAAGGGATTATGACATAAACACTTCCAAATACCGGCCACTTTTGGCCCTGAGCATTCAGATGTCAGCTCGCGAAAGATGAAGATGAATTTCACCGCAAGCATCCATCCAAATCAACAAATTAATGACTACACCAGAATAAGACTTTTGAATGGTCAAAAGCCAGCCAATTAAGTCCTGACCTGAATCCGTTTGAATCGGGGGTCTTAATCGGGCTGCGTACAAACAAACAAAAACGCAATATTAGACTTTTTGGGAGCTCTTTTGCAAGAAAGTGTGGTCCAATATGGTCAAATATTCTAAGTCAGCTTGTCACGCAAAAAACTGCTGTCATTTAAAGGGGAAGTCAACCGCAAAAGTTTCTTTACAATAATAATATGTTCTATGCAGCCCCACTAGTCTCAACACGACATTCTGATTAATATTGAGTTTGTGGAATATTAGTTAAGCACCAAAATCCACCCGTTTTTAATCCATCTCAGGGGGCAGCCATTTTGCCACTTGCTGTTGTGTCACATGACCAAACAGAAAACATTTGAGCTGGGATTGGTTTTAGTCGTTACCTGAGCAACTGTGATGTCATTTTGCAGCAACTGGCAAAATGGCTGCCCCATCCGATGGATAAAAACAGGTGGATTTTGCTGCCTAGCTCACATTCCACAAATGCGATATTAATCAGAATGCCATGTTCAGACTAGTACATACATAATATTAATGTCAATAAAACTAACAGGTGTTTTAATTAACAATATCCTTTTGTTATACTCTCCAACAGATCTGAGAGGGATTCTTCCAATTTCGCTTGGCGATTTATGTAAATGTTTCAAGTTTTGAAATAATCTATGATAGTCTCGTATTATATAGGCTATACAACAGAATCAGGCATTTAACAAGCATCTGTTCTGTTTCTTTGTCCACTGTACAGTCTCTTACATAAGGAGCCCAAACCTTGCAGTCAATTAAAAAAAAAAGATGAAGCATGATTCATTTTTAGAACACACTGAGTGAAAGAAGTGTTAGCAAGGATTTATGGTGATGTGCCCCAAGGAGTCAATCTATCTATCTGTCTATCGATCAGCTGTCGGACCAATCAGTGAGCAACACTGTCTATCAGTCAAAGCTAAGCGCTGCTCTCCAAACAGAGACGTCACACTGGGCCGAGAAGCGCAAAGAAGAGTTAGTCCGAGTTTAGGTTAGACAATTGTAAAACTATTAGACGCAGCAGGCAGCGGCCTATTAAATCATCTTCTCCCTTGAACAACATGAGAGTCATCTCTTTGTGCCCTCCTCTTGCCTCCGCCCTCGATCCATCCTTTCAGCCCTCCTTATGGATCAGCTGTGATCTCTTTCTCCTTTCACTCAACTCGGGATTAGGGAGAGAAGGGGGGCGGGAGGTGAGGCGGCAGCAGGAGAAGGGGGAGAGGGAAAACTGAAACAATATGGAAAGGAGATTAGAAAAGTGGGGGTTAGGGCCATTTGGGGAATTGCAAACTACCTTGTGCTTGGGTAGGTGTCCGAATGACACTGCCTAATTATGGCAAAATTAGACATGCCAACGGAGGAGGGAGGGGTGTTTACTGAGATGCTTACTCAATGAAAAAAAAGAAAGGGAGTTGGGTAATGGAGGGTGAAGTGGTATGTAAGAGCATGTTGGGGCGCAGGAGATAAGAAGCGGGGTTGGGAGAAGGCGAAAACACGGGGAAGCGGGGAAGAAAAGGATGGAAAGCATCATGGGCAGTGGACGTGAGCGGGCCCCTGCGCGCTGCATGTTAATTGGAGAACAGGTGTTGGGGCTGGGAGCAGGAGGCTGATTACTGGAACCACGGAAACACACACGCACACACACCCCTTCCCACAAGAACACACACACACATGAATAATTTAAGATCCAAGCGGTGACTGGGGAAAAAAGGTCAAAGTAGGGGTCACTGAGACACATATACAATTGCACATACATTCATATACATAAATAAACGTGCCAGGTTCCAAAAACATACCTCTATTTCTGTGCATGCACACACTCCCAATATTCACACACCTTTTCTTTTTTTTCACCAAGCGCGCAAATGTGGACAGTGGAATGAGAAAATGCACATACGTGGAAATAAAATGGCCCCACAGCAAATTCTCTTGGCTTATCAGAAATTAACTAGCTCCTAATGGGCTGCTCCCAAAGGAGAGGATTTGCAGGCTGGGCAAGAGGGAGAGACCCCCACCAGGATGGGATGCGCCCCGTGCGATTAGAAAGGAGCAGAGGTCAACGATTCGTCTTAAGTCAGTCACAAAATCCCGCAATGGAAATACTGTAGGCATGATTCGCTCTCTCCGCAGAAGGCTGTGGAGTTACTTAAATGGAGGTTTAAGGCATGTAAGGAGGAAGTGTATAAGGGATGGGACATGGAGAGAATAATGTGCAAATGAGAAAAGCAGCTGCTCCGAGGCATTCTGGGAACACTGAAAAGACAACAGCCTAGTTTTTCCATGATATGAAAAATATCCTGAGCAGAACTCCTATGAGACACACTGTCAACAGGCAGCCAGCTTGAACTGAGAAGGGGAAGAAAAGGGTCCTTGACATAAATGAAGTGAGTGTTTTCTTCACAATTGTTATAAAAGTGGGACTGAAGGGAAGACGGAAGGAGACGAGGTGCGGCAGGAGGGAGAGCCAATGAAGGTTGCGTCCATGACATCACAAGCAAAGTATTCCCGCTTATGACCATTCATCACTCTGCTGACAGAGTCCGTGAAAACCCCAAATCGCTCGGATGTGAGGGCCTTCACACACTCTGATTACTGCGGTGGTTAAAGTGTGATAAGTAGCGGTCAGGGTGAACATTGACGACATGTGTGAGCCTGCATGCAGATATGAAACATACACATGCTTCTCATATGAAGATTAATGTGTGTTTGGGGGGGGTCTCAGGTGCAAACGGTCCTAAGTAGGTTGACAACTGAACAGACGTTGGTAGTAATTTTACACTAACTGGACACTTTATTAGGTACACATGCACGAGCTAGTGAGCTCCAATGCGAGTGCTGTATCAAAAAAAAAGCTCATTTTGGGTAGACATTGTACAGAAATAGATGTTTAAAAAAAAAATGCAGGACGTCTGCCACGCTTAACTACGAGGTACAGTGGTGCCTCGAGGTACGTGTTTCATTTATTGCTCTAACTCAAAGTATGTGTATCTCAAATCATCTTTTCCCATTGAAATGAATGGAAATGACATTAGTCCATTCCACAGCAAAAAAAATAATAACAAATTGGAGTGTCGTTTGGTGTGGGAAAAATCACCTTCCACATTATTGTTCTTTATGAAAACACAGAGCAGTGGTGTAATTCGATTTATATAATATTTCTAATTAAAACAATTATTAATCAGTTCGGATAATGGATGGATAACTTGTTTTTGTCACACAGAATTAATTGAGTGGCCAATGTGCTTCTGCATCTGGTGTGCCCTTTTGGGCGTCCTTGGGCAGTATAAGAGACGGACAGACAGACAGACCGATATACTGCTAAGTGAGACATCTCAAATCTTCTTAGCCCAACAATATGGCACGAATATTAGCCGTTCTTCACAGAGGATAAAGAATAGATGAATGCAAGTACTGTTTTATTGTCTGTTGACATGTTTTGCTATGCTTAATGGGTTAAACCACTGCAACAGTAATAGGGACATTAAAGTGAGAATTCTCACTTTAATGTCAGAATACTGACTTTAAAGTGAGAATAACAGTAGCACTAATAAAGTCATCATTCTCACTTTAAAGAGAATAAAGTCAGAATTTTCACTTTACAAATCTCGCTTTAAAGTGAGAATCCTGCCAAACTTTTTTCTCTCTCTCTTAACTGGCCCTAATCCTCTTCCGTATATTTCTTTGCGCAATTATTGAACATTTAATTAAAAGTAGATGTATTGGAAACGCACCTTATAGATGCTATTTAGAGCGCTTAGCTAGCTAACTGAAAGGTTAAGCTACTGCATGTGGTTGTTTTAAATACACAAGGTGTAATTGCCTTTGATTTATGTTTAGTTTGACAATGAAATGGAACCGGGAGTGTTAATAAACCGCTCGAGGCCTCTTTTGACAGAATCATACATTACTTACCAAACTGCTGCTAATTGTGAAGCGAGCTGAGTTGAGTTCACTGCCATCATACAACGCTTGCATATCGAGTCTGTGCTCAAAAGTCAAAGGAAAAAAATCTGACAGGCAATGGCTCGTATCTCAAGGCATCGCAGTAGTAGAATTATATTTATTTATAGGCGCTATGCAATAGTCACCTTGCCTTGACAGTTGGCACTAACTGACACGGCCAAAAGCACTGCTTCTAATATGACAAATAAACCTGCACAAATACATCAACGTCCACGGCTTCATCCGTCCAGTACAAGCATCCAAACCGGATGAAGTTTTACAGAGTGGAAATGCAACGAGTGTGTTTGCGAGCGGTTAAATTCACCCAAAAGCGCAACCTTTGGTAAGTATGAGTCAGTGCTTTGTGTACTGTATCGCAGCTCCTTACCTGTCAATGATGACTGGGTCAGAGGGCGTCTCATTTCGGTTACCGCAACTCTTCTTCTCACAACAGCGGCTGAGTGGGCAATTAAAGGGACAGAAAAGACAACAAGAGGGAAAAGTCAGCCAGGAAAATAAGCAATTTAAACCCGAGGAGCCGTCATTTGTCCACAGGCCCGAACTCTGCAGTCCACCAACATCCAGCAGAAACACAAAGGAGGCATGAGAGGGGAGGGCAGGAGGGGACAAAAGAATAGAAGAGGAAGAAAAGGTACAACAACACACCCTACAAAACAGTGAGAGACCATTCAAAAGTGAAAAGGCAGCCAGCCAATCTGTCACATTGATTCCGAAATCAAATTCAACCCCCACGCACACGCACACACACATACAACCATTCGTCAGCAGTCCTGTCCGAGGAGCCTGCTGGTCACCCCCCCCCCCCCCCCGACCCCCACCCCCTCCGCCCCGAAGTCCCCTCCACTGCATAACAAAAGTGCCCCCACCCTTTACCATCTGCCACCCCTACACCTCGCCTCAACCCTCTCGTGTCCCAGCTTGGCCCTGCCCTGCCCCCCTCCGCCCCCCTCCGCCCCCCTGTCAGACGGCCTCACTCCCCAGCTGTGACGCTTGCCCTCTGCCTCTTCGGCTCTGTTATTAGCCAGCTGTGAGTCACATTCGGGCATCTGCTGGCTACACAATGGCAGAGCCCGCTCCATCTCAGACCCCCATCCTTTCCCTGCTGCTGCCCTCCAACTCCGGGTCACTGGCCCTCTCACCGTTCCTCTTCCTCTTCCTGCACAGACCGCTGTTTAGCCATTTACCTTCATAAACCACGCTATTATTATATCATTATTATCCGAGCTCTGTCATATGTAGCACATGGGGTCTTCAAGCCGGCACCTCCCGGTTACATCTGCGGAAAGTGTCACTCGCCGCTGACAACGTTCAAACATGCTGTCTCAGCTCATTCCTGGAGTGTCAATTTGATGAAGGAATTGTAATAACGGTCCACTTAAGCGCTTCCGGTTATGTCAGCTGTCGTCTCTCTGCGCAATTACAGTGCACTGGTTGGCGACATGCTGCTTTATAGTTACAATTGGGAAGATCGTTTTTACATTTAAAAGGGTACATTAGTTAACAGTGAGTGAAAGATAGAAGACGATATTGCGAATCTATTTGGACAGATTTGAAAATTCAAGATTTTGGGCCTTATTGTCATGCCTAGCCAAAAAATTGACTCGCTGGGCTGGGAGAGATGAGATTGGCACGCGACAAGTGCATTTATACAGATAAACTGCAAAATCTCCACTTCAAGTTTTTTTTAAGATGATAATGATTATAATTGGGCGGCACGGTGGATGACTGGTTAGCACGCCCGCCTCACAGTGCAGAGGACGTGAGATCGAGTCCGGGCTTCGGCCTTCCTGGGTGGAGTTTGCATGTTCTCCCCGTGCTTGCGTGGGTTTCCTCCCACATTCCAAAGACATGCATGTCAGGTTACTTGAACACTCCAAATTGTCCATAGGTGTGATTGTGTGTATGGATGGCTGTTTGTCTCTATGTGCCCTGCGATTGGCTGGCAACCAGTTCAGGGTGTACCCCGCCTACTGCCCGAAACCAGCTGAGATAGACTCCAGCGCCCCCCGCGACCCTTGTGGGGATTAAGCGGTTAAGAAAATGGATGGATGGATGATTATAATTCATTCAATGAATTGATTTCAACAATGATTTAGAGCGATTGTCCTACGTTGTTGTCATATCTACGAATGAAACACACTGTCTGCCTGCACCTCTATCTAATCCACGAAAATCTCGTTATACCACGTGCGCCATCAGTTAGACATGGTTTTACCGAGTCTAAAATTCTGTTTACTTTTTGTAGCCAAATTTGCAGATGCGCTGGGGAAAAATGCCGGGAGAAAACTTGTCATAGAAAATGCCTGGCGACTTGCGGTGCGGTCTATCAAATTCACAAACACGCTAGACTTACCCCGGCACGAAATATCAGGTGCGTTGGAGATGCGGCAGCTACGTGTGCCGGAATGCCAAGAGAGGCACAACATGGCCCCAAATCCACACAATGACGTTATAGTCATCTGAGTCATGGGAATACCGAAATAGGGCCCTTTGAATATCAAACGGGATTTTGTGTGAATATCTTTAAGCTTTCACTGACTTTCTTGTAATAATTGATTAGAATGCTTTATATATATTTATATTATAGTTATGGTTTCCTTTAGAGCAGGCGTGGGCACATTCGGGTTATGTGTCGAGGGCCGGAGTCCTGCAGGTTTTGGAGGTTTCCCTGCTGCAACGCAGCTGATTCTAATCAATAGGATCGTTACCAGCCTTATGTAGAGCTTGCTGATGAGCTGATCATGTATCAGCTGTGTTGGAGAACGGAAACATCCCAAACCTGCAGGACTGTGCCCACCCCTGCTTTAGAGGGACGTTGCTGCGCAACCATATGTGTCATCATATTACAACACAAAACTAATTGATTGATAACTCGCTTTTAATTCGAAGTCAATGTTATTCTACAATTTTTTTTTGCAGATTTTGGTACAGAAGAACAGAGATTGGTGCGCACAAACTCTAAATTTGTTGTGGGCACGGCTGCATACAAAACTGCCATGTCCTGATTTTTGAGAATTTAGCAGACCACTCTACACCATGGCTGGACGTTCTGGTGTACCGAGAGTTATTTCTTTGACATGGCCACAGTGCACCTGACAATGTGGTGGCTGAAAGTCTTTATGCCTAATCTAAGTATTGGCACAGGTAGTGTAATGAGATTTCAGTGAATTTGATCGATCAGGACACAGGCAGACAGATTCTGTGCGGGGTGATGTCATCATGTCATCGGGGTGGAAAGTAGTCTTCCAGTGCCCACCTAACCGCCGTGACCTGTGATCTTCATGGCCAACCTCTGGAGGTGGAGGTCTGCATATCAGTTTCCACTTCCGCTGACAAGGGCTGTGCTCATATTACGCGCTGACACGTGCAATCAAACCATTCAAGTTCTGCAAAACTTTAACTTTTGAGTTGATCAACTCAAAAAAAGTGAGGCAACCGATTACTTCACTTTTTTTTTTAGTTCTGCTAATTTATTCGGGTTAACAGTGCGGAATAAAAGCAATTTTTTTGGTATTGACAGGCCGCATAAAATCCTGTGAGTTAAGCTCATGCTATATGTTGAGTTTTTTTATGTTGTCAAAGAGTAACACGAAAAAATGTTCAACAAGAATCCCCATTTTAAAAGCATAAAGAAAATATTAGGTTTAACACAACTTCTTACTGTCTTTTGTCCCTCACTAACTACTAACTAAATTCCTATTCAACAACAATAACATTTCAATATTAAAGCAAGGAAATGTATCTACAGTATAATATATGTTTCTGTATTATAAGTATACAGCATTTCTCTGAGGATAAATAAACTATACTTACTATTTACTACATTTACTCCTACACTAGCTGTTACCACCAGATGCTGTGCGGCCTCGAAACACCAAAAGAGCCCAAAACCTCTAGATCTCTAAAAATGTGTGTGTGTGCGTGTGTAATATAAGATTAGGTAAAAGTGTATATCACACACCTGCACATGACTTCATGCGTGAGCAGAACTCTGCACATTTCGGGATTCTTGTTTTGGCCCTCGTACGATATTGGCTGTGAGGGGAGAAAATAAGCAACAGAGTACGTCAGTTTCTCGCAAAATCCTTGTAGCATCGTTTCCTTGAAAGCTGAGCTCCATCGGGAAAGCAGGGCTCACCTACCTGCTTTGTGACTGAGTCGATAAGTCGTGCATAAAGATCTTGCTCTGTGCGGACACCTGCATAAAAAGAGCAAATGTTTGTTTTTGGTATTTAGGCATGGCAGACCTCTGACCTCGTACCTTTAGCTGTTATCATAAAAAGTATGGCAATTATAGAGTCACCATGTAAGGGATTCATCTGAAGAAATCATCACTCAGCAGCAGATCCTTTTGGCTTGGACTGGTTGTAAAATGGAATTTGTGCAATGCATTTGTTTCAATACATCGTACAAAAGATGGCAATATACTTTATATAGCTTCTTCCTGTTGATTCCAAGTGTACATAAACAATTAGAAAAATGGATTCAGTTAGAAATATAATGAGATGGACTTTGGAAGGGGAATCAAAACTGCGCCACAGACATGTTGATTTTGCTCTCGTAATCTGTGCACCACCAGATAATAATC
The DNA here is from genome assembly GCF_054856555.1 of Leptonotus elevatus. Taxonomy (NCBI): domain Eukaryota; kingdom Metazoa; phylum Chordata; class Actinopteri; order Syngnathiformes; family Syngnathidae; genus Leptonotus; species Leptonotus elevatus. The sequence continues at coordinate 16,864,240 of NC_141243.1, read as the reverse complement.
CAAGACTTCAGTTGACTTTAACAGTGATATAAAACATCAACTCTTCAATTATTTGTACTGTACTGGGGATAGTTAGAAATAAAAATGTCTGATCTAAATCTTATCCCCCATAGTCAACCCCCGAATAGAAAAAAAAAATACACAACATTGAACTTCATCCAAGCAACATGGAGAAATACGATTGGCATGCACCTCATATTTTCTCTCTGATGGTTTCTGAGGGGATTGGGAGTTATTTCATGTTTGATGATTATTAGTTATCTTCTGTTTGAGGAGAGAATTTACAGCCACGCTCTCACAATTTATCAACTGCAATGACATATTCCCAAGACTCGTAGGAGACTTTATGTAACTACACTGACAGGTAAAACGACAACAACCAGCTTGACCAGTTTTACTTAAATGGAGGCCAAAGAAAGTCTCGCCTGTTGCATAAAAAAAAATGTTTTTTTAATCTTGACAGGAAATCACATGAGTTGTTTCTTGGGGGAAGTTTTTTTTTTAATATATATATATTGAAGGAACTTTGGAGAGTATTGCTTTTTAAAATATGTGTCTCCCCCCCCCCATCAAAGTCTCTATTGGGATGCCTTTGATATCACATGGGGGAAGGGGATGAAGAGGAAGTATTCTTGGTGTGTGTGGGTGTGTATGTGTGGATGCTGTACAAGGGGGTTGCTGGAGAACATGTCTTTTATCTTGTCTCCCATGGGTGCCACTGTGATGGCAGAGTAGGGGCAGCGGTTGCTCATGGGAGCCGAATTTCCGCATATATCCCTAATGTGATGTGGGAAACACAATCGGGGGCGTGGTTGGAATCTTCGATATATTGCTGATCTCTGGATTCTGGAGAGTCTGGCAAAAATGTCCAACAATTAATCAATTCTCTGTTTCATGCGTGTTTTTATTTTATTTGAAGATCGACTTAGCGTATTTCTCATTTTTGCGACAATTGTTATGAGACCGCATCGCAAAGTGACATAAGTGTTGTGATATGAAAAAAAGTTATCATTATCACACAGTTGTTGACATTTTGGCTATGAAAACTGATTTATTTTTCTTTGCTCTGTACCACTGGTAAGAATCTTTTAAGACTAGTGTCAATCTGAATAGCCAAAGCTATAGTAAGGCTGTTTGCTATTCTCATCCACAACCATTTTGTTTTCAACACACTTGGACCTACACAGACATTTGAAGTCTATGTTGCCTTGTTGGCCGGACATTTCACAGAGCGGTATATATTCCAGTGGCGGTAGCAAATATGCACGTTATAAGTCGTCTGGGAGCCAGAAACAGGTGATTAGTGATTAGTTGACATTTGTTGCACATGATCAAAATGTTCAAAACTTCACCTCAGTGGGAGTGTATCTGAAACTCATAACACAAATGTGGGCCATTTAAAGTAAAAATTGACAAACCAATGGCTAATAGCTTGAAAAACGCATGAGATGGGCCACTCCTTAGTTACATTTGACACCACATAGCGGTAGGCCGCTAGGGGGGACCAACTGTTGTGTTGCATGTAAAATGCTAATTGGCAGGTCCTTCTGTCATATGTAGCGTGGGGTTGAGGACCCAAAAGCAGGGAAACAGGTGAAGGCAGGTAGGAGCCAAGGTAACCTAAATATTTATTAACAAAACAATAACTAGTGTATGAAATGGGGGAAAACAGCCAAATTCAAAAAATAAACCCTAATAAAAATCAAAACTCGATTCTGAATGGAATGGAAGACACAAGGGACACGCAAGAACAGGTGTATACAATCATCTAACGAGACAGAACAAGACAAAAAGAACACAAGGACCACATGACGAAACTAAAGTCTAAATCAACGGAACACAGATTGTGACACATCCCAGGGTTTTTTTTTATAATAAAAATGTGTAATGCATTTATAATGGGAACATTATAAATATGCAGATTTTCACTACCAGCAGCTCTATGTCCCCCAAATAGCGGGATCCACTGTATATTTAAAAAAAAAAATGTCTGTATAAGAAACATTATGCTATTACACTGTTGAAAACAATATCCAGCCAAAGTCCAACCGTCCTATTTTTGTATGTCATTGGGATAGCACACCTTGAATAGGAAGTCTTGAAATGGTTTCACTTACGGGATATTCGATATCAGGTTTTTTTCAGATTGATACTATGTGTCAATACCACCACTACTGATACATAAAATGTCCTTAAAAAACAACTATATATTCCAGTATAGTATTGTTCCTTAAAATTGCTTGAAATGAATGGCAATTTTGTCTTCTTTTAAATTCTGGTTCCTGGTCATAAAATGGGCGCAAGAGGGCCATTGTTAGCACTGATACCTTGAAATAAGGCCTGGTATCGGCCAAATACAATATCTGGTATTGGTACTCACCCATCCCTAATTTTATGCATTTTGTGAGTGTACATGTAATAGTAGCCTACTTGGAGAAAATTTTACTTTATAGTCAAAGTCTGTATCTCAATGAGCGGCGAAGGCTTGCAAGGGTGTTCGCATGTAGCTTTCTTGTCAATGCTCGTTCAAGGTTGCAAACCGTTGCAAAGATGTTCGTCAGACGTTTTTAATGGTTGCAAGCTGATTTTCAAAATTTCTTGACAACAAGAAAAACGGTTTGCGATCATTAAAACTCTTTCAAACTTTTTGTAACTTTGAACGAACCCTGACCAAAAAAAAATAAATGAGCACACACCCTGGCGAGTTTCCGCCGCTCAGGATATACGAATCTTAGACTACAAGCCTACAATCATTTGTCACAGGCAGTCTTATGGGTGCAGACATTGTACCTGTAATGCTTGCCTTTTAAACTTTGGCAACATAGCTGGAGCACATAAATGTATTTTGTACCTTGAGGGACAGAAACAGGCTGCTACCGTCCTTCCGTTTCCGACACTTCACCGTTACCTTCGCTGTATAAACACTCCCTTCGGATCAATTGAAAGGTGTGTGCTCACTGCCTCTTACCGTTGCTGTAGAGGAGCTGAAGCTTGTAGTGAGTGCCGTTGTTAGTCTTTTCTCCCGTCTGCTCCTTGGAAACACACGCACGCCCACACAACACATAGGATGTAGTTAAGCACATTAGGGACACAGTTAAACACAAAGCCAATCTCTCCAAATCCTGCCGTTCGACCTTCTCCACGAGCGGCGTTGAGATCACACGGCTCAACATTGTGTGTGTTGTTGCCATAAGCTCGACGCTTAACCTTGGGTCACATCTCCTCATAGAGAGGCTGAGCTATCATGTCTCATACAAACTCCGAAAGCCTCCAGATTGGCTGGCGGAGAAGTTGGGAGTGCGACAAGTGTGTTTGACCGTAGTGCATGTAAGAATGAGCAGCGGTCGACCTTGACGGGAAAACTTCCTTTGCGTTCGGCTCCTACTTGCCTCCAGCCCCCACCTCTTCTCTGGCTCCCACTTTTCTTTCTCATCTTCTACCTCTACTGGTCTTTCTAAGTGGTCTCAAAGGAATGCTCTCTGGTCCAATAACCCAGGAGGCATCTCAAAGATGAGAGCAAGGGGAGAAGAACAAGAAGGCTGGGGGAGCAGAGCAACTGGGAGAAGAAAAAAAAGGGCAAATTAAGATGCATGAAGATAAGTTGGGGAAGTGGGGAAGCTCAAATTTGTCATATCAGGAGGTGGATTGATGACTGCTTTTGTAGGTTTTATCAATATAAACAGAGGGCTGTTTATTTTGTCATGCCACCGCGCTACCTCTGCATAATTACAAAGCCGAAACAGATGCCAGGGTAACCATGCAGAAAATGAACCCACTGGCACACAGTGACAGCTTTCAACCCTGGCTGGCATTAACGCACACACCATCTCCGACATTCCCAGCAAGCCTGACTTGACAAGATCTCGGGCTCACACGCGGCACAAGTGTCTGTCAACGGCGGACGTTTCCAGTTTTCTCAACTGCACTTGGCCAACCTGAGCAATTCAACCCCCTGCCCCACAGTGCTGTTTTGAGAAGACACTTTGATGATTCGCTCTCTATGGATAACTTAACAGGAGTGGGAATCATTTGCATCAAAAAAAAAAAAAAAAGTAGTGGCGGCCCCTGCCTTCTAATAAGGCAAGCTGCTAATTAGTCATTAGATATTCTTTTTCAATGCCGCATCATCAGCTCGCTGAGGGTATACAGAGCTTGTGTAAGCATGACGCCGTCAGCTGTTCCATGCAGGCTGAAGATCAAGAGAAGCAACCGGTTTGTATGGAGGAAATCTTGCTGCCACTTGAGGGGAGCGCATGTGGAGTGGTGGACAAATATACTTGAAGACCGAAGCCCTCCTGCACACACCTTGTCGTGCTCCACAAAGTCCACAAAGGCCGTCCTCTCCACTTCCACAGGCTGCCCGTGTCTGTCGTAGAGCGCCAGCACAAAGTGGAAGAAGTTGGACTTGCGCAGGTTGGAAGGAGGCTGCTTCTCAAAGTGAGCTCTGGACAAGGCCACTCCACTGGGGACAGACATGCAGGTGCAATCCATTAGACTGACAGAATAACTTTTTCGGGGGGGTCGTGTCTCACTGTGGTATCAAACCAAAGATGAGCTTTAGAATTCATTTGAAGCCAATGTGCCTTCTATTGTTAAAATAACAACACAAATACTTTTGTTTAATAAGAGCTATTGCCTTTATGCATAACAAATTGTTAATCATTTTAGTATGATTTTATTTTTCATAAATTAGTTTTCAACTCAAGGTTCAGTTCCACCTTATTGAATGCACATTTTAACAAATTAAAATTTTAAAGTACAACATTGTAGATTTCCAAAATGTGATTTTCCCAACTCACATTGAAACATATTAAATAACAAAACAAGTAAAATAATAATAATAAGGAAGGTGGGGAGAACATGTAAAATCAAAATCTTGAACTTGCAGAATTTAAGTGCACCCATTAACATTTGATTACAGACAATGAAGGTGAATTATAACATTTTGACAAATGAAGGGGAACAAAACTTAATGTATATAACTTTCACTTTTAATATATTTTCTGTTTCATTCCTGCAACATGCATTTTAACAATATACTCGATTTTTTTAATATATAAAACAAAACCATATTCAGGCAAAAGTAATTCTGTATTATTCCTACCATCAATTGTAACCAACCACTGTCTAACATTTTTAATATGGAGTGCATTATGCATCCACTCCCTTTTAATGTATTTTCCTCAGCCCTGTTGGTTTTGATTTTGAGAGAAACTGTCCTTCTCTAAACTTTGTAAACATGGAACGAGAATGCGCATGCAGAATTCGTTTACGCAAATTAAAATGTGATGCAAAAGGCGAGTGAGAAATTTTTTTTCCAATTCAAAATGAGGTAATTGCTGTTTTTATTCTATATGTACGCATAGTTTTATCCCCCCAAAAATCGTGTGTGTCGAAATGTTTTTCTGTTAAAGAAGTTCCTAAAACATTTATTTGTGATCCCTTTTCCAATTCGTGGAGTTTGTATATAGCTGAAAATGTCACAGGAACCTTTTTGGTACTCAAACAGTACACTTCTATGTGCACTTTGCTCATAAGATCGCTTGTGATTTATGCTGACAGTATTTTGTGTGGTGTTGCTTTTTAAAACTTTTTTTCTATGATTTACAGCGAAGATATAGGCTTTTAATTTCGCATCGCTTTGTTTGCTTGTTTGTTTGTTTGTTTTTACAAGAAATAAATAATTAAAGCACTTTTTGCAAGTTTTTGCATCCGCAGATAATAATAATAATAAAGCGTATAAATGACGGATGGTGTACAGTACCTTTGCGCAGCGACGTTGGCGTCCACCACGCCGACATTACGCACCCAAGAGCGGACTGGATCCATCTCCTCTCCAAGACTTCTCTCTTTTAATCCGCTCACTTCTCGCATCAAATGCTCCTGGATCCCGAACATTTAAGCCCTGTCCCGAGTGGTGGGTGCACTTTGTGAAACTCAACAAAAAGTCAGCCGGGGAGCCAAAATACTTGAGCAAACACACCCCAAAATAAGCGCCGCGCTCCTCCAGGGCGAAGCAAAGAGAAAGAAAACAGCTTTAGGAGCTAAAGTTGCTGATGAAGTGTGATGTTTTATAGTGTGTCTCGATATGAATCCACTCGCACTTGCGTTTAAAGGTGCAACGATGTGAATTAATAGATCCCGTCACAGTTTTCAATCATGGTCCAAGTGGTGCGCCAGTAATCATCTGCTCGGTGCAACTAACTAACTCCTGCGGCACAATATTGTGTGCAAGTCTGTTTGGTTGTCAGTGCAAACGAGCAGCCCGCATCCAAACAGTTGGTCCGAGGGCCAGGAGGCTTGCAGTGAACCACTGTTGTGAAGCATGAATGAGGATGGAGCGTGGAGAAGGAGGGGCCTCGGTGCCATATGTTGCGATGGATGCTCTCATTGGTGTAAGTGCATCCCGTTATTTGGAACACTTAGCCACATTCAGCATCCACGCAATCAGGTTTACACTAACTTTGCGCACTCAAAACACCTCCATGTGTATCCTATTTTTGCACCTCTGCGTGTATAATCGCGCGTTTGCGCGTCCAGAGGTAATATATTTTGATTATTTTTTTAAGTACAATAACTCACAAAAATCTGGAGCGAGCATGCGCCGCGTCATTAAAGGTCCACCAACACACTCCTCACACATCCCAACCAGTTCAGAACCTGATTTAAAAACATGTCCAAAAGTCTTGCAACATTTTTTTTTATCTTGGGTAGTCAACAAAATATGCCACCTTTCCAAACTTTTTTTTTTTCTGCTTAAAACCATCAAATTTTCCCCAATCCTGATTCTTTTCCCCCTTATTGTCTCAGTGGCCGGGACAATGATCGTATAAATCTCCCCCCTTTCGGGTCCTGCAGCAGCCCACCATCTGCCGCCAGCGCGGGACAAAGTCAGATGTTCCCCTTAATAATGAAAGCCGTCCCGTGCCTCTGCCGCTCCCCCGCCAGCCCACCACCTCCACCACCTCCAGCCAGCATTGTCGCCTTGTCTCCCGCACACGTCCCCTCACATGATTGACAGATTCGCTGCACCCCAAAGTCTGCACACTTTTAGGACATTCCTTCACTCACTGGTAGCTGAGAAATCGTGTCAGCGGTAACAATGCGCAGAAAAATGGTTCATTTTATTTTGCAGAACAAAAGTTGGTACAGAAGTTGAAAAAGTCGTAGCGCACATATTGTAATGATATTATGACATTGAAACATCATTTAGCTTGTAAAAAAGGCACCTTCCTACAGCATTATTTTCCTTTTCTTAACTTAAACTTTAGGGGAAGCAGCTATACAGTAAAAGCAGTCATTCTCTCAGCTATTCCACAAATCATAATACAGCATGATCATCATCATTTCAAAGTGTCAATAAGCATGATGACAGACTATTGCACTTGTACAACATGTCATTATTCAGTAATAATAACTCAATATTATTGAATAAGGTTTATGAAAATAACTATTCTACAATGGCATTGCTTTAAACAAAACAAAATAATTCCAAGCACTCACATGATGTGTGTTGTTTGTTTCTAATGTTTTATTTATTTATTTATTTATTTATTTATTTATTTATTTATTTATTTATTTATTTGTTTGTTTGTTTGTTTGTTTGTTTGTTTGTCTGATTGTTTGTCTGTTGTTGTCCGTTACAGTGACAACAATGGTTCTATGGAAGCATGAAACTCCCAATGTGGAATAAACATTTTTGATTGACAAATATGTTCAAACATAGCCTACTTGTAGGCAAAAAAAAATCCCATAATGCCACAGGGTATTAACTTGTTCATCATGAATTTTTCATATTGGCTTTTTTACATTTTTCATTATGAGAAAAATGCTGAACAGAAATCATACGCTGAGGACATATAATAAATCATAAAAATTTCAAACAAACAATATGTATTTGTTTAATTAATGTTTTAGGATAATTATATAATGCATGCCAAATGCGGGGGAAAAAGTACTTGTAAATGCGCAAGTCAAAACTCTGTGGCATTATTTGCGGTTGGGGGGGGTCGCATTTAGCCTTCAAGTGTTGCAAGTATTTACAAGTGTGCTCAAACAAAAAATATTTGAAAGTACGTTTGAATGTATTTAAATGCGTTTTATCATATTTGCAAATACGTTCAAATGTTTATTCCTCAACGGAAGGTCCACTCTTCCGTATATAAGTACTGTATATAAGAATCAAATAAAAGCGTAGAGTGATACGGAAGATGGCAGTATAGCTAACATTTTTCACAAATATTTGTCATCGTGACTGTTTTCTTATTGTGTCATAATGAAGAGATGAAACATTTGGAGTGTGGCCTGATTCATGCACACTTTGATGATGTATGGAAGCAAATACCTCATTAAAGGTACATTGTGTCACTTTTTTACTCGCGACTGCCACCTCTGGCCTAAAGCTTAACTACAGCCTCTGCGTCAAGCTCAAGCAAGGCTACAAACCCCACTGTATCGTAGTGTACTTTTTGTATAGTACTTTGGCTTGGCTCGATCATGTGGTGTTGTGCGTCCACTTGTCCGCTTACTTCCGTGTGTGTGTGTGTGGGTGGGTGTGGGTGTGGGTGTGCGTGAGTGTGCGTGTGTGTGTGTGGGCGCACGCCAAGCAGACGTGGTGTGTTGGAGACAGCAGCTGGTTCCAGTCCTTCCCCTCCAATAGCAGAACTAATGTGAGCCACCATCTAGCATTGACTGCCAGTCTATTGGGCTCCTTTTTTTGTTTTCTTTCCCTATTAAGATGCATATGCCCAGTGAGCATGATCAATTTAGAAGCAAAGTTATTCGATCTTTTTCTGGATTCTCAGAAATTAGAATCAAATTCAAGTGATCAATGTAAAAGTGGTTCAGTTTGATATGAATGAGCCACAGTCCTAATTTTATTCAGCTCTGAATTGCTTGTCATGAAGATGTTCTTTCTGCAGCTTTAAACATTTTAATTTTAGCCTTTATTAAATTGAATGCACTTTAAGCAATCCAGGAAGAGACTGAATGCAGCAAACAGTCAATCATGCACTGATTCAGTTACGTCCCTTTTTCATTGTTAACTCCCAATGTACATTTAAGTACGCACACTCACCAAGACACTCTTGAAAAAGAAGTTTGAAATGTTAATTCATTTTTTATGCGGTTAGATAAAGAATATTGAATCAGCCAAAACACAAGGTGCACCAGCGCAATCCATTGAGATCAGTAGCCTAAATTTTGACTGATAAGATCAGATGAAATCATATTGACATGAACATTATTAAGACTGCATTGTTAAGTATTGTTAGAAAAATTCACAAATATTGGGTATATTAAATTTTCTATACGGTGAATAGTACTTTGACTTAATGGTTTATTTTATTGTTAACAAGGGCCAGAACAAACAAATATTATTATTATTATTATTATTATTATTATTCACCAATCATCATCATCATTATTGACTACTCAGAGCAGCAAATGTTTCAGATGCATTGAGATAAGTTTACTGATCACTTTACTTGCAAGTGATCCACACTTAATCAAGCCGTAAAATTAAAATAGTAGAGTTTAAAATTATGTGTGTGTATGTGTATATATATATATACACACACACACACATAAAAATCTGTGATTATTTAAGACATTCAAAGAATTGGAGAACTCTAATTATTCCAATTTAAATAAACTCTTTCTCGTGCTTTAAAGAGAAGGTGTGCCAAGCCTGGTGAATGTTTTGCATTTCTCAGTACTAGATTTAGGAAGGTCAAATTCCACAGGTTGTGACGCTACCTAGTGCTTACTTTCATGTAGGCTACCTTGAAGATTGGCGCCATCCTCTGGCCAACAGAAGAACATGCATTATTTATTTTTATTTTATTTTATTTTATTTTATTTTATTTTAAGCCTACTGACAAGACTAGGAGAGAAGTGTGCATGGGTGTAATTAACAATAATAATTGCCCTCTATGTAAAATTGTACCACCACCCGGCCAACTAAAACGAGTGTTCAATGTATTACTGTGGTCTGGGTCTTGAAGTCAATTTTGTAGGGTCTTTGGTGGCACCCCTTGCTGTGTGCATTCTTTTTGTTTTTGTTTCAAGATTTATTGTAATATTTTCTGTGCATGTAACTGTGTGATTTGTTTATTATTAAAATTACAATCTTTTAATCAAATATTAAAAATCTATTAAGGGTAATTTTCATCAATTTTGTGAAATATTGGAGTCAATCATGTGACCAATAAAATGATAATTTTGTTATCTATCTAAAAAGCTCAATATGATTTATCTAGGAAAGGTCTGGAGGCATGTGCTTTATTCATATGTTTATTGACATATTCTATTAAGTTAGATAATAAATGAGAAAAGAACAGCTTTTCACTTCGGATGTTCCAGTAGTGTTTACTATCAAAAATAACCCATGGTACGTGGGAGGGGAGAAGAAAGGATTATTGAAAAAGAAGAAAACAATATCACATTATCAGCACAAGTTGTGAGATAGATAGACATATACAGTATGTATACATTTACACATACACACACACACACACACACACACACACGCACACGAGTGCAACATCTGTGTACTCCCTGAGTCAATCAATCATCTATCTATCTATCTATCTATCTATCTATCTATCTATTTCCATTTGTAACTATTATTCAAGATGTTTTGTACTTGTGATATTAGTCCTCATCAAACAAGAAATGCCCATTGAAGTAGCTGTCCTTGGTCACACCATTGCCGCCATAGTTAGCCACAAGCCAAACCCTATCCCCCGCTTTAAGCTTGATATACGTGCTTCCACTAGCTGTGATGTATCCATCCTGCCTGGTGGTGAACGAATGCAAAATTAGCTCTCCGTTACGCAAGAGATCCACACTGGCAGCACGTTCATAGATGGTGCAGGAGAACCCAAATTCATACACCCCCGGATACACGCAAGTAAATATGCCCGTGTTTACGTCGTAACTGTTTTGTCCGTTATAGATGACATCATGGAAGGGAATAGGAGCACCCGGAAGGGGGAAATCATTGGTCAGTCGTACAGCGAAGGCCACTTTCTTAGCACTTTGGGACCCGGGGACACCTGGAGGGCCTGGAAAATGGAAAAAACATAGATAGGTAGGTAGGGACCTCGAGTTCTTGGAAAAGGAAAAACAGGTAGATAATACCCTTAAAACTGCTGGGTTAAAAACTGACCAGCATTTTTAAGGGTATATAAACCCGAGCAGGTCCTGAAAAAAAAAAAACAGCTAGATTTACCAGGTGGTCCAGGAGGTCCAGGAGGTCCAGGGTAGTCAGACTGCTGCGTGCTAAATGAGGATGGCCATGGTGAGGAAGCTAGAAACAATAATAGGCGATAGCAGTCAGTCAAAATGTTATTTTTTTCAAGAGAGTTTAGAAATTACTTAATATCCTTAAACCCACTGGGTTAACTTGGAAAAAAATATTTTACTGTACCTTTTAATGTACATTGAAAACAGATGTAAAATTTGCAATTAATCATGAGTTAACTATTGAAGTCATGAGATGAATTCCGATTTAAAAAATGTAATCGCCTGACACCCCTAATACACACACACATATATATATATATATACATATTTCATGAGCAAATACGTGTTTCACATACTTGAAGTAAAAGTAGTAGTAGTTGTAAAAGTAGTAGAAGGCGTTTCCTCGGTTGGTTTGGGGTCATAAAATCCATATGCTAGAACACATAGAACAGTGAAGTCAGTCATGGCAAAAGTGGAAAACACATGGCACTCTATTTCTAAAGATTTCCTTCATGCGACTCACGGGTGTCAATCCATGGAGTAAGGTCAAAATCGGGGATGAGGCTGCAATCGACGTAACCGTCACCTCGTGGCCGGAACAAGAATGGTTTGTCTGGAACTTCTTTGATACCGGTGTTGTCACAGATAATGCGAGAGACTGATGTAGTCATCAGCGACGCCCTCTGGGACTTGGTGAAGACTCCCTCATTCTCCCACCAAAATCTGGAAAGAATATTTTGTCACTGAGTTTGTATGTAAGGGCATCTTAACATGTATTTGTTTTTATCTCTTTACCTGTCTCCTGCTCTCAGATTGCTAAACTGCATTCCAATCAGGCAGGCAAACAACTCCCCAACTCTTCCCCCTTTAACCAGAGGCTCTGCAATTCCTCCGAGCCATGGATCAATGTTTTCGGGTGTGCCGTACAGCTCCAGAAGCTTGTCAGCCAATTCCTTATTTTTCAGCACTCCAGCCAGCTCCTCGCTATTTTGTGGTGGTAACAGACCACAGAACTTGCGCCATTGGTTATATCCTGAGAACACGGGTTGATGCAGATTAAAAATCCACTCATGAGATTATATTATACTCATGTATGTGGGAAGACGGAAAGAGATACCAGGGAGTCCGTGGTCACGTCCACGCTGCATGTTAAGAGAGCCCAAATCCAGTGCCATCTCAAATGAGAATCTAAACAGCAAGTCTCTCAGCTGATCGGTCATGATGGAATCCTGAACATTCAATTTAGCCGGCCGACCCACAACCCCCCTCAAGATCGGGTCGATGCCACCTGAAATCATTTTGACAAATACAGTACTGCATTTAATATGCAAGGGAATGGAGGAGAAAACAGCTTTGGATGCTGACCATATACCTTCAAAGACAATCCTCCATGGTGTGTTCAAGGCTGTGTGAAGCAAGGGGGAGGGGTACAACGGGTGGTCCTCATACGCCGCGTTGAGACGGAAAACAAATGGCTGAATCATTGAGTGGCCAAATCGATAGGCCGCTGTTGCAAATATATTGGCGATAGTGGGGTCTATGTATTTATCATAGCCAGTGTAGGTGGAAAGCTTCCTAGCAACGACATCAGGACCAACAATGTTGCCAATGAAGTCTCTGAAAATAATAATCTGAGAGAAAACAAAAAAGGTAAATGGCAGTATTCATCAACCAGGATTATTGTTAATGCGAGAGAGGTCATCTCTAACCTGATGATATGCTCCCACAATCTTGCGTGCTTCTTGATACAATCTCTCCCCGTTCCATTGAGGGTTGAGTTTGGCGAGGGCTCGAGCCAGACGGTTGTGCTCACGCAAAAATAGCGTGTGCAGCGAGGTCAGAATGATGTTCTCGTTGGTGCGTTCATCACCTTCAAAAATAACATCAAGTTAGACGCTTGCTGCTGGAATCCAAAAACTCCTGAGACGAAGACATCAAACCAGCTTGTTCAGCCTGCCACTCACCTGCAAAAAAGCAAAGCACCTCCTCGGCGTTTTTGTCGTTGGTGATGCGAGCTCTGGTTGCACACACGTTCGCCATCATTTTGGTGAACGGCAGCAGTTCTCTGCCTTTGTCGGTAAACTTTTCGTTGACCCTCAACAAGCCCAGATCAGTGGTGAGGTCACGGAGATCGAGAGCCTTTTCGTCATCTGAGCCATAAACCTGACTTGCGTCTAAAAAAGACGTGAGGGAGTTCAGCTGTTGGCGTACAGTGGCAGCACCGAAGATGAAGCCTGTGTTGCCGGATCCGCAAGTGGCCGTTGATCGGAAGAAGGGGATGCACTCCTGGATGCCAAAGCGTGGATCATCCTTGGGAATCTGTTCAGAAAGTGGGAAGTGGTGAGTGTCGTTTGTTGTGGGTGTGACGCGCGCGCCACAAAGGATGGGGGGGGGGGGGGGGGGTTACTGACCGGAATGGGGAAGCAAGGCTCGGTGCGCTCACAGCTCTCATCGCAGTCGAGACCGTTGCTGAATGAACGGATGACGGGGGAATGTGGCGAAAGGGTCTGGTCATGGTCTGTCCATTGTCCAAAGGAGGGCAACAGGTGACTAAAGACTGTGTCGCTCACTACATCGCTGTTGGCTGTGGCCAGGATGCGGTTGGACACCTCTCGTACCTTAAACCATAAAGACATCGTTTAAGCAAAGATGGCTATTCCAATTCTATCATTTGGTTATCCCTAGTTGGATGTTACAAAGAAGTGAAAAGGAAAGCTCATACCAAAGGAAGAAGGAAGCCATTGATTTTAATGGGGTCCCACCCTCGGGGCACGGAGATTCCGTCTTGGTATTGCGCAGGAAGCCAGCGTGTGAACGGTATGTTCGACGCTCCCCAACGAGGATTGTGCCTGCAGGCAAGTGAAAAAATGAATCAGGGCCTTTTGGTGATTTAGTAAGTAAAAGCTAATAAGTGCATCAAATGGACTATATGCCACGAAGGAGGCGGGACTTCCGACTTCCGGGTTTTCACCAATCAACGTTGTTTCCGTTTCCGGTTTGCGACGTGTGGGGCGCGTCCCAGTACTTGCGCTTCCGCCCTTGTACCCCTCGGTTGCGCGTTCCCGTCGACGGGTGCGAGGCTGCGAGTGTGTAGTGTCTGCCTCAGTGTCCAAAGCATTTCAGATAGCCGAAACGCCCTCCCGCTGATGAGCGCGGTTGGGGGGGGGGGTGCAGAGGTGGGGGTGCGAGTGTTGGAACGCGGCCAGCAGTGGCCGGAAACGGCGCTGATGTGTAAAACCCGGAAGTCGGAAGTCCGTGGCATCTACCGCATTGGGAAGGTGCCAACAGTCAGGAAGTGAGAACCATTGTTGTCTGCTTACTCGTTGTTACAGATGCCGCTTATGGTGCGGAAGATGTTTAGGTTGGGGGTTGTCTTGCATGAGGGGACGCGCTGTCGAGGTGAGCAGCCTGTCAACTCTGCGATGAACTCCAGATCTTCCTCAGACAGCAGATCTAGCAGCAAAATCATACCAGTGAGTGATGGTCTCTTTTCTGCACCTCATTTTGAAATCTACACTAATGTGTCACCAGTGGCGGCTGCTTGTCATTCAAATGAGGGGAAGCTCTTTTTTTTTTGATGCCTCAGACAGATCATCCAATCAGCACGCAGTAGCCAAATGTCTGTTTCATAAAACCCCAGACTCGCTGAGCATCCGATGGGTGGGGAAAAAGCCCAGCATTTATCCAATGGCCGAGCAGATTTTCGCAGTGGAACAACCCACTATACAAGGCAGTATCTGACTGTGTAATTAAATAAATAAAAGTGCCTAGAACTGCAGGGATGAATTAGAAGGAAGTTGTGTCAGTTATTTGTGATAAGTAGCTGATTAACGAAAAGTAATGAAATAACTCAAACTAAATTTCAAAAACCATTTTCGTTAATGAAATAAATAAAGACGAAAATGCTTCTTCTTTTTTTTTTTTATGAAAACTAAGTGAAACTACATTTTATGTTTACAAAACTAACAAAAGCTAACTATAATCATAGCGAAAATGTCCATGGTTTCCGTTTTTGTAATTAATTTAATACATAAGCCTTTGAGTTTGATTTTAAATATGATTTCAAGTAGATTTATTTTGATATTAAACGGAATAAGGACGTTTATTTTGTGTGTGTTTTAAAAAAAATAAAATTTTGGGTGCACTCACACTCATATATGGTCTCCCTGGCGGCACCGAAGGCAAAGGTACGGTAACCACTCCGCCACCTTTTTTTAAATTAAAACTAATATTAGATCTAACTAAAACTAAACTTAAACTAATCATTTTTAAATATCTAAAACTAATATAAACTAGCAGAACCGCCCTGAAAACTAATTAAAACTAACTAAATAATAAATAAAAATAAATAAAAAAAACTCAAAACGAAATACAAAATAACTCAAATGAAAATTCCAAAACTATAATAATCCTGTTCTGAACAAAAGATGAAGGTATTATAGCGCATAAATTGTACACATAGCAGTGCATATTTCCTCACTTCTTCTTTTTTTTCCTCAGGGGGCGGGGCATTTATGGGAAGCTGAGCTTTCCTTTCCGTGAAAGAGCAATCGCCACTGTGTGTCACCTATAGCTAACTCATGGTATGTTTTTAAAATATGAAAGTTTCAACCTAAACAGAATGGCAAACACAATCTTGGAGAGTCCCAAACATTGAGCATAGACTTAATATTGTGATATTATTTTCACTCACCTGTGGCATTGATTGACCTTCTATGACGTCTTTGTGCCGAATTTTTGATGATATTCAATGTGGTGTCCATATAATCAGCAGATCGGGCCACCTCGCGTGTAAGTCCCACAGGTTGCTTGAAGAAACGGAGTACATCCTGGGGTCTGGCACCATTCCGCCTGATGCGGTCAACGCAACTGGAGGCATCAAGAGGTCACATTTACGAGCAGCAAGACAATTCCAGGTAATATCCTCATTCCGTACAACAGCAACATTTTGGGTCTTATTTGTTGACGGGCGCACGTGTACTCGGCGTAAAAACTTGTGTCGTGAGAGATCATCTGGTGTGCTGCTTGTTTATCTAGCTATGGCAGTGACGTATAGTTACAGGCAGAACAAGTAAATGATGTTCCACTAGATGGCAGAAGTTCCCGTTGTAACCTCACTAGATACTATCTCAACTGACTTTTGGTGTGAGACGAGAAAGACCCTGGATTGGCCGCCAGCCAACCACAGGCCACAAATAGTCAAACAAACAACCATTAGCACCCCTAGACAGTTTAGAGCAGAGATGGAAAAAAAAATTTCCAAAGGGGTGACATGAGAAACTAGAACGGTTGTCGAGGGCCTTGCCAACTCAACTCAAATGGGTTATGTTGCCTAATTAACATAAAATATGAAATTGTCTTGTTATGAAGATGCTACTACATGCTGTTATATTTAGGTAATGCAAGTTTTAAACATAATTATAAGCAGTCATTAAAATCCTCAACAAAATGTGCCAGTGTGTCTCATTATACAAAAAGTCCGTTCATCAAATGAAAAACTCACACTTGTCTGGAATATTCATAAGCCGAATCCACTGTCTCGATGGCTGCGTTCACGGCCTTTTGAAGGTTCTCTCTGCTCAGATACTCTGCAAGCAAAAAGAAAACCAAATCTTATCAAAACTACTCTGCTGAAAATGTCAACCCATGTGCAATCAAATGTGTGTGTACTTACGGGCATTCACCTGCCATTGCAGGCAAAGCACTAAAAGCAGCAGGCACGCACGCCCAAACATCTCTGGTGAGGAGAAAAGGGAAAAAAACATTGCATTGCCTTGTCAAAATCACAGAATGTAAACAAGCCTGATTAAATAACAATGATAAATAAAAGTCAAGCAAATGTTTCACTTTTCATTTGTTAGGTTTAAATAGTAGTGACCTGGATAGGACGAAGCTCCAAGATATGTAAAAAATGGCAGCAGCTGTAAGGGAGTTGCTACAAGCTCGCACCTTTTATACACTAGGAGCGTCACTGGAAAGACTTTTCGTCATCAAGAATTCGTAGCATTTTGTTTTCCTTGTTTGTTTTTGTTCTTCTTCTTTGTTCCGCCTTGAGCTCCCGGTTCAACCACTTCAACCTTGGCTCTGGTAATTATGGAAAGTATACGTCAACTCATTTATTACTGCAATTAGACAAAGCCCATTAAAAAAAAAAAGCATTTTAGGAAGTCTTTTGCTTTAATTTGCTTGTTTTCCGGGATTACAAAATAGATTCCCCTCATTTATTAGGCATTTATTGTTGTTTTTTTATATTTATGTATATTTTGCATATATTATATTATATTATATAGTATTTGTAAAGTCTGAAACATTGAATCTGTGACGTGTAGTGTGTTTTCACGTAATGAGTGTTACATAAACAAAAAAAATACCTTTTGACAGGTGATGCAAAAACAACTTCCCGGAGAAGCATTCATGACAAGACGCGATGCATGATTACCAATTCTTCCAGTCTTCCTTTCACGCACCCACACACACAAAATTGTATTTAATTACCTTTTTCTTCATTTAAATCCTTTTCTCGTCAGCCTTTTTGTACTATTAACTCATTCACTGCCATTGACGACTATAGACGTCAAAAATTCATTTGAACTATTCTTTTTTTTTTTCACTTTGTTAGCAAGAGTATGAAAACCTAGAAAAAAATGTATTGTACATTTAGAACAGATTAATCGTGAGTTAACTATTGAAGTCATGCGATAAATTACAATTAAAAAAAATTATCGCCTGACGCCCCTAATTTTTAGTAATCTTTTGGTTTAAGAAAAAAAAAAGATTATTAAAAGTGGGAAAAATGTTTTAACTAATAGACATAGTTAAAATGAATTGTTGACGTTTATAGGCGTCAATGGCAGTTAATAAGTTAATATTAAAGTCACAAAAAAAATTCTTAAAATCCAAAAAAAGGTGAGAGTGTTTTAAATTTTGGTTACCTTACACCACTCGCACCATGTATCCTTTAATAGTTCAGACCGTGTCCATCATAAGTGAGCCCTTGTTTTGTGTCTCATTTAATTGAAGTAATCCGGTTCAATTGATTGTTCCAAATATTACAAGCAATCTTTAGGAGGACTTTTCAAATAAATAAAAGTAAGAGGGACATATGCTGAAACTCATGCATTATGATGATTAAATGATTACAGTTACAGAATAGAAATGTCTCAGGTGAGCTTCATGATCAGAAGTCATTGGTCCAACATAAAGGAAGTGACCAACCAATCAGAAAACACAAACATTTTGACATCATCAGGGCCAGAGTTGGCGCTGGCTGGCCGGGTGAGGACGAATTTGAAACCAACGAGTTGAATAAACAATCCTATTGCTCAGAATTTCATGGGCCAGCACTGATGATCCTGAAGGCCATGAAAGGATGACCATGACACACAAACAAGTATTTCATATTTCATGATCAAATCTACACTAAGTGTGTGACAGTGCGTCCACCATGAACAGACATCCATCCTCGCTGCTTTCCACTATTCGTGCACAATTCAAGGTCAGTGCTACTTGCGCTACGCCAGCTAGCTAGGAATGTTCT
This sequence comes from Leptonotus elevatus, assembly GCF_054856555.1. Classification (NCBI taxonomy): domain Eukaryota; kingdom Metazoa; phylum Chordata; class Actinopteri; order Syngnathiformes; family Syngnathidae; genus Leptonotus; species Leptonotus elevatus. The sequence goes on along the minus strand of NC_141243.1, from coordinate 16,845,456 downwards.
TAGACTGGATAGCTAGTGCGGCTAAGCAGGTTACGGAGTGGCTCTTTATCAGTAATGATCACCTTACCTTCATGGCAGTGAATAAGCTGCACTTTTGATAAGTATCTTTCTCACGAAGAGATGACGATATTTGAAGTAAACAGAAGACGTTGTAGCCGTGCTAACTAAGCTAAGCTGAAATTGACATGACAATGTAAAACACCGAAATAAAATGCTTGGGTGATTGAGTACACTTTTCACAAAAGATTGGCTGGAAGCGTGTTAAAGTTCAAATAAACCCAACTTTTAAGGATATTACTGTATATAAACATGGTTTGATTTTTATTTATTTATTTTCACAATACAGTCCTGATTTGATTTTAACTTTGAGATCTGCCCAATAAATGTTCTCAAAATTACATTACAGGAGAGTTCATCTTTTCTTCCTCTTCTTCTTTTTAAAATCAATTTTAGCATGCCATCCATTCAGAAATACTAAGTTTAAATGGAAGTTATTATTGTGTTTCAAACTACCTCACTGAAAATCTTTCTAGACAAGAAAATAAAGTTTGCTGCTATGCAGAAAGTGAATTTAAGGAATAAAAACAGTTCATTAAACAAAAAAAAACAAAAAAACATGTTTAATGCATTATATAGTCATATTTTTATTGTTTAACAAAACCCTTGCTTCAGAGCCATGGGATTAACCCATAAAAAATGTGTTCCTCAAAACAAAAATCTAACATTCACATACACTTAATGGAGGAAGAGAGTAGACTCTTGGTAATAAATCGATACAATTTCATGGAAATATCATAATCTAGTTTGGCCAGTGCTTCCCGGGCCAGAAGAGGAGGACTTGCTGGCCCTGACGGTTCACCACTGGTAAAATTATGCAGTATGTGCAAACTTTTGCTTCAGCATTGAGTGATTCAAACCAAAGGAGGAAGAGATCGTATACCGATTGGTATTTTTTTTTAGCTGTTACAGTTGAGTCTGCCATTTGGAGGAACCACAGCAGGCTTTGATTGGCTCACAGATCAGGTTGTGCAACATGCTTTGCATGTCAGTAAAAGGGTGTCACTCAAGTGCAGCACAGGTTGGGTTTTTTTGGACTGCAGACTGTGTGAATAGTACAGTACTAGTCTCACTCAAAAAAATGGGCATCAATCATTCCATGGTTTGTTTGATGATTCATTTTAACTCATTCACTGCCATTGACGGCTATAGACGTCAAAAATTCATTTGAACTATTTCTATTCGTTTAAAAAAAAATTCTCACTTTAGTATGAAAGCCCAAAACAATTTTTATTGTATTAGAACAGATATAAAATGTGTGATTATTCGTGAGTTAACTAGTGAACTCATGCGATTAATTACAATTACAAATTTTAATCGCCTGACGCCCTTTCATTTTTAATAATATTTTCTTAAAAGTAAAAGGAAATTATGAAGTAAAAAATTTGGGGGCGTCAGGCGATTAAAATTTGTAATCGTAATTAATCGCATGACTTTACTAGTTAACTCACTATTCATCACAAATTTTATATCTGTTCTAAATGTACAAAAAAATAATCTCTAGGTTTTCATACTCTTGTTAACAAAAATTGAAAAAAAAATTAAACTAATAGAAATAGTTCAAATTAATTTTGGACGTCTATAGCTGTCAATGGCAGTGAATGGGTTAAGGAAATCCTACATGGATAGTTTACCTAAAACAAACGTAATGGAATGGTACAAGCCTTTCTATTAAGGTATCATACTCAATTAGTCCACTTTAAGATAACTTTAACTAAAAATAACAAATCAGACACGTCGACATGAGCCAATTTAATATGCATGATTTCATTTTATTTTAATAAAAATACATTTTGCATAATCTTGGCAACCAGATTCAGCAACAGAAAACTCACCGCTTTCCATATCATATGTTTGAAGCAGATCAAGTGTCTCATGGTTGAATTACTGATCTTGTGTCAGAAGTCAGTTGCTTACCAGGAAGTTGTTCTGCTTCAGCACCTGTTTAAAGTTTTGCAGTAATGTTTTGTTCCACTACATACTGCACTCGTTTTTTTTAACTTTCCCACAACAACCCACATAATTCACCGCTTAAGCAACACACCCTCCAACAATAAGGCTTTGGTTGCAGGATTGAAGACATACAGGAGCGAATATCAAATAAAACAAATGACAGAAGTTATGAACACAAAGTCTCGAAAAAGTTCAAACTGCTACACCACTCACAAAAAGTGAGGGAGTTAGAGTGAAACTTCAGGATCAACCTATGCATTGTAACCTTTACAGGTGAACTTAATTTGACCTTCTCATAAAATGTAAATACACACGTAGGCCGAATTGCAAAACTCACAATAGCTGTTTGAGTCGTGAATTGAACAGTAGATTCAATTTGAATTCATTTTTAAAGTGTCCTTTTCATGCTGTTCACGTATTGGCATAAGGAAACCAAAGAAGAAGGGAAGCTCAGAGCGTAAGCATAAGTGGATGGTTTGTTTAAAGAAACAAAAACAAACAAAAAATACGTAAATCTACTTCAAGAGGTTATATTGCAATTTTGTTCCTGAAATTTCACCTGGAAGTCAAATATCCCCCAAAAATGGACAAAAACCTGTCCAGAACCACCACTGCTTGTTGTCCTGTTGTGTTGTAGAATGGAAGCTGGTAAGGCCCTGTTGACAGTAATTAATGCAGAACATGGCGCCATTCAAAGCATACATGTTTTGTTTTTTTCCAGAAGCCGCAATGACATGAATAAAAGAGACGACCGCAACACCGCGTTCCAAATTATTAAGCACTTTTATTCATATTACTAAACTTTCAATGCCTTTTATAGTGAATACAATTTCATGATCAACAGTTCTATTAACCTCAATAATGATGAGGAACATTTTTAAAAAGCCACCACAATAAAAGTATTTTTGCTGCAAAATTATTCGAAATACAGTGTTCCACGTTATGCAAAACTGTTTAAAAAAATGAACTCTGTCATATCTCTGACAGTAGATCATATTTTTTTTTAAGTTCTTTTTTTTTTAGAAAAAATACTTTTGCCCCTTTTTTATATGCTTTTTTTTTGGGGTATCACCTTGACGACGCTTATCCATGAAAAGTGCAAGACCATGGACACTTATTGCCTCATTTAAGATGCAAAAATAACCTTCCGCAGTTGCTTTCCACAATCACAAATTTTACTCCACAAGTTGTCAATAGAATTGATTTCAGACGACGACAGTTTTTTAAATAGCTTCTATCTTAACACAGTGCAATCATGGATCCAAAATGGACTGATCCACTTTATGGGTCAATTTGACCCAATTTCCTGGGTTGTTTTATACAAAATGATCCAATTTCTTGACCCAAGTAAAGGATCTGACCAATATTTATGAGTTGTTTTACACGAAAAGGCCCGTTTCTTGACTGAAAATTGGAGTCAAATTGACCAAAGTAGAGGATCGGTCCATTTTTGACCCATAGTTGAATTATTTTTGACCCAACTGTTTTTAGAGTGTTTGGAAACTGAGGAGACTAATTGTTGAAGCTTTGCATATGGATTACCATTCTTGCTTGACGTACTGCTTTAGTTCCAGTCATAATATAATAATTAGGGGTGTGCCAAAAAAATTGATTCTCATACGAATCGCGATTCACATTTAGTAAGATTCAGAATCGATATTAAATGTCCCAAAATCGATTTTATTCAAATTATTTCATACTTTCTTCCCTTTGTTTGTGTGTGCCTTTATTGAGAGCGTTGTTTATGTTGTACCCGATTTGGCCACTTAGGGGCAGTGTGGTTAGCATTAGCATTAGCGAATCAGACTGGAATAGATCATTACGATTCCTTGAACATCTATAAATTGCAAGCATTGTCAATCAAATTATTTTGAATCAAAAATCGATTCTGAATCGAATCGTGAGACATTCAAAGATTCCCACCCCTAATAATAATATTTTAGATCTCTGTTGTCATAATATGTCACTTCACAATGCGACACACATTTTCAATGGGAGACACGTCTGGACTGCTGGCAAGCCAGTATTGTACTTGCACTCTTTTAGCATTCCATTGCTAAAACGTCCCTTGTATGGCAGCATTTGTTGCTCCCAAACCCGCATGTACCTTTCGGCATGATTGATGCCGTCGCAGATGTGCACGTTACCCATACCATGGGCACGAACATCACCCCCATACCGTCACAGATGTTGGCTTTTCAACTTTGCCATTTGAAATGTGGACTCAGACCACACTTTCCACTTTGCATCAGTCCAGCTCAAATGAGCTCATGTCTAAATCTTGTTGTTTGTCGATGACAAAATCCCTAAATTACTTGCGATTACATGTTAAGAAACATTGTTGTTAAACTGTTGGACAATTTGCTCACACTGCTGTTGACAAAGTAGTGAAACTCACCCACCCTTGTTGTTGAGCAACCAAGCCTTTTGGGGAGGCTCCTTTTATACCCGATAATGACACTCACCTGTTTCCAATTAACTCCAAGCAAGTGTTTTTGAGCAGTCTTCAACTTTCCCAGTCTTTCGTTGTGCCTGTCGCGATTTTATTTTTTTTACTGTGTTGCAGGCGTCAAATTCAAAATGAGAGAATATTTGCAACAACAACAAAAACAATAAGTATCATCAGTTTGAACATTAAATATCTTGTGTTTATAATGTATTCAGTTGAATATAGGTTGAAAAGGATTTGCGTATCTTTTTTTATTTTCGTCTTACACGTCTCCACTTCATTAGAATTGGGGTTCTTCGTCAAATGGCAAAGAACATGACCTGTAACCACACCTTAAACCAGATTTCAACCAGTTTAATGGGTGTATGTCTCGCACGTGACATCTTTTCACTTTTTGGGCCTGCCAATAAGGAAAAGTTCTAGCCAGTTTGGTAAGCTGTTTTAATTATCATCTTCTTTTCTCGGAATTTCCAGCTGCTTTCTTTGTCTTAAAGTTTTGTGTCGACGTCACTCACACCGCGATATGTACCGGACGACTTTCTTAGACGTATAAAAGCAACATTATTCCAAATTTAAGTGTAGCATTTTATATTTATTTTTTATTTTTTTGCTAGAATGAAACTGAAAATATGAAATTAATGAAACTAAATGAACAAATGAAATTTTTAATTGACACATTTTGGGTGTTAAAACTGCAAAATAACAGCAAAATAATGTTTCTACTTTGCGTGGGATGATGTTGTGGAATATTTATGAGTCAAATGACGCTTAGGAATGTAAGTGGCAATTACCTACGAGAACAAAATAAATGCTTTCATGAAGAGATCAAGGTTATTATTAGCATGTGACGTTCACCTGAAAAGTACCGGTGCTGTAAGATTGACAGGAGGAGGAAGGAGTTGGGTCGCGTCGGGGAAGTCTTAGATCATGTGATAAATTCTGAAACATGATACCTGACATTGTTAAGACGGCGCTTAATTTTTGTGATGTTATAGCATAACAACTACTGAATTTTATTTTATGATCCGGCATTCAAACAAGAAATGTCAAATGATTTCTTCCTTCATGTCTTTATTAAAAGCAGAGCACACAAAAAAAAAAATCCTGGATGAAGCAAGGACTTGATTGATTTACGCCTGGCAGCCATGCATTTTTACTAGCGATTAAAATAAGTTATTGGAATAATTTTCATGCTATGACAACTATATTGTGTAAGAATATACTTTTGACATTGTCAAAAGAAAAACGAGGAATTCTGCTTGTGATATTTCCGCACACACCCTCCCAAACAGTCACACCTTAAAAGATTGTTGGACTGAGCTCTGACTTGAAGGTCGGGCAGTTTTGCAACATGTTCAGTTACAATACATTTATGCATGTTAGAAACCAGGAGTGTGAATTGCCGAGTAGCTGGCGATTCGATTCGTATCACGATTCATAGGTCACGATTCGATTCGATACCGATTAATCCCGATACGAATCTATAAATTGATTATTGCAATTTTTTTTTAACTTTAATTTAGAAAATACAAATCAGTAAACTTGTACATGTACACTGTAAGATTTGTATGATAATGTATTTATTTATCTGAAAATTCTGGTTTGTTTGAACAGCACTGAAATAAAATATTAAGGCTTAATGTTCCATTAATATAACATTCTTCCATGCTTAATGTGTGAATCCTAACCCTAAGTAAGACGTTTTGTTAAATATTCCCATAAAAAAATTGATGTTTAAAAATCAATTCGGCCGCATATTGAATCGATTCGAGAATTGCGCGCTGTAATATCGCGATATATCGCCGCATCGATTTTTTCTAACACCCCTATTAGAAACGATCTTCAAACGATGATAGTGAATCGGACCATGGCAAGTGTACATCCCAGAGATTCTCATGTGGGGGATAAATTATGTTTGAAAAATCTGAGAGTCACCATGGGATGTTCAAGCCATCAGAAAAGAATAATAAATCCACTGATGTGAAAAATGGTCTCAACAATAATTAATAGGCTGTCCGGCCATCCATTTTTTTCCAAAAAGAACTTGTTGCTAACTGTGTCGCTGGTGAATTGGATACTATCAAATCAGACTTTAGGCTAGAGGAAGAGTACACTTAAAGGACTTAATTCAGAATGTACAGCAGCTTGACAATCAATGTATGTGACGAGAGAGAAGCAAAGAGATGATGAAGTGTGCATCGAGTGCAAACTCGGAATGATTTATTAGATGCCAAGAGTTGTATGCACAGTGGATATAAAAAGGTCAACACATCCCTGGTCAAATGCCAGCCTTTTGTTGTGTAAAAAAACAAAACAAGACCAAGATCAAACATTTCTAAACTTTTCCCGCCGTTTTTGCTAAATATGCACAAACTGTGTTCAGAATTAACAAATTACATTTCAACACATGCCAAATGGGAGTCAGGAGAAGGGTACGAATTAGGTATACCATTGAGCACATAGTGATCAATAAAGCGATAAAATAACATTCCCAAGAACATGATGTTCCTCTGAAAAATGATCATTATCGACTATCAGAGAGGCTGCAACGTGGAGCTGCAGGAATTTCTGGCAAGTACTGGCTGCATGCATGTGACAATTTTCCATCTTCGGGTTAGGGTGGCAAAGTGAAAGCTTCCATCCATTCATTTTCCAAACCGCTTCTTCCTCAAAATGGTCGCGGGGTGCTGGAGCCTATCCCAGCTGGCATCGGGCAGCACACCCTGAACTGGTTATCAGCCAATCACAGGTCACAGAGAGACGAACAACCATTCACACTCACAATCACACTTAAGGACAATTTAGGCACTCAAATTAAGCTACCAAGCATGTTTTTTTGGAATGTGGGAGGAAACCGGAGTATACCTGGAGAAAACCCACGCAGGCACGGGGAGAACATGCAAACTCCACCCAGGAAAATAAGTGGAAGCCTCATTTTACAAAAGCCATTTGAAATCATAATTCCAGAAGTATAATATACATGACAGGAAAGCCTACTAAAACAGATTAACTTTATTTGGGGTTAGTCAGAAACACGTTACATTGTGTGTTGTGTTTATATTAGCTAACTCTTAGATATACAAGAGCATGTGAAGATAAACTAAGCTAAATTTAGGCATGTTTAATCCATGTCATCTATTTCATGTTCTACGTCAGTAAAGTGAGATACAATATTAGTATGTGGGCTCCCTTTCCTGTTATGCAAAAGACTGAATTAAATGTTCAAATACCGCATGATTATTACAATAGTTTAACCTTAATCCAGTCAGTACAGTTATTTGTATTTAACCTTTAAGTAGTTATTTGGAATCATTTCGAACAGTCTTTAGAGTACGGTTTATTTTACTTTGTGTGATACGTTTTAATGAAGTCAATATTTAGTAGGGGTGTGCCAAAAAATCGATTCTCATAAGAATCGCCATTCTCATTTAGTACGATTTTATTTAAATTATTTTATACTGTCTTGTCTTTGTTTGTGTGTGCCTTTATTGGGAGCGCTGTTCATTTTGTACCCGATTTGACCACTTAGGGGCAGTGTGGTTCCACGCGGTCTGATACACTACTACTACTACTACAAGTTGTAGCCACATTAGAGACTAGAAGGAAAAAGTCACGATCAAGTTATTCTAATAAAAGTTTTTTTTTTTGCAGCGTGGAGCCGTTCTTTTGAGTGATAAAAGTGCCGTGAGTAGAGCACTAATTAGCATTAGCGAGTCAGACTGGAGTAGATCATTACGATTCCTTGAACATCTATTAATTGAAGCAAAAATCATGGTCATTTTGAATCAAAAATCGTCCTTAATTGAAAATCGATTCTGAATCGAATCGCACACCGAATCTTGAGACATTCAAAGATTCCCTCCTCCCTCCCCTCGAGTATATTGAAGTGCAGTGTTAATGTTCAAAGTGTGCATATGTTACAGTTCTTACAATATGTTGGTATTAAAACCGCTGCCTCATTATTGATAAACACTTTCTACACTATTGTCTATAAATGTTAGAGAATACTGCACACAGAAAATGTCTTTTTTTTAGCCCCACAGTCAGTAATCGGCTCTTAGAATTCCCATCACCTTGCCTATGTCAACAATTAAATATTTGGGAGAGTACCTTGCTATTGTGCTTATTATGCTTGCTATTCTTCAAATGATGCAACCGATAGTGTATTAATTTAGAAAAGAAAAAAAGATAATCGCTGCAGCAAACTTTTCATTTCCTCGTTTGAGGTTTGCCTGGATGGGTTTGAGATGATTAGAAAACATTTGCAACAGGTTTTATACCTTGCCTAACATCGTGCATCATTTCCAGTTCACACCAGGACAAGTTCCACAACCCTCCAACATCATCAGCCTACAGAATTTCAACAGCAATGAAGTCGCCAAAAACAAAATTTGCCAAGATTTGACCTATTCTATTTATTATTATTTTAAGTACATTAAAGTACAGTAACACTTTTACATTAGTTCAAGACAATATACAGTACATACTGCTATTCAGTCCACATAACTCTTAAGCCGTCATCTTATTTTGAGTGACTGGGGGGGGGAAAGGTATTATTTCCTCGCATTTCTTTCCAGAACACCAATTGCATTATTTTCCGAGCCTCACCGAAAGCTTATATCGGATTTATCTACCGAAATATGAAACAAGAACACTGACATTCACATGCAGGATACTGTACATGAACACCAAATACCCAAAACAGATTCAAATCAAAGAAGCAAAACACTACTAATGAACAAAAATGTTTTTGCGTTATCAGTTAGTCATTTAGTTCCATCTGCAGCCACTGGGTATTTATGGCCACATAAAAAATAAATCTTGAAGCAAAAAGTGGGGGGGAAAGGTTGACTACAAAAAAAATGAGGAAAAAAATACATGCATTACATTACTAGAAATAATGCTTTGGAAACTGAATACATTGTCAGAACCTTTCAAATGTATAATGAAAAATTAACTGCAGAACGGTATGAAGTGAGACGCTGCATAGTAGTCTTATATTAAAATGATGAACATGCGTGTTTTGTAAGAGGCTGTTCAGGAAGGTCAGTTATTGTTCACGTTTACTCCTTTTTTTAAACATGGTTTCATGTTCTATTGACTGTGATTGATGTCTCTGAATTGCAAGTGAAGGCATCATTTATGCTAGTGTTAATTTCATCCATGAAAACTAAACAAAAATAATTTCGTCAACACGCCTTTTCCACAGGACTAAAACTAGACTAGACTTTTTGTCGACTAATGAAGAATAAAAATTGGACTACAATCTGTAGACATTTTAGTTCATGAACAAAATCGAAACTAAAATGATATGATTTCGTACAATCTTGTCTCTGCTAATCTGTCACTGCGACACTGTCATGTGACAACACATCCCCTTTCAAATCTGCAGCTAGCGAGCGCAACATACACAAACACACGGAGGTGGATTCACGGTGAAAGGTAAAACAAAACAAAAAAACACACAAACGTAAATTATAGTTAACATAACTTAATCCAACGGCTTTAACGTTCCAACAATAATGTTAACCCGACTGCTAAGTAATTATGGCTAACTTATTAGCTCATAGCATGGAGCCATAGTCGCCACTGGTTGATATACTGTTATTGTGTGTCAAGTTGTTTTTTATCAAAAAGATGAGAGAAAATATTTTATGTGAAACGGTTCTAGATCTGAAATGCTCAACATACTGCTGACACACACAAAAAATACAGGGGTTAAATGATTATCCTTTAAAACGTGACAAAAACTAGACTAAAACGTTGAAAGTCTTTGTTGACTAAAACTAGACACAAAAAATGATGTTTGCCCAAAATGCTAGAATTACAGCCGACTAAAAGTTGACGAAACAAAAATTGGATGAGGTTGACTATCTATGATAAAAACTAACAAGCGTGATTGAAACCAAATGAAACATCTAAATGCTATAGCTTTAAAATGAAGCGTCCAATAATAATCGTACCTCTGATAAATTGGTCAGGTTCTACTTCCTTATGGCAAAGGTATGCATCTGTAAATATGAGGTAGCTCCTTGCTGCCAACTGAAACACTGTAATCAGTGTGGTAATTATTTAATAAGAACTTTGCAGTGCAAGCACGGTAGGAAGAAAAAAAAAGCCAATGACTTTATGTTTGACGGCTCTGTGGCAGTGTCACGATAATGAATGGGCGTTTGTCTTAAATGTGCCCTGAGACTCAACTGTACAGGGAGTGTGGTCAGAGATTTGACAGAAGGTTAGCCTGGGTGACAAAGGGTGTGGAGAGGTGGCCATAGGTGTGTCTACTTCTACGCACACGCGCACATGTACTTTCACATGATCAAAGCACCAAGTCATTCTTTTATCATAGCAGTTATTAAAGTAATGATTGCCATTGAGTGTAAGAATCAAGCATTCCTTACAAAAGAAACATGCAGCATAGTATTAAAGGATATAACATCCATGTGGAAATGACAGGAAAGTCACAGGTATCAAAATTTCCCTTACATGTGATGTGGCTGGAGAGTACGGGATAGGCTTCGGCTCACCTGTGACCCGAGTAAGGAAAAGCAATATAGAAAAGGGATGGCTGGATCAAATAGAAATGTTTGTTCCTGCCAAAGGATTTGTCCACGGCTCAATAATTTTCCTTTTTAAGCTATGGTGTGTACAACCATCGTACACTCATCTTTAACTTGACAACTGAATTCTTCAATGTGCCTTCAATGTGTTCTAACAAGCATGTTTACCAGTGATAAATATGTTTTGTACATTTGTATTTTTACTCCTGTGTCACATTTGTCATGTACCTGGTGTTATTTACCAAACACATACGGTACGAGGGAATTTCTACCATCTGCTGCCATCTAGTGACCATTTTATAAAATATGTTTTCTCTCGCTCTCTCTCTCTCTCTCTCTCTCTCTCTCTCTCTCTGTCTGTCTGTCTGTCTGTCTGTCGCTCTCTCTCTCCTTCTCCTTCCCTCCAAAATGTTTAATCTCAGAACACACGCACTCAAGTAAAAATGTTTAATCTCAGGACACACGCACTAAAATGGTGTACCCTAAAAACGCGAGTCTGAAAGAGAGAATGTGAGAGTTCAAAGCCTTATAATATGGGTTTATTGTTTAGTTGCCACATCCAACATGGCGGATAAACTGCCGTGACAGCAGGCCCGACCCGCAGAATGAATGTGTTTATCTATGATCTTGCTTCACTTTGGGGCGCCACACTTCATTAACACTGACAACCCCACGTAGAAAATATGTCATATGTATATTGTATTGGAAATCAAAACTGTTAACTGTAGGTCAAGCCTTCGTTCTTGTCATGGGATGTGACGTGCTAGTTTGCGACCTTTGTAGGATGCATGTTGAGACAGATAACTTCCGGAGCGGTAGACAAATAAACATAACTCATCTGCTTCTCATTCTGTCGCGTTCCTGTTCCTACAACATGTCGTCTTTTGGATTTCTACTGGTGCTCCTAACGGCGTCTCTTTGCCCCGGTAAGATGAAGGTGGACATTTTAATGTCGGCATCACCTCGCATTTCCTTGACAAGCGCTGTTGATGATAAATGTTTTGTTATTCTGTACACAATGGGATGCGGGTTATTTAGTATTTATGAACGATGAATATATGAGTTTACAGTTTGCCGTCCTTGTCATTCTGTATTTTCATTTGATCTTTTTTTAATGTCTTTGGGATCTCAGGAGACTCCATGTTCATCAAAGACCCTCTGGCATTCAAGCAGAATTATGTGGTAAGACATTTCAAGTGGAAAATGTATATCACAAATGCTTAACATATATGCCTATTAAACATTACAGCAAGGCCACCAAAATACACAATACAATACAAGATTTTGCATTTTGTCGTGTATGTCACAGAAAAAAGTCAAATGTTGTTCTGCTTAACCCCAAAGACTCCATGTGATCTTTTGGGTATGCCTATATATATTTAGTTTAAACACGACTGATGACCATTTGTGTTTGTGCCATCTGCTTGTAAGAAGGGCATCTGCTCAGAGTGCAGTCAGATCATCCAGCTCTCTGCTAACATGATTCCCAGCCAAGACAGTAAGGTGATTATCCTTTTCATTTTTTTTTTTTTAAATGAACTCGAACACTATCAAAAAGTGGCTTTGTCTACACATTCCAAGTATTCTTGCTGGAGCGCTAATCGCATTATGGCCCGTGTTTTTTTCAGGAGCGCGTGTATGAAACCTTGCATGCGCTCTGCCAGCACCTCCCAGACAAACAGGCGTTGGAATGTGACTCTCAGTTGAAGATGCATCTTCCCAAAATCCTACTCCAACCATTTGGGCATGGGGTTCGCTTGTCCACTCAAAAGAGAAGTTGAACAATTTGAACCTCAGTTTTACGATGATGTGCGATTGCTTTTTCTTAGGACGTGGAAGCAACCTGCTCGGCTTTTGGGCTGTGTGCTGCCATCAAGGATGGGGAAGAGATGGCACTTGCCCACCAAGACAATGGGGAAGTCGCACCTGCGCTCACCAACACGCATGTGCGTATGAGTATGACCACTTGCGCAATCTATATGTATGAATGTGAAAACGGGTCAGATGGGAAAGTCAGTGAGTCCAAGCGTTTCCGTTTTCTTCGTTCAGGAGCAGTTCAACCCGGCTTGCACCCTGTGCTTGTTTGTCATCAAGAAACTGGAGACTCTGTTGCCTCAAAACATGACTGAGGTCGGCTTCGCTATTCACATATTCTTCGTCGTGTCTGTTGTCCGTCACCATCTTCTTCTTCTTCTTCCTGCAGGATGCTTTGATGAAGCTCATGGGCGAGGTCTGCGATCTCCTGCCTCAGAGCTACAAGGACGAGTGCGATGACTTTGTTGACAAATATGCCGTACAGATAGTGGAGTTCCTGCTGTCTTCGGCCGCCCCTCACACCATTTGCACACTGCTGCACATCTGCTTGTTCGGGGACTCTCCTGCTCCGGGTCAGTATCAGCTTCATTGACAATGACATATGAGCACGTCAACCGTTCTAAGTCACGATGCTGCGATAACTTCCCAGAGTTGCCCGCCTCCTCGGACTGCGATTCATGCCGTACGCTGGCTGTGCTGAGCCGACTCGAGCTGGGCGTCAACGCCACCAAGCCTCAGACGTCCTCTTTCCTGCGGTCTGTGTGTGGTCGTCACCCCAACGCCATTCCAAAGGTGAGACGCTTTGCCGAAGCTAATGAGATGTTTCAAATCTGTACTTGCCGTGGGTTCAGATGTTCCTTCCAGGCTTCCTGTTATATGATTGTTTTGTTTGTTTTTCAGTGCGAGGCGTTCACCAAAATTTATGGCGAAAGACTGCAGCAGGTTTTGGGAAACCGGCTGGACCATGACGACGTTTGTGAAGTAAGTGCAGAGGACAACAGTTTAACATATGATGTCGTTATATGCAGTCTGTCCTCACTTTTGTCTGCCCTTCAGAGGGCTGATCTGTGCGCTGCAAAGAAGCCCGAGCTGCTAGGAAGCAATCCCTGCACTTGGGGGCCAAGCTACTGGTGCAGAGACACAAACACAGCTCAGAAGTGTGGCGTAAGTTATACTCATACACATTGATCACTTATTAACTGCCAAGCACAAAGTGCAAGGCAGGAAATACATTTGTAGATATGTTTGCTGCCAGCATGACGCGACGTGTACTTAACCCACTTCCCACTAAGCTTTATAGATGGCCGCCATGGTAATATTGTTGCCAATGTTCCGAGATATGGATTTTACACTCTCACTATTTAACCTTCAGCATTCCCGTTTTTGGATTTGTCTCCTTGTTCTGTTATTGATGTGCTTGTGTTCTCCTTTCAGAACGTGGCCTTCTGCGAGAAGCACATGTGGAAGTGAACATCTTTTAATCAACTACACGCACAAATTATTTTCCTCATATACTTAACATTTTTGTAATTTATTTGTTTTTCAATTTTTGCCTGCGTGGAGAAATATAACTGGCAGCCATGATGTAATTGCAAACACTACTTGTTCAATTGTATTCTGATTAATGAATGTGCACACTTCGTGTGGTTGATATGAAATTAGAATAATGAAATGTCTTCAGATGATTGACAGGCAAAAGGAAGAGCTGTATTGTTCTTGCTCACAACATACGAGCAGAAGACTGTTTATTTAGAAACATCAACATAAAAACATAAACAGTGGAAAAAGTACATACGTGATTTATTTTTATGTATTTTTTTTTGTGACCAATAACCCCAAAAAATCCTGTCTTGTGATGCTCTTTTTGACCACTATGGACCAGTGTGGTTGTTTGTGTTCGTAGCACTCTCCTGTCGCTTCCAAATCTACAAAAGATGAAAATGGAATCTTATCAGATAGATCTGAGGACTGAATATCACGGGAGAGAGAGAGAAAAAATCCTTCTACACTTGTTGATTTGTTTATCCAGTGGAGCCACACAATGTTGAACATAATGAATTCCAGAATGCTGGGGAACTTCCCATTAGTAGTGATTTCAAAATGCTGTACTTTTCCCTCAATTGCAGACTTCAACTGCGCATTAAATGCACAGGCCACGTGTTAATATTTGAAACTCAAACAAGTGGGGAAAAGGGGCAACTGCTAATATAATGATGGGAAAACTAAAATGGTTTTTAATGATAAGGCTGACTACAAAGGCCATTTGCAAAGTAGATGTACCTCGGATCTATCTCACAATTTAACAATTGTATAGAATTGTTGCTCAAAACAACAATGAAGTTTAGTCCCTCACTAGCGAAAAGAAAAACTAAAACAATCCTAAATGAGTCCTTTTAATGCGTGTGTTTGGCGGAGGTTTTGCAAGATTTGCCAACATCTCACAATGTCATGCAAGACAGTGGTTCGAATCTGAAATTTGCACGGTAACTTTACTTTTTTTCATTCAAATTTTATGGGCATCCAACTTGAAAGGTTCCACTGGATATTCTATTATTGTCGGACATTTCTGTCACAGCCACAGCTTCTGTTGTATTGTGTACATTTCCATTTGTTAAACAATGAATAAGCTTTTGTTGCAGAATAACGATGCTTGACTCGCATAATAAAAACTGTATGACTACAACAAATACATAACTGATAAATATTGGAGCTCACCTGGATATACGCCTCTGACAGCGTGATCATCTGGGGGAGGATGTCGATCACCTGCAGATCCTGCATTTCATACCACTTGCCCGTACCCTGATGCGGCGCAAACGTTTGGTCAGCAGAACCGAGACAAAACACACCAAACCGTGATCCAAGTTCGGTCTGAACCTACGTGATGCAAGACATGTATCCTGTAGGCTCCTTCAGTCGGTTTCCCATCATGCACCACATTGGCGACAAGGTCATACGTCGTGTTCTTCTCCGTGACTTGGGCTTCTTCTGTCAAGTACTCACGAAGGTCGACATTCCTGATCAACGGAACACAACGCTAATATTTGATAATCATTCAATAAATGACTTCCCGTGACCCACGCGATTGGTGAGTGTTGTGTCCGATTCTTTGCCGGCATCGCTTACGTGATAGGGAAGTTGACGATGGTGGGGTTCTTTTCTACAAAGAAGTTATTCTTTGTGAACCTTTTGATGGAAAAGATGAGGTACGGTGGTAGCTTGGTCAACTGGAACCTTTTCAGGAAGTTCTCCTTGTATGTTTTGTACTCCTGGAGACATAACAAACAGAAGGCTTATTTTTAAATACTTAGTACCAAAAAGTTGAAAATGATCAATAATAAAAATGGAGTCAAAATTCTTCTTGGCCTAATAATTGTGCAGGCAGTTGATCTTAATGCATTACTTAAACCACTAATGAACTGTTACCTTCTCTGTGTTGCCGTTGAACTTGCCCAGGATGTTGAAGAGAGGCACTTGTGGGATGATGAGCTGCTCCTTCTCGTCCTTGTACAAGGGGGCTGTCGGGAGGTCAAGGGTCAAGAACAAGAACGTGGACTCCGACATCTGCTCCTGGTACTCGTCGGTCAGGAGCAGCGCATCCTTCTCTTCTGGTGTCTGGAAACATCGAAAGATCATGAGGAGTCGAAAAGGAAATGAGGTCGAGTAGACCGCCATCGCCTCGAAGGGAAAGATTGAGTGAATTTCCATGTTTCAAGCATTCTTTGTCTCAATTGTGGTAATTGAGAGCAACTGACCAGATCTGGGTGTGGTAGCTTCTTTGAGAAGATCCGCATGGAGCCTTGGAATGCTTTTGTTAGGATTGCTAGATGGTAGATAAACACGATCCCAATTATGAATTTGAAGAGTAACAATAAATTGATGCGACTGTTTTCCTTTCCGCTCACTTGGCTTTTTCTTTGTACCGCCAAGAGCACCGTGCAGCGCATTCAAAAACCACGTCATGAAGTCCACGGCGTCTCCTACAGAGCACACAACAAAAGCCTACAGTCATCTCCGCAGAAAAAAAAAATCCTTCAAACTCTACCCCCCAACCCCCCCCCCCCCCCCCCCCCCCCAGTGCAAGCACAACATTTTGACCTTGCTTGGTGATTTGGAAGTTCTTCTTGCTGCAGAGCACCACAGCCTGGAGCATCTCGTGAGGAGACACGTGGGCCTTGAAGTTTCTCGGATTCCAAAGTTTGCGCATCAGCTCGCCGAAACGCTGCACCAGGAGGAACATGATGTCCCCCGGTGGCCTGCGGATCCCTCGATAGTTTTCCTCCTCGAGAAAGTAGTTGCGCAGTGGCGGGACATTGGAAAAGGCCTTGGAGATACAAAGCAGTTAAGTGCAAAAGTGCGACCTCTCATCAATCAAGTGTTCCATAAAATGGAGATCATTCATACCTGCAAGACCACATTGGCGTAGTCGTTGGCTTTAATGTTGTTGAGGCCAACAATGCCCGGCAGATAAGTCGTTCCGTCGTAGGCTCTGTAAAGTTTGCCCTGCTTGTCCAAACCCGAAATGTGTTGCTTGGTGAATGTTGGTTTAAGCACATACTGTAGAAATAAAAGAGAAGGAATATATGAACAGCTCAGTTTAAAAATGGCAGAAAACACAATGTGATCACGCGCAAAGTCGCAAAATTAAACATCGTCTTTATCATAAAATTATTAGGCATCAAAAATTACACATTTACAATTACAAACTATTTAGGTATTAATTGAAATAATATATTATGAGTTTTGATTTGTGGTACGGCAAAACCGCACTGTGTAATAGTAGTTATTTCATATCATACAGGGCTCAACAAATAAGTTTGACAAGTGAGCTTCTTATCAATTATTCAGTGAATAGCAATTGTCGGATTTGATGGTTCAATTCACATTTGCTGGAATTCTTGTGATATTTTAAATCGATAATTTCTTTGCTTTAATATGTGTACTAGTATCTTTTTTTTTTTAAATAAATTAATTTGCTGGAGAAAAAAATCACATTTTGTGAAAAACATCTGCTTGGTGGTCACTAGCAACGTGAAACTGTTGCTATGGTGATTTCTGCATCAATTGACAGGTCCTGTGGAGAACCACTTTCTACGAGGCATCTACCTGTGGCACTTTGTTTCAATAAACCGACTCTCAATCCGTTTCATCACATGATTAATGTTGCCTACATGCCATCCTGGATGTAGATTCTCTTCATCTGCGATCCCTCTCGTGTGGTTCATCCTTTTTTCCCCAAAAATTTGTTTTATGTTTTTACCAGCTGCATAATTCAGACCAGACGATTTTACAGATTTTTGTGAAAAAATGGCTTAAACAACCATTTAAGACTTTTTCCCCCCCGATTAAAGGCTATGTATATCAACTTGATTTTGACTGAAGTCAGCTCTAAAATTTAACACATCCTCGATGAGCAAATCACTGACTCACCGTAATGTCTTCTAGTGAAGAGTCAATGATCTCATAGTTGTCAGGCAGACAATAAAACTTGAGCGTGTGCAGGTTGAGGAACACATGGTGGGTGAACTGGACACTGTGGGTGTATGCGTGGGATTTCAAACCTCGACCTACACAAGGAAGCAAGTCGCAAGTAAGTACATCGTAACACAGAAAGTGATGTTTCATTGAGGCAAATAATTGCACATACCTTGAAAGTACTTGCCACATATAAGGCAGGCATAAACGTTGATGTGTGAGAGGGAGATGGAGCAGAGCTTCTCAAAGTCGAAGTCAAGCACACTCCTGAGGGACAAAAACACAAAAGTATGGGCTGAGCTACTGGGCTTAGCATTCAGCATCGATATCTGTCCACAACGAAATGCATCTTGCCTGTTTATGGTGTCAAGATACGGACAATGACGGCTTCTTCGGTCCTCTGGAACACGACCTCGTCCTTTTTTGACCGGCACTGCAACATGAAGTGAAGCAAGCAAAGATTGAAACGTTTCATTCATTTCAACCTTTTCTAGCTAGCTAGCCAAGCACGCTAGGAAGCAAGCATAGTAGATGGGAGACCAACTCTTAAACAAATGTCAAGGTATATATATATGTATATATTTAGAATATTAACAAGAATATATGTTGATGGCAGGATGTGTGGCTGGGTCAACCAATATTAAAACTATGGCGAGTTAGACATGTGTTGATGTTAGCAACGTGCTAATCTAAAGCCAGCATGAGTATTGTAACTTATTTTCCCTCACCATCCTCGTTGTCTTCGTCGTCCACCTCGTCTTCTCTTTCCCGCTTCAGAGTAACCGTTGCGGCTATCATAATGTAAGTTATTGGTCGAAGCAGACAGAATTAACGAAACTTTCTTATTTCACACAAACGAATGGGTCGATCGCTAAACGCGTCGGAGCCCGCCGTGCAACGTCACTTACTGCGACAGACAGATTTGTGAGGGACACACAAAAAAAACTAATCAAGAAATTACAAAGTCCCCAAAATAGATAAAAACATCTCAGGCCGTGAACCAAGTGAAGTTATACTTATTACAAGACAAATTTAAAGCGTTTCATACCTTTTAGTATACATAAATAACATGAATATAAAAGAATATATATCGCAACAAGGCATTTTCTAACTTATTGCAATGTTTGATTCAACTTGTATTCAATAATTATTTGTAATAATAATTATTATAATTTTATTACACTAAAATACGTTTAAAAAATATATATATGGCGTTCACGCTTAACATTGACCCCGGAAGTGTTTAGTTGGCTATCAACTTCTAGCGGTTAGCCATGTAGCTTTTTGTCACACTTGTGGGCCCTTTAACGCTACTGGCATAATCATACTGCCACGTTTGTGGACTATGTCTTCCGAAATGGATATTTTTAGAGACGAAGAAGCGCACGAGCTGAAGTACAAACGCGGGGGGCGTTTGGACATGAGCCACGGCTTCCTGCACCATATCCGCAGGAACCAGCTTGCCAGGTGGCTACAGCTAATGCTAGCGGCTACAATGTTAGCAAACATCGATTATGGTCTTACAGCTGATCCAGTCCATAACAGCACTGCAAATACCCAGGGGAAGGTCATTTTTACATAGTTGTGTCTTATATACAGCAAAATACAATCTATGATAGGTTGTTCAGTTGTTAATTTCTGATGTGTCTTTAGCCTTTCTGTGCTTCAAGATATGCATGTTAGGTTAATCAAAGACTCTAAATTTCAATTGGCCAGTCCAGTGTGTGTCTGTATGTGCCCTGTGATTGGCTGGTGGCTTGTCCAGGTTGAACCCTGCCTCTCAAGCTCCCACTCACCATGACCTAAATGAGGACAGCTGCATTTGAAAATGACAACATATTTATGACTAATATTGTTTGTCTTTCCCTCCAAGGGATGGCTATGACAAAGAGGTGAAGTTAGCCAAAGAAGCTCAACGGCGGAGGCACACCACAACTCCTCAACGACCCAGGCGACCTGACATTCTGGTTTACCATCCCAGACAAAGACGTAAGACATTTTTATGTTTGAGTCTTATTTACTGCCATCAATTATCTCGGTTGAGTAGAAGTCACATCCACTAATAATAATAATGTTCTAGATGAATCTGAGCCTCAGGCCAGTGTCGAGGCAGAAGAGTGGAATGAGAGCGGCTCAAGCACTGAGACAGAGATGCAGGGAACCGAACTCTTCTGGCTCGACTATCAGGCGGACAATGGGACCATTACATCCTTCCTTGTGCACAAGGTGGCTGAACTCTACTACAGTATTGTGTGCATGCTCATTTTTCATTGCTTAGTAATCTGTTTCTCTGTTCCTAAAGGATGACATGCCGGCAAGGGTGGTAGAACGCGTCGCTGAAAAGAACGTCCTGGATTTAGCCATGAGGGCAGTCTTGGAGGTCCGCATTCGAAAGGAGATGGACAAAAGAGGAGATAAACGCTGAGGGAGGAATGTAAGAGTGGAGTTTGCAACAGACGCACGGTAGGCAAAAGCCCTGCCCGCAACGTCATCATCCTGATTACCAGGACGCCTGCAGACAGAGCTGGCGTGGAGGAAGACCTGATTGTGTCAAGTAGGCAAGCGCAGATCCGACACGCGTTCCTGTTGTGTTTTCAAAAGGACGTACGGTTGAGGGCAGTCGTAGCTGCATTTCACTCACCGTGTACTATTGCTTCCCCTGGTTCACTTCATTGGGGATCGTTGTGCACATTTGTTACATGTTCTCTATGACAGAAAAAAGAGAACGTTACCTCTTTAGTTGTTAAGGTGTGATCAAGGATCTTCTCGAAAAGTCAAACGTCTGTCACTTTTTTTTTTAAATGCGCATGCGAAAGACCATCCTACCAGCTCTCCTGCTCGTCCTGGGGAAACGCCTATCAAATGCCAGGCTCATCTTCATCACCCTCTGCAGCCGGCCTCACTTTTCCATTTTCAAAGTATGTGATGAGATCGGTGAAGTTACCACGATGAATGGCTCAGCGGCTACATGCTACAAACACTCTTAAGTGCGCATGCGCAGCGAGGAACGAGCCCGCACGGCGCCGTTACGGCAGATTGATTGATAGGATCGAAAACTAATCGTTAAGATGATCCGCCCGGAAGACGCAGCGACAAAAGATCCTTGAATACACCTTTAAGTTTGAATAAAGTGCTGGAATTGGAATCAGCGAGGGAGTTTTAGCCTTGATCTTGTATTAATTTTGTTTCATTACCTCTAGTATTGTAATTTATGTCATTTTGTTGTAATGTATTTTTTGTACAATTTTTTTTTTTTTATTGCTCCAAATGTGTCTAGGTGCAACTTTTTGAACACATGGCACTCCAATGTGAATCTTTTCTACATGTTATACGGACAATAAATAATTTGGATACACACGTATTTCGTTTCCAAGCATCAGTTCTGTTTCCAACTCATCCATTGGTCTTTGAAAAACGTTGATAGCAAATAGACATGTTTTTACATGTTGTCGACAGCAGGTGGCGACATAAAATCAATATTGCTACTGTAGTGTGCAGTAGTCATTCTTTTCATATGGTCCAGACTAGAAGCTACCACTACATATAGTTTTGTAGTGTTCGTGAATTAAATAGGCCATAATCCATCCCTCAAAAAACCACAAAATGTTGTTTTATGCCTATTATACACTCTTATTAGTTTCAACTCCTAAATGATCTTTAATTGTGATCAGATTTCGATGCAGCTGTGTCATTCTTCGTATCCCGGACATTTCTCACACAGGAACAACTTAACAAGTCTGAAACAGCTGATTGCTTAACACTTGCCTTAATTAAGTCCCCTAAAGCACAGTCTGGGTCTTATAGAAAGACTTAAGAATGTTGTTGAGCT
The DNA here is from genome assembly GCF_054856555.1 of Leptonotus elevatus. NCBI lineage: Eukaryota > Metazoa > Chordata > Actinopteri > Syngnathiformes > Syngnathidae > Leptonotus > Leptonotus elevatus. The sequence continues at coordinate 16,823,318 of NC_141243.1, read as the reverse complement.
GTCTAAGAAGTAACGACACACGCAATTTTCTGATGGGAACAAAAGATAGCTTGACATTTACTCGGAAATTTAAACAAACTTTGAGGAGTGGCATTACAAAAAAAAAAAAAAAAGTTAGGCCTCGTGACTGGCAAAGAATGTTACGCAAAACCTTTTCAAGGGGACCCAGATGTACTCGGCTATTGGTGGGAAAGAGACACACCCTCTTCTTCAGATTCACTTCTAAACCAGCATGTGACTTGGCCAAACATTGGGGGATACTTAACCATGTAGTCTACTCTTGCTGCTCCCGACCATTCATACCGGGTTCAGCAATTGGCTGAAAGTACGCAATCACATGCGAAGTGCTCCTTCACAATGACATTGCATAAAGTAGAAGCTGTCTTCTTGATAAACAACCTGAGGGGATGCTTGTCAATTCCTGTCAAAGCACTAAATCTTGTTGTAACAGGCAAAGCAGCTAGCACTTGTGCTCAGCCATGCTAGAAAGGTTATGGTTAAAGTGTTAGTTGCATATGGTGGGACTTGCGATCCATTAATATTTTTGGGGGAAGTATTATATTGATTAAAATAAATGTTTACACAGGTACAAGAGAGCACAATGAGGAAAAAAATACATTTAAATGTCATTTTAACAATTTTATTTGAGATTCAATTTAGTCGGTAGAGGGTGGGACAAGAGAGAAATGTCATTTTAGAAAGTAATTCCAGACTTATTTGTGAATTTTAAAACTATTTCCAAGTAGGGCCGCACAATATCTTAAAAAACAGAAAAGGAAAAAAAGACAATATCGTGATATTGGCCCGTTCAACATGCATATCGCAAAGACAGTTTCATATGGAACTAAAACGTGCACGGCCATGATACCAGGGCTGGACTGGCATTTTGATTTAAACTCCCCAGCCTGACCTGGCCCGACTCCTGACCGCCTAATACGTAGATCAGCCACTGATATTGTCTGATGTTGGTTCAGTTAGTTATCTATATTCAAAATGGGTTAATGGACTACTCCCTCTAAATTGTGGGCCGGTCTCTTGGGAGTAAAATGGAGGAAAATAATAATTAAAATGCACTGCATCGGCCCTGTTTGCCAGATGGCCAGTCCAGCCCTGCCGCCTTCTAATAGTTATCGAGAGGTAATTACAATTAATTAACTCATTCACTGCCATTGACGCCAAAAATTCATTTGAACTATTTCTATTAGTTTAAAAAAAATCCACTTTTGTTAACAAGAGTATGAAAACCTAGACATTTTTTTTTGTACATTTAGAACAGATATACAATTTTGTATTAATCGTGAGTTAACTAGAAGTCATGAAATAAATTACGAAAACATTTAATAGCCTGACGCCCCTAATTTTTAATAATCTTTTCTTCTTTTTTTAAAGTAATTTTATTTTTTGTTTTTAATATTTTATTTTTTAATCATAATTAATCGTATGAATTCACTAGTTAACTCACGATTAATCACAAGTTTTATATCTGTTCTAAATGTACAATAAAAAAAATCTAGGCTTTTATACCCATTAACAAAAATGGGAAAAAAAATATAAACTAATAGAAATAGTTTAAATGAATTTTTGACGTCTATAGCCGTCAATGGCAGTGAATGAGTTAACTAAGAATATAATTGAATTTGCTTATTTTACTGCATGACATTTTTTTAATTCCTTCATTAGATAATAGAAATGTCATTTCTTTAGGTACATGTTAAATATTGCAATAATGTGGATATCGCTGTATTCAACAACTATATCGCATGATTTTCCAATATTGTGCAGCCCTATTTTGAAGCATTCTTTTCTTAGGTTTTTTTTTTGGGGGGGGGGGTCAGTACATGTAAATTTACTCAGAAACTGAATGTTTTAGTATTTTGTATGTGGATTATTTAAAATTTGGTGGGTGGGACATAAAATGTCCTAAAATTCCCTTCAAAAGGAGATTTCTATTGAATAGTGTAATGTACTAAAATTGTCCAAATGTTCCACAAACAGTAGTTCTCTTTTATTTTAAAATTGATTATAGAAGAATAGCAAACTAGTTTTAGTGGAGTTAAAGTCCAAATGTTACTAGAAGACATGGAGGGATCAAGTATGTGCTTGTTGGTCTTCACTCTTTCCCAAGATATCACGCTATGAAAAATATTGCATCAGCTGTCACCTTAAGCCTGCAGGAAATGTCACAGACCTCGAGAAAATATGTGGCCCGAGTCGGCACTTGCGTCTCCACATGGTGCTGATCACCAGCGGGCATGCTGTGAGTGACCCGGCGGTCCCACAAGGCCGTTCATGTTTTATGTTTTGCTCTTGGATTCTCTACTAGCAAGAAAGCCCTGAGGCTTTGTGACTTGAATTATGAACATATGATTGACACTGCCACAGAGGCATTTAGTATGCGCTTTCAAAAAGAGCAAAGTATGAGGAACACCTCTGAGAATGAGGCGCTTGCATGTGTGCGTCTCTTCCTTGTATTTTTTCCACAGCAGTCCGAGTGAAGGAGTTTCCCATTCAAGGCTGCAACATTGCAGCCCCACTCCGGTCACGCCTGGTTAAATATAGACATTCAAGCGAGCCACTGCAGTAGTGGAAACGCAAAGCCACTGTATTTACACTGTCAGAATGTGATGATGCAACTTGTTCGCAAATACACTGTAGCCTGATATGCTGCAACTGTAGTGATCCAATTTAATATGCAAAGCCATCTGTTCATGACAAAAAATAAATCTGATGATCAATGATTTCACAATCAAAAGGTCAAAAGGGTCAAATGTCTGCTGCATTGATGGTTATTCATCATTATGTATCAAGACATTATTTAAATAAAATAAAACTGTGTGTAGCTTATGGGTACAAGTTTTGAATCAGGAGTCTTTTTAACGAAACGGCTCAATAAATGCATGGCAGGAGTTGTGTGTCAATGTCATTAAGCTAATAACATGGAAAATGCCCCAGTGATCCTTTGCTAAACAGGATTTGTTGGCGTGACTGCTCAATTCGTCAAATAGTAAACAGTTCATTGTTCAAAGAGTTTTTTTTCCCAGGGAAGAGCAAAGGAAATGTGACTGCTACATAATAGCCATTTCTATTTGTATTATGTACACGTAAGTTTCCGCACTCTCCAGTGTTGTGGTTGCAGTAGCTTACATTAATTGCTTCTCTGTTTGACTAACATGAAATTGTTGTTTAACCAAGACAAACAGTAATTAAGCAAATTACTTAGACAGAATGGGAACATGTTTGTTTCGTTTTTTACTGTCATCCGGTTATTACTAATCACGTTTTTCAGCTACACGCCCACACCGTTCTTCTGCTCTGACATCACACGATATTTACTAATTTACAAGTGTCCACAACTAAACTGGAGTGTACCAAAGCGTACTTACTGCTTGGAGTCACGGCTCTAGTAGGCAAGGGCAATTCCAGTGAGCTAGCACAAGAAATGAGAGATTTATTAACATTGTCAACGTCCCCGGTGATTAATTGAGGAAAGGTGTCTATTAGAGACGAGGCCACGACTTGTTGAACTATTTGAAATGACACAACCTAAATTTTACTCAGGTGTATTTTGTCACAACTTTACATAATTCATCAGTTACAGCGCTCCACTGGTTAAAGTATTCCGAGTATGTATTCACACCCTTAAAAATATGCTTGAAATGCAATTTGAGTGCGTTAAATTCTTCTTGCTGAAGTTCAAAACAGTACTCAAGTACCGCAGGCTAATTTTGATCTGTTCCGCAATGACATCCAACAGTATAAAGCGCAAGTCAAACCCAAAATGTTCTGATTAATAATGCATTTGTGGAATATGAGTTATGCAGCAAAATCCACCCATTTTTCTACACGTCAGGGCGCGGCCATTTCGCTACGTTATCAACTGAAAATTACATCACATTTGCTCAGGAACCAGGTAATAACCAATCACGGCTCAGCTTCAGAAAACAGGTGAGCCATCATTGGTCGCTACCTGAGCATCTGAGAGTCATTTTTCAGTCGACAGCAGATGTCAAAATGGCTGCAATGGATACATTTTTAGGTTCACTTCCCCTCAACAAAAAAGTAACAGATGTTGATACTTTTCAAATGTATCAATTTTAGATGGCATTTATGTGGCATGGGGAAGAACATCTTCATCTTGGCAAAAATGTTCCAAAGCAACCAACATCTTTGTCCAAATGCTCCATGACTCAGCCTGAAGAAAGAAACTAATTCTAAGATGTTCCGAGGCTGCAAAAGAGAAAATAGTTGACCCAAACGACAGCTGTTGCCCAGTTTCTCCCTGACAACTTTAGTGACCTCGAGACCATGTGAAACGGGGACTGTTATGCCCTCCTTTGTTCACAGATTAAATGCGTCCTTTGGGAAGACGGTTTCTCCACGTAGAAAAATTCTAGTTTCAGTTTTAATTCAAGGAAGGAATTGATACTGGATATTGAAGTACCGTTCACAAAAACTGGGCCGCCGTAAACATATCTGGCCTGAAGGATTTGCAGCATTAAAAAAGTCATCACATCCTTTTCTATTTCTTTGATTTTGAGCTTAGCCGTTTGATTTTTTGCTTAAATATTTAGCTTTCATCCTAACCCTTGCACAATCCCATTGTCTTTCAGTAAAGCACACAGCAGAGGAGATGCCATGTTGTGTGCAGACCGCAAACCACTGCACTTAATTAACTTTCTTTGTCTTGAGTAATTGTGGCCAACAGGACTACTTCCACTTAGATCAACGCCAATGTTTTTAATCAAGTTTTGTTGTGCCAAAATTAAATAAGTGGATGTAAGAATACTGTATAGTAATATATAAAAATATTTTAGCCATTTGTCAAGTTTTTTTTTTAATTGCCTTTTATTTAATAAGATAGACCTATTTATTACATTAGCCTGTGATATTGTAAGTGAAAAAGTAGTGCGATGGCTCAATAGCTTATAAAACCACCTTCAACAGTATTATCTTGTGCAACATATTAATCAGTGACATGACTATCAGCGACTCAGTGTTTTTATCCACTCCGCTTAATTTGTTTCATTGTGGGTTCAATGACAGTGCCGTTTCTACATTCAGGCTTCATTCCTCATCCACCTGTGTACTTAAAGGGGAAGTCACCACAAAAAAAATTTTTTTTTACTACTTTTACTTTTACTACTCAAAATATAGTATTCAGATTAATATTATGCTTGTGGAATGTGAATGAAGCGGCAAACCTCTCACGTTCCTATCAATCTCAGAGGGCGGCCATTTTGCCACCTATTGACATCACAGGGCTCAAGTAGCAACCAATCACGGCTCAACTTGTAAATGTCACATGACCAAAGTCAGAAAACAGGTGTGATTGGTCATTACCCGAGTTGCGATGTCATTTTCAGTCGACAGCATGTCGTAAAATGGCTACCACCTGAGATGGGCATAAGCATGGGTGGCTTTTGTCAATTCCACAAATGCATTATCAATCACAGTGCCTTGTTAAGACTAGTGGGGCAGCATGCAAAACATTGAAAATCGTTTTTGGGCCCACTTCCCCTTTAAATACTAAAACACATTCACCTGTGTAAAAAGTACAACAAATTTGTCCATGAGGTGTTGCATGTTTCAAGTATGTTGTTTATTACAGAGCACAAGGGAGTGTCCAACCTGAACATGAAACACATTACAGAAAGAGCTACGTGTTCTTGATAGAAGCACATTTGTGTATGAGGGCGCGGAAAAGAAGCAAAGAGGGAGAAGAAATAGAAAAGGCACGTATACACTTACTGTAGCCAACGATTATGACCTGCAATAAGAGCACTACATTGGATGGCCATGTAAACAAGGTTGGTTTCTCTGTACTACACCAACCAAATGTTGCCATCATACCGATGAGGGTTTGTAAGAGCCAAGATTTGCAGATGCTTTTCATTTATATTTTTAAAATAATAAAAAATAAAAAGGACAGATCCTAAAAATATTTGTGCAGTCCAAAAATAAAAATGTAAAATAGCCAAACATTTGCTGTTGAGGTGAGCCAAAGCTTTTCTGTACGACACTCTGGAGCCTCAAACAAGCAAACGAATGATCAAGTCAAGAGGAATTCAAGATTCAGTAACCAAGCGTTTCAATTTTAAAGCTGCCGTCCGAAAGCTCAGCTTCTCTGTATCCACGCTGAGCTCCGAAGAACAAATAAATAGTGTTGTCATTGGATATCCAATAAGACTGACAAACTCCACCAGACTAAAGATGTGACGCCAGGTTTCTCTGTAACTACACCTGCCATCTCTACATCTGTGGAGTGCGTGGGGCTTCAGAATTTTTTCTTCTTCAAAAAGGACTATTAAAAAACTAAACCCAAATATTTCATTGCTATCAAGTTCATCCATTACCTCTGCAGACCAGAGCAGCGACATAGCAGCCTCTGACTTTTCTGTATGACGTCAGAAAACGGCAACGGTCTGCAGCGGCGTGTGGGCCATAGGAGAGCTTGAAAACGGAACATTTGGCAGCTCTTCAGCATGCAATGCATAGCTTTTTTCTTTTCACGTTAACAGCGACAACCTTTCCATTTCATTGTGCCACTATAGCATCCTCCATCAAGAAAAGGAGCGATGCTAGCAAAGAAAAGAAGACAAGAGGGTGAGGGAATAGTGGTACCAGACTGACAGAGGAGGACTGTTGCTCAGGAAGATCCGGGGATCTTCCAAAACGACCAGATGATTTTTCTTCGGCGGTCACATATGCTCCTCTTGTAGTAGCACCAGTGAGTGAAGGCCAACTACAGCAATTCACACCAACACGTTCCCATTGACTACGAGACTAGACTCATGTTCAATGACAAGAGAACTACCGCCAATCAGGCTCTAGCACAGCGATGAGTAAAAGCAGAAGAGACAAGTTCTTGGAACCCCAAAGTAAAATAAAATAAATGACTTCAAGAGGCCAGCGTAATGCAACTAGCAAAAGAGAGGACCAATATCCACACGATAAATGATGACTCATTTGAGAGAGAGAGAGAGAGAGAGAGAGCGAGCAAAGGGCATTTCACCCCCTGAATCTTGGAGGCTTCTCTGTAGTATACACCAACAAGCCTGGGGGCGAAAAGCTTAACAAGTTTAGTATTTGAGCTTTTTAGGAACCTCCCATGGGAAGGAGTCACGGCCAAAGTGGCCGTAGGCTGCCGTCCTCTGATACAAGGGCTTCTTCAGATCCAGATCCCTAGAATACATAACCAACAAGTTAAGCAGCAACCACACACATACATTTATATATAGGTATACACACACATGAGATCCGACGCACACATTCAACCTCACAGTCAGTGATGGACTTGGGGGAAATTTCGCACCCAGCTAGTGAAGGTTGTGGGAGGAAACAAAATGCATCACTTACCCTACCTACCAGCCTTTCCTCTGAACAATGTGGTAACGGCAACTTCCCTCAAAAACTAATTCTGAGCTCTCACAACAACACTGAGTTACTAGTAGACTAAACTCCCTTGTAACTACATCAAGTGGCGATCACAGCCCTCGCACAAATAAAAGCAAAGAAGCCAAGAGCTACAGTGTGAGTGAACAGCATGTGACTTCTACCTGACAATGACTCCTGGACGGAGGTCAAAGTTCTTCCTTACGATGTCCAGCAGCTCTCGCTCGCTCTTCTTGGAGGTCCCATAGTGGAAGATGGAAATGGAGAGGGGGTGGGCAACTCCAATGGCATAGGACACCTAAGATCATACATGAAACATGTAAATGGAATGGAAGCTGACAAAGTTCCTCCGACTGCCGTGGAGCGCCTGACTGACCTGGACCAAAACTCTCCTGCAGAGCTCAGCCTTCACCAGAGACTTGGCAACCCAACGAGCAGCGTACGCAGCAGAGCGGTCCACTTTGGTGTAATCTTTGCCAGAGAAGGCCCCGCCTCCGTGGGCCCCCCAGCCGCCATAAGTGTCGACGATGATCTTACGGCCCGTCAGTCCGGCATCGCCCTGTGAACGCAGCGAAGACGCTCAAGATGGGTGAGCGGCAAGTTACGACGTCAATTCCACACACTCACCTGAGGGCCGCCAATGACAAATCTGCCGCTGGGCTGCAGGTGGTAGATGGTGTCATCATCCAAATAATTACACGGAACAACAGACTTGACGACTTTTTCCTTCAGGGCATCTCGCATCTCTTCAAGGCAAATCTCTTCATCGTGCTGAACAGAGACGACAATTGTGTGCACGCGCACTGGAAGCATGGCGCCACGGTCCTGACGATACTGCACAGTCACCTGAGAGGAGGTCAAGGACATGTCAGCTTAAATCAATGCTTCCCAACCCGGGTGGAATAAAAATTTTTTTGGACTGTACTAAAATAAAGTGTAATTGCACATCCACTACAGCAGGTGGCTGTAGGGCTCTCATTGTCAGAGAATGAGCAAGGAGTGTTAATTCCACAGATGACAAACACCATTTATAGTCGCGGTGGGGGGCAATATATACATATATTTGTTTTTAAGGGGGGGGGGACAAATATACAGTAGAATAGACTACACCAGGGGTAGCCAAATTCTGACAACGGGCCGCTTGCATATTTTACTGGACAACAAAACATATTAAAAAGTACAAAATACATACATCTCTTTTTCAAAATGAAAAAAAAACGAAAAAAATTCACAGATCACTTGGTTGTTTTAAATGGTAAATTAGGACGTTAACACTAGAAATGGGCGAGTACCAATACCAGGTATCTTTATCAGACCGATAAGTCTTACTTCAAGGTATCGGTACTAGGGATGTAACGATATCCAAACTTCATAATACGATATCACGATATTGTGGGGAGGTTGGTGATACAAAAAAGGTCACAGAAATTGTAAAAAATAAAATAAAATAAAAATAAAATAAAAATATTTAAAAAGAAGAAAAAAAGTTCGTACTAACACACGCACAATAAGCACACATATTGACTGTTCACATGCATATTACATTCCCCTTCGTTTGAGCATTAGCGTGGATTTTAAACATAGAAGGGCCAAAACATGCCTTGTGAAAATGTAACTGCACTACAAAACTAGCCATCAGAGGGTGCTAGAACTGCACAAATGGAAATCAGCTTGACTTTTTTAACAGTTGCGCTGCTTTTAATATCGTGACACGACGACGATATTTTGTGGCAGTTTTAATATCACGATATTGCCATTATCGTTACATCCCTAAGCCGTACTCACGACGGGTACAAATATCGACCACTACCGCATGACCAATTTATGATCACGAAATCGAAATTAGAAGAACAGACAATTGCCATTAATTTCATGAAACAATGCCAGATTTGGTATATATAGTTCTTACATTAAAATTTGTTGTTTTTAAGGGAAAATTTATGTATCAAAAATACTATTGTATCTGTACAGGGTTATCGATTACAACTCAAGAGTTGAGTATTTGTACTGGTATCAGTCTGGGGAAAAAAGGTGGTATCAAACAACCTTGTTACCAGATACAACTGACATTTAATTTTACGAGTTTTAAAAGTTGGATGTTAAAAGACAGACACTTATTTCTTAACTTGAAAAAAATAAAAAAATTAATAAAAAGAGAAATACAATGTTAATTATAATAGCTTCTTTTTAAATCAATAACATTAAATTGAGATGCTTTCGTATGTTTCAACTACAGTGAAATGGCTTCCTGTTCCTTTCATTTTCCTGTAGGTGGCCTTACTGGAAAGTGTTATCATCCCTGCACTTAACATAACACAAAGCTACCTACCTGTGTCTTTGAGTCAGGTCGGAGCCACGGCAGAGTGCCGTTGCGTCGGAGCTCGGCCAACTTGGCATTGAGTTTGTGAGCAAGCACAATTGTGAGAGGCATGCACTCCTTTGTCTCGTCAGTGGCATATCCAAACATCAAGCCCTTGAAAGTGGGGACAATTGTCATGTTCACATGTCATTTCGGGACAGAAGAACACTGAGCAAGAGGATGAGCGTAAAACTGACCTGGTCCCCAGCACCAATGTCCTCTTCATTGCGGTCAACGTGGACACCCTGGGCTATGTCAGGAGACTGTTGCTCCAAGGCCACAAGGACATTGCAGGTCTTGTAGTCAAATCCTGCATACAGAGAACACAATGTCAAGGAGCTGGAATTAAAAATGTATCACAGTGAAACAGTAAAACAATAAAAGGCTTGACTTCCAACTTCTGCATTCAAATTCAATTATCTGAGAAAAACAGCCGAACAAACCTTTAGCTGAGTCGTCATAGCCGATCTGGCGAATAGTGTCCCGCACAATTTTCTGGTAGTCCACTGTAGCTCGTGAGGTCACCTCACCAGCCAACAGGATCATCCCCGTCTTGGCAACAGTCTCTATTGGTACAAACAGAGAACGTGATGTAATCAAAATTAACATCCGTCACATGTTTCTATGGAAGGAAAAGCTTCAATAGTCTTACCGCAAGCAACCTTGGCATCGGGATCTTGCTTGAGATGAGCGTCAAGGACGGCATCGCTGATTTGATCGCAAATCTTGTCTGAAAAGAAGATCAATTACAAGGTTGAAGTGACGCAGAGTGCAACCCATGTGTTCGGTGGGAGTGGCCCAGCGGGTGAAAGAGCCGCCATTTCAAACATTTGCACATGGTGGGGGCCCAGCTAACCGGCAACGGGAAAACAACGCGACAAGGCACACGGCCGCCCCACAGTATGGGCTCTGTTCTAGCTTTCTTCCTGAAATGGACATTTCCCTTCTTGGCTTCGTGCTTGCGGTGGTTCAGTTAGCCTCTCAGATGTGTAACGAGCGCTGTTATAGATTTCCTCTACATGGTCAAAATGTCTCGTGTAACTTGACGCTACACAAAGATAATGCAGTATTTTATTTTTGCCACGCGACTGAATCACTGGAAGCAATTCAACTCTCAATCCTTCCCACGCTATTAGCTCCTTATCTAATAGTCATGTGATTGTTCAACTACATCTAGAGAAAACTGAGTTAAAAATAAAGACCTAGTATACATATACATAAAAAAAAACGTTACAATCCGTACGGAAATTAAATGGAAGCACGCCACAAATCCAAAGAGATACGAGAGCGAAGATTAGCAAGATAGCTATTGGCGCGTGTGCTAGCGCCGACCGGCACCTCACTCATCTGAGCGAACGCTGAATGACAAATATTCTAAAAGTACCCATCGTTTATTATACGTATGCGTTCAATGCAGTTCGACGGCTAAACATCGACCGTGTGCCGCCGGCTAATTACGCTAAAGTGGGCTAACGGGTCAGCGTGTACTTACCCGGATGCCCTTCTCCGACAGATTCCGAGGTGAACAAGAAGCAGTCCTCGTCAATGACAGAGTTGTGAAAACCATTCATCTGGCCGTTCATTATCTTTATTGACTAATGATTGTAGAGAGACCAAAGAGGGTGTAGCGGCAGAAATGTCAACAAAGGGAGTGTGGTTGTAAATGCAATTCTGACGAAGGTCAGCCCTCCTCAGTCTGTGTAAACCTCATGGCGCCCAGCTCCGATATTTATGCCGTGAAGTCAGTAGACGTGACGTCATAGATGTGGGCCATACCAATTCCGCGACTGAAGGGGTGGTGTCTTACATGTGTCTTACAATGTGCACTGTACTTGGCATGTCCCATGTCATGTTCTCCATAGTAAAGCTGGAGGAAGGTAATGTTCTAATATAAAATGCTAGTCGTTGTAAAGTAAAATCGTATACACTGGAACTGACTAAAAACATTCATATCGCCCTTGAGGGGCAAACATTTGCGACGCTAACGAATGTTTGCATCAAGGTTCGTTCAGTTTCTTAAATGTTCTAAATGTTCTCTAAACAATCTTAACCTTTCTCTACACAGTCTTAAAGGAAAATGTTTTGTTTAAGCTTGTTTCGCGCTGAGGGGCAAACAATTTGCAATGCTAATGTTGATTTCGCATCGGACGGGGAAATCCACATTCGCAAGCATTGCAAACGTTCATTCCTCAGTGGGATGCAGGCTTTAACAAGAAGAAGAAAGACAATTAAGACTGTTTTGAGAACATTTTGGCAACGTTGAAACCTTGAACAAACCCTGACGTGAAATCAACATTCGCTAGCATCGCAAATGTTCATCACTCACTGACTTTGAACAAAATGTCCCCGCGACAAGACCATTAAGACTGTTAGAGAACCATTAAGACTTTTTAGAGAATGTTAGCAAATGTTACAACCTTGAACGAACCCTGACGTGAAATCCACATTGCGGTGTTGCAAACGTTCATCCCTCAGTGGGATTAGGTGTCTGTCTCGGGTCGCCACAAGGAAAGCCTAACTCGACTGGGTATGTTTTGCAGATATTTGTAATTCAGTTTGTGAAATGAACATTTCAGATATCTGCCACATTTTTTTCCTATCCAGTCCAAATATCTCCAAGGTTTCGTCAAGGGCAAGTGACACCACTTTTGCCATATGTACAGGCAGGCGCCATTCCAAATGTCGAGTGAATTACGTATAGCCTATTTGTAACTATGTTTCTTTTCAGATCTCTTAATTTAGGATTTAACTACGCGAAATGCTGTCGAGATCTGTAACTGGAATTCATGTTGAGTCCGAATAAAATATGAGGATATCTTAAACTGGAGTTACAGATATCGAATTAAGTTGAAATGATCTACGATAATGCTAACTCGGTGAAATGTAGAGATGTGTAATTGGAATTATGGCTAGTCAGAATAAAAACAAAAAAAACATATCTGGAATCAGGTATCTCACATTCAACTGCATATATCTTACAGAATTGTAGATACATGGCAAACGTGACAGCATTAGTCTAGTCCTATGTGAAAGGAGATTGCAAAGTGCAAATTAGAATTGCAGATAGTGCGAGCTAGAGTAGGACCAAATAGACTCGGTTTTAGAATGATATTTACACTTGGAAGAGAGTAAAATACAGAATTGAAATAAATAAATAAAAAGTCACTCAAGAGTCGAGGAACAAACTCATTGGCCTTCAGCTTGGGAGACAGCCGGCCTGAGTTATTATATCACTCGTGTCAGCTGGAATCTTCGTAACTCCAAGACCAAAAGCGTTGTGGAAGAGCAAACAGTTTCTCCCAAGCTGAAGGTCATGAGCTCGTTCCTATTTCCTTAAATTACTTTTTTTCCCTTCCAATTCTTAATTTTACTGTCCCAGTGTAAATATTAGCCTACTCTAAAACTGAATCTATTTGGTCCTACTCTAAACAGTCAAATTTACTCTAAATTTGGTCAAATTGACTCAAGTCAAACTTAGCTTTTAGATGTTAAATGCAATGTGTGTAAATTGGCTTGGGGGACCATTTTATGCTTATGATCCACAATAATGAGTCAATTTTGAAGGTGAGCCTCCTAAAAGGAGGTCATGTACATTTTTTTTTTTTATCGTTAATCATTTGGCGAAATTTACAAGACATTTTTTTTCTGGTTTACAGGGTCAAGGATACGCAATGGCCCTGTTTTTGATTGTATGATTTGTAAATGTTTTACAACGGCGCAAAACAATGTTTAATCCTTCAACATTTATCACCACTTCAAACAGGGATGGATAGTGATAGCGTTATCTGGTTGAATCGCGGCTAGCATATCTGGCGCACAGTTGTGAGGTTCTAAATCTCAGGACATTGGGATTGCCTTGGAATTGTGTAGAAGTGATCGTTCGAAAATGTAAGCACTTGCAGAGCTTTATAAAGATAAAATGCCACATATGGATATTTGTGCATCATTGTTGATAATTATTGGGAGACTGGTAGCCATTTGCATTCATCACGAGCCAAGAAGTAGCTCTCACTTTCAAATTGTGTTGTGGTGCGAACGTGAGCACGAAGGGATGGATGTCTGTCAATGTGTGGCTTTTGATGGCAAGAAAAATGTATTACTATTGAAGTTCAAAAGAAACGGTCACAGCAGGTGACATGTTGAAGTCATTTAAGAGAATATACATGAATATTATAATAGGTTGATTTAACGAAATCGATTGATTATACAGTTTTATTATGTATGAGGTAAATATACTCAGGCTACGAAATATTTACAAAAAGTAAACAGAAGACAGCGGTTTGCAGAGCAGAGTGTATACAGCATTATTTGTCATTTTAACTTCATTATTCTACATGTAAAAAGGTTCCCGTCCCTCGATTTTGCTCCAGGTGCTACTGTCTAATATGATTACGCTCTGTTGATCGTGAACATGTTGTACCTGCCTGGTCGGTAAATGAACAAACGTACGAGAAAGACTTCTTAGGGTCGGGTTTAGCAGGGGTATTAAACGAGTCCCAAAATATAGCACAACGTGGCTACAGTGTAGCTTTATAGTTTATCTGGAGCTCAGTTCTCTTTCAATATAACATCATCATGAATATCTGTTAGGCTAAAGTATCGATCTTGATTCATAACTAACCAAACCAGACTGAGAATAGTGCTAACCACATCAGAGTCCACATTTTGTATTCCATCCATCCTACATCCACTTGTGAAGTTCCAATTTCCATAACAACAAAGTGGTACGATCCCTGGCTGGTGTTGCATCAGTCCAAATGAGTCAGCATGAATTTGCGAAACGGACGCTTTCTTTTCAGAGGGCAAAAGCATGATGCAAGATGCACCTGCTATTGCTCTGCTCGGGTGTGATCTTTTGTTCTTATATCGTATTCATCCAGATAACATCATTATCAAGCCTCACGCGAGATGTATGTATAAAATAGAATAGAATTGAAAAAGTAATCCCAATATCACATAGAAATAATCCTAACAGCCAAACCAAATGGAAGACTAGTTTAGCACTGCTAAAAAGAGCCCAAAAATGAAAGTGCCGAGGCGAGCGACCTAATTGGTCGATGGCCTGTATTGCCCATAATAGTGACATAAATATAAACGCGACACTTTTGTTTTTGCTCCCATTTCTCATGAGCTCAACTCCAAGAGTTAAGACTTGTTTCTATGTAGACAGAAATAGTATTGTTCACAAGTGTTGTGCTTGTTACTAAAAAAGAGTTACGAGTTACAGTTAGAAGTTACTTCATTTGAAAAGTAACTCAATTACTCTGATGATTACTTAAACAAAAAGGTAATGTGTTACTATTAAAAGTAATTCTTTAGTTACTTTTTAAAAAAAGAACATACACTGTTCCTTTATGCTCAACTTAAGTAAAGTAATGAGCGTATTTCCACGTCGAAAAGTCGGCGTTGACTGCCGAATCCGACCGATACCCGCCAACACAGCAGCGGCAATACATTGTAAACAGGAAGTAGTACAGTAAACGGCAGCCATCCATTCATGATTCGATTCTGAACCGCGTATCTTCACCAGTGCTGCACAATTAAATTATTAAATTTAATAATTTATCAAGTAACTGACTAACACACCATACTGTAACTGTAACTGAGTTACTGTATTTAAAAAAGTAACGCGTAAGACTAGAGTAGTAGTAGTTGTAAAAAAAAGTAATAAAAAAGTAACTAAGTTACAGTAACGCGTTACTAGTAACTAGTTACTGCCCAACACTGGTGTCTATATGGAGCCACAACACTGACAATAAGATTTGGTATTGAGAAAAAAAAAATGTCATTGTGGAAAAAGCTGCATTGACATTGAAACAAATACCAAATTTATTGTCAGTGTTGTGGCTCCATATGTCTACATCTGTGTTAGCGGGCACTTCTCCTTTGTTGAGATCCGGGTTGTTCCATGGCACACTTTTTCAGACCAATACCAGTACGGGTAATCAACTCTTGAGTAGTTTCCGATACCAAGTACCGATACCACTAGTACTTTTGATAAATACAATTTCCACCCGAAAAAACAATGACAATTTTTTGGGGAGAAAGACCATTATATCCCAATATAGCATTTTTTATTACAACGTTATGAAATTATTATTATTATTATATCATTGCATAGGTGTGTCTTTGGTTGTTTAGTCATTCGCTTAACACATTTCCACATGCTCATTTGGTTGTGCAAATAATACATTAATAGCTTTTAGAGTGGCTATTTTACATTGTATTCATTGATTCCTCTCCTTGTTTTAATGCATCAGTCATCATTTGAGTTTAGTCACTACTAGTTCACTTTCATTATGGAACAGCACAGTCATTGTGGTCTTCACTGAAATAACACATTACATTCATATTTATCCCACTGAAGCAGCCTTTTTGAACAATCATCAAATAAAAAAGGGGGCAGCGGGGCACTGTGACATTTTACTTATTGAGAACCTTTTTGACTTTGAACTAAGCTAATTTTCTCACAAGCCTGTATTATAATTAAAGCATTCTCACGAAGTCACACACACACACGATGATATAATAAAACCAACATTTTATTGATTTTCTTTTTTTACAGCAACTTGAGAAATCAAATTCATAACATTAATAAACGAAAACGTTTTCAACGATTCCCCCAGCCCACTGAAATAATGCTCCCTCACTGGCCAGCAGAATTCAGGCTCATTTTAATAGATACACATACAGTATATCTAAATAAGAAAATAAATACATAATGTAATTAAACAAAATAAACTTTGTGGCATAGATTGTCTGCTTTTTATTTTTTTATTTTAAATATCATACTTCATTGTTATCTTTCTGATACATATTACTCTATTTCAGACACATAGGAAAACAATGACATTCTGTAGACAGATATTTTTTCACAAGTCACTGATCATGACATATATTTAATTATCCTATACTGTATTTTAATTCAAAAATAAATAAAATACATTGTTACACTTTGAAATCATTCGAAAGCTTCAGATTCTCTTCACTAACACTTTACACGGAAAATACAATTTTTAACCATCATATCTTTTCTACTTTTCTAACCACCTTCACAAATGACAAAGAGTCCAAAACAGCACTTGACGGCACAAAAATCACAGTACCGGAATGTAGAGTATGTCCACACCATGCAAACGCAGTCATAGCAAACACACCATTCCGAAAAACACGCACACACACACCGAATCTTAGACATACACACTGAGGTAACAGCTTCACAATACTGCCCTACGCTAACAGTTCCAAAGGATCAAAGTGTGTTAGACATCAAACTCTAACAATGTCACACATTATACTATTATACTGTCAATTCATCAGCGGGATCAGTGAAGGAGAATCTTTGCAAACAGAACAAACGCAGTCATTGGAAATGAAACCAAAGACACAGGACGTGAAATTTAACTGGACCAAGAACGTATTTAAATGAAGTATCACATTGCAGTTGGGATATTCCATAATAATACAAATGCAAAGCCCTGTAGCTGCTCTACATGGTAGAGTTACCGCTTAACATTTCCAAAAGTCATGCAACTCTTCTGATTTGATAGTGACATCCAAGGAAAATGGATTTCTGGCGAATTTTTTTGTTGTTGTTGCTAATTTGTTTAAAAGAAGGGGGATCGGATCGCGGTTGGTGTTGCTGCCACCGTAATTATCTTGACAATATCAGCTGCCCTGCAGCCAATAAAAAATGAGTTCAAGCAGGACAGCTGTGCTGTGTCAGCTGAGAGTGATCCTCCCACGGGACGCCACATCTCGCCGCACTCGTTCGGGGGTCTATTTAAAGGCCCTTAGCCCTCACGCTCACTCTCTGCTCTGACATGTGCAATGCTGCTGACATGGCTTGTCGGAGAACCCTCCTATAGCCCAACGTATGTTCGTTTTTCGTTTTGAGAGTAGCCATCCAGAAGAGATGACAGTTTGAGATGTCGCCATGTTAACTATGGATAGAAGGAATGCATTTGGGAAAACAAAAACAAAACAATCATATGCATGTCTTGTGCATTCTCAAAGGGAATGTGGATGCTAGCTTGCTCGATGATAGCAAGCTAATGACCTTGGCTAACACAAGGTGAGAAAATGCCCTTAAAACCTTTAAAAAAAAAAAAATATTATTACAATTATGCTTGGTTGTACTGTCTGCACCAAAAGATGGACCAATGTTGAGGAAATGCAGGACACAGTGAAACACTTAGGAATAAAAATTCAAGGCAAAGCAAACCTTCTTGAGGAACTTGTCGTTTGCTCCTGATTAGATGGCTTCCCAAACTGCACAGTTCCATCAAAACAAACTTGCAGATGAAATAAAAGACAGCCACTTTTCGTTTTTCAGCCATGAGACAACATCACACTCCCGTCTCCTCTCTGGGTTTGCCATCCTCAGAAGCAGGTTGTTGGGTGCCCTCTGCTGGACGATTTAGGGACTCGCACTCAGACGCGGTGACGGATGGCGCGCCGTCCTTCATTTTGTCCTGCGAGGGACTCCTGGAATGGCTGCCGCTACGACGGCGATGATGCTTGGTCTTGTGGGGACTGGGACTGCGAGACCTTGACTTTGTGAGGACGACATTGCTGTCGTCCTCGGAGCTGACGTCGGAGCTGTCCTCGGAGCTGGTGTGATTGCCGGATGTGGGAAGCTGGATCTGTGCATGCGAGATGGAGAGGGGGGGGGAGTGAAAATAATACAAACAGTAGAAAATGTTAGATTCAGTTGATGATTACCTGAAATGGTTCCGTTACACCCACGATGGTGTTCATGTTGTTGCTATAGTAACCCAAGATAAAATCTCCCGAGCCTTTGGGCAGTTCCTCTTCTGTAAAGGTTACCTGCAAAACAATTTGTGAGATGCTCGTTAAGTGTGAACATCTCTAAATCTTTCTTTTTTGTCCATCACAGCACTTGGCCAGCGTACCTGATGTTCTTGTCTCTGATAATCTGCTTCTTCCTGTTTGGCCCACACATATCCCACATAGTCCTTGTGGTGTTTGAAGCCCACCTGAGACAGCATAGGCAAAGTTACTCATGGCTGGTAAAACCGCTTTGGTCAGCACAATGGATGTTTCTACCTAGCTTTATGCCATCAGGATCTTTGGGGTCGATTAGCAAGTTTGGAAAAAAAATGATGCTTGATCACAATTCAATCCGAATATGGAGAAATATAACTATTCAGTTGACTCCTGCCATAGCGAAAATCCATGTATAATTGATGCCTATTGAAATGTATTGGAGGGGGAAAAAAATTAACCCAAAAGGCAACATCTTCTTTTCTGTCATTAACGGAAAAAAAAAAAAATCCTGAACATTGCCAGTCATTCAGGTGGCTGGGAATTTCCCTAAATACTTTGGCTAATGCTAAATATTATTGTTATCTTAGTTCAACGGCTGAAAACAAGTCCATATGCAAGTAGAGTCTCGAACATCGATGCAAATGATCGACTCTATATGTAATCACGTGGCAAGAATAGCACAACTCGTGTTATGTATGATAGCCTTATATCTCATATCCTCGTTTAGCAAAAGTTTTGTGCGTCGGTCAAGAATGCACTTACTCTATTTCCATGTAAAACAACACAGCTGCCTGCTAGTTGCATTTGTGATTAAAAAAAACTATTTTGAATTATAGAGATGTTAAAATTAAATAAACAACACACATACTGTAGCTAGTTATTTTTACGTAAATGAAGTTGTTTTCGGGCTTTTTACCAGTCAAAAAGTAAAAAATAAATACATAAATGTTATTACTTTGTGATTGGATGGTCGAAGACACACAGCATAGGCTTTCCACTCACAAGACAAGGCTAAAAATAGATTAGCGTTCAGCTTCACATATAAACTAAGGCAGCACAGAACGACCGCGGAGCGAGCGAGGTTGCTTTTGCTGTAATGTCTCATTTTGCGGATCCGATCGCTGATGTCATTGATTGATCGCGCAAATGATGACATTACAGCCGATCACCGATTTTTCATCAAATGCAAAACACCGGCCGATCGGATCGGTGTAAAGTCTAGTTTGTACCTTATATAGTCCGATCCAATCCCAGGAGCTGCGCGGATAGTTTGGTGCCAGTTTGAACTTGACTGTAGCATCAGCAATGCTATTCCACTCATCCTCCACCAACACTGTGACCAGGGGAACATCCACCTTGTAAGGGAACTGGAGAGGAAAGGAAACACAACTATTTGATGAAACAAGAAATGCACGGTGCTACGTAACACAAGTACTGCAGTATGTGCAGTACTTAACAAATGTATTATATTGCAACTCAATGTCAGGTTTATTCCACGGCTGCCCGGCATCAACAGCATTGCCGCCAATATCGTGTTCTATGTTTCTGTAATGGTTTTCACACAAGTACTGTATATAGAATCGATTTAAATATCTTTCAAATCAAATTATTCATAAAAAGTAATAAATCAAAAATAAACTTACAGCAGAGCTATTACTATTTCTATACATGCAGATATAAAAAGCAAAATGGTCAAAATTAAAGTATTGAATTTTTGTACAGACATTCAGGTACTCTCACCTGCAGGGTGAAGACGGAAGAGACGGGTTTGTGGTCGCTGACTACGTATTCCATGTGACTTCTGTAGCAGTGCTGCGTTACTTTGGTACCGCTGGTCAACCCTGGAATGGAACTACGCTTCCCGGTGCTGGCAGCAGGCACCGAGGCTCTCAGCCGCCACAGGATCCGGTCGGTCCAAGCGGGTTTACGTTTCTTTCCGCTGGGGGGGAGGACACGGAGTGAAGAGACAGAACATCTCCTCAAATGAAATGATTGAAATGAAGTTGATACATCAAATCTGGTGGCTGCATTCCAGTGGAATGTGATTTTTGGCTAAGAATTAACAGCTGTGTCAGTTTTCTGTGCCTCCTTCAGTGTAGCGTTGTGCTAAATTTGATCATTTTAAAATCTGTATATGTTGACAGAAAACTTTCATAACATTTATTGATGTCCGAATGCCCCCGGGTTAGATGTGCTCTGGCGCCGCTGTAGTTGCTTGACCGGCATCACCAACCTTGTGTCATATACGTTTGTCCCAACATCAAATTTGTACGTGGGGGGGAACTTGAGGGGCCCCTCTTGGAATCCCTCCAACACCGTCTCACTTTCCTTTGCCATGTTTAACTGAAATAATAATAAAGGCGTTAGCATCACAGGTTTTTCTTTTGGGTCTCTTTTACACCCCCTAGCGGCACCAACAACAATTACAGTATACGCTCACAATATATGACATTAGGTACATCAGCATCAGCACAGATGAATGCTTAATTTTGATTGACACAGTCACAGAAAAGAACTGATGGTGATATTATTTCGGGATTTTTTATAAACAATTTTTATTTTTCTTGTATCTGATTTAAGTAATAGTTAGTAGTACCTATTATAAATACTCGCACATCCATAATAATAATAATAATAATAATAAGTGCAGTATTTTCCTACATTCTGTCATTTTCACCCAATTTTCATATGAAACATACAGTAAATATAAATTATTTTTTCTTACCTGATCTTTTTCCCACAACATGGACAGTTTGTTATTGTCAATGGCCGTTTTCACCACTTGCATTTCCAGGTTATCAATGCGGAAATTGAGATCCCCAAGCCAGAACACCACACTGTAATTCAAATTTTAAAAAGGACACAATTAAAAAAAAAAAAAGTCAGTACATGTGACCAATTCAGGGGCAAAAAAAACAAACTTTCTAAAAATAAAATAAATATATAAATATATAAATATATATATATATATTTCACAGTCTTTACCTGAAAATAAATACTAAAACCATATGTGAGTACTTGTGACCTACTCGTGGTCAAGGACACCAGAGGCCGCCTGGCCCTCAAACTGCTGCTGTTGCAGGATGCTCTCAAAGTCCTCCATGCGCTGATCCGAGTTTTCCATGTGAGCCGGCAGGTGGCAGTTGAGGAAGCAGATAGTGTGACCGAATACTGACATGCGGGCGCTGACTCCACCTTTGTTTCCCTACGGCACACAAAAGGAGAGGAATAGATGACTTAAAAATAATTAAATCAATGCAATCTAAGTGGTGGGGAACAACTCATTTTAAGCGTGTGAACTAATTGTGTGCGTATGTCATTATAACAGGAAATGTATTCATTGTGAGTCAGAGAATATTTGACGCAAACAAAAACTGTACAGCAGCAGCGCGAGTCGATGAGCGTGCGCTTTTTCTCCTCAATGTTCCGCCTCATTGAATCACGAAAGACGCGTCAGTGTGTAAAACGTGTAGAATGTGCTGACGCCTGCCGTGCACTCGGGACAACAGCAGGATTTAACTTAGAAGTCCGGGTTGCATAACTGTGCAGGCAGTCATTTAGTCAAGCCCTCAGCAATGAGGACAATGCGGCCAAATGATCTGCATGTGGTTGCATGATTGGGATGTGCTGCAAAAAAAAAAAAAATCCCAACTGTATAGTTTGCCTTTTGGTTATTTTTGGTTTGCTTGGCTATCTAAACATTAGCAATACGGCTATCACATTTAACGTCATTGCATATGTACTTAGCATTGTGTCCAGTGAGTAGAAAGACACAAGATTCATGACCAGTTTTACATGCCAAGCATTTTCAAAACTGCTTGCAAGTTGTAAGCATGCAGCGTGGTTCAATATATGCACAACTCGTCAGGATGTTTGTGGTGCATAAATATTGTATGTGTAATCACCCGCAAGACAAAATGCATCCATCATCCTTCTGCTACATTGTTTATCCTGTTGGGGGTCACAGGGAGCTGAAGACTATCCTACCTGATTTTGGGGGAAAAAGGCAGAGAACCGGCGCACATGGATGGAAGTCAGGCGAGTGAACGACTACACCATCAGTGACACAAGCCAAAATATGGGAGCTCATTTGTGACTCAACCTTTTACTGGTAGAAAGCCAAATGATGTAAACGGTATATTAGAAACACCTTTCGATATGATCGCAATTTAAACAAGTATAAAACTGATAATGAACTGCCCTCATATTCCCATAGCAAAGTTAAACTGATTTAAAAATAACAATAATTATAATATTTAAAAAAAGCATGAATAAATTAATAATGAAAAATAAAAACATAGATGTAATGTAATTTTGAAGGACAATGTTTAGCCACCAGCGGTAAGGGATGCCGTCCAGCTGAAGAAGGAGTCCTATTGGGCCTTTTTGGCCTGTGGGGCTCCGGAGGCTGCTGACAGGTACCGGCTGGCCAAGCGGAATGCGGCTTCGGTGGTCGCTGAGGCAAAAACTCGGACATGGGATGAGTTCGGTGAGGCCATGGAGAACGACTTCCGGACGGCTTCGAGGAAATTCTGGTCCGCCATCCGGCGTTTCAGGAGAGGAAAGCAGTGCGCCATTAACACTGTGTATAGTGGAGATGGGGTGCTGTTGACCTCGACTTGGGACGTCGTGAATCGGTGGGGAGAATACTTCGAAGACCTCCTCAATTCCACCAACACGCCTTCCTTTGAGGAAGCAGGGTCTGGGGACTCTGAGGTGGGCCCCCCTATCTCTGGAGTCGAAATCACTGAAGTGGTTGGAAAGCTTCTCGGTGGCAGGGCCTCGGGGGTGGATGAGATTCGCCCGGAGTTCCTAAAGGCTCACCACACAACTTGTGGGTGGGGGGGGGGGCTTGTGGGGGTGCCATCGGTTGGGGGCCGCAGTATAGAGCAGTGCTGCGGTCCCCTGTCCGTGTCGCCACCCGCCCCCCCCCCCCCCCCGCCCTATCTATTTTTTTTTTTAATGCACCACATACACTCAGCAACATGCTTGGGTGGCGGGTGGATCGGAGCGTGGGAATATCATTTCCATCGGCTCCGGTTCACCTGCTCCTAATTTTAATGCACCACACACACACACTTGTATATACACTGGGTGGGGTCACATTCACGGTTTAGGGGTAGAGTTCGCCAGTCCGCGAGCTGGCGGACTCAGTAACAGGGGTTAATTTTCACAAAGAACGCTGGGGTGACGACCGGGGCCTTCCCCCGCTGGGCCTGGGGTTCGGGGGTGTCGGCCGCCCTCCGGTGCCCCCATCTCCCCCTTCTGCCCCCGGTGTTCCGTCCTTCCACACGGCGGGGGGTGGGGTGGGCGCGGCTGCCCTCTCCGCTCCGCTGTCCGGCCCCTCTTCGGCGCCGGTGCCTGGGTGCGGGTGGTCCCCGGGGGCTGGGGGTCGGGGGTTGGGGGGCTGCCGGTTGGTCGGGGTGGGGTCGGGGGGGGGGGGGGGCGGCTTTGTTGGGGGGGGGGCGGTGGTGGGGGTTGCGGGGTGGGGGGGTGCGGGGTGTCTGGGGGATTGGGGGCATGGGGGCGGCTGGGGCTGGGTTGGGGTGGGTGGCGGGGGTGGATGGGGGGCGGGGGGTTGTGGGGGGGGGGGGGCGGGGGTTGGGGGCCGGTGGGGTGCCTGGTGGGCCTGCAGTGCCCCGTCCTGCTGCGTTGGGCCGGGGGCGCGGGCCGTGTTGGGGCGGGGGGCGCTCCTGCTCCTGGGTTTGCTCTCCGGCCGGTGGCCCTGGTGGGGCCCGGGGGTCGTCCTTTGGCGCTGCCGCGGCCTGGGGGGCCCTGAGGTGTTGCGCTTGCTCTGTTCCGGCGGGGGTCGACGGCTCCCCTCTTTGGTGGAGATTTTCATGCATGCCAGATCCACCACACCAGCATCTACCGAAACTCAGACACAATCTGTTTCCTCCTCAGGTTATTGAATCGGTGGAGGCTGGTGTCTCGGATCTCACGCGGCTTCGTCTGTCCTTCCTTCCTTTTCTCGGTCTCTCCGTTGGTCTCTTGAGGCCTCCCTGATTTTATGTTTTTTGGATTTGTTGGGGTCTGGATGTTTCTTGGGCTGGGGAGGAGTTCTGGTGGGGGGTGTCTGGTCGGTGCTGGATTTCACCTTCCTTGGTTTTCTTCGGTCCCCTCGGGTCTCCTGGTGTTCGATTTAGGTGAACGGTATGAGATTTTTTTTTTCTAATAGGTTTTCTGGTGAGCTAACAAACACACGCACGCACGCACGCACGCACACACACATACTCACCCACACACACAAAAAAAAAAAAAATGTATGTATGTGTGTATGTATATATGTATATATGTATGTATATATGTGTATATATATATATATATATATATTTAAAAAAAAAAAAAAAAAAAGAGCAATGATGATGACATTTCCGAATGAACAATACTGAGCTCTTAAAAAGAAAGAAAAAAAAAAAGCAGAAAAAAACAAAAACAAAAAAAAAAACACTGTGTATAGTGGAGATGGGGTGCTGTTGACCTCGACTTGGGACGTCGTGAATCGGTGGGGAGAATACTTCGAAGACCTCCTCAATTCCACCAACACGCCTTCCTTTGAGGAAGCAGGGTCTGGGGACTCTGAGGTGGGCCCCCCTATCTCTGGAGTCGAAATCACTGAAGTGGTTGGAAAGCTTCTCGGTGGCAGGGCCTCGGGGGTGGATGAGATTCGCCCGGAGTTCCTAAAGGCTCTGGATGTAGTGGGGCTGTCGTGGTTGACACGTCTCTACAACATCGCGTGGACATCAGGGACAGTGCCTCTGGATTGGCAGACCGGGGTGGTGGTTCCTCTTTTTAAGAAGGGGGACTGGAGGGTGTGTTCCAACTTTAGAGGGATCACACTCCTCAGCCTCCCAGGTAAGGTCTATTCGGGGGTGCTGCAGAGGAGGATCCGTCGGGAAGTTGAATCTCGGATTCAGGAGGAGCAGTGTGGTTTTCGTCCCGGCCGTGGAACAGTGGACCAGCTCTACACCCTCAGCAGGATCCTTGAGGGTGCGTGGGAGTTCGCCCAACCAGTCCACATGTGCTTTGTGGACTTGGAGAAGGCGTTTGACCGTGTCCCTCGGGGAGTCCTGTGGGGGGTGCTTCGGGAGTATGGGGTACCGGGCCCCCTGATACGGGCTATTCGGTCCCTGTACGACCGATGTCAGAGTTTGGTCCGCATTTCCGGCAGTAAGTCGAATTTGTTTCCTGTGAGGGTCGGACTCCGCCAAGGTTGCCCTTTGTCACCGATTCTGTTCGTAACTTTTATGGACAGAATTTCTTGGCGCAGCCGGAGTGTCGAGGGGGTCCGGTTTGGTGGCCTCAACATTGCATCTCTGCTTTTTGCAGATGATGTGGTGCTGTTGGCTTCTTCAAGCCGTGATCTCCAGCGGTTGGGATGACGATCAGCACCTCCAAATCTGAGACCATGGTCCTCAGTCGGAAAAGGGTGGAGTGCCCTCTGCGGGTCGGGGATGAGGTCCTGCCCCAAGTGGAGGAGTTCAAGTATCTTGGGGTCTTGTTCACGAGTGAGGGTAGGTTAGAGCGAGAGATCGACAGACGGATCGGTGCAGCGTCTGCAGTGATGCGGACGCTGTATCAGTCCGTTGTGGTGAAGAAGGAGCTGAGCCGAAAGGCAAAGCTCTCGATTTACCGGTCGATCTACGTTCCTGCCCTCACCTATGGTCACGAGCTGTGGGTCGTGACCGAAAGAACGAGATCCCGGATACAAGCGGCCGAAATGAGTTTCCTCCGCAGGGTAGCCGGGCTCTCCCTTAGAGATCGGGTGAGAAGCTCGGTCATTCGGGAGGGACTCAGCGTCGAGCCGCTACTCCTCCACGTTGAGAGGAACCAGTTGAGGTGGCTCGGGCATCTGGTTCGGATGCCTCCTGGGCGCCTCCCTGGGGAGGTGTTCCGGGCATGTCCTACCGGCAGGAGGCCCCGGGGACGACCCAGGACACGCTGGAGAGACTACGTCTCACGGCTGGCTTGGGAACGCCTTGGGATCCCATCGGAGGAGCTGGCTGAAGTGGCTGGGGAGAAGGAAGTCTGGGCTTCCCTGCTAAAGCTGCTGCCCCCGCGACCCGACCCCGGATAAGCGGAATTGAAGACGGAACGGAACGGAACGGAATGTTTAGCCACGCCAGCTATCCAGCCGCAGCTTGTGGCCGTTGCGACACAAGTTATCTTAGCGCCTAGCATTCCTCCGACAGTTCCCGAGACCCCGGGAAAGCAGGTCGGATGGCTGTCAACGCACTGGCAGGCGGCAGCTTCCGTGGTCAGACGTGTTCTAAAACATTTTCACACTGAGGCAAACGCGATGACATTATCAACTGTTCTCGCAATTGATCGGTAGAGGCCACATTTATACCATCTACTGCACATCCCTACTCGAAACCACAATATTATCTGACAGCATTAATTGTAGCTCTTTTGTATTAGATCCCATTAAACCGTGTACTTAATGTTGTGGTCGTTGAGTGTATATGTAGGTTTTAGCATCAGGGCTATCTGTCTCTTTTACAGTGTAATGCTTTCACATATCCAAGTGCTAACGAGTGTACCGTGTGAGTGGTTGTCTCACCCAGTAACCCCCCAGGCCGGTGCGGGTGGTCTCCGTCTGGACTCCACGGAGGAAGGGCAGATGGTAGTACTTGGCAAAAACCAGCAGCAACACGCCCTGCATCCTCTGGGAGGTCACCTAAGGACAACATGGCGGACATGGACAGTTAGGAACGTCGCACACTTTGCATGATTCTGAAAAAGTTAAATATGGCCCAGTGGAACAGATAGCACTTACATTTCAATAAACAAATTGTATAATCTCAATCCCAATTTGCTAAACCTCCACGTCAGCAACCACTACTGCACAAGAAGACACATTAACCGGGCTGCTGCTCGCGGTCAGCCCTCACCATAGAAGAAAGCTGCTTTTCAGAGTAAATGCTGCTTGTCTGAGGGTCATTTGTTTTCTTTCTCTCTGCCTTGCATTTACACCATCTTATGCATATTTTGACATTTTTGAGCAGCACGTGTACGATTCACAACAGAGATGCCAGAATAAAGCACGTGCATTGGTTAAAGTAGAACGAGATGAAGTATTTGCATGTTAAGCCAAGCTCCACAATGGATATCTACTGTGATTTTGCTCCCCTCCCATTCTCCTCCACGAGTCCGCTCATGCAATGAAGCATAATCACACTGAGCCTGAAATGCCCTGTGGCCAGTAATGGATGCGCACATCTCCACGTGACTGAAGACCCTCTTGCTTGTGTTGTTACTGGCGAGATGTACGACTTTGTTGCATAATAATTCCTACTGAATTGTAAAGTGCACCAACAGCACCTGTTATTTGGTACACTTGCACGATGGAAGGAGATCCAATGCGATCCAATTTTGTGGCTAAAGTGGTACAGAACTGCGATGCATCATAATAAAAAGTGCTTCTAATATGTTGATTCACTTTTTTTCCCCATTTAGCAGGTGAGACAGCTACCACTTTTCAGTACCCCTCATTGTGACACGATGCAATTCTATACAAATTCTATGCAAACTACACAAAAGTGTGCATTTCTTCTATGTACACCATAGCTCCCCTGGTAGTTCCATAAACTTGCCGCAAAGATAACAACCATGTTAAATCCAGAGCAAGGATAATTAGTTCACACAATATTAACTGCATTTGCTGCTCCATTGTGAAACAGAAATTAGGTCTCTTGTGCACAGTTGTTGATAATGGTCACAGGCAGCTATTGTGTAAAGTTGGCGGATGTCCAGACGTGTAAACACGTTCATAAAACTTGGAGATTACAATCTCTCACGCGGGTTGGGCAGTGGCCGTCCCAGCATATGCACACTCGCACATCAAAAAACACACTGGAATGGACCTTCTAATTTCATTTAAAAACATTTTTTTATTTATTTAATGTACTTTTTTTTGTTGTTGAAGTAAAGACTGTCTGAAAATGGCTGGTACTGAATAACTTAATGATTATAGATTGTTGGTGCATCGCTTCATCGAGGACAACTCCATAAGGGGTTGCAAATCGCCCAACCCATTTCACATTTCAACGCTAACATTATTACACAGAGGCTTTCACCTCATGCAGCCGACCACGAGAGTTGGAAGACATCAGCATTGAGGCCCATCAACACTGACAACATTCTGATCCAAAAATAAAACAGCACCCTGGGAGACGTTTGTCTCACTCTTTCAGCCCGACAGCTGATTCACGCTCACATATGATTACGTCGCTTACCATGCCGACAGCACCAGCAAACATCCTTTCACAACAGGATACAGGAAAAGCAGCTGCTTGCAACGGTATGTCCTGTTAAAAGGCGCAAGCTACAGGAAATGTCGAGGCGCAAGGTGAAGGTAGTGCTTGAGATGATTCGTTTTTGTTTAGTAACTGCAACGTTACAATGTTCCATGCTTAAGATAATAATGTGCTGTATAGCCAGTATGGTAATCGGAGTGAATGAAAAACAATATTTTGACCAGTGGGGGTATTGTACATGTAAATTACTATTTTTTCAACCGTATAATCAAACAAAAAACTTCTCCAGTGGTAGCTTGGCTTACAAGTTGAATTCTTTCTGTAACTGAGCTTGTAACTCAATTTAGTCATATTCCAAATTGTGAGTTAGACACGGGATGCTGGGTAAATTTTGTGACATATTTGACGGACGTTTGTCCCTCAAATTTTGACTCTACAGTATGAACTAACATATTGCTGGCGTTCATTTTCTGTTTTGTTTTTTTCGTGACAGAAAAAATATTCGGAAAAACAGGGGAAATTATTCAGAAGAACACAAAAAATATATTTTTTTTAAAAAGGGGAACAATTTACACTAAAAAATATTCAGAACAGGAAAAAATATATTTTTTAAAGAAACAGGCAAACCTACTGAGAAACACTGAACAAAATATTCAACAAAGCAGATAATTGAAAATCAAAAAAATTACCCAAACCCCAAAAAATACTCAGGAAAAAAACATTGATTTTTCTTTCTCCACAAATTTATGTTGTTGATCAGTCCACCCATGTGGGTGATATATATATATATATATTTTTTTTTTTTTTTACAAATTATCGACCAATCTAAAATGTTGAAAATGGGTTCTTCTGTCTTTATGAAGATGTAATGTTGATGGTTAAACAAACATTCTGTTTTGGGGGGGGGGGGGGGGGGGGGTCTGCTGAAAAGTGACTATTTTGGAGGCCAGCGATATATATAGGGTATTCAGATAATTGAGCTATAAAATGAAACATCCAAAAGAAGAAAATGAGGCACACAGGGAGACAACGTCAACTTGACTGTGCCAAATGAGCCTGGTACAGAGCGGAAGATAGCGGACACGCTAACATTACACGCTTGTTATAAATCATCACTCTATTTGTTGCTCAGGGAACAAAATGAGTGGAGACAGCAGCAGTAGCACAGAAAAAAGGCTATGCGCACGGACCTTATCAGCCATCGCAAAATGCATACGAATGGAAGCCAAACTGCATTTCTAATCAGCGAGCACATGTTCCTAACCAGAAACTATTACTGACCAGCACGTATCCAAAGGGGCTGAGTCTCTCCATGCAAACCTCGCTCCACTGGTCCGTGAAGAGGACATCTTTCAGCCGTTTGTTAATCATAGAGTTGACTTCCTGCAGCCTTGGAGACACACGGCACAATGCACATGGGTCAACAGGAGCAAGCAGAGGAGCCTTTCATGGATTAGCATTTGTGAGGCGAAACAACGGCTGCAGTGCTCATTAGTCATAACTGTCTGAAGTGTACGTGAGCAAACGAGACTCACCCGATGATGTACATGTCTGTGTTCCCATCACCTATATTCAAGCCCAGCAAGGAGGTGATGTCGTCAGGGGGCGTGGCTGAACCCACGTTCCAAGTGATGATGTGCCCCCTGTTGGCAAAGACTCTTATTACCATTCTGCTCTATCACTTATTTCCGACTATTAGCATGATCTAATTAAAATGGTTTCAACACTACATCGAGCATCTATAGAACAATATGACTTGGATAAGCAGTATTTGTGTATGCATTTTAAGTGTGTAGCTGAAAGAATTCTATAAAAAGTTAATAATTTGGGAATTCTGGCATTTATTTGCAAAATCTAGGGCATACAGGGTTTGTTAAATCTAATCTGTGCACAGAGCTAGCGACTTGTGGTTGAGTTGTTTTGTGCATGATTAACTTAAAACCTGTTTGACGTCGGTGTTAAGTTACTGTTATGCCTTTATAGTGCAGTGGCATCTGTGGCAAAATATTTTGGGGACAGTGAATCTCGTTTGAAACACAAATATTCATGATGTACTTTCTATATTTAACAGCAGATTGTGATCTCTCTCTTTCATTTAAATAGTTATTTCACGTTACTGATTAAAGTGGAAAATGAATAGTAAATACACAAAGAAACGTGTGTATTTTTTGTCAAAACACGATCAGCATTAATGGTGCATCACTGCATCAGAAGTGTCAAGTGGGTTTGGACCATATGCCAACTTCATAATGAAACACCCATAACACAGTGCCATCACAACAAAGGACTTCATCTGAAGAAAATTGGAAGATTTTAGACTGGCCAAATCAATAACCAGTCCCCAACCCAACAGAGCATGCATTTTACAACTTGAAGAGGACACCGATGGGTCGCAGGCTATTGCAGGTTATTTTTATTTTTATCATTATATATACATTTATTTATTTTTTTAGTTATTATTATTTTATTTATTGTTAGCTATTTGAAATGTCATTCACTTTAAATAATTTAATAATGCCCATTCCAATACTTTTGCTGACTTGAAAAGTGGGTGGCTTCAAACAAAAGTGTTTAACACATCAAAACGTAACATTATATATTTTTTCTTTCGTGCTTTGATCTGAAACCCAAATATCTTCAGTATAAACAAAAACAGAGGAATTGACCGTGCCGTTCCATTACTTTTGGAGAAGACTAATGCTTGTACGCAGCATCGAGTGCCTTTGTGGCTGCCGGTCTGTTCTTATATTGAGGATGTGTGTCGTGGTCTGGGAACTTGCCTGAAATCTTCCACAGTCTGCGCCTGAGTGTCGGCCGTGCCCGCAACAGACAGAGCTCTGTGGGCGTGAGGGTACAGGTGAGGGGGTACAGACTTGCTTAAAGGCGGGTAGGGCACTGAGGCGGCCCTGACCGCATGATGCCCCGGACCTTTTGGACCGACTTTGATGTGCGGACCGGGCCGGTCCCCCGAGGGCCTGACGGGTGGGCTGGAGCCAGCTTTTGTACGACTTGCCGCGGCGCCATCGGGATCGCATTCGCCCTGGGCATCGCCTCGTGTGGGTTCCGCTTTGGGTTCGCATACGTCAACGGAGCTTTCCACTCTGGCACTTCTCTGGGGCCGCCGAGGCCTGGCAGTAGCAGCGGGCGGCCCCGTGGTGGGCTCGCATGTTGGACCTGAAGGATGTGCTGCAGTAGTTTGAGATGTTACCGTGTCTGCCGCTTCAGTCAACTTGTCTATTGGCGTCTGATTTTGGACAATGTCGTCTTGGTCCATTTCCTGTGGTCTCTGTCACACAAAAAGGACACAAATTAAGCAATGTTTACATTGAAATAATTTGTAGAAAGCTTTAACGCGCGATTAATGACCGTCCCTTACTTGGAAGACCTGTACTGGGGGAATTCCAGGCACAACGTAGCAGACACGTCGACGTCAAAATTGAACAGTAATACATTTAATAATAATGCATATATTTGTGGAGATTGGGGTCAAGTTGTATTTTACAATTTGTATTTTATAAATGTGCAGAATAGCACAGTTTCTTCATGTTAACTCATTTGCTCTTAAAAACGTATAATTACGTTCTTTTTTAAGGGTTTTAAGTGTCCCAAAGACGTATTTATACGTTCCTTTATATATATATATATATATATATATATATATTTTTTTTATGCTAGAGCATACAGAAGGCTTTGATGCAGCCTCAACTGCAAAGAACGGTTCATGAAATGGTAGTTATTACACAAACAGCCAGCAGGTGGCAGCAGAGCAAAAGAGATCAACCAGGGCCATGTTGAGAAAATGCTCTTTTACTCACATTTCTAAATAGATTTGTGAATAATGATGAAACTTAGCTAGATTCAAATGCTAATTGCTACAAAATGGAAACAGATAAAAATAAACTTTGTTTTCCTTATGAAAGAAGAGACTCTAATCTTTCTTTTGGTAGGTTCCATGGTTTTATAGAACACAATATTCTGTGGGCCTTGCAAAATTAGTTAAAATCCAGTAAACCAGCCGGGAGCCAAGGGGGTTGCTTCAGTGAAAATGGCTGGGAGTGAATGAGTTAAATATTAGATAGATGCACTGAGCTGTCACCGTCTTCCAAATGCAATTATGCCATCTAGTGGCAGAAAAATGACCTCAACACAAATCAATATCACACGTTTTTTACATTACTGTACTCAATTTTATTATAAAAATACTGTATCAATAACTAAAAGATGCAGCCATATTTCTATTAGTTTAACATTTTTTTCCACTTTTATGTTAACAAGAGTAGGAAAATTTAGAAAAAAATATTTGATTGTACATTTAGAACAGATATAAAATTTGCGATTAATCGTGAGTTAACTACAGTATCGAAGTCATGCAATTAATTACAATTAAAACAATGTATCACCTGACACCCCGAGTACGCATGTTTTGTGGCAGACAAGATAAGACATGTGCACATGGCACACCGTCCCCTCTTGCTCAACGTGTCTACCTTTCCTGCAGTAACCAGGGAGACCTTGGTCACTTCCTATCAACTCATCTGACAAACACAAGGAGGACTGCTTGAGCCAGTCCACAGTACAAGAAGACACAGCAGCTACAGCCAGAATGGAATTTAAAATCCCATTTAGACAGGCAAAAAGTTGTTTAATCCTTGAATAATAATTCCATCCCATGCTGAGGGACGACAATGCCAAGACGTAATTGAGATTTTAATCAAAACCAAGTATGTGTTACAATATATCTAAGAATAAAATGACGATCCTGATAAAACGACATGATATTCCATGAAAACGATGATGCTAAGATGCAATCCAATTTCTCACTTGTTATATCCTCTTCACCAATACAGCGGACTAAAAGAAATACATCAATTTCTTAGCTGTGACAACCTGACCCAGATCCATGAGTCTGTGTGCAGAATGATGTAAGTTTGGATTATTTATTTTTTTATTATCACTTCATTCTCTCATGTGTCCAACCAAACTATGTAACAAATGATGAATTGATAAAAAATAAAATAATAAAGATAAACAGCACTGTGTCACGATTATGCATGACCTTGAAGAGAAGGTGACCGGGACTTGACGCAGAGAGCTCCACATGCTGCTCTTATCTTTGTCTGGGAGCAACGTGTTCCCATGCTCCATGTATGGCTCTTAGCAGGGGAGGGCTTTAGAATGGAGGGCAATTCAACTGTGCTCACGTGGCAGTGGGACAGTGGGGGGGGGGGGGGGGGCAAAATGATAAGAGGAGAGATGGACAGTTGAGCAAGGCGTCCCATTTTTGTGGCATGAAATGCTTCCTTGGGGCACTGTCTATTTCGCCAAGATTGAATCCGCCGCTCGCCCCTCTCTCTTGCACCGTCTCTAATCCTCACTCTCCCCTTCCATTTGACCTAACTTCCATGTGTTCAATCATATGACTAATTAATTGTCTTCATCAAGATTTGGCTGTTGACATACATATTGCCACTTTAATATTAATAGACAAGCATAGATAATAAAACGGCACTCTAAAACATGACCTGTAAAGTGTCTAAAATATGGCGACAGACCGTAACAATTCCACCTTATGCGCAATAAAGGGCAAAATGACAAAAAGAAACACTAACACATCAGAAGGACATCTTGAGGTCAGACGGAAGCTAAGGAAAATAAATATTCAGTACAGCTGATCTTTTTTTCTTCTTTTTTTTTTTACGTATGTCACAGAGCAAAGCAAAATGTATTTTCCGCGCCAGGAACAGTCGGCACAGATTAGCATTTCCTATTCTGCTCACGTCCGCAGAGGAGCGAGCGGAGCAATTTGATCATAACAAATGTGTCATGGTGTTTACATGCGCCCGCCTGAGGGCGAGAGGCTATAGAGGAACTCAAGGAACGAGCTCCATCGAGTCCTGTGTAGACCCCCAGGTTGGTTTCTGACAACATCGGTAGCTTTGAATGACTACTGATGGTTTTATTTTTGAGTTCGTTGGGGCTTAATGAGAAGTCACGTGCACATTCGGATAACACGCAATGCAATTTGTATCTGAATCTCTAGTGCACAACTGCATTTAGAGCACCGATGGGCAACTGGCGGACATGAGCCAAACACTCGGAGTAGCCCTGTAAATATTTTCGAAGATAAAAATACACCCTGTGTTGCCAACTCCCCAGTAAAGGAAAGTAGTAGTTATTGGTTGTCCTAAAAGCTGCTAGAAGTCGCTAAATGACATTATCACCTCATTTGCATAATAGACCATTTGCATGTAATCGTAACGGACGCTGTAGGAGAGATGAATAATAACATCATGGGAGAGGCAAAGAGTGAGTAAAAAAACACCCTAAATTACCTGTCATGTCGGAGTGTCTAGGTTGCCAGAAAAAGTCGCAAGATTTGGTGCTAGTCACTTTTGACACAAAAAAAAAGTCGCCAGATTTAGCGAGAAAGTCACCAAGTTGGCAACACTGACTACACCATTGCTTTCAGAAGTACACAAACAGCAATTTTTGTTTTCCCCACAAGAACCGTTGACAGTTCATTTGAAGCGCATGAGGAATTATAAAATTTGTGTCCTCCAAAAAAATGGATGGATGTCAACACTTAATAGTGTTACAAACGTGTGCTTTAACTGGACTTAAAGTTTTATAGCATCTTTGAATGGGAATTTTGTATGCATTTGCACAGGAAAAAACACGGTATGTGGTTATTTTTGTTTGCTTCTATGCCTTTGAAGTTGCACTTACGCTTATGTCCATTTTTTACATTTTTGGGATGTTTGCATTCAGTTTAATCCCAAAAACATACAAATGTAAAAAAAATTAAAATAAAGACAAAAATGGACATAAGTGTTTTTTACATAGCAGCGATCAAATGTAGAGTGAGTGGTGCACATATTTGGTCCTTATTTAAAATGGCGTCGTTATCATATATTTGGTTAGGAAGTATGCGGTCCATTGTGGGGCCCCCAGTAGCGCTAATGAAAAATGGTGGCCCCCTCCATTGTTTACATTGCCCACCCCTGGTTTAGACTAATACACATTTTGTATTTTTTCCCCCCCACAATCATAACTGAGCAGTTACCGTAATTGGTGTTAGGAATATAAGGGGGTCTTGGGAAAAATGTCTGTTCCCTGGACCATAAAAGTTTGCACACCCCTGTGTTATACTATTCATGAAGCGTCCAGTTGAGTGTATACAGTGGAGTCACACTGTCATGTGCAAGTGTAGTCTCCAACAGTGACTATCATGTTTGGTCCACATTGCCTGGTGTTTCATTTTGACATCGCGGCCAAAAGAGAGCGTTGTCATTTAGGGCCTCCAGGGCCGTATGTCCCTGTGGGGGGTGTGTGTGTGTGGGGGGCAGCAATGTTGACCTTCACGCTAATGACATGCTGCCACAGCTGGAAATGTTTCCTCCAAGTCCTAGAGCCTAACACACAGAAGCACTCGGGCGTCATATTCCTGATCAGCCACAGCATCAGTGACAGGATGTCAAATCTATTTAGTTAATAATACAGAATTAAATATCCATCTTCTATCCCACACATGAACACCAACACCTATTGACACTCACACTCTCCACTTAACCCATCACGCATCATAGATATGATAATAAAAGTCAAATCCCGTGGTACACTTTGCAACGTCCACAGACAATAGCTTATTGAGACCGAGATCACGTGCCTGTCGGGAAACCTGATAATGAAGTCTAACTGATACTCACCTCAGATGCAGGCACTAAAATCCACAGTATAAGTGGACTGAAACTTGAGCGAGAAGAGTCTAATTTATGTACACTCATGTCTGCAAAAGGCTGAGTCGCTACAAAGAGTCGCTTCACTGCCCGCATGTTCCTTCCTGTC
The DNA here is from genome assembly GCF_054856555.1 of Leptonotus elevatus. NCBI lineage: Eukaryota > Metazoa > Chordata > Actinopteri > Syngnathiformes > Syngnathidae > Leptonotus > Leptonotus elevatus. Next base: position 16,786,673 of record NC_141243.1, on the reverse strand, counting down.
AAGACCAAAGCAAAAGCGTTGCACAAGTATCACGACAACTTCGCAACGTTTTACTTCTGAGGAAGTCATTGAGCGATATCAAGGCCAATTCTACTCACATAAAATCAACGAAGCACACACGTCAGCGCCAAGTGAGATACGAAATTGCATTGAATGTTTGCATGACATAAGAGAACTGAAATGAGCGCGCCACTGTAGCTTGCAACACCTGACCAATGATACAGTACATAATGCAAATGTGTCCTGTCAGTTCCACGTTAGGCGAGACCCAGAGAGTGACCCCGGGTCAGAGCTCATTTGCATATCGCGAAAGAAATGACTCACGTCTCCGGCGGGTACGTATTCATGCGGCCTAATTACAGAACGGCTTCAAGGACATTTGAGGGATTGGACAAAGAGGATGAGAGTCACTTGATTCCCGGTCGTGCCGTCATGATGCTTCTTGAGTGTGCATATGCATTTTGTATATACAGTATTTATAAAAAACAAAACAAAAAAAACATTTTGACTGGTTGATGGTAAAAGAATATCAGAACTGCTCTTGCAATTAATATGAAAAGCTGTTTGAGCATTTATTTGATAAGTCCATGTCCTAGTAATTAGTATTTTTTTGGCACAACTTATACTAGCAGTACAATTGCAGTGAATGCTACTAGTGAGGCAAAACTACTAGTGGGCATTTGGGTGCAACAAGTAGGGTTGTGGAGGTTACTAGTGCATGGCACATGCCTATTAGTTGGACCCAGTAATGGCACTGGTGGATTAGTAGGTCGAAAACCGGTACGAGCACAATGAGAACGAACCCCTGCAATTCACTGGAAGGGGACCTGTGTGTATTTTACACCCTCTCAAAGGGTTGTAATTGCTTATTGATGCCACAAGATGGCATCAAAACACTAATTAAAATGGATTTCCTCAACTCACTTCAACATATGTGGATAAATGGAGCAAAAGCAGTGACTAGCAGTGAGTTTTTCTGAAGATAACAGATACAAAGAATCATCTTCTAGTGAGGGCAATAGTGCATACTTGTACATGGACCTTAAAAAGGCGAGTATGCCGTTTTAAACAGCAGCCTAAAGGATTTGGTCGTTTTAGTTAACTAACTAGTCATTTTGACTTTCATTTAATTACATTTTTTTTATCAGATTAATCACATTTTAGAACTTTGATTAATCACGATTAATCACTTAATTAAAAAAAGCTTTTTTTATCAACATTTTTTGCCCGCCAAATTTAAAGAGCATTATTTTTTCAACATTTAGTGTGAAGAGGACGTTATTTACCTCTTTTTCTAATCAGTTAATTACTTGCATAATTTAAAATAGGGGGGGGGGGGAATGACCCCAATAATTTGACATGAACAAATATTCTGAATGTCATACGCAAACATATATTAAATGCTTTACTTTAATGCATGTCGTTATGTTTATTGCTCAAACACAACCTGTGCTACCTTTAACCTAACCATCCGCTGTCAAAATTAAGTGTGATTAATCTGCGTTAATACATGATTAATGAATTAGTTAATGCTTTAACTTTGACAGCACTACTTTACAGTAGTAGGTGACAAGTATGTGAGCTGAATTGTTACCCCAAAGAAGCACCTTTTTAGTAATGGAACATCAATGTAAACGTTACTGGTGTGCCCGTGAATGCACGACAGATATAAATTATAACATCTGGCTTTGATTGGTTGTTTTTTCTCTCTCGGGTATTGTAGTTTCTTGTATTAAATTTGAGGTATAAGGTCTGGGCAGGGACAGTTGATTTCTTTCCACATATCAAGTGATTTCTTTCTCCCTTTAAGCTGGATATCAAAGATATCAAATAAATGCTGAAACCGCTTTCCATCTACTTGGCGTGTGTTAAATGAGCTTGTATTTAGATGTGAACGCCAACAAAAGCGACACAGTGCAATTGTCATGCACACAGACGAGACACAGTTACAGCATAAATCCAAAAATGACGTAGGCATGCCTGCGGGTTTTATATTCGTCACTCACCTGTTTTGTGCTGATTTTAAAATGCTGATAGTTCTTCAAACGTTACACGCACACACACACGCACACAAAAAAAAAAGCTTTCTCGGGTTGACTCGAAAAGACAAGATTGTTGGCGACAGCATCGGCATCCCAGCCCGCCTGTCGTCCTCGGCCAGGGGGAGCACAGGAGGTGGGGTGGATGCTGGAGACACACGGCAGGCAGGAGGCAGGCTACATCTCTCGAACACACAACCACAACCTCCTCCTTCTCCTCCTCCTCCTCCCGCTGGGTGTTAAAGAGGCACAAGCACCGCCGTGCTGCCACCGAGTGTCCTTCAAACCAGCCTTATTATTAGCCCGCTTCCGGAAACCGCCGGTGAAGGACACTCGACTACAACAAGCGACTGTGACTGCATGGCCAAGTGACACCTTCACTAGCGTTGCACAGACACCAACCCCCCCACCCCGGGCCCGCATTTACCGCCACACCAACGGCTTCTGTTTGTGGGAGGACCAAACGCCGGCTGCTGGGACATGATTGGAAAGAGATAAGATCAACTCAAGGGGCTACAGCGGCGTTTATTCGGCGGAGAATTCAAACCACGCCGCCCCCTGGTGGTCACAGTGGTGAAGTGCACAAGCAGGAAGAGCACAACCTGGTTAAACAGACACACACGGGCAGGGACGTATTTAGTTATTTGGGGGCACAAAGCGAGTCATCTCATGGGGCCCCAACATGATCAGCAGTTTTATTTTCATCGCTACCGCATCCTCCTCTGCAGACATTGACAGCAATTCTACTGCAACTGGCAAGAGGGTCTTGCTGCTGTTGGTTACCCATATTTGGCGTCACTTTGAAAAAGGTTGAAATTGAAACAGTTTTGATTTAAAAAAAAGAAATAAAGGTTGAGTACCTCTCGCCTTTTCCTCTTTTCTGCCCCTATTGGGTAACGCCGCTTCATTTTCTTCACAACCGCGCCAACAGGTTTGTTTTGCAGCTGTCTTCCTGAATCAAGTCTGCTCATGTGCAGTTGAATAGTTCCATGTGGGGGGAGGGGGGGTTAAACAATCATAATAGATCAGATTTTGATTTTTTGTGTGTGTGTGTGTGTGTGTGAATTAAGACAAAACCCCCCAAAATGCTTTAAATCAGATAAAACTTTATTAACACAGTTTAATGAGAAATTTCAGGACCACAGGCACTGTGTTTGTGTGCCTGTGTTTGCTATTTTTAAAGAAATGTATCGATTTTTAGTACTTTTTAGTACTTTGCCACACACAGGCATGTCCAGGGAGCCAGTTCTGGCCCACCACATCATTTTATGGGTCTAACTAAAGAAAGAAAAAAAAAAGAAAAATACAAAAAAAAAGAAAAAGAAAAAGACTAAAACGTCAACGTCATAGGTATTGCTGAATTGATTTGTTTTGTTTTTCATAGTGAAAGGAATTCTGCACGGAAATTGCAATTGGACATTTTGTGGGGGGAAAAATAATTGTAATACAGCATCTGCAGACAACAATTGAACACTAATTGTACATACAGTAGGCTATTTTAAATATTTTGCTTGCACTGATTTTCCATGACTTCTGATTTATCTCAAGATAGATAGATAGATAGATAGATAGATCATTTCTATTATGCGTTAACCTAATAAAAAGTACTGTATTGTAATGAAAATATAGCTTCTCCTTCGACCACGCCCATTTTCTTCCAGCGGTAAACCTTTGACGTGGCACGCGATCCGGATGTGACATCACCAAGTAGGATCCTCCCCCTGCTCCTCCTTCCTCATCCTCACTTCTGCTGCACATCTTCAGGTGTGCGCGGCGTTCGTAGCAGTTCGTGGGTAGCCGCTGGTTCTGGTTCCGAACAATGTGGCTGCTGCTGCTCAGTCTGCTTTCCTGTGCGTTTTCATATGAGGTGGACGTCAAAAAACTGGATGGCCTGGCTAGAGCCAGGGTGGAGGTACTGTACAGATCAGAGCGGCGTAGCCGTGGGGGTTCTCGCTTTACGACATTTCGACAGTTACGAACGGCGCGAGAATACGTATACATTGACGTGTATGGCCTCTTAAACAATTTTGCTGTAATTATGAGTTTGTAGTTAGCATAGGTTAGTGATAGAGTACGATGCGTTCCGACGTACGTACCGAACCGGTCGTAAATGGGGGAACCACCTGTAATGATTTCAATGAATGTTTTCTTCTGCGTTTGGCGTGAAAGAATGCCGATGTGCGCATGCGTAAGGAGTATTAAACAGCTGCAGCTGTTAAAAAAATACATATAAAAATAAACAGCTACAGCACAAAAAACAACGCGTTGGCAAAATAGCGTGTTCCTACGTGCAATATATGTACGTTTAAAGTACTGTACATAGTATGCAGAATAGGACGTGTGTAGGTGGGATGAAATATTGGAAAGCAACATGAGGTATTTCCTCAGGTGAATGCCATTAACTGGCTTGCCTGCATAGTTTTAACAAAAGCGTGCCATCTGTCACTATTGTTGGGTCGGTTACGCCCGCAACTCGAAACCCGGATCTCACGTTTGCATAAAATAAGTTGAGCGTCTTTCCCACAGGGCATGGAAAGTTGAGGAAGGAATGGAAATGTTTCCCAAGTCACAAAATGTTAAGGATTTTGGTAATTCTGGTCGAATTTCAGGATGAATCTAAAATGCAACTTTTAAATGTACGTGTCCAACATGTGACTGTGATATAAGCTCTGGCTGCTGTGAATTTTGATGATCAACTTCATATTACAGAGCAACAAGTTGCACAACTGTGAATTCAAAGTGTATAGGTTACAGTGCTTTTTAGTTTTTTTTGAAATTTAACAAAACAATATGATATACAGACATATGAGAATAGCCAAAAACATACTCTGTGAAAAGCCTAATAATCAAAAATATAAAAATATGAACGTGCAAATTAATATTGTCCAACAATATCACTAATACATATTGGAGGCAACTGTAGCCACAATAAATGATTACTTAAGTATATGTATTTAATGTAGAAAATGTAGCACATTACTATTCCCCTCAGATGTTAATTTAATTTAAACCCCCGTCCCTGGTTGAGCTTTTACACTTGATACACAATCAAAAACATTGATAACCTTCAATGGCAATCATATTGGTGGGTATATTGTTATGTAGCCAGGATTCAGTCAAACCGGTAATCCAACATGGAGTCCATAAGGAGTGGAAATTTGATCCCTTTTGGAGAGCATGCTTCTGATGTTTAATTAACCCTTAGAATTCCCTTTGGTTTGCACTTGAGTTCCCGCAGTACTCTGGCGTGGTTAACAGTTTCGAAGAAGCAATGCCACTTTTGTGTCCTTTAAGCCAGATTGTTTGATATTGTCCGTGCTTTGAAATATACAAGTGTTTCTAATGATTGTCTCTTTCCAGACATGTGGTGGATGACAGTTGAACAAGCTCATAGAGGTAAATTATGTCACATTAACAAAAATGTCCTCCCTTAACTCATTCGCTGCCATTGACGGTTATAGATGTCAAAAATTCATTATAACTATTTCTTAGTGTAAATTTTTTCCCACTTTTGTTAACAAGATTATGAAAACCTAGGGTTTTTTTAAAAATCTTATTAGAACCGATATAAAATTTGTCATGCGAATAATTACGATTAAAAATGCCCCTAATTTTAAATACTTTGTAAAAAAAAAAAAAAAAAAAAAGAATTGGGGGGGAATATTTTTTTTAAAGAAAAGATTATTAAAAAATTAGGGGTGTCAGGTGATTAAGATTTTTTTATCTTATTTAATTAATCGCATGACTTCACTAGTTAACTCACGATTAATCACAAATTTTATATCTGTTCTAAATGTACCCTAAAAAAAGATTTCTAGGTTTTCATACTCTTAACAAAAGTGGAAAAAATGTTGATTAAAAAAAAAAAAATAATAATAATAATTTATGACGTCTATAGTCGTCAATGGCAGAGAATGAGTTAAAAATGTCCATCATCTCTGGAAGACATGTCACTGAATGTCCACTTTTTTGTGTGCAGGTCAAAGCCTTTGTGGTCGAGGACATTCCGCTTTAGTATCCTTTAGCGACAAAATTAGATGTAAGGAGTAATGGCATAATAATCCTGAGGGATTATAATCAGTTTAATTGAATTAAAACTGTCAAATATTGGGACAAACAAATGTGCTCTACTGAGACAATCTAGAGATATAATGGCACTGATCACAGCAAATCAAGTAGTAGCCTTGTGCCACAGTACTGTATGTGTCTGTAATCAGCATTGGACGTCCATTGGCCCTTGACCAGGACTCCCTCAGCCATAACCTGGTAATGAAGCACATTCCTGGGGCCGACCCTGAGCTTGTCCTCCTGAACCATTACTACGAAGAGCTTGATGTAAGTTCACTGAAATGTCTGCACGTGCTCTGATGGCAGGTTGCAATTGCACTACATTGTCTTATTTAGCAACTGCTAGGTGATCTAAGCATTGGTGTCATGGCAAACACATTTTTGTTTTCCTCAGCGGATACCCTTGTCCGACATGACGCGCTCGGAGATCAACGAGCTTCTGTACAAACTGGGCTTCTACAAAAAGGCTAATGCAGATGACGAAGTGCCAGAAGAGTTCCGCTTAGCTCCCGCCAAAGACAGCCCGTTTAAAAATGAGCCAACGTCCAAGTCCACCACCGCCTCTGTGGTCACTCAGAGTGACGCCGCCGCCTCAGAGCCTGAACCCGAGGCCCAGCGCACTGACCTATAACAATGCTACAATATGGGACTGCCCAAAAAAAAAAATCTTGACTTTTTTTTTTTTTTGAACAGATATAGTTCATGCCATTTGTCGCCATGTGTCGACTGTCTTTGTTTGCCTTACTTGTGTCCATTTGTGTCTGCTACCGACCCACTGAGCTACCTAATGAAGCCGCAGGCTAAAAATCTGTTGATTGGTCTGAGGCTGATGCTACATGTAACTGGTGGGTGGGCTGCTAAACGCAATAAGATTCAAGTGTAACCACTAAAAGAATAAAATGTCAACAAATGCTTTATGGTTTTACTTGAGAAAGTCGACTACAATTGGGGGTGAGTACAGGCTTGTACAGACCCTAGAAAAAGTATTGTGGAAAAGTCATCTATTTCCATAATTCCATTCAAAAAGTCAAACATTTGTAGATTTAAGGCCCACAATTGAAGTATTTGTTTATTTTTTATTATATAATTTGGACTTCCAGCTCATAAGCCCACAATAACAGGATTTCAAAAAAATAGTATTGTGGAAAAGTTATTTATTTCCATATTTCCATTCAAAAAGTCAAACTTTCATATAGATTCAGGGCTCACAATTCGAGTTCAAGTAGTTTATTTTATTTTTTTTACATAATTTGGGTTTCCAACTCATAAAACCCACAAAAAAATGATTAAAAACGACACCATGTGAATTTCTCAGTTCTGCATTGGGGGGTGTTTTCCAAAAAGGAACCCCCCCTTTGGCTTAATCATTGCCTTTGTTCTCACTAGCATTCCCCCCAAAATTAAATCCTGTTTTTGTGGGTTTTAGGAGCTGGAAGCCCTAATTATGTGAAACAAATACTTAAACACAAATTGTGGACCCTGAATCCATAATTATGAAAGTTTTGAATGGAATTATCAAAATAAATTAACTTTTTCATGATACAATTTTGTATGTTGGCCCACCAATAGTATGTGGAACAATCATTAATATAATTCAGGATTACCTTAATTATTGGCTAATGAGGGTCTCTGTCAAAAAAACAAGTTTTGTCTATTTTTTTTTAATTGATAAATTTATTGATAGGATATAGATCCATTGTAAAAATATGCCTTCTTTTTTTTCCATTTCACAAGTTTTTCTTAAAACGGTATGAAAAGAGTCACTCCTCACAAAAATATGTTTTCAAAATTATGCTAATTATGCTTCTGGGTAGAACTGCACACAAAGTGCATCAATTAATCCTTCTGATCTTTCTAAAAGCTTTCATCATAAATCATCTTGCGCCTATACAGAACGCTCTTCAGCAGTGTGTTAAGCAAATGAGAGTTACCTAGTATGATGCCCCTTAGACCCCAAAGAGCAATAATCCCACACACACAAATCCGTTTGTCTGCTTTAATGAATTCACATTGAAGTTGATGAGTTATTAACATTGTTTTTTAGTTTTAAATTATATTTTAGCCGTATATAATTATGTTAACTCAGTATGGCTGTATGAATAGACCTATATTTTTATCTGTGTTACTTTCATGAGAAAGAGCAACGGGTCTGTCTATTCATTCCGTAATCTAAAGGGAGGTTCCGGGGATTTTGCTGTGTCACCAAGGGAGTCAGGCTTATTATTATTGTATTCTTTTAATCTGATTTATATCCATGGGAACGGATTCTCTTGTATTTAGTTGTAACCAGGTGTGTTGTGGGCTGACCTTTTTTTAGAACCCTTTTTGTGAATAAATAACGATGTGAGCTGGAGAGAGAGCCACATTTGAACGAAGCACTGCTTGGGTGACTTTAAATGTGCGACCAGAAGCTTCTGGTAATTAAAACCTTTGCAAAGGAACTTCTTCAACAGAATCTCACCATTCAGTTAATTGAACACGCAAAGAGTACAATACTTAATATTGTCTACTTTAACAAAGTGCACAGAAACATGAAAGTGTTTGAGCTCTTACAAGTATGTACAGCACTCCCTGCTTTGTGGAAAGTTTTTCTCTTAGGTGGGTAACATTTCACAGATACACAATAAGGGTGAATACATTTGGTTTTTATCCAACAAAGAACTTAAAACATTGCAAATTGTAGACATGAAAACATCAAAATCTTCACTTAAAAATTCTTTTAGCTGTAAAATATACACATGCACTCGTGTTTGTTTAGCAGTTTTTTGTTTCCACTGAGAGCTGGAGCTCATCGGGCCTACAAAAACACCTTAAACCGCAGCTTTCTTTTTCTTATCGATCACAGCTGGAGTTGTCCCTTTTCCCTAATTGCCCACCATTAAGAAGAAACAAACGTGATGATGGTGGTGGCAAGATCGTTGATCATTTGTCATTGTGACATACACGGACAGTACACAAGTTTTGTCCAAACTTGATGTTCGTGTTCAGTAGCGAGCGAGCGAGCCTTCAGACAGCTGAGCTTACACCGATATGAATCTGTACTACAAATAAACAACCCAGTGCGAATGTTTTAAATAGGAATATGCTAACTGACACCCAAAGACGAATAATAACTTAAACTAAAGTGACCAGAGTTGGGTCAAAAATGTGAAAGTACCAACATTAACCGCCAATAATAGTGGGACTGATGACACCGATTTTACAATAGAAAATATATGTATAAATAAGTTACAAAGAAAAATCGTGTAGATTGCTGTGTGTCACTAGCATACAGCTGAATTTAAAAATAGCAACAAAAAGGATGGTTGTGTTGAAAATATTAAGTTTCAAAAGTTAGCTCCTATAACACTATCTTGTACGGCATTTTCATCAACACTGCTGACTGAAATATTTAACACACACACGCACACAACCCACTCTGCTTTGTCCGTTACCGAAGGTGTGAACCGCCACACCGAGGCCCAACGTTGGTCACGACGTGTAGGTCAAAGGTCAGAGGGCCGCCCCATGGCCATCTCGTGCCTGCGCAGGTGGTTGATCAGAGACTGCACGTAGGTGAACACGCACTTGGAGTCGGGTTTGTTTCCCATGATCATCATGTCCTCCACTTCCAGCAACGGCATGCAGTTGGCATACGTCCTGGGAGGGGGAGGGGGAGTCAACGACACAGCAAGAGCAAGCGAAAACGACCACCGTCTTTCTATTTGATGAACGGAAAGGCTAAAGTAAATCAAACTGAGAATTGGCTTTAATAAGCCAACATTTTGCAAAAGCTACTATCAAAAGGTTCACGTGTGAGCACTACACCTATTGACCACATGGTGGCAGTATGTTTGTATCTCTCAGCTTTCTCCACAATGCCGTCGATCAAAAATGTCAACGATAAACAGTCTGCCCTCCTGCATGAGAACGTAAACATCAACATAGCAGAACGAGTCCCGCTATTTTAGCAATCACCGACATGAACCATTCTTGCTTTAAGAGCATCTTTAAAAGGCTTTGGAAGCCTAATGCATAAACACATGTAAACTATCACTTGATTAAAAGAACTACAACACAAGCTTTCCGATTTCTTTTTTTCCCCCTGTTTTGTCTCCGGAGCTGTCTGTTTGAAACACTGTGATACATTTATTCCTTTTAGAGTGTTTTAAAGAGCAGGTCAACCTGGCCGGATGCCTCAGTCAAAGTCTGGATAATATGCACAAAGGGACATGAGCATACCATGTTTGGCTCGTCCAAAACATGAACTAAATGTCCTGACATTTCATGTACATTTAACAAGACATGCTCTGAGGCTTTTCCTTTTCCCTCTCTCACCATGGGTTCGCTTTTAGGCTGGGGTGCGACTTTAGGAGGAGTTTTTGGTTTTAACCAGGCCCTTGGTCACCAGGCCCCTGTAGAACTCCTGCAGGTACGTGTACACGCACTTCCAATCGGGCTCGCGCATCTTCACCATGTCGTCCACGTCCAGCAGCTGCGGACAGTCCACTAATTTCCTGAGCCCGGCAAGGAACGGGAAAGATGGACAGGCAGAAAGGAGGAGGCGGACGATACGAGGAATGGAGCAGGGAAAAAGGACAGAAAAGAGGAAGAGGAGGACAACAACAGGTGGGAAAGACATGAAGGAGATAATACAGATGATGCAGTGAGCAGCCATGATACAGATTCAGTGGACACAAAAAACAGAGAGAGACAAACAAACATTACATTCTCAGTGTTCACACAAGTAGACATGTGTTGGCATGCTTCTTAAACATCATAATGATCATACATGTGGCATAGAATACACAAAGACATAAACTGCCAAATGAGCATCAGACGATGCTCATTTAGCCTTTTTTTTGCATTCAAAATTTGACTACTAACTATAAGGTGACGGAAAGAAAACCATACGTGTGTGTGTGTGTAGTGTGTGTGTTCAGATAACAACAAAAATGCAAGTGGTGTCAGCACATGTGAAGAGTGCACATCCACACACAAGCACACGGGTGGTGACTGTGGTCAGGTGGCAGTCCATAAATCACTAACCAGTGTGGACGTGGTGCACAAAACATGGGTGACATCACAGGTATGGTTGGATGACAGGAGAAATCAAAATGAGCGTGGGAAGAAGACGAAAAAGAAAAGAGACGAAATCGCAACGTTGTGTTTTTTTTTTTTTGACGGTGTTTCTTTGAAAGGAGATGAGATGGCGGGAGTCGTAGTGGTAATAAAAAATAATTAATATCAAGCTATTGTTTTTTTTATTTGTTTTCAGTTATTTCCATCTTGAGTTATTGTCTCTTTTGTTTCTGTACCAGGGGTCCTCCGTTTATGGCTGAGTTCAGTCCCTGCAATTGCAATGGAACCCAAACAAGAGAATGTGCCATAGTGTATCACAACCCTGCACTATTGCAGTAGTTGAGTCAGAATGACAACAAATATATGTATTAAAAAACAAACAAACACTTCTAGGTCATAAAACAAAAATGGGACAGACAAGTACTGATACCAAGTATCAGTCTGATACCAGGCCTTATTTCTATATTGTTTTATAATCAGGAACTAGAAATTAATTAATCGTAATTATTCACACAACTTCAATAGTTAACTCACGATAAATTGTACATTTAATATTTCTTCTAAATGTACAATAAAATGTATTTTTTTAGTTTTTATACTCTTGTTAGCATAAAAGTGGAAACATTTTAAAATAATAGAAAAATGGCTGCATATTTTAGTCATTGATACAGTAATTTAATAATAATTCAGAAAATTTAGTTAAAATTTTTTTTTTTACTGTACTGTAAAAAACTAGTGTGATCTTGATTTGTGTTGGTCATTTTTCTGCCACTCGATGGCATAATTGTATTTTTTAGACGGTGACAGCACAGTGCATTCTTCTTTTCATATTAAGAGCTATCTAATCTTTAACATGAAGTATATTCTGCAATTCTGCACATAAAAAAAAAAGAAAAAAAAAAGAGTAAAATACAGCTTACCCCAGTCTTTCCAAATATATGCATTATTATTACTGCAAAATTTTGCCGTGGGCGTGTCTTCTGCGTTGCGACTAGAATTCCCCCAGTACAGGCTTTCCAAGTAAGGGGCAGTCATTAATCGCGCATTAAAAAAAATAAATAAAAATGGTTGGCATTAAAGAAACTTTAAATTAAGTCTAAATTAACACACTAATTTTGATACTCCTGATCAAAAGTACTAGTGGTATCGGTACTTGGTATCGGTGACTATTCAAGAAATGATTAGTTATGCTGATGTCTGGGCTGTCTGGGAAAAAAAGGTATCAAACATCCCTAACAAAAACTGTAAGTAAAGCGATGACTAAGCGTGCCTTCCTATGCCATGGGATTGTGATCATGTATTCAGATGCCGCTGTGCAAACTAGTTCGTTGCATGCCATTCATAACGGTAATAAACTTGAAGTCATAAATATGAAACAATCAAATGGAGAAAAAAAAACCGACGGCGGTAACCGAGCATATTCTTACGGCGTGCAGTTGGTAGCCTTGGACTGTCGTAAACTGAGGACACTCCGTATTAAAAAGGAATGCTGTTCAATGTGTAAAAAGTGCACTGCACTCGTTTGGCATTTTAATACATTTTCCATGAGATTTGAAATAAATAAAACAATGGCTGCAACATTTATTCTTGGCCCCTCGCTTGTGTTGCTAAATAAGGAAAAACAAAATAGCAGAAAATAGCCGTCACCATGTCTAGGAGTCGACCTGGTTGCGTTTTTCAACTCACTCTGCATTGCTGAAGGCCACCTCAAAGTTTTGCCTGCGGTTGCTGGGACTCAGGGAGCTGTAGTCGAAGGCCTCTGGAAAGAAGTTGTGCACCAGGGCGCAGAACGCCATGCCGTTGCTCCAGCTGGATGAGAAGTTTTGTATATCCACATGCTGACCGGGGAGAGAAAAACAAAAGCAGTTAAGTGATGGAAACATTCCCTGGGTAGTTAGATATGATCCCGGCCTTGTGCGCATTAGCGGGTTGAGTTGGACTTTTAATGGGTGGCATGAAAGGAGAGTGGCGAGCACGTGGCTGCGAGGTTCACCTCATATGAGCGGGTCTTGGCACGGCACCAGTCGAGAAGCATCTGCTTGATGGAGTTGGCGTTAGGTACGCCAAAGCTGGTGGAACGCTGCACCTTGTTTACTTTGGAGACCACCTGATGTCCCGGGCTTAAAAAGGAAAGTTGAGGTCATACTTTCTAGTTCTTTTCTTTCTTTGGTTGGGTTATCTTGGTATTTATCCTCACCTGCCTCCCTCCTTCTCAAACTTCTCCATCATGGCTTTGCGGGCCTGCATGGCCGAGGTCTTGGGCAAAGTCTGCGCCCTCATCAGCTCCTTGCGCCTCTCGGCCTGCCTTCGCTCCACCGCCGCCAACCCGCCGCTGCGAGACGACGACTCGTCCTCGCGATCAAACACACTGAAATAACCAAATGCATGACACTTGATGAGTGAAGTGGTGACTGACAACTACATTGCATCCCAGTGGGCATCCTCAAATTGTTTGTTACTGGATGTACAGCTAAGCCCAAAATGACTCGTACCCTTGGGCAAGTTCATTTTGTTGAATTATGTTTTTTGTTTGTTTGGCTTTGAATGATGTTTGGCTGAAAACGACTTATTTTTTGTTTGTTTGTTTATTAACATTTGGGAAATCATTAATATAGCAGATTTTAATTTTCACCAAACACTTTATTTTTTTAACCATTCAAGGAACCAGTTGATTTCTAACAGTATTTAGTATATTCTAATCAATTATATACTTGCAATATCGGATATGGCTGTATTAAGGGTATGGATACTTTAAAACAGAGATTTTTTTGTTGTTGTCAATAATTAAATATAAACAAAATCCCTTCACATCACCTTTTTTACCACTTTATTGTCTCAATTACTGGTAAAGGACCAATTTAACAAAATTTGTTGTTGATATAAATAATTTTGTCATTTGTGTAAAAAAAACGAGGTTCCAATGATAAGGTAAAAAATGTATTTCAAAAATAGCACAACCTAATTCAAATTGAAGAAAGATATACCACTTTTGGCTCATGTAATGAATTTGTACATTTTATTACTTTTGGAAAATAAAACTATGAATTCCATCCATTTAACCACTGGTGGGATAATATTGTGCAAAGGGGTTAACAACTCACCTGCCAACTTTTTTGCTTGTATTAGAGGAGGAGGAGGATGAGTAGCTGTAAGATTTAGACTGGACTGTCCCTCCTAAAATGTTGAAAAAGACATGTTACTAAAACACTCAAGCAAAACACGGAGTGTATGAATGGAATTGATTAAATGAGGGGGAAAAGGGACAACTCACTGTCTGTTTTCTGCACATAACTAGCCTCAACAACAGTGCTGCGAGATGATCTGCTCCCATCATCTAGACGGTTGACAGTTGACAATTGCAGTTCTTATATTTTCAACAGGTTCAATCAAATGCATGATTTTAGCAAAATGGCAAGAATACCGGACTGAGCAAAGCGGTCCATCTTGGTGACTTGGCTAAGGGTGGAGCCATCAGCCGACTTCTCCACCTTCCTCATCACCACTTCTCCCGCTCCGACTCCTGCGCGACGCTCGTCTCTCTGCTGCCGGAGCTCCTGCAGACGAGTCTCACGTTCTTTTTCTCTCTGGTCTGGAAAGGAGATGAAATAATGAAATCAGTGGACAAAAACAGAGTGAGGAGATAATACTTAGGAATAACCATTTGCTTTCACAAATAAGGGCTTCTGAGGGAAAGTGCATAATTATTTTTGAATGCTGACGAGTGTAAAAAAAATCACAGTGACAATACATAATGATCACAATAAATTTATTTTGAAGTTCCAAATGATTTAAACCTTTACTTGGAAATGTTACAGTTAAGATAGTTTAGAATGAGTGTGTCATGCACTTAAGAGTTTCATACATCAGTTGACTCATCTTGATGAATGAACTAGATGTGTGAAGTTTCAGAACACCTGATGTGGTGACTGGGAAACACATTTCTCAAACAAAAATAAAGAGGCATGCATCAAAAAAGGAGTCTCCAAGTCCGGTAACCGAGACCCCGTATCCGGCCGGTTTTCCCTCCTCCAACACACCAGATAATTTGATTCAGGTGTGTTGAAGGAGGGAAACATGGAAAACAGGCTGTATAGGGGCTTTCGAGGACCGGAGAGGGAGACTCCTGTATTAAACTATCCTTGCATAGCCAACACACAGTTGTGAGATTTATTGCATTAAAAGTTTTGGACGATGGTGGTATGTTGCACATATCACACACGCAAAATACAAAACGCACGCATATTAGCTGTTAAACTGCACTGCAAACCAACCTGTCCTACCGATTTCTTCTTGAGTACACCCCAGCATGGCCTCTGAGAGCAGAATGAACGGAAATATTTGGGAAATGACCACTAAGCTTGTTTACAATGTACAGCCCATCCTTGCCTTGGTGACTTTGAGGTTCGCATTTTAGAGACGTTGTGTGACCCATGACAGTTATAATGGCTTTGTTACCTCTCTTTTTCTTGCGAAGATCCCTCATGGCTGCACGGATCATTTTCCTTTCCTCAAAATCTTTGGACTCATCAAGCTGTTGGAAGAGATACACATAGCAACAATGAGAGGTTAGTCCTTACACAAAGGGGGTCACAACTGTTTATGCACGCTGCTCTGATTATGATAATGTGCCAACACACAGCAACAGGCTGTGAATTTTCCAAATATAACCCAGTTGACGAGATTTACTGCACATACACAAACCCTGCGCGTGTCCGTAGCGGCTGTATTTGTCACTAAGTGGATTTATAAATCATTCAGAATCATAACGTGGGTGTGAAGTACCATTTTATCGAGGAGTTCTTCATCCTCTATAGCAGCCAACTGGTCAGCAGTCACTTTTCCGGGACACTCGTCAGCATTGGCCTGCATGGTGGAACCATTTGGGATGGTGGGGATGTGCACTTGGACCGACGGGCCGGATGAAAACACCGGCTCTGAGGCATTGACAGGCTCCGTCTCCATCTGCTCGAGACGAAACACGAGACAATAAGAGCAAGAACATGCACAATACAGGATGTTAAATTATTTAGTGTGAGAATGCTAAATTGTGACCATAGTTGGATGCAACGTGAATCTGCTAGCCTGAAGCACAGAATGTTAAATTTTATCATTATGAGACCAGGGTGATGTTAAGAAAACACAACCAAAGTTTGTTGACATTCAGGAAGTAATAGGCACACAGAAGGATTTAGGTGAACACCATAATAGGCCTGAATCAGTGAACTTGGTTTCAAAGCCCACATCTTTCCCTCCTTCTGGTAATCTTCTCTTCTCCGACAAAGACAGCCCACTCCACATAGCTCATTATTTCGTCCACCCCCGGCCCCATCCGGCCATGTCAGAAAGCGAGACAGTGAGAGTCACTTGTTCATCAAGTGTGACTGACAATGGGTTTGTAAATGTGACCGAGCTGCCGGGAACTCACCGTTTATGTAACACCATTCGGCATATCACACAGGAGAAACATATATCCACTTTATAGAAGACATTAAAGCCATTCGGAAATGTGCACCAAGTTGAAAGGTTCTAAACACAGTAAGTATAAATATGTGCAGTTGTATATAAACCAACATTACTAAGTACACTTAGGAGGTGGCTAAAGCTTACTAGCATGTTACAGTAAAAAAAAAAAAAAACATCTAACCCCAACAATCATGCTGAGCAAGTATAAAACAAAAAAGACTCCACTGACTGGTGACCAAAGTAAATCTCTTTTAATTAACCCACTGTAGTTGAAGTATAGTAAATTCTTTGTGTATTTGTTTAGGCTGGAACGCTGTGGGAAACATTTGTGATAATGAAAGTACCTTGTTGTAGTTGCTTGGGAGGGAAACGCCTTAGGCGTGTACCAAAATATATTCAGTGACCATGAATCCTAAACAAAACGCCTCTTAAAATGTTCACTTAGTGCTGAATGCCTGTGGAAGACCACTGTAGCTGCGGCCTCTGTGCTTTTGCCGTAATCAGGTCCAGGCCCGGATTTAGCTCAGACAGCTGTCTCTATCCCGTCCACCACTCTTCTAGGAAGGCCCAAGCCCGTCCGGGTCTCCCCAGAGAGGAACGTCGTCAAGACAAGCCAATGTTGCGTGTCACATTTGGTCACTGTTGACCAAATCTTTGTGAACTTGTGGCCTCTGCGACAGGGTGGACTGAGAGTCTTTT
Source organism: Leptonotus elevatus (assembly GCF_054856555.1). NCBI lineage: Eukaryota > Metazoa > Chordata > Actinopteri > Syngnathiformes > Syngnathidae > Leptonotus > Leptonotus elevatus. Next base: position 16,769,343 of record NC_141243.1, on the reverse strand, counting down.
GACTGACAAGGAATGTTTTGGGTTGCAGCATGGCCAAACAAAGCCTCTGAATTTAGAAAAGACAGAATGTGTGTGTGGGCCTGCGGTGGGTGAAAAAATCTTTAAGGACCTTTGTGTGCAAGTCACGTTGAAGACAAATTGCCAAACTCTGTGCTTTAGGTGTTGTGTTGTAGCACAGTTGAGGCCAATTGGTCAAATCATTGATTATTCTTTACGTCGGTTTTCTCCAAGTCCATCATTTGTACAGGAGCAGGAACAGGAATTTCCCAATTATCCCCCTCTAACAAAAATAAACAGCCAACACTAATCAAATGGAATTTAGAATTTGATGTTAATTTTGGTAAAGTGGTTTGCGCTACAATAGTACGTTTTTAAACCAATTTCCGGCCTATGGTAAATTTCAGGCATATGTGTAAAACTCATACCTGTGACATTCAACCATCATCCACATAGGAAAAAAAAAATCCCAGTAAAGTAGCATATTACACAGAACCATAATATGCAGCGTACCATGCTGCTCTTCCATGAAACGTTTCCCATCAAGGCGGGAGCAGATAGAGAGCGGCAGGATGCAAAGGCTGGAGGGTGAGAGATTGCCGCAGGCTCGGGTTGCGAATCTGGTGTTGCATCTGTGCATTTTGACGCAGATTCCAGGTCCTGGGTTTTTGGTTTCCTTTCCAGGGCTTCAACAGGCGGAGCATCCCCAGTTGAAATATTAGAATTTTCCTCATGGACTGTATGAGGCGGTTCAATCGGGGTTGCAGAATTGGAGGTGGGGTTTGAGATGACTTGTGAAGGAGGATCAGGAATCCCCATCGCCTGGCAAAGAGCCTCGACTTGCCTCACCAACCTCTCCTGTTGAATCCTCAGCCTCAAGTTTTCCTCTTGCAAACTCGCCAGCACCTGCGCCACAGGCCTTATCTGAACTTCTGCTTGCTCCAGCTGTAAATCCACTTGCTTTCTAAATAACTTGAGGTCATTGTGGATCTCCTCCACCACACATTTTAGTGCTAATTCAAAATTCCTCTCACCAAACTGCTCTTCTTCAAGCTCTTGCTGTGAAAGCAGATCCCCGATGACCTCCTCGAGGCCAGACGCAGAACAAGCACTATCTGGGCTGCCTAGTGTGTCCGGACCCTCTGGGGCTGCCTGGAAGTCCAAGTTAACACCAGGCATTGCCGCAATTGTAACTGGCTGCAGTTGGACCAATACCACAACTTTTAGCTCTGCATGAATTTCAAATGTTCTGTTCTGTATTCTTTCCAAGGGGCCCGAAAGTGTCAAAATGTCATTCAGATAATAAAACAAAACAGCAAACAAGTGTTCTTTCTTCCAGTCCTTCCTTAGGACCTGTCAAACGACACATGTTCTTTATACACCCCATAAACCGCCCACCCCTTCAGTGACCCAAACCGTGCCAACCAATGAGCATGCAAGGAATCTCGCTGCCAAGGCAACAGGAGTCCCATCCCCTTTTTCCAGGTGCCACAGTCATGTCTATTTATCTCTGGCTCATACGTTATTCCATTGAGCCAGTCAGCTGGTGGAAGCCTGAGAGGGCACCGTCATGTCATCAATTAAACAAAACAACACAACACAAAACAAAACAAAACAAACAAAAAGCTCCCCTCTTCTTGTTTCTTGTCCTTCACATTTCCATTGGAAGACAAGCAAACATGGTCTGGATGCGGTTTTTGGCTGAAGATGGTTTATTATAAGTTGCACAAGTGTTTTTCTCCTCGAGATTGCACGTTTGAGCTAGATTGCATGACTGCGATTAATGAACATCAGTGTAGTTGTTTTTGGACTAAAGGACTGGCTGAATAGTGGCCATCTTGAACCTTGTTCTCATATTGCATCTCCCCCAAGAACTATTTTGATGAACATTTGATAAACAAGACAGGGTGAGACACTGCTCAGTTGCTGCTTCAAATGCAGTGCATGTTCAATTTGTGAGCAAGTTCTTTATCCATTAAATGTTTCTGGATTGCTGTAGTTCATTTGTAAGTAACAATTTGACAATTGGAACATCAGCATACAGATATACAGTACTAGTATGCACCAATTATAATACTCAAATCAGAGTGTATTTTTCTCAAAGATGAGATGACAAGTTGACAACAGTGCCAAACACTACAATGTGGAATAAGTTGAGTGAACTCTGTCTTGGATTTGATTGTGTCTCCTTCATAACGGTTTAGCAAAAGAGAGAGAGTCTGTAGTATAAACCCTTGCTGCTGTGTTTCTAAAAATAATCCAGTGTAGCACCACGTAAGGCTCTGAACTAAAGGAGACCAAAGAAAAATATTAAACCTAAACAAGTAGAAAACTTAAGTAAATCTTAATAACTGAGGACAAGAAGGGATTTAAAATTTTCCACTCTGCCAACCAGACTATCATCTGCAATGTACAGTATGTGAAGTGGTTAGCCAAGCACCATCATGTGTCATGGCTCAGTGGTATTTTAACAATGGGGTCATCATCACACCGTGCAAATCCAAGACAATCCATCATTTGACTGTGGGTCACTGGTGTCCTGAGTTAATGCAAGCAGCAAGTTACAAGTATGAGATGGGGCTCAATAGTGATCTCTGTGACTATGAGAGAGAATGTGACTAGGCTGTCATCACTCGACTTTTATTATATTGGTGCTCAAGGACGAGTGTAGTAATAAGAGCAGCAACAGCTGTGATAACCAAGGCATTAATATTCAGCATAGGTCACACCTGACTAAATGGTCCTCCGGCCATTTTGACCACAAAGTGGGTTTCTTAATTTTACACAATATTTGCCCATGCTGCAAGGTAACATTTATGGCCGTACAACATTGATATGAAGAATAACATTTTAATCATTACATTTACATCATGACATTAACGAGAAAACTTTTTTTTGGGGGTGGTAAAATTTACTCCAACATTTCCACAACCTTATTTTTTTGTAGTTGGACAATTACGATAAATATTATGCAATTTTCAAAATCATCTTGAACCACATCCTTTTAAAGAGTGCAATAATTAATTTCGTCCAGATGCTCTTGAGATGGGCAGATGTCCACCAGTCAAACAAAGAGGCAACGCTGCCTCTGGCCACAGCTGTCGCCAGTACAAGAGCAATAAAAATACAGCGAAGGAAATAGTGGACATTTTGACAGTGGACCACCAAGAGACCACCGAGAAGCCAAGACCACACAAAAAGATCAGAGAGTTAGGCCCTATGGTTGTCGCAAGCGATAAAAATAACAACTCATCTGTAAATCCTTACTAAGATAGTGTACCTCTAAAAAGTAACAATAAAATTTATAAGAAATTAATTTTTAATAAAAAAAAATTCTCTGCTATTTTTTGATGCAGCGAGGATATAAACACTGAGCCCTAATTAAGGTACACATGCAGGTAGGGCTGTCACTCTTGTATATTTTTAGAATTGATTATTCAATAAAATAATCAGATAGATTTATTTTGTAAAAAAAATGTATTGTAAAATATTTGTTCCCAATTACTGTACTAGTATAAAACGTTTATTGTTTTTTACTTGGCATTGTTTAATAATTAAAGCACAACCAAATAAAACACAATTAAGCAAGTTGGAAGTGAAAATGGGAAAAATGGATCGGGTATTTTTCGCAATTATGACCGTTTAATGTGTCGACTCACTCTTGTATTCATCCCATTCTTGTTTCATTTTTGAAGATGTATGTTATTTTTTTTTTTATGTAAAAGTGCACTCCAGTGTTCTTGTTCTAGAGAGTTTTCATTTACTATAAAGATATATTATATTGTTAAAATGGTAGAAGGGTAAAATATTCATAGCTGTACAATAAGGTATTTTAAGTTACAAATGTGTGGAAGCAAATGTAAAGTTTAGAGCTATGCATGATTATGCTGGAATATAAATTGATGTACCTTAAATGTGAACCACGAAAATGTTCAATAAAGAGAGAATTGAAAATAAGTAAGCAAACATTAAATATTTAAATTAAATTGTTTAAACAAATCTGCATTACATAGTTAATACAATAAACCAAATGATAAATAAAAACTAAACTACAAAGTTTAGAAGTCCTAAAATCAATGTTGTGACATCCATGTTCACCTAATACAACAACGATGGCATTGTTGTGTTTTTTAGCTTGTAAGCGAGTGCCTAGTGGTGCAAGCATGCAGTCATCCATGACGTACGACACTTTCTGGTCATCAGTAACATCTGTGGTTAACCCTCAAGGAAACTCAGGTGACAAACAAACTTAGCAGCAAAGCAACAATTTAAGATAAAATATTGATTGGTGAACAACCATCCATAAATAGTTTACTGGATATAGTGATATTCCGGTTGGTTAAAAGATGCGATAACACTTAGGTAAAGTGCACATATTCTTTAAAAAAGTAAGAGGTTACCTGTATTTCAGGTTGTTGTGCTCGGGTACGTCAGTCTCATATCCTACAAAATGCCACCTTCTTCTGACGAAGTGTCTTAGTTCGTACCTTTGTCTGAGTGAGGCTCTAACTGATGGATATGCTCTCATTCCAACACCTTATATCAAGCCTGCAGCCTCATGGAGACTCCTCCTAGCCCCAATTAATCAACTCCCTGATCCCAAAACCAGATTATGTTTCTCTGTCTTTCTGCCCTCACCAACGCCATTGAAGAGTAGGCAAGACCCCACCTCTCCTCACCTTCTCTACCCTCAGTTCATCAGAACACTTCCTTTCTTGGAGGGCAGTGAAGGTTAAGGAAGGCAACAATTTGAATTTTAACTCCTTACTGAGCCGAGACAACCGTCTAGCAGCAGTCACTTTCCTCCATCAGCGGTCATCTCTGTACGATCCCCAAACGAGATGAATCTTAAGCGCAGCCAAATAAAGACTAGATGGCACAAGTTGTCGTTGGGTGTGATGGATGATAGACAGATGTGATTAACCAACACAACCCGGATGGGTCTCAGAGAAAAGGAGGAATGCCCTGAGCACCTCCTCCTCCATTGCTCTCCTTCACATACCCTAGAAGGAAAGATGTGACTGGCTACCCTCTCTGTATTTGATAAACACCGCTCGTCCCTCTGCTTCTCTTACTCTGTCCGGCTTTTACTGAACAGACATGCTTGCTTCCTTTATAGGGGATTCCTGCTGCAGAGAAACACTGCAGATTCATTTAAACACAATAACCTCTCCGGAGCGTGTTAGAGATCATGCTTTACATGTTTTGATCCGCTCTGGAGAGCCTCAGTGATGATTTAGAATTCCAAGCCGGTACCTTAATGGAGGATCCAGAGGAGATCTTAAATGGTGTAGCTCTGAGGCCCAGGGTCAGCTCTGAAATAGGCACAGATACTTATTTTAGGGTTTGAATGTACATACAGGAAAGGCCCCGATATACACAGTATATGTGTGCATGCTCCGAGGCAGACATTAGTCAGTTACATAAGACGCCAGACAGCCATAAACACACATAAGACTAGTCTGACAGGAGACAGGAAATATGTACATGACAACACTTTTAACATAAATAAATCCATGAGTGTGCATGTGGCCCCCCCTCTACCCAATCAATCGGATTGTACCCAAGACTTCTGCTTCTGAAAGAGACACATACATTCGGCACATCTTACACATTGCTTTTGACATACAGATTGTAAATATTACTATTATACTTCTAATGACTATTTCAGTCATCACGTTATCAAATATATCAGGTTAAAAACACAAAAAGATGATTAAAAAAAAAAGCCTCTGTATACTGAGTAAAACATTACAGTGGGGTTGTTTGGTGAATGCAAATTAAACTGAACATTTTTGCAACTTTATGGTTGTAAACCATGTTGGAGGACACAGAGAAAGATGCGCATACATACATGGAATAAATAATATAAGTAGCAATGGAGTTTAAGCATCTTAAAGGAGTCACCAGTGAACAACCAATTCACTCCTCAGGCTCCTCAAAAGCAAATCACATAACAGACAAACCAGTGCACTGTGTTGGTCTGTTCTATCCTTCTATTCAGTCTGGCTTGAGAGGGACAGTTGTTGTGTCCTTTGTCCTGATGTACTTTCTGTAGTGAACTTCTGACCTCACCCACTCAAGGCCTCTCTATAACAAGCACCCTTTAGAACAAGCATGCTTCTTCATATTCAGCAGTCTGACGAAAAGCTTTGTCATCAACCCACTTGTGACCTGTCACTGGAGCTTGTCCCCTCCTACATGGAGTCAAAGGCTTGGTTCTGATTGCAAAGTACTGTCTTGCCAAACAACAGTGTCTTCATTCTCAAAATCATTCCTAAAACATGAAATAGAAACTGGAGTGAATGTTTCCTGTTGCTAACATGGCCTACCTGTTCTCTGGCCCAGAGCATTAGCGGTGATGCGCGGGGACATGTTGCTGATGGGGACCATGTTGCCCCTGTGGGAGGATGTAGACGACGATGTGGTGCGGCCATCCTTGATCTCAATGGTGAGGAACGTCTTCATGTCTGGGTCTGCTTCTTCTGGGGTGTAATGATGCCCAGCTTCTCTCCCAAGGGTCTGGTCTTCCTCTGAATCCCTCAAGACCGACTCACTTTTCTCAGTCGGGTGCCTCGTACCACCCAAGGACTGCTGGGATTGGCCGGTTGAAGGCAGAGGTTTGTTAGCCACACCTCTAAGCTGAGGTGTGGCCTGACTCATGGTCGCGGCAGAGGTGTGAGCTGCGGAGTCTGCGCGCGCCCAGGCGGGCCTATTGCCAGAGGAGTTGAGGGATGTTGCAGTGGGAGTAAACAGCTCCGCAGCTCTGGAGAAGTTTGTCTGGCTGCTGCTGCTCAGAGGAGCCTTCTTCAAAGCTGGGGAAATTATGTTCTGACTGGGCTCGTTGAACTTGCGCATGCGATCACGTACAGAGTTGGTGCGCCTGGACTGCTCCGGATGAACATCTTTCTTTTCAGGTGCTGTAAAGATATGGAGGAAAAGAAGGAGGAGTTTCTTCATCTGAATTTACCACATTTATGGTCTATCTTGATGGTTTCCACACACAACTCATAGTTCAATAAGGCTCCATAGAACCAATTAGTTTGAGAGAAATATACTTTTTGATTTTTTACTCCCTTGTTACGTAATTTTCAGGATTTCACTATTTTAAATCATCAACAAAAAACAAAAATGGTTATAATGTGTGTGTGTGTGGGGTGGGGGGGGATAGTAGTAATATTGGCAAGGTAAAAACATAATAATTAAATAGAACGTAAATAATTAAAAAGTTTGTGCATCATATTTTATTGCCGATGCTTCTGGTGTGTGCCAATTTGCTGCCAGGCAGCACTATAATACAGTCATGCAGCTAAACAGAGGTGTTTCACTCACCTACTGCAAGTGAAACAGTATTCTGCAGTAATAGGCGCATTTCACAGAGGACAAAGAAAACATGCCTGTGAGCATTGGTATATAGTCGGTTGTCTGTGTGTCGTTGTACCATTGGTGTTCAATATTCGTAGAGTAAAACACCATGTCTATGACCTTTCCCATTGTGTTAGCATTAAGCTAGCTCACTTTGGCTTTTTTTGGGTGACTTTCTGGACACTATGTGACAAACTACTTGTTAAGTGAGGTGAGTTGAGTTAACTGCCATTCAACATTGCAAGTTGGTGCTCATAAGTTAAAGGGGGAAAATGGCTTGTATCTAAAAAAACAACACAAAAAACATAAGCCTGGGCACTTATCACAAGGCAAAAATATATAGTGACTGATGAGTTCATAATTTCTTTCTTACCAGCATCCTTGGCATGATTGAGGATTGGATCACACGCTTCTATCTATATGAAAGAAACCAAAAACAGAATACAGCAATTAGTGGCGAAGGTTACAGAGATTTGGAGTTCAATTGCATTGGATTAATAAACGCACAGCATTTAGCATGGCATGGTTGCGAGTCGCGACCCTTGTGAGGATAAGGTCTCACAGAGGCTTTGAAGTTGGTTGTTGTGACAGCTAGACATTATACACATGCAGTACAAAACTGACTGCTGGTCTTTTTTTTTTATTATATAACATTTGTGTTTTGAGTAAGTTGCGGGCCCCGGTTCTTTTTTTGGTAACAGGGCCCCAGAGTGTTTACATTATATTCAGGCGACTGAGCATCAGCCTAAATCGAAATGGACAGTAAAACAAGTTGAAGCTAGCCTTGGGTAAACACATTTAAAGACCATGTGATCCCTAGATGAGAACAAACAGTTAACACAAATGATGGTGCAACATTTAATTTGTGCGTTTTGTGCTCTTGGTTGATGAGGGACAGAAGACCGCCTGCTCTTCTTCTGACAACAGGTGAGACAGACATACTGCTGAAAGGAAGCAGAGATGCTCAGGTGCAGATGTGTTTGTTTGTGCAGCCGAGCAACAAGAGATAAACAGCCCAGAACTGGATGTCAGCACAGTGTGTTTATGGATGCCAATGTAACCTGGGTGTCACATAAATCTCGAGCGGGTGTTAGGGGAAAGAAGGTGAGGAGCTCAAACATGCATGCTTTGTGACTAAACAGCTCCCTCTGGTGGTATGGCAGTAACTGTCAATAATTGACAGATGGTTTTTAAAGCTGCAGTTTAAAATTATATACATTATAATTATAATATATTTGGCCAAAATTATTTTTACAATGGTGTTTTTATTTGACCATTTATGACTGAAACATTTTTTATTTAGTAAATGACACCTTAGCTGTTCATAATGGGAACTTATGCAAGCCTCTGGCCAATAGTTTACAGACTGGATTCGGGTTCGAATTTATCGCCCTCTGTCTGCGAATGTAACGTCATGTGCGCATTTCTATACGTGATTTTCGGCCACAGATGGCAATACTGATTCAAAATTAAATTTTCTGCATTCAGTAGCTTTAAGAAAGGCCTTAGTGAAATTACAGTAGTATATCGTTACGTACTTTGACAAGTCAAGTCAAGTTTATTTATATAGCCCTTAATCACACAAGAGTCTCAAAGGGCTTCACATGCCCTCAATTGACATCCCCTAATCGAACCAAAATAGGGCAAGGAAAAAAACATCAGTCGAAAAATGTGCAAATGCCTCTTCCAGGATGATCAGGCTGCAATGGATGCTGAATGGGCAATAATTTACATAGTTTGTGATACTGAACAATAAACAACTCTTAACGCTGTTATGTGTGTTTCCATTGAACATCATAATCAATAATGAATATCGTTTACCTTTTGTTTCAGGATGTCGTGCTTTCCCTCAGCAATACCATTGGCCATGCCAGTTTCAAGAGTTCTGCGAGAAAAAACAGCTCCATCTGGAAGATCCTGGTCGACAAGATGGTCCTGGCTGGACGGAATGTGGAAACTGGTTACATCGTGGCTTCTGATCTGGGTTTTCAAGTCGGTACTGTGAGCGCAGCCACTTGTGTCCACCTCCTCTTCCTCTGCCAGACACCGTTCTTCAGAGAACATACTCACAGTGCGATCTGACGTTCCAGAGTCATTGCGGTTTCTTGACAAATCTATACTGTCAATACCTCCAGAACCTAAAGGGAGCCCGATATCGGACACATCTGAGCCCACTGTGTGAATGATGCCAGATTGGGTTTCGATACTATGATCGGATGTCCCAGAGTCTTGTCTGCTGCGCTGGCTTCTGTCTGAGGCTCCAGAATCTGAACGGCCTCTGTAGGTTGAGGTCAGGCTTTTTTCTGTAGTCACAGAATCCATATTGGACCTGGAAGAGGCCACGCTGCAGTCTGAAGCTGCAGAATCAGACCTCTGACGGTGAGACAGAATCAGGTCAGGTTCTGTGGCCACTGCTTCTCTCTGTGGCTGGATCAGCAGAGGTCCAGAGCCATCCCCTTTTACCAAATGGTCAAGAACGAGTACCATGCCTGACTTGGAGCCTGCAACACAGAAGATGAACAGTACAAAAGATTTAAGGTAGTGATGTCAATGCTGCCGTATGTTTCACTGGATATAAGGAAAAGCAACAGGTAGTGTTTAAGTAACCGATAAGAGGGAAAATGAAATACCACCGGACACACAGCTCAAAGAGAGACTGAGATCTAAAAAAATATCACCCACGATCAGAGAGGGGACACGTGGAGACATGACGGGATGTCTGCATTTCCTCCAGACTAGCCTGTGTTCCTGAGTTATATTTGTCAGATTGTGTTGCGCATAAAAGAGGAGGAAGTGGAGGGAGGCGCAGGTGGCGCTGTTGAAGGTGGCAAAACGTCAAGGAGGAAGTACAAGTGAAATGGAGACAAGCGCTTTCATTCCCCTCCATCTGAGCTCCTTCACTGCTCCCTCTCTCCTCAGGAAACCGCACTCCAAACAACACAGCAGCGCCCACATCCTTTCGACGTCCAAGCACACAACAGTGCGTTTTATGGGGGAATATCTGTGGCTGTGCACATTCCAGAGATGAAGAAACCAGATCAGACTAAAGTTATCAAGCAGCTGACCCAACCCCCACAAAGGAGATTGTTTCTTTAGCAAGTTTGTTTTTGTTTAGTTGTTGGGTGAGTGGAGGTGCAACTCCAGGATCGCTCCCCCTCCCATAAACCTCGTAAGACAAAACTTCTTCTTTTTTTTTTACATTAACATTAATTCATATTTTTATGGTTGTTTACTATTAATGGCTATAGACAACATGCCATGAACCCCCCATTAAATTAAAAACCAAAAACAATAAGTGTTAACATTTTGTTGAGTGAAATGTGTTTTTCATCCCATACATCTTTGCCAGAATTCTGGCTCCCGCGGATTGGCCGGCACACATTGTGACACTACAAATTACACATAGAGCGATTATCGCCCGAGCCAATATTTAGCATTTTGACACATATCAATACCGGCATAGGCTTTTTCTCTCTCTCTCTCTCTCTCTTTTATTTTATTTTTATTTTTTTAAATCTGACAGCCAATAAGAGATCATCTTAAAATTGTGTAAACCTCAGGGAATTATTTTGATATTTTTGTGAATTTTTACGTACTTAACTCATTCACACCCAACCTTTTTCAGTTTACTGAAGCAACTCCCTTTGCTCCCGGCTGTTTTACTGAATTTTTATTGATTTTGCAAGGCCCGCAGAATATTGTGTTCTATTGCTATAAAAACATACATAGAGTATTTTCTTTCATCAGGGGAAAAAAAACTATATTTCTATCCGTTTCCGTCTTGCAGCAATTAGTATTAGAATATAGCCAAGTTTCATTATTATTCACAAATCTGTTTAAAACACTGAGGAAAAGAGCCTTTTTGCAACATGGCCCTGTTTGATCTCTTATACTCTGCTGCCACCTGCTGGCCGTTTTTTGTAATAACTACCATTGCTTTAAGCGACCTCTTCAGGTCATTTTTGGGACCGTGGCAATATTTAAAACAGAACGTTTTTATACGTTTTGGGGAGCAAGTGAGTTAATGTTCTAAGAGATGTTGATGAGCCTGGGACCTTCCTGGACTTTTCGTTAGAATTTGAAAACAAAGATGTCTATAGTCAAAGACAAAAAAAAAAAAAAAAACTTGTTGCAAATCTGAACACATTGTTTAAATGCCTAAAGACATTTAAACAATGTGTTGGAGGTTGCATTATTCAAATTTTTGACAAATATTTTCCTTTTTTTCCACCCTGGAAAAAATATCGGTCTATCTCTATTCTTTACTACAAATACCTCACTAGATATCAGCATTGATGCAGTATGTAATCTGCTAATTTCCCCAATCAATGAAATAGAAGTGAGAAACCGAGCACGTTGCTTCCTTTAAGCACATTGAGCAATGTGGCCAAGCGCGACTGAAGTAGACAATCACGTACAAACTACGTATCTCCTATACATCTGGCAATTGACCTTCACACGCATACCATCTTGCTGAAGCAAAAAATAAACTGTGATCAACTGCACGAGGCCACTTATTGAACCACAAACACACAATTGCCAAGGAAGGAGTTGATTGCTCTGGTCACTACATTACTGTATAAGAATACAAAGGGAGGAAATTGACAAGAAATGAAGGAGAAAGAGTGGATAATTGAGGGGGTTTCATTGTTTTCAGTTATTTTTGCAACTCCATGAGCGGTAAAATTGCATTCAGGCAATCCATGGTGGGCAGAACATCAAGTGGTCATGTCAGACAAGGATATAATGCATAGCACTGAATCGACACAAACATTTCATTTTCTAAATCATAGCCCTTGCTGTAACAATTGCTATAGAGTGCAAAATGGCTGAACACATATAGCAAAAGCTTGTAAATACTGTGAAGCTTTTCTTGTCTGAGAAGCATGGGAATGGATTTTTGTAATGTTGACAATCTCAAAGAATGCACTTTTTACAGGCTCATCTCTCATTTTCACATACTTTTACCCTAAAAAAAGGACAACTAGCCGCTCGAAAAACCACCGGCTCACACTGCCTACTCACTCCTGTCTCAACCACATAATGTTCTCTGCCTTTGTTGACAAGTGCTTTTCACTGGTGGTCTTTTTTGTTGACACAAGCTTCACCCTGTCTTAAATTATATGGCAGGAATGAATCAGGAACATTAGGAGATTTGCTGCGCCACATCAAGAGAACGTTGGTTCTGTTCTGGTATCAGCTTTATTTAGCAGAGTTGTGGCTGCTGGATTTCCCTCTGTTGGTTCCTAAAAGCCATGACCAAAGTTGAGATCCACGCGAAAGACTCATGGAGGAGGTCAAATACAATTACATTATGGCTGTGGAATGGGTTTTAATTGTACAAGATATCATTTGAGGTTTCACAGAAAATTACAACATATAATACGGGGAGTTAATAAAACAAGCTTTAGATGTAGGTAACATATTTGTCAATTGTAAATACAGCATACATAAGCTATCAATTGTCAGGCATAGTATTAACAAAAATCTGCTCATTCTGCCCTCAAAGCCTGCATTCATGCCGTTTTATTAATGCCCTCAAAGGTTAATGAAATGTCTTTACACTTAAGAGGCGAAAGAGTTTAAGCTGATGGCTTGAGCGCCTCTGCACAGTTAATTAAGCTACATGAAAGGTCTTAAAGATTCTACACTAATCTGACTTTCTGACTGCCACCATAGAAGAAACGCTCTTTTAGCTGGCTGTTTTAACAAGCGTTCGGAAGGAAGTTGTATTTAGCTGCTTTAATGCAGCCACGGGTTCATTGCACAGACATGGTTAGTGTTTCCCTCCAAGTTATCAAAATTTGACCTTCAGGTGAATGTTTACAGCCTATACAAGCTTTTGTATGGCAACAATCACAGATGTGTGGGATGTGGAAAATGGATCCAAGTGTGAGGGTGCGCCTTACATAGAGAAGTTGTTCTCACCTAGTCTCTGGAGCTCTCGACTTTGGGTTGTCTGCTGGCCACACAACTCCCGGATCTGAGATTTGATGTGGTCTTGTTCACAGTCCAGATCTCTTCGCTGTAAAATAAAAAAATAAAAAAATACGTTTAAATAAAAAATAAATTAAAAAAACGCATGAATGGTAAAACAATTAAGTGAATGCCTTGGGTCAGATGAGGATTGTTTTTAGAGGTCAACTGCTCTGCTCGGAGACACAGCCATGCTGTGCAACATGCTTTGCCAGCTGGAAAGTGCAACTTTCATTTTCCTGCTACAGGCTGGGGATAAGGAATGGATTCTGTGAGGACTATTATCAGTTATCTGTTACAGTTAAACTGTTATCAGTTGCTTGACTGAAGTTGCTCCTTTTGCTTCATGATTTCCTGCTGCCAGACCTCAACAAAACACTCTGCACGTTGAGATTTAATGTAAAACTAAAACCCTAATCTCACTGAGCGGCAAACGTTGGTGAGTTTTGGCGAGGTTATGGGATATTTGTTTTTTTGTCAGGGTACATTTAAGGTTGCAAAGACAATCGTCAGACCTTCACCAACAGTTTTTCTTGCTGCAAAAAAAACTATTAAAATAGTTGGCGAACATCTGGTGAACGTTTGTGACCTTGAACGAACCCTGGGGAAAAATCAACATTAGTTACCTTCCTCAAACGTTCACCCCTCAGTGGGATATGGACTTAAGTCACAGTAGGGCGATCTCCAAGGAGTGGCTTTATTATTTTAGAATATGGAGGAGGGTAAGGGAAATCACTAGAGGGAATGACAGAGGGGGAACTGGGGGCAGATACATATACTAAGGTTAGACCTCTTAGGCTAGACCTTGAGACACGTCACAGGAGCATCAGCTGCATAAATAAGACTTGTCCAAATACACTTATGCTCAAAATAATAGCAGTCTAACACGACCAACCAGATCAATCACTGTTAATGATAATACATGTAATACCAATAAGTATTGCATTCAATTTATGAGGTAATTCATTTTGTAGTTTAAATAAAAAAATACTTCAATAAGGTGGTCCTTATTTAGGGATTAAGCCAACACGTACTGTTTACAAGCATTTTACTCTGAAAGCCAAAGAAAATACGTCCTATGCGGAATTGTTCAGAAGAAGCGTAATTTGAATAAAACATTGATTGGAGAAGGGAAAACAAAGAAGTGCAGAAAGTAATTGAGTGCTTTGCCAAAATGAGCTCCAATGTTTTAAATAGGTAAGCAAAACCAGAGAGACGTGGTGGAAAACCGAAGACAATCATTCGAGATGGATCAAAGAATTCCAGAATGGCAAAGAATACCCAATGATCAGCTCCAGGGTGACCAAAAATGGCCAGTTACCTCGTGTCACAATTAAAAGACACCTGTGAAAATCAAAACTTTCAGTAGTCTTCCTTCTGAGTCAGTGTATTTTTTTAAGGCTCCGTGTCATAAAGCACTCGCCGAAATTGTGGGCATCCGTCAACAACGGGGCCGACGGAGAGACACACGTGGTCACTTCTGGAGGTACCTCAGGCAAAACCAAGCAAGGAAGAGAAATTGTGCAATATTGTCAAGTCATCCCGGGCAGGAATACCGGTTCACAGGTGCAAGAAGTTGGTCAACTCCATGCAACACAAGTGTGAAGCAGGTCTCAGACACAGTGGCTGTACAACTGAATTAGTCATTCATAGGAATGCTAAAAGCTACAATAAATATTTGAGTTTGTTAAGAAAAACAACAGCATTACATTTTTTTTTTAAACTGTCAAATAACATTTCTTCATTTTCTGTAAATATTAGACAATTGAAAATTATATATTAGCTTTACTCACGTTTTTAAACCCACTGATATTTTTAACAACTGTATGTCTACAAGAGCAGGAAGCACAATTTTGTGTGTGACCTTAATTCATGCATACATTTAAACACTGGAATTTTAAGTTGATGGCCAAAGCCTGGTAAAAGATTTGAGTTGATCCTAAAGAAACCATTAACAGGCACCTGTACTTCAAAATGGCGAAAAGACGTCGAGATTTACAACCTAACTTGGCTACAAAAGCCCCTGAAAACACATTACAAATCCCTAACAAAAGAAATGAACAACCAGTGTGTAAACAGCCAAGACAAACAACTATTACGTGCATTCCAAAGGGCTTTTAATTTAGTCGCTGTATGATCAGACCCTAAGCATAGATGGCCATACACGGAAAAATAGCCCTTTTTTTTCCAGACACAAGTGAGATGTATTCTGTTGTGTTGACTGTCTAGTTCTCTGCCGTGAGTAGGTTATGGAGCATAGCAACTACTTTCAATCAGAAAAAAGGAGTGGTGTTTCTGTGTTAGGGTAGTTAATCTTGCCTAACAGTGTCAAAAGCTACAATGTGTTAACTAGCTCTGACTTTTTTTTCGTTCAGTCTAGTTGATATTAATTTGTGTGAGACTTCTGAAAGAAGTGAAATGGAATATTGTGGCCAAGTAAATGGAGAACCAAGATGCTCCCATCCCATCAATTTTTCCACTTCACTTCCTCCACTTGTGGAACAGAAATCTCAAGCGACCGAGAATTTGCCGCACTAAAAATCTACTTTAAAATTCTCAAGACGCTCGCAAATCAGGATAAGTGGACTAGACCAAAAAGCTTCAATTCTGTGGAATACTTCCTTAATGAGCTTGGAAGAACACAAATAAGTTTTTTGCCCTATTTAACACAAAAGACTAAAGAAACCGGCAAGCCATAATGGTAAAGGTTCCATACAAAGGGCACCCTCTGTAAGTAGGCCTACACAGGAGCCGCAGGGGGAAATAATGGTGTTTGAGCTATAAACACAATTAGAGAGAAAGAGCCTTTCCGCGCCTGCCTGTTGCTTCTAGAAGCAGTGACGGCCATCAGTTCACAGCTCCCACTTAACCACTAGGAACATGTTTTTCACAGGGAAAAAAAAGGTTAGATGGAGATGCAAACCGGCTGCTAGTCGCCATGCTGTCATTAGCGGCTTCCCACTGGTCCAGACAGCTGAGACCTGAAAGAGTCAACAGTGACACCGGCCCGATGCCCTGCTTCTTTGAAGAACTCACCCCAACTTGGCCACAGGAGCATGTTTGTGTTAAGACTATAATTACAAAAGCTCATAGCGATGACCAAAAATATGGGTACTGTCCTCTCGTGTGGCCACAGCAAGGCGTAGGCCATGTGTGCTCTTCTGAGAACCCCCAAAGGCAAAAACTAAGAACAGTGCAGCTTAAGGACTGCTAAAACGGAGGCTAGCTCCTTCAGCATCATGCGCTTGCTTTAGACATATGGATTAATAAACTGAGGCTCAGTGCTCTCTATTGCACTGGAATTTGCATCAGTGTTCCATGCCATCATGTGGAAAGGAGACGAAACCTGGCGGCTTTTCCATTACTGCCTCCACACACGCTCGGCTCACCTCCAAAGTCAAAGCTACAGTAGCAATCATGTCTGCATCGCAGTATGGGATGACGGAACCCGCAAAGGAAATTCATTCCCATTACTTTCGGCTCCTCATCACATGGGCGCCCATTTCTAGAGCTTCACAAGGAACAATTTTTGCAATGTTAAGGGTTTTTTTTTGGTTACGTTTCTTTTCAAAACATATTTTACGAGGAGCATTCTTAGGTTGAGAGAGTTTCTTTACATCTTTAGGATTATAAAGATGTTGAGAACTGACTTTTGTGAATCTGGTGACACCTTTTCTAAAAGGAAAAAACACAGACGCAGTCAAAACTTTAATGCAATGTACTGCACTAGTTCTCCGGATACAATTCTTTATTCATACACTGGCGCAAATTTCAGCTAAATGAATTTGTATTTGTAAAAATGCATACCTTCTGACTGAAAATAGCACAAATAAATGTAAAAAGTTATGTTGGAAAAATATTAAACAAAATCTATTTGCCATTTAAATTGACCTATTGCTGCATTCTAAATCCTAAAATTCTAGATCCTGGTCTGGTCTGTCTGACAATAATTAACAATAAGAATACATAATACGAGCCATTCCATCAGCTGTATATTGAGAACTTTATATATGCTTGTACTAAGAAAGGGCATGAACAATTTCACTTTCTGTCAAAATGAAAATAATAATGTAAACACTATTTTGCTACTTGCTGTCATTTCTATCAAAAAGAGCACACATTTACTAAATAACCATGCATTTCCATTCAAACCTGTAAACTTTTTTTTCCTCAGCTATGGATGGTTGGTTAAGAACACCTGTCTTGCATGGCATGCAAACCCAGGGCCCGGGGTCACAAAATAATTAGAAGATTAGCATCACCAAAGTTTCTCTATGAACCAAGTTAGACTGCATGCATTGAGAAGGTATCACTTACACCCTGAGAGTAAAGCTGTCAGTTAAATTGGATAAAGTCATTCACAAACCTGAAATGTAACCAGAGGGGCAGAACTGTTCCATTCTTCAGTCAGATAATAAAAAAACGTACTATGAGTAAAGTTGTCTAGTTGGCTTGTTTGGTGCCACGGGGATTGGGGGGGAAAAGCCAGTGAAGCACTTGGTGTGTGTGACACACATCTGGAGGAAAAGAAGACTGACATTTACCTCTTAACAAGAGCGACCGCCCCCTCTCGTCTCTCTCTCTCTCTTTTAACCCTCTGGAGTCAGGACGTACGCTAACTCATTACAAACACAGACTGCCATATGCACAAACATATACACCCCCCACACACACACACACACACACACACACACACCACATAGTACAAACAAGCCACTCCCTCAATTTCCTCTACCTCCACAGGGATCTGACCCCCCTACACACACAAGTTAATGGGTCGCCTGGTTGACACTCGTCCTTTGTTTTGACCTTGTTTTTCCCCCCAAAAGTGCCACATTTACATTGTCCGGGTTACACAAAGTACATAAAACAAAGAAAAATAGTCAAAATACAAATCAATACAATTAGGGGTGTCAAAATTTGTGACGCGCGATTAATGACCGCCCCTTAATTGGATAGCCTGTATTTGGGAATTCCAGTCGCAACGCAGCAGACACGTCCACGTCAAAATTTAGCATTAACAAATTTAATAATAATGCATATATTTGTGGAGACTGGGGTCAAGTATTTTATAATTTTTTTAAATGTGCAGAATTTCACAAGTTACTTCATGTTAAGGATTAGAAAGCGCTTACTATGAAAAGAAAAATGCACTGAGCTGTCACCAACGTCTTACAGTTGTAATTATGCTATCTAGTGACAGAAAAATTACCTCAACACAAATCAATGTCACACTCATTTTTTTTACAGTATAGTACAGTACATCTTTTTAAATTTTAACAATTTTTTATAAATATGAAATTACTGTATTAATGACTCAAAGATGCAGCCCTATTTCTATTAGTTTAACATTTTTTCCACTTTCATGTTAATACGACTAAGAAAACTTGGAAAAAAATATTTTATTGTACATTTAGAACTGATATAATATTTGCAATTAATCGTGATTTAACTACTGAAGTCATGCAATTAATTATGATTAAAAAATGTAATCGCCTGACACAACTAAATTTAAAACAACTAAATTCTGAACTTCCCAGACATGTTGAAAGGAAATGTTATTTTTCCAGCCCATTCTAAACAAAGAAGGCAGCCTTAATTTCCTGTCAATATGGAGAGAGGCCTAGTGCGAATAGAGAAAAGACGGTAATTGACGATCCCTCTAATAATGTTTATAATTGCCTAATGGTTTAACTGTAAATGGTCAACTATGATCCCAAAACAATTAAACAAAATATCAAACTTAACTGACAAAATTACTTAAAAAAATCATTGAAATGCCTTACAGATTATTAGAAAATTCACTGGAAGCACGTGCGTACAAAAACTCAAACTGTACTAATTTCCTATTAAGACAGCGCTTTGGCAGCATCGTGTGAAAACGTAGAGCTTTTTCAGAAACAGCATGAAAACCGGCAAAAAGTGAGCTTTTCGGGAAATAGCTGACGAAATGTACCACAGAAAAAGAAGTAAAAAAGCAAATGGATTAATTTGTAAATAGTGCACCATGAATATGCAGGGGTAGTACTGTATTATACATCGTTTGGTTGGCTTGACTTCAGTCAAACCGGACACATTTTTTAACACGGACTTCTAGAGTGCTATGATGACTTACGTGCCTTTAGCTCCAATTTCTTAGCGACTTACGTGCCTTTTGCTCCAATTTCTTAGCACTATAAATGTATAATTAAGTTTTAATATGCCAACCTCAAGTGGATTATCCAGTACCCAAAAGAATAGTTTACTGTAACTCAGCCATGCCATTTAAAATAGTCATTAACGCTACACATGCCTTAATCTACTAACCAAGCCCACATATTTTCCATCTGAAGTTTCTCAAGTCGGCGTTAGTTTGATGCTTGTGCCATGCATTTTGGACAGTGTGTGAGAATGTGTGTGGGCCTATCGGAGACGTTCATCTGCTACGGTACAATTGCCCGCAGCTCAAAGAGATCCGCTACTGTGATGTGACTGGAAGGCGCCCCACTGCTGCTGCTGCTTGTGTTGGTTTTGGACACGTACACGTTCCGGTGCTGACTTGAGGCTACTGGAGCACAGCTGGCGGGCTGCCTGTGTGTTTGTCAGTCTGCCTTTCGCTGTCCCACCTCTCTCCTCAGAACCACACATCCACACCTCCTGTGACTCATGACCTCCTCAGTGTACAGCACTCAGCTGTCTTCCAGGAAGTGAGGCGGGAAAAAAAAACTCTTCAATGCTCCGGCATCCTGTGACGCCAGCTTGCTGTCATAGCTTCCTAATCTGACTACAGCACAACAGCGGCCACCTACAGTACAGACTTATTCTGACTTCCAGCGGAAACAAGAGCAAAAAAAGTTGATCAAAGACAGCAGATAAGATACGATCTGGCCCCAGGGAGGCTGTCACATTATCCTCACTGGAACAATCATATCAAACACAGAATCTTTGGTTTTAGTGTACTATAAACACACGTGCTGTCCACAAGAGGGCTGGTCAGTTACGAGAATGAGCAGCTTAAATTAAAAAAAAAAAAAGGAAGGAAAAAAAAAGGGATCCACAGGAAGGACGGAGCCATATGAAGCACAAAAAGACTGACAAAAAAAAAGTACAACTCCGAGTTTATCCATTTGCTCACATGAGGGTTGCATTTAGCATGAGGACTTTGCGCTTGTGACTCAAGTCACACGCTCCTTGCTGTGTGCTGCATACTTGATTGTGGCAGCAGAGAAACCCAAGTGGCCACCACAGCCCTGCGAACAAACTCCGCACCCACAAATAAGCCAGCGCTCAAGTCAAATTTGCCAACGCAGTGTGTCATGAGACACCCCACTCAATTTATTTCGGTATAAGCCTAGAACATTTAAATGATCTCTGCATTCCCACTAAAAGCTGATTTTATGTACTCACCACAGTCCCCTTGATGCGTTGGGGCTCCAGACTCTCTGTCTCCAGGCTGCGACCAGGGGCTTTAACCCTCTCCACTGGCCCTAAAAGACACAATTTACAAGAGTGGCACAAGCCTCGTCAATACACACCATCACTTAGATCACTTATGCCGTGAGAAAGGACACACACAAAGTTGAGATGACTGAATTGTTTATAGTGTCCTCATAGAAAGCGAGAGAGACAGGGTAGGATGAGGACAGAATGTGAGTGTGTTTACAGCACAGTCAATTATCACAGAGATACAAAATGGCACAAGGATTGCGCACAGTCGACAGCATGAAAGAATGGTAGGCATCCACTATCTGGTAGGGCATCAGACGTGCTGTCTCGCCAAAGTTACAGATCTTTTTTTTTTTTTAAAATGCATTTAATGACCTTATATCAAGTCGATCATTGGACTCTTATTTGCGCGCCAAAATTTCACATTAGCAACTGTAAAAAATCGAACGTTTTATATAATAATAATAATTATTAGGATTATATAGAATGTAATTTTTTCGACAGTATTAGTGTGGTACACATGTCAAATGAACCATCAGGCAGAGTGTGATGTTGTCAAACTTACCTTGTTGCTGTTCCTCTCTAATTTGGCGAATGGCTGCTCTAATCATCTTCCTCTCCTCGTATTCACCGGCAGCGCGGAGCTGCAAGCACACTCAAGATTTAGCCTGTGCTCGGAATCATTCACTCATACCTACTCCCTGATCATTACATCAATTTTTTTTTTGTATACTGGACTATATGGTTCACTCAGTAAAATGAATTTTTTTTTAACTGGGGCATGCTGTTAGTTGCGTCACTACTGTCACATAATTAAAATATCAGCTGGTCGAATTTTGTAATGGTGACCAAATAAACAAAATGATAAAAATAATGCTGTCTAGAGAAGTTGCCTAAGCATGTACGAAGACCACGATGGAACAAGCAAGTTGTGACTAACTCAGCAGTGCCTCTGCTGGTTGCAGTCAAGTAGTGCACTCATTTTGCCTCAACTGCTTCAAGACACCATTCATAAACAATCAATTTCACACAACCGACAGAACTCTTAGTGTTTAGTCACTTTAGATGCCCACCCCTAATTAAAATTCCATCCCTCCGCTGATACTCACCATCTTGGTGAGTTCATCAACATCTCTGATTGATTTTAGTTTGTGAGATAAGACATCCAAGGCCGCGCTGGATTCTGACCTGAGAGAACAAGAGGGTGGTTATTATAACAGAGTAATCATCACTGGCCTCTGACTCCACAATACAAACTATGGCTTCACTGGTTTATATGAAGAGGCAGCAGGACACAAAATGTTCTTAGCTATGCAAAAAATATTCCACAACTGGAATTAATTATACTGCAGCAAAGAAATTTGGCATCACGGACACAGCTGGTTTGAAAAAGACACCTCTCATCCTCTTTATTTTTGGACTAATTTTTTTGGTTTGCTTTCTATTACTCATACACTATTTCAGTGTATCCCTTCATCGTTGCTTTCCTTTAGTAGCTAGCACTGTCGTTGACCGGCAAACAATCTAGGATGTATGCTGCCTCTCACCCAAAGTCAGGACAAGTGCTATATAAACTGAATGAATGGATAGTTGTTCGCCTTAAATACAATAAAGCATGATATAATCATATTTATTGTGTCATATTTTGGAATTGTTATCAAACAAAACATGCATATCAACTAAATGAATCAATCATTTATCTGTTGGCCAACTTTTGCTAAATATTGCCCCCCCCCCCCAAAAAAAAAGAGTGCATAAAGCTTGTGCTCCATCCTAACAGCAAATTACTTTTCTGTCTTTCCCAAGGAGTTTTTCTTGCAATCCAATTAGCTGAGATAAACAGTGTGTCTAATCTCTTTAAGGTCAAACTTGCCAAACATGGATTTTGTGGCTCTAATTCTTAGCAATGCAATTTGGCCCGACTCGAGCGATTTCAAGGATTTCTCACTATGCTAGCAAAGATGTCCCATCTTAAATGCAGCATTAGTTGTTGTTTTGTTTTTTAGGTCACGTGATTCAGATGCAGATCTCCTCCGATCTTCTTAAAACGTATTTACAACATTTAAAGTAAACTTATTTACTCCAACACCAAGATTATCTTTAGGGATTACTTGAATATCTTCAATTGAAACATTTTGCATTAGATTTTAGTGGTAACATTTTTCAATTGACAAGAAATTAACCAACAGATTGCTTTCACATGCTTCAGCTAAATATATTTAGAGAAAGGCTTTAAATGTTCCAAATTCCAATAAAGAAATAAATGCACTAATAAAACTTCTAACACAGCTTTCTCTCTTGCCTCTTCTATCTGACTGGCAGTTTAAATGCTGACTGGTAACTTGATATGAAGACGATCTATTAAATGTGACTATTTACTGTAAAAAGGGCAACCATAATGGAAAATGGAAAGTCTACTGTGGCTGCCATTTACGATTTACAGACTTCACATTTCCAGACTTTTCCTACTGGTGTGTTGAGGAATGCTGCTTTCTTAGTACAGTATATCTATTTCACCTGGACTGCTTTGTAATTAGGACATTCAAGTTCCACGTGTATATGCATGTGGTCTCACCTGTGCTGGTTTTCCTTGTCCTCCTGCTGTTTGAGTCGTGTGTGGCGAAACCTCTTGCTGGCCAGCGCGGCCTCCATGTCCTCGATCTCTCTCATCCTCAACTCGCGGATGGCTGAACGGATGATGCGTCTCTCGTCCAGATCCACGGTTCCATCCAGCTGCAAGTCCACCGCAAAAGGACAAACAGAGAGAGGAGAATGATTGAGGTGCAGACCTAGCAAGGCGCTACACAGTTAAGAATCAGCCACTTTTCGCTCGTATGTTTCTAAATCAACAAATGCGCCAGCGCAGTTCTATAAGCGGAAAACACAATTACAATAAATACATTTAAAAACTCTCTCTTTGCCAATCAAAGCTGAGCATCGTGTTTAAAAGGCAGAATGTTTGATACTGCTCTTGTCTTCAATTTCATTAAAGTGTGCAGGTGTACATAATGAAATGGCCAGTGAGGGCAGAATGGTGCTGACAAGTGCACAGACATCTCTAATGTGAGGAGGTCCACCTGGGCGAGGAGAACACAAACAGCTGCTGTTTGGCTTCCAGAGTGTTCACTCGCCAGGACTCACATTTTTCATCAATTACTTCAAGCTAATATTTTTCTGATAATTATAGTGTAAACACTGAGTGCAATTTGGTGTATAAGAATGTGGAGCAACAGAGGATAGAGGTGCGTCATTGTGTGCTGTCAAATGAGACAGATCTCTCTTCTGGCAGACAGCGGGAGCCTGTCAACACATGCCGAGGTGAGTGATCCAAGAATGGTTGATACTCCTCAAAGCTCAGCTGCACTCTTTAAAGTTTCCTGCTGCTTTGGTCCAAAATATGCAGTGGAATAAATCCAGGCTTCTCCCTTTATACCAGCTTGCTTACTGGATGTGGTTGGTAGGTCAAGCCACACATTATGACGACTCCAAAGTGGGGGTTGAAAAGTTGCCTCTCCAAATGCCTGCCCCACGTGCGAGTCAGAGCAGGCGGGATCTCACAAAGGATGACGAGTGGTTTTTGAGGTCTAGCGGTGGTTAGACGAAAATATGCACTAGCTAAGAGTCACTCTTTGCGCTGTCATTCGCGGAAATTTGAAGTGCTGAAATAAATGAGAACGAGTGAACACACTCTGAAGAGGAAAGATCAGAGGGAGGAGAAGGAGAAGTGTGGAAACTGTTGTCAGAATAGCGGTATGATGACAAAGAGGATAAAAGGCCGAATGAAGCTGGGCTCTTCTTTGCCTAAAAATGGGCAGAGGAGAACTGGGTGGGAAAGGGGACAGGTCATTCCTCACATTCCTGCTGACTCACAAGGAAAGAGATGGTAGTAGAGTCAGGAACTGGGGTCAGGTTGCTTTTTATTTAAACAGCAGGGTGAGAAGAGACAAGGTATGACAACACGTACTTGGTTCTGACACACTTTTAATCTAACAGAGCACAGGCTTCTTAGCTTAAAAACGACCAAAAGAAACGTGTAGCAAATTAAAATTTTAAATGACAATGTGACATATCTCTGCGTTGTTTTATTTATTTATTTTACAGAGAATGACAAGTTTCCCTAGATCCGTATGCCAAAAATCAACCAATGAATTATAATTTCATTGGCGGAGTTGTACATTGCAATATATATATATATATATATTATTATTATTATTTTTTTTTTTTTTTAAAGGTAAGTAAAACTTAGACTTAGGGCAGAGACGGATAACTGCATTTCCATTACTTTCATTGGGAAACCTAACCTCAATTGAAGAGTGTTTCAGGATACAAACGTGATCACCATCAACCAATTAAAATTGTAACTTGAGGTTCCACTGCAGCCATTCCCACACCATGTTAATACCTGGGCGGGCCGCCCAAGCAGTTTTTTAAGACAATGTTCAGGCACACTTAAAATGTGTCTAATGTGTGCACCGAGTTCCGGAGACGTTTTCCTTCCAGCCAATTTTCGGGTCAAATGTTGCTGCGCCAATGCACGTTTCTGATTGGTGGGCTGGTTCACGCTCGTTCTCAGTTGGTTGCAGCTCCCTGTGATCCGAGCCCCCCCCCCCAATCACAGGCCAAATCAAATAGTTATGGTTTACCTCAGATGGCCGGTTGTAAAGGTTTCACATTTCAAGTTCTCAGTTTGGTTTAAATGCAGTACATGAATTTTATAGTTAGTTAAGTTGTTTCATAAAATCACTCTTATCACACACCATAACATTCTGGAATAAACTTTCAGAGACACCTGAAAATCAGGTCTTTGTTGACTTTGCAACTGAAAGAAACACCTGGAAGCACAGCTGATTAAAGTCTTGATAACAAAACGCATTAGGACTTTGACACACAAATTCAAACGGTGGCAGCTAAGTTATAGTTGACGTTTAAAATGAGCCAATCCAATAAGGAGGCAGACATTGGGTTGGGCACATTTGGATTGGTTGCAGCATTTCATGTTGACACAATATTGACTTGGAACAAAGCCAGCAGCTGCAACGTTCTTCCTCTGTGCATTTGAAAGACAGCAGAAAGAAAACGCACCAATAGTGTCCCAGCACTGTAAATTAATGAGTGACCACGACGAGAGCAAATAAAACACCTCAGACAGGAGCACATGCCAAGAAAAACAAGAGTAGCCGTTAAGGAAACAGAGGGGGAAATGAGTGCAGGCCCAGAGTCCAGATGCCGTGGCCTTCACACAGTGAAGGGCTGCAGTGTGTCAAAGGAAATATGAGAGGAAATTTCTGCAACACCTTGCCAGTGACCAAGTCCTGAAGGCATTTTTCAAAATAAACCAACAAAACTCGATTGTATGCATCAAAAACATTCGTTGTATGAACCATGTTAGAAACATACAGAAGTGCTTTTCACGCCACGCTGCTTGCCAGCAAACCTTTGAGTCAGAAGTGAAAGACGAGTAGGTCATACACACACACACACACACACACACACACACACACACACACACACACACACACACACACACACACACACACACACACACACACACACACACACACACACACACACACACACACACACACAAGGATGTGAGCTACTGAAAAGGTTAGATGTAACAGTCTTAGCTACCTGTTGATTCTTGAAACCCTACTGACACACCTACCGGGTGAGCGGAGGGATGTATGACTGTCAGGATGACAGAAGTTAAAACAAACTGGGTGAGTAATTGCAGATGATATTACAGACTAATGACAGTGTCTGCTTCAGACTCTCGCATGCCTACTTGGAATAAACCAGAAAGGCAGGATGTGACGTGGCAGTGGTAGTCGTCTAAAGAATGTTCTGATACTGGCCGGCCACAGTGACATACCTCCGAATATCCGACTGAGCAGCTCAATCAATCACGGTCAATTAGGGACCTTTCTTGGTTTACTTAAATCCCATCCAGCTGGCAAAATGCTCCTGCTCTCCACCCTTTGCACTCATCTACACTCCAGGCCACAGAGTGAACTGAATTTCAACGTCTGCAAGGTCAGTTTAGTTTATTGAGCCAAAAGTGAAATGTGGTCAAACGTGGCAGTTGCTTTAAGTTCTTCACGTAAGCAAAACACCGGAAAGGTACGATTATGTGGGTCTACAAGATACCTTTTTAGAATTCGTCAGTACAGTGAGCGCACATTTTTAATGTAACCTCCCTGGGAGCCATGTCCGCGCAATTAAGAAAGCAGCACAGCATCCTTGTCTCTTCTGCATTATAATTTGCTCCACCACAAGGAGGAGAAGGTACTTGCAGCTGATGGATTAAACACTCCCAGAAACTCTCACCAAAGCTGTCTGGATGCATCATGACCCCTAAGGCCGACTCCAGACCTTTTGACTCCCAGTTTGTGCACATATGCGGTTCCTGTTACGCTTGTAGCACCATTTTGACTCACTAATTTGTGAAATATGATGCATTACAGACCAAGCAGATGCGCACATGCATTCAGAATGCATGCATACAGGTGCGTGAGTATCGTGGGTATGGTGTGTAGACTGGAATTGAGCCATGAAATAATTAATTCCAGAAAATGTTGAGGTTTGAGTGCATCCAGGCAGCATATGGGATCAGAGAGCTTTTAGTTCTCTGGTGTCAAGACTAAGAGTTTTGCCTTATATGGAGAAAGGATACTCCTTGTAGCAATACTGAAGTATGTGTTACCACTGTAGATGCTTTCCAAATGGAGAGACTCCGATGAGCTCAATCACGAAGATAAAAGTATATACCATAAATACATCCAAAGTGGGGTCAAATCCAACTCCAGTATTATCACTATTATTATTATTTTTTATAACTCGGGAAAACAATGAAGGCAGACAGAAGCCAAGCACACACCCTGTGAAAAATGGGAAAGTATTCAGGATACAAGAGAGCCCTGCAAGGCAATCTGTTCCATAGAAGAGGGAGTTTCGGTCGCTTCACAGCTGGAAGATCAACAAAGGAATGAACTAGATTCAAGGTTGAACCACGTCGTAGTGCACTGCAGAGCCCACTGGGCCTGCATTGTGTGGAAACAAGATTGAACAGGGATTGCCAATGAATTTAATCTGCAAAAGAGAAAGATTAATGTACATGTGGCGACGTGCTCGCTTTGACTGAAGCTACATGTGCGGGGAAGCTACATTTTGAAGCCTAACTAACTAGATGGTAGGACAGAAAGAGACATGGGAAAACACGGTCCCCTTTTCCAGTCCACAGAGCAGAAACAAAGAAGGGACACATGGCGGAATGCATGAGAGTTAGTGGTGGTTGGTTGGGGGGGGAGATATAGCGCATAAATGCCATTCTATAAAACACAATGGATTAACGTACTGAAAGACTTTCTACTCATGTGATACAAGGTCAAGGGTTGCATTACAGTGTTTTAAACTGGGGTACAATAGAGTCCCTGTAGGTACACTCAATTTACCACATTAGGATAAACAATGGGCTCTAAAGTAGGTTTGACCTAAAAAGGAACAAATCTTCTCGTGTTCCCAAACAGTCTATTACACTTTGTACCAATAAAACCTCATTTATTGACTACGCTGAAACAAAAGGCTGAAGAAAAAAGAAAAAAAATTAGATACCAAGCAGAAGAAGAAGAAGAAGACTGAGAAGGAGACTGTGCCTAACATTTATAGATAAGAGACACCATTTTCCTGAGTGGTCACCACATGGGAAATGATGCTTCAACAACAACAAAAAAGGCTTGCATGCCAGTTTCTGCGCGATTGTGAACCTCTCTCGGCAGGAAGAGTATAAATTATGAGTCTAAACAGATGCATGCTGCTGACTCAACTTTAATAACAGCAATGAACTTGCATCACTGAACAGATGAGCTATGTACGAGATATCTCCAGAAGCTCGCAGCATTAAGAGTAAGCTGAAAAGCCAAACATCAACATCCTCCTGATGACTTCTGCAAGATGTGAGGAAATGACTCTTTCCTAGGGGACTTAATCTAGAAACCCACATTTATCTGTGCCCACACCAAATATTCCCCCTACCTACTTTTATTTTGAAATGCTCTCCCAAATGTCTCAATGTGATGTTTACCACAACAACAGAACTATAAGAGTTATAGTACATTTACATGACAACACATTAGAAAAATGCAATTGTATATTCCAACTTTTACAAAAACGTGTTTACAGTTTACAGCTGTGTTAGTAAAATAATCACCGTTCGCATGAGCCTAGTAGCCTACAATGAACAATATATGGATGCAGGGCCTGTCTTTTGGGATGTTCTTTGCCGTTTAAAAATACTACACATAACACAATGACTGCTTGTCCTCGTGGGTCTTACCTGAAACTGTGGTCATAGCTGTGTGAGCGCAGAATTGGACGCATGCAAGTAATGTGACTCAGCTGGATGCAGAAACAACAACGCTGCTGTGGTCCACCAGTATTGTTTTTCTTGAACCTCAAGCTTTTCTTAGGAGAGTTTCAATTTGTATTTTTTTCGCATAAACATTATTTTTCAATAGTTATAAAGTGTGGTCCTTGTAACGTTCCACTAAACAGCCCTTTTGTAGAGTGTACCTTGAAAAACGCACTGATGGCATACCAGGGCACCTGAAAGAGTTTGGCATACATTTGATTTTAATTGTGATCTGTAAAACTACTGTGGTTCAAAAAGATATGGGCAAAGTACTTACGAATCCCATGCCCTTACAACACTTTTTTCCCGCCATCTGTTTTCTGTATAAGTGGTCAATATGATATCTATGCGGTTTGCTGGTCGTATCATATAATTAAGTATATTATGTCACCAGCACATTTGGACAACACTAGAATAAAGAGGCAATGTAGCAATTGCAGCTTGAAGTGGCCATCTATATCCAGTCAGATTTAGGTTTATCTTGTTGGCTTTCATGATCACTTCTGTGACAATATATCGGTAACGGAAAAACTAACCCTGTCTCACCATGATCTATTTTCCTAAGTAATAGCAGATGTTTGCAATTTTTCTTCTTGCAATCCTACCCTGAATGGCTACAGAAATTAGAGAATAATTACTGTTGAGAGGCTTAAATCAGATTTGGGCAAGTTAAACAATGGCTCCAAACGATTACTCGGTTATTTAAAAAGTTGGTAACTGATCTGTAATTAATTTTGACACCTACAGCTGAGATTATAGGACAGACATTCTAGTGAACTCACAATTAACATCAAGAGGAATAGAAGAAACAAACAAAACCTGATTTTTTTTTTTTTTTTTTTTTGCTGTGTATTGTAAACTGAGGATATGTGCATCACAACGTATAAGGAAAAACTGCAATTTGCAGGACAGCATTGCAAGACCTTATAGACAAAAAACAGCAATGTGTGTGGTTCGTCAAATCTATAATTCACTTACTGTAAGAATGTAATCACATTACCACACCAACACAACCAACATCCATCTCTGGGACGTTTATTTGCTCAGCTACGTGTTTAAACTGCCACATTATTCCATTATGGAACAATGATGCTGCTATAATAAAAACACAGCACCTCATATTAAAGAGCAGCATTCGAAAATGACAAAACAAATGTCCTCCCGAATGGTGTAAAGTGAGATGAACTTCATTTCAACCTCAGACTGAGAGGAAACGTTCACTTAAGTATAGATGGGAAAAAGTTGCATTGTTTCAGTGCAATAAACTCTAAGCCCCACAACTAAATATAGACTTTGAGGCTTATAGGACGGCAACTAAATATGACCATTTATAGATGTATTCACAAAAAGAGGTTTCCTGTTTAATCCAATAAACTCTTGACTTCTTATCTCTGTGCCGTATATTTGGATAGGAGACGGAGATGTCAAACCTTTTTGTTCTGGACTGTCAGTGCAGTAGTGAAGATAACTTGTTTCCATTCCAGAAGAGAAAATGTCCTCACTGTTAAACTGCTGATGTTTATTTGCAAGTGCATCATGCTGGAAATATGCTTTGCCAGCATGTAAATGAAACCGATGGTGAACTTGGGAGTTAAATAAGTAAGTAAGTAAATAAATAAATAAATAAATCATGTCTTTGGACACAAAAGGATATGTTTGCTTCCACAACAAGATAAACATTTTTTTCTTAGCAGTGTTTGCTGGCTGACGAACGGCAGGATCCAGGATGTTGTTTACTCTTTGCTCTTTTTTTAAATCCATCCCTGTTGTGCTTGCTGTACTAGCCTGTAGCCTTGTCCTTGGTAGCGCTAAGCTAGTTCGTCTCTCAAGTCTGCATGTTTGCATACCCCCTTTCGTTTGTTGCTAGGACGACGTGAGAGGTCAACAGCGAGGTGTTAGGCAGCCAAATATTCCTGTTGCACGACGCTTCAGCGGATGTACAATCACCACATAGAAGGGAGATGAGACATCCCATTCAAACTATATCCTCGGACGACATTATGCTGTGACTTTTTTTGACTGGAATGGGAAAATTCTGATTTGCCGTTCGTTTTCAACGGCCAATTCGCTACTCAATTTGAGTCAACACAGATTCGTGCACATCCCTAGTGTATATACTATATATTTCACTTGTCTCCTTTGTATCAATTTTCCTTGAGTGGCAGGTGTTCTTATTGCAACTTTTTTGCCAATTATTTTCTTCAGCCTTTATATTCGCTAAAGCGTTGGCATGTTTCTAAAAATCTCTTCGACGTGAAGGACATTTTTGGTGTGGAGACTACACAGCAGGGTAAAAATATCAGTGAGTATAATCAAACTAATTTATTGAAGCAATGATAAAGTTCATTATTGTTGTTTCCATGTTGCTGGCACGTTACATAATACAGCACAAGTTGGCTGATTTATTGCTCCCTGCTGATGAGGCTGACATTTTTTAACACGTCTCTTGGGGTGACTGCAAAGATCTGACAAGCAAACTCATTCTTCCACTCGCACTGTGACCGCTCCAAGCACAAAAGTCCAGAGGGTCATAAATTAAAGGCCGTAGGGGTCCTGTATATCATGGGGGGGGGGGGGGGGGGGTGGGGGGCTGATCACGGCGCAAAGCTGCTACATCTTAAACATACAGATGCTTCTAGATCACCAGGGAGAAGGGACGCTCACACGACTGGTAGGAATAATTACAAATCAATGTGCCAGACATCCATGCGTGGGAGATCAACTGGGCAGGCGCCATGCACAGAAAGACCCCCTATGGCGGCCATGTTCTTTTCCCAAATGACTGCATTAATAACAAGCAGGAAGAGGAAAGTCAATCTTCATTCCTTTGGTGTCGTAAGGCAGGTTTGAAGAGGTAATGAGAAGGAGTGCGGAGTAAAACACCTGCTTGTTCTACAGGTTTGACTTAATGGATGGATACTATTCAAAAAGCGCCGACATACTCCTGATAGTCTCCATTCTCCGAGCTAAAAAAAATCTCATAGGCCAAGCAGAATTATTTCAATTTACATTTTTTTTGTCATGAGCATAATGCATAGACTTTTATTCCCAGAGTGAAGGGGAAATGTTTAAAACTCCTCAATTATCTCAAGCAGGTGATTTAGTTTGGAGCTCTAGCTCTAATTCTGCCATCCAGACGGATGACCACACACATGCCGCACAGACTGGGACACCAACTGGTTATTTTTGTGTGGATATTCAAATAATTGTGGCCGAGCAAAAAGAAAAAAATGTTGGTTGCCTGGTTGCCATGGAGGGGATTAGATGCGCAAAATAAAAGGCAACCAGTGCTCTGAATAGATGAGTGGCGATGGGATTAGCGGCTTTAGAGAGGCCGCCATATGACCTTCTGACCGCTTAGTTCATCAAGCACAACACAGGATGGGAGCGTGTGCTCATTAATGGCCGCTCCGCCAAGAACTTCAATGAGAGTCCTGAAACGCATCCAAGCTAGGATGAGATTGAAGTTCTTTACTCATTTTCACCAGACAGTACTTGGTGTCTTGCAAATTTTTTGCAGGTCTTTGGACCACACTGTTGTCTGTATGTTTTTACTGATGCCAATGTCATGTGAACGCACCATGAGCTGTGTTGAAAATGAATGATGGTCCCAAGGGGCCGTTGAGAGTGGAAAATGTGGACTCTTCTGTCACCACAAACATGTTCAGTGAGAATGTGGGATCTGGCTGACCCAAGACGGTGATCACATTTGAAGGAATAGACCGGGAGGGAGGACGAGGACCTCGCTCACTGATGAGATTTGTCTGTGTGACTCTGATTAGCTCAGCATCATCACATGATGACAAACGTCCCGGATTCCAGCATCTGCCCTATTTCATTGTTTTACTCCAGCGCTCTGGACTAAAATGCCATTCTTACAATCCTGCATGGATATAGAGACTGTTCAAACTTGATTCCATGCCCACCGCTTATATCACAAGATCAATCAATCACAGATCGCATACACAGACAGACTGACAGACAACCATTTCCACCCACACAGTCACCGAGTGGGAACCGAACCAATGATTCCTGCATGGAAGTAAGGCGACTGAACCACTGCACCATCAGGGAATACGAACCAAATCTTCCCTTTTAAATTCTCTGGTGAGAAAAATCGAACTTCATCCTCATTACTCCCACAGCTTTGCTCTTTGCCTTTTTAAATAAACTCATAAATCGACTGATCAAAGCAACTAGGACTTTGATTACAGCTATTACACAGAAAAGGGGGAAAAAGTTGTCTGAGATTGTCCGTCCAGTGATTTATGAGCAACTTGGCAAGATGATTACAGTTTGGAAAAATAACACGAAAGACGTAGTCAGAAAGGTCAACAGAAAATAACTTTTTTTTTCTTTGTTCCAGAGTAAACAAGTCTTTTCTTGTCTTGTGTAGTGAGACCTAAGTAGAGAAATCAAAATGTGGTGTGTGTTTTTTTGAAAACCCATTTTTGGGAAAGCAGGCTTGTGAAAGCAAAGACTTTTAGAACTAAAGACACAAACAGAAACAGCTGTCTCTGGACAGGAAAGTCACAAACTGACCCTTGGTTGTCAACCGTGTCAGTACACTTGCACCACATCCTTTCTCTACTCTAGCACAATCTAATGAGATGCAGCTGAGCTGAAATTCCGCTTGTAAAAAAAAAAAAAAAAAAAAAAAAAAGATAATGCAGGTATTAATTTTAAAACATGTTCATGTAGTAGTACATTTTAGCAGTGTATTTAAAAACAAAACAAAAAAAACAACAACTTTTTTTCTACTAATTTTAAAACATGATAGGGGAGCCAGTCAATAGGAAAGTATGTATGACAAAGGCAAAGGAATTTTAGAAATAACGTTACACACTAAACAACAACCTTAAAAGGGAAGTCAAACTTAACAATTTGTTTACATGTTAACATGTTCTATGTAGCCCCACTTCTGATAAACATTGTGTTCGCAATAGAATATGAGTTAAGCAGTAAAATCTACTTGTTTTTATCCATCCCATGGGGCAGCCATTTTGCCACTTCCTGTCAAATGAAAATACCAATACAGTTGCTCAAGGCTCAGGTAACGACCAATCATCACAGATCAGCTTCAGAAACCAAATGAGCTGTGAATGGTTGTTACTTGAACCCTGAGTTGTTATTTTTATTCAACAGCAAATGGCAAAATGGCCGCCCCATGGGATGGATAAAAAAAAAAAACGGGTGGATTTTGCTGCTTAAGTCTTATTCCACAGACACAGTATTTATGAGAATGCTGTGTTTAGACGAGTGGGGGCACATAAAACATATTATAAATGAAGTACAATTTGGAAACTCATTAAGACATACTGTGAGACGCCAATCAGCTTGACAAGAACATTAGTGTGGGTGAGACTTATAATTAAGGTTACTTCAAACTTGTTTGGTGGAGTTTTGAAGTGGTTGAACATTTACAATAATACAAGTCAAAAGTATTTAGTAACTGTCTTTCAAATGTATTCATGCTTCATTTGCCTTTATCTTACAATGCAAATTAGCCTATAAGAAAGCAACAGGAGGACCTTACTAAAAAATAATAATAATTTGATGTTAAATCACAATAGAGAAACTGAGCAAAATCATGTTTCTTTTCACAGGTGTATGACACTCATAAATCTTACTTTACTAAAATATGCCTAAAGCGTTAATAAAAAGATTTACGATGGCGAGAGCTTGACCCTGGAGATCATTGTGATAAATCCATTCGGTCCTAAGGCAAAAGCTAAACAAATCATAGGTTGATGAACATTCTGGAACAGTTTGAGTTTCAACCTTGGGCATTCAACTGTAAACTGTATTGCTAGGTGAATTCCTCTGCAAGGTGAGCATTGTAATCTTTATCAAGGTGGAACTTAAATACAGCTTGTGTAATGGATCTAATTATATTGTGGAGCTACGGCAAAATGTTGCTGTTGGTAAGTGTTGTCAGCACAGTATTAGAGAATGCAAAGGATGAAGGATGAAGGAAGCTGATTGGTTCTCAGATGCATAATGTGCAAATGTTGCACAACGACATGAGGTGTGTTGGGGGAGAATGAGTCAGGTTGCCTCATAAATGTGTGCTACATCCTCCAGGTGTCGTTCAAAAAAAAAAAGTCCTAATGTTGCACTCTCTTCTACTTCAGGATACAGTATATTCAAGACATGACTAATGTCAATAAAACAGAACGCGGTGACACCCAAAGACACTTCATCAATACTGATTAGTGACCTCACGTCTGAGCAGAAGTGTGGAGTCACACAACAGCAAGGAACTTACTGTACATGCATTGAATTAATCATCATGGGATTGCTCAACTATTTTATGCAATACGTAGACGTGCCTCCATTTCAAATGACTCATCTGTGTGACTACTACTGTTCATTTATCATGAACACAGTTTACAAATACAGCATGGTGCCTAGTGGTTGGCACGTCTGCCTCACAGTTCTGAGGTTTGGGTTTGAATTTCCGCTACAGTCGCCATGTTCTTGTGTGGGTTTTCTACACATGCAGCGGTTTTCTCCCACATTCTAAAAACAATGATAACCTAATTTGGACAAGCACTGTATAAAATGAATGGATCATGGATATTGTACAAACGTTAATCTCCTGTTGAGGCTGCATCAAATCTACACCGCAAGAGGTTT
This sequence comes from Leptonotus elevatus, assembly GCF_054856555.1. Taxonomy (NCBI): domain Eukaryota; kingdom Metazoa; phylum Chordata; class Actinopteri; order Syngnathiformes; family Syngnathidae; genus Leptonotus; species Leptonotus elevatus. Next base: position 16,733,534 of record NC_141243.1, on the reverse strand, counting down.
AAATATGTAGAGAAAAAATATTAATAACAAGGCTGCAATAATAATAACAAAAGAGATTATTGATTGTTATTATGTGGAGTCGAGTTGACATTGGTGAGTGACTGGAATAATACAATGAATCAAGCCACACTGCTCCATTGGCTCAATTCCAATAAACTCCTCACAATGAAGATTATGCTTGGCTACAAGTGAACAAAACAAATAAAACACACAATGGGAAGATTAGTGGATTTTCGAGAAACAAATGTCCCCATAGACTTTTTTTCATGTGACATTTTTTCCAAGCGTAAAATAGGTACCAGGATGATGAACACTGGTTCAAATCACAACAACGTGTCCAAGTGAGCTGGCATTGAGCTTGGAGAGCTGATGCTGTGACAAACAAGGGCATCCGCGTTGATTGGCAACGAGAGCATATCTATCCTCGTTTCTACTCACCAAAGCTCGCAGAGAGGATTCGTCCAGGGCAGCGTAACTTTCCTGGGACATTTTGGACATGTTGTCTCGTTATCACACTCAGGTGACAAGCGAGTGTCTCACTCAGGCTTCAGTCAGGCTTGTTGACTCCCGACGACGTCGTTCCACCTGCTCGACTTCGGTCAAGTGTCTTTTCTCTCTTCTCTTTTTTCTTTTTTTCCGCGTGGGCAGTTTTAAAAGTGTTTTCTTATTATTATTTAAAACGTGAAGCTTTTCAAGGAGTGAGCATTTTGCTGGTCGGCGTCCTGAGTGAAAGTAAAAAGCCACACACAACACATACAGCCGCCGCAAACTTACTCACCGGGAAACATTGGCCGCTTTTTGAACTGCACAATCAGAGTGGACGGTGTAAGCCCCGCCCCCCTCTATGGCCGTCTACTGCACCCGGCGGGAATTTAAAGCGCACCACTTTGTGGAGCGGTACAAAATAAAAGAAAGCTCAAACCGGTTACGGTACGATGCTGTTTGAGCATTTATCTGATAGTGCGCTGAATTGTCCATATACTAGTACACTCTTCTTCTCCCCCCCCCCCCCATTAATCCAAAGAGCTAGAACAACTAAGTGACATCATGCCATTTATTTTCTTCTACCTTTCGTCTTCCGTTCTTTTAAATATTATTATTATTATTATTATTATTAATGATTCGTATTTCTTTTTTCTTTTTCTTTTTTTAGATTTTCTGCCTTTCTGTCAAATGTCTGACATTTTAGACGATTTTATGGACATATGGTAATTTTCTTCTAACTTTTTTGGACATGTTATGGCTTTTTTGTCTTTTTTCAGCTTTTTTTGTTATCAATTTTGCTATCAATTTCTGTCATTTTTTCCTGACAATTTATGGTATTTTTTGTTTAGGATTTCTTCTTTTGTTATAGTTACTTTTTAAGTGCTTTATTTTCTGCCTTTTTATTCAATTCTCTGACATTTTTCGCAATGTCATGGACATTTTATGATAATTTTCAGATTTTCCTCTCCCTTTTTGGACATTTTATGGTCTCTTTTTGAATATTTTTAGGTAATTTTAAAAACTTTTTTGTCTTTATGACAACTTAAAATTTTGACTGTGACATTTTTTAAATATTTAATTATTCTTTTTTATTTTTTTAATCTTAAACATTAATTCATTTAGATAATATTTGATCTAAAAAAAAATGGCTCCAGAGTCGCAGGTTGCAGACCCCAATAGGGCACATGAGTACAACAACTTTTGGTGCACTAGATTGACTATATGTTATGTTTTTAAACTACTGCCTTCCACTATTGTATATTTCTGCACACTACTAGAACAACTAGGGTGCACCAGTAGAGTAATTGTCTTACTATAGAGAAAGCAAAGAGCATAGTAATAGGATATTGCGTAAATGCTCAGATGTCCCTCCATAAAATTCAAGAGTTGTGCATGGAGGTGATTAGTGGCCCAAATCCTGTGTAGTCTGCTTAAACTACTATCAGACTACCATTAGAGGGGATATGCTCTTTTTGTCTTAGTGAAAGCCAGATAAGCCAAATAATCATTGTTTTGACTGGATTATCACTTTGTAAATCCATAAAGCCTAAAAAGAAAAACATGCAATCCCACTCAAGTACCAACATTCGATTAAAACATTTTTATTTGCTTATTTTGGCTTTATGTACAAAATTATACAATATATTTTGTTGCAAGACAATGAAAAGTACAGTGGTGAGATATGAGTTTTATTTCGATCCGTGACCATGCACGCACTTCAAAACAGATGCATCTCAAATTATCTTTCCCCATTGAAATTAATGGAAGTGCCATTAATCTGCTCCAACATATCCCCCATAAACAACAATTAATTTTGTCTTAATTGGGCAGCAGTATAATGAAGTCATACAGACAGAGTTGTAGTCAATTGCCGTAAATGGATCAGAAATCTGGAGTATGTTGCCTGGCGGCATGTGTTGCTGTTCCATTTGTATTTAAGCGTGCAAACACTGCCATGTAGACATTCATTAGCCCGCTAGGGTGTTTTCCCCATTATGTGTAAGAACTAAACAAGCAGTCCTAAAGACAAGGTTCTGTAGTTTTAAATAAACAATGTGTCTTCTACTAAGTGCAGAAGGTGAGTACATCTGCCACCTCTGGTTATTTCAGTTACTTTACTGCACATTGATTTACTACAACGCAAGTAATCTGTATAACCTTGCAAATGCTCAAAATGCCCTCCTTCAACATTGCAATATTTCTCAAACCTTTTCAGAATCAGAACAGTGAAACTCATAAAGATTCGTCTTAAGTACTGAATCTACTTTTAGCCCACTCTAGAGGCTGGCTATACGTCAACCTATAAACAAAACACACATACTGTAATGTGAACCATCAACTCTTAAGTAATATTTTTCTGTAAACAGTATTGAATACTTAGAATGATTGAATGCATTTATTTTACGTGATCTATTTTCAAGCATTTAGTTCCGACAAGAGTAAATATGTATTATTTTATTATATTAACACTGTATTCTCTCTAATACAGAATTAAACATATTGCTACATTGTGTTACTTTTATACAAGTGAGTTTGTGCACAATTAGTTGGGGATCTCCAAAATAACTAGTCCTACACCAGATGTCCTTTACTTGGACATTTGGGGTTGAAATTTATTCATCCCCTGATGTAAAATAGATGAATAAATACATAATAAATAAAAAAAAATCCCATTACACCACTGGTTGAAGATGAAAGACAGTAAAATTAGAACACAAACTGAAGCCGCGAACATTTATTGACATTACAAAACAGCCAAAGAGAGTCAGAGTTGAGAGCATTGACATGGTTGCAATACAGCGAGAATCATCCACATGCATGAACAAGACCAAACCAGGAGATTTCTCCATTCACTTGCCCCTCCCTGGTATGAATGATACATTTTACTCCGAAATGATCATCTTCATCAACAAACGATTTGCTGCAGGTATTCAGACATTGGTGGCACATGAATACACAGTATATTGTAATTGCATTTCTTTGATATAAAATCGTATTTTAAGATCATTTGTTTGGCTGAACATGACAAATAAATGATCAAACAGGAGACAGCTGAAAAATAATCGCAACGTGACATTTCTAAGGATGTGATGAAATCCATCAAATATTAGCTAAAGTACTAAAGAAAATTTAACAGTATAAAAACACACTAATTGAAGAGTGTATTAAGGTTACATGAAGAAATATTAAAATTAGGTATGGCCAATAGAAAATGCTTACAACAAATAACAAAAACAACAATTTTATTATCAGCTGAGACAAATGTATAATGTTTATAGCAAAATCAAATCACCTTTCATTGTTAAATGGTTAAGTGGTGTTGCTGCTGACACAGGCACTTATCAGATATATTTCAGATAATTTTAAACATGGACAGAAACAAAAAGCAGAGTAAATAAACATTTTTCTCGCCACATGTGGCAGCTCTCATTCCTCCTGCTGGTCTTCGTTCTGCTTCTTAGGGAGCTGTGAATGGGAGAAAGGTCAACAAAAAACAAAAATGAGTGCCAAATAAAATTGTCTGGACTCTAAAGGGGAAAATCCACCCTTCAAAAGAATTTCAACTTTGTTTTTGTTCCCCAATTAAACAGACACTTTTACAATGTGAAATGTCTGGTTGTATGTTTCAAACTAGCTTGTTCACAAGGCGCACACAACAGAATTTTGTTCCAAACAAAGGAAATTGATGGAGCTTAAATTTTAACCGTACCTTTGTTAACACATTCCTTCTGTTTCCTCTCCCCTCTTTGTTGTCTGTTGAATGTAGTCTGATTGACACACACGCAAAGAAAATAAAAATAAAGCCACTTCTCCCACATTATGTCTCAGTACTAAAAATTGAGATAACTGTAATTTGTTTCCAGAGGACTTACCCCTTTAGATAGTCAGAGCCTGGCAAGTCAGAGTCCAAGAAAGACGAGAGCGCCCCTTCCGATTCTCTGCCGTGTTGAGCTCTGTTTTGTGCTGAAACCTCACAGTTGGATGTTTTTCGCTGACTCGGCCGCCCAATGTAGCCTCTCTGCCACTCCCTTTGGTTTTGTCCTGGTGGGGGGTCTCCATCCAATCCAAGATCTTCATCCAAATTGTCACCTATGTGGGAAACAAACATCAATCTATCCATCCGGGTTCCAGATCTTAGAATTATACGATGGTTTTAGTAACAGTGAATTATAGTGTTTCATACAGAATTAAGTCAAATGTATTTTGTGGTATGTAATTCTAATCCTTCCCCCATGCAGCAACTGTTTCTGTCCATTCCCCAAGCATCCATGACCCAATGGAATAATGTGGATTACATCAGTACACTACCTTGGTGCTTTATTTTCCTATTAAAATCTGGTGACGTTCGTCCAAACGCGTCTTTGGCAGGATTTTTTTTGACGGATGCTTTTGTTATATTGTTAAGTGGAAAGGCGGTCTGAGGGCGCATGTCGCATTTGTCCTGCGTGGGGAAAAAAAACATGCACAGAAATAACATCACAGTTACACTACTGTTTTTATTTGTAAACATGTTCCAAAATTATCTTTCCATATCTTTCCAATCTGCAGATGGCATGAAGCCGATGTAAAAAACTGGCATTTTTCACTATGTAACAGACAGGAAGTTGCTCATTTGGAGTCGTCTAACCAACCGGACGAGTGACATACCTGATGATGAAAGACAACAGCCTCCTCCAGCGCAACGCCACAGAATTCACATGGAATCACCACGTCGCCCTCTAGTGGGCTGGCCGGTGGGCTGTAGGAAGCTGGCGAGACGGATCTGGGGAAGGTGGGGATGTTGGAGGCCAGCGTGTTCGGGAGGCTGCGCATCATTCCGGTAGCATTCCTTGCCTCTTTCGGGGGGGACGGCGGCTGCTTGCTGAAGGACGCAAAGGCGGAGGCGGGGCTGCAGCCAGTCTGAAAGACAATAGAAGAGTAAAGCGGGGTGCACATACCAATGATAGGGACTTCATTTGAGCATTTGGCTTCTTTTTAATCATTGGCAGCCTGCATGTGATGTGTAGGGTTTCTCACATGTTAAAAATAAATAAATAAATTACTGTGTGTGTGTGTGTGTGTGTGTGTACCCAACTTAAAGAGATACAGTTGGAAATATGTGCTGCCAACCCCAGTAGATGGACGTCATATTCAACAGGCCGTAAAAAATAAAGAGAAGGCTGTGACGTGATATCTGATAAGATTATACACCAGCAATGGACAATATCAAAGTCCTTGTGGGGTCAGAGGAAGTCGACAATTCTCTCGTGAAATTTTCAACACAACCCCATCGTACTAGACGAGTGATTGTAGGGTCATATCAAAATGTCACCAAACCTGATGCAAAATGAGGTCCTCTTCAGGAAACAGCTCTTCACAAAACTCACAGGGAAGCATGATGTCTGGAAGAAATGATTGACATTCCTGTCAACTGCATACTACCAACTGTTTGAAAGGCAGAATATGGATGGGTGCCAAGTACGTTTTTTTTTTTTACCTGTTTGATCACGGTCCGGAAGGGCACTTGTGCGAGAGGGGACGTTTGGGTAGTTGTTGTTGGATGTGGAAAGTTGACAGCCGACCGAGCTGTTGGATGTCTTGGTGTGGTCCCAGATGTCACTCCACAGATTGGCCTCTCCAACACCAGCCATGGTCTCTCCATCTGTCTGCAGGCTGAGGGCCAGCATGTAGTCCAGGCCTGAAGAATCCTCGTCTTGCAGTGGCCACGCACTGCTGCGACTTAGGAAGTCGGTCTGTTCAGTTACTACAAAACAAAAAAACAAAAAAACACAACATTCAACCAAACAATGTTTAGCAGAAGATATATTTGGCTCCACAGGAGAAATCCAAAGATTTGAAGATCTGTTTAGATGTGTTGCTGCTGTGTGTTAAGCAGCAGTTGTTTGAAGGTTTAGATGAACCATAACATCTATGGTGATTTCCATTAGCCTCTACGTGGCATTTTTCACATTATTTGTTAGCATTACGCTAGCAAAATTTAGTTGGCCAAAATTATGTAGTTTGGTTTAACGTGCACGTTTGAACATACAATATTTTTTATTTTAGTTCGTTTTTAATTAGTTTGCAGAATGGTTTTAGTTATTTTAAAAAGTGCTTAGTTTTAGTTAAGTTTCAGTATTAGTGTATTACTTGTGCGCAATATTTTTAATAAACACCATGGTAAAATGAAAAAATTAACACATCTCTTAGCTAGCGTTGCATTTCGGCTGAGTTCAATGAAAACACAGGCGAGCCGAGCCATTGGTGGCAAAAGTAATGTCATCTGAAGGTGCTTTTTCTATTGGCTGCTGCTAGATGATATCACTTGTGTGACACTTTCAAACGTCCTTATTCCGGTTAATATTGAAATAAATATACTTAAAATCACATTTAAAATCATCCCCAAAGCCTCATGCATTAAATCAACGGTACAAAAGACTAAAACGAAGGACATTTTCGCTATTATAGTTATAGCTAGTTTTGTAAACATAAAATGTAGTTTCAGTTAGTTTTGGTTTTTGAAAAAGCATTTTTGTTTTTATTTTATTTTGTTTTTGAATTTTTGTTTTTTTGTCAACTAAAATAACCTTGATTGGGAGTAACAAAAGGCTTGAAGTAAGCATGTTGTGCAATATTGGATACATGAGATCCAATATATATATATATATATTTAAAAATGACAAAAACTCACATCGGCTGGACGTCATATTCCTTGGAGCAATATTCTTCCAGTCGGCACTGCCTTGTCTTGAAGCGTTATAAAACGTGGACTCAAAAGCCCGTGGAAAGGCCTGATGTTTTCCTGCACTGATATTGTTTTCCTTGGGACCTCGCTCTTCGGTTCTTAGGGGGTTTCGGATGGAGTGGCCTTCGAACCAGGCCCCTGGAGGCTGCAGCTCTGCCGGATTGCGACTTGAATAGCTGTTGTTCCTCTCCTGGAGCAGCGTGGGACTACCACATAACATGGGATGCAGGGCTTTTTCCCTCAACATGACATTGCACTTGCACTGTGGGCAGGGCTCGGTGCGAGCGCCACAGTAATCCTCGTGCTCTCTGGATTGACTGAAGGCAATCTCCAGTTCACAGTACTGGCATGCCACCAGTCTCTGAGAGCAGGAGGAGTTCTGCAGGAGGAAAATTTGCAAAATTAAACCACCAAGATGCAATTTTTCAGCTTTAATTTAAGAGATTGCACCAAAAAAATAAAAAATTAATTACCATTTAGAAGTTATCAACATTATGTAGGCTACCTACATTTTTTAGGACAAAGGTGACACTGTTACTATACTTTGCATTACTGAGTGCCTGAAGTCAGCAGTCCTTTTGGTATCACCAAATTCAGAATGCTTTGCCAAAATTGCCATGCTTCACTCCAGTGGCCACCTTCACTTTTGTTGTCAGTAAGTGAAAAGCAAGTTCTATTGCTTTGAGATCAAGCCATTGAAGAATATGAAGCTCTAGATCAGTGATTTGCAAAATGTAGTGCTACTAGTGGTACTCTGGATTACTCTAATGGCATTTGAAAGAATCAACTGCCCATACAGTTCAGCTGTAATTTTTAAGTACAATTTTCCTATATTTAAGCACAGTGTTTATGTTCAAATTGTGCATATTTGTTTGATTGATTGATTTGTTTATTGAACATAACATATGAACAAGTAGCAAAAAAAATTAAAAGAAGGAAGAAAAAACCCGCATAGTCATCATTGGTCACGGTTTACATTTCAAAAGGGAGGTGGAAGAAGTTGAAAACTTATCTAGTCTTACCCCTTATTCTTTGTATGTTTTGACTTATTTCATTATTGATACGATGATAGGTTAATGTATTTCAATAAAAGAAAAATGCATAAACCTGGTCATATATGCACTTTGACATGCGTACATTTGCCAGCAACATATGTACATGAAATTCATAGGCATATACCATAATACATTTATGAATTATCTCATACTCACATATATATAATTTACATTACACTCATACTGATACATCTAATTACATTTTATATTTTTTTTTATTTTTACAAACGATTATACAATTTTAACAGCTCATGTCTGATTTAAGTAATTTAAAATATATATTTTTAAATCAGTAAGTGACTCCTCACGTCTTTTCAGGTTAGTTCCAAAATGATTCCACAAATTAACACCTTTGACAGAAACACACCTTTGCTTAATATTTGTTCTTGTTTTGTTTTTTTGTAGATACTTGTACCCCTTATGTTATAAGTAGAGCTGTCAAAGTTAAAGTGTTAACTGATTAATTAATCACAAAAAGTTATCGCTTTTATCATGAATTAACGCAGATTAATCGCACTATTTATTTTGACCATAGATTATCCCTCAGCGAGAGAGCGGATGGCTACGTTGAAGGTAGCACAGGTTGTGTTTGAGCAATAAACATAATTACATGCATTAAAGTAATGTATTTAATAAATGTTTGCGTATCACATTTAGAATATTTGTTCATGTCAAAATGTTGGGGTCATTTTTTTTCCATTTTAAATTAAGTAATTAACCGATTAGAAAGAGGAGGATGAGCGTGTGCAGTGGACAAAAAATGTTGAAGACGTCCTCATAACATTAAATGTCAAAAGAATTAACACATAACCCGGTGCTCTTCAAATTTGGCGGGGATTTTTTTTTGATAAAAAAGCCTTTTTTGTTAAGCGATTAATCATGATTAATCAAAATTCTAAAATGTGATTAATTTGATTTAAAAAAATTAATCGTTTGACAGCTCTAGTTATAAGGATAATGTTAAAGGGGCTTGCAATAATGCATTTTAATGTTGGTTGGTCCTTCTGGTACTTATAGCGCTCAGTGTTTTTTTTTTTGTGGTGGTATTTGGCGTAAAAAATTTAGGGGGGTGCTCTATCATCAATAGGTCTGATTGTGAATGAGAGTTTAAATTGTTGTTTGTCTATTGACAAATGTTTCAGAAATGATGTCAACCCCCAAAGTGTATTTTTAACACAGTCTGATTTAGATGGTGGTCAGTGTTGACGTTATTTGACAAGAGTTGATTGATTTAGTGTTAAACCAATTCTGCAGAGTTAATCAAAGTAAGCTCCGCCCAATTACTGTGAACAGCTTTGTTGCAAAGACTTCTGGGAGTGCCAAGTGTTACAGTTAAATGTACCCGTTCTTTTTATTTAATAATGTAATGTTCGTGTTTTAAGCACTCAAAGACGTGTTAAATTTACTGTTACATCAGAGTTTTAGTGTGCTTCACACTTAGGGTAAAGCCCTTACTTCACCTTAATTTTTTTCAGTTGAGATGGTACAGCCAGACTTATTTTTTTTATGTGTTATTTGTTAAAAGCTAAATAAAGGTAATTTAAGCTAATTTGTATAATGGTTATTCTTAATTAAAATAGAAACTAACTGAATTATTTTCTTACAATTCTGAGAGTGAAACTAACATTAACCAGGCTGTTAAATATATCTTGATGATACCTTTCTACTCCCATAGTGGTATTAAAGTAACTCTGGCACAGTGTAAAATTGTTTACTATTCAGAAAGTCTTAATTTAACAGTGAAGAGTGTGGAGCTACATAAACCCGGAAATAGTGGTAAAATTCACTTTGCGAGTCCTTTTAACACTCGACTTTTTGCTCCGTGCATGACTGGTGACCAGTCCAGGGCATATCTTGCACCGGCATTGCACCCAAACTCAGCTGGGATAGGTTCCAGGTCACAAGTGACCCCAACTTTTAACAGTGGTAGAAAATGGTGGTTGGATACTTTTTAGTTTTCAAAATAACTTTACAGTAAGAAATGTTTTGCTTGATGATGAAAAATCCCTTCTTAACCTCAAAAGAAATCAAGAAAAAAACTCTGGAGAAGGTGGGTGAAAATCTACAATATACCGCTTAATGAATGTAAATATAAAGAGTTACAACATAGATTGTGGGGTGTATAGGATCGACTCTACTCTGCTCATATTTGTATTTGTGCTACAAAATAATAGTATTAATGACCCTAACCATACTGTGAAGGCAATTCAATTCTAGATTCTACGGTCAGGCCAGTATCCTAATCCCTCAATAACACAAGCTTTTCACTTAACACAAATGGCTGCAGTAAAAACCCAAGAAAAGCATATCTAAGAGGGGAAAACTCAGAATTTAGTGATGTCCTTGAGCACCAGTTTGGTCTAAAGGATTTATATACAAGGCTTAAAAATCTCCCAGCTGAGCCCCTGAGGCACTGTAGTCTGCCTAAATGGTAAATGTTTTTAAAGTTTAGACTTCATTAACATTGTAACTTTATTGTTTTAAGACTACTGTAGTGGTGCATAAACAAACAAAAAAAAAACCTCACTGTCCAAATACTTTTGGACCAAATCGTAATAAAACTGAGAATTAACAAATACCTGGTGAACTTCGACTTGATTCTTATTTATCTTGAGTCCACACTTGCATGTAATCTGTGATGAAAGGGGAGAGAGACTCAGAATGGACGATTATTCAGTTTTATTATATTATTCGTGTTTTTAATAGAGTAAAAAAACTGCAGCATTCAAGCATGATATACAATGTTACCTACACATGCCAGATTATTCAAAATGTTTTAATGTAATACCTGACTGTGCTCCTGCTGCTTGTGCTCCTCCAGATCTGAGCGTGGCACCGGCTCCTGGCACACATTACAAAGTGCGATGTTTCTTCGACAATGGATCTCATGGGTGGTGAAATTTGCTTCTGGAATGTCATGTTTGCTACAAAACAAAATTTATAATTAACAATGAAACATGATTCAAATCGGTATGCGAATGTCTGATTCCTTTGACTTGTACACTTACCAATTGCCACAGAACTGCGTATTTTCATCTGCCATGGTCTTATGAAGCCTGCATTTAAATACAACTGTATTACAAAGGGCCTTACACAGTATTGTATAGCCCTTTGAATATATAGAAAAAGTCCGTCATGTATTTACATAAGAAAATGATAGTGGTTGACAGTTCTTTCACTTTTGCTTACCCGGCTAGCTAGCGTTAGCAGACAGAGTCGGTCTTCACAAACGAGGAACAACAGCCATCTTCACCTTAAGCCGGCAGGAGTGTTTTAACCACACATTAAATATAAATGGCGTTCCAAGTGACGCCTGCCGCCTGGCTATGTAGCTTAGCAACCGTCCTTAGTGTAGCTTCGCCTGAGCTAACGCTAACCAAGTTGCTGCTAGCAAACTAGCCTGGCTATCGTAACCGAGAAGCTACCGCATCATCAGATTTCTGTCAACCGGAACAGGTATAATCAGTGACCTTTACAGTCCTAATTAAAGCAATCATGACAGATAATTGCCTTCGAAAGGGAAAATATGGAACGAAAATAAATTCACAGACGCAGGCTACTAGCTATAACTCGAGCACGAAATCTAATTTCTTCTTTGATTGGAGAATAAGTTTGCCCAGAGCCTTGCCTCTCAGGCTGTCCACGTATGATAAAATGAAGAGAATGCAGAGTCCTACCGCAGTGTTGTGGTGCATAATTAATCTGTGAAGAATTGTGCTTTTCTGTGGAGAAAACTACATATCTGAACAATTATTTAATTCTAACTGGTTACATTAATTTATTTTATATTGGCAGTTTAATATAATATTAAGCAAATGTAAATCTGTATAGTCAACACTGAGGGTAACTAAAGTAAAACCTTCGTTTTGATTGGTCGAATAAACATTTGTCGGGTTATACATGTACAGTAAACAGTCACTGGACTACTTCAAATAATACACCTAACATACGTTTAAAAATATATATATTACGTGACATTGTAAACCAACATCAATAATCATATGTGTAGGCGGGGACTAAATAAAATAGGAAAAACATTTTCTATAAGTCTAAGTGTCTGCAGTGATCAATCCAAAATCATGCTCTTTAAAGTATACACACAATAAAAAACAGCATTTTCCTTTAATTATATTTTAATTGAGCTTCAAATCTGCCAATACAGTCATTTCAATAATGTAAAGGCACAGCTTTATCAGATAAAAATGCTGATCTTATTTACAGCAAATGTTTGGACACAGTACACACTACATTTGTGCAGCCCCTACCAGTCAAAATGGCCACCAAAGGATTCAATAAAAAACCCGATTAAATTCCAAGCCCTTGTACTTTATCTGATTCTACATGTATAAAAATATGAAATGTGGCTAAAATATGAGACTAGATTTGACATGCTTGCTGTAATATTCAAATAGAACAAGAAGGGATTCATGAGCATGTAAATAAAAAAAAAAAAAAGGAGGAATGTCTACTTGTAATTAATTACTGAAACATTATTACTTTGCTGATGTTCTTAAATATCTATCTTAAGAATTAAGGTCCATTTGTAGTCAGTGTTGCCAAATCAAACATCATAGATGAATAGAATAGCATCCCAGCTGCAATTGGTAAGCAAAAAGATGGCAGTACACACAGCCCTGCTGCTGTAGCCTGAGTTCAAGACAGGTTCATTATATTTACAATATTTTGGCTCTCGTGGCGCACAAAGGCAATAGTTGTTGACCCCCGGGGAAATAAGTACCAACACTGAGGAAACACACCACTATGCAGATTTCCACAAATGATCGGCACCACAGAAATAACTAGGACAAAAAAAAAAAATCTAATTAAACTAAAAATTTGCATTCAAAGTCTTTCTATATATTGCATTTTCACGATAAGTACAGCTGTTTATTGAAAGCCATGTACTGTATCTTGTACTTTACTTACTATAATAATGAAAAAAAGGAAAATGTACAAGAAACACAGTCATTTATGTGAAAAAGGCTTCTCACAATCACCCGTCAATGCAATGTATTGCCTTACCTTGATGGCATCATGCACATCAACTGTCTTCAATTCGGACTGAAAATATCCTGTGTGGTTTGGTCCACCGATAAACTTAAAAAAAATAATTTAAATTTACTTGCACTTTATAGTAGTAACTAATTTAAATGTAAGAATTGGATATTTCTTCAGTCAAGACAATAAGACAATGAATATGTAAAAATATTAACCAGCTTTTAAAAGAGGAAACTTCTCATTTCCACTTCCAAATTTCCGTGGTCCAGTTAAAAAGTAAACAAAACTGGGGGGTTTTCTTATTAACCAGTCCTGCAAATTATACATCTAGCACTTAATGCTAATTCATATCCAAAAGTACAAATTAGGGGTAAGGAAGGCTCAGACAGGAGTGAAAGACAGCAGAAGGAGTAGAGGGGGAAATAGTACAATCCAAATGCTCAGCTAAGAGGAATGACAAGAAGGCACAAACTGAGTTCAGACCTGAAGTCACAGAGGTAGCAGAGGCCAAGAAGAGGGAGGATGGTGAGAAAAAAAAGTGTTCAAATTCATAAAAGTAAGAGGAGGTGTGTGATGTAATGTCTATCTGTCCTTGGATCCAAGCTTCTCGATCAAATCCTGCAGGGGAGCGAGCTCTCGCCGGTCGATGAGGTTGAATTCCTGCAAGTAGCACAGATTCATAACACAGTTTGATTTGTGTTTTTGGTATACATATATATATATATATATATATATATATATATATATATTAAAATTTCATTTACTGTGGCTGTCATCTTAGCTGCCTGCCAACAGATGCTTCCAATTTGAGTTTTGCCTTTATAATAATTGGTTGAGATTGGCTGCAGAAAAACTACTGCTGCACAATTTCAGAAAGTAGAACGTGCCGCATTAACTCACCTGGACAAAGAAAATGAAGTGCTTGAAGGAGGTGTTGAGGTGAGCTTCCTCCTGCAGCTGCATCACAGAGTCAAAATGCTGATGGTAGATGTGTGCGTAAACCCTGAAAAGGCGCTTCAGGATGGTTTTGGCCACAGACATGAAGTTCTTGGGGAACGGAACACCTGTGGTGGAAAATAGACTTTGTATAAAAATGTGATTCAATCTCTAAAGCCCAGCAATGTACTTATTTTTGTTGTTCCTTCTTTTCTGTGCAGTTTTATTGACTTTCCTTAGACTTTCATTAGATGGCGCCAACTTCACTGAACTGATGAGTGAGTGATTTAACCAATGACCTCATCTAACGCTTCCATATAATCTAAATCACAAGATTAGTCATTTGTGCTAAAGAACAAACAAACAAAAACTCAAGATCTGTCCTCAGGCTGAACAGAAGTCAATTGATTCATTCATTCATTCTTCCATCTAAATACAGCACAGACTTACTTTTGTTTTTATTCATATACAGAAAGAAAATGTGTTTAGTTTCTGACTGTGTGTCTTAGGCTATGTTCACACTGCAGGAAAATGAGACCCAGATCGGATTTTTTTACCCAAATGCGACCTGCAGCTGACCTTTTTATTTCAGTCCGAACAGCTCAATTCAGATTTTTTCATATCTAACTTGAGTCATTTTCATACGTGGGCCTACATCGGATACATTTCTGAATTTTTGCAACCGCAGTCTGAACGCTTGAAAGCTTGATTTATGCTTGACACACCCGCGTGGACCGAACGGCTGGGTGGGGGGACGTACGTGAATCGGCAAAGTTGTTTTGAGTAACAGTTGTGACTTTAATTTAATCTCACTTGAAACATAAAGTATAAAGATGACAGACGGCTCATTTATTACGTGCGGCAATGGCGTGACGTCATTGTTAGGGAGGCAAAAAAAACGAGAGGGGCCCGGTGAGATGAGGCGCTCGAATGGGCTTGCCTCATTTTCACAAAATATTCATTTCTACCCCCTTCTGCATCACTCTCTGTTGATATGAGATGGTAAAAATATGAGCCCCGACGACGGACTTATAAAAGCCCGTGGCCCTGACAAGCTGGACCATATGTTTTGAGTTTTTTTTTCCTGCTGGACCACACGTATTTACTTCCGCAAACACAACGTTGTAAGTGACGTATCTTCTTCTGCGCATGCGGGTCACTTTAGGGACGAATTCCGTCCACACAGCAGACAGACTGAGGTCGCAATTAATAGGTAATGTGAACGCTTACTAAAAAAAAAAAAAATCGGATTTCACCCAAAAATCTGAATTGAGCATTAAGACCTGTGAACATAGCCTTAGTTATAACAAACCCAGAACAGAACACCGATCAGTTCGGTGGGTGAAGATGATGCAAACTCATCAGGCGGTATCGCCCCAAAAATAATGCCATTTATCTGAAAATGAAACATTTTCCTGGTTAAAATCAAATCTTACCAATCTTGGAGGGGAAAAGAGTCTCGTCATCCAGCTGGTCTTGGACCCAAGTCATCAGATAATCTATGTACTTGGGCGCGGAGCATTTGATAGGCTTTTTAATATTGGTGCCATCGGCCCAGTGGTACTCATATCTGCAAAAAGTCACACAGTTAAACTCAGCGAGCTTTTAAGGTAACAGTGTAGCATGTAGCAGAAGATCATCACAGCTCTACATATCAACTTAGTTCATGTAAACTTTGCTTGGTAGGGGATAAGATCAAAATAGAAACGGAAGTGGGAAATGCAGCACTATCTTTTTCCTGTATGTGTATGTTTCTGTTAGCTGCTCCCTGAGCAGGAAGTGAGCCACGGTCCTTCCCTCCTGATTATACGCTGACCGTCACGGCAAGAGAGGATAGAGGAAGTGCCAGATCTAGATTTGAGCAACCAACAGCAAGCGTCTGAAGGGACTGCAAGCTACATTTCAAACCAATTTATCCAAGCGACTTTCACGCCATTACTTGGTTGACTGTTTAAAATCATTTACCAATTTAAATGTCAGGACAACATTTGACCAATTCGGTGCAGAAATGTATTGCTAAAATTTTCCAAGGACCCTTTCATCTTAAAGGTATGTCCGAAGGATTTGTTTTGGCCTGCCTGGGACGTTTCTAGGCGGAGACTCAACGTTTTCCTTCCAGCCAAGCCATGGAGGCAAGCTACTATCAGTACATATGCAAATGTTGCTGTGGGAACGCGCACTCCTGATTGGTGAGCTGGTTTCACACTGGTTCCTGGTTGGCTGCTTCCTCGAGCCACGGAGGCAAGCTACTATCAGTACATATGCAAATGTTGCTGTGGCAACGCGCACTCCTGATTGGTGAGATGGTTTCACACTGGTTGGCTGCTTCCCCGAGCCACGGAGGCAAGCTACTATCAGTGACATATGCAAATTTCGCTGTGCAAACACGCGCTTCCTGATTGGTGGGCTGCTTTAACGCTCATTCCTGGTTGGCTGCTTCCTTAAGTGTCAGTTTTGAATGTTGTGTTTACAAACAGCAACGGAAAAAGTTTGACCTATGGCTTTAACGTTCATTAAACAACATAGTGGTACCCCTAAGTACTATAGGAATATTCAGGACCGGTTTAATACAAAAGAATTTCAAAAAATGTTACAAAATCAAATTAAATTTGTCTTCTTTGAGAGGCGCCCCTAATCTGTCCAAATACTTGTTTATGCGTATATTGATTAATCTTGTATTATGATCAGTTTGTGTGTTATTTCATTCTATCAATAATGCAGTGCAGTTGCAGTGGAACTAATTGTCCCATACTTAAGTTTCCGCACTGTCAGATATCAGTAAAACACCTGCGGAAGAGACTGGTCTAAATAGGTTAGGTCGTAATTGGGTTTAAGGCAGTACAGTACTATTCAAATCTAGTTGTATGATTTAGTGTTCTTTATTGCCTTACCTGGGGCCAGCAGACATGACTGAGCAACTGGCCTCAGTACAGAACTCTGTAATGGTGCCGTACAGCATGTTGATCTGGTTGAAGAAATCCACCGCTGAAATATAGATAAATGCCGTTAAGTGCCTTAAGTTGTAAAAATAATCATCAGTATTTTTACATTTTATTTTATTAACATATAGTACTAAAGTAGAGCTGTGAAATAGTGTTCCCCCAATATATCATGGTTCAGATTTCTCGCCCCCACGTCATCGCAATTTTTAAGCGATCAAATATTTGTTTTTTTATAGTATGCTACAGACATGTCTTTTAATTAAAAACAAGAAGAAGAGGCAGAGAAGGTCCGAAATTAAATTACCCTAAGTAATAGTCGACATTCCCACGGAGCAGAGAGAAAATGAGCTCGTGAATATTATTGTATATTCTTTTTGTAGGGGTTGCTGCTCTACGTGTCTTAAAGATGCTCAATGTAAGCATTTGCTCAAAAATATCTTTACAATAGCCTTTTTATGTGACTATTATGACTCAAACCTCTTCTAATTAGCAGATTAACACCTTAGCTGTTCACAACGGGTACTCTTGCAAGCCTCTGGCCAAAAGTTTTCAGGCTGGATTCGGGTTTGAATTTCCCGCCCTCTGTCTGCAGATGTGACGTCATGCGCACATTGTGTACGTGAAGAGGGAAGTGTGCAGTTTTGTTTTTCCGGCCACAAGTGGCAGTAGTGATTCAAAATTCTATTTTCTGCATTGAGCAGCAATTGTTTAAATGTTTATAATTATCACAACATGTATGGTAATTACTGTCAGACTGCCTATGGCAGCATTAAGCCATGGGGGAAAAAATTGAGAAGGTATCTCCACGATACATGGGGGTTCACTGCATCAGCAAAAACAATGTATTTTATTTCATGTGCGTCTCTTATTTCTGCACTCACTGTTTACTGCGATCCACTCATTAAGATCTTCTCCCTCCGGCAGCATAACCGCCTGCCTCAGGTTCCCGCTGCCCAGCGTGGCCTCAGCATGTTTCAACAGTTCATACTGATGTGAGCCCTCTGGGATGTTCTTCTTGGGCTTGAAGGTCTTTGATGAGCGACTACTACTGGGGGGAAACAAAAGCAGAGCTGAACAGCTGTCTGATGCTATTAATAGGATGATAGGTGTGTGTGAATGCCTTATATCAGTGCAACAAAAAGTTGCATGAAAATACAGGGTATCCACAAGGTCTCGTTCAAACTTAAAAATAATTAGTAGTAAAAGCAGTTAGTAAGATTCATTCTGTATACGCAGAGATTTTTTATTTACCTTCAGTTGTGTTTTTCAGGTACCCTGATTATGATTATGTAATATAAACCCCTAAAAATGGCTACTCTTCAAAATAAGACACAATGTGTATAATTTTTTCACCATTCTCTGCATCATTCCCACAACTGTCGTAGCTTAACCAGCACAATACTGGTCACTTTATTATGACGACTTGTCTGCATCATTTGCACAGTCGTCAATTTTCCGTACTATTGCACAACTCCCTATATGCATTACATCCTAATACTTGTAATAATTGCTTGTTTGCTGTTCATAATCGAGTGACTCAGACAACTAAAGAAAAATGATTGGGTGGTTTTAACATACTTGGCCAATAAATATTATTCTGATTGTTTATTGAAACAAAATCAGCTTCACACAGACTCAGCAAAACTACAGGATTAAGTATGGAAGGCGCTCATAAAAATGTATGCACAATAAATGAAATTTGAAGGAGGAAACAAGCGTATTAAATGAGGCAAACAAACTGTATCACAAACTCTTCTTTTAGATATTGGAAACAATCATTACATTCGATTTATACAGTGTAGTCGTACACTTCTACCAACTAAAATCACATCAACAGACACAGTTAGATGTTCAATGAAGCCTGTTGTGACTGTTTTGATCAAAACGCAGCACGATGATTTTTGTAAAGGCATCATTCTTGATGCAGCCCTCAGATTGCAGAGGCCTTTTAATCTACAATGAACATGTACGACACGTCAATGTAAAAGTGAACTAACTGTGCATGAGATGTGTCACCACAGCCAATGATCAAAGGCGTGGGTCAACTAAATGGCTCAGTCCGAAGTAAATGAGTAGGGGTCGCTGTATAACAATAGAATGACAAGTGACAAAACAGACTAGATATAGTAACAAACGTTCACAGTATCTTACAAGTTAGACGAAAGGAGCTACCCAATTCGAAGCTAGCATTAACGGTCAAGCTAGCATGTGAGTTTAAATGGCACTAACTTGAGCGAATAGTCGAAATAAGCACATACCACGTATTCCAATGAATGATAATAACCTTTTACTACAGAGTACCTGTACTTCAAGTACGCAACAATGGTGAATCATTGTATTTATTTATTTATATCACGGGTGTCTGCTTGCTTTGAGTTACTTCCCCTGTTGGTGGAACTTTAGCTAACGTTAACCGCAAGCGCCGATGAGAAAATTCGATCACGGCTTAGCGAATGTTTGTCAAGTTTACTTACAATAGAAAGCTCATCTTGGCGAAGCGATCGTCGGAGTGCCTCGATCAAACCTCCTCGCTCTCTGTTCGTCGACGGAGATTGCTACTTTGACAAGGAACCACTTCAATGTCTTGTACGTGCTGTCCGCTAACAGCTAACATCAACTGCACCCACTGAGGTTTGGTTCTTCCTCTGGCGACCATAAGAAGCCACACTGTCGCCCTCTGTTGTATACACGTGGAACCCACTGACGTCTGATGAACTGGGTTTTACGTCTGACATAAGACATATTTTCCTCATCATTCAGTAAATATGAACATGACTAATTTTAAGCACCAAAGCCATTCATAACACCACCAAAAATAACCACCAGTGTTGAGCTAGCAAGGTCTTCTCTGCTGGCCTAAAAACTATTAGGTGCACCAACCTCCCTAAATTGTCATATCTGTTCCATGAAACTATTCATATTAGTTAAAGTATTTAACTTAACTCATGATGGTCGCAGCAGAATACATTTTGAAGTCTAAAAAAAAAATCTTAAATCTAGTAATTTACAGGAAAATACATCCAGAGGCTTCATCATGACAATAATCCAAAATACACTGCAGTGCCAACAGAACTTCATCAGGTGGAATGTGTTAGATTTAGATCTTCGACTAGCCAGGTCAATCACTAGACCTTAAACCAATAGAGCATGCACTTTAGATATTGCGGTTCAAAAGTTTGCCCAGCCTGCTCTAGTGCTGCGAGCATCTGGGATGACTTCACAAATGGGATCTTCCTAGAAAAGTCCCACACAGCAAAACTGTCAAAACAAACACAATCCATTCTCTTTTCTCACACTAGGACTAAATAGAACTGCAATTACTATTAAAATTGTATTTCATAATACTTCCCAAAAATTTGTTGATTAGCATTTTCAAAAATCAAAAAAACGGCATCACACTCACCAGGCAGATGTCCAAAACACATTTAATGTGACGTTTCGGCACAGCCTTCATCAGATCACTTGGTTTTTCTTGAGCCACAGCAAAAAAATAAAAATAAATAAAACATATTTAAAATGTATAGAACACTAAAAGAAAGAAAAAAACAGACATTTTAAGCCAACTAACAGGCTTTAATTTAAATAGTGCAATTATTATCCAAATGTGCAACAAATGTAAACAAAAGGTTATTAAAAAACACAAGGCAACTCACCAAATGCGTTATTTTAAAGGGTAAAACAAAAATGTAAACTTAAGCAACTGGTTGTCTCATAGTGCAACAATTTAAAACAAATCGGATCTACCTACAGTGTCTGTAACCTCAGTGAACAATACAGCTGCTTTAAAAATGTTTTTGTTCAGACATCTTCACGCTTTTATCTCCTAAAAGGAGATAACGTTAATATGACAGATTACATTCACAAATTTTTAGCGAGGAAGACCAATTTGTCAACTTTATCTGGCTTGAGAGTAGCCCTTTGGCAAGTGACTTTGTTGCCACCTGTGCCGAAGACTCGTTCGGAGGGAGCGCTCGTCGCTGGAATGCACAGATACTTTCGGGCTAGTTGGCCGACCCTTGGAAAGTTTCCCTCGTTGAGTCTCCACCATTTAAGAGGATCCATCTCGCTGTTTGCATTTGGAGTGGACAGGTAGGCCTTCAGTTCCCCATCGATGGCCTCTCTCAGAGTTGGGGGTGCAGACATGGTGGCAGTTGACGATACAGCACCTGAGGTTTTGAAAAATCCGGCTAACGTCTTCTTCTTTGCTTTCTTTGGTGGACTTTGTTCTTCTATGTCGGGACTCCATGATGTGGATGGAGGTTGATGGTGTGCTTGCGCATCCAGCATGGACTCCAACTCGGACGCAGCTCTGGCTTGTACTCTCTCTTTCTTGTCACTGTCAATGTATTGGGATTTGAACCGGGGATCAAGAAGTGATGCCATGTCCAGCAAGGCATCAGTGGCGGGATCCTGGTATTTTTCTGTGAGGTAGTTGAGGACAGTCGTCTTCATCTTGTTTGTCAGCTCGCTGTGCTCATCGTCCAGGTTGAGGAGGTTGACTTTCAGCAGGTGCAGCACCGCCTTGACATAGGAAACACTAACATATTCCTCCTCTGAAAGTGCATCTGTGAAATCTCTCAGCGGACAAAGGGCCTTCTTTATGGACTCCATTACATCAGTATCTTGCCATGTTGGCATCAAGTGCTTCGTCTTATCGTCCTGCAGGACATGAGAAATGGCCTTTTCTTGTTCCGACACTCTCTCAATCATGGCAAGTTTGGAGCGCCATCGGCTTGGCGACTCTCTGATGAGTTTTTGTTGAGGTAGTCTCATTTCGGTTTGAGCTTGACTCAAATCCTGTTTCTTCTTCCAGCTGAAGGAGAATGCACTCACCACTTTCTTGCAGACAGAAACTGCACGTGTTACACGAGGATCTTTGACACTTTTTTCTGAAAGAAGAAGAACACACAATATGTTAAGCACTAGGTGTATAGATTAAATCAAACTAATAGCATGTTTATGTTTATTGTTTTCATTACACAGATGATCAAATTGATTGTAATTATATATATATTTTTTATATAAAACATTTCAATGTTTTTAAAATCATAGGTTAATGTAATGAATTACTGTGTTCTGTGTTCCTAGTTTATTAAGTGGAGTTATTTTCATAAAATAGCTCAGTACATTACATAGACTGATAGACACAGTTATCTAGGGCTGGGTATAAAAAAAATATAGAATAACCAATATTGAATCAATTTTCCTTTTCAAGCCTGATATCGATTCATAAAACCACAAGTCGATTATTTTAATATCTCTTTTTCCCATAAATTCATAAGCAAATAGAATTTTAAAGGCCACGTTTTTTGTGTCTTACCGTTTTCGTGAAATGTACTGTTAACATGAATGTAAAAGTATTTTTTCTTACATTTATGAAAGACCTGATTTATTGCACTTAAGACAATTCAGAATCTTTTTAATTTGCATTTACAATTATTGAATTAGAATTATGAAAATATTTTCATCTCATCTTTGCTAATGTCAATGTTTGTGTCGCACTTAAGTGATCATAACACATGCTAGTTTCATTAATATACTAAATCATTTAACCAGTTACTGCCTCCGCAAAATGTAATTTGGAATTGAACTCATTCACTGCCATTGACGGCTATAAACGTCAACATTTTGTTTTAACTATTTTTATTAGTTTAACACTTTTTTTTCCAATTTTGTTAACAAGAGTATGAAAAACTAGATTTTTTTAATTGTACATTTAGAACAATATAAAATTTGTGATTAATCGCAAGTTAACTAGTGAAGTCATGTGATTAATTACGATTAAAAACTTTAATCGCCTGACGCCCTGATTTTTTAATAATTGTTTTCTCTCTTTTTTTAAAATTCATTCACTGCCATTGACGGCTATAAACATCAAAAAATGATTTTAACAATTTTTATTAGTTTAACATTTTTTCCCACTTTTGTAACAAGAGTATGAAAACCTAAAAAAAAATAATGCGATTAATTACAATTAAAAATTGTAATCACCTCTTGCCCCTAATTTTTAATAATATATATACATTTTTAATGAATTTATTGCAATGAATGAGTTAATGTTTGTGGAGTTGTTGTCATGTCCTTGATATTTAAGAAAAATGTATGTTCCATAATTAATCAATATCGGATTGAACAGAAGTGAATCGAATCGCAAAAAAATCAAAATTTTATCGATTGAGTAAATTAAAATCGATACCCAGTCCTACCGTTTTCTGTGTTCTTAGGTTATAAGAGTTGGCTGACAAAATAAATGACTATGTTCCTAGTTCAAGTTGTTTTGATAAAAGCTTATAATTTCTGTTAACGTTTTATGGTATGTTTGTGTTGTGTGTTTCTGTAAAGCGCTTTGGCTGTTTTAAAGAGCTATATAAATAAAGATGACTACATCATAGACTAACACAACACATGTATATTCTGTGTTCTTAGTTTGGGTTATTTTAATAAAGTGCAATTTTAACATGCAGCAATAAATCAATAATTAATTACCATTACTGTTTGGTTTAAGATGTTTAGATTTTTATGTGACCCTGTTTAGTTATGCATCTTCAGCCTAAATGTATGCATTTCATCAATTCATTTAGTTCACTTACCAATGGCTAGATGCAGCATATACCCAAAACACGGCAGACAAGTCCAATTGTTGAGTTCCAAGGCCTTCACCATGTTAGTCCCACCGTCTATGGTCATGCAGGTCATATTCTCCTCTTTCAGCCCCCAGCACTGAAGAGCATCCCTCAGCCCTTGCGCTATGAGCTCCCCGGTGTGATCTTCTGGGATGTATGTTGTTTGGAGAGTCGCACTGCAAAGTTTCCAGTCGTGAATATAATGAATCGTCAGGCTTAAATACGGCTCTGAAGTGCGGCTGGACCACAGATCACTTGCTGTTGCAAAAAAACGGACAGTCCGAACTTCGCGTTCAATCTTTTCACGGCATTCAGAGTACAGACGTGGAATGGCAGTGCTGGAGAAAAATTTACGGCTAGGCAGATCATAACGCGGGTCTACGACTTCAAACAGTCTTTTAAATCCCTCGTTTTCCACATTTTTAATGGGGATCATGTCTTTAGCAAGGTAATAAGTCACTGCCTCCGTTATTTCTCTCCACCGCTTGCTTGTTTTTTCATATGGGGTGCCCTTGTTAACTGACTGTGTTACCGTGGGTTGTGTTAGCTTGGAGCTAGCGGCTGCCTCTGGTTGCCATGTGTCTGATCTCCGTTTGGTTTGGCTGTCGTTGTAGTGGTTTGGGTGCTGTCTCCGCACATGATTAAAAAGGTTCGTTGTGTTGCCATCCGACGTCCGAACGGCGTCTCTGCAAACTTTGCAAATGACTTTGGTTTGTGCCTTGTCCTCCGGGGAAAAGCCAAACCAAGTCCACACTATGGAGGTGGAGTTTCTTTTCGGCACCAAGTCTGTTTCGTGTTGACTTTCCGTCATGGTTTCCCGCAAATCCAAACAAACCCAAGCAAGCAAACAAACAGGGAGGCGGGATTGTCACGCACGGTGCACTGTGCGTGCTGTGATTGGTTGGTCGCAATGGTAGTACGTGTCAGCGGCTGTGGTCGATATTCTCCCAGACTGTAGGAGGCAGTAAAGAGCGTCTACGAGGTATGACCAACACTTCACCACTTTATTTATTTTTTACACTTCAACGCAACAAGCAGTAGCATTGCCAACATCCGGGCATTTCTGATACTTTCCCAATGCAACGCAATTAAAATGCTGGTGAAAGCAAACGTCGGTTTGCATTGCTTTTACCTCTGACCATCACACAAACTACACGGATTGTTATAGTAGTCAAACAACATGTAATCACATTTTAAAAATCAAAATAATCATCAGAAATCAAATTACAACGATCCAAAGTCCATTGCTTCAATGAGGAGAGAATTCTTTCACCGAAGTTCTTTTTTTCTTTCTTTCATTTTTTGGGGGGGGGTTTATTCTAAATTGTAAGACTTTTACAGTGGTTGACTTTGGGGGTTCTGTTCATCTGTTGTATTTTAGAACAGAAGTTTGTTTATTTTTTAAATCAATTGCGAAATTGTAATGCAAGGAAGTATATAAAAACAGCATATATGAGTGCCTACTACATACAGTAATATATTGCAACATACAATGAGTAAAATGACAGATCTGTGTAGGTTTCATATCGCACCACTTTCTGTCATGTATCACCTCTAGGGGGCAGAATATACTAATTGGTGGTGGAGTTCCCATTGTCCTGCTTCCATCACCTTAAGGCAGTGAGGGAGGGAAAAAATGTAAATAGTGAGAGTTAAAAAGTCAGAGTATCACTGGTTTGCAAAGCCATGTGGTGAACAAAAGGCTCAAGTGGGAGGTTGCGACTCGAGAAGGCCTTTGCATCATCTTTGTTGGACCCGCTGATGAGAGAGTCCACTCAAATCCACAACACTCGCTCACTTCTCCACTTCACTCCTTGAGTTACACTCCTGCTTTGGATTATTGTTTATTTTTGATGCCGCAGATGACTGTGAAGGACTGACAGAGGGATATGCAAGGAGGACTGTCTTGGCTCCATCTTTATTGACACATAAAAAAAAAAAGGTTCTCACTTGACCTGTGCGGGATTTTTCAGATGGAATAATGCCTTCATGCTGGAGTAGAAAATCCTGGTTTTCAGCTTTGTTTGCTGCCACACTGGTTGTTTCTCTTGTTTATGCTGGATCCGACCATGACAGAAGGCTGGCAGCATCATCCTCGTGCTATGGAGGCTTTGACCTCTACTTTGTCTTGGACAAGTGAGTTGAACTCAAACAATGAGGAAAATATGAATTCATTCTGTAAAAGAGTGAAAATACAATCTTATAGCATGCAGAGTAGACCCATTGAATTTGAAGCATATTAATAAGGTATTTATTGGGATTTTTAATGTTCAATAATATGCATGTTGCGATAAAGTCAGTAGAAATTTTTGGGTTTTCAATATACGGCCCCTGTTGTCATGCCATGTCAGCAATATGGATGGACTGATGTTGCAGTAGTGTCATGGGCTCCAAACTACATTTTAGCATGGCACACCGTATATCTACATACCATTAGTGTTCTAACACAATGTTGTTTTTTGACATAATCAACATAACACAGACCATGTGGGGGACATTTAATCCTAAATTGATGTGCAATAAGTTTGCACATACGCGCATGAATGTTGCTTTTAAGACAGGGCAAACTTTTTCATTTGAGGGCCACATACAGAAAAACAGAAGGATGCAAGGGTCGCTTTGAAATACTTTGACTTAAATTTATTTTAAAAAAGACTGAACTCAATAAATAAAGCAATTATTTATTATTTACTTTATATTTTCTATTTTTTAAGTGCTACTTAACAGCTTTGTGTTAGAAGTAATATGGCAAATAGTTCATGATTTTCAAGATTTTTGGGTGGCCTCGGCCCGGTCTCTCACTAGACTGGATTCACCCCTGCAATGAACAGCGATCAAATCCCATTTCCACATTCAGAACCACCACAAGATACAACTGTAGTAAACTGACCTTAAAAATAAATAAAAATAAACAGTTACTTGATAATCATTAATGTTCATACATCACACTTGAACAGAAAGTGGAAGAAACACATTTTGCTTCTAAAACTGAATTATTTTTATTCACCACATTATTATTATTATTATTATGTATAAACCAGCAGTGGCACCTATTTTTGACACCCTGACTCCACTCCTATTTTTTAACTAACCTTGCAGGCCATGTCAAATGTAATTTATTAGTCAGTCTCTTATTAGTATATGCCGCAAGCGGCTAAAAATTGGATGGCGGGCCACAAATGGCCCCCAGGCCATAGTTTGGACACCTCTGTTCTATGGGAATGGTTAGGGTGGGTTCAGCATGCACCAAACTCACAGGACAGTTCATTAGGTACACCTGTGCAATCTATTGAGATTCACTACAAAAGTAGTTTAAAAAAATCTACCTTTAGAATGATAGTAGTTGTGATTGATGCTGTTGAAAAGGGATTCATTTAATAGACGCTCACTATGTTGTGGAGGTACAGAGCAGAAATTTGCGTTGTCCAGTTGTCTGAGTAAATGTTTGATTTCCCATGTGGGAATCCTGCATGTATCAAAGTCTATGCACATCGACATAACATTCCATGTTTTCATGGAATGCATCATTTTGCTGCCTCCTTTTATCATTTTTACATTGCATTTTATTCTGGTTGTATTCAACGTGCAGCAACCGTGCCCTCCACCTGCCCCCACCCTCTTGGCCCTGTATTAGCCTCATCATCTCTCGGTGTCTTCGCAGCCTATCTTTCATTGGCTCCAGATGTTTTAATCTTTCAGCCTGTTGTCTTGGCCTTTTCGCACTGGAACTTATGTCATGGTAACAATGGAAAAAATAGGTGTTTGGTAAGAAGGAGGAGTGGCGAATCAGAGGTTATAAAAGCAACGTTGAAATGAGGACATCAACTGTGATTCCGCAATACAAGCATGCACATTTGCTCTTTATTTCAGAAAAGCTATTCAAATTCATTCGATAGTCATGCACTGCAGTTATGGATAGATATTTGTTAGTATCTGAATGATGGATGACTTCCTTCCACTTTGTGATGCTGTTGTGTTTATTTTGTAACTGCACAGGATATGGAGAACTTTATGGCAGTTGCTTTACAGCCTAATAAAAACATGAAGGAAAATTAAACTTGCACTGCATTCACCATAAGGGGGTAAAGACAACAACATTGATCAACATCAACACTGAAGTCGTTTTGATCACAGGGCGGTATGCATGGACATTTAATGATGGGTCATTTCTCAGATCAGAATAACAGACTTTGTTAATTGAGGGTGCATTATAAGGATGTTAACCGTAACTTGAGCAGCGCTATAACAATGTAATCCCTCAGGGCAAAGCGGCTTAAAGCTCCAAACTGTTGCTTATTTGCTTCTGTGGAAGCACTCTGGTTTTAATTTAACAGCATTCAATTAAAAAGCGGCTGCCTTTTCCTTTAGATTATGTGTAACAAGCTAACCATGTGACGTTTCCCTTTGGTAGATCTGGAAGTGTCATGGACCACTGGACTGAAATCTACAATTTTGTTGAGCACTTAGCCCATAAATTTATAAGGTAATCCAATCAGTGTTTATGCACAGCAGAAGCCTTCCAGAAATGGTTACTGATCTAACAGTGTTTATTTCTACTTTGCTTTAGTCCACAATTAAGGATGTCATTTATCGTGTTCTCTACTGAAGGGAAGATTTTAATGAGCCTGACGGAGGACAGGTGGGTACATATGACCTATTTTGGATGTTTTGGTTCTGGTCTAAAGCAGGTAATGATAAGGATCAAACTGAATTGTAACTCTGACCATTATTTAGTCCAAATATAATACTGTAGATTCTCTGCTTGCTTTGTAGTAGTGTGTAGTCCTGCATAAATAGACCAGATGTCGTGCCTTTTGCCCAGTACGAAAATAGTGTTGTTTTTCTGCAGCTCAATTTTCTTCTTTCATGAATAATTCTTTATTTTAACTTCTCCTCTCTAAAAGGTTTTTTTGTTTGTTTTTATCAATTGGGTTGTACAGGTTACAGATAAACTAAAAGTGTGGAGTTTAAAAAAAATAGTTTTTTATCTTAGTCTCATTTTCAAGAAGCAGGCCATTTGAACAGGGGTGTGTAGACTTTATCTACTGTACATTCCCTTCACCTCCTTTGTTAATCCGTGGGCAGTATTTGTTTTTTAAATGGCCTGGTCAGAACCATCAAAAAGCCCAAAACGGGTCACAGAACCGCCCAGGGTTTTTTAATAGTTGTATTAATTGACTGTGTTGTTTATTGTAATATAAATAAATACATAAGTGTATGTATGAATGATAATAATGTTGTTAGGTGCCCTTTTCTCATGGTTTCAACTGTATCAGATTTTTTCTCTTAAGTCGATGCGTTCAAATGTTGTATGACTGTCCCTAAACTTAAAACCATCCATTAGTATCACGATATGCAGTTGAATTGAGAGTAATGGAGTAACTCATCGTGATAGTTTGGCAAATATAACTCTAATAATATAAATACGTGTTATGCAATACAGTGCTTCAGAATATGTATAGAAATTAAGAAAACATGTAGAAACACATTCAACATACAAATATCAAAAGAAAAAAAGTCCCATGCTACATGCGAGTGTCATTTTCAAAAGTATAAATGAATCTTGAATACAATTAAATATATGATATGAAGTCGTTTTGTGTGTGCCACCTCAGAGAACGTATCAGCAAAGGTCTAGAGGAGCTCCAGGGAGTTCATCCAGGAGGAGACACCTTCATGCATGAGGGCATCCTGAGGGTGAGCAGCAGCATCTCTGTTTGTTTTTATCATTCGTGAACAGTAAATACACGACCCAATATATTTAACAGATGTTGCTTTCGTGCAGAGTGTGGTTGTTTGATAGCTCGTGGTCCTTGTGTTTGCCCCTCAGGCCAGTGAGCAGATATACTATGGTAACACAGAAGGTTTGTATTACAAGATTCTACTCTCCTATGTGGGTATGTTGTCATGTCAAAGTTGACCAATAAAATCATCCTATGCTAAGTATTTAGGAGTCAGATGGTCTGTGAAGCTTGTGGGCCTCGGACACTCGGAAGTGACTTTTATAAACTAATAGAGTTTTTGTTTTGGGGGAAAGAAATCCAACAGTAGCAAATATTTGATTCTACTGACCCCTACAGACTTGGTAAAAAGTCCATAAAAGACCAAAATATCTCAATCTCAAATAATTTAAAACAGTGTATGGAATTGTGAGAAACAGTTTTATTCAAATTATTTAGAAATTCAGTATCTTAAAGGGGAAGTCAACCTTAAACATTTCTTGATAATGTCATATGTGACCTCACTAGTCTAAACATGACATTCTGATTAATGTTACATTTGTGGAATATGTGTTATGCAGCAAAATCTCAGGGGGCGGCCATTTTGCCACTTGCTGTCTGACTGGAGATGACAACACACAGTTACTCAGGGCTCAAGCAACGGCCAATCACAGCTCACCTGTTTTCTGAAGCTGAGCTGTGATTGGTTGTTTACTGAGCCTGGAGCAAGTGTGATGTCATTTTCATCCGACAGCAAGTGGCAAAATGGCCGCACACTAACATACCATATTTAGACAAGTGGGGCTGCATAGAACATATTATTGTCAATATTTTATTTTAGTTATTTTTTGGGGAGGGGGGTGTGACTTCCGCTTTTAAAGACTTTAAAAAAAAAAATCTATTTATTAATTTTTTTACAACCAATCATGACCAAAAAACATGACTCATCCATGTTTCCATTTTTTTGTGGTTAAAATTACAGATTTCTCACAGGTAAAGTCACATTGAATGAGAAGCTGACTGCATCATCACAAACTGAAGCTCTGCCTTACCTTACTTTACCTTACCTGTATCTGCATGATCATAAATGGGGGGTTGGAACGGGAGGTTTGGCACCTTTATCTAGATACGCTTATATAATATATTTACTCTTAAAGGATCTGATCACATGGTTTACATCCGCAGGTTATCGCACCGCCAGTGTTATTATAGCTCTGACGGATGGAGAGCTGCATGAGGATCTCTTCTACTATGCCGAGCGAGAGGTCAGAGAGACAAATTGGCTTCCTCCACACTAATTGCAAGCAGGTGAAACGTGTCAGTTTGCACCACTAGCACCACTAACCCCATTAAACGGCGCCACGTAACTGCTTTGATCATCCTGCTGTTTACTGCTATGTATGTACGAGCTTCTGCCAGAGCCCAGTGCAGGTGAGACGTGTTGAACTCTGTTGTCAGACACACGTGGCCAGCCAGGGCAATAATAGTACTTAATTAAAACAATGATTTATTATTCAATATGGTCTTGGTCGTTGCATGTCTCGTAAAACAGTTAGCTGCATGACAAAATACAAAGCTGTGTGTTTCCAAAATGTTGTAAATTGCTAAGATGTAACGGAATCCATGTGCTGCGACTGCAAGGAATGTTGTCTTATTTGTGTTCTCAATTTTTGCCAACCTGACAGGCCAATCGTTCCCGGAGCCTGGGGGCCACCGTTTACTGCGTCGGGGTGAAGGACTTCAATGAGACTCAGGTTTTTACATCAACTTTTAGTCCATAAATCTCAAAAATGAAAAACATTTCACATTTATTTGTCATAGAGTCAAGCTTCTTTTACAGCAAATGCAGTTTCACCAAATCCTTCAACTCTCTCATTCGCTGTAATAAATAGGTCAATTTTTTTTAAAGCAGTATTTTAAAGATTAAGCTAATTAACTGTGCTCGATAACAGCAATTAATAACTTCTTGTGTGCAAATATTAAAATCACATATATTTTTCTAAAACGTATAA
Organism: Leptonotus elevatus; assembly: GCF_054856555.1. NCBI lineage: Eukaryota > Metazoa > Chordata > Actinopteri > Syngnathiformes > Syngnathidae > Leptonotus > Leptonotus elevatus. Next base: position 16,702,038 of record NC_141243.1, on the reverse strand, counting down.
TGAAGCATGATGTTATATGATATATTTGTAAGGGGGGGGGTGTTAATAGCAAAAAATTGCCAATTTTTACAATTTTTTGGAAAGGAGGGGTCAATGTCTGAATGTAATTATCTTTGTCTGATGTTGTAATGTGTTGGTGTGTAAAAAAATCAACAACAAAACATCAACAATGAAATAAAACAGCTCATATTGGCCAATTAAATCAGCTGGTTTATTACTTAGTTGAGATATTTCCTCAACTGAAATACAACCAGAAAGTACCGGTAATTACATTCTTTCTTTTGATTACGTCACATTTGCCCCGCCACAGACTCTGCGCCCAACTAAAAAATGTGCATATGCCAACCGGACCCATCAAAAATAGGGTTAGGATGTCTGGGACAGACAGTTACCAGGAACAAAAAGTCAGAAAGACACACATTACGAAAATTAACCTAAAATAACTTTTTAAGGATTATGATTCAAGTATATTTATATAAAATACTGTACATCATTTGCTCAATTGAATCCTGCCTTGTATTCCTGTAATGTATGTTGTCATTTGTTTAGTTAACAAATGTAGGTCAGGTATTAAAATGTAGAAATCTGAACAATGACTAAAGAACTAAGTGGCTTACTTGTGTTTTTCATTGCTCACCTTTTTAGCTGGCGAAGATTGCGGACAGTAAGGACCACGTGTTCCCTGTCAATGATGGATTTGAGGCTTTGCAAGGGGTCATTGATTCCGTAAGTATGTCACATTTGTCCACGCAAACACTACCTGTGTGGAAATAAATTATATCACATTGTTAGCCCACAAAAAAAAAATCACCTCTAAATATAATACCTGCACTCTATGACCTCATAGTTAGACCCATCAGAAAGCATACCAGACTTAAAGGACTTTACGTGCTTACATTCGTGAAACTCTGCCTTTGACAGAATTCCAGAAAAAAAGTTGCTGTGACGGTGACTTCTTTGCTGTTTTTGATCATTGAGGACCATGTTTGGCCGAACAGGATCAAATAGCTTATTGGCTCTCTGGTGACTTCATTGTTGTCAGGAAATAAAAAGCAGTGTGCCGTGACAGCAGGGCTGCCTGATAAGTTAGGATTGTCATCTGCAGTGCATTATCATCTCATTTGAATTTCAAGGAGCAAGCATGTTTTTGGAACACTTAAAAACAGTTGAAGTAGCAAAATCATGACAAGAAACATATCAATGCCACAAGTGGGTGCTGACATTTGCCATAAGACAGGAAGCAAGAGATTAGCATAAAAAAAACACTGACACTGTAAAAATGTTGAAGAGAATGCCAAGTTATTCCTGTTATAAGGCTTCCATATTGATGCTTCCCCCTTCTCATTTCCTCAGATCTTGAAAAAGTCTTGCATTGAGATTCTGGCAGCTGAACCCTCCAGTATCTGTGCAGGAGGTGAGGAAGCGGAGTTTCCCCTTCACGCTGAGCATCATAAACTTGGCACTGAGCATTTTGGGTCATCGCCAGCTGTTGATTTTGTGTTTTATTTCTCCTTCACCAGAGTCATTCCAGGTTGTTGTGAGAGGAAATGGATTCCTCCATGCGCGCAACGTTGACAAGGTCCTATGCAGCTTTCGCATTAATGACACCCTTACGAAAAGTGAGTGAATCATATCTTAAAGGGATAGTCAACCCCAACAATTTATTTACAATAATATATTTATGGGCCCCCACTAGTCTAAACATGGCATTCTGGTTAATATTGTGTTTGTGGAATATGGGTTAAGCAGCAAAATCCCCCTGTTTTTATCCATCTCAGGGGTAGCCATTTTGCCACTCACAGCTCACCTTCAGAAAACAGGTGAGCAGTGATTGGTCGTTACCTGAGCCCTGTACAACTGTGATGTCATTTTCTTAATTTGTATTCCTCAAACACAATATTAATCAGAATACCGTGTTTAGACTTGTGGGGCTTCCTAGAACTTATAAAGGTACATAAGTACCTTCTGGCCAACATTGTGAATGTCTTCACTGAGCTTTGTTTTACCTTTGTAAACGGTTCCGCCTTGGTAAATATTTGTGCTCCACAACATCTAATGGTGCTTAAGACTTTTGCAGAGCGCTGTCGTCGTTCTAATGAACTTTTTCTGAAATCTGAATATTCTTGCAAAATGGAGTTCGGTGGAATTCTGCAGACTAAATCCTGTGTGCTCTTCCCTGGATTCGTGGAGTTGTTCTTGAGAAGCCTCTGAGTCCCATTGATCTCTCTTTAATGGAAGGAAAAGCACACTGGATGTAAGGATAAACTTTGAGTGAGATCATATATGATCTGGCTCAGTTCCTATTGAGGCGAAGATTATTCGCTTATCCCTCCATCCTGCATGAAGTTTCAAGCATGGATCAGCGGTGACCCATGTGACTCTTGTGTTGATTTCCTCAATTCTGGGGTATGCTCTCCCCCTGCCAGAATAAACACAGTGGCCTGGCCATAGTGCTTGTTGGAGCTGCTTTCCTAAGAGCCAGCTGGAAACGGACAAGACCTAGATTTGCCTCAAAAACAAAAGCTGTCGGTTTCATTGAGGTGTTTCTATGATTCCCTTCATACTGAAAACATGTTTTGATTTTTTGAGGGAACACTCTTCTCAGAAATTTGTTAACTGACTTCTTGTGAAAGTCACTATTTTCTGCGAACATTTTCCTGGAGTCCCTTCTCCTATTGCCCAACCTTCATTCACTTAATGCGATGCCTTATTGTGAACAACAAACCAATTTCAGAAAAACATTATTACACTTAGAGAGTTATTTTTGGCCTTCCGGCTGTCAGTGGATATGAAAAAAGACTGCAATGTTTGACTCCTGTTCATCAAGTTCTATTGTTTCCCTGACCCTTTTCCATCATTCATTTCAGTGGTGAAACCTTTGATAGTAGAGGATACATATCTCCTCTGCCAGGCACCTGTGCTTCAGGATGAGGGAATGTAAGTTCACCACCGCACCCCTTTTGTTTTTCCACAGTGCCACCAGCATGACAGTTGAGTCATTTTCTCTCCTCTTTTTTTTTTCTTCCCAGGGCAGCAAATCTTTATGTCAGTATGAACGATGGGCTCAGTTTCATCTCCAGTTCGGTCACCATTACAACAGTGAGCTGTGTGAGTACAAAATGACTCGAAAAGTAGTCCTCTAACATGATAGATCCATTATGAATTTAAAAACACACAACTACAACCAAATCTTTTTTTTTAAAAAACGTTCTTTTTTATGAATGAAATGCGTCGTGTTAGACCAGCTGTCTACCCTGAGCTGGTATAACGTTTAGATTGACGTTCTGCCACAAAATTGTCACACTACCGAGTGCATCTGCCCTGCTTTGGGTAAATCGGTCTGAAAATTGGCAAAGCCTTGCGCTGATATGAAAATCAGGATCCGCCGTCTACAAAAATAGAGCACCCAGTCTTAATTCCAATCAGAAATGACAACGGTGCAATGACTATGTGAAGATGATTCACACACCTAATGTTTCTCTGAAATGTAATATCCTTAATATCTTAGTCTCGCACATTTTAGAGACACAATAGACCGAGTCATTGTGTCTTACGATTGCATCTAGTTCTATTTGACCCAAAGTGAGGAGCATCTGGACCTCCTTAGTCAACCATGTGCGTGGTTGACTTCAAGTCTAGAACATACAACATTGCTGCCAGCAGAGAAGCTTGCCTTTAAGCTTGTGGTGACGGAATTCTAGTAAGAATGCCATTCAGCGGTTTTACAGTGTTTATTTCCTCCAATCATGACAAATAAATTACATGGTGGTCTTTTCAATTACAGCCAAATCAAGTTGATTCAGTGAAGGGGCAAGAAATAAAAAGGCTCCATCTTTGGACAGTGAATTTATACATAGTGTGACGCTCTGTGTTTATATGTCACAGTCTGATGGGACCATTTTGGCTATCACGCTGCTCATCCTCATGCTGCTTCTCATTTTGGCTCTCCTCTGGTGGTTCTGGCCCCTCTGCTGCACTGTGGTGAGTTCACCCTCTCATGTAGATTAGTAGACAATTGTTTTTTAATAGCGTAGTAGCAGTAATAGCGCTTGTCTGGCAAACACCACCCCAAGTTGTTTCGTTAACTTATAAAACTGTGAAAATGTTATGTGCCAGTAAGGGCGCGTGACCCATTTGGACTCATATTGCAGAATGGGGTCTACAAACGGAAGAAGTCAAAGCCGTTGGGTAATTTAACGGTTTAAGTACGGGTAATTGGTGATTTAGGATTTTTTGATCATTTGTCTTGTTTGATGTATGTACTAATACTCTCACTGATTACAACATTAGGTATAACTGTACAGCTCCATAAAAATAAAAAAAAGATTCCTCTATAAAATAATGATTCAGCTTTCATTTATGTTGGAATCAATTCAACAATATGATGATCACACAATGCAAATACAACCTCTGTTATGGTCAACCGAAATTAGTATTTTTATTTCTAAGTCTGTGCCGCTATCATTTTGCAAGATTACCTTCACATTACTGTGATCGCAAACGTAGTCAAAATCCGGACTGTTGAAACAATGAAATAGTCACAGTTTTGGCCCATCAACGCTATAGTCAGAATAAGTAGCATGATGAAATCCAGACAACTTTTGCATGTGTCTGTTCTTGTGAAACAACCACTTATTATTTAATTGAACAAAATATTTGATAAAAATATTGAATGACGTATCTCAAGAGAAAACTGCTGCTGGTCTCAGACTGCTCATTTGAGATACTGTACACTCATATTATGACTATTGTCATATGTTAACGTATCTTGGAAAGAGAAAATACTACTTTCTCATGAAATCCCTTTTTTTCCCTCTTTTTTTTTTACTTCTTTCATCAGTCAACATAAGGGTTGGGAAGTATGACAATACGGTATGCTGCAGTGTCTAAAAATAGTAACGTCACTTTCAGGACTTTTGACGACCTAATATGATATCATATTATTGCCGGTATTACTGTATACCCCGGTGGTCAAACAATGTCAAAATTCGAATATGCCCCAGCTTTTGTCATCACTGAATAATTTGCATGATTTGTTTTTATGAGACTGATGAAAAAATACAGTATAGCAATATAAATCACCAGAAGTGAAGTGACTGTTGAAGCAGTAGGCTGCTCTGGAGAGTGTAATATGCATGGAACAACACATCTGTGCCAGCATCAGAATATTGCAACAAATTATCTCGTCACAGTCAAATGCAGCCTTTCTCTCTTTAAAAAAAAAAAAAAAAAAAAAAGGCACCACAGCTGGAAGCAACCAGACCAATATGTCCACTTCAACAGCATGGCTCCCTTTCCTCCTCTCTGTTCTTGTCTATTTCATGGCACTTGAAGTCCATGCGTGTCTGTTTAGGAAAACGATGCCGGGTTACCATGGAGAGTCGTTCTTGCTCCAGGATTTTGAGAAGGATGGAGGAAAATCACAAATAAGAAAAATCAAGGTCACGCAATGCATTTAATTTGCAGTCTTTATTTGGTTTATAATCAACCTGACAGCTCATCTGTAGACGGCAAAAATGACACAAAAACACGCACGAGAGTTGCGTGCAGCCCGTGCCAGGCAGACTAAACTGTACGTGCAATGTGTGATCACATAGGCTGGTAACTTTTCAGCCGTGCAGAAAGCTCAAACAATGCACATCTGAAAATGATGACTACATCACACAGAGAGGATACTGCTCCAGAAACATATCAATAAAAAGATAATATAGCATTTATGAAGCTCGTTTTTGCCTCCCAAAATGTGCAAGGCAGATTTCTAGGTCAGTCCTTTGCTCATAGAAGTGGACAAAGCATTTCCTCAGCCATGGGCGGAGACAACAACGTTTTCAACATGCTTTCATGACTTTATCTGATGTGGAATGGTCTTCTCTGTGTTTATCCCTTCTCAGATCATCCATGAGCCGCCGCCACCTACTGCGGACGAGAGTTCGGTAGGAGCGGCACCCTTACAGACGCTAATGACTCCATGCCGGTGTTTAGTTTATTCTGACATCGTAAACCTCAATGGCCGAGCGCTCTCATTCTCTCCCACCCTGGAATGAAAGTCTTCACCAATTTCTTAAATGTGTTGCAAGTTAACTCCCTCCAACATTGACAATGAAATTCGGACTTTTGCTATTTTCCAACCCATCCCAGTTTTACTGCTGATTTTAATTTATAGTCTCAAGTCAGTCTTCCAGCATTCTGCTAGGAAGTATAGCCAACTGTCGGCTGAAAATTACATCACAGTTGTTTAAAGCACAGGTAACGACCAATCACAGCTCAGCTTGCGAATGTCACATGACCAAACTCAGAAAACAGGTGAGCCATGATTGGTTGCTACCTGAGCAACTGCGATGTTATTTTCAGTCGACAGCTAGTTGCAAAATGGCTGCCCCTGAGATGAATAAACAGGTGGATCGTGCTACTTTGTAATATTAATCAGAAGACCGTTCTTACACTTGTGGCGCTGCATAAAACATATTATTGTAAAGAAAATTTTGGGGTTGACTCCCCCATTAACTCTTTGACTGCCAGACGTTTTCAGAAAAGGGATGCCGCCAGTGCCAGCCGATTTAAGCATTTTGACTGATCTTTCAAGGTCCACAGAAAATGTTCTGTTTGGACTATGGAAACACACGTACTACCAAATGAAAGATTGGACTTTCATCTTTCATCAGAAAAAAAAAGTTTGTTTCTACCTTATTCCGTTCTTTAGTAATCAACAATAGAAAATGGTTAGTTTGACCCAATTTCGCCTGTTTTGGACCAAAATATGGAGAAATCAAGCTTTTAGTGAAACGATATTATTTCATGCATTCTAGTGAATTTGACACTTCTTTTTGTCCATGAATGATGCCACAAACACCTAAATAGTGCTTTACTTCTATAAAACACTACCACCAAGAATGAAAAAGTGTTTTTTGATAGCAAAATAAGTTTATTTACATTCAACAGTGTAACAATTTGACAACAATTTGGCAAACTATTTACAAATGTGTGCAACTGTGGTGCTATTTACAAATATGTGGATGTTTCAACGACAGTTTTTCTTTTTGTAACACTCTCCTGCGTGCAAAGAGACGCAACAGCATTTGCACAACAGATTGCCTCTTCGCGTGCGCCACTTTCTTGCAGGCCGTTTTTTTCCGGGGAATAGCAAGTATATACTGCAGTGTGTCATCAAGTCTAATATCAGGATCATGCTACGGTTACGTTACGGTTTCGTTACGTCTCGCTTCCCCGTGTCCTTCAGTTGCTATACCGGGTGGTAGGAGATGTTCTGATCCATTTTATCCACTCCATTCATGGTGGCATCGTAGTCCAGAAACAGTGTCTTCTCCGTGATCAGACTGTACCCGCTCCTCCGATGAATATGCATTGGACTCGGGGTACTCTTCATTGTCCGATCGAATGTCCGCTTGTGCAGCTCCGCGTTTTCCGGCCTTAGCAGCGCTAGCCGCGCTTAGCCGGTGAGGCTTACTACGTGTTCATAACAGTCACGCCAAAGCTTCCAACTTTGGCGTAGAGCTCGGAGTCCTCATCATCATCATCATCAATCTGCATTGGTCGATGCCAACTCTCCATCGCCCGATCGAATGTCCGATTGTGTAGAAGTACCCGGCCGGCTATTGTGCGCGTTTTCCGGCCTTAGCAGCGCTAGCCGCGCTTAGCCGGTGAGGCTTACTACGTGTTCATAACAGTCACGCCAAAGCTTCCAACTTTGGCGTAGAGCTCGTTGTCATCATCATCGTTGACATCAATGCGCTTTTTAGTATTGATTGATGCTTTCCGTCTTTGAAAAAAATGCTCAAGCGTGAGCTGCTTGCAACCGGTTGCTTGGGCAGCCATTGTGGGCTTATTCAGCCATGTCTCCTCAACACTCTAGCTCCGCCTCACGTCTTCTACTGACGCCCACGGTGGGCGGCCCATCCAACCTTGTGCAAAGAGAGTCATCGCTGCCCTCTAGGGGCCAAAACGAGTCTTTGACTAATCAGATCTGCCTGATACTTTCAGCACAGCTGCCCAAGGCTTTCCTGCACCCGTTTTTGAAAAAAAAAAAAAAAAAACATAGGGGACGTCTTTTAACGTCCTCGGCGCCCTTCCCTAGGTTTATGCTAAACGTTTTATAACGTTTATGGCAGTCAAAGAGTTAAAATGTTAATCAGCCTAAATTTGATTGAAAGTGTTGGTGAGGTATTAATTTAACAATATTGTATGTTTATTATTGTGGTTATAGTTTGCAGAGTGAGAGTGGTTTGTAATATTTTGACCCTTCTATGTAGCCTAATGTAATTTTTATTTTACTCTTTTTAAAAAAGGTAATTGAAATATTGTACTCAACACTTGGTATGATGCAACCATAGCAACAGAGACATTTTAATAAGCAAAAATTTACAACATGAAGCCAGAAAAATGGCTGATTTACTGTAAATACCCTCATCATTGTACTTCCTGTCTCAACCCTACAGGACGATGAGGACGATGATACACCAAAGAAGAAATGGCCGACTGTAGATGCTTCCTACTATGGAGGACGGGGAGTTGGGGGAATCAAAAGGATGGAGGTAAGAACAGAATGTCAAGATACTCAATCTTAGGACTTTGCCAATGTAAGATACATCAAACTGGTCTTTGTTAGGTTCGCTGGGGTGAGAAAGGCTCCACTGAAGAAGGCGCAAAACTGGAGAAGGCCAAAAATGCCAAAGTGAAGATGCCTGAGCAGGAGTTTGAGCATTCCCCCACGCGCATTCTCAACAATGGCATGCAAAAACCTCTCGGATCCCACAAGTGGTACTCTCCCATCCAGGTACAAGAATGAATGCTCTGATCAAGAAACTTCAACCTGATTCAGATGCTTTTGTCCATTTGACATAAATATCTGTTTCTACATGATCACAAAAAATATGCAACCTGATCTGATGAGATGCGAGAAAGATTTGCAAATGATAAACTGCTACAAGATGAAAACCCAATCAGGATCAGAGACAAACAGACGAACGTTTGCCAGTTTCCACTGTTACATAACAGCAACTGTTTGCATGCCGGTTTGTCTATAACATGCCTCTTACGAAGGATCAATGTTAATCAGCAGCTGGCCATGCAAGTAGAAACATTACTAAGATCTGTTTGTGAAAATTGTTTGTGAAAATTGTTTGTGAAAATGGCACGCGATATATTCAAGTTAAACTACTGCTTTGACGCAGCTATGCCAGCATTCGGTTAGAGGAGTGACCATTCCTTTCCAGCCAGCAGGAGATTGCTAATAGAAACCAGGCTCCTGTTGGACTGACCTCCAGGGAATGGGGCTGCGCGACTAGCATTTTTGTGAGGGAAAAACAGCTGTGTTGCCTCCCTTTGTCCTCAGCCTATCTGCTTGTTAAAACTGTGAATACACATAATGTAGATGGATGTAGACATAGAGGGCCTTGATATATTTTTACTGTATGTCTGGAAGAAGCAAAGAAACTAGCTTATTACATTACAACATATGCGTCATTAACTCATTCACCGCCATTGCAAACGTAAAAAAATTCATTCGAACTACTTCTATTAGTTTAAAATGTTTTCCCACTTTTGTTAACAAGAGTATGAAAACCTAGAATTTTTTTTTATTGTACATTTAGAACAGATATAAAATTTGTAATTAATCGTGAGTTAACTAGTGAAGTCAATGCGATTAATTACAATGAAAAAATTTAATCGCCTGACGAGATGATTATTAAAAATTAGGGGTGATTAAATTTTTTAATCATAATTAATCGCATGACTTCAATAGTTAACTCCCGATTAATCACACATTTTATATCTGTTCTAAATGTACAATAAAAAAAATCTAGGTTTTCATACTCTTGTTAACAAAAGTAGAAAAAATTGTAAACTAATAGAAATACTTAAAAATATTTTTTTGACGTATATAATCGTCAATGGCAGTGAATGAGTTAAGATTCACATTTTAACTCCTTTGTTTCTACAGAGCAAGCTGGATGCACTGTGGGCCCTTTTAAGAAAAGCTTACAACCGTGTGTCTGTCATGAGACCCCATCCAGGTGATAAGGTAAGATTCCACAAAACTACAGATAACGTCAATCGCTTTGAGTGATTGTATGAAAATGGTGGACTGCAGTGAGCTAAGGCACCCATTATGCCCAAGGAAAATTTTACAATACACCACCAAACAAAATGCAAAGGTGGCCAGCATCCTGAGATGATAAAGGCAAAAAGAAAAAAGAATTACTCAAAATATGGTTTAGGTAATTATTTTAACGATACATATGCACAACATGATCATTTACAGCATTGCAAATAATTTTGCGGTCCCCAGGGAACCTGTGACCCCAATTTGAGAAGCACTACGCAAAGAGAGCCTCATGGGTGAACTGTTGGTAAATTGGGTGTTAACCTCCGTCTAACGTTTGGCTGCAGTGCAAATTCATGCAGGGAAAAGATGTCTGCTGAAGTCATCACAGAAAAAATGTTACTTCTCAATGGCCAGATGTGCAATCAAGGCGATAACGGTTCACTTTACTGTCGGCAGGCTACGTGCAGTGATTGGCACAAATGAGCGACATCACAACATTAGATGTATTCAACGATCTATGTTAAGGTTAAACTGTAGGAAAAATATTGTGCTGGCTGACTACTATACCATTTTTGATTTTTGCATTTTTTTTATATTCTTTCAATAATTTGCACAGATTCCACTCTCCAGGATTGCATGTTAACTGCCAACAGTTAAATGCAATGTTATCTTCACACCCCCTCCCACCCGCACAACCGTCCATTGAGAAATAAACATTTGGCTTTGTGCTGTGACGACTTCAGCAGAAATCTTTTCACTGCATCCATTCGCACTGCAGCCAGACTTTAGATGGAGGCGAACTCCTTACAGACTTGCATTTAAAACAACAACATTTATCAGTATTTTTTTTACTGGGATTTGCACCAACATTTTGGCACATTCACCACCTTGGCAACTGAAACAACCCTTACACTTGATAAGCTAGTAATGTAATGTAATCTTTATATTTAGAATAACAACTCACATTTGAGATTTAACTCTTGTTGTGGAGTCATGTCATACTCAATCAGCATTACAATCCAGGTTGTTCTATATAAAGACCTTTACATACACATAAGAACTATATGTATACCAGCTGCTTGATTGTTTTCACAAAACTGTGTCTGGTGGCACACAGCTGTGTTTACACTCAAGTCTGACTGGGAGTATGGAACAATGTGAGTCATTGCTTCATCTCAAGTGTTTCTCATTTAACTCGCAAGGACAACAGACGGAATGGCAGGCCGAGCTTTCAGGGTAAAACATGTTTTTGGTTGTTCATTGTAGAGTGATACAGGTTGCATGCACGCAGGCAAACACACGTCTCCAAGAATGATTGTGACGCAGTATGTCAAACAAGGCCAAACTATACACAAATGCAAAATCCATTACAGGAAAACAACATCCTCGGAAGGTTCACATCCATAGCTGCGTTTTCATTACAGTTTTTCGCAAAAATAAATGCGATATTGTACTATTTCGATAAAGTCACCATTTCGACTTGCCGGTGTTTCGCTTCTGAGGCGCAATTCTCGTAATTTCCCGTCTCGCGGGATCTCGCAGTTCTGTAGAGGGTGCTCATGATATTTACGGGAAGACAGACGCCCGGAGTTGTTAATATTACTTTAAAATCATCTACCTCTCCTCATCAAGCGGGTTCAACCATTTGGTGTTGCTGTGTGCGCGCGCTAAGAACTCGCGTTATGGTGCGGACGGATGGATTTCAACGACGACGTGCGCCGTATGTCGCTCTTTTGCTCGTTGCCAGGGGCAACGGCCATTTCTCATGCAACGATATGGGACGTACGTGCGTTGAAGGCGGCATATCGGCTCCATAACTGAAGCGTTTTGTGCTTAAAAAGACTTGTTATCCCCTCCGGAGGCAGCTCCGACACAAAAGCGAGTAGCCCCGTACTTCCTATTTCCTTTCCTCCGTGAGCGGGCGGGGGTCACATGACGATGACTCTAGGGCAGAGGTGGGCAATCTCGGTCCTCGAGGGCCGGAGTCCTGCAGGTTTTGGAGGTTTCTCACTTCCAACACAAGCTGATTCCAATCAACAGGATCGTTATCAGGCTTATGCAGAGCTTGCTGATGAGCTGATCATATATCAGCTGTGTTGGAGAAGGGCAACGTGCAAAACCTGCAGGACTGCGGCCCTCGATGCCCACCTCTGCTCTAGGGAATGCGCAAAAAGTGTTTCCATTACACTTTCGACACGTCTCAAAAACCACCTCATGAGAGCGTAAAAACTTTCTTGCGATATTTGAGGGGTTTTTTTTCTCCCGAAAATCGTGTTTCCATTACCAGCTTGCTTTTGCGAAACTTGCCTTTTGCTAAGATTCTACTCATCATCATCATCATTAAATCATTCTGTTCATCTGTGATGCCTCGAAGATCCATTTAGTAACATTTTGCTTAGCGGAGGACTGCATGGCTAACATATTGGCCACTCCTGTCATAGTTAGCTTCTTAAACACTTTCTCCGGAGAGCTTCAAGCATTAGTGCGTGGCTTTAACACATATGCACGCACTCACCAACCAAAACATTCATATTATTACGTTCTACAATCGACATTCAGTCGTCAAGTCCACCTACTGAGTGAAGTCATCAAGGAAAAAAAGCAAACAGGTGTTCAACATTAACCTATAATTGCATAGTCACGTTTTTTTCCAGCAAAGTTGCACTTCCACTTTAATTATGTCTCATTTTTTCCAAAATGGTTAAAAAAAAATTTGATTTGACCTGCTTTGACGTCATCCATAGGGACCAACACTTGTCGCGACTAGTGAACATTTCTAAGAATAGACGTCACCGCCCAAATGTTTATAATTGCCTATATTAGTATAAACCTTAAAATACATACGTTGTATGGCAAACAACATTTTGGGTTCTATTATCCATAGATAGCACAGCTGCGCTAAAACATAAAAAACTGTTTTCGTGCTGACGAAAAGCCTGAATGCGCTTGCTTGGGAATTAGATTAATCTTTCCGCGCCATGCTGGGCGTTCCGTCGTACCAATGGTGTTTGGTTTGACATGTGCCCGGCGCACCTGACAATTTGGTGGCTAACTTGCTGCAACCATGTCTAAATATTAGCACAAGTAGTGTAACGCAATTTCAATTTCGGCGAATTTGTCAATCTCATCAACAGACCATTTTTGGGAAGAAAAATAGCAACAAAGAACAACACAAAACAATCTTTTGATGCTTTCTGAACTAAGGATTCACCTAATATAAATTAAAATGTGTGAAACTTATACAACCTCAGGGACTTTTGGTTTTATGAAACCAACAGCAAACATCCTGAGCCCAAGTGTGTCTTCCTCATTGCAGACCTTCTTCGGGGCACTGAAAAAGCCTCCTTGATGATTTGCAGTAAACAGGCTGCTCTGGTTACAATTAGGATCCTCCATTTTATAACTCCTCCTAAATGAATGCCGCGGTGGGACTAACGAGATCCATCAGTGGCAAACTCCATGTCAGGTTCCTGTAACATGTCGTCTACTACTGGGCCCGAAAAGATCAACTCTGTTTTTATGCTGTATTAAGTAGATAAAGGGGAGTCATTTCAACACAGTACAGTGGGTTAAAAAAACAAAACAAAAGAGTGTTTATGCAATCTAACAGTGGCATCTCGGTTTTTGTAGTCAAATCCAGTTAAAAAAAAAACTGCTTATATATTCCATAGTTATCAATTGCTTTTTATGTAAAGAACACATTGCATGCCCATCTGTTTTCCACTTTGCTTGTCACACTTTTTTAGTTTGTTTGCTCAACAAACTTGCTGTTGTTGACAAACGCGTCAAAACAAGAGCACCTAGAGAACGCAGACCTCCACCGAGGCACAAACATTCACGTGAACACAGAAACTACAACACTTTAAAAGTTACAATACTGCATAAGATCTACTTAAAACTCAATTCCCATTACAAGCATTGACCTTGCACACACATTCCATTTGAATTAAGAAATGACATTCAATGTGTGTAATGTCAACATAATTGAGTGGAAACATCATTGAGAATTTTTACTTATCAAACGAATCCAGGTTGATGAATTAAGAAACGTTGGCAGGAAATTGTACACAATAAAGAAGACAAATAACCAAAGTGTTGTAATTGGAAGCAGGTGTCTGCTTCTACGCAACACACTGTTAAATGCAACACACACGAGTAGATGTTGTCTTGAAGAGGAAAACCTCAACTAAACACTCAACATGAAGCAACAAAATAGAAAATGTGAAACCAAAAGAAGACTCATTATGCTAGCTCGCCAATGCTACGGTGACATTTCACCAAGACAAGACCTAGCAGTACGTTTAAAACAAACAACACACACATAAAAAGCCCCTACAAACAAGGATGACAACAATTAGTCTTACCTTTGACGTTTTTTCTTATTTATCGATCATATGGTAGACATTCCAAAAGCCATCTTGCTAAATGCTAAACCGGAAAAAGAGACTTGATTTTGATTGGTCAAACGAGATGTCAATCTCTTCAATTTGACCAATGACTTTTGACGATACGTCAAACTTTCACTAAACATCATAGTAAATGTTACATTTTGTGCTGGGGATTTATAAACTTCTAAAATAAAATATCCTTTGTTTATTTACTGTAAAAGACAAACTTTTTTTTGTTTTGTTTTTAAACAAAATTATCATCATAGATAAAATGGTGAAATAAAACGCAAATGTACTTGACCTTAATGGCCTTTCCTACAGTGGTTTCTTGTCAGCATTTAGTAGGAATTTGAACAAAAAAGTGAAGCACTCAATCATGTTTGAATTGGACCAAAATACTGTATTTTCCAGCAACATGAGAATCATTGAGCCTGCTCCAAACTGAACTTACTGATGCACTCCAAAACAATGACAGGTCCTGCCTTTACTATCTTCTCAAATAACAATTTGTTATGAAAAGAAGGGTGCAAAAGTAAAACCTTAAAAAAAAAAAAGAACAAGCTCTTCTGCTTTTATAGGCCTTTTGGAAAGACACCAAAAGTCACTGCATTGTAAACGTCTGTGTAACATCTGGTCCACTTTGTCATTTCAGGGCAGATGCATGAACTTTATTCGTTTGAAGTCGGCCCCCCCTCACTACCCCCACTACAACCCGTCGCCCATCTACACCCCTCCCTGCAGGAGTCCACCTGCACCACAGGGCACCCTCCCACCGACCCCCAACGTCCCCTCCACATCCCCCCCGTGCTCCGCCACCCTGCCCCTCCTTCCTCCGACGCCTTCCGACGCGTCCCCCTCCCGTCCGTCCACCCCTCCCTATAACACCCCGCCTCCCAAACGGGCTCTCCCCCCCACCTCTTTGCACATACCCGCCGCGCCCGAGCTGCCGCCCACCCCGCCGCCGCCCCTCTCGTCCTCCGGCACCCTGCCCCCGTTACCTCAAGGCCCCGCTCCCGCACGAGCCCCGCCACCGGCCCGCCCCCCGCCACGTCCCGGCCTGTGAAAGCGAGAATCCCGGCAAGAATTCCAAGCGCGTGACCATGTTTGATTGTGTCTGCAGAAGAGCAAAGCCCAGCAGGCTGTGGCCGACCTGCCTTGTGCGGAAGACAACGAGGAGCTGCTTTCCGCTATTTGTCGACACGGACTTTTGTACACATCTAGCCCAGCGGATGCTTGAATCACTGACTTTGTATCACACGAGAGCATTCCCGCAGAGAGCTTTAAGTGTCCACTCCCTGTCCAGCAGAGACGATGAACTCACACATGGGGAGCATGACTCCAATTGCATCGTGCGCAATTCCACAATCTCTTCAGTTTTGATATCATTGAAACTGAGCAAGTTCATCCATCCATTTTAATGGCGCTTGTCCTGGGTCAGGGCTGAGTTGGAGCTCAAGAGACTTTGTCCGAGAGCCGGTCTATGAGGCGGGCTACACAACGGACTGATTACGATTCTGAATGTTCGACCTGTTTCGTTGAAAGAAAAGAAGAGAATTAGTATTAGTTGGAAGGGTATAGCAAATTGTTAAGGCACATACGAATAGCCATTAGTGCTCTCATTTACACAGATGGAAAATTTGGAGTCAGCTGAGCAATTGCATGCCAATTTTTCTACATTTCTTTGCCCTTGATCACATAGAAGAGGGTTTCTCAAACTTTGGGTCCAGGAGTCCCTTACAGGGTCTTAACATTATTTATTTTTTAACATTTCAACATAAATATTCATACAATAATTAAAAGGAATTGAACCGAATTAAAGAGAATTATATTTTTGCTAACAGGACTGTAAACAGAGACAAACGAGTTTGGTCGTTATATTAATGAAAACACTCTTTTCATGGCATTTTTCTAAAAAGCAACAAGCAGACATGTTCGGAATCATGTTCACATATGTAGGGATGTTACATTTATATGATACGTCCAGGGTTATAATAATTTTGGATTTTTCATTCTAGTTAGTTTGTACTTTGTTTTGACTTTTGTGTTATAAATTAACTCATTCACTGCCATTGATGGCTATAGACGTCAAAAATAATTTGAACTATTTCTATTAGTTATTTTTTTCCCATTTTTGTTAAGAGTATGAAAACCTAGAATTGTTTTATTGTACATTTAGAACAGATATAAAATTTGTGATTAATCGTGAGTTAACTATAGTGAAGTCATGCGATTAATTATGATTAAAAAATGTAATCGCCTGACGCCCCTAATTTTTAAGAATCTTTTCTTTTTTAAAAGATAAGATTATTAAAAAAAATATATATATATATATATATATATATTTTTTTTAAAGAAAAAAGGGAAGAAAAGATTATTTAAAATTAGGGGCGTCAGGCGATATTCCACCCCCCCCCCCCCTCGATTTTATTGCATGACATCACTAGTTAACTCACGATTAATCACAAATTGTATATCTGTTCTAAATGTACAATAATTTTTTTTCTCGGTTTTCATACTCTTAACAAAAGTGGAAAAAATGTTAAACTAATAGAAATAGTTCAAATGAATTATTGACGTCTATAGCCGTCAATGACAGTGAATAAGTTAAGTTAGTTTTAATTAGTTTTTAGAGCAAATGTGTTCGTTTTCATTAGATTTTTTTTTATGCTTCATTTTTAGTTACATTTGTATTAGTTTTAGTTTTTTAAATATAAGTTAAAGAAAGTATATGGCAAATGGAGTGCACTTTTTATTTATTTATTTTGCCTTACTTGAATAAAGTGTCATTTCACATCCAGTACAGTAGGTGGCAGTGGCAGTATTAGCTCCTGTACTTACTACAATTTTATAGACATGATACTATTTAATAGTCATGGCAGAGAGTTTGGTCGTAAAATATTGTCTTGGGGGGGAGGGTCTTAGCAAAAAATCATTGGGAAGCATTCAGCAAACTGGTTCATGAAAATATTTTTCATTTTTTAAGTTTGAGTTATTTTGTTTGTTTTCGTTACCTACATTATTCTTGGATAGGTTGCACTAATACCAGTTTTTAAATGACCCAAAGTTAGTATAGGGAAGAGTAAATTAGTTTAGTATCTTCATTTTATTCGCATGTTATTGACATGCTGGCCCTTCTTATACTTAAACACCATAATTTATTGCCAGCTATTTTGCAAGATACAGCTCGTGGACCCAAGTTTGAGAACCACAGACAGACAATTCCTCTTTGCTTTTCATTTGCTGAAGTAAAGACAACAACCTGAGTTTCTCAACATGTTCATCATGTTCCTCACTGTGCTGAAGCAGCACAATGCGAGTGACAGCTGGCCTGCTTTCGTGCACGTCACAGTAAACAGCCAAAATTTGGACGCGCCATCGCAGATGCTCGCGATCGCAGATGCTCCCTCCATCAAGACATGTATAATAGAAGCCGTATATTAACCCCTCACCATGGACTGAAATAGCCTGTTACATCTATTCTTTTCTTTTTAGGGGTCATGGGTTAAAGGCCTTATCTTAAACAAAAACCTGATACTCCCTATAAATACCACTATTTGAAGAAATATGGAACCTAATTCATGACTGTGTTTCAATATGTTCATATTTAAATCTTATGACTATTAAGGTGCACCAGTTCTGGGTTAATAATAGTCAGCATTTATTTTTTCTATTTGCAAAAGGTGCTCCGAATGAAGCTTGCAAAGTACGCATGTACAAGGCTCCGTGCAAAGATTTGTTTGAATGTTATTATGATTGGTGAGATTAATCTTGCCAGAATGTTTTTGCAGGTTTCCAATATGTCATATAAAAATCTAAATTTGTATGATACAATCGTGTTTCTCTCAAAAGCAAAGTAAACCCTTTAATACATAAAATTAACTTTGCATTCCTGGATTTTTTTCCATCATTTTTTGGGTCAAATCTCTTTTCATTCCACCCTTACTTTCATATGGTTTCCATTGCAGTGAACTTAACGACTCTGACAAAACCCACCATTGATTACTGTGATTGTGGTATTCAAGCACAGTGACACCATGACTCGGGTCACCGGGTTCACACACTGACGCTTTGCAGGGCAGCCCACGCAATGTAGACTATGAAGGAGGGAGAGACCCCCCCCCAAAAAAATCAAACTTCACCAGCATGGCTAACCAGCTCCAGATGTTCACACGCTGCTTTATGCACACATGCGCATGAGCCATCACGGAAAATAGCAAAGCCCGACTAATCTTCTGGAAATATGGACGGGCCTTAGGAAAGGCGAAATGGTGCTAATGGCTCCTGGCCGGCCGGGTTAGGAGGGCGAGTGGAATGACGAGCCACATCTCACATGAAGACATTGATTTAGATTGAGGCTTTGTGTGTGTGTGTGTGTGTGTGGGGGGGGGGGGGGGGCTTAAAAAGTAAAAGTCACCCAATCTGCTCAAAATAGGAAAGCATTTTCTTTTGTGTCAAGCATTTGTTGCCACCTGTAAGGAAAATGAACAACATGAAGGTTTTGGGCCAGTGAAAAGGATGGTGGTGAAACATGTGTCTTAGGTGTTGAAGTGGATTGAAATGTGGCGCTTGTGAAGACTACAGCATATCAACCTCATCAGACCCCTTTCAATGACCTCATGGGCGACCTCTTCTGCACCGTTTGGAAACATCTGTGGTCCTCATGAGTTTTTTTTACGAGATCCTCTTTGATCTTGACATATATGCTCACCTTCTATATTGCGCTCAAGCAACGTTTCCCAAAACTTTGGAAAGAAAAATCACTCATTTTTTGCTGAAAGATGTACTGTTTAACACTCACTAGTGTCTTGGCAGTCTCATAGTATACGTGAGTTCATTGGGAATTAGGTCATCATTTGGCTCTATTTGTGCATTTAGCACCGACTTGACCGACTTTGGCCTATTGTTTATGTTTATCCACAAGTCCAGAAAGTTGTTACGATCTAGACAATATCCAACATATAATAATCAATTGGCAGCATAGCGGAACTTGGTTAGCAAACAGTGATGGGCAACATTTGATGTTTAAAATGGACAGATGGGCCTAGTTTCACCATAAATGTGAAAGAAAAAAATACAACTCATTTTAATAAATAAACTATAATTTTTATTTTAACAAATTTGCACAAAGTTTCACCTAAACGTTAAATAATTTCCACATTTTGGTATTTCCTTTTTTTTCAAGAAATCAATTATTTTGTGAGAGTAATGAAGAACAAAAATAGTAATTATACATTTTAATGAGCCAATTTTGGAAAACAATGACTAATTTAATGGAACAAATATTCCAGGATTCTTGATCATGTAAATTTCCTACAGCGTGTTTGTAACAAATAAGTGAAGGTAAAGAGTGGTGCATTCTGTAAATGTTTCATATTATTTAAAATATCAATTTGGCAACTTCCTTCGTTGCGAATTTGTCGAGAGGTCAACTCAAGTTAACCTGTAAAGGTTATAGCACATTTGAGGTTCATCCTGAAATTTCAATTGAAAGTTGAGTTTAGTTCCTTTGTACAACAGAATATAGAATGTGTGGACATAAAACTTCTAAATCATGTCTTTATTGTAATAAATCTGAAGTACACATTGTCAGTTTTTCTACTCCAACACATTGCACCGTCTCAACAAATGAGCTGACAAAGACAACTCGTTGGGACTCTTTATTACATCAGGGATTCTAAATAGTGTCCCACTAATCTCGGTAACGTCACTGACTTTAAAAGATACAGTTTTGCTGACTAATAACATTGGTTGTAAACCTGGCGTACAAACCGAAGCTCAATGTTGGGGATACATGCACAAACTGAGATTAAGAATTGTTTGCAGAAGCGAGATAAATGTCAAAAGCAAACGGAAAAATGGTAACAATAGCAGCTCCTGCTCCTTCATAAATGTTTCTGAATTACATCACTATCTCTCCTAGTCAGCATCTAATACGTGTGTGTGTGTGTGTGTGTGTGTGTGTGTGTGTGTGTGTGTGTGTGTGTGTGCCTTCCAAGGCCTTGAAGCATCTTCAGTACATTTGGCTACAAAAACACCATTGCACGTGCATATCAAATACACAGATTTTGGTTTCCAGCAGCCCAAACCGGAATCGGGTTTGGTTTAACAGGACTTTTTTTTTCTTTTTCTGAAAGACTAACATTCACGTTTCAAAGCATAGTGTAACAATACAAAATTCTGAACTCTCATAAGAAAATGAAAAAATATAGAAAATTAATAGCTACAAATGGTCCCAATATTGCGTTTGCAGTAGTCATGATGGGAGGGTGTGGGCTGGCAGTAACTTCATCTCACTGGTATCACTTCATTTCATTGTGTAGTATGAAACAGCAAAGTAGAGAATCAAGTCTTGTTCTTGTGCATGAACAAGAATCAGCCAACAAAAAAACATGACGATTGTTTGATTTAGAAAAACAAACAAACAAAACATGAGCGATGATAAATAAAGAATGTAACAAGACAATTTGACCATGAAGCTCCAGCACGCAACCACACGCTGCTACTCGGCGTGCACATAAATGCACCAGCCGCAAAGTGGCAGCACTTACGACTGCTGTGGCCCGAAATAATTTGACACTTCAAATCATTAGCTGCCAAGAAAGAAAGAAAAACACCAACTAAATTACTAATGAAAGGAGGCAAAAAAAAGTTCAGTCGGTAACGTCGGCTCCAAAATGCTCTCAGTGAAATGAACGAATCTCACCGATTGGCTGCAATAAGAACCAAGAAGCGCTTTTTGGATGCTATTTGTGCACCGAGTCGGAGCAAGGACGATAACGTGAGTGCCAGCCCAGACCGCCACCAGTCTACAACAACTAGAAGAAGTCCAACAGGGAGATAGAGAGATGAAACAGCCAGATACGAGTAAAATGCATAAAAGAGGACGCACGGAACGACACGTATTGTTGTTCGTTCCCTCGCCGTACGTCCGCGTGTCCGCGTTCACTCCACTGTCACAGACTTGGCCAGGTTCCGAGGACAGTCCACCTACGAGTACACAGCACACTTTCAACTTTGTATTTTTTAACTCTCACAAATAAAACTCAGCTTTTGGGAATTCACAAACTTTCATCTTTGTGATTCAGATGCAATATGTTATGCGGCAGCGATATTGTTGAAATGAGCATTTCAAATGTTACGTGATAAATATTGACTTTTTTTTCCTAATACGTTTTCCCCAAACTGAGCTACATAAATAAAATTATTAATAGTTAAAATTTTAATCGCTTGAATGCACTAATTAATCGCATAATTTTCTGTAATTAATCGCATTTTCTACTAAATTCTACAAAGCTTCTCACAGATATTTACTTTTGTAATTAATTTAAAATCATCAACTAGGAAGTATATTTAGAATCAAAAACTGTTGTAATAGCTTTCTTTGATCCTTGAATAGAATTCTTCTGTAAAATACAACTGTTGAACAAAACAATCAAAACAGACACAGCTTTACGGACATCATTTTTTCTCATAGAAACAATTCCCAAAACTTCTTGCCTCCAGGTTTAGTTGTGCCCACAAGCAGCACATGGTGCAGTTTATAGACCGCAATAGGAAGTCCATTATTTTAGTTTTTTTTTTTTTCAACACTTTAAAAAACTTCAATTTATCTCCAGAGTTAACGCTTTAATTGAATTGAATTCAACTTTGCCAGTGTACTGACAGGTGGAACTGTTCCAGCTTTCTCCCTCATCAAAATGTTTGCCAACAGTCATAATGCAAACTACCTGAATCTAGTTCAGAAACACCCCAAATAAATATTTCCTTTAACATGTTAGATCACCAAACTATTCATTTTCCAAGTGTGCACGGTCATTAATGTCGTCAAGATCCTGAATGTGAGTCACGTGTAACTATCCAATCACGTCAGAAGTCCAAATTGATGTGATCGAGTGTCACGGTTGTGGTTGGTGGCCGCGTAGGAAGGGAAACGCTTTGCAGATGTCGGCGCAGGCCAGCCTAAAGAACTTACGTCGAAGCCTCGGAGCACCGCCAGATGGAAGGAGAGCAGCTGCAGGGGGATGACGCTCAGGATGCCCTGCAGGCAGTCCACGCAATGAGGCACTTTGATGGTGCGGCCAGAGTTGTTGATGCTCTCGAAATCGTCTCGGTCGCAGATTATGATTGGGCGGCCCTGTCGAAGCATTAAGCGTCAGATCTCTGGTCAAATTTGTCCAAAATAAATGTGTTCCATCAGTGTCACACCTCTGATAACATCGTGTATTGCAGTTGGCCAAGAGTGATGATGTCATGTGACAACAAGAGGTGAGCAATAAGGCTGCAGAATTTATTTTGGTTCCACTTTTTGTCCCAAAAACAATAAAAGCTCATATTTTCCACCTCCAAAAATCCCAAAGTAGAAAAAAATTGTTCTACACTACAGACTTTTATTGAACAACAAAACATGCAAAATTAGGTACTAATTAGGTATATTTTAACACACTCTGATAAGTTTGTTTTGAAAAAATATGCTTTTATTAAGTAGATCTAGTGCAATACAAAGTTGTCAAGTGTGAAGTATTAACTAAAATGTAAAAAATAATAATGCGTTTTTTTCTCTCCAGATATACATAGTTATATATTTCAGAGAAAAATGTCACATTGCCAGAATAAATTTGTTTTTAGAATGTCATAATCAGAATAAAGTTCTAGTAAAAAAGTAGATCTTACATGTGAATTTCAAAGTCAATTAAATTTAGTTGTCTCAGGCTCTTACCTCTCTCGAATGAGAATGTAAAACGTAAATTGCTGTGACGGCACAATTGCTTATACAGCTCTCAGTAAAAAAATTTTTAGGTGAGTATATTTGCTATGATGAACACTTAAGGGCCTTTTGTCCCCCATCTATCTGTTGAAAGGACTTATATGACATGATATTAAAAATAAATAAAAATATTAGCGCTTGGTTACGGGTTGTCCTACCTGGCGGGCGACGACTTGCTGCAGGGCGTTCTGGCATTTGACATACGTGTGGTCCTTCATGATGATCATGATGACTGGCATGAGATTGTCCACAAGAGCCAGAGGGCCATGTTTCAGCTCCCCAGCCAGGATGCCCTCAGAGTGCATGTATGTGATCTCCTTGATTTTCTGGGTAAGAAAAGCGACCATCGTTTAATACTTGCGTTGTAGACTAATAAGTTAATTACGCAGGAGGAATGAAATGCACAGTTGGTCGTTTGACAAATGTAAAAGCATATTTTGGGAGGGGCTGCAAGGAGTGACATTTTTCATGTACTCCTCCAGATACATTGGACTCATTAAATGTTTAATGATCTTAGAAGTGATGGGGGAAAAAAAAGACGACATGAAGCCAGTCAGGAAAGGATGTCTGTTTTCTCACCAGGGCTCCTTCCAAGGAGGTGGCATAATGATAGCCTCTGCCCATGATCAGTACACTCTTCTGCTGGTACAGTTCTGTCGCCAGCTTCTGGATCTCATCATCCAAACTGAGGACCTCCTTGATCAGATCTAATACACACACGAGAGAGAAACCAATTAGGATTTGAACATTTAGAAACAATGCTGTGCAAACCCTACGCACGTGTGAAGTGTCAGATGGGAATGTTGACTATGAGCATCTGAGTGGTTAGACAGTCTTGTGCTGGTAATTTTACCGTTCACAACACGCCATCATCTGCTTTAGCTATCCAAAAGGCATGCGAGGGCCTGCAGAGTCGATCCGCACCCTCCCTTAGTGCCTCTTTCGCTTTATGACCCTCATTGTCATGATTTAATGTTGCAGCAAATGAATGAGCATTGCTTGATATATGCACCAAAAAGTTGCCTTAGTTTCCGTTTCTATAAAGTCATGGCTGCAAAATTTTACGACAACTGTACATTCTATAAATATTCCAACATAAGTGCTGTATAAAAAAGTCAGAAGGGTATTATTATAAAATTATTGTGGTTGTACATTAAAGTGATATATGACAGTACTGTATCATACAGAGTTGTCCACTTCTCATGTGGAGTGCATCACAGAAGCTCAAGGCTCAGGTAACAACCAATCTCAGCTCAGCTTCAGAAAAGGAGTGAGCCGTGATTGGTAATTGCCAAAGCCCGGAGCAAATGTGATGTCATTTTCAGTCGACAGAAAGGGGCAACATGGCCGCCCCTGAGATGGATTTTTTTTTTTTTTAAAGGGTGGTTATTGCTGCGCAACTCATATTCCACAAGCACAATATTAGTCATATTATTAGAACATATTATTGTAAACAACATTTTTAGGTTGGGGTTAACCCCTTTAAAATTTTTTTTTTTTTTTTTTTTACTTTTCAAATGTATTAAAAATTAGAAAAAGTCAGTCACATAAGTATTCACAGCCTTTGAAGCAAAGCTTAAAATTGAGCTCAGGTGTATCATGTTTCCACTAGGAATCTGATGGTCGCTCCAGCAGTCCTCTGTGGAGAGAGGAGAGCCTTCTAGAAGGAAAACCATCTCTGCCACATGGAAGCCACTCTAGTAAAAGGCACATGACAGCCTGCCAGGAATTTGCCAAAAGGCACCTGAAAGTCTCTTAGACCATGAGGAAAACGAAAAAAATCTCCAATCTGATGACAAAGCTTTAACACTTTGGCGTGAATGCCAGTTGTCATGTTTGGAGGAAACCATACACAAATCATCACCTGATGATTTTTTTTCAGCAGTAGGAACTGGGAGACTAGTCAGGATTAAGGGAACGACGAATGCAGCAATGTACAGGGACAAGGTGGATGAAAATGTGATCCATAGTGCTCAGGATCTCAGACTGCCAAATGTGCATCAACAAAGTATTGAGCAAAGGCTGTGAACACTTATGTACATGTGACGCCTTTTTTTTTTGTGGGGGAAGGTGGGATGTGGAAAAACCAAAAACGTGAATACGTAGATGACTGACTATCAAAATGTGATATACATTTATGAAATTCTGGATGATTCCTGTGAACCTAATGACATTTCCAGTGTGTTGTAATCTGTAAATTCCATTTTGGTAACACCTTTGATTTACCTGGAAGCACTCTCAAGCCCTGGATGATCTCACGGCGTCTTGGCTGCATGGAAATCCTGTCAGCGCACATCATCAGAGAAAACATGACCAGGGCCACAAACTGGCTTGTGTAGGCCTGTGCACATGAAAAAAATAATAATTGTGAGGCTTGTGAGTGCACCCTTTAGTTTCTACACAGACACTAAACAAGCTGTTGGGACCAATGACACTCACTAGCAAAAATCTCCAACTGGTTGTTGTTTTGCGTGATTAAGTTTTGAAATGCAAAAAAAAAACACACCAAAAAGGAATCCGATCCCTTTAACGCAAAGGTAATGTTTGTGAGACTATGATCTCCTTTCTGCCGGTCTGATAATGAATTTTGTCTCCATCTAATAATGCACAACAGATGAGAAATGCAAGGCGAGGTGGTTGCAGGCAAACGTGGAGCGGAGTCAATAGCAGCGCTCATCCTGGAACAAAGGCTTGAAACTTGGAGACTACAGATCATTGCATCACAAATGACTTCTAGGACCTGACGCCTGCTGTCATGAGCAATATGCCGTTTGTTCTTTCATCTTGGCGCAATTTTGAAAGGCCTTCTGCGCCAATTTGGGAGAGACAATGTTCACTTTTTTTCCACAATTATTTTAACAACAGTCCCTGGCTTTTAAGTGTGCAGCCTAAAAATGTGATCAACTCGTGCAGTATGATTAATGTGGAACAGGCCGACCTTTATCTAAGAACGATGACCACGTTAAAATGCAGCTGAGACACAAACTAAAAGTTCTCAAATACCTTTTTTCTTGTGATCTTTTTTTTTTTTTAAGTTGAAATTCCCAAAAGGTATGATCACAATCTTTTAAGCCGATCTTCCACTCGCTGTCAGTTGACCTGGCAAACCGGCCCCAGGGTTCAGCAATTAGATTCCACGGCAACATATTTTAATATGGTCATTGCATAATGATGGATGATGGATTTTTATGAATTTTGCGCAAATTACAGCGCGCTAAATTGGACTTGTGGGATGTGACACATGTTCTCCAGTGATTTGGTGAGCTGGGTTGTGCAGCCTTGCTTGGGCCGGCGGGTGTGTGGCCCAGGCAGCCAAGCAGTAAATGATGGCGTCTCTGAGGCGTGCTTGCAGGCTCTGGAGCAGCACACAACTCAAGTCCCTGAGCCAAGTGCAAGGGCCGGGCCAGGACGAGACCTGCGTCATTCTCTCTCTTTAAATAAATAAGCCCAGATATTATTAGTTGTGTGCCATTGTTTATAGATACTCACTGGCCTCATAATTAGACCCACCTGCACAAGCTAATGAGGTCCAATACGAGAACTCTATCACAAATTTGGCCTTTTAAGTAATTAGGTTTTGCGCTACTGGCCCTTGAGATGACAACGTCTGGCTTCCATACTCGTTGCAAACAGCACGTAGGAGAGAGCAACAAGAGAAAGCGCTCGCTGCATCATCATCTGGCTTTCATCTACTGTCGCCAGGTGTCGCCTCCACTAATAAGATGTCATCATACATCATCATACAAAAATATATCGGTATGGAACAGGGATGGGCAAACCTTTGTCCTCGGGGGCAACAACAAATTCTAACAGACGGGCCAGCTCATTCATAGATGACATTTGATAATAATAATAATAATAATAATGAATAATGTGCAAAACATCTAAATTAATGCACTCTTGATTATGTAAATATTCATAGGGCCAGATAAAAGAACGGGGCAGCATTTCGTCCACCCATGGTGTAGAACTTCATAATATACACTAGTCTCGTAACTGTTACAGAAAATGTCAAATACATGTAGCTGAATTATTATTCGCCACATTTGAGCAGTTTTAAGATTCAACATTTTACGGAAAATTTAGTTTTTAATGGTTTTTGTGCACATTATCTTGAGTGCCTGCCAACTGCCTGCCAACCACCAAGTGTAAAATTGAAAATTAAAGCAAATCTTGTGTTAGCTGCCTATTTCTAGAAATGTGTCAAGCCAATCTGAATATATCCAATTCCAAATTTTTAAGTCACATTGATCGGCCCCCGTTAAGCAAGAAAATTTCAACCCGAGTGCTACAAATAAATGTTAAGCGTACTGTAATTCTTTATCCTGTGTGTCTTTTGACCGAAGAACGTAATCTGCATTTTATTAAGATACCTGGATAGTTTCAAAAGTATTCTTTCCTTTCTGTCAGTGGCGAGCGGTCATAATAAGGTAATAATGCAGTGCATGCCCAAGCCCTTCAATAAAATCATTGAAAATATTTATCTATCAGTGTCCTCTATTATACAATACCTTAGTTCTACCGTTTTGGTCTTACATTCCTGTGTAATTTGTTCCGTTTTCCTCGCGAAAAGCTGAAAAGCAGACAGCTTGTTTCGCGCATGCGCAATGAGATCTCAAGTTGTGTTGGTGCCAAGAGGTTTTTTTCTATACGTGCGTCTTTTGAATGGCAAAAAAGCTGGCAGTGAAGCAGCTTAATTGACAACGCGCATGCGCATAATTGGCTTACTTGACTTGTTATGCGGTAACCAGTCAGTGGTCCAGTTTATCGCCGAGTCACAATGATATGCCGTTTTCCCGGAGACTCCTGAAGTAGTCATCACGAAAACACTTTCAAGCCAGGACGTACGAGAAACATAAATGGCTCGCTGGCTGTTCACAGGTCAGCAAACGGTTGATTGTTGGTTGAAATCGCTTCAGGCTCCGTTGCGATGTAATTTTTCCCTCTTCCGGGTAGGGTGAGGCCACTTCGTGGGCACGAGCCAGTTCCGAATACTGTAAATTCCAATGTATTGGCAAATTTGTGGCCATGTGATTGTGTCATTGCATTCACCACGGAGCTGATTACATTACGGTGTGTGTGCATCAACCTGCGTCAGTCCTGAATAGTTCCGCTTTAATTTAATACCTACACAGTGGTATAAAATAATATTATAAACACTACTTCATATCAAAATGAATAATAAAAATACCCCAACATTTTTGTTACACTCCAGCATGCCCACTCTAAAACGTCACCGCTCGCCACACTGCTTTCAGTGAAACTTAATAGCAAAATAGTCCACGGGGAAGTGTGAACAACTTTCAGGTCAGCATATTAATTTTAAAAATAATGTGAGAAAAGAAAACAATATACATAACACCGGAAGTGATGATAAGTAAATAGATTAATTATTTTATTATTATTAAAGCAGTCAGTCATGACCATGTCCGCCGTCAATTGTTATCAAAGTCAAAAAAGAACGCTAAATTATTTTTACACTAAAAAAAATGGCACATTAAGTGCATATATGATGCAACTCACTTTTACATGACACCTTCATCATGAACTGAGTCAATGGTGTGATAATAACTTACTTGATAGTTAAAAACGTTGAAATGTACAAACATTGTCTGTAGAGTTTATATTTTTATAAGAAATGCATGACACTTATTCTATTATTTCCTATGGAAGAAATCTGAAACAAATGGAGGTGTGCCATACTGGAATGGGTATATTCAACCTTATAGAGTGCATTTAGAAAGAAGCTTCATGGTATAACTTTAGAAGCCACACCTTAGTGCTGGCCACTCCGATCTCAGGTCCGGCATTGATGTGGACTCCACAGTCGGTCTCCCGAGAGATGGAGCTGCCCACTGTGTTGGTGACGCCCACAGTCAGAGCACCTCTTTCCTTACAGTAGCGCAGAGCCATCAAGCTGTCAGCAGTCTCCCCTGAGAGATGACGTGCAAGGGAAAATGAAGTTCAACAGAAAATACATGTAAAGGTTGTGATTCTGATTGTTAGTTTGGTAGAAAGTGACGCATACAAGGCTGTAATTGAGCAAACCTCAACGAAACCCAATGATGGACATCACACAAAAGAAGATAAACAGATTACTAAGCAGTTCACATACTGGCGCCCTGACATGGAAAGTGGGGAACAAACAAAGCCTGTGCACCAGATCAGCCCTCACCTGACTGGCTAATAAAGAAGCAAACGTCATCTCGGAAGACGGGTGTGTTCCGGTCCAGGAAATCACTGGCCAGCTCCACCATCACAGGCAGCTCTGTTAGCTCCTCCAGGACCTGACGGGTCTGCAGGAGCAACAAAACATTAAATCAATACCAGGCACCATCCTGTCAAAACAAGTTGGCTGCAGGCCTAATGTGCTGAATGATAACAATTTACACCATAACTGTTTAGTATCTACTCACCGCGACGCCGGCATGGTAGCTGGTGCCGCATGCAATAAGGATCAGGCGTCGACATCTCTGGATCTCTTTGATGTGGTCCTTCAGTCCACCCAAGTTCACTGGGAATAAACCAAACAACCAATCCATCATCATGCCTCACCACGTTCCACATCATTAAAAGAGCCCAGGAAAGTGCTGAGAGAAGTCAGTCACTCACAAAGTAATTCTTCATGTGTTATGTTTTCACATGGATTGTAAATACTCATACAGTCAACCCAAGGTGATATAATTTGTGACTCATAAGTTTTACTGTAGGAGAAACTATTCGCCAAAAAACATGGACTTGGTGATTTGATTTATTACTCAAGTTTTTCCTGTAGAACAAACTATTTGAAAAAAACAAAAACAAAAAAACGGACCTAGTGTTTACGCATATTGTTGGTGTTGGGCAGAATCCTTCAAACATTCAACATGATCACTTTTCAGGAGACCCCAAACATGGCATGTACATTAATTTCTGGACTATAAACCGCTACTTTTTTCACTTGCATTCAACCCTGCGGCTAATACAAAGGTGCGGCTTATCCATCAGATCACAGGGCGGAGCACTATAAAGGAAGCGCAAGAGCGTCAGGCAGAGCAAAACAAACCAAGTGAGCCCAAAAACAGTAGGAGAGAGAACGAGAACAAGAGCGAGACAATTTGCGCCCTCATTATGGAAAAGAAAGTAGCGGGAACATTAAAACACCTGCAGTTTACAGTCGAGTGCGGTTTATATGTGTAACAAACTAGAGTATTCCTCAAATTTAGCTAGTGCGCCTTATAATCCAGAATTTACTGTACCTTCAAATCAAAGAGCCCAAGCCATTTTCAACACTGTAGATTAGTCAATAATTCATAATAAAATAAATAAATGTAGAAATTAACAAAAATATATTTTTAAAGAACATTTTATTACAAATAAATTAAATAACACATAAAATAAGTAAATATAAATACAAATAAAAACAATTCATTAATATAAATAAGATTACAGTACATAAAAAAAATAAACCCACACACGTAGACTGATCAACAGCTTAGATTTGAAAAATGTAAAAAATTGATGAAATAGTGACAGTGAGATTTCGGCCCAACGCCAGCAATTTGCATCTTTTTGTGCTCTTAACACCCTAAGATGTTGCCCAAACAAATAGCAATCCCCATCTATTTGCGGTCAAATATTTTTTCCCCCACAAAGTCACCTATATATTTGTGTTGTATTTGTTGGAAACTATTCGCATCCATCCATACTGACATATACAGTATATAGCACTTTGTGTTAGTAACATATAAAATCCCATTGACAGACTAATAGAAAATTTGCATTAAGTTCTGGGAGATCACTCCCACTTCCTTCAAATAATGAACATTCACAAACAATGATCCAGCAGATCTGAGGTAAGCTATTTTACCTGTATTGTCATCAAAGTTGACTCTTCCTCTCATGGTGTTGACCACAGACTCAGGCTGCTCAAATATTTCTTTTTGCATGAAGGAGCTGTAGTTTCCTGCAGAGGAAGGATAAGACAAAGAAACATTTATAATTCTGTTAAAAAGGGAACTGGTGCTGAAGAACACAATGATAGGATTTTAATAAAGTGCTGACCTATATGAGAACTTAGGTATGGTTGACACTTGACACACATTAAGCTCCTGAGGACCAGTATAAATATAGTGTTTCAGTTTTTGCCTCTAAATGAAGAGGTTACAATTACACTATCCAGGACCAAAACACATGCATGATATATCGAGTAAAACAAACAATGACGGGACATGAGGGAGTTAATGTTTTTCCATCCCTAATAAACGGCAACAGCAAAATGTGTGTGTTTTTCAGTTCAGAAATTTGGGTCATGCGAATTAGGTTATTCAGGAGATCGCTTCCAGAAACAGGCAAGGCTGAGAAATGATTGGACCACAAAGGAATGCGAGTCCAGCCAACAGCAGCTCATTTCTGCTCTCTGCTGGACGACTGCGGTACAACTAGGGAATAGACACCAGCAAACACCAGCCCACGATGCAGATACGTGAACACAATCAGTTATGTATTACACTTGGTTCAAAAATAGCAATTTGTCAATGTCACTTTGGTTCCTTATCAGTAATAAATAAAGAAACAAATAAATTACTTACTTAATTTCACCCCCACAAAAAAATACAAAATAAAATGTAGGATGTATGCTTCAGAGGAAATGCACAGAATTTTAAATCAAACTGAATTTTGAATTTCAGGAGTCATTTAATTGATCTGAAGGTTTCTTTTAACTTTGACGTTAGAATGCACTGCCTCAAGGCTGATAGTGTAGTTGTCACTCCACTAATTATCCTGTGACAATATGCGACAACAACAGGTATCACAACAACTTATAAGGCACTGTGCCAGCGCCTATTTTGGAAGTACAGCGGAAGGCAATACCTGCTGCAGAAGTTTAGAGACCCTCGACTCACCTTTCATGATTTGCTCCAGCTCCATCTGAAGGGTCTGGATTGCGCGGGCAGGGTAGTCTCCGGCTCGGCGTTTTATCCTGTGTATGGACAGCCTTCCCTCGGTCACAGCAGCCACGTCGTCATCCTCTAGGAAGATCACTCGATTTGTGTGCTCTATAACTGCGCTGTAATCACAAACACAATATTGACTCCCGTTCTGATAGTCCCACGGAAGCGCGGCACGATGATATATGGATTCGAAAAGAGCAGCTACAAGGGCAGGGAGACACGCTTACCTTGCATCAGAAGCAAAGTAGTACTCAACAGATTTCTCATCCACGGGGAACAGGCAGGTGTCCTGGTCGACTCTGGGGAGGGAATTGCAGCTCTTCTCTTTGCCAGCTGAGAAACAAACCATAACTAGGTCTAAATCCAACTGGAATCATAAGAGACACACACAGCTTGAAATGCCACTTACATGAGCGGTAGACCACAGGAATATGGTCTGTTGAGAGCATGTGGTCACTTCGCACACCAATCAGCAGAGGACTTCCCCTCCTGCACATCAATTAAACAGTAAGAACAATTGCTGGAGCGCAACGTGTAGATACGAAGGTAAAAAAAAATGACCCTAAAATATTCACAAAGTAGCTTCAATTGTGGGGCAAGCTAACATTAATTTGTACACTAGACGATATCAATACCCACATACAATATAAAAAGCAAATGTTTACCTTGTGACAACTGCCTCGTTAGGATAATGAACACTCTTAAAGACCAGGGCAAAAGCACCTTCCTGAGAAGTACAGTGAACCACATTTTATTTGATAATCATGTGTGTGTGTGTGTGTGTGTGTGTGTGCGTGTACTTACCAGTTGCTGTGTCACCCTTTCCACCAGAGTGGCAAAACTCATGTCATCACTCTCCCGGTTGTCGTACATGTACTTCACCAGCTTGGCAATGGACTCTGTGTCGGTCTCCGACTCAAACTCATAGCCTTTGCTCATCTGAAGAGTGGGAGTAAAGAGTAAATTCCTGTCTGGGTCATATGTGAGAATAATAATGATGAATGAGGGGAAAAAAGAACGTTCTGCTCACCAGGAATTTCCTTAGATCTTTATAGTTGGTGATAATACCATTGTGAATAACAATGAACTCTGCAGAGCATAAAGAAAAACAATGAGGCCAGAGAAGTTGAGACCTAATGACTCACTCTATTTACGTTTTCCAAAATCATTCAAGTAGGGATTAATTTTATTAGACTAACACTAACAAAAACATATTGGACCGTACCATATACTGAACAAAAATATTGCAACTGTTTTTGCTCCCATTTTTAATGAGGTGAAGTCAAAGATCTAATTTTTTTTGCTGCGTACAGAAAAGGTCTATTTGCAAAAAATATTGTTCACACATCCGTCTAAATCAGTGTTAATGAGTACTTGTCACTTGAGAAAATGCATTCACCTCACAACAGGTGTGGCAAAACATGCCGAGAGCATGACTGATTATGTGCCATAGGCTGCCCACCACAAAAAGGCGCTCTAAAGTGTGCAGTTTTACTGTATTGAGAGGGGGCAGAAAAGCAGACAGCATCTGATATGGTCATAATTTTCCTCACCCCCCAGAAAAAAAAATATAAAAAAAATTGGGGCATTTTTTTACAGTGGCTTTTTGTTGTTGGCAACCTATTGCAAACTTGTGCAACAATCATGCTGTCTAAAACATCATCTTGATAAACCACACCTGTGAGCTGGATGGATTATCTCGACAAAGAGGAAGTGGTTGCTCAGGCAGATTTTGAATAATATTCGAGAAAATTAGCCTTTTGTGTACATAGCAAACATTTTTATCTTCACCACCAAAAACAAAAGTGAACCATTCATATTTTTTGTTCAGTGTAGAAATAACCAAGATAAAAACGCTAAGTTTACAACAATTACCGACCATTGGTCTTGTCTGATCTGTGTGGGTGGCTGTTGACTGGGCTCGGTTCTCCGTGGGTGGCCCAGCGGGTGTGAGCAATGCCCAGGTGAACATCAAACTCCACCTCGAGATCCAGATCTTGCAGTTCTAAACAAACAAAACAAATGACTTTAACACCCTAAATCAAAACAGTGGTCTATTCAGTAGATGTTCATTCATTATCATGTGATTAACTACTTTCAGCTTACTGTGGATCTCCTCATCAAGCGCCTTCACTTTTCCACGCTGCTTGATGAGTTGGATGGACTTGCCGTTGGTCTCCCAATCCTTGCCATTGCCGCCATCAATGCCCACACCTGAAAACGAACAACAAATATTGAACAGGTAACAGGTTTATGTTTACAAGTCAGACATTTAGAATAGTGGAGCTACCTGTACGTACAGCTACGGTGTCTAATGATATTCAATTATGTAATTCAATTATGATAGACACTATCAGAAAGGAATTTTTATAACAACGAGGTGATTTTTCATACTGGGCTTGGACCCCACTGGACTAGTGGTTTTCACCAGGAGGGGTGCTATTAGAAAAAAAGGGCTGTCAAAATTAAAGTATTAATTTGGGGGATTCATTTAAATTACAAAGTGTTAAAATATTATTCACCAAACACCTATCATGACATAACAACTTGACAAGTACTCATTTACATGGATTTACAAGTCAGACATTTAGAATAGTGGAGCTGCCTGTACGTATAGCTAGAACTGTCTAATAACATTCAATTATGTAATTCAATTTTGATAGTCACTGTCACAAAGTAATTTTTACAACGATGAGGTTATTTTTCATACTGAGTTAGGTGGTTTTCACCAGGAGGGGCGCTATTGGAAAAAAACGGGCTGTTAAAAGTATTAATATTGGGGATTCATTTAAATGATAAAGTGTTAAAATACTATGCACCAAACACCTATCATGACAACAGCTTGCTTTTGGAAGATGTGTGGTTTTGTTTTTTTAATAAAAAGCTGGTCCAAAAAACAACTTTTTATATCCACTGTAGCTAGAGAAGTCCAATCATGTTTCCATTGGGAGGTGTCTGTAAATAGCAACAGCTATGTGATATAATCAAGGTAACTGTCCTCTTGGTCAACAGTGACGAGATAGTCAAGGATAAACAAAGCAGAGCGCGTTGCTGATAACCATTTTCTCAGCCGTCTCACCGGCAGAGTCATAACCTCGGTACTCCAGACGCCGCAGGCCTTTGAGGAGGATTTCAAGGACCTCACGGCGGGTCCTTGGTACTTGGTAGTTGAGATAGGCGAAAATTCCTGTAGGGTAGAGGACAGCATTAACATTGATAACACTGATCAATGGTGTTCAAGCAAGACTAGGCGGTACTCTATCTACTTTGGTGTAGTTTCACACACAGCCTCTATTGTGGGAAGTTAAAGGCATGTCCTTATTTATTTTTAGCATACAGCACATCCGATAATCTCTCTATAGAATTCTCTCATTGTTCATCTGTAATTTCTTCGAGGAACCGATATGAAAAAAATCAAAAGTTGTATAAGCTACAATCATAATAGCACCGCATTCTTCCACCAACACGTTTGGCAGTAAAAATGAAAAGCATCTCACTTTCTGACGTACTAAAGGATACAAGAACCAGTTTTACGAGTGTTATCGTGCTGTGTTTAGAGACAAAGGCATGTTTCGAGAACAGGACTGTGTGTGTGTGTGTGTGTGTGTTTTGTGTGAGATCTGCGCAGAAAAAATACATGGGTAAAAAAACTCCCAGAAGAAGCAACAAAGTATAGAATTTCATATGTCAAACAACCCACTCTATTTCACAGATTGACAATTGTGGTTCTATATATATTTTTTCAATCCCATAGATAATCATGGAGCGTAAATTGGTCATTATGACATGTTCAAAATGTCACCATAAAAAAAAAAACATCATCATCTGTACAATGTTAAAATAATATTTTAACATGTCCAACTGTCATACAGGTGCACAGTAGTCAGATTTACTGATCTCACATCATAATGTTGAAGTTGAAAGTTCCAGTGTAGAGTAACTCAAAAAGCATCAATTAAAATGTATATTTACTTGTGCACTGCAAAAAAATAAATAAAAAATAAAACTTTTTTATTTATTTTTTTACCAAGACGATCACTGAGCTAATATTTGAGTTCACCAACATGTCCAATGATAGTAAACGCAGTGTACATTTGGTCAAACAGCTACTGCTGGAGCAGAAGTAGAGAACTGCCCAGTTCAACAGAGCTTTCATTCAGAAGAGCATTTTTTTTCTTGGCGGGTGGGGGACCTACACACAGGACACTCTAATAGGAACAAGACATGCACAAAAAAAATAATAAAAATAAATAAAAAAAACATTGTCAAAAAAAAATAAAAGAACAAAACATTGTCAATTCGAAATAGGGGTGAAGAATTGGAGCTTATTTAATTCAAATCCTGTTATCCCAAAATGAAAACAGTAATACTATTACTGTTTTCATTGTTTGTATTGTATTACTGTACAGTACCTAATGACGCGCCACAAATTGTAGCTTCCGGTTGTAACCTAAAAATATCAACCTAATCGTACTGGTTCATTTTGCTCGGAGATTGTGGTGACACTGATGGGAAACATCCATTAAAACACTATTTGACGATGGCATCACGTTCCCCAAACTCAAAGAACCAGCTGAATGACTGTTTCCTCACTTCACGCCTCTCGTTACTATTAGCATTGCTTCCTTCTTTTTTTGTTCGGTCAATAGGCGACATTGACTCAAGCTCATAAATGACAAAATCTCTCTGGTTTAATGAAGGGGAGATGTGTATGTGTGTAGCTTCACTACGAACAGCGTCAATTGGCCACTTAGAACGTTAGCTAGCTTGTACCGCAGCATCTAATGATGCTTTCCTTACTTCTAGTAAATTATTTACAGTTTTGGCACTCAAACCTTAATAATAAATGCTACATGGCGCATTCAAATCCAGTATTGGCTATTTAATAGTTTATCGGGCTAACAGTGCTACATGGCACATTCAAATCCAGTATTGGCTATTTAATATTTTAGCGGGCTAACAGCATCGTTCGTTTCTCATTCATTCGCTAACTTGGTTAGCCACCCTTGGAAGAATACGCTTATTTACATGGCAAATGCGTCGTTGCGGTCGTGCGAGAGTTTCAGAAAAACACAAACTATCTACTAAATAGGTTCGATACATAAATTCAGCCAGCACTCACCACACATGTCGTCTGTTCGGCTGCCCGTTTCTGTCACTCAGGCAGCTGGGAAGAAACGCCTGTCAAATACACACCGCCTTTCAGATATCTTGGGGACAAATCAGAAGCAAGGGGCAACTTCCGCGTCTTTTGTGATTGGCCAGAGTGGCCTGTTAATCAGGCCCATACCTTCCAACGTAGACTCTCCTGACGTGGCAAACGGATGCGGATCCGTGTGTTCCGCCGGTACGTTTGTAGTTATAACATCTTTAACATGACTGATAAATGATCCTTCATTTCTCTCTTCACAAAATAGTAATTACAGGGACACACACATTTTTTATGGATAAACTTTATTCATATAAATATTGTGCGTTTAAACACGAAAGCCATTTTGAGTAGCAACTTAAGGACATTGTTCATTACTGTGTGATGATAAATGAAATGGCTATCGAGTTAAAAATAAGTTGCCCTATATTGAAATACTGTTGAATACTGAATCACGTGATTTCATGATTGATGTAATGGCTGCCGAGTACTCCCACTGTGTGGTATTGTGTACTAGCCACCTGGATGCTCTTTATTGGCCAGTGCAGTGAGGAATGTGCGCATGTTGTTTTCGCTGAATGTCATTCAAACTTGAGCAGCCTCCTCCTCATCCTTCACCTGTGGGGAGAAAAAGCATACATTTAAATATCATATACTCATAATTGTGTGTAAGGTGATTACTTCCACACGAGGCCTCCTCACAGTGAGATGTGTCTCAAACACCTCACCAACAAGATGCCTTGAGCCACCTCGTCTGGCGAATGACCGAGCATTTTACTTTATTACAAAGAGAGAGCCCGGACACCCTGCGGAGGAAACTATTTCCGGCCGCTTGTATCCGGCATTTTGTTCTTTCGGTTACGACAAACAGCTCGTGACCATAGATAAGTGTAGGAACGTAGATCAACTAGCTCTTTCTTCATTGCAAGAGACCAATACATCACTGCACCGATACGCCTGTCGATCTCCCGCTCCATTCAACCCTCACTCTTGAACAAGACACCAAGATACCTGAATTACTCCATCTGGTGCAGTGCTACTCTTTTCTGACCGTCTACCACGGTCTCAGACTTGAAGGTATTGATTCTGCAGCCATGCTCTGTCTTGTCCCTCGACTGGGACCTGTGTTTTAGGGGCATAAAGCCTCAGACAACTTAGCTCCTAGGATCATTGGGACACACAAACACTTCCACCACAATAAGGTGAGAGCCTATGGAGGGGTACTACAAACAATATTATGCATTTTTTAAATATGATATATTTATATATATATATAATTTTTTTTGTAATGATTGTATTATAGTACAAAGTAGTGAGCCAAGACATAAGGTAATTAGTGCAGCTGCTTGTGTATCATGAGTTAGAAAAAAATAAAAACCAGCATGATTTTAAACCGACTCTTTTACCGCCAAAAACATCAATGGACACCACCAATAACTCAATTGACGTCAACTGCGGGTTTTTTTTTCCTTAATGGGCAGTGCAACTTCTTGTGCCGCGCTCCTTTTGTGAATGGGTGTAAAAAATAATAATCACAAAACAGCCACTAACTATGGCCAGCAGATGGCAGAATTGTATCGCTTTTCAATGGGCTCCCGGTAGAATCAAATTACAAGAAAACATGGCGGATCTTAAGAAATAGAACATTTTCAAGGATGACCTGAATGATCAAAGCCTTTGTCACATTAAATCTAATTCACAGAGCGTCACTAAACAAAAAATATTAGTGTCAAAATCACTGCTGTGCAGAAAAGGTATCTTTACACCAAAAACTTGTTTTCTTCTCATTTTTTCCCATTTTTGCTAGATGTCACTCAAATGACCTATTTTCAAATGGTGATTACTAAAGAACAGAATATGCGATCTTTCACAACCATGTTTATGTACACTGTAATGAATTGACTGTAGAATTTACAAGAAATAAAAAAAAGATGCCAGCTAATTCTTGTAAAATCTCAGTACATTACTGTATTATTATTTTTAT
This sequence comes from Leptonotus elevatus, assembly GCF_054856555.1. NCBI lineage: Eukaryota > Metazoa > Chordata > Actinopteri > Syngnathiformes > Syngnathidae > Leptonotus > Leptonotus elevatus. The sequence continues at coordinate 16,662,757 of NC_141243.1, read as the reverse complement.
TTTTTTACAAGTATTTCCTGTATATAAATTACAGTTACTGTTACAGTTATTCCTCAAAAAGGTCGCTGGAGCCCATCCCAGCTGGGCGGGGTACACCCTGAACTGGTTGCCAGCCAATCACAGGGAACACAGAGACAAACAACCATCCACACTCACAATCACACTTAAGGACAATTTAAACGCACTTTGTTTTACCCATAATGCATGTCTGTATACAGTTAAATACTGTCAAATTAAAAAACAAGAAAATGCTGTAATTTTCTACTGTAGATTTTACAGAAATGTGTTACAGTGTAGTCATAGCACACAATATTCTGTTTGCCTTGAAAATTGAGTTAAAATGCTTGAAATCGACTGGCACTGTCGGGGTTGTTTTTTGGATAACATTTGGCAATAATAGAAGTCTTTATAATTAAATGGATGGATTGTGGTATTAAAGTTCTGTAATTGTACATATGTTTTGCTCTGATCACCCTATGCTAAATATTATTTTTTTTACAACAACAAAAAGAGAACATATGGCAATGTTATCAAAGGTCTATGTGGAAACTTTCTTGATTATGTTATTTCTAAATGTCTTAATTTAAATTTAAGACATTTCAAGTATTTACACTAACAGCAACTGGTTACCATTTAGAATGTATTTATGGTTAGCATCACCATCCAACTCTTGAACCAATTACTACCACTAACACGACGAGCAAATAGGATGTGTGCAACAAGAAAATGTGCATTGCAATCAAAACCAACCTGCTCTACTGATTCAACCTCAGGGACATAAAACTGCAGCATGTTTTGGATTCCATTCTTCAAAGTGATAATGGAGCTGGGACAAGTGGTGCAGGAACCCTGTAACTTCAATTTCACCACGCCATCCTCAAAGCCACGATACACAACATCTCCTCCGTCTTCCTGCACTGTGGGTCTGAGAAAAATGCGGGGACAAAGACACAATGCTATGACACCAAGGGCAGTTGATGCCTCAAGAGCAACTCAATAATGTCAGCTACCTTATTCGAGTGTCCAACAGTTCTTTGATCATTGCAACTACCTCATCGTCGTCATCTGAAGGTGCTGCAAAGAGGGAAAAAAAGTCATCCCTCGCCAGTCCATCAAAAGAAGTGTCCATGATGCATATTGTCAGGCGTAGCTAGCTCAATTTTACCTGTGTCCTCGCTAGGTTTAGCATCCTCGTTGACGACTGGAAGCCCAGAGGTGAAAAAGTCCATAATGGCCGCAAATACATCAGGTTTCATTACTTTCCATTTGATATTTTCATCAACCTACATGAGGACATAAAATGTTACAGACTATTTGATTATATTGTGTGCGTGTCATTCAACTACAGTAGGTCTGCTCTACCCTGGTTATGGTGATAAAGTCAGGGCCCAGGAAGACACTCTTGACGCCATCAATCCTGAATAGCTGTCTACAGACAACACAGAATAATATTTTTTTAATAGATTTTTCCCCCCGTCTTAAAATAATAATAACATAAATGACAAAAAGTTACAAAAACATACACAGAAAACATGTAATGACCAATTGATAGTTAAAATAACATCAAATGTCATGAGCACCCTCCCGCCCTTAGGTAGTTAATTACTAGTCAAAGTCTCTGTATCAAAACACAAAATATCTGGTGCCACAAGCCAGGCATGACATTTTACAATGGAGTAATGAGTAGTAATATTTGGAATTCGAGCAGTGAATACCTTTTTTTTGTATGTTAGTTTTTTGAATGTTAAAATGTGTTATTTGTGTCTGTGTGCAGTTGTGCAATGCATTATTTTTTATTTATGTTATTGATGTCAAATCTGGACTAAATCAGAGGTTGACCTCCATCCCAAAACTGAATGCGTTCTATCTTAATGTACAACTGTATAATGTGAATAAGGGCTTATTTTCTACTAGATCATTTGATATTGAAATATCTATCTTAAAATGCCTTTAAGTAACCATATACCTAGCTAAGGGCGAGGTGTATGCTTCACGAGGACTGGAAAAATCCATAGTTCCTGATTCAAGAACTACACGTCCGGGCAGAAACTTGAGGCTGTTTGGGTTTGGTGTGTCCTGTGTCTGCACAAACATGCTCCTCCCTGTAAAGATGGATTGAAAACACCATCACATTTGTAACAAAAATTAGCATAGACGTCCGTAAAGTCATGATACACACCAGGGACAACCCATTGCTGAGGCCATCTGCTCTTGACTGCTGTGTTGTGTGAAAGCCAGTGAAAACCAGCACTCTGGCATCCACTGCCAGCAAAACAATTGAGAATTGTTAACACAGTGAAAAATAACAGTCAATACACTGTACATAATCCCATGCCAGTCTGATTCTTACCCACTTTTAAGGTAAAATTATGCAATATATTTCACATGATGATTAATAGTGATCATAATACTGTATGGTGTATGATTCCTTATACACTTGCCAATGACATTAAGATTTTATCCAGACCCATTACTATGTTGATTCGTTTTATTTCTCTATACCTTCCACATAAAGTGTAAAGTGGGGTACACGCATATCTGTCGTTAATATCCTAAATCAGTTTTACAATGCAAGAGCTAAATCGCCATGCCACATGTACTTGCTGTTCTTGATGTCTGTGGTCAGGTGTATTCGAGGTTACCAACACAGCACACAAGTAAGAGTATCATCTCCTACTCCAAATCAGGTACAGGTATCTGCTTTTGGGCAAAGACTAACCTGTGAGAGGCAGCATGGTGCCACACGACATCCAGCTTTCTGGAATAAGCAAAGAAGAAAGAGTAGTATTAGGACAAGATTAGGTGTTATCTAGTAACAGACACATGGGATACACAGATGTGGGGTGGGTTATCTAACTGTATGCCATGATATTTGTCATAGCATGTCTAAAAAGGCACATTTGAAGCAATAAATAACGGCTAAGAGTGCTACAAAAACCATTCACGAGTTTTACATTGCCATCGAAAGCATTTAAAAGGGGCCCTCAAATTTCATGCGTCAACAATGAAGCTGGTGACATCACGTAACCAGTATGTCACACTTAAATTAGTTTAATAGTCGCGATCAGCAACTCTTCTGAGGCCGTTCGTATTTTACAATAATTTCTAAAAACAACGATGACGTCCTGTTAGTCGGGCGAAATGAACTTACGGGCGCAAAAGTCTGAGAGAATTAGCCAGCATACAGCCGACCTGCCAGGAAGTCGCCATGTTTGTTTTGATAACTGAAGAGACCGGAAGTGGCTGGCGAGGTGTTGTTGTGCGTCAATTATAGTTGTCCCCCTCGTACTACTGGGAACGTTTTGTTTCGTTGTGTGCTCTGAAGTGAAGGCAACTTTAAACGTGTATATTAAAAATGCCTTCTGGCAAAAACTTTAGGAGGAGAAGAGACTCTTCAGATGTGGAAGAGGATGAAACGACTCAAGAAGTCAGGTAACAAGTGAAACATTACAAGAGGGACACGGAGCTAACGTCTGGGTAGCTAACATGGCTAACAATGCCACAGTAGTCAGTAAACTAAACATAATGAATTTGGTTGTTGTTTTTCTCCACCCAATGAAATGCGTATTTTAATGTTCTTGCTGTTCTTGTTCTGCTTAGATGTAAAGTGGAAGAGGCCAAAGAGCTACAGAGTTTGCGGCGACGACAGAAGGGAGTCAGGTAACGTATACTAAAAACTGAAGCTACAAATAAATATTAAATATAATTTACTAACAAGCCAATAACTATGATGGTTTTCACAGCGTGACTGCCCTATTGGTTGGAGAAAAATTGCCTGAGGTTGAGATTGATGTGAGTACTCTCTTATTGTACGTTAACATGCACTTTTTATTTTGTGGACTAATTTGCTGCACAGTGCTGTGTATAATATCTACTCATTTTACAGAATGACCCTTTTAAACTCAAAACTGGAGGAGTTGTTGACATGAAGAAAGTCAAGGATCGGAATCGAGACATGTAAATTAACCCAAATATTTGGTGCTTGTGTTGTTTTTCATATTCAACACATTTGTATTTACTTTATTATATTTTCCTTTATAGGACAGAGGACGATACAGACCTTAACCTGGGTACCTCCTTTTCAGCCGAGACAAACAGAAGAGACGAAGATGCTGACATGTACGTATCAGTCATCTCTGAGACTTTTTTTTAAGCAATTGCTGAATATATTTTTAATTTCCATTATTCATTTTAATAAAAAAAACATGTTATTACAACACATGCCAGGGCTGTGGTCCACTTAGCACTTAGTTGTATGTAATGTGGTAACACTGCTCTTCAACATATTTGACATAAGCCTCGATAAATGTGTCCCGTCAGGATGAAATACATTGAAACAGAACTGAGAAGAAAGAAGGGCCTCGTGGAAGCGGTGGAACAAAAAGTCAAGGTGAAAAACGCAGAGGACCACCTTTACGAGCTGCCCGAGAACATCCGCGTCAACTCTGCCAAGAAGACAGAGGAGATGTTGTCCAATCAGATGCTGAGTGGAATCCCTGAAGTCGACCTTGGCATTGAGTATGTAGACTCTCAAAATGATGAAATAAAATACTTAAGAAAAAACAACAACTAATATTTAATTTCTGTTCAGTGCAAAGATAAAGAACATCATCCAGACAGAGGACGCCAAAGCCAAGCTGCTTGCGGAACAAAGGAACAAGAAAAAAGACAACGGAACATCATTTGTTCCTACTAACATTGCTGTCAACTATGTCCAGCACAACCGCTGTAGGTTTAAACATCTTGTAAATATGTTTTAATGATGAAATGTCTTCTTACCGTACGGATTTATTCCTCCTGTAGTCTATCATGAAGACGCCAACGCAGCTCAGAGGCACCACAGACAGAGAGAGAGAGAGGAACCCAAAGCAAGACCCCTGCGTGTGGGGGACACTGAAAAACCTGGGCCAGAGAGTAAGTGTCCACCCACACCTGGTTTTTTTTGTCTCTTCACTATTTGCAGCATATTTCTCATTCAACCTTGTCACTCCACAGCATCAGAGCCACCCAACTTCCGAAAACGACCAAATAACGAAAAGGCTACTGACGACTACCATTATGAGAAGTTCAAGAAGATGAATCGACGATATTGATCATGTTTTGCTTGCAAACATCTGCTGAGTGAAGCTTCCTTCCCCTCACATAGCAAAATAAAAAGGCTGCCAGTGTATTAGGGGTTAAAAAAGACTAGGTAGATCTAATCTAGAAAGACATGGTATTATTCAAAATAACGGGCCACGATTTAACGGAAGGCAAATACTGTGTATATTAAACAGATGGGAAAGGGAAGTAAAAGTAAATGTCAGTCTAAATGATCACATGGCACAAAGAGTATTGTTGACAGATAAGCTGACGAGATTTATTTTGTTTCATTTTGTATGCCATGTTTCTGCCCCCCCCCAAAAAAATCTCAAAACATTAGCTGTTGGGTCTGAGGTGGAATAGTCTTACCTCTTAATGTTGGCTCACTACCATGACAATTTGCTGTGTAATTAATGTACATATTTCAAGTTCCATTACTGACATTCATTTGTTTATTAAAAACAACAAAAAACACACCATTTATGTTCTTTATTAGCATCATGCTGTGGAGTAACATGTTACAAATTAATATCACTATAAATGAAACAAGCCTGGTCTAGCATGCAAGAAGAAATAATGCACATTCACTCTTTTGGTAGATAACATCGGGAATGAAAAACTTGTATACCTATTTTAATGCTGATACAGTAAAGAAATCAATTACCTTAACTGGAAACAAAATAGCTTTGCTGTGTGAACACATTCAATTAAACAAAAAAATGGAATGTATTTCATGCCAAAATCTCCCAAAGTTTCGTTCCACAGGTAAACAATTCAAATTCACGGTTTCTCGATGGGAGCAGCGCCTGTGTGTCCATTGAGGTGGTGTTGTGGGTTGACCTCTTGTTGTGGGGGGCCCTCCGTCTCTTCTTGCTCCCCTTGGCTGGAGCTGCAGCTGCTACCCGCGGAAGCCCAACTGTCCCGCCGCCGGTACGCCTCACACAAGGGCAGGTCGGCGCTGTCCCACTGATTGTAGCTTTGAGGTTGCGGAAGGCCAGCGGGGAGGCAAAGAATCAGCGCAGCAGAGGCACAGCAGAGCAGAAGAGGAGCAGACAAGAGCGGCAAGTGAGAACAAGCACAGACGAGCGTGGAGGATGATTAAGCAACAAGCGTCAGAAACTGGAATATTGACAAAGACAACATCTGCTGAAGAACTTGCAGCCAGTGCTGAGTAGCCATTTTCAAGATGATTAGTTGATGATGGAGGGGAAAGCCGAGCAATTGCAGAAAGTGACGCAGGCCCGCGCCCACTATGATGCCAAAAAGAACACATACATACAACTCTCATTGCTTTCTTGTAGAAAAACATGACAAACTATTCCAGTTTTCCTCTCTATTTTATTTCTTAACCATTACTATGATGTAAAACAATATTTGGAAGCAAATACATTCATAAAACAAAATGTCTCCCTACCAGTCACTTTAGGTTTTCACCTTGAATGAACAGCATACTGTTGTGTTGACATAAAGTCCAGTCTAAAATATATTAGTCACATAAGAATTATAACAACCTAACATGGTCAAAGCCAGACGCTTAATTAGGTACACCTACAGAATTAAAAACGAAAGTTACGACTGTAACTGCGGTTCTATTTTGTCCCTCCCGACCGCCAGATGGCGGTGCTTCAAGCACTGAAATGTTTCCTGCGCATGCGCGAAAGAAACATTCAGTGCTTGAAGCATTGCCATCTGGCGGTCGGGAGGGACGAAATAGAATTGTACAGTATGAGCCGGTTACAAAGAAGCACACCAGACCGGGTAAGAAAAGGGATTGGACTCAGTGTGGCATGATTGATTGAAAGGCAACGAATATATAGAACATGAACCTACAACCTTAGAAGACCATAACAGGTAGTTTCAGAGGCTAAAATTATCTCAGGATCAGCAAAATTGTACAACAGAAAACAGGAAAAATGTCTCATCTGATGAGCTTCAATTCCCACATTCAGATGGAAGTCATAATTTAATAGCTCCATGTTTTCAAGGCCGAAGTGCAAAGTGGAAAAACATAATTTCACTTGTTATTTAATATAAAATTAATTGTAATTTATAAAGTAACTGTTCCTTTTCTACCTAGTGGACCAGATACATTTTGTCAAATTGTGTCTCATCCAGCCTCATTGCACTCTTCTGATTTAATTTCGAGCCTGGTAACATTGGATGACAAAATGCTCACATCGTCATCATGTTTCCTTGAAAATCATCACTCAGTCACCAGCTCCATCATCCAATATACAGATGTTGTGGAACTGTATTTCCAACATGCAAAGCATCTGTCATCCTGTCAATATAACAATAACCTTTGAGGAATGTTTTCATTACTTTGACAGCACCACCTAATAAAGTGGCCGGTGGCGGTGAGTCTGTTATACATTATTTACTTATTTTTATTTTTATTTTTTTTAAAGTGCTACTTTACTTTAAAAAGCTTTTTCAATGTCAACTACACATTCATCCATAAATAAAATTATTCACCTGATTAATCTAGTGATCTTCCATTCATGAGGCTAAAATCGGATTCTTCTGGCTGCCTAATCCAGCAATTCCCAACCATGCCGTGACACAAACGTTTCCAGCAGATACGCTGTGCCAAATGATCCAATTTCATTTTTTGTCGTATTCCATTATCAAGAAAATGATCTATTTACTATGAATGATGTATCATTGTTCATCTCTCTATGTCAGCGACATAATAGTGACTGGCAGAGGTCCATCCAGTCTTCATACCGAGGTTGGTGAAAAAATGACAACAACACTGCTACCACCCTGCTCATTTTGTTCAACATCTCAAATGTCGACAATATTCACAGACATATCTAAGGCACTCGATTATTTTAGGGAGGGCAGCTATGTCACACATGGAGCGTATCCACCACTCACACACAAACTACTACTGGATGATGACGATGATGATGATGAAGGCTTCTGGGGCTTAGTGGGGAATGGTGAGGGTGGGAGCGCAGGACAGTGGTGGGATGGCGGGGGTGGCGAGTAAGAGTCTACTTGTACCTGGAGGAGTAATATTCTTCCTCGAGTTCGTACAGGTCGATGGCGATCTCGTCGCGCAGGGAGGTCAGCTTCTTGTCGCACTCTTCCTGCAGCGAGCGCAGCTGCTGGTTCTGCAGGCTGATGGCGTCGTTGACCGAGGGGAAGTCGTTCAGGATGAGGAACTGCTTCAGATCCGACACCAGCTTCATCAACGACTCGCCAGCCCGAACCTGATGGGCCCACAAATGTTTCGCCGGTGGTTAGCACCTCAAGGTTCGGGTTTGAATTTCTGCTTCAATTTTGGAAAACCATCTCCCTCCAATCACTCTGTTAAAATAAGGTTCCATTTTTTTTAGGAGAACTTAAAACATGACCATTAACTCATTGACGTCAATTTTTTTTAAAACTATTTCTATTAGTTTAACATTTTCCCCACTTTTATTAAAGAGAGTATGAAAACCTAGATTTTTTTTTATTGTATTAAAACAGATATAAAATCTGTGATTAATCGTGAGTTAGTCATGCGATTAATTACGATTAAAAATTGTAATCGCCTGATGCCCCTAATTTTTAATAATCTTTCCCTTATTTAAAAAAAAAAAAGATTATTAAAAATTTAATATTTAAAAAGAAAAAGAAAAGATTATGAAAAATTAGGGTCATCAGGCAGTAATCGTAAGTAATCGCATGACTTCACTAGTTAACTCACAATGAATCACAAATTTGTATATCTGTTCTAAATGTACAAAAAAAAGGTTTTCATACTCTTGTTAACAAAAATGGAAAAATATGTTAAACTAATAAGTAATAGTTCAAATTAATTTTGACGTCTATAGCTGTCATTGGACGTGAATGAGTTAAACTTGATGCAAATCAAACGAGGTTTTAAATCCATGCGGTTATAGTACATAAAGAGACATTTGGCATGCTTCTCATGTGCTTACACTTACAATATTAGCTGCTCGTACGTGCATCTCATAATGATCTTGCTCTGCTTGAGTCGCACGGGAAACCTGTGTCTCGTCTTCTATCTGAGAAAGAAAACAATGACAACATTTTAGAGCAGTGATTCCCAACTGTCTTGCCTGAGCCCCAAAAGTGGGTCATGGTCTGGTAGAGACGTGAAACCGATTCTGATTCAGATTTTTCCGCACGTTACCGAGGCATAGAACATACAGAAGAGTCTAAGTGCCTGGCATTCTAGAAACTACTTTACTCTGTAAAACAGTGCCGCTAAGCCCCTGGCTATGAGACATCATGGCAGGCAATATGCTTGTGTCAATACGTCATCCTCATTCATCCATCTATCCACCCATCCATTCTCTACCGCTTATCCAAGATTGGGTTGCATAGGCAGTAGGCTTTAGCAGGGAGATCCAGACCTCAATGCCATGAATCAATTACCTAGTAAATGAACGAATAGTAGGCTGGCAATGCTGATAATAGCCTATTTTGAATTTTCAGTGACATAACAATTTGAAAACTTCGTGAAAAGAAGTGTACAGAGCGGTAGTGTTCTTGCGTAATTAACGGCAAAATAGCTCTAGGTGCAGAGTTGCGGCAAAATAATCCCTTCGGAGTATATAAGTGAGAGATAATTTTTGTCTTCAAATTCTTAGTGGCATTTTAGTTCGGTGGTGTCCCCTTTCTCACTTAAAATGAGTGCCTTAGCTCGATAAGTTAGGAGACACTGCGGTAAATGAATTACTCGTAGTAAATTAAACCTTCATGGACCACAACTGAATAATTGTCTTGCCCAAGAGTACTTTGGACTGTGACAGCAAGGACTACAAATACGAAGAGGACACGTGCGCGCACACACACACTCACACACCTTGGCAGTTTTGATAATCTCAGTGAAGTTGTCCAGGATGGACCTGATGTCATCTTTCAGCCTCTTGTTGTAGTTCTGTAGCAGACTTTCTTTGCTCTGAGGAAGTGCTCTCTGGGTCGCCATTGTGCTCAAGCAAAGCCAGAAACGGTTTTACCTACAGTATTCCCATGAACATAAACGCATTCATCCACTGCGAGGGTGAGTAGTAGTACTGTACTGTACTAAACGAGAAGAGGGGAGAGGAAACTGTTAGCATAATGTTGCGTGACAAGCTAGCAAGACACGCACGTGAAACGCTGTTCCGAAACACCAAACAGACGTGTCTTTTTACGGTCAAGCTGTAAAATATATGTTGCAGAAGTTTTTGCAAAGTTCTAACATGCTGTCTGAACCAAATTTTGCGAAGATCGATGAGTAACGTGAGACGAAAACAACAAAGTCAACAAATTGATATTCTTCTTCTGCCTTAATTGGCGGGTAACATCCGCGGTGTCCGGTGACTACCGCCATCTAGTGAGCACACATTCGGAGTGCAAGTTATCGTTATTCAAACTACAGTAAATCATATTTGGCTAGTGGCCAAATCGTATGCTGTGATATCCAGTGCTGTGTAATAATAATCAAGTTTAATTCAATCTCAGTATCCAACGTTTCAAAATGAACAAACAACATGACAAAGCATGATTTACATTCGTTTATTATTTTTCAGGAGAACAAAGGCAGGCTGATGTATTTCGAGCACGTCTCACATCCCAACACGTCGGCTGTTGAAGCCTGCACTTCAAACACACATTTTCCAGTTGCAATACATTCGAACAGAAATGATAACAGAACATTTTAGATTACAACAGATTAATGTTTTCAATTTTGGATTAAATCGGTTTGGATGTCGTTGCATAAAAGTGCCACGATGAAAACCAAAGTGCTTCAGGACTTGATGGAGCACAGCAACAAGGAACAATTCTGAACGAGTGTCTTTAAAAGACCACCTATACTATTAGTTTAACAATCCCTGTGCTCTTGATACAGTATTTCAATGACATAACACATGAATTGTAGAGTTACTTGTAAATTGTACAGTGCATACTTAAATATAAGTGGCCTACAGTACTTGTGATGATGAATGGAGTTTTTGTGCATATTGCGTAGTGGAGATATAATTGTACTTGGTGTAGAATGTGCAATAAAATGAACTTGCACATTTGGAGGAGCATGTTATACACAGCATTCATTAAACCAAATGCATTGCAGTGACCAATGTTTGGGTAATTGGCATCTACTCCTAAAAAGTATACAAAATGTCATTCCTTCAGGCCACATGGAATGGACGCATACAGTATGTTCCATTTTCAGCAGAAACGGGTCAGTGACTTAAACAGGACGCAGCCAAACGCGACCAGGTTGAATTCAGACAAAAAGACAAATGAGGCAAATGTGAGGTAGGCAAGAAAACAAAATGCTTGACCACCCTTGCTGTCTTTTTGTAGATGGCTGTAGCAAAAGGACAGAGAACAGGAAAAGGAAGTGCAGGAATGCCAGTGAGAACTAATTTGAGATGATTAAAGCAAAAACTCTGTTGACACGAATGCCAGTTGCAAAACACGTCATTTAAAGAATGAACTGGCATTGGAAGGAAAAAAGGTATGTAAACGTGCAACAAAAATGAACATTTTGGTTTTCCAAGGAGCAGCGGTGACATTTGGTCAACTACCTTAAATGACAATTGTGTACAGTACTTGTTATTGTGCCAATGTCAACATAAACATTTGGTTCGAACGTGTCAGTGCTGTTAAGGTCTGCTCAGGTTTAGGCACAAAAACACTTGGGCCATTTCAGAAAAAGATTGCGTTTTGCACCCCTCGCATGCATGCCACTCAGTTTGGGAAATGCAAGAGCCACCATCACCCCCAAAACACTGAAGCAGTTGGTTCAAGGTAAAAGACTTGCATAAAGTTTAAGGAGTTTGTTGCAGGCCTGCAGTCCAGCTGCAGCGCTTGCGTCATTGGGGCTTTTCCTGTGGTGCTTTGAAGTGAAATGGTGCACAGACAAAGGGGTCACCAGTGTGCACACCAGTTTGCTTGCTCACATTAAAAGGGCCCTCATGCTGCGGGGTCGCCGTTCCCTCAAAATGGCGGGAGTATTTGGCCAGTGCTTGTGGACGGAAGGGATGCGGCGCAATCTGTCCTAGCACACCTTCTTCTTCAGGGATCCCAGCTGCTCCGTGAGGGTAAGGAGGTGGTGCAGCTTCCTTTCTTTTCGCAAACGGCGCCTGGGAGAACACGTCCAGCTGCTGTAGGGCTGCCAACGGGGCGCTGGGAAATGGCGCATTGGCGAACACGTCGCCCGCTTCTTGTTGCGAGAGGCGAAAAGGAGCTTTTGAGAAGACATCTGCACTGGCTGGCTCGGGATCAAGCTGGGAATGATTCTGGGCAACGGTGGCGGGTGCAGGTGGATGGACGGTCACAGCAGACGAGGAAGCCGGTGTCGAGTGGAGGCTCGGCTGGGTTGCGTGATCTTCGTCCTCCTCGGAGTCGAGCAGCAGCGGTCTGGAGCCGCTGCAGTCGAGGGCCGAAGGTTGACCTTCCGTGGCAACGGAGAAATTCTCATGCTTCTCTTGACTGGTTTCTTTTTCCTGATCTTCATCACTGGAGTGAACACACTCATTTGCTGCAGATTCTCCAATAGTTTCACCATCACACCCTTCTTGGCCAAGCATCGAGTAGCCGTTCCTGTCCAGCTGCATATCTGTTAACGAAACGCAGAAACGCGTTTATTTATCATTCCTTTTATATTGTTCGACAAACGTCAAGTCACATGTACATAAGCAGTAAGTGAGGAAGCATCATGACACGACAATTTGCACATTCTACAACATTCATCTTCACAACATGGAGCAGCCTTGTTTCCATAACTTGTCCTTCATATTTGAAAATGTGAGCAAGGGAGTCAGTGGAAACAAGGAGTGGGGCCGTGGCAGCAGAGGGTGGCGCAGTTAGACAAGACGAGAACAAAGGAGCGCACGGGTCAGTCTTACCTCGGCAGCGTCGACAGCGGCTGTTAACAGGCAGCTCTCACCAAGGAGTTAAAAGGGAAACACTACCTGATTTGTTATTTGTCTTCACGACTGAAACCGCAAGATTGCACAAGTGCTATTTGTGGTCACTTCAAGCAGTTGTCTTGCAATTAGCAGTGCCAAATACAATTCAGTGTCTGATCTTTTCTAACAGACAATGACTATGACAGTACACATTTGCTTATAACTTTGTCCATGTCCATTTATTGAATACGCTAAAATACTCGTCTAATTGTGAAGCCCAGGGAAAAGGTCAACATCTTAGCACTTATACATCCCTTGACAATTCCCATTTAAACATTCACTCTAAGCACTAATGAGCCATGACAGATGTGATGCATTTATTTACATATTATACACTGAAAAATTACTTTTCCAGACAAAAGCAAAGCAATAAATGGTTAATTTTGTACACGTCTTTATTTTGTTTTCTGAACAGGAGAGATGCTGTATTGGTCGAGTGAATTCCTAGTTTGAGATTAAGCAGTTATGATTAAGCGGCCTATGGAAAGGAGCACAGGTAGAGGTGGGCACGGGGATTCTGTGACAAAACTATCTGGAAGCAACAGGACCATGCTGCATCACACGCTAACATGTTCCCTTAGATGATAGGCGTCTTTCCTCTAACAAGGACATATTTTTTTGTTTACTTTTAACAATCCAGAAATTCAATCCCAGGTACACTTTTTTTTTTTCTCTCAAAGGAGAAGGTAAGGGAGGCTCTGAAAATTGCTGGATCGTTAATTCTGATAGATAGCATTTTGTATGTTTCCAAAGGGGAATGCCCACTTCGGTTGCTGCATAACTAAGTGCATAAAACAGGGTCGGTCCATAAAGGCATGCTTGGATGAGATTGGTGTAAGAGACTCAACCTCGCCATACATTTTTTTTTTTCAATGAACTTGAACAGAGATTGGAAGGCAGGTCCTCTTTCAGTTTCAGGTCTAACATGCTAACCGCTGACTTCACAGACATTCTTCTGCATGAATGGGACACAAAAATCCAAAAAAACCACACAAAAAAGCTACAAAGTGGGCTCCATTTTTTTTTTTTTTTTTTTTATAAATGTGGACTCTTCAGACCACGAGCACACTTTTCCGCTTTGCATCAGTTCCTCTCAGGGTGTTGATATTTTGTTTGCACTTTGCATGGTCGATTTCATTTATATTTGTAGATGTAGCGCCAAACTTTTAACTGACAATGGTTTTCCTAATGGTGTCCATGATCATGTGACAATATTCATTACACAATGTTGCTGTTTTTTAAATGAGGTGACGCCCGAGGGATCAAATCATTCAATGTTGGTTTTCGGCCTCTTGGTTTATGTGCAAAGGCTTAAGTGAAGAGATTTCTTCAGATTTTCTGAATCTATTGATTATATTATGGACCATAGCTGATGGAATGGAAATTACTTGCATACAAACATATCAACTGTTGGAACTATTTTGCTCATACAGTTAGTTGTTCACAAAGTGGTGAACCTAAGTTGCCCCATCCTTGCTTGGCGAACTGCACCTTTCGGGGTGATCCTTTAATACTCAATCATGAAACTCCCCCATTCAACCTGTGGAACGTTCCAAACAGGTGTGGTGACTTTCCCAGTCTTTAGTTGCCACTGTCCTTTTTTGGAATGTGTTACAGGCATCAAATTCAAAATACACAAAAAGTGATTTTGTTTGAACATTAATGATCTTGTCTTTGTAGTGCATATAGTTTTAAAGGATTTTCAAATCACTGTATTGTTATTTCACACGTCACAACTTAATTGAAATGTAGGGGGTGGGGGGGTACTATATGTTTACAAACCAGTGCATGAAAGCACCAGCACAACAACCCACAGCCATTTGAAATACCTTCCAGGACAGACATTTCCCCATCATTGGTCTAAAGGTACACGTTTTTCCACTGAGGTGGCTGCCTGCAAGTATGTTGTGCAAGTTTTGAGAGAAAGTGCATCAAACTTTAATTGTCACTCGTTTGGTCATTTTTTCCCCCCGGGTAAGGCTTCAACCCTCCATCAACACGCACGCAAACACAAGGGGAAAGCAAAGCAGCCGTCAAAGAGCAGTCCATCATGAAATGAAAGTAGACCACCATGGCCGCACGTTGAATGGGCGATTATGTGGGGGGGAAGCATGAGGAAGGCCATGGTGTAGCCATGTTAGTGGCAGAAGATATGCTTGAGCATTGATGGGAATGTTAGCAGAGCTTTATGAAAACAGTCTATCAGGGCTAAGGTGAACAAGTCTATGCCGAGTCCTCTCTTTCACTTCATAAGACGCTACATTTTCCACATCTCTAACCCTCCTCCCCTGTCCCAACGTTAGGGTTGCACACTGCTCCCTTGACCTTTCCCACCCCCTCTAGAGATCGATGAGGTGATCCACCAGTAGAAGGGAGCGGGCCAGGTTGGGAAGGCTGGACTCTGAACTGCCACTGTTGTTGCGCGAGTGACCACCTGAAACATGCCAGAGAAAGAAAGAGAGAGACGAGACACAGAAATGTACATGGAAGAGCCGAGGGAGATGGTGAGCCAAAGAATAAGTCATATGAAAACAGATTGTATGAAGAAAAGAAATAGGGACGAGTGGATGAGGATAGGGGATGGTCAGAGCAGAGGGGGAGCATGAACGGGGGCAGGAAAAGAGAAAGAAGCAGAGAGTGAGCTGGGATCATCTTAACATGGCTGCATCAACACGGGAGAGTAAGGGAGCACCAATCCAAATAGGGGGACTTTCAAGATAACAACAACAGAAGCCAAAAAACCCTGCAGGGTGGAGTATCACATGTTCCAATGTGAGCGTTTGACTGACAAGAATTCCCACATCACAAGTCACAGAGGAATGTTTGGGGAGAGGGGCTCAGAATCTGTTCTGCTTGGCAGCAGATGCAAGTGCTCATCTCGGGATTCAGTTCTTCTTACCTTGGTTTGAGGTTTTGGAAATGAGCACGGGAATAGGGTCAAACTCGTCATTATTCCCTTTCTCTCCTTGCAACATGAGGAAAGAAGAGTCTGCAGCGAAGGAAGGGGATGTGAAGGAAAGGCAGATGTGAGGGGAAAGCAGTTAATTCAGCCATAGCTGCAACGAGTTTAGGAGGGGCAGGGAAATTAAAAAAACAGCGTGGCTTTGGGTTCTTTCACAAGTATGTGTATGTGTCAATCTGTGTATCATTTGTTCTATTTTCAATTGGCAATTTAAAAAAATCATCAAGTGACATAGTATATAAGTTATGTAGTTAAAAATGTCAAGTGGAAAAAAAAACCATAGGACTGACATGGATTTTCATTAGGGGTGTTAGGTGATACATTTTTTAAATCACAATTATTCGCATGACTTCAATAGTTAACTCACGATTATTCGTACATTTTATATCTGCACTAAATGTAAAAAAAAAATTCTACATTTCATACTCTTTTTTTTTTTTTTACATAAATGTAGAAAAAAAATTGAACTAACATATATGGCTGCATCTTTTAGTCATTGATATAATATATTCATAAAATGGAGTAAAAATTCAAAAGATGTACTGTACTGTAAAAAACGTGATATTGATTTGTGCTGAGGTCATTTGTCTGCCACGAGGTGGCAAAATTGTCTTTGTAAAACATTGTTGAAAGCTCAGTGCATTTTTCTTTTCATAAGAGCTTTCTAATCTTTAACATGAAGTAACTTGTGAAATTCTGCAAATTTTTAAAATTGTTAAATACAACTTGACACTAGTCTCCACAAATATATGCATTATTATTAAATGTATTACTGCTAAATTTTGACATAGCAGAGTATCAAAGGGCTTCATATGCCCACAGTTGACAAATATTAACTACATCCCCTGATCGACCCACAAAAAGGAAAGGAAAAACAAAACAAAAAAAAAACCTTAGGGGAAAAATAAGAAACCTTGAGAAGGGACCGCAAATATGGTAATCCCCCATGCAGGATGACCATGGACCGTGGTCATGATCCTGACTGAGTGTGGCGACTAACAAGTTATCATTCCTTTACAAATTTCTAGTATTTGTTTGAGTTTGAGGTTTTGTTTGAGTTAGAATAATCAGTCACTTTTCCATTTTTTAACTGCCAAATGAAAATAGAAATAACCAACGATACTGGCTGTCAGTGGATGTGTCTTCAAGCATCAGCTTTAGTAATCAATCTCGTGTGCTAGATCAGAATTATTACAATGAAAACATTGCATTGTTATTACGGGTACAAGGCTGGCCAAAACGTGCTGCAATCTGAAGGGCTTACCAGCAGCTGTCTGAGCAGGCTGCAGCTCCTCTAGGCAGGAAGCAGCGCAGGAGCCGAGAGGAGCAGAGGAGCGATAGGAGGAAGGAGCAGAAACATTCTGGTTTCCATGAGGAGAAGTGTGAGATAGAAGATGGCAGCCCAGCAGAGAGTCCTTCCCAGTTAAAGAGTCTGAGTCACAGCAAGAAGGCAAACTCCAAATGAGAAAGGGTCAAAGGAAGAGTGGGGTGACAGTTTCAGAAGCAGAATGCATTGGACGAGGAACACGGCTGACAATCGAGCATAAATAAGTGTTTAAAATGTTAAAGATACTATTTGAAAAGTTCTCATCAAAGTAGTACAGCATTTTTCACTATATTTTATGTAACATTTTGCTTTTTTAACATAACATTTAACTTATTTTAATCCCTATGTAACAGTTAATGTTAAATATGAAAAAAATGCGGGTGTCAATTTAATATTACAAGTTACAATCTGGATGTAACAGAAGGACGTACAAACAAGTTTTTAATAATCCAGAAGGCATAATTCGATTTCACGTTTTAGCCAATTTTCAACCATTCAATTTTCAAAATGATTAATTGAATTAATTAGATCTATTGCCCAACCCTAAGTGAAATATATATAATCATTCAATGCTGTTGACGCTCCTATACCGAGATCTACAACGCTAACCTGGCATGTCGGCAGGGGTGAGCTCCGACTGACCCAAGTGCTGCTGGGCTCGAGGGGCTTCCAACCCAGGAATCAGTGAATCCACACACACCTCTGTCTTTGCTACACAAACAGACAGGAGAACAGAACTATTTCCTTCACTAAACCATCCTTCCTGAGGTTGTAACCACATGACATAATAGTGAGGGAAGGCAACAAAAACGCATGCATGCAAAGTGGAAACTATTTCAGTAGGGCAGGGGGAAAAAAAGCAAAGATGGTACCGGTACCAGCATTTGTGCTCAGAGGCTCAGCCAGGGTTAAGAGGTCAGGGTGCAGAAGAGAAGTTTCAAGAGGCTTCTGTCCATTGTCAATCAAGTTGTCTGTGTGATGGAGAGGGATGATTGAGGGACAAATAGAAATATGGCAGGTGACAGAAAAGGGCAACAGGAGGAGTTTCCAAACAAGTACAAACAGAACAGAAAACAGACGTTCAAGCAATGTTAGGAGGTCAAGCAGTGTTCCATCTAATCAAAAACCAAGTTGGTAGTATTTTATTATAGTACATGCCTTGTAAATTTATAAAAGGCCTCATTAACCCTGTCTAATGTGTTAGTTACGTAGTTCCGGTGAATACAGCAACACATTCCAAGTTAACTTTTGCCATCAGTATGAGACCAACCGAACAACCAAGACAACCTTGGAAATTCATCAGCAAGCGTTCAGCTGAACAAACAACACTAAGCAGAGAGGGGCCCACACGAATCTTACAACTCATTGCAGTCACCTCACCTGAGCAGACAACACCAGTTTTCCAAAGCACACAAAAAATTCTCACAGCACTCAGAGCAACCAATACTTACAGGAAAGAAACCACAACGGTAAAAAAATAAAATAAAAAAAGTGGTTTTGGTGAGGGGGCGGGGTGTGATCTTACAGAAGGAATGTGTTGGCTCAGAAAATGGCACAGCAGATGTGACCCTTTACCCTCTTTTCTAAAGAAAAGAGCATTGTTGAAAAGCTAATGCTAACACCAGAATATGGAAATATGGTTGAAAGCATATAAAACAATACTGCACACATCTGATGCGAGACGTAGCAAAGATAATAAAGTTCTGTTTTGACGGACACTGAGGTTTTAATTTCATAATATACACATTTATTATTGTAGTTTTTGATGGTATAGAATCACATTAAATCATACAGAGTAAACCTATTTCATAAATAATATTGTGATTACCTTGAAGAATGTGTAACTAATGTCTAGTGCAGGGGTAGGGAACCCTAGTCCTCGAGAGCCGTACTCATATTATCAGCTCATCAGCAAGCTCTGTAGAAGCCTGATAACGATCCTGTTCATCAAATCAGCTGTGTTGGTGGAGGGAGACATGAAAGACAGGCAGGACAGTGGCTCTTGAGGACCCGGGTTTCCCCACCCCTGGTCTAGTGACTACATAATGTGCACATTATATGTCACCAAGAGTTAACAAATTGCTTTCATCCAACAGCTCACATGCCTCTCAAAAAGTCAGTAGGAGATAAAACACACAATGATTTTGCAATAGCTTCAATATAGCCACAAAAAAGGGAAAAAGCTGCACTACATAAAAAATGTTTTTTTCCCCCCCCAATACATCTCAAGGAAAAAGTGGACATAAAAGACCAAGTGATTGCCTGCCTGAGCTCATTGGTTTGTGAACACAGTCCTCCAGGAGTAAGGAAATCCAATTAACAAAGGAGTGTTTGTCCTTGCCGTACTGAGTGACAGTAGCAAATGAGATGCGATCTAGCTGTAGACCAGAGACTCTATTCATGGGAACTGACAAGGAGTCACTGTGAGGCTGCTAACTTATGTCAACAAAAGGTAGGCTTCTGAAATGAGCAGTTGTAATTTTGATGTTCGCAAACTTCCTTAAATAAATTACAAGAAATGATTCTGCACACAAACTCTTTCAAGATTAAACCGTGAATAAAAATGTAAATGACAAGAGTAAAACAATTTTTTTACCTGCAAATGAATTGAGCCCGTGAATGAGACAGTCACCCCTGGACTTCTCCTCTGTTGCAGCAGCTGTGCTCCAAACAAATAAATAAATTTTTGTACTTCACACTTGTCTGTCTTAATATGCAGTATACACAATATAGCACTTACTTTCAGCTAGCTTTGCAAAGTCTTTGTTAAGCAGCTCTTCAGCAGTGAGCTTTGAGAAGTTATCATCGCCAAAGGGGTTCCAGCTGGGCTGGGTGTTGGTTGTAATACGGGCAGATTGGGTGTCAGCATCAGCCGGGTGATATACAGTTTGCTGGGACGAGCATGGGGAGCCAGAAGGCGTTGTGCTGGCTGATCTACAGATGAGCAAGAGAGCGGTTAGACCTGACCATGTGACAGTGTTACTACTAATTTAGTCATGCGTGCAAACAAAGTGTGAACAGAATGATTCTTCTTCTGCAAAAGATTCTGTTGGATGTAAAAGGGTTGCTTTTACTACATCGCGGTGGAGTCATCTGATATGACTTTGTATTGCGGTGCCATGAAAGGACAGTCGCTCATCACATCACTGAGAGGAGCTCATTCTGCTCACTTGGACTTGTTGACGCTGGCCTCAGCTGCGGCTGCCTGCAGTAGCTGGGTGGACTTGCTGATGGGGACCCCAAAAATGGCACTGTGGGTGACGTCGCTCAGGATGCGTCTATGACCACTCTTAGCCGCCAATTTCGGTGACGATGGGGGCGTTAGGGAGCCGACTTTGTGAAGCCCACGTCCGGCTGGCTGTGAGAGATATGAGCAGGGAAAATATCTGCACGATGCTGAACAAACAAGAACCAACTAACAATTGCCACACAAAAAGAATCAAGGATGAGTGATTGAGGAGAAATCTGAAAAAAGATCCCACACGTCTGACACCTGCCAAGGAAAGCGAAGCAGACAATACTTCAAAGAAAACTGAGATAATTCACAATAGACAAAATGGACCTTAAGTTAGTCCATTTTAGAGGTCAATCTGTAAGTAAGAGCACTGATTGTTGATAGAGAGCAATAAAGGAAGAAGGGGGATTTAAATGCCACGTTCAATAAAATCAGCAGCAGACGACACTATTAGCAGAAAGTTACCACATCTGGGTCAGCAGCTGGCCCAGTGACGGAACACTCGGGGATGGGGGTCAGACGGAGAGCTGGGCTTTCCTGGACCTCATGTTGCTGCTGGTGGTGCAGTGTGAGAGCAGGAAAATTAGCCTTAGCTTTGCACTGCAGCAGAGTCGGTGTCAAACCTCTGTGCCAGATGATTCCACACAGGAATACAACCACATTTTGGTCATATTTTGCCTTTTATTTCTACTCATAGTATACTTTCTATTAGGGGTGTCAGGCTGCATCTTTTAGTCTTTGATACAGTCATTTTACATTTCATAAAATTTAGTTAAAATTAAAAAGATGTACTGTACTGTAATAAACGAGTGTGATATTAATTTGTGTTGGTCATATTTCTGCCACTAGATGGCATAATTGTGAAATAGAACTTGACCCCAATCTCCACAAATATATGCGTTTTTATTAAATTTATGACTGCTAAATTTTTACATGAACGTGTCTGTTGCGTTGCGACTGGAATTCCCCCAGTACAGGCTTTCCAAGTAAGGGGTAGTCAATAATCGTGCGTTAAAAAAATTTGTGTTGTTAAAGCAACACTAATGAACTTTCAGTTTACGTTGATTATGGCAACGCCATATGGACAAAAGCAGTATTGTTATGTCTGAAGGGCGACCACATTTCCTATGAGGACAAGTACATTGCGTCGTTTTTTAGCTCACTCCAGCGAGTGAAATCCGGGCCAATGTTGATCCTTGACTGTCCTTTCATCCGGGATAGCTTTTGACGTATGACATAAAGCAGTCAGCACATTTTAAGTTTTTTGTGTGGCAGTGTTGCTACCATCCTCCTCAAAGTTGCTTAGAGCCAGTAAAAATGATACAGACCCCCTCAGGCCATGGCAAAGGTACTATTCAACTGGTTTTAAGTCGATGTTTCATCAGAAGAGATATGATAATATTTTATTATGGTTGAAAAGTTCCTTAATGCTACTTTAAAGGAACTTTTAATTATCTCAAAATTAACACTAATTTTGACACCCCTATTTTCTATATTTTTGACTGCAAACGGGGATATCAAAAGGCATAGGACAGAGGCTGAGTTGGTCAATTCTACTTCCCAACAAACTGGGATTGTGCATTCAGTTTTTTTTCATGCCTTATTAGAAGTAGTTTTCTGCTTAAAATTGAGTGGGAAAGACGCACTGCACTGTTCAAGAGTTTAGAATTGCAACAGCCTGACTTCCTTTCTTGTTCTCTTGCTGGGATGCCTACCTGCTGGTTATGCTGTATGTGTAAGAAAGCGGAAGGCTGCTGCTGTTTCATGAGGAGCTGCTGAGGTTGCGGCGTGACCTGATGCTGAATGTTGGTAGTCTGCTGTGGCCGCACTGCAGCCTGCGCAGTAGCAGGACCCTGCTGAGAAGTCTGGAGAGCACCTGGAGCTGAAGGTGGGACATTGATACCAACACCTAAAAGAAACATAATACATATATTTTTTTAATCAACCACAGATGACTATGATTAGTTCAATGTTAAATGTTGACTTATCCCCAAGTAAAAACAGGCCCGAAAGGGATCAAAGAGCTACTACCTATGGCCTGGGACGCTGCAGCAGCAACATTGGGCCTCTTTCGTGGTGTCAGAGCTGCTTGTATGGGAAGAATGCCCGATACAGGTTGTGGTTGGGTCTGGCCAGCCTTTGGCCTTTGTCGAGGTGCTATTGAGGTTTCAGTGGTAGGAATGGGGTCTGTGATCCTGAAGTGAGCGCAAAAGAAAAGCGCATTGTGATGTTTAAATACATTTTTATGGAAAACATGGAGAACTTCGGCTAGTCTCTCACCTGGCTTTGGTTTGACTTTTTTTGACCACTGCTTCACTGGCTTTGATAGGCTCAGGTAGTTTTGCAGGAATGGATGAATTCTATATGGATTAAATGAAATTGGTGTCTAATCAGTGCACTTAAAAAGGACTACAATACTGCACAGTAAGTCAAAACTGCAGAACACAAAGACTTTTTACAGTCTTTCAGTACACAACATAAGTGAAGGAACGTACATCCGTCAGCAGTTTTTATTTGTCCAAGAACTAGAATGTGCTGACACAAAGGATGCAGTGGTCCAAGTCAGAGAATTTCATTCATTTCTGTCATTTTGAACTTACATATACATTTTGAATAGGACACTCTTGTCGATTCAGTTTAAAGGCAAAGTGAGATACTTGATAGATGTCTGGCCGCTTGTCGGGATCGGGTTCCAGTATATATCCTGAAAAATCCACACAGGAGATCTTCAGCTTTCAGTAACATGAATATTCTATTTCATACTTGGAGAGAAACTGCACACACAAGCATTTTTATGGAATGGGACTTTCAGTTTGACCTGAACATGTATCACTTAGATACAACATGGATTTCTTAGGCTATTGCTGATGATCACAAACTGTTTCATAAACTAATTATATGTATTATACATAAACTAAATCCATGTTATAATATTATAGGCAATGTATTGAATGCCTAAGTTTAAACAAAGCCGACCGGCAACACTGTACGGTCTTTGAACTAGTAAATGAAGAAGTAAGACGAATGCTGCTTACTGATGAGACAGTGCATATCGTGCGAGTAGCGTGAATTGTCTGGAATAGTGAAACTGCCATCACAGATAGCAACTTGGCTCTCCCCAAATGGAAGCGTGAAGTAGCATAGTTTATAGAGAAGACATCCCATAGCCTGCACACACATTTGCAAGAACACAAGTTAATGTAGCTCAGTTTACTTTTGTAATCATGTCATCCAAAGACCTCACCCATATATCTGCCTTTGTTGTGATGACTTTCCCACCATAGAGGTTGACCATCTCTGGAGCGCGGTATGATAAAGTGGTGTACCTGGTGGAAAGAGCCACATACAGAATTTTCTTCATGCAGCTAAACAAATTACAACAAGCGTAGAGTCAAAAGGCATGGAAAACCAACTTTTTTATTTCTTCCTCAATGACAGGTACACCCTCTGTCTGTGGGTTTTGGAAGTGGTTTGTAGCACTTCCAAAGTCACACAGCACATAATGACCCTGGTCATGCAGGAGAATATTTTCCACCTACAAAGGGAGAACAAAATCAATTAAATCCAATGCTATTAATTACACAAAAATGCCCCCAAAAAAATTCATTTGAATCTCGTAACTTGCCTTGAGGTCCCTATGAATGATTGGAGTCTTGCACTGGTGCAGACAAGCAACAGCCTCACACGTATCACAAAAGATTTGCAACACCTCTGCCTCTGTGAAGCCGGTCTGCAAGTGCTGGTTCATCAGGTTGACCACCTGTCCACCTAAAACATAAATATGACGTATGCTGAAACATCAGCTGTACCTCAAGCTGAGGTTGGATCATACAGAAAAAGATCATGGTACATAAATTCACCTCGACAGAAGTCCATTAAGATGAGGACCTCCCACACATCACCAGCTCCAACTGCAGCTATGCTGGAATCCAGGAAGCCAACTATGTTTTTGTGGCCCACAAGGTCCCGCTGTGTCAATAAACACAGACAGGGAAATCTTTACCGTTAAGACATTCAGAAAAATATCATGCCCACTTTTGTGTGTCTTATCTGTAAAAATGCTGGAAATAGAGTAACACACGCTGTCATAGCCATTCATGACAAACAGGGTGTGGCTGCAACTATTGTTTTTTTTTCTTTGTAACATTTGACGAGTCTGCTTTGGAAATTACATTAATTCTGCTTGAATGTCAAACTGATAATATAACATGCTGACAAGAATTTACAAAACACAGTACCACTTATTAAGTTTGCTGTTCTCCAAAGTGCTTTGTCTAAACTGCTGTGATGTTCATCTGGTCATTTGTACCCAAAGAGACAAGGCACAGTTGGTGAAAAGTTCAAACACTGTTATACTGTGAGTTCTTGAAGAGTCAAAAGAAAAATACAGGCCGTTTTTCAATATGAAAAACACAATGGTCTCATGAACTCGCCAAGTACAGGCTTCCTAAGAACGTACATGAGAATGCGGCTGCATCCTGACTGACGTATTTCCACGATAGCACAAAATGCATCTAATATTTCGCCAGACAAATCTTCACAAGTATCCAACCATTGCATCCTTGGTTTAAGACAGCAGACAAGAATATCGGGGCACTCCGTACGTTCTAACTTCTTGGTTTATGCACTCTCAATTGAAAGGGTACAGGACTGTGACTGATAGCGTTTCACGAGACCACAAGAACGGACAAGAATGCCAATTGTGAAATGGCCACAGTCTTGACTTTCTGCTACAACTTTTTTTTTTTTACTCACCATAATCTGTATCTCCAGTTTGCAGATTTGTAGATCATCCTCATTGTTAACATACATCCGCTTTAGAGCACACCGTTGACCCTGATTCGTTCGCACCAAAAACACAATGGCAAAACCTCCTGCAAAGAGATGGAACGATGTGAGACCAACTATTCGCCATAGATCACAGCACATTTGGACCATATTACAATACATACTGAAGTGTTTTTGATTGTATGTATTTAATTTGTAATAAGATATGAAATACTTTGACTGATAAGGACTAAGAGCTATTGCAGTGCTTATATTCACCTGCCCAGCCAATTAAAGAAATTAGGTCGAGTAGTATATAAGCAATCAGCAGTGAGACAAATTCAACAAATCAACTGAGATAAAACAATGTGAGTGGTGTTGTGTTTGTGACTATTATGTTATTATTTTCATTGAGTCAGCATCGGAAATGTTAAAATAACAGGATGCGTGTTTGAGCTTTACCATCAACATGATCTCTAGAGACTTACTAACTTTCATAGTCATGAAACGGGCGCAATTGTAGTGATATGAGTGCACTCTTTGCAGTGACACAATACAAAACAATGAGTTGTGAAAGTGATGACACAATTTGCAATATAATAACCAATTATGTGATTAATTGATCTGTGAAAAATGGATTGCTGTAAATAGAGTGTTATTTTGCAATATCATCACAGAACTGAAAATGTATCATTTTGGTCAGTAAATTGTCATGTAATTCTGTCAAAAAAGGGGGAATGGCAATCAAGGAAATAATCTCTGATAATTCATTATCAATGTGTATGAGGCCCTAAATCCACATTTTGCGTGTGCGTGTGCGTGCGCGTTCCCTGAGAGTTCAGACATTTTAAGACCTGTTGTCTAATCTGAGATGGCTCTAAGAAATTAGAAGGATTAGCAGGCTTCTTGAGCACCATTTCGCTGTGGTCAACTCTCTCAGGAGACAGTGCCAAAAGAATAACTGTAAGTACAGCTACAAATAGCCACTGCCCAATGACGTAACCGACTGTCGGGATTATTCTCCACTGGTTTATGCATACAGTGCCATACACCCACAACAAAATGCTCACAAAATGAAAATGCACCCTTTGGGTATAGCTGTGAAAAGCACACAATTTGGTCCCGCTCATCATCTCGCTAATGGACAATGTTTTAGAATGTTCCACATCTTTACAACTATGTTACCACAAGGTTACACAGTGACGAAAACTGACGATGAAACAAGATACAAGGGGCATTGTCCTGTCAACTGAAGTTTGGAAATGATTTTGCTTCACTGATGAGGGAGTGAATCATTGGAGCCTTGTGTTCTGCACACCATCACAAGAAAGTAAAAGCGACACATGGCATGTGTGTCCAAGGAGAGACACATTGTCAAAAAAACAAAACAGACTACTACTAGTTCAAAGTGTAAAGCAAGCAAGTCTCTCTGCATGATCTTTGTATGCTTACTGCTCAAATAGTCTATACAGATAAAAGCAGAACACTGAAACTACTGGTATGTGTATAAACAGGCCTTTTAACAGCTTTGAGTGTCACATTACTAGCAATAAATCAAGGACAGAAAATATGATCTGTTAACAAAAGTACTAAAAACTTGAAAATGGTTTATTTCCTGTCCTTCAATTTTCCATCAATTGCATCAAAGTGAATTGTAGCAACTATGTCGTTTTCATAAAATTACTATGGTTTATCTTTTACTGCGGTTTGTGGCCAGATGACCAAACCATTCATAAAGTGACCAGACAGCTGGAGTACTGCCAGAACATAAATTAATCAGTCCTTTCAAATCTATTATTCAGTAACAAACCCTCTTGGTCAAGACAAGGTTGCCTCTCATTGGGGATAACATAAAACACCAACCCTGTTTAACTGTAGTAAAACACCAGGGAATTATCTTTAGAAATTAATGTCACAATCAACACTAATATTGCTGGAAGACTTTAAACCATCCTGCAGCAAAACCGCGTGCATGATTGTGCAAGCACGAAAACGAAGAGCCCAATGTTTATGCTTACAATTATGACTCAGCACGTCACTGACTTTATAATGCCTTTGTAGCAAGTTACTCCCAGCCTTTACGTAAAATGTGAAACCAGGAAATGAAGTGTACCATTAACTTTTATTTTATTTTGAGTACTAAAAGACGGTTATGTATATGCAAAACCAGTTCTAAAAATGTTGATCAATTCAATAAGTTTCCCTTTCATATACCATTGCCCCCCCCCCCCAATAAATAAATAAATAAATAAAAACAAATATCACGAATTAAACATTTCACTGTAAACATAAAATGCTGTGGATTAGCAAATTAATCCCTCTTTAAACTCGTTTGGAAATTCAATCAAATACCTCGAGGTGCTAAACGATTTCAATGTGATTTAAGTGAGCGCATCTGAACACAAAAGAAAGCACGTCCATTCACCTTCAGCCACGATTTCTTCGATGGTCACTTGATGTCTTCCAAGCGTAAACACCCGACCGATGAAGCTGCCTCCGCCGCTGGAACCGGCGCCTCCTCCGCCGGCTCCCGGACCAGGCCCCGAGCTCACCAGCTCCCGGCGTGAGTCAAAAAATTTCTTCATTCCTACCAGGTGTTATCCAAAGCGACAATTCCGATATCCAAGTGTAAAAAAAAAAGCAAAAAAAAAAAGCACGTCTGTCGTTAGTTTTGAGCAATGGGTCAAAGGTAGAACTAGTAGCTAATGAGGTGGCTGGCTTTGACTGAATGACAGCGGCTAGCTGAAAGCTCTCTAACGAACTGGACATCAAAGTAACCAAAGGGACAAGGAAGCCTTTCCTAGCTAACGCATGGTCCGAAGAGGGCAGGACCAAACCTCGTTTTGAGTAGTGTTTTTGCGTCAATAAGCGAATACCGTTCTACTCTGAACTAAAAGAAGCAACTGCCGGATGACTGTACTGAGAGTCTTGTTAGCCCGGAGGAACGTTCGTTAGCGCACCTATGCGGCTAAGCTAACCAGCTAGGTGCGCTGACAGCTGCATTGCCGGGGCAGCCAGGTAGCTCCGTCCCAAAGCGGCTTATCAAGTTATCACACATGCCCGTAATACGCTATTCTAAATATCACATCAGCTAAAATAATTCACTTCTCTCCTTTCTGTATCGCCAGCAAACATTGCGCCTCCTTGAGCTGTCAAGCTATATAAGTATGGCGAGCTTTATCAAATAACTTAACAAAGCTAACGGAGCTACAAACAGGAGCTGGCTGGAAGAGTCGACGTCATTTCTATCACTGTGATTGGTCAATAATCTCAGCGATGATTTCCGACCCTTTTGTCCCAGCCCTGAATGCCGCGGCATCAGTTACGCCACTTCCGCTTATGGCACGGCATAGGCGGCGGCTCCCTACGTTTCGATGTACAGAGGTAGAGTTAGAGAGGACTTTAAAGTCTATAATAAAGATTTTAAAATCAGTCAGTTAGCTGATGACACTGTAATATTTTTAACCACCAGATAAAGCAATGCCCAAAAATACCTTAAATGTTATCTCTAATTTTTTTCAGGCATTCAACCCTTCGACTTAATCCTAAAAAATGGGAATTATCCACTTTCTAATTGTTTGGACACCATCTTAGATTTCATTCTGGTGAAGACTGAAATAATTTTTTTGGGCATAGACATTACAAGAGATGTAAAGCTACGGGAATAAAAATAAAAAGGAAAAAATTACTAAGAATTTGAATCACTGGTTAACTAGGGATCTGACCATTTTGGGTAGGAATTTATTATCAAAATCAGAAGGCATTTCAAAATTAGTATACCCATGTTATTCACTTTATGTCCCTCCACACAATATCAAAAGACTAATACAATAATATATCATTATGACAAAGGTGGTTTAAAAACAATAGATTTTGAATCTATGATTGGAGTTTTTAGAATTAACTGTATTAAAGCGTTTCTAGACAAACCAGATTCTTTGTGGTTTCTCATTCCAAAGAGTATTTTTGACAAAATAGGGGTTTTTGAATTTCTTTAAAAATGTGATTTTGAAATATTTACACTGCCAGTGTATTATCCTAGTATTATAAACAGGTATTATATTTTTGGAAGATGGTATTTACCCATAATTTTTCAACACATGGCTTCACTTTACGGAACAACAGTAATTACATCCAATAGGTAGACTGTTTATACAAGAATGGTATGAGAAAAATATTATCTTTGTGATTGATATATTAGATGAAGATGGTCAATTTTTAAGTTTGGAAAGGTTGGAGAGAAAATTTAACATAAGAAACTCTAAAAGAGAATATATTAAAGTTTGTAAAGCGGTTCCTGTGGCATTAACAAACATGATTAAAAATTACATATTTTACGGTAAAAGACAAATCGTGCTGCCAAAACAAAAGCACATTTCCCTTAAAGATAAGAAGTGTAATAACAAATTTGTCAATAAACATTTCAAAATGAATAGATTTTATGGTTTTGATGCAAGTGTTAAAATTCGTAACAGGGAAAGTAAACTTACAAAGGATGATGTGAACTTTTTAATTCAAAATTTTACATGGTTATTATCCAGTTGCAGCTATGTTAAAAAAAAAACGGTTTGGGTTTGAGGTGAAGTAGAATGGTGCAGTTTTTGCGATCGAGAGGAGAAAACAATTTATCATTTATTTTTCTTCTTGTAAAGGAATTTTGGAATAATATAACATTATAGATGCAAATTAAATTGGACAAAGTACCAAAACTACATTTGGACCAAATTCTTTGTGGTTTGACTAATGTACCAATCAAAAGAACGAGACTTTGCAATATAATAATAATAATGGGTAAATAAATACCATATTCCTAAACGTAAATGGCAAAAATAAAAAGTCATCCATTGTTTTGTTTAAAGTTGAATTGCAGTCACACTTTGCTTCTTTGTCAATCTTGAAGGACTTGAATACGAACTATCAGATGGTTTGTGAAGAGGTCTCCAGGTGTTTGGGTTTTTGATATGTGAAGCTGTGTGTGTATGGTTGGCTTGTGGAGATGTGAAAATGCCTGGCTGTTCCTTTTCTTTTATGTTTTTTTTTCTTTTTTGTTTGTAACACAGGTGTTTCCCAGCGTGAGTTTGTGTATTGTTTTTTTGTGATAAATAAATAAGTAAATAAATAAGTAAATAAGAGGCATTCATCAAGGATGTCCGGTATCACCCTTGCTGTTCGCCGAAATTCTCAGTATTGTGATTACAAATTGTGAAGACATTCTAAAAGGAAATATTTTGGGTTATCCGCTAGTCAACTTGCAAATGATACCGCCCTGTTTCTTAAACATGATGCGCAAATTCCTATAGTTCTTCAAGTAATCAGCCGCTTCCCAAAGCCTCTAGCCTTTGATAAGTGTGAATTAATGACCATTCATGACCAGCCCCAAATTTCACTGTATGGTATAGCCTACCTGTAAAAAAATAAAATAAAATAAATATTTAGGAATTACTATTTCAAAACATCTAGACAATCTAGTTAAAAAATAGTTTTGATAATATGGTGAAGAGCAAAGGTATTACTATTTTTAATATATGTTTGCAGAGGGACATGTCCATATTTGGTAGGCTGCTGCTGTCTAAAATGGAGGGACTCTCAAGGATTATTTACCCTGCATACTCCCTTAAAGTTCCACAGAATGTTGTTACACAAGTCAATCAAAAATAATTTCAATTTTATCTGGAAAAATAGACATCATTACATAAAGAAAAACAATGTTGTAAAATCTTTAGAGGAAGGTGGTCTTAACGCTATTGATTTTGATCCAATGAACGGTGCTCTGGTATTAAGATGGTGACAACATTTTATTGGCCATGATAAAGTGTGGTTCAACTTCTCCTCCAAAATATTCTCTACAATAGGTGGCATCCAATTCCTTTTAAAATGTGATTTTGATTTATCCAAATTGTCCATAAAACTGTCCAAATTTCATGAACAAGTCCTACAATACTGGAAATTAATATACAATCATAATTTTACACCCCATAATGCTCCATTGTGGAACAACAGATATATTCTCATAAGAAAAGAAAAAATCATTCTATTTCAAAAACTGGGACGATCATGGCATATGGTCAGTTACACTTAATGGATGAAAGAGGGAATTTACTTCGCTATGATGATTTTCAGCAAAAATACAAAAATGCTTGCTCAGTCCAACAATTATCTGATGTTATTAATGCTAATCCACAAACTCTAATATATATTCTAAAAGGCTCGCTGCTATAATCGCATATTGCATACAGCGCTCTTAATCTGTCCAAACCTGTCTCTTTGTGGACAAAAAAATGTAATAACACATTTCTTTGAAGAATATTAACTAACGAATGTTTCCCTTTACCTCATAGAAGACGGAATTTAATGGAAACATTTACCAATACTAATTAGATGCCTATATAATAATAATATTAGGTTCCCCCATTCCACCCAAAGCTAAAGAAGTGCAATTTAAAAATATCAATATTTATCCGTGTAAGGAATTTTTGCATTCTAAATGTAATATTGAGGACAACAAATTTCCTTTTTGTACCAGTAACATAGAAACAGAAAAAAGACTTCTTTTTTTTTTAACTTGTATTTTTACAAAGATTTTTGGACAGCTTCTGTATATGGGCTGTTTCTAATGATTTGAGTACTTACTGTGTCTTTAACTTACACAGATGTAAAATTTGGAGTAATACTGGACAATAAGGTAAAACAGTTTACAATCAATGACTTGATTATTATGGCAAAGTTTTTCATACATAAATGCAAATTTGGAGATACTAACAAGCCAACCTTGCTTGTTTTTCTGAAGGAACTTCTTTTTATTGAGGATTCTGTTATTCTAAAAAGACATTGTAGCTTTATAATAACATGGTGACCTTTTCGTTTGATCCCAGTGCACCATGATGTGTGTATGTTGTTGGTTTTCACTGTTGTTTTGTTTTTGTACTGCTCAATTGTATGTTAAAATTTTCTGTAAGCCTCTAAGCTTCATTTGTTAATTTAATTAAAACAAAAACATACAAACAAACAAACTTATGTTTGATTGGTCGCTATTAAAACGAGAACGCGCTGTAATAAGCAAAGTGCGCATCTCGACTGCACGGTGCATTATATGTATCGGTATGGTGCATTGTGGGTAGGCTATAAACTACCATACGGTCATTAAAAATGAATTGGATCCAATGGAATCAGCTCTGATTTCTAACATTTCAACCGCTGGAAAGTTGCTGTTTTTTTATTTAATGTATTGTAAACATGCATAGCATGTGGTTTTCTGACTTCGGGGATTGACTTGCAAGTTTTAAGGTGTACAGTTACGCTATTTATATTTTAGACTTGTAATGTGTTTTCTTTATGTTTATATGTTCAATTAAACCATAAACCAAAGACTGTCACCACTCTAATCTCCGCTATTCAAATGACGGTTAGTTGGTAGCAGCGTTTTTTCACGCATGCGCAAACGTAATGCGCACTTCGCTTTTAGGACACATCACGTTTTAAGACCTAGTCGACTCGCCGTAGAGCAATGACGTTACAGCGCTGCCATTTTGAACGTTTGGCGGTTTTTGTGTTTTCCTTTATAAGCCTCCGTTTATTACATCCACTTGGTAAAGAATAGCAAAATGGAGCGGTATGTATCATGTTTAACTTTAAATTCCTACTTAAATACATTCTACTACTCATTTGCTTACGGCTAATGTTGTTGTTGTTTTTTACCCTGTCTTTTCGATATTGCCAATCAAAGAGAAGTCGTCGCAACTAATGGCTTCACTTGTACTTGATAGCTTTCGTTGAATTAAGATAGCGTTAACTGACAGACAGCGGTGACAAAAGTACTGTAACCTTTGTAATTGGACAGATGCTGCTGTCAAGAAAGTGTAGTTTAAGAAAAACCACAAATCGAGATTCAAACTTGGGAACTCGCGCTTCCGTCCGAAGTGAACGCCTGGTATGTCTCGAGCTAGTACACGTTGATTGGCGCAAAATTTGTACCTGTTTTTCTCGCGCCATTCACGGCAAAATAGCGCCGAATGGCAAGTTGCCAGTCACCGCAAAATATCCACTTCGTACGCAGGGGTTACCTTGCGGTGACCAGCAGCTCTAGCGTTATTTTTCCGTGAACGGCTCAGATTGGCCAGATTACGATGGATTTGTCATCTTTAGCGCGTTCAAACAGCTGCATCAGACTCAATTAACGCGTTTTACAAAGCACAAAACATTAACAATAATACAATCACAACAAACAAACCTTTTTTTTTAACAAAATGTCAGAAGCTCGTGTTTTCTGAGCTGACACAAGACACAACATATTCACCACAAATGATTATTTTAAATTGACAACAAAAACAAACAAAAAAGAATTCTTTCAATAGGGTTATAGCGGACAATATGACGTCATCATCCGGATGTTGACAATTGTAATAATACGCATTACTTGACTGTACAAGTGTATGGAGTAAAAGTAAGAAGTCATCAGAAAAATGAATACTGTACTCGCGTTAAAGATTCTTGAAGGCTTAATTAAGTGTATGGTAATAATTTAAAGTTTGTGTACTTTGTTGAGTCCCACAATTGTGACAAGTAGTTTATAAATATTTCGATTATAATATGTATACATTTTTCTGTCGTGTATAATATACTTAAACATATTCAACATGTTCTTTAATTTGTATTTGTGACTTTTGGAAACAGAGGAAGAAAGAGCAGAGTCACGGGCAGGCAGTCTGAGCGGCCCATGCGGGTGCAAGACTCCAACAGGATGAGCGCTGTGTACACAACTCCCCGCAGGTTGGTTCTATTTCTTTTTCTTTCTTTCTTTTTGTAAAAATAAAAATAAAAAGCATAGTTGTAAGGCTTGACAGCATGGCCTTAATGGTGCTCCTTAATTATAATTATTATAATATTATTATATATAATATTATTAATTGTTGTGTTGCGAGTTGATTTGAGGAATTTAGCGTTCTTTAAAAAAAAAGAAGAAACAAATGTAAATCTCAAGTGAACAGCTTTGTTATCATTGACAGTGAAACGCCTTCAATGAGAAAACTCAGCACTTCCAAACCACTGTCGCAGGCATCTGAGCGGCAGACGAGCTTCTTTGGTCAACGACGGTATGTGAACAATGGAAATGCTATAAACCACAGGTGTCAAAGTCAAGGCCCTGAGGCCAGATTTGGCCTGCCATATCACATTATGTGGCCTGCAAAGGGAAATTATGGTGTGCATGACTACTTCATGTTACTTGCTGAAAAATCAAATTGCAAATTGTCTTCATTTTTAATAATGTTGAGATATTGCAATATTTTTTAACAGTCTTTTAAAATTAAGTAATATTTGAACTTTAAAAAAAAAAAAAAAATTTATTGGCTTCTGACTTCAGAATTTGTTACTCATCAATTTGTGTATGTAGTAATGAGGCGATCATAAATTTAGCCCGCGATAAAAAATAAGTTTGGATCTTTTGAGCTAATCGAAATGTGTGCTGGTATTCACATCACATGCACGTTATGATGTATTTTTTTCCACATTATAATATTGCAGGATAAAAATGTTTTTTTGAAAAATGTCTTCTTTTTTTTGTCATCCATTTTCCCAATATCATGCAGCCCTAGTTAGTAGTCTATGTATTGACATTTGGGGCACCTTGTATACAATACAGTACATATTGTATACATTTTTGTTGTTGTTGAGCGCAGTGCAAGTGGAGCCAGTATGCCACGCAGCAGCTCCGTTTATGGCTTTGGAGGAGCCGAGAAAATCAAAGATCCACGGCCCCTGCATGACAAAGCTTACGTTCAGCAGTGCATCAGACAGCTGCATGAGGTATGTTTGGGTGTGACATTGTGTCCACTGTATGCGCCACATGCACAGATTTGCTTCTCAATTGTAGGCATGCATATCTTCCCCAGTATTTTAATCAACTTCCTAATTGTGCAACCTTCAGAATGATCAAAATATACTTTTTCTGCCTGCATCCATCCATTTTCGTGACCGCTTATTCCTCTCAAAGGTCGCGGGGGTGCTGAAGCCTATCCCAGCTGCCTTTGGGCAGTAGGCGGGGTACACCCTGAACTGGTTGCCAGCCAATCGCCTCCATGAATGAAAATTAAATACACGTCCTAATGAGGGCATTGGTGTGCTTGGTAGTTTGCACATACTTTTTTGGTGGGGGGCTCTGCCCATAGCTGTCATGGTAACAAAAGCTGAGCTTGACATTGGCCCTGCAGTAGAAGGATGGTGGGCTTTCACAAGGCTAGATAGCTGACTCAAAACAGGCAAAATTTTTGAGTCAAACAGAGGATAAAAAATATTTCTTGATCTTTGGAGTAGTTTGACAAAATGTCACAGAAAGGTTAAGGCACCTTGGAACGGTTTGTATCCACTGCCCTCTAGATTAGTGGAACTTCAAACGATGGCGGAACATCAATGTAAACAGATCCCAGCAGTCAGTTCTCCCACCTTGTTTCCCCTTTTACCTTGATGTCCTTGAAAAAGGGCATCTTGGGCGTTTCCAACTTAAACTATATTTCAAACCTGATGCCCGATTATTTAAAAAAGAAAAAAGACTCGTGTCACGGTATCTTTAATATACGATTTTTGCTTTTTTATTCAGTTCCTGACAGAGCGTGGCTACAACGTAGCACCGAAAAGCCTCCAGTCACCGTCCACCAAGGAGTTTGTCAAGATCTTTGAGTTCATCTATCGTCAAATGGACCCCATTTTTGAAATGCCAAGCTCCAAAGTGGAGGAGGAGGTTCCAGCTCTCCTCAAGTCACTCAGGTTACTAAGTATCCTATTTGCTTTTGCCTCAACTATTTGCCTAAACTGTTCCTCTCTGCGATCTTTGTTTTATGAATTGCAAGGCCAAGACTTTGCCCTCCCACCAATTCATTCCCTCCCCTTTTTTTATTCCGCATCCTCATTAAGGTCATATATGCTGGAGCCTGGAGTACACCCTGGACTGTTTGCTAGTCAGTCCACGGGAAAACAAGCATTCACACTCAATCACATTCACACCAATGTACAATTTTAACCCTTTAATAAACCTATCGTTTGTGAATTTGGAATTTGAGAGGAAGCCTTTGTGCCCGGAGAAAATATGCCAGGGCGTGTACTGAGGGACTGCATCCATCAATTCTGTCCCCAAGACCTCAATGAGGTCTGAATCACTAGCCCTCACTGCCGATAGTCATGTAGTGCTACGGGAAGGGGATCATGGCGGCCGGCCAGGCCTATAAATAAAGCACTGGGGGAAACCCTGTGTTCTGATTTTTGACGGATTGTGACATACAAGATAACACCTGACCATTATTTGTTAATTTTTAGTATTTTGACAATTTGACACCTAGAAAGTGTTAAGTTTAGGAAAAACATGCTTGTTTAAATTTCAAATGATATCAGACTTTGTTAAATCTGTCCTCTCTTCTGCTGTTGCTCTCTGTTTATGATGCAGATATCCGTTTGTTCTGTCCAAGTGCTCCATGTATTCCGTGGGTGCTCCTCACACGTGGCCTCAGGCATTGGGTGCCCTTATGTGGTTAATTGACAATGTCAAGGTGAATGGCATCCCTATTGAATTAAAACAAATGTTTCTTGAGTAATTGGAATTTGAGATTTCTGCTCTGTTGTGTCACCAGATCCACACAAACCTGAGCCAGCAGGATCTGCTCTTCAGGGACTTCTGTGAAGAGGGCGACAACATTGATGACAGTGTAGAGTACAACAAGGTACTTTGATTTACATTGACTAGAGAATTCATCCAACCAGTCGTTTTCGATAGCTCATGTCCTCATTACTGTAGGATTGTGGTTGAGCTGGAGCCTGTCCTTGCTGATTTGGGGAAAAGGCTGCATGCGCCCTTCACTGGTTGCCAGCCGATCCCTGTTTGCGATTCTGATATCCTGCAAGGAAATTCAAGCAGAAACTCTCTTAAAAACTGCACAAGTTCAGTGGATGCAAGAATTGCACACCAACAAATGGCATGCTGTCAAATAGGTGTCCTATTTTAAAATTACCTGTTCAGATATTCTTGATTGAAATAGTTTATTTGAGTTTGATGAATTGGCACCAGTAGCACTGGAATCACTGGTCGTCAGTTCAATGATGCAGTCCAATAGTCCTTCCCTCGTTGCTTCCCTGAGAACAATGTCCATTTCATAAATTTTCCGTGGCATAAGCTTAATCTGTGCGTTAATAGCTCCACGTCATATATCGTGCCCATGATTTTGATCCACTCATCTAGTGTATGAGATCCCGGATTGAGCCATTTCTTTGTGACGACCTTTTTAAATGCTGACAACATGATCTTAAGCAGGTACATATTTTCCCTAGTAAATAGTCTCGATACAATACCTCACATGACGAATACTACATTGTACTACAAAATCACCTTAAAGACACCAACCACCTTAGGGTAAGTTTTTATTTTTCAAAAAAATGTATCATTGAGAGCTTTGATGACAAAAACATGCTGTCATTTGCATCAACTATTTAGAAAAATCTAAATCATTTGCACAATAATTTGGGATGTATTGTGCAGGACTCATGGAAATAGAAATGCTTGGTGGGCCAGATTAAAGAATGAAGCTGGATCCCCTGATTTAAGTCTAACAGTCTAACGGAGGAAGCCAAAACTAGAGTACATTTACAAAACCCACACAAGCATGGGGGGAGACCATACAAGAAGGCAGGTGCTGAGATTGCAATCCTGAACCTCAGAGCTGTGAGGCAGATATGCTGACCAATTGACCTTGACTTGGTTATGCTGCTCCCTGGATAATTTGATACACTACAAGAGCTGTATGTGTACAAAGCCATGAACTGATTTAGATCCCAGGAGGTGAACTAATTAACAGCCTGCTAACATCTACACTGTGCAGGTGTGCTTATTTCATCCAAAATGTTCTTCCGTCTGCAGCTTTTCATGGACTACACAGCAACCACATACAAAAAGTTCATGCAGGGCGAGGACACCTACGAGGCTGACGACGAGGCCTTCATCTCCGAATTGAGTAAGCTCTGTTTAAAGTAGTTGGATTATATGTATTTTTGAAAAATAGGATGTAATAACGTTGACAATTTACTGCTTTTGTGTTGGTGTGTCTTCTGTTTGTGTGTTTTGTGTGGTGGGGTGTTGTCTTCATTCATGTGCCTATGCATTCGCTTGTGTTTGTGCTTTCACAGAGAAGTTGTACAATTATGATGAAGAGCTTGTGGATGCCATGGAGCAGAAGCACATGATGCTGTTGGAAGAGGTCGAACGATTGGAGAAGGAAAACCATAAGGTCCTTATCGAACAGAAATAAGACATTTTGTGACTGTGCTGTGCGCTAAGTTTTGATTTCATGTGCGGTGTTTGGCATCGAGCGTATGATCGGGAGCAATAGTGACAGTAAGCTCATTTGTCATTGATTTAATGACCAGCAAACACCTCTCTCTTGCCTGACAGGACCGTCTCAAGGTCAAGAGAATGGAGCATATGAGGCTGCAGTCGGACCTACAGAAGCTGCGTGACTATCACGTCAATCTGGATGCCTTCCAAGCACAGCGAGAGAAAGAATGCTTGGAGCTGGATGATGAGTTGAACCATGCGGGTAAACAAGCAGCATTATTTTTCTCACCCAAAGAGTTCTTAAAAAAAAAAGCGCTGTTAAACATTCAATATACATTTTCCATGAAAAACGGGCATCAAAAAATCATAAATACATGAGTGCGTGGGTTCCAAACGGTGAGTATGCGGGGGTTGACTTTGTATCTATTCTACAGGTATACAATTTTTTTGGGAGAATATTAATAAATGCCACAACCGATATGTAGCTGTGCAAAGTACAGTAAAAACTAAATAATATTTCACTGTCTTCTCCATGCTACAGTAACTGCTGCTATGTTCAGTCTTCCACAAATAGTGTCAAGTTTATACCAGCTTTTTATAGACATGTGTGGCCATTAGCGCTGGTGTTAGTGAATTAGTCATTTATCAACGAGTGAATAAATGAACATTTAATTGAACTCTTCATTTTGTTGTTCTCTTCTGCAGTCAGCACTCAGGAGTCTCTGAAACTCGAGCAGGCCGAGCTGCAAAAGGTCCTGCAAAACCAAAAGTACACACCGGCTGATGTACAGAGGATTAACCAAGAGAAGCGGGAGCTTCAGCAGGCCATCGCCAGTCATAGCAAGTCTCTGGAACAAGCTGAGCAGCACAAGTGGAGCGAACAGATCGCGCTGGCCAAAGCCAAAGAAAAGGTATTCCCATTAATGATGACGGACATTAGGTATTAAAGTTCCTTAACTATCTTTGTTCATAGGCGCTAGCTAGGCAGGCTGCTTTATTTTTAGAGGTTTGACCTCACTGTCCTTTCCCATAAACATTCCAGGCAGAGTTGAAGCTTAACGAGTACCACAAGTTGGCCCGCAAGCTGAAGCTGATACCGATGTCTGCGGAGAATGCCGGTGGCCTTGACTTTGAACTCAGGCCTTTTGAATGCGGACCTGGGAACGTCTACCTCAAGCCACAGACAGAGGTACTCAATGGATTTGCGCCCATGTGATACTTTGGCCTATTTTACTTTTGCTCTGAACCACAAAATAAGGATTGAGAGCAGAAGCGTCAATGTGCGCCTTCAGGGGACTCTAGCGAGATTCTTCAATTTCTGTGGAGTCCATTGTTTTGTTGAGAGAAGAGTTGCTTTCAGGTTCAAGTTATTGAGATTGATTTTGACAAATAAACATGAAACGAATGATTGATCATACAACAAAAAGTGGTATGGAAATTACCGCAATATCATTTTCAATCAATTGTTCAACTTGATTGACAAACCAACGGGAAAAAGCATCGGTTACCTAATCTGGAAAAAGAGAGTGATCGGTTAGTTTGTGGTTCAGTTTTAGCAAGACTTCAACTTCAATTGTATTAGTTATTTGCATTAAGACAAGTTTATTTATATAGCCCTTAAGTTCTTTATTTTTATTTTTTATTTTTTGCGATTTAAAGATGTGAATGCGCTTAGGCATTGTTATGAAATCTGCTGATTACCATCAACATCAATTTAAAGTTTTCATCTTGATGAGATCCAGAATGTTTGTTTATTTGTATACAGTTACAGTATCTCTGGAAGTGTTGACTCGTTAAGGGAATGGGAATGTATCAACTTTGTGAATTATGTGTAATTTGTCTGTCCGCTGCTGGATTTCACGACTATTCGTTTAGTGCGTACAAGGAGTATAAAGAAAACTGCTTGACTCACATCTGTCCAATCATAAGAGAAGTAGCTCTATTGTACAAGGCTCACTTTCAATATGCACTCTTCTAGTCCATCCCAGAACTACGCCGATTTAGCCGTTTTATGATACTCATAGTGTAATGTTGTTATGCCAACCCTATGGAGGACCAAAACTGCCAAAATATAAAAATAAATAAGTGAAAATAAAAACGAATATAAAAAATATAATTAAAAAATTAAACACAACAAATAAATAATAAAATAAAAACTGACGGAAATATACATAAATGAG
Source organism: Leptonotus elevatus (assembly GCF_054856555.1). Lineage (NCBI taxonomy): Eukaryota > Metazoa > Chordata > Actinopteri > Syngnathiformes > Syngnathidae > Leptonotus > Leptonotus elevatus. The sequence continues at coordinate 16,621,976 of NC_141243.1, read as the reverse complement.
TAAAGTAAAAATAAATGCAAAAATAAACGAGAGATTCTAAAAATCAATGTATAAATAGAATTAAATGCTAATCAATAAAAACGCTCTGCTCTCATATTTATTTATTTCATGCTGCAGACGCTGTCAGCATGAAATCGGCCATGAAATGTTATTCAATGAGGGGGCGGTCCTAAGCGTGTCTTATTTTTTTACAACGGCTTCCTATTGTGATGACGCTTCTGCTTCATTCCTTATTCTGTGCTCTGAACCGCTTTGTGTGTCGCATTGTAGAATCTTTTGAGAAAGCTGATCAACAATGTCGAAGAGGAGCGCAGTCGGCTGTCCAATGGCAAGTTCAGCTTGGTGGAGTCTTGTGAACAGGTGACGAAAACTGTATAACGCTTTTTTGTTGGGGTACACACACGCGTACACACATAGTGATCTCCCCTGAACCGGTCACATGATTTTCAGCTGATCCTGTATCGGTATGTTGATTGTCTGTGTAGATCATCAGAGATCCAGGTCATGTAATCTGTAAAGGATGAATCTAGGCAACTTAATTGTTGAAGGCGTCAACTTAACTTTATTTATGTATCAACAAATGTAAAATGTTATTCTATCAATGGAACTGCAACTCCTACTACAATACATGTGTTGAGGGTGATAACTGCTTCGTTCCTACACTAGGTGAAGTCCAACATCCTCGACAAGGAAAACGACCTCAAGCAGCTGAGGGATCAAATCCGCAAGGGGGATGAGCGCTGGGAAGCCAGCCGGAAGGTATGAATTACACCTGCCACCTTGAGCAGACATGCAGTAATAAGCATCTCTGATCTATTCGGTGCGTGTGCAGGAGGCGGAGCGAGAGGAAAATGAGTGGGCAAAGGAGGTGGAGACGGTGGATACCAATCGCAATCTTCTAGAGGAGAAGATCAACTGCGGTTACGAGGAAGCTGTGCAGCAGCGTAATGCACTGCAGCAACAGTAAGTGGCTAGTGCGGTGGAAAATACAGATACTAATCTTTGTGAAGGTGGAATTTCTCTCTTGTTGCATTGTGCAAGGTGTACCAATAATGTTTGGTCCTTTTGGGTACTAATATTTTAATATGACCTAACAGCATGTGTATTGTTGAATTCAGTAGTTCTCAAAATTTTCCGTAATCCTAAAGGCAGATAAAGGTTACTACCACTTTACTAAATGTCATAGGAATTGACAATTGCTTAATTTTGAGGACAAAATTAGAGATATTCTGAAAAATATTTTTTTCGCAGTAAGAAAGTTAACCTAACCCTAAGTTATGAGAAGAGAGTTGTAGTTTTTAAAGTACAGTCATCATCTTTACAAGAACAAAGATGTATTGTATAAAAAGTCATAATGTATTTTATTCTGGAAGTGCATCTTAATTTTACACATAATGTGTGGGGAGGCACTCCAGAGACCCAACTACTGTATTTGTATACAAGAAATTCAAAAGTCAATTTTTCATAATCGTCCCTTTAAATTAACACTTGTGTCATTGAGGTACCACTTGGTGCTGCTGGAGACCAACGAGAAGAGACGAATGGTCGCCAACAACCTCACGAGCGTGTTCACCAGAGCAGCAGACCACCTGTCTGTTACAGAGGTAACCCTCTCGCATTCTTGTCCACGCTTTATCCTTTCAGCACACCTCGGAAGAGTCTTAAGTGCTGTCTTGTGTTGCTGCTGTGCCACAGAATTGTCTGCAGGACCTCATGAGCCACGGGCAGCAATGCCACACCAAGGTACTTGAGGAGGATGAAAAGACCATGCAGGACCTGAAGAAGATATTGGCACATTTCAAGTTGAAGGTGCAAAAAGCCTATGAGGATTAAAAGAAGTTCATTTTAATGAGTTCTGTTACTGTTAATAAAACATATTTGAAATAAAAAGTTAATGTAGCCTCCTTAGTGTTACTCAAACCCAAAGCTAATGGCACTTAGATTGCTCTTATTCATCAGAATGAACTGTAAAGTAGAGTTAGAAATTGTACAGAACTTTGAGCAAATGAAAGGCTGCAACTAAATTTAATAATCGATTTATCCGATTTTTTTTCCCGAATCAGGATTTTTATTTTTCTCCATCGCTTTATTTAACAAAAGGACATTATTTCAGATTGACTGTCTAAAAAAAAAATGCAGAAACATAAACAGATAATGATTCCGTCACTAGTTTGGTCCATAACATGCCAGAAAATTGGCAAAAATGCTTCGGACAGTAGGCGGTCACAATCACACCTGGGTTCAACTTGGAATGTTACATTAACTTACCATGCATGTTTTTGGAATGTGGGAGGAAACCGGAGTACCCGGAGAAAAGCCACGCAGGCACGGGGAGAACACGCAAGAAGGCCAGAGCCCGGAATCAAACCTGCAACCTCTAAACTGTGAGGGGCGGACAAGCTGACCAGTCGTCCACCTTGCTGCCCCTAAAAGTATAGATTTTTGAGAGCGAGAGAAAAAAAAAGAAGCCAAATTACTACAGAGTTATGCATCTTAATGATGACCAAAAAAAAGCAAAATTACTACAGAGTTATGCATCTTAATGATGACTAAATTGTCCATAAGTGTGAGTGAATGTGAGTAAAAGCTTGTTGATACGATGTTCGATTGGCTGGCTAGTCCAGGCAGTTCCCCACCTTTCGCACAAGTCAAGCTGGGCTCCCCTTACGCGGGACCAAACATCCTCCCCGCATTCCCTCCAACTGCCTTAGAGGGCAGCACACACACAACTGTGATGTGAATTATTTTATTTTCATTTACGTAATGGATTTCTCATACGTTGCTGATGGACTCCTCTGGGTCACATACTCTTGTGTGTGTGACGAATCAAGAGGATAAAAAAAAAAAAAAAAGCTTATTTAAATAAACTATCAATTTATAGGCAACTTTCTGTTTTCACATTTCAACCTTTCTGAACCCCATATAAATAAAGCCCTTTTGAATGATGTATTGGTTATTCTTCATTTCTTTCGGTTTAGTGTGCCTCTCGCACTGTAATTTGTTGTAATTGTTACAAATTTTCCCTAAATATGTAAAAACAAAAAAACTCTTATTAACACATATTAGCAATATAAACCTACATTTCCTATGTGTGCAAATTTCTTGAGTGTATATAGATAATTATATTTGTTTAGTGTGGGCAGTTTGGGATTTATGTATTTATCGGACCAAATTAGTTCCAATATTTATACTTTTGAAAACATCTAAACAATAAAATGTTCAGGGAGCCAGTGAAGGGATGTCTTAAAATGTTTCCCACAAGGAAGAACATCAATGCCTGGTGCTGAGACTGGTGCATATAGTAGGTGTCTGCTTAAGATGATAATTGATAGTTGTAGTTTTTTTAAAATAACAAATGCAAAGGTTTTATTTTGCAATGCCTTTTTGCATGCTAATAAATGTTTGGTTGTCTTGCTGTTCTCAGCGTGTACCTACAGTGAGTGTTTTAATACTGTGCCTTAAGAAGTAAACTTGTCTGTAAAGATACTGTATGTTGTGTCTTCATTAAAAATATCCAAAGTGGGAAAATAATGTGAACCCAGAGTCAAATAGACTTGTGTATGAGCTGCCATAAAGTGTCCAGTTACTGAATTGGAACTGCACCATGTCCAAGTGTTGACATTCAATCGGACAATCTTTAAAAAATAAAATCTATTAAAAACATTTTTGTTATTATTATTGTAAAATCGCACTATTTCCGCAATAGTACAATTTTCTCAAATTTACTCTAAGCCTAGGTCCAAATGACATCACACATCCCCTGCACATATCATATACGGTATTTTTTAAACTTTAAAACAGAAAAAAAAGATGCTTATTGCTAACTAACGCTCACCACATGAACTATTAAGAATGTAATAGGCCTTCGTTTTTAAATAAAACTAAGGTGTTGCTGTAAAATTATAACTTGAACAGAGAGGAAAAACATGTCAAATTTCCTTTCAATTGATTAAGGTTGGTTTACACATAACAAAACTGTCCATTTCCCTTACAGCCACAGTGTCTATACATTTTACGGCAGCTGGGGTGTTGAAAGGTGCTGAAGAAGTACTGTACATCATTCTATACTCCGCCAACAGCTCCTTCCAGTTCACAACACCTGTTATTTGTTATTGAACATCTTTGAAAATCGGTGGCATTAACAGGCACAGCATCTTTCCATTTGAAGTTCCGCTCCTGCAAATTCACGCATTTTAAAACTTGTGGCTCAAATGCAAGTATTTGAAATTTTAGGAATAACTTACAATTAAGTACTCATAACTTTTTATTTAGGTGTTGTTAGAGTAGACAATATTAAGTATTGTACTCTTTGCGTGTTCAATTAACTGAATGGTGAGATTCTGTTGAAGAAGTTCCTTTGCAAAGGTATTAATTACCAGAAGCTTCTGATCACACAATTGAAGTCACCCAAGCAGTGCGCTGTTCAAATGTGTGTCTTCTCTCCAGCCCACATCATTATTTATTCACAAAGAGGGTTTATAGAAAGTCAGCCCACAACACACCTGGTTACAACTGAATGAATACAAGAGAATCCGTTCCCATGGGTATAAATCAGATTAGAAAAAATACAATAATAATAAGCCTGACTCCCTTCCGACCAGTAGAGACCGGCCCTCCCATTTAGAGATAGCGAATGAATGTTTGAACTCGTTGCCCTTCCTCATGAAAGTAACACAGACAAGAATACAATTCATTGAGCCTACACTGAGTCAACTAAATCCAAAACGGCTAAAATATAAATTAAAACTAAAAAACAATGTTAACTCATCAGTGTAAACCAGTGACGATATACTGTAACAATACAAAATTAACCGACTCCCCCTCCACCCATTAATCCTAAAACCAGCATCCAAATGTTTCTCCATGGAACACGAGAATTGCAAACTGAGCACCCAACATAACACGGAACCGAGCTCCACTCGCCCAGCATCTGCAGCTAGACCCGGAACTACAAAATAAAACAATGACGTTGACATTCACCACAAGCCGATAAAAAAGTAATAAGGATAATAATATTCAATTTTGTGTGTGTGGGTTTTCATACCTAATTTGGGAAATGCAATATTATTAGGCTGTAATTTAGCTTTATATTGTATTGTTTCAGCTGCTGTGTAATGTGATAACTATCCCTCTTGAGGTCACTGTTTACCCAATTTTAAAGCCAACTTTAAAACTTCCATCCATCCATCCATCCTGTATCCTTTTTATTAATATTTTCGGGATAGGTCTCACATTTGTAATCTCCCCTTTTAATTATGACTCTCTCTGTTGTATTCTAATGTTTAGTCAATCTATAGGTGTTTTGTAACTGGAAGATATTTAATTGTATCCGATGTTTACCTGCCATCGTGGGGGACCCTGGATCAAGACCACCACCAGACACACGGCTGTGGTGTCTTTGAGGAAGACACGCCGAACTGCCGCCTGGCCGCCTGGCCGCCTAAGCATCCTCCTGCTCAAGTCAGTGCCACTAAAAGTGTGTTTTCACTGTGATGGATCAATATGCAGAAGTCAAATTTCCTGTACATGCCAAAAAGAAAAAAAAAGACGATTCTCATCTTCTTTATTCACACATTTTCTGATAAAGCTTAGCTAAGACATTCACAGTGATGTTAATTCAATCTCAATTTTAAACATGCGGGGACAATTTTGCTTAAATATTTGTGCCATTAAGCTACAATGCTGTTAGTGCTCTAGTGATAAATGACAATACAGTACAGTACTTTCATACATACTATAATCTACACTCTCTGTTGAAACATTAACAAAAGGTAAACACATGGTTCTCATTTTGTGTGGTCCCCAAGGAATAAAATCATTCATACACTTATGTACAACACATGATATGGGAAGTCAGGGTCAGGAAAGTCACTATTATGAATTCACTCTCCCGATTGTTTCTATTAACAGAGTGGAGTCACAGTACGGTTATCAGCAAAGTTCAATCCAAAGCTCACTGTTACTTTGATATTAAACAATATTTGTGGGTCTGCGTGGTATTCTACCCACATAAATTAAACACCCACAGACATTTCTCAAACCCCTCCTATGGGAAAATACATTTGTCTTTTTCCCCCCCGTTTGCTCACACAATCATAAAATTGTCAAGTTTTGACTTAGTACTTTGCTTTTAGTCATGCCGTTTGCTCTGGAGTCTTCTTTGTTTGTAAATAATCCTTTCATTGATTCATGTTCTTCTAAATAGAACTGACAATTAACAAAGGCAACCCACGACTGAACTTGTGTTGTTTTCAAGTTTGCCTGTTTCGCTGAGACAAAGTGAAGATGAATAGGAAAAAACTTTCGCTCTATGTTAACACCTATAGTATTTGTCGTATGCATCGCTCTTTTAATGCAGTCCTTATTTGGTAATGTTTTGCATCTTCTAGAAACCCACAGAAGATACTTTTACAGAGCCATTTAGCTTTCCATTTGTGACATGCGATAAAAGCCATCATCATATTGGCGAGATGTGAGCCCTCACTTCCGGTTGGGGTCTGTAAACCTTAACTTGGGGATGGATGAATGTATTGGCTAGGAGCTGTCACGATGATGGGTCCTCCTGTTGGTAATGTTTTCGGTGCACAAAATTGAGAGCAGATTTCGCTTTTGGATCTGAAGTTTGGCCGTGATGCGTGGAAGCTTCTTGTAATGCCTCATGGCTTGCCTGTTGCCAAAAAAGGTTAATTTTCTTTTCATATCACTTTTGATGTATTTCCTCAATATACCACATAATCTGAAGTTCTTAGAGCTAAGGTGATGAAATATAATAAAAGCAATAAAAGCTAAGCCTGTCTTCATGAAATTTTGGGCCACGTAAGAACCTGTTAGAATTTTTGGCAGCGCTACACAATCTGCCGATTTAGACAATGACGATTTAGACAAAAATATCACCTGAGAAATGAAATCTGCACTCTGATTGTGACCTATTTGCGCGTTCACCTGCTACATTATCGCAACAAATAGGTGTGTGCGTGTGAGGACGTGCCACCCCTCATAGGTGTGACATGACAGGCAGCTGCCCCATCTGCATCAGATGAAGCACCAGCAGTTTGTGGATCAATCTTCTCATTGTTCACCATCATGGGATGTTGACATGGTGACAAATGCTTCACCTGCCTTCAACGGGTGGTGGTAATATCTGATAAGACTTATTTAGGCTATGGCAACCGCTAATCAATGTTGCTGGAAAGTGAGAAAGAAACTGAAAGTGAAACCAAACTGTCGTCAGTCAAGAATTCCAAATTCTTCCACGCCAAACTGTTGCCACAAAGTAAAATACATACGATATTTTTGCTAAGAAAATATGTTGTGGGCCTCACTACTATAAAAACATCTAATTTCTGCCTTTATATGGTAATATAAGGAGATGTTTCCAAAAATGATATGGAGTCATTTGAATTATTCTCAGTAAAAGGTGTTTACCCAGACCTGCTATTTTTCCACCGATCAAATTTATCCCGTTAAAACACTTCATTAGCTCAGTCTGAACAAGTTCAACAAAAGATACAACAAGTCTGTATAGAATGGCATGCATGGCAAGATTATTATTGTTATTATTATTTTTATCTGGTTCTGAAAAAAAACTCTTCATGTATATTAGCTTTGGAATATGAATAAAGGCACACAGTTAAGAAGAAATAGAAACAGACCAGTGCTGAGTTGCTGACATTTTTTTTTTTTAAAGCAAATGGCCCAACATGAATTTTACACGTGTGTGCTTAAAGAACATTTTACACAACTGGCACATTTTCACTCTTTTGAACAGAAGCTAATCACATGACATTTCTGATATTGTACTTACTGTACTATGATTATGATGCTAGTTAGCTAAACTTGCATCCTTCTCATTAGTGTAACGTGAAAGTTGTTTTTACTTGCATGAAATCTTGATTTAATTCCCCAATTTCGGCTAACTCTTTTAGCATTAATTGTTGTACTGTGTATATGCTTTCTCTTCTTTTCCATATCTGAATTGTTACTGCCTCTTGCACTTTTACAAGTTCATTTTGCACCTTTTATTTTTATAGATCAGGTGTCTGCAACCATGTGGCTCTGGAGCCACATTTGGCTCTTTATCTTTAGTCTCTTTCTTGTGGCTCCCTGTGGATCTCTAAAAAATGGGGGAAAGTAATACAAAATGTTTACGTATTTATTCATTTTAGATAAAATATTCTTTAATTGAATTAATGGGGTGGCATGGCTCAGTGGTAGAGTGGTCGTCTCACATGCGTGAGGTTGTGGGCTCGATCCTCACCTCTGTTAACCATGTTGAAGTGTCCGTGAGCAAGACACTGAACCCCAATTTGCTCCCAGTGGACCTAGCAGCGCCTTGCATGGCAGCAGCTGACCACTTGTGTGTGAATGTGAGACTTTGTAAAGCTCATTGGGCACTATGTGGTGTAGATACAGCTCTATTTAAAAAAAACAACCTGTCCATTTAAGAAAAATAAATTAATTAATAACTAAATATTCAAAAAATGTCAGAGTCTAAAGTTTTAAGTTGTCGGAAAAAGTGAGACGAAAGGTAGATGAAAAAGTTTTTTTTAAATACCTAAAATTGTCCAAAAAGGAAGAGGAAAACAGAAAATTAGCATAAAATGTTCATGTAATTGCCAAAAATGTCAGAGAACTGCATAAAAAGCCATAAAAGACAACGTTCAAAACGTAACCATAAAATGTCCAAAAACCAAAGAAGCAATCCTGAAAATTACCATAAAATGGCCAGAAAATTGTCAAAAATGTCAGAAAATGTATAGCAAAAAACGCACAATAAACGTCCAAAATAGCCATAAAACGTCCAAAGAGAGAGAGAGAGAGAGAGAGAGAGAGAGAGAGGCAGAAAATTACCATCATATTTCCATAACATTGCCAAAAATGAAATGAATGAAAGAAAATTCTGAAAAATTACAACCCCCACAAAAAAAAAAGAAAAAGGGCAAACATAAGATAGAAGAAAATGAATCTCAAAGTATTGGATGCTGCATATTTTTTCTGTTATTTATTGGCTTTTGGCCCTTCAGTACATTACACTAACGCTAACACGCTGTTTTCGTTCATCACAATGTTCAAATAATTTGCAGCTCTAGACTAATTTTTTGATATTTATTTGGCCTAAAATGGCTCTTTTGACAGTAAAGGTTGCTGACCCCTCCTAAAAATTATGCAAATGTGAGTTTTCTACCTGCACCTCTCACTCTGTTTTTGAAATGAACATTTAGGTTCATTATCTTTCATGTCACTCTAACCATATTATAAAGTGCTTTGAATGTTGCTATATTAGATGCTCACCGACCTAACATTCATTGTACATCTGCAGTTTGGGGTTTCTCTAACAGGAGGCTCTGTCAACATCTTTCTGCGTGGCTGAAGGAAAAGGGTTGACAAACAGAAGATGAATGGCCAGTCAGTGTGATAAGAGGTACGGTTAGATGGTGTGAATGGAAACAAACATTAAAGCAGCTTGTTATACGCATCAGCAATGTTTCCTGGCTTTGAGGTTTGGCCCTTGTTCTGAAATACTTTTCCAAACGTTTTTCAAGCTAAAATAAGAAATCAAATGACAGAATAACAGAACATGCAACCCTGCAGAAAAAAAAAGTTTGAACCAAGATTCAAACCTAGCTCTTTTGTTTTCATTACATTTAGGGAATATGACTTGGACTTGAGTCTTAAGAAAAAAAAATTGCCTATCATTCCGTTATTAATGGTATTTTTCCAGTCATACAAATTGCCCAATTTAAGTTGCTGACTGTGTGAAGTAGTCTAGTACTGTGTCACTGGCAACAACACCTATATTGTTTTCCCATTCTACCATTTGCCAATATACTCAAGACCGCCTAATGTGTCCTGTAATCATACCAATTAGAGCGAGAGAAGAAACGGCTTTTTGGTACTACAGTGGCAGTGTGCCAGTATGTCATGGCTGATAACAACTTTACGGTGAGATCAGATCCATTAATGTGACGTAAGCTCCAATCATTTCTTTCAGCCTCTCTCCAGAGGTTTGCGCAAACCTTGTTTTATGGTTAGAAGGTCAAAGGTCAACACTGTGCCTCATGAATTACGGTAACCCATGTAATGCACACCTTAAATTATTATTTATCTTTATTTCATCTTGGAGATTCGAATAACATTTCAGATGAAATTTTGCAGTGGTAAAATGATCATATATCATATATCAAAACTGAATAAGAAAAAGTCCACTGTGGTTTAAGAGTCAAAACGGATCTTAAGAAAATAAAACAAAGGCTACATGTCAAGACATCTGCATGTAGTTACAGTTTCATAAGATTGTCATTAATTGTAAAAATCAAAAACTGTCATTTTAAGTCTTTTTCTGTGACTCCCCTAACTTTATATAATTACATTTGATGCAAATTAGCTAGGGCCATCATGGTTTCATTCATCTTAATAAGAAGGCTGCATAAACCAATTTGAAGTGTAAATGACTAAAACGTGTCTATTAAATCATATGCCGGATTTACATAAATGCAGTCAGTAAATAAAATGTTGACCGTAAAACTGCTGCGCCAATGCTGCATACACACTGTAGCATTAATAATAATAATAATAATAATAATAATAATAATAATAATAATAATAATAATAATAATAATAATAATAATAATAATGATAATAATAATAATAATAATAATATACAGCTCACGTTGCTAAATTCCCTGAGAACTTTGTGAAACATTTTGTATGCTATTACTGTATGTGATGTGTAGTTCAATTACATTTTGATTGCAGGTTGAAAGCAGGTAGTGTTCAATCCATCATGTCAAATTTGACAGGTAGAGGGCGTCTTACCCATATTATTGTGATTAAATGGCTATTTTTGTAATAGTGTTATTTCAGTGATAGACACCCCAGTTCAAATATCTTTTTTCTTTTTTTGCAATATCAAAACATGAGACCAACATAAATCATTTAAAACTAATTTCCATCATTAATGTGAATGTGTGTATAACCTGCATAATTAGACTGACTACAAAATATATATATTGAGAAGTTCAAAACTGCCACTGTGGTTGTCCAGACCAGACATTTTGGTAGATTTGAATCCATGTTAAATGCGGTGACTGACTGGGTAGCACATCCTCTTCACGGTTCAGAGGTCGTGGGTTCATATCTGTGCTCTGGGTTTTCTCGGGTGTTGTTGAACACATGACAAACACTAACCACAGACAAAAACAACAAACATACCCATAATAAACAAAATCCAACTCCTACAAAACCGAAACCTACCACTAAGTTGTCTTTCGGTGTTAATATGAGCGTGAATGGTTGTTTGTCTATTTGTTTATATGAGCCCTGCATGCAATTAGCTGGTGACCAGTTCAAGATTGACCCCATGTTTCGTTTAAAATCAGCCGCAAATGGCTCCTTCACACCTAATGAGGATGGGATTGAAAAAATGTAATAAGTAAATCCCCTGCTGGATCATTTTCTGCCTTTTTTTGCTAAATTTGTCGAAGCCAGTGTTCATAATGCAGCTTATTAATTAAATGTATTTTTTTTGTAATATATTTCTAACATTTCTAACTTTTTAAAAGTTAAAGTACCACTTGATTGTCACACCCACCTAAAAAGTAAATTTGTGAGAAAAGAAAAGGGAAAAAAAAAATTCAAGCAAACATATATTCAAAACTCAACATCAAATGAAAACAAAAAATAAAGTAAGTCAATCGGTATAATTTACCCGTAGATAGACTGTACATGTTTGAAAAGGAGTAGGAAGACTTTATGTTCTTACCCCTTTATCTTAATTTCATCATCAAAAATATCCCCAAAAAAATCATTATCATCTTCAGATATTGTTGCCACAACATATGACATAATATTATATTCAATGTACATTACATGCAGTACTCCTCATTCATTATTATCTATTTTTGCCCACCATGTATAGAGTGTGATTTTTACATCAGATTGAACTGGTTCAAAATGAACCGTGCAATCAAATTTGTGTATTTTTCTGCGACGTATTCTTTGTGAGCAACGTCACTCTTGGGTGTGGAAGTCCATTCAAAATGGCGAGCCAGTGCCAGCCCTGGTTAGTGGGATGTGAGTTAAGCAGCAAAATCCAGCAGTTTTTAATCAGTATGAGAAGGCGGCCATTTTGACACTTGCTGTTGAGTGAAAATGTCATCACAGTTGCTCGGGTCGCAGTTAACAACCACTCACAGCTCAGCTTCAGAAAACAAGTGAGCTGTGATTGGTCGTTGCCTGGTCCCTGAGTAACTGTGATGTCATCTTCAGTCGACAGCAAGTGGCAAAATGGCCGTCCCCTGAGATGGATAAAAACAGCAGAATTTTGCTACATAGTCCGCAAATGTAATATTAATCAGAATGTCATGTTTAGACTAGTGAGGTCACATATAACATATTATTGTCAAGAAATGTTTAAGGTTGACTTCCCCTAGATTGAAAATGATTTGTAAATCATTGCACTCTGTTGTTATTTGCGTTTTTACGCAACATCCCAACGTCATTGCAACCGGAGTTTGCGGAATTATGTGAAATACTTTCAAACCCCGGAACATGGACGTATTCTAGCTACACACAATGGATGTCACAAAGTTGTGGTGTATAGATAAAAAAAACAAAAAACATGAAAACATTGTCATTGTCCAAGTATACTGTATTTGCACCTAGTTGTATGATTTGGTTGGGCTAAAATGTACAATATTTGTTTTGCATTCGTCCCAGCGGAAGGCCAGCGGAAGGTCCTGAGAACAAGGCTGTAAATGTCAGTGTGTCACTTTACAAGAAAATGCTAACGAGACTTTTTTAAAAAAACAACTTAAAAATAAATCTGTGAGGAATCCCAAATCAATAATATACTGTAAATGTACACAGGAAGCTCTATCTTGGTGATCAAGGGAAGGGAACGATTCTTTGATGACTATACTTGGACTCCTCATCATTCTTGTTTGTCTGAACTACATTCCCACAACTCCTATTCACTGTCATAGTGTGTGTGCATGTGCGAGAGAGTTCAGTCATGGCAGCGTATAGAAACGGGCATTTTCAAGCTCGCGATGTACTCATATGCTGTCATTCTCGAATAAAAACTGTGGATGCTATTGCTTGGATTGCTAATAATAGCACTAGCATGACTGCAGCGCCAGTCGCACTCATTATGCACAAAACACAACAGAAAACCCTCCGTGCTGTGGTCTAGTCCAACACAACTGTTGCCTTATAAATCCATGTTGACCGGTCGCATTAAGACGACTCCCTGCACTCCATCAATGGCTTGCTTGTTAATCACCATAAAATTATAGATTCCTCATATTTTTCAAGTGGCATCATTTGGACCGATAAGTTTGTGGACTGCGGTATGTCGTGATGTCCAATCAGCAGATGGATTCACTAATACGATTCCTTTTATGTGGAAAGCAAACACGTGGGCCGGCAAACAAGGTGAAAGGTGAAAAGCAGGTCTATCTGATGGGGAATGAGAAGAATCTGATCATCTGATGTAATGTGTCTGGATTTACACACGCCGCCTGGGCGAGGCCGCACACATACTGACTGTGCAAGTCACGGAGAGGACAAACAATATGTTGGCAGGAAAATGCCTTGTTGTCAGACCACACACTAACAGCTGCATCATTTTTATGGTGGAGAATGTCACACCCTCAAAGACTTGCTATTATTTCTCTCTGAAAACATGACAGTGAGTCGACAAACTCTTCTGCCGCTTTAGTTAATATATGAGCTGGTGTTTAGGTGTCTTGAGTGCTCTTATGTAAAATCGGTCTTCATAATGGGAACGCGATGACATCTGTGTAATTTGTTCAGCGAAAGTAAATCTCTCAAGCGGAGTCTTATCGTAGAAATTAAACATTTGCAATTCAAATAACTTATTTCTCCATTATTTGGCTTGCTGTTGGGAGTAAATAACATTGATCGTCTTTTCTGTTGTAACGCAGTCATATAAATCATGACTAAAGACATTTTGGTAGGCTATATGTATACAGTATATTAATGTGTATATATGCACAATATATATACACGTTCTCTATGCATACTGTTGTTCAATAGTTGTTACCCGTTTTCATAAAAAAAAAAAAAAATCATTCATTCTTCTGCGACGCTTTACCACAAGAATTTTGGCCATTTACCCAGAAAAAACCCGAAAAAAAACCCAATTTGAGCTCGGAGGTGACTACCTGAGAGAGGGCATGGCTCATTAAAGGACCTCTCCCCTACTGCTCAGTGAACACCATAGGAAGTATACAATTGTCAAAGATGGCTTAAAAGAGTGAATGAAGAATTACGATTCAGGTAAAATAAGAGTCATACTCCAACTACTAATTAAGCATGTCGGATGAAAGAGCATGAAGCATGGCGTAATGTGTTGAGCAATAAAACCCACACAATGCTGGCCTTAGTTGAACCTTTGATCTATCATGACTCGTTTTCGGATGAAATCGAAATTAATTATATTCATAAGACGTGAATCGTATCAGTTGTACTGCCAGGCAGTGATCTCTAGTGCCCTATCAGATCATGGGCCCTTAATTGCCATCACTTTTCTCTCCCTTACGTATGAATGCTATCATTCTCTTGTAATCATTCTGGACCAGAGACGATTACCGGTAACATTTTTGTGGCTTGATAAACAATAAATACTAACTAAATATTAACTGTTATAAAATGTCCGTATTTAATTTGAGTCACATTTAGTTCTTTGAATTCCAGTTATCTAGGCCTAGAAGTTCCACGAATATTATGTGTTTTTGTGACCTTTCATACTTTGCCAAGGTCAGGCGTAATTCAAACTTACTTGCATTGTAGTTATATTAGGAATTATTCCTCTTAATCATCCATTCATCCAATTTCTTAACCGCTTGTCCTCACAAGGGTCGCGGGGGGGCGCTGGAGCCTATCCCAGCTGACTTCGGGCAGTAGGCGGGGTATCTGAGTAACTGGTTGCCAGACAATCGCAGTCCTCCGAATCATTTAAATGTTTAATTTTGGAGTAAAAAAAGGACAAATCACGGATGTTCCACTAAATAATTTTTGATTCAAAATGCCGTCTTTTATGGCTTTAGAAACACTAAAAAGATGCAATAGCCTACAAACAATTGTCAGTCATAATTATTATTATTTTTTTTTAGATTAGGTGCAGGAAAATGATATGGACACGAACAATTTGAACGTAGACTTGCGCTGGGCACAAAAAAGTTTTTTGCACCATCTATTCATTTTGAAAAATGATGTCATCGCCAAACATCAATTTATGGAATCAGAGAAATTTTACAAACTATCAATGTAAACTTGAGAGACTATCAATTTGACATGAATGACTGCAATCCCTCCTGTGCCTTTAACTTCTTTCTGTCTTTCTTTCTGTCTTTCTTTCTTTCTTTCTTTCTTTCTTTCTTTCTTTCTTTCTTTCTTTCTTTCTTTCTTTCTTTCTTTCTTTCTTTCTTTCTTTCTTTCTTTCTTTCTTTCTTTCTTTCTTTCTTTCTTTCTTTCTTTCTACCACAGTAACAGTTGAATTACTCTGCTGTAAAATCTGAAGAGCCTGGGAGACGCTGTTTAAATGTTTAAAGTAAAGTTTTGTTTGTTCTGGGCTATTGGTATATGCTTATTAGCATTTTTATGGCGAGTCTTGGATCTGCCCCCAAGTTTGACACCCAATCCCACGCTTAGGAAGAAACTGTTTTATATAACGTCCACATAGGTGTACCATCTTTAATCCAATAAGCAGTATATTGTACTCACTCCCCTAACATATTAAAACATAACATTTTTGGCTCTATTTATTTCTTGCACAAGTTACCATGAAGTCCAATAATTGTGCTCTCCTTTTGTTTGAACTGTCCCACCATCCAATGTAGTTAGCAAGGATAAGGGAATTCTGAAAACAACCAAACAAACTGCAACCACAGAAACGAAAAATCATAATGGAACCATGATCTTTTTCCCAGATAAGAGAATTCCATCAGTCACTAACAAAAAACAACAACAACTTTAGTGTGAAATTGGAGAAGCAAGGAAAGAACCAACACAAGTTCCATATCACAATTTGTAAATGTGAAAAGGTAATAATGTTTATGTCAGGAAAGCATGGATCTACCTATCTATAAATAGATCTTTCTAATAGTTTGGATACTTAAAACTACATCATGGTGGTAAAGCTGCAACAACAGTTGCAAAATATAGATACACATTGCATCCAAAATAATACAACAGAACATGAACAAATATTACAATTTAAATCTTTTATTTTTTCTCTCTTTTTTTTTTAAAGAGCTCAGTATTGTTCATTCGGTAATGTCATCATCATTGCTCTTTTTTTTTTGTATGTGGGTGAGTATGTGTATGTATATGTGCGTGTGTGCGTGCGTGTGTGCGTGCGTGCGTGCGAGTGTGTGTGTGTGTGTATTCGTTAGTTCACCAAAAACCTATTAAAAAAATCCCATACCGTTCACCTAAACCGAACACCGCCGTCAGGAGACCCGAGGAAGGACCAAAGAAAACAAAGGAAAGTGAAATCCAGCACCGACCAGACACCACCAAAGAGGGGAGCCGTCGATCCCTGCCTGGACAGAGCAAGCGCAACACCTCAGGGCCCCCCAGGCTGCGGCAGCGCCAAAGGACGACCCCCGGGCCCCGCCAGGGCCACCGGCCGGAGAGCAAACCCAGGAGCAGGAGCGCCCCCCACCCCAACACGGCCCGCGCCCCCAACCCAACGCAGCAGGACGGGGCACTGCAGGCCCGCCAGGCACCCCACCGGTCCACAGCCCCCCGCTCCCACCACAACCCCCGCCATCCACCTCAACCCAGCCCCAGCCGCCCCCAAGCCCCCAGACACCCCCCCAGCACCCCCCACCACCACCCATACCCCCACCCCCCCCACCAACCGGCAGCCCCCCAGCCCCCGGGGACCCCCCGCACCCAAGCATCGGCGCCGAAGAGGGGCCGGACAGCGGAGCGGAGAGGGCACCCGCGACCACCACACCCCCTGCCCGTGGAGGGACGGAACACCGGGGGCAGAAGGGGAGATGGGGGCACCGGAGGACGGCCGGCACCCCCGAACCCCAGGCACAGTACAATTTAAATCTTTGATAGGGACAATATATTTTTGTAGCAGAATATTTAAACCCAAAACCATCCATACATGCATAATCTCTTTCCAGATTTGTCCTTATTGTGGCCGGTCAGTGTTGAGATGAACAGTTCTAAAAGCAGTCCATCACATTTACTTCAGACTTAGAGACATTGACTTGTGGTTTCCCAAGGGTGCACGTACGTGTACATTCAATCTGTCCATATGAAGAGCAGTTATTCCTTACGCCACTGAGACAAATGTAACGACCATTATACTTGTGGAGTTAACACCATGTGAACGTGAGTCTTTCACAGCATGCTAAAAATGTGCATACTTAACATTCTGACTAATTAAGGTCCTGACAATGAATGGGATAATAAACTCCTTTAGACTTGTTTTTCTGTGGGAAGGACCGAACTGCAGGCAATTTTGTCCAGATTATCCCTAAGGAGACAGGGAGGGTCAAAAAAGGTCAGCAGAAGCAAACATACACATCGTCGCTGCTATGTGAAAAACACTTCCGTCCATTACCCCCCCCCCCCATTAAAAAAAAACGTTTTTGGGGATTTTATGTTAAAAAAATGGACTGAAGTGTTTTTCCACATAGCAGCGACAATACAAAGAAAACGAGAAACGATGGATAAAATCTCAGCACAGAATAGAATGATGATCTGCTACTCAGCGCTAATTTGAACCACAAGGGACTGGAAAGTACTCGAGTATGTGCCCATTAATACTGTAGTGAAAAACCAGAACACAAATGCACTTAAGTGTTTAAATTTAACAATTGCAACAGCAACAAACAGTGACCTTCAGTAGGGTCTTAACCGACTTAACCTACATCCTAATACCGCCTCTATCATGTCTATAGAACTCATCAATACAATACAATTATGCAATATAACAGCACTAGCCCGGATTTTCGGTACCACTTTTTTCCCCCCCACTAACATTTTTTATACATAACATTTCCCCCCAAAATAATATTAATAATTTAAAAGATCATTTTAAAGAAAGACCTATGTATATATCCCTGTATAGCATTTTTCCTTAAAGGGGAAGTCAAGCCCCCAAAAATATTTACAATAATATATTCTAGACAGCCCCACTAATCTAAACACAGTATTCAGATTATTTTATATATATACATATTATTTTAATATGAGTTAAGCAGCAAAATCCACCCGTTTTTATCCATCTCAGTGGGCGGCCATTTTGCACATGCCGTTGATTGAAAACGACATCCCAGTTGCTCAGGGCTCAGTTAACGATCAATGACGGCTTAACTGTTTTCTGAATCTGGTTGTAAAAACGAGTGTATTTTGCCGCTTAACTCTTATTCCACAAACGCAATATCAATCAGAAAACTGTGTTTAGACTATTGGGGGCACTTACAATTTTCTATTTTATCCTAAAATGACCACAAGACAGACAGACCACACGATACCTTGAAATAAGACCAGGTATCAGCCTGATGCACTAGAGATGCTGGTTATGAAATGTATTCATATGTGCAGATTACTACAGACAGATGTTTAACTCGTCAAATTTTGCTCTGCCCAGCCAATCAGAGGATGGCTGACATGATTGATTGAGGGCCAGCACTCTGGTCTTGTGAGTGAGGATGAATTCGAAATCTGTTTGCAGAAATAAGTCTCATTGATCATATAAGCAACATGGACCTGCGCCAATGATTATGAAAACCTTTGGGCTAATTCGAAGGATAAGGCAAAACATGCTGAAATGCGATTGGACAAAAACATGACCACTGAAAACTGTGCAGCCGTGAGAAATGCGATGGGATGAAGTGGCAGGATAGACTGTTTGGAATAAATTAACACAATTTCATGGAACAAATGTTGGAAATGTGGGTCAGTGCTACTGATAGTGTTTAGGCCCTATCACTGTCAAATGATTAAGATGTTAATACTTCATAGTTCCAAAATGACCTTTATAGTAGCAATAGCATCATATTTTTTAACACAAAAATTGTTAATTGCATCACATAACTTGTTTGTCTTTGCTTGTCATTTACATAAGAGCAATGATCAAAATTATCGTAGGTTATGTTGTGAGATTATATGCAATACAAAGCTACATAGCATCAAGCGGTGCGCTGTACAAGCATTGCCTGGATCACATTGCCACTAGCATGCTACGTAGCGGCTAGGAATTAGGTGAATTCATGTATCAATAACATGTAATTCCATTAGCATGTGTCCCACGTGAGTTGGCTGTAATGTGACCTGTGCTCTTCTGGCTCAAATAAGCGCTATGACCTTGACGACACTCTGCATTCAACTGGCTCATCTCACTGTTTTGCCTTGTAAATCTTTATGGGTTTATTTCTACATTAACAAAATATCGTCTGATGTCGAGCTGGGGTAGCAGATGTAAAAGAGTCGCACACTTTTACGCCCCCCAAAAAAATACAAATAAAAACCCTACCAAGACAAATAAGTTGAGAATAACAAGGCATGTGTCTCAGAATATTTTTTTTTTGTCTCCACTTGATGCGGTTTGTTGTGCCCCCTCCCTCGCCCCGAGCGATGAGATAT
The DNA here is from genome assembly GCF_054856555.1 of Leptonotus elevatus. NCBI lineage: Eukaryota > Metazoa > Chordata > Actinopteri > Syngnathiformes > Syngnathidae > Leptonotus > Leptonotus elevatus. Next base: position 16,602,341 of record NC_141243.1, on the reverse strand, counting down.
CTTGCTATTTCGGGGCTGGCGCTCAACTGGCTCAACAAGCCTGCCTAACACAAGGCAACGGTCGTTCTATTTTCAGCAAAAAGCTTGTTCACTACCTAAAAACCTGTATACGGTATCATTAGCAATGTGAGCAAGGTTCCGTGGCAGAAGGAAGTCAGCAGGAGATGCTATCACAGGCTATGCAGTCAAGCATATCCTACTCCACCCGCACATTCTGACATTTGCAAAATCTGCCTTCCGTCTCTCCGCCGCAATCCGACCTTAAACTGGCCTGTTGAGATTCTTGCCAACATGCAGGTAAACAGGTCATCAGAATGCAAAAGCACAGGAAGTGTGTCTTGTTGTCGATCTTAGTCGGCAGTTTGAGGTCGTCAAGGGACTTGCGTGCATAGCAGGAATTTAGGACAAAGGAAGGCAGATGCCCCATTCTCCCCACCCCATGAGCCTTTTATCTCTACAGCCTCTTGAGATTGACTCAGGAGCCGTGAGCCAGAGCTCGTGATGGAGCTTTAGCACACTTTCAAATTCGTATTCCTTTTTCAACAGATAATAATTTTGCAATTTTCGTTTTTTTCTTCTCGCAATTAGTACGCTATGCCTTGTTATACTTTGCGCTACACGGTGCCAGGGCCACTTCAACAGAGAATTAGTGTTGTCAAATTGTGTGCACCTCATTAATGTTCTGTGCCAGTGGCATAAGGAGTCTTGTCAACAACATCATTTGAGTCTTAACATAACACAAATAGGGCCAATAAGCAGCTCACCCTGAATTGTGAATCACAGTGCAGTGCCACATGTAAAGCATAAAAAATAGACGACAAATTAACAGTGACTCAAACGAAAGACTATTCAAACTTGGCATCTCCTCTGCTAATATGTTTTCGCGGTACTCACAATTGCAGACATAGTAACACTCGCTGCCATTGACGGCTATAGACGTAAACAAATATTTGTATTTAATTTTTCCCCCCATTTTTGTTAACAAGAGTATGAAAACCTAGAAAATATTTTTTGGGGTACATTTAGAACAGATGTAAAATTTGTGATTAATCAAATTTTCAAATTGTAATCGCCTGATGCCCCTAATTTGTAATAATCTTTTCTAAAAAAAAAGAAAAGAAAGAAGATTATTAAAATGTTTTTGTTTTGATTTTAAAGAAAAGATTATTAAAAATTAGGGGCATCAGGCGATTACAATTTGTAATCGTAATTAATCGCATGACTAGTTAACTCACGATTAATCCCAATTTTTATATCTGCTCTAATACAATAAAAAAATTCTAGGTTTTCAAACTCTTGTTAACAAAAGTGGGGAAAAAATAGTAAAAAACAAACATTTTTGCAAAAATTTTTTTTTACGTCTATAACCGTCAATGGCAGTGAATGAGTTAAGGTTGAGTCTAGGTTAGCGATTACGAATAAATACAAGTCCATGTGATGTCTGGAAAGTGATGTTGTGTGGAGTCAGCTCAGTTTGTTATGTGGGTGTGTGTGCTTGTTTTGTGTAGTTTATCACGTGGATCTCCACACACTAATTGTGGTGGTACATGCACTGGTTACAAATGATTTATCCCTTCACCTGATCACTAGAACTGCATGAAAAACAGCTTTGACTCCTGCAATGAAATAAATAGCTCCAATTATTGACTTGTTAGGTCACACTGAGTCCACTCACTGTGGATGGCGGGCACTCATACAAAGACCTGCCTTGAAAGAGTCTGAGTATTGCAGACACATGACAAGTAGGTGGATTTGATTGCCGCAGTTTGACCTCTGAGGATGATGAGGGAACCTTAAAAGACGTGCTGTGAGGCTTTCAAGGTTCGTGTTGGTGTACATTCTGTTTGCTCCTCATCGATTAAAGGGGCGATTTCATGCCGTTTGAAACGGCATCTTGCTGTTGTAGTAAAATGTTAGTCTCAGTAATTGCGAGAAGTATTTGTAGGCCAAATCTGAGTCAAAGGTGGAAGACTGGTGATTGGAATTTTTTGACCAGTGCAACATTTTAAGGGTTTAAACCTATAAGGTGTCATCAACGATGGGAAGCGACGAGAGACGGAAATGTTCAGCTCTGCAAATGAAGAAAGTTCAGTGAACACAAATAATGTTGTTCTTTAAAACATGAAAAAAACAAGGATGAATGGATTTAAGCAGCTTAGGTGGTAATATTAGTTCAGATTGTTTATATCCAAAATAATGTGTAAATGTCAGGTCAAAATGCTCACATGAAAATGTCTTTCTTTATTTCTTTACTAGTAATTACTCTATTTAGTATTTTTAATTTATTATTTTTTTATTATTTTTTTATTTTCAGATCTTGTTCAATAGTTGATTTAATTTGTTTTCTGGTCATTACAGTAGTACACGCCGTAGAGTCTATTTGCATACATTTTACTCCCACGTGCCAATCATCCATTTATGAATTCAGTTAGCAACCAAGCTGCGACATCAAAATTCAGTGTAAACCAGGGGTGGGCAAACTCGGTCCTCGAGGGCCAGAGTCCTGCAGGTTTTGGATGTTTGCCTTCTCCAACACAGCTGATATATGATCAGCTCATCAGCAAGCTCTGCATAAGCCTTATAACTACACAGATTTTTTTCCCCCATTGGACTAAACTTAAAAAAAAAATGCTGTAATATCATACAGCTAAATTTTTAGTTTTTCTCGTTATATTCATGATTTAGTTGAAAGCATCATTTTCAATTTCATACAAATCAAATACATTTACTTTTCCCAAACCAAATAAAAAAAGTTACATCCAAGTAACTTTTTATTTTGGAATAAATAAATTAAAGCTGATTTTATTACTTTCTGATTTCTCTTTCAATATGAACAACATTTGTGGGGTTCCATCTGAGTTGTTTGACAGACAATTGTAGGGCACACAAAGATGAACAAACGTACACATCAAGGGACAATTTAGTGTTCAACTAACCAACCATCCATGTTTTTGTGATGTGGGAGCAAACTGGAGTACCTGGAGAATGCTGGAGACTGGAGGCTAGTTTTGAACCCTGGAACCACTGCTGAATTGTAAGGCGGGCATGCTTACTCGTGGGCCACCAAGCCTGCTAAATTTGCGACACTCAGGTTGTACCCTGCAAATTTAGTTCATACTGAATCAGAAATTCGATTTGATGTAAAGTAATTTGTAACTTGTATGTCACTTTTTTATTTGGCTTGGGGAAAATACTTGTAACAGAAAATGATATTTTCAACCAATTAATTGAATATGATGAGAAAAAGTAAAACATTTAGCTGTAACAAATTACAGCATTTTGGTTATTGTTGATTGGAATCAGCTTGTGTTGGAAGAGGGAGACCTCTAAAACCTGCAGGACTGAGTTTGCCCACCTCTGGTGTAAACAGATAATGTTGTGCCTTAAAACAAGAAAAAACGGTTTAAGCTATTTACTTGGTAATATTAGTTCCAATTATTTGTTTCCAAAATAGCTTGAAAATGTCAAGAAATAATGATGCGTGACAAAATGAAACATTTTTATTTGTTAGTTTATTTTTCAATGTTCAGTCGATGTAGGATACCTTGTTTAAGAAGCTTTTTTTTTTTTTAAATCCATCCGCAACATTTTTTTATTAGTCATTGCTGTTCAGTGTGAACAATAAATACTATTCATACTACATACATTAAATGTAATATATATTAGAGCTATCAAAAACTCAGTTTAAAAGTTTTATTTACTTCCTGTTGTGGCCTATAAACTTTACTCACGTGTGCAGACAAACTTGGAGGAGTCACTGTAGGAAAGTTAGATAAACACAGACTACAGCTAGTTTTACGTTACGTTTTACTTAACACTTTACTTAATCAAGTAATCAATCAAAATCAAGTCTTAAGTACAAGATATTAGTCAAGTCATGTAACATAATAAAGCAAAAATTGCAAATGGAAGAAGCTTAAATCTAGAGCTGCTTTCTAAAACAAGAAAAACAACCAAGCAAAGAACCAATGGGTAGTCATACTAAAAACAATTAGGACACGCAACGATACCACATGATCTTGTCGTCTTTAATGTCTGGTCAAACTTGCCTTAGGTACAAAAGTCACAGTTGTGTTATCATATCATCACATCAAAAGCTACAAAAGAGACTACTTGCATATCATGATCCCATATTGTTGTCGGAAAATATTCAACTATCTGTGTCTGAGACTTGGAGGGAATACAATGTTTTGAGTGCAATGACCTCAATGTGCAAACAAAAAACAAGCCAATACAGAGTGCTGAACAAATAAACAAGACAACCTGTCGTAAAAATTTGATTTCTTTTTTAATATTTAAAAAACAAACAGAAATGCATTTTTTTGTGTGGTTTACTTTTAATTTAGTTTTCATAGATCCTGAGATGGCTCAGTGTTCATTTATTCAAATCAGAAGGTAATCAAGCACAGTATTTAATCATTGGAATTTTTTAAATTAGGAATAATAATAATAATAATAATAATAATAATATATTTTATCTGTATGGCGCTTTTCAAAAGGAATGCAAGTAAATAACTATAATTGGACATCTTAAACAAGAACTCAGCCTGTACTTTACACATATAGATAAACAACCACTTACACATTCACATTCGCACCTACGGACAATTTCATGTCTTCAATTAACCGACCATGCATGTTTTTGGAATGTGGGTGGAACCCGGAGTAACCACAGAAATCCTACACAGGCACAGGGAGAACATTACAACAAACTTCACACAGGAAGGCTGGAGCTCGATTTGAACCCACAACCTTAAGACTGTGAGGCAGATGTGCTGACCGGTCACCGTGCCGCTCATTTTTTTAAACGAATAAATTCAACGATAATGCTAATTATTAAATATTAGCATCAAACATTATTAGCATATTAAGAGCTTTGCAATACCGACCACTGTTAATCAGGGACAGATTAATAATATATCTAAATAATACATACGCATAGCAAACAACAACAACTATATTAATCGTTATATCTAACTGTATATGTACTGCCACCATCTTATCACTCTGATTATGACAGCGAGCGGATCCGTGTAGAAAATCTGCTGAAAATATGAGGATGATTGTATTTGTAGCGGACATTTTAAGCACGAATGATCTGAATGAAATTATTATTAAAGCGTCACTAAAACTGATCGCTATTATCATGTTTCGGCGGCGCTTACTGGATGTCATACAGGTGTACCTAATGTTATGACCTGTGAGTGTTCAAGACACTCTGGTTGAAAACTCAAATTGAGTGAGTGTGCATGCTCCTAATCAACTGACAATTTCCGTGCCGGGTCGAGCTTCCCGTCGTGTGCTATTCTTGTGCCTGTCCAGTATTTGCCTTTCTATGCTCAATTAACTGCCTGCTGTTCTGCCTTCCCATTCATCTGTTGTACCGACAAGACTGCTGCCATTACTCCAGGCACTCAATCTTTATTTAACAGGTCGTTTTGTGCAAAGATTTCACTCATTTGCTGCTCCTGCAACTACAGCGCTTTCAGTCATTCAGTGAGATCACAAGCGCTAATAATGAGTAATAACAGCAATTAGCGTCACCGCAACGCGACAACATGATACTGACGTTGACTTTAGTTATTGATCCAGACCTTCTTCTTCTTTTTGAGTGTGTCTGGGACATCGGCGCCATGCGCCCTGCGCTCCAACTGCCCGCTCTCCCCTTCGTTGATCCAAAGCATGATCGTAAGCAAAATGCTCTCTCTGGCTCCTTCTGGCCAGAAGGACGATAGATAAAAGTATCACATGACCATCACGAGCTGAGCTGAAGACAAGCCGTGTCACATTTTAATTTGGTTTCAACGCTTATCTGATGAGAACACAAATATTATTACGCTGGACCGAAATTATATCGGCGTTTATCATTTTTGCCTCCGCTACACCACTTCTTTTTTTTTCACAGGAAAGACACTCTCCTGTTGTTAATTGATGACTCAAAATTGATGGTGAATTTAAGTGTGAATGGTTGTTTTCCTAGGGTGTATCTTTCTCTTCCGCTGGGATAGGCCTGAACCGAATTTACTCCCACGCGAACGACACCTTGAGGCTCTTTGCAGAATATCGTAATATAGTAAATAAAGTCAATCCTATCTAGTATATCCAATCGCATCCTGCCATAGTTTGGCTTTCCTCACTCTATGATGGATGATGAAAGGATGCAAGGGGTCATTTAAAAAATGTTAATGTATTGAGCACACTACAATTAACTCATTCACTCTCAGCCATTTTCACTGAAGCAACCTCTTTCGCTCCCGGCTGTTTTCCTGGATTTTTACTGATTTCTGAGTCCTTCTTTCATCAGGAAAAATTTTGTATTTGTATCTTTGCAGCAATTTGCGTTAGAATATAGCTAAGTTTCATCATGATTCACAAACCTGTTTAAAACACTGGGGAAAATAGCTTTTTTTCAACGTGGCCCTGGTTGATCTCTTATACTCTGCTGCCACCTGCTCGCGGTTTTCATAATAACTACCATTGTTTTAAGTGACGTCTTCAGGTCAGAGGCTGCATCAAAGCCTTCTGAATGCTCTAGCATAAAAAAACATAAATAAATAAAAACTTATTAATATGTTTTGGGGACCAAGGCAATATTTAAAATAGAACGTTTTTGGAAGAAAATGAGTTAAGCAATTATATGTTTTATTTTCTAGCAGCTTTCCGTTAAAGGTGATAAGGCAAATAGTTGAGGATTTTTTAATATTTTGGGGTGGCCGTCAGCCCTATACCTCACTAGACTCGATCCACCACTGCACTGAACACCAGCCGAAACCGATTTCCACAATCAGAACCAAAACAAGAAAAGTGGAAGAAACTGTTTTTTCCTTCTAAAATATAATTATCGTTATTCATCTGTGTTTTGAAGAGAAATTTTGTCATTTTAGTCGCAAACAAAAAACAATATATAAACCATTTTTGTAGTAATAGTGGTACCTATTTTTTGACACCCTCATTTCACACTCTTCCGTACACTCTGCCTCTGTGGGCAGCTGAAAAATGAATGGTGGGCTGCAAATGGCCCCCGGGCTGTAGTTTGGACACACACATATATATATATTTATATCCAAATGCAAAGGGTGATAATATGCAAAATGAGTAAAAGTAGTAACATTTCTAGTTCTTGCCCCAAGCTGATTCACTAGCTAAAAGCCAATCAGAGTGATCAAATGATATGACGGTCCTACGCCGACTCAACATGTTGAATCTGCCGAAAATGCCCCCCAGATGCTGCGTCAACTGCTATGACGATGATTTATCTCAACTCCCAACGTCGGATTGGTGTATTCTAGCTGTGTGCATGGGTAGAGTTTTTCTTTCTCTTTTTGTAGCTTGCCACAAGTTGAACCGTGCCATTGTGGGAGTGAACAGGGTTAGGGGTTTTTGGTTAGGGTTTAGGGTAAGTCATCTCCTCTCTGCTCCCGAAGCAGAAGCTGGAGTGGCAAGCAGAAGATCGAAGGGCGCAAAGTGTTTGTCCGTGTGTGAGCAACCGTGTGTGACAAGGGCCAATCACTACTAAGCATTTTTTTTTTTTTTTTTTTAGAACAAGCCTGCAGGCTATATCCTATAGGGAGCCACATGGGCTCCAAATTGTGCATCAGTGGGAAGTGCTCTGCGCTTGACCAGCAATCAGGCTGGCTCAAAAGTGAGCTGGGATAGAATCCCGTTCACCTGTTACTTTAATGGCCTGTCTAAATGGGCAGATTGAACATGTCAGACAATTGGTATGGAAGAGAATTGGTGTAATTTTCTGTTGCAATGCCCTCAAGATTACACGCAAAGCAAAGGACAAGGCAAATTAATTATGGTAAAAAGCAAAGCAACTTTCATCATTTTCTTCCCACTTATCTTAGAATAGGAGCTTGAGACATAAAAGGCCTCTGGCTTTTCAGAATGAAATATTTAGAACAGCCCCTAAAATAGCTGGACATTGTTCTCCCGAGAGTGTGTGGTGGGACATTTATTGGTGATTTAAGTGTTTTGTCCGTAACCCTCCCAAAAGACCCCAGGAAGCCTCAGCATATGTTTCCATTCAGATAAAAAGTGTATGAAGTCACAAGATGACAATGTTTCGAACAATGTATAAGTGCATAGCCTGCCCAAATTTTGAGTTAAAACTACTTTAAAAAAAAAATCTATGTATGAATGTTTATCTTTTGACTACAAATGAATCAAGGAAGTTGCAAAAGCTGTTTTGTTCATCAAATTATTCATACCCTTTCTCATTACCCGCAAATCCAGTCTAAATCTGTACTTGATAGGAATGTTGATCTGTTCTGCTCTTACGTTAGAAGGAGAAGGATCTTTTTGAATAGTATCGAATAACATTGAGCTCCTTTGGAATTCTCTGGTAACATCAGTAATGCAATGAATTATGAATGGTCTTCATACGACGGCTTCTTACTGTGTATTTTTTTCCACTTTCCCATTCCATTTCCAGACTGAAGATGTTTGTCCAACACATTTAATTGAACTCAAAATGTGGTCATTGGTGTACAGTATTAGGATTATAATCTATAATACAAATGTATTAAAAGTTGGAAGGGGTTGCCCTCATTCCCGTTAAATTCAGCGCAGGAGAGGTTCACACAATCTTTAGCTGCAAGCGGTGGATGATGTAAAGTTTCCCTGGAGCGATGACAGATCGCCGCGATTAAGTAAACGCTTGGAGACCGCCTTCCACTCGTTGATGCACGCTGTCGTCCTATTTATGAATGAAATACGATGACACCCGCCACACATATCAGCGCAGTCTGAGCTCCCGCAGCGATCTACGCTTGAAGTTGTGCCATCCTCTTGCTTCGAGTCTTTAATGGACAGCTTCCTGTCTTCTGAGATCTCCAAACACTCACAGAAGGAATTTGTAAACATCTAATATGCAGACACAAGGATGTGCTCTGAAGAATCCCAACCAAATGTTCAATGTAATAGATTTTAATGAATTTGAAGCCCTGAAGAAACCACAGTCAATCTTTCATCGTCAGTTTTGTCTGTTTTTGACATTCAAGTGTTTGGGGTACCAGTTCATTCACTTTAAAGCTGCATCAGGTGCTACAAATACAAAATAACAGATGCAGCTAATGATTGTGAGAATGTTAACTCCCCTAAAATGTTATCTTTGTCAGGTGATGGCAGAATGAATGTGAGGCCTTATTCCAAACGTGGGATCTTCAGCAAAGAACAAATGAATTTTACAGCAAATTGAAAAGCAAGCTTGTATAATCGAGATGTCTGACACAGATCAGGCATTAATACTCGTCTCCTGTTTTGCCACGGAAGATAAATATTAGGAGGTGTGTTTTTAATGGCAGATGAATACAACAAATTGTCTCTCGGGTTTCCATGAAAAGGAAGCAAACATTCCCAGGGCAAAATGTATGAATGAGGGAGTGTCATGAGCTTGTTAAAGCTCAATGACAGCTCAGATGATTTACAGCAAGAATTGGGCAATTCTCATGCCACACTATAAATATGGTTTCCTTCCCAGAAAGACTACAGTTCCCAATGATCGCTTCACCAAATGTGACACGAGTCAAAATGATGCAAACATTTCAGTAGCCTGTCAATGACTACGTTTACATGCAGACAATAAAGCCTGAACCATATAATAAATGAGAGAAAATTCAGATTCTTTGTAAATAGAGTATTTATTGGTCCTTTTGAACAATTTTTTTTTTAAATCAACTTCCACATATGACTTTTGATATGTGTCACATTTGATACAACCAGTTAACAATGCTTTAAATTCTTTAAAATCATCTCGTGTCGCTCCTTTCTCAATGGGCTCTTTTCACAAATCCACTACTTCCCGAACTCAATACCACTCCTTCATTTCCTGTCTTTCACGAGTGGACAATCTGATTAATCCAGGTGCGTCTGACCTCACTAACCACGACGGCAATGACCAGACACAGCTGGATTAATCAGTTTGTCCAATCATGAAAGACAGGAAATAAAGGAGTGGCGTTAAATTCAGTCGAGCTGTGCAAAGAGTCCATTGGGGGCGATGTTGCAAGGTCGCTGGAAAAGCCATCGGCTGGGTGATACTGCCCTCTAATGGAATATCAGTGCAATGCATGTGTCAGATCATATACGTCAGGGTTTTAATGGGAAAAAATATATTATACTCATTAAATAGAGGGCTCAAAATGTCTTGTATTTAATAATATGATACGTTTGGCTTTATAGGGTTACAATTCCGGTTTCTGAATCATACGGCATAACCCGTTTATATGCGTGAGCAGCGAGCGGACACAGTTACTACCGTATACGACCCGATTAAAACCGCGCAGCGCAGGCAACGTCATTTCTGCTTTTAACTTGAGCATTTGACCCCTGAGGTGACTGTGCATTGCCTTTAGCGTTTTGCTTTGTGCACTAGGACACAGTCACTGAAAGCACTCAATTGACCTGACCGATATGACTCAATGAGATGTAGAAGATTTATGGTGAATTAAGGGAACCGGACAACCTTAAATGACTAATCGGTGGATCATCTGGATTTAATTGATCTTTTGCTGAGGTTATTGGTATTCGTAGGTACATATTGCTTGTCAGCGTTGTGAGCATGACTGAAAACAGTCAACGCCTTTGTGGGGGGGAAAAACAAAGAACAATCTAAAGTGCTGCTAACCAAAGAAGGAGCTGCTGGGTGACTAAGGCAGCTTTGCACTCCCGCAAGATGAATATCTCAAGTTTCATGGCAGGCATTTGCCTGAATGTTCTTCTCAAGTCCAGTGGATTGATAGCCATCTATGATTTTTGTTTTTAATTGGTAAGAGTCAAAGGGATACAATAATTTTGTATTTTCTGCATCAGGCATGTGCAGGGAAGAAAAGGGGGGGGGGGGGGTGGAGGCTGTTTGTGCCCGTGGCGCAAGCCCTTTTGGCACTGATGCCCAAAGTGCCGCTTTGTCCTTTATTTTTATTTATTTTTGTGGTGCGTGTGGGAAATTCATTTTGTTGCCTGTCAAAACAAAAATTCAACAACATAATTTACATAAATTAAATTATTATTACGATGCCTTTGTTTACGAGATCCTGGAAGATGACGTCATACTACTTCTTATTTGAAGACATTCGAAGTCAGGTCGCTCGCCGCTGCGCCTGCCGCCGGTAAGTTGGTCGCTCCGTCTCACTCACAGTAAACAAAAAGACAAGGTCATAGAGTGCACTGAGGATGCGAGGGGGGACACGTTCCCCTCAGTTTAATAAAGACCACGATCCTTCCAAATCTCCGGTAAAACAAATGTTCCTCTCCCCCATCTGCTATAACTACTGGTGCGTTTAAGGTACACCAAAGTCAGAATTTTAATCAACCCTCTTCTCCAACTCAACAAGGCAGACATAGAATTGATGCTATCATGTTTTCTTGTACTTTCATACGGCTGACAAGCGTAGCATTGTTTTCAGAAATTAGTGGGACAATAAAATGTAATCACAGAGTTTTATCAAGAACTATCTAGCTTGCCGAGATGTGGCAGTTAATTGTTGAGTACAGTTGCATTAACTAAAGATTGACAATCTACACAGACAAATAGTAAACGGCATTTGCTCTTACCTGAATTGAGCTAAATGTAAAATAAGACTTCTTTTTTTTTACGCCACATGAACTATAGTAAAATCATAATAGCACTACTTGTCTTATTTAAAATGTAAATTGCATGCATATTTTACATAATTATTTTTATTATTTCAATTTGTTGTTCATAATTGATTATTCATGTCCAAATGTTTAACAAAAATGTTGTGGGTGATTGGCATTGGCATTGCAGAAAAATAACAGTTTCGTCATATGTGATTTTTTTTGTCTAGCCACTATTTAAATTAATTATTGTATATATTTCCGAGCCATAGCAGGATGGCAACTTGTGACTATTCAAAAACGGCATTTTCTTCTCCAGCTTTCACCACATCTGCAAATGGTGTCACCACGTTGCAATAAAAGTGAACCACCCGACGGAATATCTCCCCAGTCTCAATTGATAGTCAAGAGTCTGATCGCAGGCTGGCCGTGGAAAAGCTTGTCACACTGTTGACACTGTCATGTGACAGATACGCTTAATAGGTTAACAAGTGTAGAGTGGCGACCACATTTAACACGCAACATTAGCAACTTTGTAAACAGAAATCAGTTGTGCATTTCATGTGATCCGCTTTAGTTGTGAAAATATTGTACACATTTTAGAGATATGTTGGATGATTGAAAAACAAAAAATCAATTATAAGTACAGTTAAATCCAGAAATATTTCGACTATGCCAAGGCTTTTACCGTCTTGCCTTTCTATATCACTATAAACTATGAATATGAGACTTTCAGCTCAAATTTAAAAGGTTTTATGGAAATATGGCCTTTATCATATATAATTTACATCCATTTTATTGTAAAGAACCTCCATTGTAAGGGGCTCAAAAGTACCAGTAGTTGGACATTTCATTCATTAAAGCTTTATAGACATATAGCAGTCTATATCTTTGTTACTCCAAGGCATTTGAAACAGATACAAGTCCGGAGTTGCTTTGTCAACTGTTTGAAGCTAACTAAATGAAGTCCAAGGAGAGCTCGCTGCAAGTGAAGGAGGCCATCATTAAAAAAAATATTTGTGGATCCAACTGTATGTTGGTCGAGAGGGATGCAGAGGTTTATTGTTCTCAATTGAAAAATAAAGAAACCACAAATAAATTGCATTTATTTATTTATTTATTTATTTTTTAAATTTTAAATTTTTTTTATTTTTTATTTTTATTTTTTATATGTGGCATACATGTTGACACACTTCAAAATGATCCAGAAGTGTGTACTGTATGTGTGCATTTCTGTGCTGTGTACATTTAAGTAAATTTCATGGATGTTAATTGAATACCAATAAATCTGCATTTACTTTCTGCAATAGAATTTCCATTCTCTAATACAATTTCTACCCTGTTAGATAAACCTAACATAGTGGTAGATATTGGAAACGTGGCCCCCCGCCCCCCTCTTCCTTCCCCCAATTATAATTAGCCATTGCTCTGTGAATCAGCACATTTTAACAAAACATCTGTTGACAAAATTTGACCTTACATATGAAACAAGTTAATGATTGTTTTCAAAGTGATTGTAATTTAGCCTAACAGGACAGAAATTAGTTACAAAATCCTCCCCCAAAAAGTCAGAACTGCTACACTCGTCTAACTTGTTCCTTCTTTAAGTTCCCTCATAAATTCACGACTTCACATGCGGAATGTGGAATCTTTGACGTCCGACTTCCTACAAGACAATAAGAAATAAAGAATTAAAGCACATGTAAAACCACGGTTTTGTTGCTTCTACACAGTATGCATGTATCTTGATGATTGAGTTGCATGTTTGGTTTCTGCACACTGGACAGCGCTCACACCCTTCAACTCCTCCCCTCGGCCAATGCAATCATAGACAGCTGAGAGGGAGAGAGCGAGGGAGGGAGTGAACGAGAGCAGAAGAAAAAGGTGGGCTCTCACGCTGATGCACTTCTTGCCGTAGCGCTACTCTTCTCTATGGCAGTTGCGGTCTGTGATGACTCTTCTGATCTGACTTTTGTCAATCAACATTTGGACTTTGACCAACTCTAAGAACTTTTATTGTTTCAGCTTTGAGGGAAATGTATTTTTTGCTCAGAACATGTTGACTCCATTAAGAGGTCCTTGTTTATGGAAGCATGGGAAGCCCGGGCTGAAGTTTGAGTGCGGACGAACAATCCTCCTGAGGCGACAAATGTAAGAACATCTGCTTTTTTTTGTTTTTTTGCAAGCAGTTACCATATTTATGACTTAAAAAAAAATGTCGGTGTGCAAAACGTGTAGCTGGTAAATAATGGACGGCAACCTGAGCGCATCAGCTGCTTTGAGGAACAACACGGCCCCCTACCACGCCGCTGCGGGATCCTGGATCCTCCTCGTGTTGGTCGCCGTCATCATCATCATCGTGGTGGGCAACCTGCTGGTCATCGTCGCTGTCGCTTCCACTTCCCAGCTCCAGACGACGACAAACATCTTTATCATGTCCCTGGCGTGCGCCGACCTCATCATGGGCGTCCTGGTGGTGCCTCTGGGGGCTACCATCGTGCTGACGGGCAACTGGCAGCTCGACCAAACCTCGTGCGACTTCTGGACTTCGGTGGACGTCTTGTGTGTGACGGCGAGCATAGAGACGCTCTGTGTGATAGCGGTGGACCGCTACATAGCAATTACCAGGCCGCTCCGGCACCAGGTTTTACTATCAAAATGGCGCGCCAGGGCAATCGTTTGTTTGGTGTGGCTCGTTTCCGCTTTAATCTCTTTCGTGCCAATTATGAAAGGCTACTGGCGCGCAGACAACGACTACGAAGCCACAATGTGCTACGATGACCCGGCTTGCTGCGACTTTGTCACCAACCGGGCTTATGCTATCGTATCATCCATAGTTTCTTTTTACATTCCTCTCTTTATAATGATCTTTGTGTATTCAAAGGTCTTCCTAATAGCAAGACGGCAGGTGCAGTTAATCGATAAAAACAGAATGCGTTTTAAGCATGAGTGCGACATGAACAACGCGGCCCTCCAGCCGGTGTGCATAAGTCAAGGTGCAAACAGCGCTGTGGGGCGCAGGGGTGTCAAGCGAAGACCATCCCGGTTATTGCTCGTTAAAGAACACAAGGCTCTAAAAACGTTGGGTATCATCATGGGGACGTTTAGCGTGTGCTGGCTGCCGTTTTTCGTCGCCAACATCATCAACGCTTTTGACCGGAACGTTCCGCCGGAGAGGATCTTCAGACTCTTAAACTGGCTGGGATACGTCAACTCCGGCCTCAATCCCATCATCTACTGCCGGAGCCCGGAGTTCCGCGCTGCCTTCAAGAACCTCCTGGGTTGTCCGTGGCTGTCCACTCTGTGGCTCAACACATTCTATAAAGAAGTGCAGACTCGCTGCTCCTGTTTTCAATGGCGGGCTGAGTCGGGCCTGGCCGGTTCTTTCCAAAAAACTTCAACTGGCAGTAGCTTGGCTAGTACTCGAGGGAACAAGAGCGAAGAGGCTTCCCCGGTTCCGCTCCAGTCCAACGGCAGCACTCAGTTCAACAATGACTTATCACAACCAGAAGCCATATTGTAAGTGGGCTTTTATTCGCTTTTTATCTTCACTTTACTCCAAAGAGTTGGCATGTGTGCTAACTTGATTTTTGCATATTGCTTGTTTCTACATGCAAACATTTGCCGAATGTAAGGAAGGATGAACGTCTGCACCGATGTCCTCATCTAACCCTTGTCCTCCTCGACAAAGTTACGTGTAGCATTAGTGGGCTGTCACGTGACAGATTAGCATTGACAAAAGAGAAACAAGTCACATTTATCACATTTTGACATCCTATTGCAGATAAAGAATCCTGCGCTATTTGCTAAAGATGCTGTTTGATAAAAAAAAAAAAAATCATCCAATATATCGACGCCTTCAAGTTATTTTTTCAGATTTTTCAGTAAGTACAAAAAATTTAACTGTTTGCATCATGGCGAGATGATTTAGGCAAAAAAAAAAAAAAAAAAAAAGATGAAACACAATAAGCAGAAAATTGGAAATTCTATAATGAAGTTCTGAGTTGTGATTTGGAAATATGAACTTTTTATTAACTATTATTATGGCATAACGACGTTTAGTTCATTTAATACATTATTTACAGTAGACAACTCTCATGCACATAATAACGTACTGTCAGATTTCCATATTAGGCTTCCTGCAGTGCTGTCAGCAGAACAGTACAGAAAAATAAATCATCTGAAACAGTTTGCTGTTTCAGCATTACAAAATTAAGCTGGAACTTAATACTTTAATTTAAATACAAAATGACCGCGACTGTATCAGTTATTATTACTATTATTATTATTATTATTATTATTATTAATTCATTTCCAGAGTGGATTCGAAAATACAATATTATTAATGGAGCGTTCTGTGTTCTGTATTATTATATGGAGTGTGAATTATGGCTGTTGGATTTAGTGCCCTTGTATGGCTGACACATTGAGATTTGTGGCACATATCAGCAAATATTAGCATGGCTCTTCGCCAGTCGTGGGGGCCTCTAAGGACCGTGCCCAACACCCAACACATCAGATAAATCTTTATCATATATGCACAGAACACTCTGTCCAATTAACCGCACAGGCTGTTTACCACGCAGTTTTATACTCAAGTTGGAACTGCATAACATTTGTCTCAATGTCACACCAAAGTGCAGCCGCAAGCAGACGACAGAAGAGTTTTTAATCAACGAAAAGCAGGATTGCCAATAGAAATGAATTTCAACTTAATAAATAATGTTGGTGTTCAGTTTTGAATCCGTATTTCATCAACTTTAGCACACAGTCATGTTGACAATATGAATAAATAATGCTGGTACCACTTATAACAACGGGTTGCTTATTAAGGGTTTATAAATAGGTTATTAACTACTTTAACATATTATAAATCCATAATAACCTGCTATGGGTTATTAGATCATACAGTAACACTCAAACATGTACTGTAGCTACAATATGCTGTTTTTGCCTTAGTAACTCATTCATTTTTTTACATTGTAAAAATATATATACATAATAGAAACCTCTGGTGAGTCCACATCAGTGAGTTAAAACAAAATAAATTGTGGAAGTAGCTACTGAGCCACAGTTGACTATTTTATTATAATTTAAAAGTGCGTATCAAGGATTTATAGTGTAGATGTTTAGCATGTCATTTATAGGGATTCATTCAATGGCCATTCTTTTTCAGAAGTCTTTCACACATTTGGCTGCCCCGCCTATATTTCGTTATGTAACTCAGTTTTACAATATTTCATTTTTAAATATTTATTCTGTTGATTTACGCCACTAAACGCATCATGAAAAAAAGAACACGTCATTTTAAGGGATCTTAATGAATGAATGAATGAATATCAACGCTTTGCTTTCTGTCTGATGCGGAAAGCAAGAAGAGCAAACTATCCACAGCTGTGACTTGACAACAAGTCAATAAAAAAAAAGAAAGAAAGCCCAATCCTTTAAGCGCCGAGGGGCTACATTTCACAAAGAGGTGACTCTTAATACTTGGCTACTTTGTTGCTTGAAGGCATATCACAGCAGCCCTTACCAACATTGCCAACAGCCCACAAAGTTCTGTCGTGTCAACACCAACCTAATGACAAGTGTCGTTGTTCATGGATTACCAGCATTTCAGTGTTTCTTATTCGTTTTTCATGATCATTCGTATGATTATATGGATTGGATAAGCCTCAGCCTCTCTCATGCTTATCCAATCCAGCATGCATATAATGATATATATGCGCTTATGTTAAGAAAATCAAAATGTAAGCCTAAAATCATTCATTTCAAATTGTGCATTTGATCTGGAACAAGACACATGACTCAAGACAGAAGAAATAGTTACTGCAAATGGTAACCATTTTATTAGTTTTTACATTGACGAAATGTTCCATGTCCAAAATTATTTATACCTTTTCTCAGTATAAACATATTCAATGTTCTGAATTGTGTCATTAACTCATTTACTGCCATTGACGGCTATAAACGTCAAAAAATTCATTTGAACTATTTCTATTAGTTTAACATTTTTTTCCACTTTAGTTAACAAGAGTATGAAAACCTAGGGGGAAAAAAATCTTTATTGTACATTTAGAACAGATATAAAATTTGCGATTAATCGTGAGTTAACTAGTGAAGATTAATTACACTTAAACGAGATTATTAAAAATTAGGGGCGTCAGGCGATTATTTTTTTTTAATCGTAATTAATCGCATGACTTCAATAGTTAACTCACTATTAACCACAAATTTTATATCTGTTCTAAATGTGCAATTAAAAAAAATCTAGGTTTTCATAGTCTTGTTAACAAAAGTAGAAAAAAATGTTAAACTAATAGAAACATTTTAATGATTTTTTGACGTTTATATCCGTCAATGGCAGTAAATGAGTTAAGAAGGTTGGAGATTATGTGAGAATTTACTAGGATCCAGATGGTTAATAACATTCTGTTCACTCAAAATGATTGTACACAAAACATGAAAAACAATGACACGGCTCAAAAATGCTTCACTTTAATTAACTCAAAATGTGGTCAAGGAATGGATCATCTTGATATTAAGTATAAATGAACAGCATTTCAGTATTATGATTAGAAGTTGGCTAAGGAAATGTTGACCTCAAGTCCATTTCCTGATTGGAAGTAGAGTGACCCAGAAAGACTTAAACAGACATTGTAAGTCAGTCCAGTTCTTTTTCCTACCACACTTCACGTCTGACGGGAGCCTCAGTCAACGCAACAGACACAAGTGCTTTTGTGTTCACATTGTACAGGTTGAGCAACACACACATTTGCTATTTGATTCAAAATTTATTACATTTGCTGTAGACAACTCGTTGTAACCTACAGGACTAAATAAATTGGACTTGATTATATGCTCGGATCAAATGCTCTCATTATCCAAGAACGTGGCCGTAACCTGACTTCACTTGCTTAAATATATTAGATACATTGGATAGTTTGATCATATCATCATATATTCAAGTTTGTAAATGCCCTTATGTTGGAATGTAGGCAGTTTTATCTGAAGTTGGTGAAACGCATGCACTTTCTGTGTCTTAAAAAGCTATACGTTGCTGAGTGCTAAAATCTACAATATTGAGACAGGAATGTAAATCCAGACAGTTTAAAAGAAGATGCAGAAAACTGGCAACCTGACTTGGGCAGAAAACATACAAATTCCCAATGTTGTGGAATCCGATTTTTTGGCGAGGAGAAAAGTTCATCTTGGGTCAGAAAACAGCGTATGCCCTGCAAGTACAGCGTATATGCTGCTTCCCCCCCCAACCCCCCATGCAGATGACGCAGGTTTGATTCCCGGGCCGAGATACTGCCGGATGAAAAATGGGTGGGCTATGTTAATAAGGCGTGGTTAGCAGTAACAGGACAAACCACAACAACATACCGGTATACATAAGTTTATACGTTGCTGCTGAAACCTCAATCGTTTGTGTCCTTGTGTGAACTCGCCCCTTACTTAGAAAAACTTACTTACTTCGCCCCCCTAACTTAGCTGTGCTGCGGCAAAGGAGGGTGATTTGAACCCTTTCGGACCCATAGATCCGACATGACATATTTGCGTCTCTAAACCAATCAAAACGCATCATTTGGATGATGTCAACACTTCTGCTTCATGATTGGATCCTAGCTAACCAATCACAATCGCAATTTGATTTGCATGATGTTCATGTTAAAAATGTTACATATAAGCTTGGTAAGTTTACAACACGTTTCAGCCATACTATCCTGGCATCCACTATAACAAATAAATAATATTTGAAAAAAATCCATGTTGTTCTTATGTGGGAAAAGAGTCCAAATGAATAAAAAATAAATAAAAAGTAAATGCCCAGCAGAAAAAGTGCGGGTCTGAAGTATATAATAATAATAATAATAATAATAATAATAATAATAATAATAATAATAATAATAATGCCCAGCAGATTTTTTTTTTGCAGGTGTGAGGGGGTTAAAATAAATAAATAAATAAATAAATAAATAAATAAATAAATAAATAAATAAATAAATAAATAAATAAAATAAAATAAATAATAATGCATTAATTCACCCAAATTGCATTTAGTCCACTTTCAGTTTCAGCCATCAAATGCTCAGCCCATCGGAATGCCCAGCATGGCACAGCGCGACATGCCGAACTCCCAAACATGTTAAACTAGGCCTCTGGCACGAAAATCAAGATGTGCCAGTTTTTACGCCTGAACGCGTCTCTATGAAAATAGACTAAAGGTCTACGCAACCACAAAGTGAATGGTGATTTAAAACCATTGTTGTGAAACATAAAGGGAAAATCATATAAACGCTGTTGTTGCTGACGGCATCTGCAATACAGAATGTCGTAAAAGCCCTTTGAAAACAAGTTATTTTCATCTGCTTTTGTCTTATCGGTGTAGAAGAGTGTCAGTCTTCCTGTCCAGACATGTACGAAGGACGTGATAGCATCAGTGTCCATGTTGTGTTGGGGAAAGCTGATGAACTTTTCATAAGAGAATGCAGGACCAGGGGATGCTTGCTGTCATTAGCAACCGAAAAATACGAGGGAAATGGCAGTATTCCGATACCCGACAGTTTTTTCTCCCTAAGAAGGCTAACCCTTCTTTGACTATTAAAACGATTGGTATACACTTTTATCTGATTGCGACTGACATTCCATACAAGGCACGAACAGCACAAGCCAGCAAGTTACACTGTTACATTCAACTACGGTCATTTTTGTTCAAACCTCCAAAACAAAACAAGGCAGACTACATACCAGGAAATAATCTATTCTTAAAAAGTCTGATGTGCCTTTTGTTACTTCTTTATTTCAAAACACAAACTACTATTATACAACTTTTTTCTCCCCTGATCACATCAGACATTTGAAAATGAGTTACAAACAAGCAAAAATTGAGTTACGAACAACAGCTATGGTGGCAACAACCTCACAACATGGAGGAGTTTGGAAAAAGTGAATAATAATAAATCAAATAAAAAAGTGGTCAAATGCTCGCATGAAGATCTTTATTGCCAGTCCTAATTGAGGTTTACTCTTAAACTCAACATAAAACACTTGTATTTAACAAAACACCTAGCTAGCTTTATGCTAACACAAACGCCACAGGAAAAAAACATCAACTTCACACTAATTATAAACCTTTAAACAACTAATTTCTAAATATAAGCAGAAGCAATACACGCAAACACAACATACAACACTCACATGTAGATATTCTTTATCCTGTGACGAAAAACAACTAATATTTCAACTTGGTTGAGACGCTCTTCTTCTGACTCATCATCAAATCTATTATACTGCCCCCTGGTGTGAATAGCAGAACGAGCAACATGCCATATCTGTTTAATTATTTACATTCCACTAATATTATGTACAATACTATGTTTCTTTCTTGTTAAAAAAACAAGTTAACAGATGTTTTGAGGTGCGCTGGAAGTGATTATGTGCAGTTCATTTTAACTCATTCACTATGAGTAACTCATTCACTCATCTATAGCCATTGACGGCTATAGATGTCAAAAATTCATTTGAACTATTTCTATTAGTTTAACATTTTTCCCACTTTTGTTAACAAGAGTATGAAAACCTAGATGTTTTTATTGTATTAGAACATATATAAAATTTGTGATTAACTGTGAGTTAACTAGTGAAGTCATGCGATTAATTACGATTAAAAATGGTAATCGCCTGACATCCCTAATTTTTAATAATCTTTTTTTTTTCAAACAAAAAAACGATTATTAAAAATTTGAAAAAAATAATTGCAATCATTTTATTTATTTATTTAAAAAAAAAGATTATTAAAAATTAGGGGTGTCAGGTGATTACAATTTTGTATCGTAATTAATTGCATGACTTCACTAGTTAACCCACGATTAATCACAAATTTTATATCTGTTCTAAATGTACAAAAACAATTTTTTTTCTAGGTTTTCATACTCTTGTTAACAAAAGTGGAATGTTTTTTTAAACTAATAGAAATAGTTCAAATGAATGTATGACGTCTATAGCCGTCAATGGCAGTGAATGAGTTAATAGTAAAAGATCATTTGAATAGCGGCGGTTTCCTTTTTTAGTACATTCAGAGTAAGTCACATACTGTATGAGCGAGTCACAAGCAAGTCCCAAATGAAAGCAAGTCGCACAAACATCATACAAACTTGCTCAGTCACAACAAATATTGGAGTAATAATAACATGTTTTTTTTCACTCATCCTAACAATAAACAGCCTATTAAAACCTTAAAAGTGTAAATAAACAACAATCATGATTATGATCGATTACATTTATTGCACTTTTTTTTTATAAGTTGCATTTCAAACTCAATTGAACCAACTTTATTTTTAACCTAACTATACAATTTCAAAAAATAAATCCACCAATAATGTGACCTAAACTCACAACTTTAGGGGGAACACACTTTTTGACAGTTTTACAGCAGACCTCAAGCACCGACTCATTTAATGCAGGCAAAAGTCTCTAGTTTTCACACTAGCGACACTGCTATGTTTATGTTTCAGGTGCATATAGCCGCTAATTATAAAGTGCACATCACTTCACCTTCACCTCATTATTATATAGGAGGGACACACATGTGAACCGAACCACAACACACCTCGTTATGTTAATGAGCTGTACTGTACTTACATCATGTTTACAATCACATAGCTTTTACTGACCAGTCACCGTATTGCTAGCTAAACTGCGATGTCCTTGTGGGTTTTGTAGTA
Organism: Leptonotus elevatus; assembly: GCF_054856555.1. Lineage (NCBI taxonomy): Eukaryota > Metazoa > Chordata > Actinopteri > Syngnathiformes > Syngnathidae > Leptonotus > Leptonotus elevatus. The sequence continues at coordinate 16,580,031 of NC_141243.1, read as the reverse complement.
ACAAATTAAGTTGGACACTGTCATTGTTGTGTCTTCATTCTGTGAGTTGCAAACAAATGTTTTGCCATCCTATTTTTGCCAACGTTATCAACAAAATAAACCATTAACTCAAAACAATAACTGAGCTTCGTTTCTTTCTTTCTTACTTTCTTTCTTTCTTTCTTTCTTTCTTTCTTTCTTTCTTTCTTTCTTTCTTTCTTTCTTTCTTTCTTTCTTTCTTTCTTTCTTTCTTTCTTTCTTTCTTTCTCTTTTTTCTAAAAAAGGCAAACTGTTAGAATGCAGATTTTCAAGTATAGGCAATTCCGAGCTTACATCAAAAATGGTGGTCTTACTCTGTGAAATGTGAAATTACATTGGATTTTGGTTTGTTATCATTTTATTTGTGAGGACTACTTTAATGATTTTAAAATGTGATGAAAAGCAGTTTGACTATAACAATATATATATATATATATATATATATATATATATATATATATATATATATATATATATATATATATATTCAATTCTGCAGTATGTCGCGATATTATAGCGCGCAATTCTCGAATCGATTCGATATGCGGCCGAATCAATTTTTAAACATACATTTTTTATGGGAATATTCAACAAAACGTCTTACTTAGGGGTAGGATTCACACATTAAGCATGGAAGAATGTTATATTAATGGAACATTAAGCCTTAATATTTTTATTTCAGTGCTGTTCAAACATGAAACAGACAACAACAACCTATTTGTTAAATGCAGTGGCTCAGTTATAAGCCTGAATTGTCAGATAAAAAAAATACATTTTCATACAAATCTTACAGTGTACATGTACAAGTTTACTGATTAGTATTTTCTAAATTTAAGTAGAAAAAAAACAAATCACAATAATCAATTTATAGATTCGTATCGGGATTAATCGGCATTGAATCGAATCATGACCTATGAATCGTGATACCAATTGAATCGCCAGGTACTAGGCAATTCACACCCCTAATATATATATATATATATATATATATGAATGAATATGCAATATGAATGAGCTTGTCATGACGTTACTGTCAATGTGATGGAAATATCCTGCGCGTTTGACTTCTCTCATCGAACTACATAATGGATCAAATTAGCTATTGTAGTAATTTGGTCATTTCAGTGAAACATTTTATGACTGTCACTGGGTTTAAAAATGTATGTGAATGTTGATAAAATATCCCTCAGTGGAGAAGTGGAGTGCACATCGACAACATTTTCCTTTCACTCCTTCACAGAACAATTAACATTCACAATGGGACCCAGTTTTCAGTAAACAACACCTCACCACTACTCCACCGTGATTGGTCTCCCGGGGTGAAATGTCCTCAGCAGTCCCGCGGACAAATCCAAAAGAACCTCAATCAAGTGTTTGTGGGATCAAGGGTCAGAAATAGCAAGAAAAGCATTTTCTTTTTAGTCATTGTGGTCATAATTTGTGTGTGTTTTTGTGCCCCCCCCCCCCCCCAGCTTTACATTGCAGGAAAAAGAAGGATGAATGCTGCCAAGCGTCAATACTTCTGAAGCCATTACTGTGAATCCCAGCAGCCAATGAGGAGCCTCCACAGCTAACAGTGAGCTCCAGCACTAAGATGGCGGGACTGACTCAAGAAGACAATATTTGGATTTGTGACAGCAAACTAAACACTGACGGAATTAAAATATGTACTTGCAAATAATAATTGACATGCAAACTGATATGCTCCTGGTTTTGAATTGTAAATACAAATAATTGCACAATAAATGATCTATTTTTAGGAAAATATGCTCCCTAATTTAATAAACTATTTTCACACTCAGTCTAGGATTATTAATTGCTGTCCTGTGAAATCAATTCTGTTCGATATTTTCAGTCCTCATCATTCTTTCTATTGAGACTGTGAACTCGTCATTTGGTTATCGGATAAAGATCCTGACAATAAATGGAACAATAACTCATGTAAATCATCCCTTTTGAATTTGCTGCCTGTCTATCCAGAACAAGAAATTAATTCCCATCGGCAGTTTTCCCATCAATTTGCAGTAACAGATGACAAGCTGCACGTAAAAAGTCTAAATTGCGGCTATTAGCAAATACCTTTTAAGAACAACATCTGACGTGCCAGTTCAGTATATCCCACAAAGTGTCTTTCGGCCTCAAAGCTTGTCGTCTACACTGCCAGGTTGGTTGAATTACAGCATATGATGTACGATGCGGCCAAAATTCATCCACCTCATCACTTGCCGTTCCCACCTGACTCCTTTGTGTATTTTATATGCGTGATGGCGCCATAGTTGTGTTGCACTGAGAAATAAAAATAGAAATGCAAACTATTTGGTGCATGTGTGCCTCCTTGTTAACCCACCACAACTCACACAGGCCACCTCCTGTCCCGAGAAAAAAAACTCCCAAGATGCCATACCCGAAAAGACACAGGAAGACTGCCATTTTGTTTTCAAGCGTCCATGTCAGGGTAATTTTTGGTCATTTCCTTCGCTTCCAGAGATTTTGTCTGATGATAGCAACTCCTTTGAAAAAACTTTCTCCCAACAGCGTGGAGGTATGAGGACTTCACTGTTTGCATCTCTAATTTAAAATGGGTGGTTTATTCATGTTTTAGTTAGTGATGTAGCTATAGGGAGACCCGGGCTACTTTTCAGGGTTCCCGCGGAGTCTTCAAAAGTTTTAAAAGCATTGAATTAACGAATTTAAAAATAATACCTTAAAAAGTCTTGAAAAAGTATTGAATGTGATCTTTGGGTCTTAAATTGCATTCTTGCACACATTCCACATTTACACATTCGAGAAATAATTTAACACACATTCACAAATGTTGTTTTTCTTTGCCAATAAGGCTGTGAAAAAGGTATTATTTTTTGTAAATGGTCTTAAAAAGTTTTTAATTTAACTTGAAGAAACCTGTTTGAACCCTGCCTTTATAAAGTGTCAGTGCAGAGTTATAAGCCAACAAATAGATGGTGTTAACATGTGACATGTTGCACCACCATCAGGTAGGTTGTCACACTGTATGGGGTAAGATGTCACACTGGATTTTGCAACTAATAAAACAAGGACAAAATTACCCTTGTTCTCCTTTTTTGTTTTGTCTTTAAGGCCAAAGAAATTTGTTATCAATGATCTTGAAAATTTGCCATGGCCATTGAGCAAACTTTAACATAAAATGTTATGAAATTAATTCAAATCCTTAGGAACGGCTGGCATGTAGGCCATAGATCTTAGCCTCAAATGCCTGTTTTGCTTCCCTTAAACAGGAAAATTCAGATTAAATTCATTCTTTTTTTTCTTTTTCTTTTAAATAAAGCATTTTTGTTAATGGATGGCTGGTTCATCATAAAACTTCAACCAGTCATGACATACTGTAGTTCCATCAACAAATGGAAAATCCAATAAAAATAATGAAACAAAGCCTTGCAAACTAATTTCCTCCCTGTACTCATGAATGACCCGAAGGGCAATTCTGGCATGCGTAAACCGAGTTACTAGAGGTGCATTTTTCATTGGCCCATTCTTTGCAAATGTGACAACAAACCCCCAAATGACTAAGACAACAAGTTGCCATAATCAACCATGTTGGCTAATACTTGCTGTAGTTTAAAGTTAGCTTCAAACAGAGCAGTGACTGATGGCTGAATCTCTCCTCTAACGAGCCCACATGTCTGTACGACGCCTGTTTCAAAATAAATTAAGTATTTGACTTTGGGTTGTGCAAAACAGATAACTGGCACAAAGTTCTCTTCTCTTCTCAGACAGAACATAACCCCTGACAATTTATACGAAGAAAACTAATATTTTACTTTTTAGTTGTGCCCTCTGGTGGAGAAGAAAATTGCAATGTGACAACTTACCCGTGATACAACTAACCCCGGTCTTCCCTATATTGTAGCTAAACAATGCAAGCAAACCACACAACTGAAAAAAAAACCCCTCCAATGAACAGTTGAGATGCTTGCTTTTAGTGCCACCTAGTGGACTGTTTTGTTACAACTACCTTTAAATCTTTTCTTCCCCACATCACTACCTGATTTTTCATGTCGCATATGTCCTTCTATTCTTTGCAAAAGAAAAATGGGCTCTCGAAAGCTTGAAGAGTGTATAGTGTAGCTGACAGCGCCTGCACTAACTATATTCCCTTTCACAGGCACATACAGGGCGTAATTCTGCCATAATTTACAGCACGAGAAATGATTAGAATACAAGATTAATGCTGGGTTCCACTCACGCGCGTACTGTAAATCCATCTCATGTTGCCGAGGTGGCCGTTTCTGTTGCCTGGCAGCCGTCCCCCCAAACAAAAGGCTGGTGGGTCGCAGATTCGGTTTTCCAATATGAGTGCCTTGATGAAAATGGAGTGAAGCACAGGGAAGGCCCAGCAGGTGACCCTTTGATTGTAGACCACCCACCCCAATGACACACATTGACAAAGATTGCCTGGCCAAGAGCGGTGAAGTCATCTTGCAGCACTTTTAACAACGTGCAAATAGTGAGTCCGTTTGTTTGAGAGAGGTGTTCACTTGCATACATATTTGCATATTTTTATTTGAATAAGGCCACTAGTGGCGTTGTTGTTCAGTGGAGTCATTCAAGTGTCATTGTAGGACACTTTTTTTTTTTTTTGTAAAACCCATTCATATGTAAACTCAAGTTTTAAAATATGTTTGGTTACAAATGAAATATCAATGTGTGCCACTGCTTTCCCCTTTGTAGAGTATTTTGGGGAAGACGGGCCACATATTAAGTTTTAGTGGGCCCCTACATAGGCCAAGTTCTGCAGAAGAGCAGCTGTGGGGCCACAACTCCAATTCTTTGTTTGTTTGGACAAGCAGATACTGAAACAAACATGAAGTGAAACAGCACTGCCATCATCTGGACGATCTGTGCACATCAATCTGCAAAGTCTTTTTAAACTGACATCCTAAGTACCTCCAATTAGTGTATTGCATTCACTACAAGGAGGGGGGTGGTGGGTGGGGGAGGGGTCCTTTTTGTCTGAGTAATAGTTTGTTTTTGTGTGTATTTATTTTTCTTCCCCCCCCCCGTTTTACTGATTTTTTTTTCTTCCATACAACCATTTTCTAAAAAACAAGAACAAATATTATTCAGAAAAGCTGAATAAAATATTAAGAAAAACAGGGGGAAAGTTTTTTTTTTTAAACAACAGGCAAAAAGTATTTCGAAAAACAGAGCACCAGCTTCTGTTTTTCGGAGTAATTTATTTATTTATTTATTTATTTTTACCTCTGAACTCCAAGTGACTTAGACTCGCTAATAGTTTCCCGCATGCAATACACTTCCACAGAAACTTAACTGTTAGCTTACAAAAATCATGCCGATCAATTGATATGTTCGTATACTTGGATGCTCCATAAAATGATAAACCTAGCTTACATTAGAATAGTATAATGTACAGTAAAAAAGCATAAAACATTACCAATACTAGTTTGTGCGTTACAAATGACGGTACATGTACTACTACTACTTCGGATGTATGCGGGAAAGTGTCTGCCATTAGTGAGTCTGCAACATGTTACTTGGAGTTCAGAGGACAAAAACAAATAAATAAATAAATGACTCGGAAAAACAGAAGCTGATGCTTTGTTTTTAAGAATAATTCCCCCACTGTTTTTTTTTTTTCATTTTAAATAATTGTTTTCACTGTTTTTCAGAGTAATTTTTCCAAATATTTGTTGCCCTTGTTTTACTGAATATTTTTTTTAATGACAGAAAAAAATATTCAGTAAAACACAAACAAAACAAAGGTCCTCCCAAAATTTGTCAGAAAAACTGAAGTTTTTTCCCCCCAAGTGAATGCAATACCGTAGATCAGTCAATTGTATTTGTCATTTGAATAGGAAAAATAACACTCTTTATTACAACTGTCAAACTGTGCAAAACATATTCAACAATGTGCAAGGTTTGTTTTGTCTCTGCTCTTTTATCACAATGCGTGATGCAGACTCAACAGCTAATGTCTTGCTGGCTGCAAGGTTCTGAGATATCGTCAACGTCAGCGGGGCGTTTGTTTGAAGAGGCTTTTTTCGGATCAGGATGTGCCTTTGGAGCATCGTGTTGTTGTCCTGGCAGCTTGTGGACACGAGACATTCAGTGACAATTCCAGCTATGGATGTCAAAAATGCATTATAACTAGGCTGGCAGTGAATGTGTTAAAGAAGGGATTTGGTGAAAATAAATGCTTGAAAACTTAATTAAATTGAATGAAAAATGCTTATTTGGTCCAGATTTTATTCTAAAATCAAAATAACTTCATTTAGCAAGAAACATAAAGCCGATCCACTGTATGTACTCGAATTGCCCACGTTCCATGCGTGGCCGACTCCGTCATCTGCAATGGGAGATCTTGCAATTTGTTTGTGTTAACGCATTTTGCACCCACCAATCACATGCCCAGACACTCAGCGAGCCAATTTCTGCTTCTGCAATGTCAAGTACTGTGTGCCACTTTAGTTTTAATGGGAATGAGGGGAGAAAAAAGAAAAAAACCTCTGAAATTTACGACAAATGCACGTAGCGTAGCTATAATCTAATGTGAGAATTCGTTGGTAGTTAACGGGACACTGTTTATAAAACGAAAAGGCAGGATGGAGATGGATTCGTTCTTAATTTTAACTTTACTCGTCGTACAGCGCAGCTAGAGCGACAACACTTCCTGATCCCCAATCAGCTGACTAAACACTAACCAATCAGAAGCTACCATACTTTAAATACAAGTGAATGACGGAGAGCAGCAGATTCGACACATCAATTTAGCTACTTGTACCAAAATAAATACCCAAATGTATGAATGTGTAAATAATAATTCTGGAAGCGAATGTACAAGTAAATATATTTTTTTCCAAATGTCCTGCAATCACACTGTATGTCTGCTCTATATGTATTACAACGACATGGTTTTGTGACATATAATTCCAGTTCCAGTCAGGTCTGCCGCCTTTTCTCCGTTTATGTGCCGGTATGCAGGTTTGGAGATAGATGTGATGGAGAAAGGACCCAGTTGGTAGCAATCATCAGCTGGTGCAGTCTTTAGCCATCCAGAAGACCACCAGGTCATCGTGGCCAGAGCCACTTTCACAATCAGTGAGTCAGTCGCAGCCAGTTCAGCCCTGCTTGCAAGAATGTGGGATCCCGTGGACCTCATATTGCAGCCTTGCTGAAACTGAAACTCCCCTTTTAAATCTTAGGGACATGTGTGTTTTTAAATTATTATTTGATTTCATATATATAGGTTTTTTTATGCTTGTGAAAGGTAAATGTTATTTTCAGCCAATACTTCATGCGTAGCTTTTCATCATCAAAGCAGCATCCAGATGAATGGATTTCAAAGTGTATGTTTGAAAATTTCAATTTATAGTCAGTTAAAAGAACATGCATGTATTACACTGCACAATGCATTACTGGTAACTATGAAGAGCAGGTGTTGATCATCAGCGGCAGTAAATGCACATCATAGCCTTTTTTTTTTTCATATACAATGCTTTTATCCTCTAAGTGTTACTTTCTCCGATTTTCAAGCCCCCGCCACCTTTTTCAATGTTATTTCCGAGAAACAGATTGCAAATGGGCATTTAATGGATGCAAAATGTTTGTTCTTTTCATTTCCGTGACCTTTGGTTAACACTAAGCACAATCAACATCCACAGTCATTCAAAGTTGCAGCCATTAGACGCTGGAGTCTGGAACGTTTTCAAGCATCGACACAAGCTGTACACTGTGTACCTGATCCTTGTTATGGGCCTGCTAAGCGGAGCAAGCAGCAGCGAAGCTGCTGCTTGCGGAGCAAGCAGGCACATATTACTATCCACCCTAGAAAAGGGTTTATTATTTTTTTTTTTATATTATCTTCCACCGACTTTTCCGCAAAAATAGGGCCCGAACCGTAGATCGCACCGCGACAAATAAGGTATCAAACGATGCGGCTCGATCTGACTCGCTGCGCTATTATTTTTATAAGAATTCCCAGTTACCATGGCGACACAATTCCCCAAAATGTCCCCCAAAAAGTCCCATAGGAATGAATGGGAATCCGAAAGAGATCAACTCCAATCAAGCACCTTTTTCCAAGACACGCTGCGCGCGCATACGTTAACCGACCGATGTGAAAATTAGCTCATTTTGTTGGAATTTTTGTCATCTTTAGCTCAGTGTCAAAAAAAATTTTAAGGAATGAAAGCTCTCCCCCCTGTGAGGGTTCAAAGACAGTGAGCAAAGGGGAAAAGTCGCCTATTTAGAGTGTGACTAATTAAGGCTTCAGTGACGGGAACCAAAAAATCTATTTCCAAAAGTTTCACTTCAACTCGTCACCATGGCCACAATCTTTGCTCACTAGACATCAAATTCGCACATTTTGTAGCCACAAGCCTCTGCTTTCTGAAGAACTAAGTTTTATTTGGCTACGGTGTCATTTAGTACCTTTATTTTCACTTTAAGCGAGGAGAAGTCGCACATTTTTGATCTCTTTTCAATGTAATTTTCGCCGTTTTTGCCTCTTCATTTTCGATCAATCATAAGTTTTCAACCTGCTCTCATTTGGTCATTTTTCATCCGATTAAAAAACTGAGAACATGCTCGCGTTCCCCAAACCCTTGCCGTTCTAACGAGCCATTTCTGGAATCTGCATCTTCAACCGTTAAGTCGCGAGAGGCTTTTGTTTGAGGTGAGCGTAATCCTATACAAATCAATGGAGTGTTGGTGCGTGACGTCTCCTCACAACTTAAAATCAAATGTGTGTGCGTGAATGTGCATGTTTTGTAAAGGGGCAGTGAGATACTGTTAATTATGGTAGATTCCACATTTCTTGACCGATTTCAATGGTTTGAATTTTAAACTGTTCAGCTCATTGAAATGTTACTTAAAATCAAATGTGTGTGCGTGAATGTGCATGTTTCTTAAAGGGGCAGTAACATAGTGTTGATTATGGTTAACTTCCACATTTCTTGACCCATTTCAATGGTTGAAAGTTTAAACTGTTCAGCTCATTGAAATGTTACTTAAAATCAAATGTGTGTGCGTGAATGTGCATGTTTCTTAAAGGGGCAGTAACATACTGTTGATTATTGTTAACTTGCACATTTCTTGAGCGATTTCAATGGTTGAAAGTTTAAACTGTTCAGCTCATTGAAAAGAGTTAGCAGGCCCATTCAAAATTTCCGCGGGAATTTTTCTAGTTCATATTACAGTCTGCCTGTTCAGATGCACTTTCTTTGGTAATAACAAACAAAAAACAGGCAAGCTAATATTTATATTATGTCATACATCTTTATAATGTCAAGGAATCACTTCACCACCTTGATTTATTTTTTATTTTGTCCCAACTTAGTGTAAAACAACTCATAAATATTGGTCAGATCCTTTACTTGTGTCAAAAAATTGGGTTATTTTATATAAGGCAACCCAGAATTTTTTTGCTAAAATACTTTTGGATCTCAGAGTGTTCTAATGTTGTGGCTGATAAGTTGCTTATGCTTCCATAAAAAGTACTCATGGGACAAAGCCACAAACTATCCACAGCAAATGAACACCTGCATACTTATATTTCAATTCTGCCCATAAAGCCAACATTACACAAACTTTCTACCAACGAACCCGTAAATCCAAATTTAGGATTTGTTAGGCACAAACATGAAAAAAAGTAGCAATGTCAGCATCAGAAAAGTTTACTGCATAATAATAATTTGGTTCCTGTAAATATTGTTTTGAATGTGTAGCAGTAGTTGTTCGAAGGTTTATAATGATTTAACATCTGTGCTAACTTTTTGTTTGCCCCTCTATGGTGCTTTGCACGATATGTTAGGGAGCTTTCGTGAGATGCATTTCTGATTTGGTTTAACATGTTGGTAATTATACTGTCCGGTGTTCAATTCTCTTTTGCTTTGTGTCAGTTTTACAATAGACTTCACATTTTTAAACAATTTGAAGCAAGTGCATGCTCTTATTTGGAGAGCTGTTAGAGTCATTTGTTATTCAGTCTTTGTCCGTGACACAGCGGCAATTGCTTGCAACCTTCTTTTATCAAACCAATCTAAAACACAAATCCAGTTATTTTCTGCTACATTATAACTAGTCTTTCCAATGGCTGTTTAAATGTGAGTGGGTTATCTAACATGCATATCAAGTCAGTTTTGCATTTGTGGTTATCCATTTTGTCTGTTTGTTTTGTGACTGGTCAAATGCGTGGCCTTTAAAAAAAATCCTTCTATCCATTCATCCATCCATCTTTGATTGATTTGTTGTTGTAATAATGGTGGTTGCAAAAAGCTGGACCAAAGTGCAGCAAAGCAAAGGGGACCAAGGCTCCAAACAAAATGTATTTACTTTCCATTAATAAATAAATAAATAAATAAATAAAATCAAGGCATACAGAATTAAAAAATACTAAATTAATAGTAGTCCAAAAAACAAGCCACAATGAAGGAAACCAAAACTGGCAATAGACTCACAGACAGGCACACGACGTGGAAGAAAGCAGTGAAGTAAACGCAACTGACCAGACAACCAGAAACACCTGATCAAGACAAAGCGGCTGATGGAGATGATTGGTAGACACAAGGGACCGGGCTGATGAGAACAGGTGGACACAAAAGCCTAGCAAGACAGACAAGATGTGAGAAGACACATGATCGAACGAAAATCAATCACAACCACATCAACACAATGTATGACACACACACACACACATACACACACACACACACACACACACCCACACACACACACACACCCCCACACACACACACACGCACACACGCATGCACGCACACAGACACACACAGGACAAGTTAAATCAAACAAAACATGGCTGTTATGTGGTTGTTAAAATGTACTTGAAAAAAACTAGTAAAGTTTTTTCACTCAGAAATTCTAAGTAAATTGTGCAAGGAGCGTTTGAGTCCATAGAAGAAGAAAAAAGAAGCTACTCAAGGGTTGAGGAACAAGCCTACAACCTTCAGGTTGGGAGCCAGCCACTCTACCACCTGAGCCATGGCACTCCTGTTGTGTGTTAGTATATTGATGGATTCATTAATGTCAGGCTATTTTTTTTAATATAAATAAATTAGCATAATGCACTCAAAACTATTTTAATTTCTGAGTAAAAAAATACTATTTTTTTTCAAGTAAATATTATTTCTTTTTTTCCCCCTGTAGCTTTCCCCAAATCTTTTGAGTGATTTGATTACGTTCTGTAACTCTGTAAGTTCCACTAACTTCCAATTCCATCACTTCAAATCTCTTTTTTTTTGCTTGAGATCCCGTCCCAAATGGTTCATCGTTCTTTCATTAACAGAAGGGTACCAACAATTTTGTCCATGTGTTTACTTCCTAGCGTCGAGATTAATTAAATACTCATACGTCAACAACACGAAGACAATTTAAATATTCAACTCTGCGGGCATCAAATAACTAGCGAGCCAAAATGGGAGGCAAAAATACAGTAGCCTTTGTGGTGACTAAAAAGTGCAGTTGGTGGGTGGAGCCGATTCCTTGCAGTCGGTTTCCAATGAGGGCCACCAATTAGGGAGGAGCAGTAGGAGGAGGCGGCCCTTCAATTATCTCCTCTCTCTCCCTCAGTATGCGCCTGCACAGCTAACATTATTTTCAGTAAGGCTGTGATATGCTAACATCAATCAAACAAAATCCCATTATTATGTTTATTTTTAAAGTCTTAGCCATGAACATCTCAACATTTTAGTATTTAAAAAAATAATCTTAAAGTAAATAATTTGTTTAGTAGCTTTACTTACATGAGACTTTAAAAAAAAAATCATTTTTAGTATGTCTTACTTAACAAATCTTTGCTAGGTGTAGCTAAATAAAGAGCATGAGTTCTTTTGCCACCTCTGGTTCTTGCCATGAAATTGAACAGGCACGGTCTGTTAGCCCATGCTGACATGACTCACGGCAGACTTAACTTCAAATGAAAACGAGCACGACTCAGACACGTGGCCGACGCGTCTCCTGCTGTGAGGATAATATCAGGATTCCCCAGACGGGACTGGCATTGATTGTCAATAAGCCCTCCAGAGGAACTGTGCGGCGGTTTTGTACAAATGAAACATCTTGTCCTAACGGCTCCACAAAACATTCGGACATCACTTCCCGCCTCCTCCTTATCAGTCAAGCCTCAGTTGCTCGTGCAAACATGTTTGAGGATAATGAATGATTACAACTCAAACAGGAGAGTTACATCCCGCAATCATTCAAGCAGCAGGTTGACATTGTGGGAAGGCGGACCATAATACCTTAACCGCTGTTTATATGAAATAACTTTATTCTGCTTCTTTCTTGCTGTCTCTATGTTTTGTTTTTGTTGTATTTTGATTTGTAACAATTTCTAACGGCTAATGTTATTTATTTATTTATTTATTTTTACAGTAACTCACTATTCACTATAAATCTTGCCGGACAAAGTAGCTATTGACCAGGCGCAGAAGAGCCAGGCAACAGAATTACTTGGATTCTTCTCACTGGTCATGTCAGGTTGAACATAATCATTCGAGTCCAAATAAGACAAATTGGCATACATGTACCACGCTCGTGATGAAGGTTGTTTCCCTGACAACTTGGGTCAATGAGCTCTAAAGCCAAAGACAGTGTAAGCAGGAAGAGTCAGTAAGACAAATGGAAATCCAGTGGGCTTTAATTCAAATTGCTATACATAGTTAATGAAATCAATCTCCATTCCAGCACTCGTCCACACATATACACACAAACAGGGCCATTCCAGAATTGGAGGACATTTGACATCCCGCCCATCAAATTTTAAGCATCCACATACAAAATACTAAAATATGCGGTTTCGGAGTAAATTTACTTGTCCTGACGGACCCCCCCCCCCCCCTCCCCAAATAAATAAATAAATGATAAAAATTTTTTTTTAAGAAATGACCCTCCCCCCACAAAAATAAAATAAAATAAATAAATAAGAAGAAAAATAATGTTTGAAAATAGTTGTAAAAATACCAAATCAGTCTGGAGTACAAAATGGCCGCCCCCAAATAACGCCATATCTTCACGCAGTACGTACAAATCACGTTGTGTTATGTAAAGTTATGTTTATATGTCTAGTTTCCATGTTTCCAGTTTCCATGAGGGTTGCCATTGCCAAGTTAGTTATGTACTGATTTCTCCAAAAGAAATGAAATTGAAAATGTAGGCTATTTTCCTGATTTCAAAACAAAACAAAAACAACGAGAGTTTCTGAGTGAAAAATGGGCTACCATAAACACACGTCCTTTTTAAGTTGTCTATTCTCAAGAAGTAGTGCCTCACGAATCATGTCTCGCACAAAACATACTTGCATAAAGCTGAAAAGCATCGCTAAAAGTCTTGGTATGATGAAATCTTCATATATTCTAAATACAGCCCCAAAATACACAATGTGATATTAAAGCAACAAGAAACATGTTTGAGGGGACTTGTTGTGATTTGGTGCTTGAATCGAACTGAAGAGAATTTCGTGTTTTCTGGTCCACCACTGAATTATTGTTCAGTGTCCCCTTTTCACAGTCAATAAAAGCACAGAACACGGTGTCCACCAAGTCCAATATCACCAACACATTTTGAGAGATTTTCTGGAGAAAAGAAATGTTCATCTTTACTGTCTCGGCGCATGATGGAAAACTCATGCGTTCTTTAAAGCTCAATTTCAACTCCAACTGGAATAAAACAACTATGACGTCACAGGCGACGGTCACCATTCGGACGTAAACCAAAAGTGGCAAATGGTATTTCAAAGGGACAGAGTGTGCCTCGGCTGAGTGTGCACGAGGCTAAACCGATCAGTGTGACAAGTGTTGCGAGGAGCGCGCGCACGCTCTACGCTGGCTCTCCAAACGCATCACCGCCTCCAGCCTCTCTTTGTTTTCTGATGACCGCGGACCTTGATGCTCCGCACTCGGCCACCAACAACAAGGTAGGTTCGGACATGATAACAATTTGGCTTCGATGTTTGAGTTCCTCAGGAGACAGTCATGGAAAGTACTTTCTCTCCATCTCTGTGTATTGTCATTTATTCATACTATTAAATATATGTACGGGGGAGAAACACTCCCATTCGTTCTCATATGCGTTGTTCATATGAGTTATTTGACAAAAAATATAACAAAATTAGTAAGTGACATAATACATTCAAACAAATTGATATTAATGTTAATAATAATAATAATAATGTACTGAGAGACAAACACACTTTGAATTATTATTATTAGTTTAATTATTGTTCCATGCAAATCATGTTCAAGCACAATTATAAAAATAAATGTTTTGTTATAAGCAGACTTTTATATTCAAAATGTTGACCTTGCTCCCTTAAAAAAAATATATGTGCATGTGATGGAGCAATGTACAGTGCATTTCAATTTACTTGCATCTGGTAGGTTAAGTCAGTATATGCTCAAATACGTCTATTTATTCCAACTACAGTTGAACTAAGTTCCCTATTAAAAGGCGACATTCGACTTTGTAAATTCCTGGTTTATTCCAGTTTATTCCCATATATTCCACTTTGAAAATTGCTACGTCCAGTGCTTGAATCTCAGCTGCGGCCTTCCCGTGTGGAGCATTCACGAATGGTTGTCACTCAATCGGCGAGCAATCAGCCCAAAGTCAGCTGGGAGATGCTCCAGCTCACCTGCAAGCCTAAACACGTTTTAGATTCAAGTATGTCATCTGGAAGGCAAATTTGTAAACCAAAGGCCGATGTAGTTTGATCGTAGGAATAAAAATCGATTTATAATGTGGATAACATACAAGCAAGGTATAGAAAAATGAATGGATGGATTATAATGTGACAGATGTATATGATTGAAATGCTGAAAGCATGATTGCGATAGCTCCAGTTTATTACTCACACAGGCAACGATGACGCAATGTTGCCACATATGCCATAATGAGCGTCCAATCAGACACATCTGCTCACAGCAAAATAAAGCATATTTGCACAGTAACAAGACGCCGGTGCAATGTACAGTATATGGCCCTTGAATCATGTCAGTCATTGTCGTTTCGACTCACGTCAGTTCTGTAGCTAGTATACACGTTTACAGAATCATGTTTGCTTGTACATTTACATCTACAGTATCTCACATTTCTGCAGACATTTAATTCTATATTTTTGTGTGAAGAAATGACAATTTGACACAATTATATAAATGTGAATTTATTGTTCAAAAAAAATAAGTACACCCTTAAATGAAAATGATCAAAGTGTCAATATTATGTGTGGCCACCATGATTTTCCTGCACTGCCTTAAATATCTTGGGCATGGAATTCACCAGAGATTTACAGGTTGCTGCCGGAATATTCTTCCACTCCTTCATGATAACATCACAGATGTTGGTAGATATTTGAGAATTTACGCTCTTCCACCTTCCATTTGAGGATGCCCCCGCAGATGTTCAATCGTGTTTAGATCTGGAGACATGCTTGGCCAATCCTCACCTTTTACATGTTTCCACTCGAAAAAAACAGGTAGTCAAAAGTAACCCAATTATGGATAAAAAATGGACTGATCCACTTTATGGGTCAATTTGACCCAAAATTAGGTGAAAAATTGGGTCAAATTGACTCATGAAGTGGATTTATTTTCAGTTTTTGTTTTGTTTTTAATTACAGAAGGACCCAATTTTTGACCCCAAATTGGGTCAAAGAGGATCTGATCAAATTTTATTTTTATTTTATTATTATTATTTCTAATACAAAATTATCTTTTTTTGTTTTGTTTTGCAAAACAACCCAGAAAGTTGGGTCAAATTGACCCAAGTAGACAATTTCCCCAACTTTCTGGGTTGTTTTATTAATAATTACCCAATTTTGGACTCAAAGTTGGGTTAAATTAACCCAAGTAAATGATTTGACCCAACTTAATGGGCTGTTTTACAGAAAAGAACCCCCCCCCACCAACACATTTTTTTCTGTTTTGTTTTTGTTTTAGTTACAGAATGACCCAATTTTTGACCCAAAATTGGGCTGATTGCTAGCCAATTGAATGACAACCATTTATGAATGCTCCACACAGGAAAGCTGCAGCCGAGATTCAAGCACCGGACATAGCAATTTTCAAAGTGGACGCCCCCCCTCCTTTTAAAAAAACTAACAAACAAACAAACTATTTTTAGAAAGTAGGCAAGACACACTCATCTCTGTACTCCTCATCTGGTTGCTGCCTTGCACTCTTGACACCATCTGGACCAAATAAGTTTATCTTGGTCTCATCAGACCACAGGACATGTTTCACTAATCCATCTCCTAGTAGTGTACACCTTTAACACAACTGCTCACTATTCCCACCTGTGACCTTGTAACACTGATGAGTCACATGACACTGGGGAGGGAAAATGACTAACATTTTCACTTAGGTGTGTACTCACTTTTGTTGCCAGGGGCTTAGCTGACAGTGGCTGTATTTTGAGGGGGCAGTAATTTACACTGTTTATTGACTTTTTAAGTATTGCCTCATGAAAATATGGAATGAAATATCTTCATAAATGTGTGTAGTCACTTTTGTAAACAATACACTGTGTGCGCTAACACCCAGGGTGACATCTGCCGATGGGGATGGAGGACCCAAGTGTCACGGAGCTCACATCACCTTCGCCCGTGACCCATCCGTCAAACGACACGGGTGGGATCTTCGAGGTGGCCCTCCAGAATGCCTCCTCAGACCGCAAACCTCAATTTGAGGGTGTGGAGCTGCTGCAGTCCTTCCAGCTGCTCATCATTCCATGCTACACTCTGGTGGCCCTGGTGGGCGTCGTGGGCAACTACCTGCTCCTGTACGTCATCTGCTGCACTCGCAAGATGCACAACGTCACCAACTTCTTCATCGGGAACCTGGCCTTCTCCGACATGCTCATGTGCGCCACGTGCGTCCCCTTCACGCTGGCCTATGCCCTCAACCCACACGGGTGGATGTTTGGCCGCTTCATGTGCTACCTGGTCTATCTCATCCAGCCGGTGACTGTGTACGTGTCCGTTTTCACTCTCACAGCCATCGGGGTGGATAGGTGAGTCACGCTGCGATAAGGCAGGTTTTGCATGCACGCATCCATCATCAGATGAGAAAACGTGCAGGGAAGATGAGAGCCTCTCAGTTTGGAGACACCTAATCATCTTGTTTTAGACAAGTAAATAATGGGAGACCCTGGCGCATAATTTCACACAAAATGAATGCTATTACCTGGCAGAGGGAATTGATGAAAATTGCAGTGACAGGTTTTAGCTGTGAAAAATGTTTTTAGGGCTGCAAACAAATAAACAGCTTCATGTTGGGTGCAGAAAAAAAAAAAGCACTCACTCTCTTCCCGCTCCAAACAAAACCAAATTGTGACAGACTGGCAACCAGTCCAGCTGTGTGGTCAGCTGGGACAAACGACAGCTCATCTGTGTCCTTGGACAGGACAAGCGGTAGAATAAATAAATAAATGGACGGATGATTCGGACAGCATTGCACGTCCATGGGAAGAAAAAACCCAAAACATTACAAAACATTCCCTGAGGGGGCAATTTAAGTAATTTTCTTTCTTTGTGCTTGACACCTATCTTCAGTATCACTTGACCTTGACAACAGCTTCTGAGTTGAGTGGAATGTGATGTGAATTTGCAAACAGCTGAGAGAATGCGAGTGAAAGCCCGTGAGGAATGAGTGATGGCAGGTGGAAGGATGAAGTCACCTAAAATGGTTATAATTGCTACAATGTAGCTATAAAATAAATGATTCATATCAAAAATAAAATGCACCCAGCATGCATGTATACATGTGCCTCACTCAGAACGTCTACCATTCGTTAGGCTATACTTAAATCCACAATCAAGTCAAAATTGTTCTTTACAATAATATATTTTGCCCACTGACCCATACACACCCGTGCAAGCCGATGAAGCGACAGGGTGGCCATCTTGCTCCTCCTATCTTACGAGCAGACTACTGTATAAACTATACGGTATACGTACAAATTAGACATTAGGCAGTTAGTAATATTATATTTGGCAGAGGCATCTTTTGTTGAATTATAGTTATAATTCTTTAAGAAAAAATATACAAGTTTCCTCCTGGAAACTGTCATTAAGCATATAATTTATAAATATATTTGAGGCAAGTTGTAAAGTCTCTGAAGTTCTCTTTATGTTAAACAAATTTAAAACATCATAAATCATGCTGTTTCTACAAGTACTGTCTCAAATGTTCTCCAGTTTCGACACCGTAAATGTATAGGATCGTATGCCGAGAAACGTTTTTTTGGGGAGGAGCAATATGGCGGTCTCGCGACTTCAAAAGTCTTGGCCTATCGGCTATCCAGTCATATATTCAGATTAGTAAATGTGCCCCACGAGTCTAAACATTCTGAATCCACCTGTTTTTGCCATCTCAGGGGCGGCCATTTTGCATTTTGCTGTCATTGACATCACAGTTGCCCAGGGTTTTGAGAATGACCAATCACGGCGCACCTGTATTCTGGGTTTGGTCATGTGACGTTCCCAAGATGAGCCCTTATGTCGTATTCCTGCAAGATGGGAAGTTGGATTTATCCCATTCGGATTGTAGCAGTTCTGACCGTAAAGCATTCAAGACGAATGTAAACAATAAAGATGGCTGATTACGATAAATAGTTTGTTTTTCTGGTTAATGTTGTCAGTCCAAATCACATTGTCATGTTTTAAAAAAATTTTTTTTTTAAATACGTAAATTAATTAAATAACTGGTTAGCACGTCCGCCTCCCAGTGCAGAGGACGTGAGATCGAGTCCGGGCTTCAGCCTTCCTGGGTGGAGTTTGCATGTTCTCTCCGTGCTTGCGTGGGTTTTCTCCGGGTACTCTGCTTTCCTCCCACATTCCAAAGACATGCGTGGCAGGTTCATTGAACACTCCAAATTGTCCATAGGTGTGATTGTGAGTGTGGATGGTTGTTCGTCTCTGTGTGCCCTGCGATTGGCTGGCAACCAGTTCAGGGTGTACCCCGCCTACTGCCCGAAGCCAGCTGGGATAGGCTCCAGCGACCCTTGTGAGGACAAGCGGTTAAGAAAATGGATGGATGGAATTAAATAAAGAGAATTTTCTTTTATAATAATCATGTAAATTGCTTTGCCATTTACGGTCAGTGAAGTCAAGTACAGTTTGGATCTCCAACTTCAAATGGGATTCCCGTGCACACTTGTTGGTATGAAATCAGAAAAGTCAGACTTCCCACCTTCCTCGAATGCAGCATCAGACACTTGTGATGTCATGTGAGACAAAATGGCCGCCCCCAGGGATGGACAATAACAGGTGGATTTTTAGGCTTGATTTATATTCCACAAGCGCAATATTAATCAGAAAATCATATTTAGACAAGTGGCGCCTTTAAATCGTCCATAAAACACAAGACTTGTCTCAGCAAGGACCCGTCACTTCAACATAGTTCCTTGGCAGCAAGGTGCCACAAGATGGCACCAAAGTTGAATAATTCAAAAGTAGTCCCACTTGTCCTAGTCAGGGGAGAAAAAAAATAGGACGGGGAAACACTATTTTCCAATCCATTCCTTTCTACTCTCATATTGAGTCTTTTTTTCTTCTCACCCTGACAGATACTACGCCACAGTGCACCCTCTGAAGAAGCGCATCTCAATTTTGGCATGCACCTACTTGCTATCAGCTATCTGGCTGCTGTCCTGCGCTCTGGTGGCTCCCGCCGTGGCTCACACCTACCACGTGGAGTTCCAAACCGAGGGCTTCACCATCTGCGAGGAATTCTGGATGGGTCAGGAGGGCGAGCGTCTGGCCTACGCGTACGGCACGCTTTTCATCACCTACGTGCTGCCTCTGTCCGCCCTCAGCGTCTCGTACCTGTGCATCTCCGTCAAACTGAGGAACTGTGTCGTTCCGGGCTATCACACTCAGAGCCAGGCCGAGGCCCAGCGCCTGCGCAAACGCAAGACCTTCCGCCTGGTGAGCCTGGTGGTGGCCGCTTTTGGCATATGCTGGATGCCCATCAACGTGTTTAACGTGTTGCGTGACATTGACATCCATCTGATTGATAAGCGCTACTTCCTGCTCATTCAGTTGCTCTGTCACCTGTGTGCCATGAGCTCATCTTGCTGTAACCCGTTCCTCTATGCTTGGCTCCATGACCGCTTCCGCACCGAGCTCCGCAAAATGATGGTATGCCACCGGCGCATTGGCATTGCTGCCAACAATGGCGCCACTGCCAGTGTCGTGCTGTGAAAGACACTTCAGAAATTATTCATGTAATCACTGAGGGGAAGGAAGTGAGTTTAACTTCTTTGGGGGCCTTTTGCAATCAGATTGTGAATCAAATTAGTGATTTGTGCCACCTGGTGACGATTGGTTTCCGAAGAGGTTTCAGAGCGTTTAATTGGCATTTTGGTCCCACATAAGTATGCATACACTTAAAAATAAAAATTTAATTAAACAATGGGACCCCAGTTTGAGAACCAGGCTCCAGGCCATTTATATGAGCCTTCACTTCATTATACAATGCTGTCCAAAAATCTTCCTGACTTTGTGGATTGTTGTCATTCAGTTTGGTGGCTATCATGAATAACTGGCTCGTCTAGCGAGAGGAGCCGTTATAAGCTCAAAAGGACAGTGTGTAGCATTTAGTGCCATCTAGTGGTAAACTAATAGAATGCAACGATTTTGGAGCAGTGAGCAAGAGTGGCTAGCAAGAACTCCCTGGAGAGGCTAACAAAGAGCGGCTAGCGGGAGAAGCTATCGAGAGCAAAACAGAGGGAGACAAGTGGCAGGAGCCCGAATCATGGGACTCAAAACGACCACCTGCTGGCCCCAGCTGTGAAAGGTAAGCAGCAGTCGACCTATTGGATGCGACACTAGCTGCGCTGCCACTAGAAGCTAACTACGTTCACAAAATTCTTCTCTTTTGGGTATCTGTAGCAGAGCGATGGCGGCAAAATATGTCAGCGTCCTGTAAGGCGCAGCACGGCCAATGTAGCATAACTAACGATTACTGCTACTACGACTATATTTAAAAGAAACAACAAAAAGGTAGTTCACCACTAGATGGCACTAAATCCTACTCATTTTCTCTAACATTACACATGCATGTGCAGTGGACTTCTGCGACTTGTTTGCATCAACTGTTCATTCATATATCCATATCCATATTTCTCATCTTTTGATTTACCCCAAATGTGCTGAATCTTTATGTTGATAACACCCTTACATTACAGTATCTAATCCTAACATATCACAACTCCATCTCTAACTAAATTGCAACAATATTTGACTCCTGTTCAATAACAAGAGACTTGTTCTGAAAATAAAATCATGTTCTCATTGCTGGGCCATAGCCTTGTCGGGAATGTTCCAAGCATGTCACAGATTGCGGAGCATGCTAAGGGACTCTTTGGCTTTCTTTTGACACATCTAAACCACACCTTTCTCACCTCAGTTATCTTGAGTTTTTGACCGGACGGTCTGGTTGCAGGTTGTAAAGAAAACCTGCCCGAGTGGTTACTGATTGGAATTCAAGTCATGCGGTGTGTTCCATTAACACATCATAAAATCTGTATTATTTACTTACTGAATTAGTCATTGTCGGTAAAATGCAGTGTTGGTATTAATATTCTTTGATTGTCAAATATATGAATGTCTTTACAGTAGAAACTATAGACAAGGCAGCACTACCATTTCCGTAAGGACAAGCAGAGTTTGATGAAAGTGTATTTAATTCAAATAAAAACAAATTTGCATTTGATAAAATTGAGTGTCTTTATTGAAAATAAAACCACATTTCATTACCACTACGCCATATACGGTATGTCGACAGGAGTGCTACTCATGTAATCCATGAGGCATCTGGGGACATTTTCAGTGCTCAGCCCACAGAAGGAAGAGAGGTAGCCGACAGCTAATGTGACACAAAAGGCTTTGGAAGACATGTCTCTACATTCGTAATAGAAATATTGCTAGAATCGCTGCCAAGGCATTCATAAATGTGATTTTTAAAAAAGGAAGGCAAAGATGGTATGCTTATTCATCAGGGCTTCCACTTATGACTACGTTGAATCACAGCGCGCTTTTTGGCAGTCTGATTGGACTTTCTGGAAGAACACCTCATTAGGAGTTTGACACCGAGTTATTTCTTGTTCTCAAACATCACTGCACTGTCGCCCTAAGCATCTCATAGGACTCAGGCAACTGCAAATACAGGCGAAATTAGCTGCTTGCCTTAAGCTGGTTGACTCCATTTAATAAAAAGGCACAGAAGGCAAAGCAGCTGATTGATAAAATGGGGGAAAATACCTCAGTGGAGGGAATAATCAGTGATCATCAGTTGATGAGGTACGAATAAATTATTTTGGGGGGAAATCATTTGCATAAAATGTATATACATGTGGAATGATTGTGCCATATAAAGTATACCCTTTGAGTACAATGGACAAAACACGATACTTAATTAAGCACATCACACATTCAAGAAGTGTAAATAAATCAAGACATTTCAAATGTGAGTGATTAAAGCAACACCAGTACCTGTGTGTCCAAACAAATACATTCATTGACTTAAATACACACATTTACCTGCTTGTTTATCAACCAGAGACTATTTCCAGCAATCTCAAAGAAATCTGAATATTACTCCACAAAGTGCAAATGCCTTAAGTCATCCATGCGGATGCGTCTTAGTACACAGTGAGACCAGCGCACGCACACACGAAAAACATCACTGGGCTATTCTAATGCACCCCGGGGCTCTTCCTTCCTTAAGCCGTTACCTCACACTGGCTTGGTAACGTCCATGGCCTGCAGGATGGCGGGCTTCTCCTCGATGACGCGCACCAGCAGGTTGTCTATGTACTCTTCAAGCTCGCCTATTTTGCACTCTTTCTTGGTCAGGTCCGCTTGCTGCCTCACCACCAGTGTGATCAGCTCTTCATGGGTCAGCTGAGTGAACGGTCCGCTGCCAGCCATGCCCGCCACCTGTGGCAAGTACAAAGAAATGTATACAGATGTCCCTTGAGAAAAGTGGGTTAAGGGTTAAGGCTCAATTAGAAGATTATAGAATAGGAGTCATTGTGAGGTTATCAAAGTGTCACTGTGTTTTGGTCCAGGTTTATTTTTTTATTCATGTCACAGTACCTTAACCTTTCCAGCTGCGCCACTCTGAACATGCATGTCTTTCAGTGCAGAAGTGCTGGTGGTATACTGACTTTCAATAGTGTGCATGGGCTTCACTGGATGAGGCCTGTAAAAAAAATGCATATTCTTAATATTATATAGCATAGCAATTACACAAAGATGGAAGCATATTTTGAAGCAAACTGCTCACATGTTTAAACGTGGGTTACACAACATACAATAAATAGTTGAGTCTTTGCCAAAGGTTTTAATCCGTTTCAAAGTCCAAGCCAGAATTCACAGAGAAAACCAACAATCCCAACCAAGGTAAAGCCAAAAGCCAAAGATTTCTTTACCCACACAGCAACCACGTTGAAATTAACTGTCCATAAATGCAAACTCTTCATTTTGAAGTCTCACCTGGAAAACGGGGAGTCAAAGTCATCTCCATTGCTAATCTGAGGACTGACAAGGTGAGATTCAGTAGGTGGCATCAATGCTGTCTTGGGTTTCTTTCTCGCAGACAACACTTCTGCCTGTGAGGACGCTTCCTCCATTACAACAGGGAGGGACTCTGAAAAAGGGGAAGCGGATGATGCTGGGAAAGGATCACTAGCAAATGGATCCTCTCCATCGAACAGATGGACTTGAGCCTTCCCATCAGCTGGATGCCTTTGTGTGATGGACTCAGCGACAACATCCCTCGTTGAGAGTTCTTGTTGACGGTTGGTAGTTCTTTCTCCGTTCGAAGATTCTTTCTTCGAAGCCTTCAGAGAATTACTTCTCGAAGGTGGTGATGAAATTCGTCTTAATGAATTGTTTCTTTGCAAAACCGGACTGATTTGCCGGTCCTCATCCTCCCTTTTGCTTGTGTCGTAGCCATTCAAACTTGTGAAGGGATCTCCTGCTTTCTGCTCACTGAAAATGTGATCAAGATCGTCTGCAGTCATTCCAAGGTTTTCAGGTTTTTGTTCCCTCTGTGCTACCCTGGTATAAAGATCATCTGATGCTCTGGCTGGTTTTTCTGGTAGGCCCATGTGTTTCGAATGAAGGTCCGAATTATTCTCTTTCCCTTGTCTGCTGTTTTTGTCCATTTCGCTCATACTGAAACTAGGTGTTCTGGTCATTTGCATATCAGTAAAATCTGGAGTGGTTGAAGAATAATGTTGTTCTGTTGGCTCATTCATGGAAGACCTTTGCCTCGGTCTAGCAGTGGGAACTTGCATGTCAGAGGTATCTAGAGATTTTGTCTGGTCAGCAGATGTTGCCGACTCCCAGTCCGTTCCGCTATTAGATCTGGAAAGAGACCTTGTAAGAGACTCTTCGTTCTGGCTTTCTCTTTGACTAGAATCTGAACTTGACCTGCTGTGCATTTTTAACACTTGTTTTGGTGGCGGAGGGGCTGATACTTTTTTTGATGACCGACGTTTGCTTTCCTCTTGATGTGTCTGAACATACCCAACAGAAGTGCTCTCCTCTGGAAATGAAAGTCCAGCCTCCCCAAGGACACCTGGGCCGTCCACACTCATCTCTGGACCTATCAGTTCTGGTGTACTGTCCATGTGTCGTTGATTGACCTCAGCGATGATATGGTCCCATCGAGTCTGCCCCTGTACCCCATGCCTCTTCTGGGGAAATAGGGTTTCATAATCAGGAAGTGGGAGAGATAGTTTTTTCGCTTGCTGAGATCCATCTGGGTGTCTGAGGACCTGCACCTCTCCGGTTCCACCAGACTGGGTCTCATATATGGGATACAAAGGTGGCAAGGGGGCTCTTCCTGTCCTATCAGCCATTGTGGGTGAAGATGACACGTTGTCTACACTGTAAGAAGGGGAACCAGGCGGACTTTCCGAAGGGGAAACAGGCCGACTTCTACTTGGGGAACCAGGCGGACTTCTATACTGGAAACCAGGCAGAATTCTAATCGGGGAATGAGGAGGACTTCTACTCGGAGAGCCAGGCGGACTTTTACTCAGGGAACCTGGCCGAATTGTACTCGGGGAATAAGGAGGACTTCTATACTGGGAACTAGTCAGACTTCTTCTCAGGGAACCAGGCGGACTTCTACTTAGGGAACCAGGCGGACTCCTACTCGGGGAACCAGGCGGACTTCTATACTGGAAACCAGGCAGAATTCTAATCGGGGAATGAGGAGGACTTCTACTCGGAGAGCCAGGCGGACTTTTACTCAGGGAACCTGGCCGAATTGTACTCGGGGAATAAGGAGGACTTCTATGCTGGGAACTAGTCAGACTTCTGCTCGGGGAACCAGGCCGGATACTACTCGGGGAACCAGGCGGACTTCTATACTGGGAACTAGTCAGACTTCTTCTCAGGGAACCAGGCGGACTTCTACTTAGGGAACCAGGCGGACTCCTACTCGGGGAACCAGGCGGACTTCTATACTGGGAACCAGTCAGACTTCTATACTGGGAACTAGTCAGACTTCTATACTGGGAATTAGTCAGACTTCTACTCGGGGAACCAGGCGGACTTCTACTTAGGGAACCAGGCGGACTTCTACTTAGGGAACCAGGCGGACTTCTACTTAGGGAACCAGGCGGACTTCTACTAAGGGAACCAGGTGGACTTCTACTCGGGGAGCCAGGCCGAATTCTACTTGGGGAACCTGGAGGACTTCTATACTGGGAACTAGTCAGATTTCTACTCAGGGAACCAGGCGGGCTTCTACTCGGGGAACCAGACGGACTTCTACTCGGGGAACCAAACGGACTTCCCCTGAATCTCAGAGGAGCCAAGGATGAATGAAGGTTGGAGAAAGTATCAGGGGAGTCATATGGTACCCTAGAGAGGGTAGATTCAGCGGCGCCTGGGGAAGACCACTGCTGCTCCACTGGTACACTGGTGGTTTGATGCACCGAGTATTCAGATTGCAGTTGCTCAGAGGATTCAGATTCCAGAGAATGACTCAATCTGCCAAGAAGTAGGAAAAAAGGCCTACAAATCAGTGAAACTATCAAATGACCCAGAATCAGGTCCACCAATGTACAGGCCCATCACCAAATTAGCTTGCATTTACCAGATCAACACATTTTCATGACTAAATTCATTGTGTGGCTCCTGCGATTGTTTGACAAAACCCAAGTTAATATGTCTCCTTAAACCACTGAGCAAACATTTACATGCCTCTCTTAACCAGTTAGTAAATACACAACTTAATACCCACAGACAAGCTGCAGAACAATGGCTGCTAGATATTTCTATTTTAAGTAATGAAATGGTATATGGCTCCATTACTGCCTTTCAGCTTTCTTAAACCCATTTAAACTGTCATGTAAAGCATTGTCAACACTAAGATAGTCAAACCAAAAAGCACCCTTCATTGCCACAATCTATCATCTGACGCATAATCCAACATCATTGACAAAAACGAGTGCAGTTTGCTCACCATGATGACCCAAAGCCAACAAAAATTGCCACCAAGATCCAAATGGAAAGGAAAAATTGAAGAAAGGAGAAAAAGAAAAAACGCACACCAAAGATGTCGACATTACAAGTCACACTGTAACTGCTTCTACAAGCTCTTTCCACAACCTGTTCCACAACATCTTCACAAGACTAACACGCCCTTTTTCTCATCATACGGTAGAGCGGTCTGGCTAAACAGGTCTGTCAACTGCTGGGTGGAATGAAAATCCAAGAGTCACCAGTGTGAGAGTCAATCGCAAATAAACATATAAACATGTAAGAATGTGGGAAGAATGTTAAGACACTTTCATTAGCAACATAACAAGTGGCCGCCATCTTTGGGGAATTTTCTTTAAATAAGCTCACACTGATCTTCTCACAAATAATGTTCATTTACACTATTTCAGCTGAGTTTTTTAGGGAAAGTGATGCTGTTCAAATGATCACAGTCATTTTGATGCAGTGACTTCAAGAACCCCGCAAAATTCCGGCCCATACAAGCTTATTGGTGGATATTTTTAGCTGAAACTCATCCGCCAATCGGATCAAAAGGTTCCCACAGTGGCAGATGAAATGAAAGGTTCAAACAGTTATACAGTGTTACTTTAAATTGAAGGTATATTTCCCCCCAAAGATATCACACAAAAAGCGCTCCTCAAAAAGGCATTTTTTTTCCAACACAAAAAAGACTGCATTTCTCTGGAACCCGTCATCCAATTTTCTAGATTCTTGATGTGTTGCACTTAGGTGGGCGTGGCCTTTCTAGTCAGACTCTGAATTTGGACAGCTTGTCAATTTTAGGCAATCTCGTTACGTTGCTACTTTCATGTGCAAGTTAAAGAATAGACTCGTTTTTTTGCCACTTTTATAATCAATAGTTGTAAAAAAAGGGAGGTTGTACAGAACGCAGCCATTTCGCCCATGGACTCTCAAACGGTGTTGATCTCATATCTAAAATTGGGCAATGATGTCATCTACTGGTGGTCAAGGGCAGTGAATTTAATAATAATAATAATAACACTGTCCACGCCGAAACAAATAAGTAAGTAAGCTTTATTTATAAATAAAATGTGTGTAACTAATGATTTTCATTTACGAGAAGACACTGATCACGTTAATGATTTCTCACAATAATCTGGAAACAGATCAATAGCAATAACTCATACGTTATTGTTTATAAATCTCCCCTCGTGTTCATGTTTATCAGAAAATCTAAATATCCCATGCATGCACTGGTTGGCTATTTTTTGAATAGGCCCAAGGGCTACTCATGTGCTGCTTGGGGGCTACGAGACGCCCGCGAGCACCATGTTGGTGACCCCTGCTCTTGAGCTTCTTTGTAATTATGGGCTGTATAAATAAACTTGACTTTCTAATAGTGGAACTCTTTTGATCATTAAAAACAACCCAACAAGAAGGCCTACCTTGGTTTAACTGTGGACACTCTTGGGTTACGATTTAGGAAGGTCACGTCCGACGAGCTTTGTGGGTGAAGTCTGGATTGCTGCTCATCGGGTGGACTTTCATTGCTGTTAAATTGAGTTGTAGAGCCGAGTGAAATGTTCTCAAATGGGTCGGTGACCTTGAAGTCTTGCGGATCTCTCGTGTCATAGTGGGGAGCTCGTGAGATCACTTCTTCAGGTTGCTGTGGCGCCTCCTCCTTTTTTCTTACGATTCCAAAAAGAGATGAGAGTCTTTCGGTCATGGAGGCCTCCTCGTGACTTTTGTGCTCTTCGTTTTTTTGGCTCAGCTCCTCCATTCTGCGGCGCTCCTCGTTCTCTGCTGCTTCCAGCTTTCTGCGTTCTTCCTCCTCTTCCTCCCTCTGTTTCTCTCTTCTCGCTTCATCCTCAAGAAATTGCCTGTTCCTCTCATATTCTTCTGCCTTTCTCAGATTTTCTTCCTCCAGCCATTTCTTCTGTCTCTCCTCTTCCTCCTGCAATCCCACGTCCTCAATCTGTGTTCTTCCCTCTTCCTCTTGACGACGCTGTTGTTCCATCATAAGCCTTTCTCTAGTCTCGGATCTAAACAAAGGCATCGGCACATGCCTGTCTGCCGAGACACCGGCGGTATTTTGATGTACGTTCTCCATCGAACCTTGGCCTGAACTGTTAAGACTGAGTGTGGAGCCGCTCCTGGCCTCTGTCTCTTCTGCATGCACACGGGTGCTGTTCATGCTGGGGTTGTTCACGTCACTGTTGCTGTGCTTGGAGCGGCTCAGTATGGATAACGGACCGAGAGACACCTTGCTGTCAGAGCTACCACTCCGCTTGTGTCCAAGAAATTTGAATTTCTTCTTGACTATGGAAGAAGAGAAACGGACGTGAGGTTATTGCTGACATGAAGTACATGAATACAGAAATTGCACTATTGCCCCTTTCCCCACTGAATGGGACCTATTTAGGTTCACTAACTCTTGACAAATAGGCAATAACCAGGTATTAACCATTACTATTTCTAATAATTGAATTGAATTTTTTATTAATTTTATTTTTGGGCGGAGAAAAAGCCTTAATTTCTAAGCATACCGATAAGACGTGGGATGAAAACCACTAAAGGTCACTCTTTGGTCAGTATTGTACTCCATAGTCTCAACTTTACTGAAAAAATCTCTAAACATGGCAGCATACATGGCAAGAAGTAAATACAAGACTCGATTTATTTTTATTTTTTAGATAAAATAATCTTTAAATGAATGAATAATTTAGATCAAACTTAAATTAAATTAATTACATATTCAAATAAAAAATGGTCAGACTCGAAATTTTTGAATTGTCAGCTAAAGAGAGATGTAGATGAAAAAGTGGAAAAAAAAGTACCTAAAAATTTCCAGAAAGTAAAATGACCAAAAAGAAAGAGGAAATGCAGAAAGTTACCATAAAATGTCCATGAAGTTGCCAAAAATGTCAGAGAATTAAATTAAAAAAGGCAGGAAAAAGTGAAAAATAGCTATAACATGTCAAAAAAGAAAGCCCAAAATGACTGTAAAATGCAGACAAAATCGCAACAACAAAAAGTCAGATTAAAAGGGGGAAAAAAAGCAGGAAAGCAAGTATGAAATGCCCAGAAACAAAAGAAGAAATCCTGAAAATTACCATAAAATGTCCACAAAATTGCCCAAAAAAGAAAGAAAATGTTGAAAAAGTAACCATAAAATATCAAAAATCAAAAGAAGAAATCACGAAAAAAATTGGCAGAAAATTGAGGCCAGGGAAAAAGGCCAAATAATTTGCCCAACAAAGGAAGGAGACAGAAAATGACCATGTTCATAAAACTGCCAAACATGTCAGAAAGGCAGAAAAGTCTAAAAATGGATGAAAAATTACAAAACGAAAAAAAAGGAAGACAAAAGGTAGAAGAAAATGAATCTCAAAGTATTGGATACTGCATTTTTTTCTGTTATGGTGCAGCTCTGATTAGCTCTTGGGCCCTCAGTACATTAGACTAACACAAACACACTTTTTCGCTCATTATAATGTTCAAAGGTTTTGCGACTCCAAACTGATTTTTCAGTTATTTATTTGGCCTAAAATGGCTCTTTTGACAGTAAAGGTTGCGTCTTCATCCACCCGCTGCCATTCATACTATAGTATTATGCACGCACACACACCACAGTGACAGGTATATATGACAGCGGAAAAGCCCCACACCAAACAGTTAAGAAGTGAAGAATTTGTACACAAGGGAAAGCATACCTTCAGGGGTTTCAACATTGATACCAGATGAGCGGCTGCCGCTCAGGGACGAGTTCCTCCCAGGAAGAGTCCCGAGGGTAGACATGGACTGTGAGCTGTTCCGCTGCAAGTTGGATTTTGGAGCAAAGAGGTTCTTCAGCTTCGATGATTTCTTTTTCTCTCCTGGAGTTCGATTGGAGGAGAGCGAATCGTGGTCTCCCTCGCTGTCCGTCAGGACTTGGCTCATAGCCGAGCCGGAATCAGAGAAGCTGTCTTTTTTCTTCAAGCGCACTTTGTCTTTGAACTTGGACATGCGGGAACGAGGCTTGTCCTGCATAGAAAGGTCTACCATGCTAGCTGACATGTTGTTCCTCATGAAGGTGATGCCGAGCAGTACGTCGCCTCGCAGCTTGTCCGCTTTCCCACTCTTGTCCACCAACGGGAACCAACTGAAGATGCCAGAGAAGTAGAATTAGAAGAAAATACTAATACTGCAATACATTCGACATTGCTTTTACGCAACACACAATTTTTTTTTAGCAATTGAATGGGTGCTTGGGTTAGGTAAACACGTACGGCGTCAGTCAAAACCAGTTTTTTTTTTTTTTAACCTGTGGTCAAAGCATTTTTTCACAGCCCTAGCAATTGCTCTCAGACTATGGCTATTGAGTGCAAGTACAGTATTTTTCCCCCCAGTTTGGCTGGTCCTACGACTAAATCCCCATTCCAGCAAACAAGTCCCGTCTGGATCCCATGTGTATGCTTTGCAAACGTTTTTCTTTTTAGTTTAAAATGGCTTACCTTAATGAGAATACTGTATCACATTGTGGCCAAAAGTAGAATTCTGGTAGATTGTTGCACCTTTTAGCGCTATAAATTGGAATTCCTTGTCATGGCTTGAAGCCGTATGCTAAAATAAAGCTTCTGCTTTCTTAGCAAATACTTTCTGTGCATTATTGCACAAAAATATATCTGCTACTATTACTAAAGTGTGGTGTGCTGAAACTTGACTCATTGATGTAGATGTCAAAAACACGCAGTCAATGAGCGCAATTAGCTTGAAGGCTGACGATTGATTTTAAACAAGACGGCGACATTATTGACACCAACTGAAAGTCATTCTTCTTTTCTTTTTTTTAACCTATATGCACAGATGACTTTTAACTCTTCAGCTGGTGGACTGACTTTTAGCACACATCACATGTGCATGTCTGATGTGTTGTATTTGTGATATACAATAAGTAATTCATAGATTCAATTAAGGCGGGCATCGTGATCACATGCAAAATCAACACAAATGAAAACCTCTTGACTCTTTATGACAGTGGTTGAGACTGAAAGGCGTGTATATTATAGTGAGCACAATGTCAAAGACAAATAAAGCATAGCAATTATGGGTGTATGTAGCCTCCCCACCCGTGTTGGTGCTGCTGTTAAGGATCAGCACTTATTGTATGAAGGCAGAGGGAGGAGTGTTCTGTGACCTGGAGGGCCTTTTGTAAAGGAAAACAAAAACTAACAATTACACTAATTAGCCTGTACTTCTACTGGTATAATTGAAGTATTTCTATAAATGGGTATAGCAATATGTCGAGACAGGATGATAAGGGTTGGTGCGTGTTTGACGAAAAGCAAAAATGTTCTTTTTCACTAGAAAAAAATATTGTGTGGCAAGTTCTCCCTCTGGTCATTTTGTTACCCTTGAACATGATGACGTTTATATCTGCCAGTTAATTTGTGGCGTTATCAGCAGTTCATGGGGAGTTTACTGCCGCATCCGTCAATTTACTGTCAGAGAGACCTCTGGTGGGTTTCTTGTCAAGATAACAGCCGGGAGACAAGCTTGGGAAGGAATCAACATTCCTCTGCGTGATGTCATGGAGGTTACACTAATTTGAGCCATCTCTCATCTCCCACCCTGTGGACGAGGCCAAGTCAAACAACACTGTCTGTCTGATACAGTTTGCATGCACTCATTGGACACTTCATTAGGTACACTTGACATGCAAGACAAAAACAAAGCTTGCCTTTCAAGAGAATACGGCAGTTTTGACAGCGACTAAGTTTTTCCTGTGTGTAATTTTGCTTTTGCAACCCTCTAATAAATGTTTGTGTTTTTAGTAGTTGATGCCAGAAATTACCCTCCCATACTAAATAAGCACATCATAGATACAAACCTATGAGTCAATATACGTATGGTACAGTAACTCGTTTTAAGGTCAGTGTGCATTTCAGCAGAGGTGGGCGC
Source organism: Leptonotus elevatus (assembly GCF_054856555.1). Taxonomy (NCBI): domain Eukaryota; kingdom Metazoa; phylum Chordata; class Actinopteri; order Syngnathiformes; family Syngnathidae; genus Leptonotus; species Leptonotus elevatus. The sequence continues at coordinate 16,547,576 of NC_141243.1, read as the reverse complement.
GTTAATAAATTTTGAGCATCCTTTGTTCGTAAATCATTAATAGTCAGGACAGCTTTTCATCATTGACAATCTGGCAATATTTCAAGACGAACAAAATTGTAATCAGCAATTCGTCATTCCTCAGCGAATTGGGCATCTGGCAATGTTTCCGTCATTCATCAGCAAAATGGCCATAATACGGTGATTGATGATTACACCGATGGACCAAAACATATTTCTGGCAATGTTTTGTCAGTCAATTTTTCGAAGATTCTTGTCAATTGTTAATCGCCAAAATTTTGCAGTGTGATGCAGTTAATAGGACGTTTGATAGTTACTACTTGACAATTTAAAAAAAATAAAATAAAATAAAGCTGCTGAACGCAGACATTTTAATTTCGAATCGCTACTGCCACCTGTTCACGTCTTCAAGTACACAATGCCGAGCCTAGTCTGAAAACGATTGGCGAGAGGGCTTGCCGGGGAACCCATTGTGAACAGCTAATCTACTAATTAGTCATAAATGGTCAAATAAAAAGGATATCGTAAAGATATTTTGGGGCAAATTGTTACATATTGCAACTTTAAAATATCACCCCCCCACACACAAAAACTCATGAACTTTAATTATTTCTTCTTTTGAAAAATGAAAATGAGTGACCTTTATTCAGAACAAGTTTTTCTTTTCATTGCCTGACACCAAAGAAGCTCTGAAACTGTCGCACCCCCCCCCCCCTCCCCAAATCTCTTCTTTTGCAACATGCAAAATGGCGCTTTGCCTTCCACCAGGCGCCTTTTTTGTCATACGGAAAACAATATGAAAATGATACCACTCAATTTTGTCTGTCTCTTAGCAAGAATCAAACTTGCTAGTCATCTTTTTGAGAAATAATTGCTTGAGGTGTGGACGAGTTGCTAAATATAGCAACCAGATTGCCAAATTGTCAACTTTTGTAAAATAGCTCATCTGTTTACATCCATGTTATCGTAACCGTTGCACGTCTATGAAAGCCACTTAAAAAAATAACTTCTTCCTGACAAGTCAACTTGGAATAGTACAATCCATAAGACATTTCTCTGTCTAGTACAGTGCTGTTCTATAACACACAAAAAAATAAAAAAATATATACATTCTATTAAATTAACACTGCAATCAAAACTATGCATCCATTTTTAATCTTTTTTTTTTTTTTTAACAACCTTTGTATTGGTCTTATTATTATGAACCTACAGTCACGGGTGGTTATGATTGATGATGTTTTTCCGAGGAAAACCCCGTTTCAGAAATGAACTGGAAAAATGTCACTCCACCCAGAATCAAATCTAATTCAGTGTTCTGCAGTCTAACAGCATCATTCACTGCACCAATTGTAGCTTTTTGAGAAACCCCCCCCGGCAAACTTTATATGAAGCTCATCAGGAAAATGCCTGCTTTTACTTCCAAGCAGGCGTCTTGCCTGCGTCAATGTCACCATGGCGTGCCCTCAGTTGCTTTAAAGAAACAATGAATTGTTACATCAGCTGACTGACGGGATGTTTATTAACACGCTGTTCTTAGCCAGCCTTGCCCCTCAAGCGTGCGCTCGCTGTTCCTGCAAGTCAGGTTCCAGCTGCTAACTGCTGAGAATATTTCGTTTTGGTGCCAAATGATGAACAATAGCTTGTTTGATTTATATAATGCCTTTTTCCAAGTACATCCAATGAAGTGTATTTGTATTTTTGTTGTGTTTGTGTTAGTTTTGAAACAAGCCGGCAATGCCAAGGCAGCAAGTAGCAACTATGGTAGGTCTGAAGTCCAAAACAGTTGTACAATTTGTAATTCATTTGAACTTTATCCTGATTTTTAGGAAAAGCATGCCTCTGAAGTAACTGAGCAGACCTTTAGATTTCAGTCGCCATCATGTACGGTATTCGATATTGTGCCAGCTCAAAAAGGGGTGGGACAAGGGAAGAATGTTGGCTGCTGCACAGATTTTCAATGTGTTTACAGTACATGTTAGGGTTAGCAATGGTAAACTTCTTTGTTCCTTGTGTGGCAGCTAAGAATATTTAAACATTTGATGCATGGTGGAGGGGAGGCCAAACCCAAACTAAGAGCAAATTGTTACTTTGTATTAGGGCTGCTCGATTATGGAAAAAATACAAATCTTGATTATTTTGACAATAGTTGAAATCATGATTATTCAAACATTTATTTTTTGGTACAAAACAAGCATTTAAAAATATTAAGACCAATAAAAAATAGAAACACTATAATGATGTAAGTTCCTTTTGGACCAAACAGAATTTATAATAATATATATTTATAAAATAGTTATTTATTTATGTTGGCAAAAACTTGAAGTTGGAGTACAGCGTGTGCACTGTGCAGCAGGACGATCATTTATTTTTGGTACAAATCAAGAAAATGTTTAAACGTGAAAAACAAATAAAAAATATTAAGACAAATAAAACACCATAATTATGCAAGTTCCTCTTGGTGAAACAAAATTTACTAAATAAGTTATTTTAAGATTTAAAACAGGTGCAAATGTATAAATTTATTTAAACGACTCAAAAATTAGTATCAATAATCTTTTTTTTACGATTATGTTGATTTTGTAATTGAGGAGTGTAATAATTTAAATAGAATTTCAATTAATTGCACAGCCTTACTTTGTATACGTTTTATATTAAGCAGCAGTTATCTTATTTTTACACCTTACCTCAAACATTTGAATGTGGAGTTTCTTATTCTGATGGCTCATTGATTACTTTTATTTCCATTCTTCCCGTGGGAACATTTATTTTGAAAGCTGAATAAATTGGGAGTTTGAGCAGCATTGCAGAATAGATTGTGCTCAGCTTCCAAAGGTTCCGTTTCGATTTGGTTAGAAAATTGTTCGCCTAGATTTCATTCTGATTTTCATGGATTTTCACTTACCTACAATTACAACTTTGATAGACTGTGTTAATTAATTTCTAAGTCTATCTTCATTTCATAAGATGTGTGCATTGTGCAGTATATGTAGATTATTTAATTTTTTTGACCAATCATATTTCAGCTTCTGTGTGTTGCCCTAAAAAAGCAATCTCTCCAAAGACTTCAGAATCCCAAGTGTTGGAAGTCAGGCACTTTGAGAGCAGCATTTATGTATGATATGTTTTATTTCATGTGTTGATGTTTTTGTCATGTTAGCAATACATATTGATTGTAAACTGCTATATTGCAGTGTAGAGGTTTGGCAGTATTGGAAGATAAAAGGTAACTGGTTGGTTGCTTTAATGGTATAAATTGTCTCATACACAAAATCTCTCATTCTGTAATATTATAATTACATTGCACTTTTGCACTTTATTTTGTGACGTGGTGGAGGTATTAAGAGATGAAAGAGGTCACTTAAGTCCCCACTGAAGGCCCAGGTCCAAAACTCATCTCCTGCCACTGACTCATGACTTTATTTCCATTCGGAACACATGAAACAGCCCGCATACACAGATGCTTAAATTGTACTCTGTTAACTACGCAAAAGTAAACACAGTAAACAATAACAACATATAACACAAGCATTAAGTCCTACATTCAGTTTAGTTAACCTGAGCTGACTCGTCCCCCCCCTCATTGATTTAAACTAGGATAATCTTCACATTACCCCACTGGCCACCGCAGGAAATTATTTTCCGTATTTAATGACCAACACAACACAAATGTACCATATTTAGACCATAATGGTAAAATATTTTGCTGTTACTTACATTAACTCTTTGACTGCCATAAACGTTATAAAACGTTTAGCATAAACCTAGGGAAGGGCGCCGAGGACGTTAAAAGACGTCCCCTATGTTTTTTTTTTTTTATTATGAAAACGGGTGCAGGAAAGCCTTGGGCAGCTGTGCTGAAAATATCAGGCAGATCAGGTAAGTTTAATGACTTGTTTTGGCCTCTAGATGGCAGTGATGACTCTCCTTGCACTTTGGGTGTGCCGCCCACCGTGGGCGTCGGTATAAAAGGTGAGGCGGAGCTAGAGTGGAGTGGAGACAATGGCTGATCCAAGCCACAATGGCTTGACCAAGCAACCGGTTACAAGCAGCTCAGCTTGAGCATTTTTTTCAAAGACGGAAAGCATCAATCAATACTAAAAAGCGCATTGATGTCAACGATGATGATGACAACGAGCTCTACGCCAAAGTTGGAAGCTTTGGCGTGACTGTTATGAACACGTAGTAAGCCTCACGGCTAAGCGCGGCTAGCGCGGCTAGCGCTGCTAAGGCCGGAAAACGCGCACAATAGCCGGCCGGGTACTTCTACACAATCGGACATTCGATCGGGCGATGGAGAGTTGGCATCGACCAATGCAGATTGATGATGATGATGAAGATGACAACGAGCTCTACGCCAAAGTTGGAAGCTTTGGCGTGACTGTTATGAACAAGTAGTAAGCCTCATCGGCAAAGCGCGGCTAGCGCGGCTAGCGCTGCTAAGGCCGGAAAACGCGGAGCTGCACAAGCGGACATTCGATCGGACAATGAAGAGTACCCCGAGTCCAATGCATATTCATCGGAGGAGCGGGTACAGTCTGATCACGGAGAAGACACTGTTTCTGGACTACGATGCCACCATGAATGGAGTGGATAAAATGGATCAGAACATCTCCTACCAACCCGGTATAGCAACTGAAGGACACGGGGAAGCGAGACGTAACACCACCGTAACGTAACCGTAGCATGATCCTGATATTAGACTTGATGACACACTGCAGTATATACTTGCTATTCCCCGGAAAAAAACGGCCGGCAAGAAAGTGGCGCACGCGAAGAGGCAATCTTGTGCAAATGCTGTTGCGTCTCCTTGCACGCAGGAGAGTGTTACAAAAAGAAAAACTGTCGTTGAAACATCCACATATTTGTAAATAGCACCACAGTTGCACACATTTGTAAATAGTTTGCCAAATTGTTGTCAAATTGTTACACTGTTGAATGTAAATAAACGTATTTTGCTATCAAAAAACACTTTTTCATTCTTGGTGGTAGTGTTTTATAGAAGTAAAGCACTATTTAGGTGTTTGTGGCATCATTCATGGACAAAAAGAAGTGTCAAATTCACTAGAATGCATGAAATAATATCGTTTCACTAAAAGCTTGATTTCTCCGTATTTTGGTCCAACACAGGCGAAATTGGGTCAAACTAACCATTTTCTATTGTTGATTACTAAAGAACGGAATAAGGTAGAAACAAACTCTTTTTTTCTGATGAAAGATGAAAGTCCAATCTTTCATTTGGTAGTACGTGTGTTTCCATAGTCCAAACAGAACATTTTCTGTGGACCTTGAAAATCAGTCAAAATGCTTAAATCGGCTGGCACTGGCGGCATCCCTTTTCTGAAAACGTCTGGCAGTCAAAGAGTTAACAGCTGGTGTTTTAATATTTGTGTCATAATTGGTTGGCGTGTTTCGATGGCGTCAAGCTTGCGTTAACTTGGCAGTGTATATCTGATCAGTCCGTTTACACTGCAGTCACACTGACAAATAACCAACACAAATCAGATTTGTATCCATATTTAGAAGGGGTGCGAGTCCAAATCTGAGGATATACATTTTAATGTGTTTTTTTTCTCTTTGTGATGCGCTGATCTGAATTGTGTCACTTGACCTATTCAGTCTCTTGTCATGTGTGAAGATTTTTTATTTATTTTTTTAAATACTTTCCTGTGTTTGGAGCAAACAAAATGAAGGGTACGACCACCTTAGTCGGTGATCTCAGTTCATATCAGACATGTAAGAATTTTGAGTGTTCGCATTTGTGTAAAAATGACTAATTGCTCAAAGTTTGTTTGTTGAAAGGGATGAGTTGTCACCTATTTTTAAACCAATATGATTGCCCATAAAAAAAATAAAACAATAATCGTCTACCTATTCTTATCATAAACCCATAATGGGTTATTAGCGGCAACTGCAAAGCTATTTCATTTGGAACAGTTATTATTCTCACACCCTGCATTGAAATGGTAGGAGTAGCGCAATCTGCTAAAGTTAGCCTCAAGGTGATAAGATGCACATGCAATCCCGCATGCTGGTCCGTTCTCAAAACAAAGCAAGTGGAGCATTCACGAAGAAACAAACAATTCAGACATGGAAAGCGAAAGAGCAAAGACTGAAATCTTCCATCGAAGTGTAAAAACTTCCTATACAAACACAAGATAACAAAGATGTGAGCGATGTAACCAAAAGACTTTACAAATGGTCATATCAAAATTAAGAAGGTAACACTAGTGGATCCCTTTCAATATTAAATCTTTCTGTTCACAATACTTTCACATAAGAGGGTGTGTGCGAGTCTAAATGTTACACCCAAGCTTCATTTAGGCACCATTGTCATCCAAGACGTCAGGGTGTGAGCACACAGCATTGAGGTAATGGCTCTGAGGAATGTACCGAGTTGACAGCAGCAATGTGAGACATTGAATCCAGGGTGGGTCTGCGACACATCATCTCTTCCTATTACACATCGCGTTTTGTCCACAACGTGAAAAAAAAATGATTAGAAGGATCACAAATGGGAGCGAGTGAGAGGTCGCGACAATGAATTAGAAAGATTTGGATGCATTTCACATTGTATTGTTACCAAAAAGCCCACACATAAAAAAATAAAAATAAAAAAAGTCTCATTAGCAGCCTTAAACAGGAATTTACCGAGTTAGCCGAGCAATGCTACATGTTACCAAAGGAAATCAATCCATTTTCTATACCTCTTGTTCTCATTTGGGTCACGAGTGAGCTGGAAACTTTCCCAGCTGGCACAAATAAACAAACAACCATTCACAATCACGTCTAAGGGCAATTTTGAGCCTTCACTGAAGCTAATGTGCATGTTTTTTTAAATGTGGGACAATGCTAAGTCAACAGTAGTAGATATAAATGCAATATTTTTTTAATCCATGTATTTTTTTTCCTTTTTAGACTTAACTGTCAGTGAAAAATTGTTATGATGGCCTGATCATAAATCAAAAGATGACCACTGTGTCACAATAATAAATCAATGATGTGTCAGCATGAAATGTAACAAATAGTGAACTGTATCACGAACACTAGTCGAAAGTTAAATACTTTACATTTATGTTTGTTTATTTACCTGAATTTTGCATACATCTTTGCGTAATTTTACACTAATCTGGAGAAACAGATGACATCTCATCACCATAAAGTGTGTTCTTATTATTCTAAATAAAATGTGCTTACTCTGGCTTTTGGCGAGTTTTGTTTTCGTGCAGCTCCACCAAGTTGACCACAGCTTGGCCCAGGAACTTGTCGAGCCCGGCCTGGACTCGGTGCATGACAATGATGTACAGCGTGCAGCGGTCGGCGTTTCCCGGGTGGAAAAGCGGCATGGCGAACGTTGCCTCCTCTCTCCACGCCGGGGCCATACTCTTCTCCGCAACTGCGGTGGAAAACTTGTCTTTGGCCACTTGGATGATGGCATAGGCGTCGTTGGTGCCATTCTTCCCCTTGGGGCGAAGGTGCCGAGCCTGGTGCACCGTTACCTGCACGCTGGTGGGGTACGACTGCTGGCTCTGGTCGACGAGAGACATCGTCGCAGTCCGAATGTTTCCCGAATGGTTCGGGAATGGAGGCTTGCTGTGCTGTCGCTGTTTGTTAACCTTCGACGTCCTTTGATTACCGAAGGTTTAGAGTTACCGAGCTCGGCGTCGGTTCAGGAAGCTCGGGTTCGTACGTCCCCTCATCCCTCGTAACGCCACATTTAAGCCTCTGACAGCGCACCAGACGACAGAATAAGCGATAAGCGAATTGTTTAACTCAATATTTTAAAAAGCGTGGAATGAATATAGCATACAACTCTCTTGGTATACGTTACGTTGCGGTAAGTTGAAACACTTACTTCCTCAATGTTTGTCATTCTCATTGAGTTTCTGCATACGGACATCTGATTGGCTTGATGTGGCTGTCAATATTTCATGTCATTCGCTGATTGGATCGTGATGACGAGAGGCGTCACTTTTCAGTTAACTGTTAACAAAGAGATAAGATCGGGAGCACTCTACGCCTTTCCTCAGCTGGCTAGAAAAATGCTGTCATGCCATAAAACTGTTCCTACCTAAATAAGTAAGAACACACCACTTAAAAAAAAAATCATTGAATAATACAATAAGAGTGAAAATATCGATGGCATCTTATTCCCTGATTATTTTTATTTTTTTTAACGATTAAGTATCAAGAACACACCGTGGGCAACGCTGATCACGTGACTATCCAAAAATGGCCGCTATTAATGCCAAATTATTCCTAAAAAGTACTATAAAATCATAATTGCTCAACATAAAGTGACAATATTTTTTAGGGGAATAGTTGAGATTTACCATTTCACAGAATAGCTGGTTAGTTTTTAATAAATGTTGTGTTCATTGAAAAATCTAAATAGAGTCCATAACGTTCTCAGGTGGTTATGACTGATAAAACTTGTCATTTTGGGAAATGTAACAAAATGTGTTTAAATTTTAGCTAATGTTGTTTTTTCTTTAAACACTGGATTCAGACATGCTCTGACTACATCACTGCTTGGGTTTTATTTATATTATAGACTTTCATAATATTTGCCAACAATGGACAATTCCGTTCCGAGGTAATGTTACAATTACATCACAAGTCTTACTTAATTTAAGATCATTGTAATTTTCATTTGTGAGGATTATTTAGATTTCAAATTGTGATTAAATGTCGTTTGACTACTATAATCTGCCTGGTTTGTTTGCGGCTCCCAGGCAAAAGCAATACAATACACTGTTCGTTTTCACTGTGCACAGTGTGTCGCATTTGGGAAATATCAGAAATGCCAGGATGTTGTCCATAGAGCCAGGATACTTTCAGGTGGAAGAAAGTGATTGATGAAAACTCGTGTTAAGTGTTGCACAAAAAAAATTGAGTTATTTTTTGGATTTCCTTAAAAAGAAAAATCAATATTAATCCAGTTGAATTTGTGGATGAGGAGGGTGTTTCAAGTTGATATATTGAACGAATAATTGCATTAAAGTTATGGATTCCGTCGGAGGGCCATTATGACTGTGAAACCATGTGAACCATGTCACGACAGCTCCGTAGCCCGCTATCCATCTGATCGTCAAAAATGTTGTTGCAACAGAAAAGTCAATGCAATGTGAGTTTCCACCATGTCTATTTTTGAATCAACGTGCATGTGGAAATATAAATGAAGACTGGCATTGCCCTGAGTCAATTTACCTCCCTGACAGTAGCATCTTCTTTTAAATTGACACATTAAACGTTCAAAGCACATTGATGGGTGTAGACAAGAAGGCTGAACGTATAATTCAAGCCTGTTTTCTGAATCACTCTGCTTTGGTCAAATGACATAGAAGGGTTTGTTTACTAGTGGTGGAATCAGAAATTGCTTAAGCTTTTGCCACCTGAAAGTACAATTGACCTCATGGTAAGTTACAGAATAGCTTCTCTGTTGTATTTACATGCATAGTACTGAGAAAAAGACAGTTGCAAAAAAAAAAAAAGACCTCACCTGTCACATGCTCTTGTTTGAGAGCTAGTTAGCATTATTTCAACCTTTATATACTATCAAAACATGTTCCCATAGCTTTACTAAACTTTTTGTAAACTGAGTGATAATAATAATAATAAAACAATAACAACTGAAAAAAAGACACCTTTCTTGTAGTGTTTTTTTCATGTTACAAAGGGATTTTTTTCAAAGCCAGAAGTTTGTAGGCTAGCACAAGACAGACACATTCAGCCCAAATCATTAATTGCAGCCAAAAACATCAACCAATTCTCTAAAACAAGGCCATGGATGGGGAATATCTTGCTTCTCCAAATCTGGTGCTCTGCTGAGGATGAACAAAAAGTAACAAGCCTATTTTGAAGTAAGAAGTCAAAACTGATATTCTTCAGTACGTATTAAAAATATAAACAAGAGCTGCAGAGTCACTATTTTCATCCAAGAGAAATATTACAATTAAATATGTGAATTTTTCAAGTTTGCACCCAGGGCTGGACTGAGTGTCTGGTACAGGAATGTCCAAATATGTAAATGTTTTATTCATTCAAATTATTTATTTATTCTACAGTTTACCACTTTATTAAATGTAACTAAGCTCTCAAATCCCGAACAAGTCAGGATAATATTAAACAGCATTCATTCAAATAGCCCCCCCCCCCCACACCATATTAGGATGTTGTCACATATGGTGGATGCTTCTCTAGGTTTCACAAAGACTTCCTGAGAACAATGACAAAAGGTAGCGACAACAAGATCCGTAGCGGAAGCCCGAGTTCCTGTAATACAACTTCCTTAGCTGTATAAAATGCAAATGTGAAAAATCGAACTAAGGGCTTATGGTGGTCGACTTGCCGTACATTTTAAGGCCAAATGTTGCAGGAATGGAATATACATTACACACATATAGACTAAACTGTATATTAAGGATGCTCTTTGTAAAAATTTGACCAAAAATATCTTTACAATAGCCTTTTTATTTAACCAATAATGGAAACATTTTCTAATTAGTAGATTAACCCCTTATCTGTTCACAATCAGTACTCCTGCAAGCCTCTGGCCAATAGTTTTTAGACTGGGTTCGGGTTTGAATTTCCCACCCTCTGTCTGTGGATGTGACGTTGGAAGGGTGTGTGCAGTTGTATTTATGGCCACAGGGGGCAGTAGTGATTTGAAACACATTTTCAGCAGCTTTAACCATATTATGTACTGTATGTTTGTATATAATTGTATTTAATTTAGAGCTGTCAAACGATTATTTTTTTTCCATCAGATTAATCACATCTTAGAATTTTCATTAATCATGATTAATCGCTTAATAAAAAGGCTTCTTTATCAACATTTCTTTCCCGCCAAATTTGAAGAGAACCGGTTATGTTTTGATTTTTTTGACAATTAATGTTATGAGGACGTCTTCAACATTTTTTATCTACTGCACACGCTCATCCTCCTCTTTGTTGTAATCAGTTAATTACTTGCATAATTTAAAATGATTTCAATATTTTGACATGAACAAATATTCTGAATGTCATATGCAAACGTTTATTAAATGCTTTACTTTAATGCATGTAATTATGTTTATTGCTCAGACACAACCTGTGCTACCTTCAACGTAGCCAGCCGCTGTCACGCTAAAGTAGTAGTAAAGTAATAGTGCGATTAATCTGTGTTCATTCATGATTAATGCAATCATTTTTTGTGATTAATTAATCAGTTAATGCTTTAACTTTGACAGCACTAATTTAATTACAAGGAGTACTCAGGGCTACTCAGAATGCATAACATTAAAATACATTATTTTCACTCTGCATTCAAAATCTCAGATTTTTTTAATTGACAATGGATTATGTACAGCCAGCCATACACACTTTCACACATGAACCAACAAGTCCTCCAATAATAAACGACCATATTGGTAATTTTCACGCACACACACATTTTCACACTTTCACACACGCAAAAAAGTACTTAAAGCAAACATGACCGTCCGTGAAAGGAATTGCATAAAGTTGTGTACTATAAAAATGAACAGTCTTCTGAAATGCATAGAATAATCAAAGCTGAAACAATAAATCTCTCATTAAACTTAAGTCTTAAATCCTCATAAATCAATATATGCACAATTTTGCAATATTGTCAGTTGAATAGAATAAACATATCTTTTTTTTACTGAACTGAATTTTTTTACTATTTTACATCAAATTATTTGCCACTGCAAAATAAGTAGCAGTTTGGGGTCTTGGATCCCTTTTTAAAAAAAATCTTAAATTATATAATTATAATCAGTTATCAAGAGCCATTTAATCAAACAGTCTTCTCATTTAAAAAACGGTAAAAGTCCAAATGATATCACACAGTGGTTTCGCTTTTCCACAAGCTGCTTTTCACTCCCACAGAACTTTGGGAGTGATCTGTGCCGCTCATGTCGTGATCCAGCTCTCGAACCGATTTCTTCAGGGTGCCATTTGGGGCTGCAGCTCCCGGCACAGTTGTGGTGATGCTGTTTAAAGGGTACGAACAGCGCTTGGCCTCCCGCTCTGCAGCAGCTGCTAGCTTCAAATTGTCTCTGCTGATGCATCGCCTGTGCGCGCCGTTCATGGCCGCCCTGCTGGCCACGGAGGGGAGGAGAGGGTAAGGCTTGCGGCTGCCGCTGCTCCCCCCGTCGCTTCCTTCCGAAGGGCTGGTGGCCACTGATTGGCCCGCGCGCTTTCCGTTGGTCAGCGGGCCGGCGTGGCTCTCTGGGAGGCTGTGATGGACGCTCCAGTTCTCGCTGGTGGCTTGTTTGTGAACCACATGCGATGAGCTGACGTGCTCCAAGCCCGTGGGACCCAAAGCCCCGAGGCTGCCCCCGCCTCCCGCTGTCCTTAAAGCTTTGAGACGATAATGACCTCTGCCATTACCCCGATGGTGATACTGGCTACTTCCTTGTTTAGTCCTGCTATTCACTTTCCTCCTCTGAGGATGCGCCGGCACTGAAGCGTGAATGCTGGGAATAATATTGTTTGACGGCTTGGTGACATTGTCAGTGCTGGTGCCAGCGTTGACACCAGCAGCAGCTCGCGAGGTGTTGCTCGGAGTGTCCTGCGTCACCTGCAGCAGGTTGGTGAGCTTGCAGGGCCCGGGTCCGACACTGCTGATGCCGCTCGGCGTGGATGACGACCGAGTCGACGACGAGTTGTGCGAGTCACCGGGTTGGTGGCAGTTGATGTAAAGTTGGGATCCCTGCTCGGAGGATCGCACGCCACTTCCTGTTGTGCAGGTGTGCATGTAGGTAGAGGCGGGGTGGGTGGCGCTGTGACCCGGGCAGCACGGCAGCCACGAGGCCTGCACGTCCACGCGACGGAAGCAGTGGTGCACCACCAAGAACACCCCCAGGGCTATGGCCACCATTCCGTAAAGAGAACTAAACAACAAGCTTGCGTGCCCAGTCAGGAACACGGCCATGGCGCCGCAACACCACAGCACCACGAACAGGAAGTGGGTGGCCGCCAAAATTAAAAACTGTGTCTTTAGCGAGTACTGGTCCTCTGAAGCCACGCTGGAAGTTATAGGAGCCACAGCTGAGTCTGTCGACAGGAGGCTGATGCTTCCTGCCAGCGCAGGCTGGCTCTCAGTCACAGGAGAAGACGGTGCGGTTCCTGTGCATTCCTTGGTTGGACGGTGCCGCAGGCAGAACACAGTGCACAGGAAGTAGATCCAGGTCACCAACAACACTAGGCCTGCTGGGACAAAGAAAGCCCCAAGACTGGGGCGCCACACCAGCCAGCAGCTGCAAGAGGCGGTGAAGGAACCGTGAGGGGTCAATGCACAACAAGGACATCATTGTAAAGACACCCAATCAACATCACATAAAACTCTGATCTCTAAAATGTTTTTATATATATATATAATATCCTTTAGATTAGATAAATTCATGATTTAGATAAAAACTATTATAATTCAATAGTCTATATTTACATATATTATATAAGTTGTTAGAAAAAGAGAGAGGTAAAAAAGAAGTAGAAAGTAGAAGTAGAAAAAGGACGACGAAATAGGGTTTTAAAATTACATCCAAAAAAGGAAAAGCAGAAAGTTACCATAAAATGTCCATGAAATTACCAAAAATGTCAGAGAATTGGGGGAAAAAAGGGAGAAAAGAAAACGCTCAAAAAGTAACAATAAAATGTCCAAAAACAAAAGAAGAAAGACAGAAAATTACCATAAAATCATTCAAATGGAATTGCAAAAAATAAAAAAGGCAGAAAAGAACATTTTCAAAAAGTTAATATAAAATGTCCAAAAACAAAATAAGAACGGCATAAAATGACCACGTCTTTTGAATTGCCAAAAACAAGTCAGAAAATTGATTTTTAAAAAGGCAGAAAAGAAAATGTTCAAAAAGTAGCTATAAAATGTCTAAAATAAAAAAAAGAAATTCAGAAAGTTACCATAAAATGTCCATGAAATTACCAAAAATGTCAGAGAATTGGGGAAAAAAAGGGAGAAAAGAAAACGTTCAAAAAGTAACAATAAAATGTCCAAAAACAAAAGAAGAAAGACAGAAAATTACCATAAAATCATTCAAATGGAATTGCAAAAAATAAAAAAGGCAGAAAATAACATTTTCAAAAAGTTAATATAAAATGTCCAAAAACAAAATAAGAACGGCATAAAATTACCACGTCTTTTGAATTGCCAAAAACAAGTCAGAAAATTGATTTTTAAAAAGGCAGAAAAGAAAATGTTCAAAAATTAGCTATAAAATTTCTAAAAAAAAAATAAAAAATGCAGAAAATTGCCATAAAATGTCCACAAAATTGCCAAAAATATCAGAAAATTGTCAGCAGAAAAGGCAGAAAGAAAGCCATAAAATATCCAAAAAAGGAAGAAGAGAGGCAGAAAATTACCATATGTCCAGAAATTTGCCCCAAAAAAGACAGAAAGGCAGAAAAATCTAAAAATAGATGAAAAACAAAGTATGAAAATGTTTAAAAAAAACTGAAAGGTAGAAGAAAATGAATCTCTACGTATTGAATGGTGCATATTTTTGTGTTATGGTGCAGCTTTCATTAGCTCTTGGCTCTCAGTACATTAGACTAACACTAACACACTGTTTCATTCATCACAATGTCCAAATTCAGACCGATTTTGGGTTATTTCTTTGGCCTAAAATGGCTCTTTTGACAGCCAAGGTTGCTGACCCCTGACATAAAGTCAAGCAAGGATGACGTGCAGTACTCACTAAGGGCTGTTGTCTCCGTAGTTGCTGACATTGACAGCTGCAGTGATCCCACAAATGATGAGAGGAACTCCACCGGCTATCAAATAGAACCTTGAATGAGAGTTAAAACACATCTGTTTGACCTTTGGCTGCCACATTTTTAATGTATGCAAGCCTGTGTCATAAATGTCCCCGGCTGTAATATGAATAGAGCTGTGTGATCCTTTATTTTCGGAGTGGACGGAGGTCAGTAGGCTGCAATTTATTGCGGAATGGTGCAATATATCCGAGTGGGCAACAAAGAGGGTCCGGAGGAGCAGCACTGTGTATGATCTTTACTGTGGGATCACAGGGGCAAGACGAGGCCAACGAGAGGGGAAACACAAGGGATTATTTGGGAAGACAGTGCAGCCCCTGAATCTGCAACCAGATTTACAGCGACCCCTCTGCCCTGTTATGCTGGATTCGTACATTCATCTCCCCTACTTCCTTCTGTCCTTTTGCTTGTTGTGTCTTACAGAAAGCCTTTAAGGTTTCATAAAAAAAAAAGAGGGACTTTGGTTGTCGGGCACAATGGCCGCCTTTGATGCCGCGCTGTTTGGGTGGCCGGGCACAAGAACATCTGCATCTGGCTAAAACATGAACCGCGTTGACACCTAACAACAATCTTATGGAACAAGAGGAGGTGAAGGTGAGTTCTTGCACTAACCTGAGCATAGGTCGCTGAGTAGGCGGAAGAGAGGGATCCCCTTCTGGTGCCAGCGGCATTCTCCACATAGCTTCTTTATAGATGACCCTGGCACTAACACCGATCCACAGCAGGGTTGACAGTGAGGAGTAGTGCAGGGCGATGCCCACCTGTTGCACAATGCTCACACAATAAGGTCTGTATCTTGTATTACTAGTAAGAACATTTGAGAATTAAATTTAAAAAAAAGCACTTACTGCTTGACAAACAGTCGGGTAGCTGGTCAGGCTTATTCCTCCGACGTAGATGGCTGTTGTCATGGCGATGTGGAAGCAAGTATTCAGTAATGTGTGCCAGCTTTTTCTTGAAATGTGAATGGAACTGTTATGGCACAAGATAAAAATGTTTATTTAATCCAATTTAAAAAGAAAGTCAACTTAATTTTATAGCAACTTTATCATAAGATGTTCTATCCAGCCCCACTAATCTAAACACAGTATTCTGATTACCGGTAATATGACGTTTGTGAAATATGACTTAAGCAGCAAAATCCTCCCTTTTTTATCCTTCTTAGGGAGCGGCCATTTTGCCACTGGCTGTCGACTGGAAATGACATCACAGTTGCTCAGGGCTCAGGGCATGACCAATCACGGCTCACCTGTTTTCTGACTTTGGTCATGTGATGTTCGCAAGCTGAGCTGTGATTGGTCATTACCTGAGCAACTGTGATGATGTCATTTTCAGTCAAAAAGCCAGTGACAAAATGGTGGATTTTGCTGCTTGATTCATTTTTCACAAATGCAATATGAACCAGAATAGTGTGTTAAGACTATTGGGGCTGTATAGAACACACAATTTTAAAGACTTTTTAAAAATGTATTTAACATTTTTTTTTTTATAAATTATTATTATTATTATTATTATTATTACTACTACTACATGAAGTACCTGTGGTGTAGTATGTGAGTGATGATGATGGTGAAGAGACAAAGGAGCAGCAGTGCAGTACAGGCATACACCACAGGGTGGAGCACCCTCACTGAGATGGGTGAAGAGTTAGGGAAGTCCGGCACCTCCTGGAAAACAAATATAAACAAAAGTAAAACGTCAAATGATGGTCTCATTACCATGCGTAGGGTCAAAGTGTATCGTCCTACCTGCAGCACAGCATAGTTGCTAAGCACAGAGCAGCGCATTGTCGAGGTGCTGCTGTCACTGTGGACCAGCTGGCAACCCTCTGGACTCCAGCCTCCATGTTTGCTCAGCGTCTTCGAACTCCACTGGGCCGCCACGGCATCATTTCCTGGGGACAAGTGGCGGAGCGACACCCAGACAGGCTCTGAGTGGTTCCACATACTGCAGCCATCTGTATCACGCGGGAGGCAAACCAATGGCTGAGTCATTAATGGTGGAGTTGCATGACATTTTCATTGAAATGAAATGACACAAATGAAAAGTCACAACACTATGAGTCAGTTACATACAATGGTGGGAAGAAATGAGGTATCGTTACTGTGAATAATGTAGTTTTCTCCCTAGGTATATGTGCAGCTTCAGTATTTATTTATTTGTAATGAATTTTTACTGTCACTCCCTATTACAGAATTTGAAAACAGATATCTGTTTTCAACTATAACTTTGTCAAAATAAGCTAGTTTAGAAAGAGAAAAAAGGCAAATCAACCGTGGGTGACATCTATGATTGACATAACTCTGGAATGATTGAGATATTGGAGTCATACAGCCTTTCTGTCAAATTTCTGACATTTTTGGCAATTTTATGGACATGTACTCTTCTTCCTTTTTAGTCATAGTCTATTTTTTGGCATTTTTTCCAGTTTTTTGCTATCAATTTTCTGATATTTGGACAATTTTGTGTACATTTTATGGTACTATTTTCTGGATTTATTCTTTTGCTTTTGGACTTTTTATGATTACTTTTTGAACATATTTTTTTCTGCCTGTTTTATTCAATTCTCTGATGTTTTTGGCAATTACATGGACTTTTTATGGTAATTTTCAGCTTTTTCTCTTCCTTTTTGGACATTTTATGATCACTTTTTGGAAATTGTTGGTAATTTTTTAAACTCTTTTTCTGTCAACTTAAACATTTGGACTCTGATATTTGTTGCCTACTTATTTCTTCTCTAAAAATAATAATAATAATCATCTAAATCATTCAGTCATTTAAAGAATAGTTTAACAAACAAATAAAAATAAGTATGAATATTAATTTTTACACTTTTTTTTAAATCTTATTTTAGAGATTCACAGGGAGCCAGAGGAGAGGGACTAAAAAGCCACATGTTATGTTTATACATATAGTCCAAAATTGGGGGTGTGCGGGGGTGGGGTGTCAATAAAACTATACATAATACGCAACACATTATTTATGAGTTTTAATAACTGAAAAATGGTTATTAAAAAAACACCGAAAATTAGGGAAACTGAGATGGGGTTCATTCGTCCTCACCCAGGCCCACATAGATGACCGGAGTGTTGACACTGCGCCTTCGAGAGTGTCCTGCGCTGTTGCTTGAATTCCCAGTCAGAGGGAAAAAGCTTCCAGTTCGGAAGGCCACAAACTGCAGCTTGCAGTCTGGAGGCGCATCAGTAGGAAACAAAGTAGGAGGGAGTGTCACAGAGGCCACGGCGACGGAATTCTTGAAAAAGAAAACAGAACAAGAATTAGATGCTGAAATTCACACGCACAGCTTAATCATACATTGGAATAGGCACACGCAGATAACACTCGAAACTCACCTTGAGGGGAAAATTGTTCAGAGAAGTGTTATGGGAACCCGTGCTGCAGCGAAAACGAAGTTGCTGTTCATGCGTGAACTCCGAAATTTCCATCGCCGCAGTGGCTGCTGAGAGCTCACGGCGCTCGTACGCAGTGCAGGTTAGGCCAGTGAAGTGGGCTGGTCGGATGAAATGGGCTACCATAACAATGTTCCTTGAAACCTGCACAAATCATAGATTCAAGTTCCCATCGAAGCCACAATCAGGTTTTTCAAGAATGAGAAATCGTACCATGGAAAAGTCCTGAGCATGGCTGTGCAGTTGAGGCCAGGCCAGAGACTCCAGAGAGCCCACTATGGAGCTGCAGGCTCTCTTCTCTCTCTGGGCCAGAGCAAGAATCTTGTCATCCACCTGCATCAGGTTACTGCCCATCTCTACCAACACACCTGGCAACTGGGGCAAATACAGATACGAATGTAGCACATATTGTATTTGCACATTTATGTATTCATTTGCTGTGAGAGATCAGGTGTGCCGATTAAATATTTTCACTTGAGTTATGAAAGATTTACTACAAATAATTGATCTTTGTTGGTCTATCTATGCCATGACAAAGTGACAGGCAGAGTGATTAAATGTTCTTCCACTAGATGGCAGAAGATACAATTACCCTTTGTCTCCACTAGGGGTGTGCATATCTCACTCGATACACATTTTTAAGTGTCGATACGATTCGACTCAGTTCAGTTGAAGCAAAACCACTTTTCCTATTCAAATCAGTTTTGGTTACACTCCTTGTTTCCACCTTTTGAGAGAAAAATAGCTTTTTGTTGAACTTAACAGGCTAGGCTCTCACACATACTTTACATTGTAAAATATAATGTAAAGTATGTGCTCGGTAAAGGATGGGAACCAGTGAGCTAAAGTGATCCAGCCACTATATACCCATTTCGGATTTAATTCAGTAAGAGATAGACAGATAGGATTTTTTCAGGGCCGATACGATACCTATTATTAGTAGTCAAAGATGCTGATAACCAATATTTAAAGCCGATATTCATTTTCACTAAAAGGGAAAATATTGGCATCAAAATTTGAAAAGATTCAAACTCCAGCTCTTACTTTTTTTTTTTTTTAATAAGCATATGTTTATTGAACAACTTTTGAGGTTCGTAAAATATTGGAGTTGAAAAAAATATATTTGTCAATAGACATCATTGTTTTAAAATTATAACAAAAAATTCAGAGATCTCCCCGGAGCAGTAGAATGTCTTCAAAAGTTAAAAGTAAAGCTCCTTATTGTTTTCTACAGTAAATAAAGTTTTCCAAAATGTCAAAATTGATTAAATATTAAAATTGTACTTATATTAGTTTTCAAGCAAATTTCATTACATTACATTTCAAACAAAAACAGAAGGTGCAGAGAGTTCCCAGGGTCAACAGCCTCTCTGAAAACTTAAATAATTAGATACCTGAAGTTAACACTTTTTCAAACGAACAAATTATCGGCCGTATAATTCCTCAAAATGGCCGATGGCAATATTGGTCAAAATGTTGAATATCGGCGCCGATAATCGGTCTATCTCTAATTCAGTTATATGCTGATATAATAATAATAATAATAATAATAATAATAATAGTAATTCATAAAGTTAAATTTGACAGTGTTAGTCATAGCATCCATCATCTTTATAAAGGCAGACTTAAAATAAAAATAAAAAAGATCTGTAAGTGTATTTGACATATGTAATAACAATTTCGAACCTCGTCCAGCTGTCTGACATATTCCATAAACTTCTCCATCATCTGTGCAACATAGAGCACATCCACTGAGTCCGTGAAGCCCGCAGCCTCCAGAGTGTATTTGCGCACTTGGTGCGCCAACGTGACAGCATTTGATGTGTTGATGGGCCTCTGCGATCCAAATGTTTGGAAAACACATTTGAGTTGAACATATTTAACATGCAGGACACATTCAGCACATATGGCAGCATCACTGACCAGGATGAAGGTATGCAGGACGCGGGTGATGCCGTTGGTGTAGTGGCAGTTTGTGTAGTTGCCCTCCTGCCACTTCCCGAAGCGGTCACAGAGGCGAGAGGCCTTTTTCTGCTCAACGTCGCCCTCAACAGACAGTGGCGGGTAACGCAGCTGCAGGCAGTACTGATGAGAGGTGATGCCTGCCAGAGTTCTTGGCCACCTGGAGTTTCCAGCAGAGAAGAAAGTCAACAATGCCCATTTCAACGTTCAAGCGTTAATATGCGCAACTGAATTTTACCTGAACTCGCCCCGGTTGTTGACAACTTTATCCTCTGGGCAGAAGGAGGCGCTGTTCTCTAGCACCACTATTTCAACAGAGCGAGATGTGTTTCCCCTCCCGGTTGTAACCACGCACTCCCACTCTCCACTTGCCTCCACATGTACGTCGAATAGAATAAGCTCACTGCATATTAAGCACACGCAACACATGATGGACTTGAGAGCATGTTAACATTGGAACATGGCCTAAAAGCACACTGTAAAAAATATCTGGAGAATAAATAGTGAATTTCTGTAAAAATGTGACATTAAAAAAGTAAATACAAAAACAATGAAGCATTGTGTAATTTACATGAACTCATTTGCTCCCAAAAACCTATAAATACGTGGTCCCAAAGACGTATTCATACGTTTTTATGTTAAAATAAATAAATAAAAATGTTAGAGCATACAGAAGGCTTTGATGCAGCCTAACCTTAACCCAATGGCAGTTATTAGAACAAATGGCCAGCAGGCGGCAGCAGAGTATAGGAGATCAAACAGGGCCATCTTGCAAAAAACTCTTTCCCCCTCTGTTGTAAACAGATTTGTGAATAATGATGAAACTTAGCTATATTCTAATGCAAATTGCTGCAAAATGGAAACAGATAGACATATTTATAGACTCTAATCTTTGTTTTGGTAGGTTCCATGTTTTTATAGCAATAGAACACAATATTCTGTGGGCCTTGCAAAATCAGTCAAAAATCCAGTAAAATCCGGGAGCGAAGGGGGTTGCTTCAGTGAAAATGGCTGGGAGTGAATGAGTTAATATATTGTAAAAGTCTGAACCCAACACAATTGTTGATTTGACAGTAAGAAAATGTTAAAATGATCAGATTTTGGGGGAGAATTCACAAATTACTGTAATTTAAACACAAATAAACAGTAAAACCAAAAACATTGGGATACAAAATTACATCATAGCAGTGATAGAATAACACTTTTGCTACATATTGTTTATGCCAAAAGAAACATGCATTTTACAAATTCATATTGCAGATAAGAATATTTAGATATACAGTAAAAAACATAAAATTGATATACTGTAGACCTAATTATTAATTTATCAGTACACTTTTGTTGTTTTACAGAAAAAAAAACTTGCAGCTACGGTTTCCAGAATAATTATGTAAAAATGTGCAAATATAAACAACTTTACAGAACAACTTGTATATTATAATGCCGTCAGCCTTTTAAACTTGTAGATTCAATAGTCCAAAATTGATCAACAACTGGGTGGTGTGGCTCAGTGGTAGAATGGTCATCTTGCAACCCTGAGGTTGTTGGTTCGATCCCAGTGTAGTGTGATTGTGTTGACATGCTGCTTTGATACTATTTTGTTCTTTAAAATTTACATGCAGATTTTGTTTATACCAGTAAAATGTACAAGTTGTTGTGTAAAGTTTTTTAAAAGTTTTTTTACAGCATTTCTCTGGCAACCACAGCTGCCATTTAAATTATTATTATTTTTTTACAATGCACACGAAGCCGCTTCTTCACCTGGTAATGAAGGTGCAGTCATGCACGACATTGCTCTCCAACTGGACACCCTTCTCTGGGTCAAAGGTCACCAGCTGACCATTATGATGCCAGTGCAAAGCGGTGACTTTATCCACCAAAGCGGCAGTACAGTGGAACGGCAGCCGATCCCCTTTGAAGACCACCTGACGCTGAGAGGGCAGCAATGTCAGGGTGTGCAGGTCCAGAGGGCCGTCTGGCACGATGGAGAAGACAACATCTGTGATTGGCCGACATCATCACACCGAATAGGTTGGATTGCTAGCCGAGCGAGCAGGTCCTCACCACAGGTCAACTGGCTTTCCCGAAGTCCTCGCAGGGGTTTCCCCCTCAGGCTTCTCGGATACGCGCACAGGGTTTCGTCCCCCAGTCGAGCTGAGCTGCTGCGAAAGAAGCCTGGGATCCAATGCAGCCCGCAGTCACATGACAGATACTCGGAGTTGAAGTTCCTGGTGACAAAACTCGCTGTCACGAGACTTCATAGTCATGCCACATTCCCAAAACACGCATGTTCGGTTAATTTGAGAGAAAGGTGAAAATGGATAATATCTTTTAACTCATTCACTGCCATTGACGGCTATAGACGTCAAAAATTCTTAACAAGAGTATGAAAACCTAGAAAAAAATATTGTACATTTAGAACAGATCAAATGTGTGATTAATCGTGAGTTAACTAGTGAAGTCATTTGATTAATTACGAAAAAATAATAATTGCCTGACGCCCCTAATCTTTAATAATCCTTTCTTCTACTTAAAAAAAAGGGAAAAAAAGAAGTAATTTTAATTGTTTTTAATAATCTTTTCTTTTTCTTTTTTCTTTTTTTAAAAGAAGAAACTTTTTTAAAATTAGGAGCATCTGGCGATAATTTTTTTAAAATCATAATTAATCGCATGACTTCACTAGTTAACTCACGATTAATCACAATTTTGATATCTGTTCTAAATGTACAATATTTTTTCCCCCTAGGGTTTCATACTGTTGTTAACAAAAGTGGGAAAAAATGTTAAAATAATAGAAATAGTAATAATATAATTGTTGACGTATATTGCCGTCAATGGCAGTGAATGAGTTAATGATACACTGATGTTTTCACCAAAGACACTCTTCAGTTAAACTCTTTGGAATTTTGGCTTGGGGCCAGCATGTATTTACATTTACACACCGTTTCTGAGAGAATTACAATTCCTCATCAACATCTGTCGACAGTAAGTCTACAATTCATTTGGCGACTGGATTTTGACCAAAAACACTCACACAAGCTTGAGGGATGGAAGCTCCTGAAACACGTCTGGATCCAAGGTTGAAATGATGTTTCCAGATAAGTTCCTACGCAAGCACAAATTGGACAAAATATGTTGGTAGTTATCCTAAGACGCAGAAAATAAAAGCACATCATTTTGACTTCCCCTTACAATTTGGTGAGATTCGTCAGCCCTTGGAACATGTCTGAAGTCAGGCAGCCAATGCGGTTGTTGGAAAGGTCACTGAAAGAGGGAAAAGACCGAGAAATGCATTTGGTTACTTTCGATCTATTTGATGTGTCTCAGCAATCCATGATATCACGGCTTCTTCGCGTTATGTTTATGAGACGTCAGATTGAAGGACGGCGTCCTTCGGAACTCTGCCTCGATCGTCAATATATTACTTCCCATCAGTGATGACAGTAACGTGTTGTATTACTCAATAAGGGCCGCCATTCCGAGTACACAGTGTTGATAACTCTGCAGAAAGGAAAGTAGCTATTGGCTGTCCTAAAAATCGGTAAATGGCATCATTGCCTAATTTGCATAATAGACAATAAGTATGTATAGTAATGGACGCTGTACTCTAAGAGAATTGTTGAACCAATTTAAGACTAAAAAGAAAATTGTTGACCAATTTAATTGAATTGCTTAAATACAAGTTAATATATTAAGTATAATGAATTATGAGGTCATGTATTTATTATCTTAATATATTAATTTTGGATCAACTTAATTGGAGTCGTGTGTTACCACTTGAAGCAATTCAATAAAATTGGTTCAACAATTCTCTTTTTAGAGTGTAGGAGAGAGGAATAATGTGGTGGGAGAAGTAAAAAGTGAGTAAAAAACAATACTAACCAACAGGCACACAACAAACAACCGTACATTATAAAACATTAAAGTAATAGAGGGAAGCAATTTACATCTTCAACCGTGAAGCATTATGGGATGAGGTCATCTATGGCCTATAATCTGAGGGGGCCGATATCATGTATGAGCCAAGTCGCGTTTTTACCACCTTGACGTTTACATACCAATGAAGGAAGTAGAGATGTTTACGTTTTCAGGCTGGAAATACAGTCCCTATGGTGAGTTTTGTCATTTATTTGAATTCATTTAATTCCAGTTGACAAAATCACAATGGGTTGTGTGAAGCAGAGCTGCGACTAATGCAGGCGGTTCTTGAATTTTGTAGTTATATTTATAAACAAAGTACAATATAAATATTAGGTTTTGTCATTACAGTTAAAATATGTCCAAAAAGTCTGCCTTTATTTTATAATTAATATATATAAAAATGTAGTTATGGAAAGTGAAGTCTAGAAAGACTTTTATTATTTTACAAAAACAAGTAGAGCATTTGTTTAGTGAAATCCAGAAAGACTCTATTTTTAGAATATTAAAAAGAAAAAGAAAAAAAAGAGAAATGATGATGACATTACCGAATGAATACTGAGCTCTTTAAAAAGAAAAAAGAAAAAAAGAAAAAATAATAATATAAAAACAATGCTACGTGAAGACAAAAAGGCTGTTTTTATTTATTAGATTTTTTTATATAAAAACCTTATCCTTTCACATATTAAAAATGCACTTCCAATAAAGTGTAACCAAACAGGTTGTCATTTTTTTTAACGCAGATTTGACAGTGTCTTCTGAATGTAACAAAAAAGTAACTTGTAATATAATTAGTTACTTTAAAATCAAGTAATCAATAAAGCAACTGAATTACTTTTAAAATCAAGTACCTATAACCAGTAAAGTAATCAAACTACTTTCAAAATCAAATAATCAGTCAACTGACTTCCGGTAAGTTATTTAATCGAGGTAACCACGGCAACACTGCCATTGTTTTGTACAACCACACGGCCGGTATGTAAAGTCGCATCCAAATGAGAAGATCTGAAGTCTTCATCCGACTTATCTTTGCTCCACGGCTCCACGGAACACCAGTAAATGTTTATCGCCAAAAGCAGGGCCCCTGGCCTAAGTGTGATGTATTGCCACAGCCAGAGAGATGTGCTCTGCTGCTCCTCTGACACTACCCAGCAGAGCACCGTCCAAAGCATGTGTTTATCTCCCCCTGTTTGTTTTGAGAAGCCCCAGACCTTGCAGGGAAAACACAAGCAAGCAGGAGGAGGAGGGAAGGCCAATCGCAGACGACAGCAGCTCCAAGCGGCATCTCAACCGGACAGTGAATCAAACTCCATTATGTGCTTTCAGATTCAATGACGCTGGCCCAAGTCACTTAATCACGATTAATAATCAACATTTCTGGTGAGTATGATGTATTTATTAATTTTTTAACAGGTTTTCATTGTTTTGTCATGTATTACGAGGTGTATTAAGTCCAGGTACCAGAGTCATGATGGAACCAGATTCTCCATCCCAGAATGCAAATGGTGTGGTCATGTCTGTCTATTTCTAATGACAAAAAACAAATAGGGTTCTCCATGATGGAATAACTTTATTTTCTCTTCAGCTCGTTTGAGTCATGATGGAAATTAAACGTAAAATAATATGGTTCGTCTGACGTCATCTTCCATGACCCAGAATCGGCATTCGGATGGACATACAAACGCAACTGCAGCGCTCCGATTATTTTGACATTCGCTCTGCCAAATGCAAAAAATAGACTGTTGTTGTTTTTGTTGGCTTGTTTGTTGAACTTATTTTCTTGTTTTCTCACAAACAATTTGAACTTTTTATGTTTTTATTGGATATCATGCACTAAACAATGAGTATGCGAAACCCTCTCGCCCAGGCCATACGTAGCATATCAAACCCTTTGGCCCGTGGGCTGTAAACGGGCCGGTGAGTAAGAAAGCTGGTGATGAATGAATACATGCTGTTTTTGCTGCTTCTTAATGATGCATTCTTAATATTTAGCAAATCGTTTTATTAATTGCTGTTAAATCTTATAATTCTGTCTTAAATTGACACAATTTAAATGCAATTGAATTGAATTCATTTCTGACCCCCCCCCCCCCCCCCCCCCTGATTGTGTAAGGAGTAGTCATTTCTGTATAGTTATCTGTTTTCAAATGTTGTCTGTTTGAAGTTATTTCTACCAAAGGACGCTTAATCAGTTATTAAAATGTGAACATACTTTTCCTATCCTGTACTGTCGCGTTTGCATGTTATTAAAAACATGGAAACACAATCGCAATGTATTAAAAAACATGTTTGTGTTTGTTGCGAGTTTGACGAAGATCAGATCACATAATGATCCAGATAGTTAAAAAAGGCTTCACATACCGTACTTTTCTTGCAACTTTATTATTTTCATTATCTACCCTGTACAGTCACCTGCATTAATCTTACATGAACCAAGAAACATAAGCATGAACACGACTTGCAGTTCAATCTTAGTGGAGTTATGCGCTCTACTACATTTCTTTCCATCCATCCATTTTCTTAACCGCTTGTCCAGCACTATTCAAATAAGATTGATCATTCTAAACTCATAACTTGTCTTTTTTTTTTTTTGCAAAATGCTGTGAACTAGAAAGTGAATCACATCCACTTACAGTTTCCGGAGCTCAGAAAGACCTTGGAAGGCTCCGGGCATGATGGTGCTGATTAAGTTGTGCTTGAGATCCCTGCGGAGAGAGAACATATCAAATGATATAATACACGCAGTCGCAATGTTGACACGTCTTCACGGAGCCCCTTGACAAGAATGCTTTATATAAAACAAGGCAACCGCGAGAAAGTGATTCTCATGGCCTAACCTGGTGCCTCAAGCAGGACACAGCAGGATACCGCACGGTGATAGGAAATCTTATCCCAGCAACCACCTGGGCTTGAAGAGAAACATGTCGCTGAAAAGACCAGATAAGTCTTCTTCTCCTTTTCTCAAATAGTTCATCCCAGGATTTTCTCACTGTAACACCGTAAATATTCATTCTTTCAACTGCCTTTGAAGATCTAATTTCATTTTACTCACTGCACTGATCTCCCCCCGCTTCCCATTCCACATCCACATCCATGTGGTAAAGGATTTAGCGAAACTCCCTCGCCTCCGATCAACTTTGTCCCGTGTTTGATTTCACATCCAAGTTTTTTTTTTTTTTACTGCTCTGGTGGGAATAGCGAGGTCCAAGCAGGTCAGGAGACTGATTATCTGCAGGACGTGGTCAGCGCAAGTTGGAATGTCCTCGTTCTTTCAACATGAAAAATGTCCATTTTCATCACACTTTCATCGCGCGGATTTCCGCGCACGAGCACACAAGCATTAACACCGGCCGATACAGGATGCGCCTTTTATCTATTCCATTCCTACAAAGGATGCCACTGCAATAGGCACGTCATCAGGGGATTCTCTATCACAAACTATCTTTCCTCACTATTCTCAACAGTGCTGATTTACGCCATGCATGACCTCAGAGCTATTTTGATCAAACTCTGGATCTAGAAAACTGACAAATACAAAAAAGATGTGTTTCATCTGCATACTGTGTAAACTATAATAGCAATGCTCAAAATATATATATATTTTTTTTTGTGTGGAACATTTTTGCGAATCAGTGACTTCGTTTAAGGAGCAACTTTCTTTTTATTTTTATTTTTTTCTTAAGAGCTCAGTATTGTTCATTCGGTAATGTCATCATCATTGCTCTTTTTTTGTTGTTGTTTTTTTTTATTTTATTTTTTTTGTATGTGGGTGAGTATGTGTATGTGCGTGCGTGCTTGCGTGCGTGCGTGCGTGCGTGTATTTGTTTGCTCACCAAAAACCTATTAGAAAAAATCCCATACCGTTCACCTAAACCGAACACCGCCGTCAGGAGACCCGAGGAGCAACTTTCTAATTTTGTGGAGCAATTATTATTATTATTATTATTATTATTATTATTACTATTATTATTATTATTATATGTATTTATTTATTTATGTTGCAGGTTAATCCCAAGGGCCAGTAAGGGTTTTATTAAACAATAAAAATATAACAATACTGTGTAACGATAGAATAATTTTTTTTGTTTTGTTTTTATTTCCTAAATTCACACTGTGTATTCATAGCAGCAAACGGAATGTCATTTTGAAAACATTTACTGTGCAGACCTTAAAAGTCCAAATCAAAACTCAGGACTACATTGTGAAAACAAACAAATAAATTCACACTGATATTCAACATATTTTATGCTATATAATATAAAAAAATAGTGAAAAGTGCATTCAATCAGCCAAGAACTAATTCCGGTGTTAAACGCGCTACTAGCCTTAAATTAGCTTAGCAATTAGCATGGCTTCTCAGTCATTTCTGGTCATCCCTTCGTTAGGATGATACTTGTCAGAAATGAATCTTATTCAGGTGATGATTAATGACTTAAGAGCTACTCCGCAACATGTTAAGGCGCATTATTAGGCAGCCGAAGATCGTTGCTAGCCTGCTGCTGCAGTGAGAGAAGCTCAGAGCTTCCTACGTGACGTGGGCCAGTCAAGCTTTTTGGGATCATCTAGGAAGGTCTTCTTCTTCTTCAGCTTCTTCTTCATCTTCTGCCATTACTTCTTTTTCATCCTTCCTTTTCTTCTTCTCCTTCATTTTCTTCCTTTACTACTTCTTCTGTGAGGAGTGGGAGGGATAGAGAGAGGGAGAAGTGCGGAATTTTGAGCGTTTTTTTGTGTTTTTTCCAAGTACTTTTTTCATCTTTTTTTGAAATTTATGTGTAATAGGTTTTTCTTTATCTTGTAGTTTTTTTTTGTAAAAAACTTAGTGGTTAGTGTCTGTGTTTTTTGGTGGTGGACCGGCGTCGCCGGTAGGCTACATGCGGGTGGTGGAAACGCCGCTGCCGAGTTCGAGCGTCTCACTCGCCGGCACGCAGTTAAACTGTTGGTGGAGGAGGCAGGACTGGCCGTTGGAAGGTGGTGGGATACAGCAGTATTAAATCTGCGTCCCGAATGAATGGAGCGATCGTTATCTTCCTTGATGACACTAACAAGGTGGGCCAGGTGGTCGAAAGCGGTGTTGTGATTAGCGACACCTTCACTCCCGTTCTCCCCCTCGTGAGCCCTGCAAGGAAGGTAACGATCTCGAACGCTCCGCCGTTCATTAAAAACGAGGTTCCGCTCGGGGATTCGGCGGCGCCGGAGGCTCCGGTGTTGGCCGGTCCGTCGGCTGTGGTCGCCCCTGTGCCGGTGGGGTTGGCGGATTCGGTTGATACGGTACCGGTGGTGGGTGGGGCCGCGGAGGAGTCGACAGGAGCCGGCTGTGGCCCGCCACTGCCACAAACCGATAACGAAATACAGGAATCGATTAATGAAAAAAGGGGTGCAAACGCCATCATTCTAAGACGGTGTGATAATGTTTTTGTGAATGAAAACATGGCTGATGTAGGTGATGAGGCAATGTCTGATGATGACACACTGAAAGTGTCACAAAAGAGAAAACTTACTGTACTTGTGAAAGGTAGTGCTAAAAATAGAAAAACGGCTGAAAGTGAATGTGACTTGACACAAGATGACAACGATGCACCTTACTCTGTCGAAATGATTAGGAGGTTTCTTGAAGATACAAAAGGGGTACGGCAAACCGCCGTATCCGAGCATTTTCCCGATCTCAGACTTTTTATTAAGTCCGCAAAGCCTCTTTCACGAAGGCTTGGATAAGTGCTCACCGACCAAGAAATTTATCGGCTCAGAAAGAGCATAACAAAAGTCAGAGATGAATTGAATAATGATGAAATTGGTGATTAAATTCCTTTTATTGTTTTTTTTGTCATTGCTGTGTTGTCCTAATGGGTCGCTATTTATTTTTTCCATTTATGTGTGATTTTAGTATGGGAACTTTGAACGTGAATGGTGCCCGGGCTGATTTCAAAAGAGCTGCTCTTTTTAAGATGATGGAATTGAATGGACTGAATGTGTTGTTTCTTCAAGAAACGCACAGCACTGACAACAATGTCTGCGAGTGGAAAATAGATTTTAAGGGGGAGGTCATTCTGAGCCATGGTTCCTGTGCCAGTGGTGGAGTTGGGATTTTATTGGCTCAGAATTTTTTGCCGGCTTCCTTTAGTGTTGAGGAAACTATTCCAGGTTTTTTACTGAAAGTTATAGCTTTCTATGAAAATGTTAAGTTAGTATTTTTAAAAGCCTATGCTCCAAGGGTTGGAGAGGATCACGTTTTTGAATAAGTTAGGTGATGCTCTTAGCACATGTCGTGGTGATTACGGTTTTTAGGCGGTGATTTTAATTGTACTGAAAATCCCGCTCTGGACAGGAATCATCCTGAGCCACACCCTGGGTCGTCTCACAGACTCAGGCAGCTCATTAAAGACCACGAGCTGTCTGACCTATGGAGAGTTTTTTCATCATAACACACGACAGTACACATGGAGCCATCGGAATGAGAATTATTTATCCCTCGCCAGACTTGATTGCTTTTACTGTTTTAGTCACCTTTTGAATATTTTTAAAAGGTGCTCGATTCGGCCTGTTAGTTTTAGCGATCATTTTCTTGTCTCTTGTTCCATTTTTATTCAGAACATTCGCTTACATAGCGGCTATTGGCATTTTAACACAGCTCTTTTGAATAACCAGGCTTTTAAAACAGCTTTTAAGTTTTTGGGTTATCCCACAGAGAGAGCAGACCCAATTTTCCCACCATCCAGCAATGGTGGGATTACGGGAAAACTCAGACCAAACAACTGTGCCAGAATTTGACTCGCTTTGCCACGGGTGAGTTGACCCGGACTGTAAGGGGTCTGGAGAGACAGGTAGAGGAGTTACAGTCTTTAGCTGCTTCTACAGGAAATCGAGGGCTTTAA
Source organism: Leptonotus elevatus (assembly GCF_054856555.1). Taxonomy (NCBI): domain Eukaryota; kingdom Metazoa; phylum Chordata; class Actinopteri; order Syngnathiformes; family Syngnathidae; genus Leptonotus; species Leptonotus elevatus. Next base: position 16,516,624 of record NC_141243.1, on the reverse strand, counting down.
CACTCCCTCAAGTCCAAACAGTCGGCGCTGGCCAGCCTGCTCGGGGTTTCTGCACAGGGGGCGCTGGTCAGGTCGCGTTTTATGAACATCTCGCAGATGGATGCCCCCTCTCAGTTTTTCTTTGGGCTTGAGAAGAAAAATGGACAAAGGAAGATCATTCATTGCTTACGCACGGGTAGTTGTTCCGAAGTCTCAGATTCTTCTGGGATCAGGAAATATGCTGCCGGTTTCTACAGAGACCTTTATAGGAATGAGTGGTCAAGTAATCCAGTGGCACACAGCAAATTTCTAAGCGGTCTCCCTCAGGTGAGCCAGGAGCAAACCCCCCAGTTGGCGGCACCGGTGAGGCTCGAGGAGCTGGAAGCTGCCCTGGGGAGCCTGCAGTGTGGCAAGGCTCCTGGCATTGATGGCCTTTCGGTGGACTTTTACAAGTCCTTGTGGCCGATTGTCGGACCAGACTTGCTTGCCGTGATGAACGACAGCATCAAAAAGGGGAAACTCCCGTTGAGCTGCAGGAGGGCCGTCATCACCCTGCTACCAAAGAAGGGAGACCTGCAGGACATTAAGAACTGGAGGCCTGTGTCCTTGCTGCGAGAGGTGATGTCGTCCATCATCCACCCTGATCAGACCTATTGTGTACCGGGCAGGCTCATTAGTGACAATGTCAATCTAATTCGGGATTTTTTGGAACTCTGCAATTCATTGGCTCTTGAGACTGGTCTAATTTCCATAGACCAGGAAAAGGCTTTCGACAGGGTCGAACACCAGTACCTGTGGTTTCAGCCCTGACTTTATAGCCATGATCCGGGTGTTTTATTGTGACATTGAGAGCGTTCTTAAAATAAATGGTGGTCTGAGTGCCCCCTTCGACGTCCGGTGGGGGGTGAGGCAGGGCTGCTCTCTCTCGGGGATGCTTTATTCTCTGTCCATAGAGCCTCTGCTCCACAAGTTAAGGGAAATTTTAAACGGTGTGTACATCTCCCAGTGTTGTATGTCTTTCAAACTGTCTGCCTATGCCGATGATGTCGTAGTTTTAATTAAGTCACAAGAGGACATTGATACTTTAAAAAAAGTTGTGACAGAGTTTGGTATTATTTCATCTTCGCGAGTGAACTGGGGGAAGAGCGAGGCTCTCATGGTGGGAGAGGGGCTGAAGACCAAGCTCAAATTGCCGGGCGAACTGGAATGGAAAATTGGGGGTTTTAAATATCTGGGCATCTTTTTGGGGGATGAGACCTACAAAAAGAAAAACTGGGATAATGTGTTGGAGACGGTGAGGGAGAGGTTAAAACGGTGGAAATGGTTGCTGCCAAAAATGTCTTACAGGGGCAGAACCCTCATCTTAAAAACAACTTAGTCTCGTCTTCTTTGTGATACAAACTAATGGTCTTGGCCCTCCAGCCTCTCTCCTGGAAGAGTTGCAGCACATTTTAATTGATTTCTATTGGGGGGGCAGGAGGCACTGGGTTCCACAGAGCATCCTTTTCCTCCCTAAAGAAGAGGGGGGACAGGGCTTAGTGCATTTGGCCAGCAGGGGCGCTGCTTTCAGACTCCAGTTTATACAAAGGCTCCTGACTGGCCCCAAGGATGTTCTGTGGAGACAATTAGCCCGATGCACCCTGCAGCGTCTATATGGCCTGGATTTCAGTTTGTTTTTAATGGACTTGTCTCGCACGAGCACAGCTTCTCTGCCTTGTTTCTATCGGAGTACTTTCAAAGTCTGGAACTTCCTGAGAAAACAGCGGGCGGAGCAGGCCGACTCACTGTACTGGCTCATGCAAGAACCTGTCCTACAGGGAACCCTACTGGACTACCCTAGCTGGGGGGGAGCGACTCTGTCCAAGACCCTTCAAGCTGCAGGGGTCGCAACGCTTGGCAAGGTGGTGGAGCTGACCGGTCCCAGTCTCGAGGACCCCGCTCCGCTGGCCTCCATTCTGGGGATACATTCCTTGAGGGTCGTTAAACAGCTGCTGAACCTCTGGAAAGGAAGACTGGCTGGACATGAGCGCTCCCTCCTCAGTCTATATGGCAGTGGTTCCCTAACTCCGAACCCAGAGGACGGCTTTCCCCACATCGGCCTGCTCCCAGACTTGGGTGACTGCATAAAAATAAACTTAACGGACGCTTGGACACTCCATGGAGGAGAGTTATAGATGATGAACTGAAGCCAGCTTGGGGCACCTTATACAAGGCTCCAGTGGTCAAAAAACACGGCGATGTTCAATGGCGGATCCTCCCCGGCTGGATGCCGTGGAGGATGCCTGCCCCTTCTGTGGACACAGGGAAACAGTCTTTCATTGTTTCTATCAGTGCGAGAGTTTGCGATCTGTTTTTGATTTGGTTGATAGGGTTTTTACCCAATGCAAAGTAGTTTTTCACAAGCACTCTTTTATTTATGGTTTCAACCACAAGGGCCAGATCAAGAGAGAAAGCCGGGTTTTAAACTTTGTTTTGAGCCAGGCCAAGATGGGTGTGTGGTTGTCCCGTAAAAGGAAAGTTGATGATGGGGCAGAAGTCGATCCCACGGTTCTATGCAAAAAGTTGATAAAGTCCAGACTCTTTATTGATTTTAGTTTTTACAAGAGAGCAGGAGATTTAGATAGTTTTTGCGAGATGTGGACTGTTAACGGGGCACTATGCGACGTGAATGAGGAGGCGCTATGTTTTAGTGATGTTCTGATGTAAAAGCATTTTATTTTTATTTTTTTATCTATTTATTTAATTGCTCTTGCCGAGCTGTGTGTTATGAAAATAATGTAAATAAGAGCGGTAAATAAATGTCACTTTTTCAAAAAATTGGATGAGAAGGCCGGGCTCTCAAGTCTTTGCTCTGATTCACCCCAAAGGGGTTCTATTGGATTGAGGTCAGGACTCGTGCAGTTCACCCACACCAGACTCTGTCATCCATGTCTTTATAGACCTTGCTTAGTGCACTGGTGCTCAGTAATGTTGGAAGAGGAAGGGGCCAGCTGTTCCCACAAAGATGGGAGAATGGAATAGTACATGGTCCGTATGCAGTGCAGTTCTACATCATTGAATTTATAAGCATACTTACGATCTGAATTCCAAAATCGTAAAAACAAAATCAATTAAAAATGAGGGTCATCCTTGCTACTCCTACAAATCTCTTTACAAGCTGCTTACAAGTTTGAAGGTTGATATTTAAGTGATGACTATCGGCGTGTTCTTTCGAGCAGACCTTGACAAGAACTTCACAGCTCAGTGGCTTTGATTCGTGATGTCTGACAACAGCTGTCATCAAGTCAGGATAATATCAGACCAAATACACTTCAAAGCTTCATGCATGCTGGGCAAGAAAATGAAAAAAGGACTGCGGTTCCAGCTATATGTTGCTACATTTGTGTCCTAGGGTTGGGACAAGGCTCTCTTCTCCTCCACCAATGGGGACTCTTATCTGATACTAACACCGGAGAGGATGCCGTTTGAGGAATCATTTCTCTGTGACTGTGATGAACACCGAGGTGCAGAAGGTGCTCCGCAGGGTGGCAAGAGGTAGATTTGTATTATAAGGAGCACTGCGTCGGGAACGTGACATTGTTTAGGACCCGGCCCCGGAGGGAGCTGGAAAAATGACTGAGGCTGGGGACTGGCCGCTCATTATCGCTAGACTGGAATCAGGAATTTCCTGTTCCTGTAATTTTCTTATGGAAAGCCATCGCAATCCTGAGGCAAATGTCTTTACTGTAATTCTAGTTATCTCCTGTTGTGAATGTATCTGTGGGTAAGAAGTATGTTTTGAAAATACAAAAGCAAGCGTTTACTGGTTCCTTGTTTCCTGACAAAGGTCAGAGGAACCATTTTTGTTCCGCGTGTCATTTCCTGTCTGGTTGCCGTCTTAGCAGAGGCCCTCACTCGTTTATTTTTACAGTTTCCTTTTTCTCCTTTTTTCACAAGCTAGCTTTCCCCTTCTGGGAGGGGCAGGTGGTTTGGGGTATTGAGCGCCGAGCAAAATTGTCCCTGCGTATAGTTCAGCCCCCACCTCCTTACTCCTTAACACACTTATTCACAATGGGGTCTCTGTATCGCACCCCCCCAAACACACTCCTGCCTTTCCCCTAAAACAGGAAACCAGGATCTGCAGAGCTCTTGTTTTTCTACTAATTTCCTGCTTTGTTACCCATTGCCCTGATTATTTTCTTTATATGCTCTGCTCCCCTAAGATTGGATACCTAATCAACCTTTGTCTGGCACTTCTCGAAACTGATTGCTTTGTAAATAGTAAAGTACAAGCCAGAGAAACAAAGAGACGAGTGATATGCGTCAAATGATTGGAGCCAAAATTGAGATGTCAAAGGGGCCGGACGGGTGCTAACATTTTTATTTTGTGCAACATTTCCCGAGTTGATTACAGTATATGTTTTATAGTCTGCAGCAACAGGAGTGTGATGCTATTCTGCCAAGAAAAACTTTACAACCCTCAACTTGTTGACTTCATTTTTGGCATTTGGATGGACCAAAGAAGCAGACGATTACCGCTTCAGCGCTTGTGTTGGCTTCACGGGCTCAACGAGCAAGCACGGTGTCTGCCATTAATGATGTTATGTCGGTGATAAAACATTTCATGTGCTGGGAACACTTTCGAAACAGGAACAATGGAGCTTGATTTTTGTGGTTAAAGCTTCAGCAATAGTTGACTTCATATCTACGGTGGAACCTCTAGAGCCCAATGCCCCAAAGTCAAGTACAATTTGGAATTTGACCACGGAGCATATTCTGGTAAATGCGCCAGACAAAACTTTGGAGTACAAAACCAAGTGATTAAAAGACTTAATGATGACCATAAAACCAAAACTAGAGCTCATTGATATTGATGTAACCGACAGCAGCACAAGCCAGTAAGATTCTGGGTAAGATTCTTCTAGGGTGCCGCCCTCTGTCAGTGATAATGCATACACTTGGGCTGGCATGGCTCAGTGGTAAAGTTGTTGTTTTCCAACCAGGAGGTTGTGGGTTCAATTCTCAGCTCTTAGGACCATGTCAAAGTGTCCTTGACATCATATGTATGTACATATTAGATTGAATAATTGAATGTTAGTGGAATGCTAACCAGCAATTTACTTCAGTTTAAAGGAGAAGTCAACCTTAAACATTTCATGAAAATAATATATGTGACCTTTCCCGTCAAAACATGACATTCTGATTAATATTCCGTTTGTAGAAAATGAGTTATGATGCAAAATCCAGCTGGTTTGTTCAATCTCAGGGGGCGGCCATTTTGCCACTTGCTGTCGACTGGAGATGACATCACAGTTGCTCGCTCATGCAACGACCAATCACAGCTCATCTATTTTCTGAAGCTGGACTGTGATTGGTTGTTACCTGAGCTTTGCACAACTGGGATTTTTACTCAAGAGCAAGTGACAAAATGGCCGCCTTCTGATACCATATTTAGACTAGTGGGGCTGCATGAAACATATAATTGTCAAGACATTTTTAAAATGGTATATGGTAATAATACTAAAGTTAAGAGTATTTATATTATTATTGCTAATAACAATAATAATAATAATAATAATGATCATAATGATACACATAATGTGTGATGCAAACTTTAAAGCCATTAAAAAATGTTTTAGACTATTTTAACTAATACAACTAATACAACATCTAGATAGGATTAAAAACTTGTCATAAAATGAAAAGGGAAATTAGACTATTAATAGCAGGGGGGGGAGCATTAGTCTATCGAATGTAAATGCTGTCAACAAATAATAAAAGTGTACTTTAGGCCAATATAGACGCAGCTCAGCTACATAAAAATGTTGATTTACTGATTTGCCATCCACCATCAAGTCCATCAGAGATGCCAATCAGCAAAAAAAAGAAAAGAAAAAAAGAGGCGGCACAGGGAAGTAATTTGGAAGGAGATAGGGTGCATGGTCGTTGGGGCTTATTTTGAAATGTTTTCATATTAAAGTAATTGGCCATTACTGTGTCTTCGAATATACAGGCCTACTATCTTTTCCATTTTAAGAGTTAATAAAAACTAATGTAATTATATTCAAGGTGATTTTTCTTCTTCTTCCTTATACCTATTTTTGGCGGCCCCCCGGAGTCCCTTGCGCCCTTAGCCTCGACCTATTTGCCCTAATGTGATGTGACGCTCGTATGGCAACAAAAGCAGTACAATATGGCAGGACGTCAACAACAAGAAACGAGCCGTAATCTCTGCTGCTCCTGGAATGAAGGTTCGGCTGTGAAAGGCCGGCGTGATGGAGGAACATATAGAAAATGTGAGCAAGGAGAGGCGTTCAACAAAAATACGCTGAAATTGTGACTCCAGAGAGAGCGTAAGATTTAAGAGCATCAGTACCATATCAACCTTTCCCAGGAAGTGCGTAAAATAGATCTAGTGACATATAAAGCATTCCATTTAGTAATTGGCTTATGAGGTGACTAGCTACGTGTTTCAATAAAGCCCCAGAGCCATGACGGAGCTCGACTTGTAACACAAACACCCCGCTCCTCCAGTTTATCTGCAAGACACATCTGGAGTCTATCAAGTCCAGCAGCACCCCCCGCCCCCCCTTTCTATTTCCTCTCTCCGCCACGCTTAACCCTTTCCTCACTCGCTCCACCCCTGCATGATAAGCGCGAGGTTACCCAAGCAGGATGGCGATGGGAAACGTGTGGACGTAAACGTTCATTTTTCTATGTGTGGTCTTTTTAGAGTAGCGGGGCTGGACAAAAGGACTCGGTTGGATGTTTTTTATGTGCTGCCCACCTCTTCTTTGTTCCAACTCATCAGCCGTCAGTCGCTTAGCCTGTGTGGAAATCTCTCGCTAAGGAAAACAAGCGCACATTTGTTTAAGACAAATTGCAGGGGCATGCGTTCGCTCTCTCCCTCCCCGCACTCTTCGGCCACCGTACCATCTATAGCCATCATGGCAACCCCTCCCTTGTGTCGGTGAGCCTGTTTAAGTTGGACGGCTTTCTAACCACTAAACGCTCAAGAGTCGCCTGTCTCCCATTTTGCAAAAGACACAAAGCGTGCTCACTTTTATCAATAATAAACATAATGTGATAATGCCGCTTCGGGTGTATATGACATGGACGTGGCCCAAACCAATCCGACATGCGAGCTAAATGTTGCATGATGTGTTCTCATCCGCGAGGGTCATTTTAAACTCTCGACTTGAGGAGTTTCTATAACGTTGCCAAGCTCACTGCTGCCGTTCCAGACCCGTCCACTGCAGCGTCCTGCTGCTCCCTCATCCATCATCACGGCTGCCCTCTGCTCTCGCTCCCTGCTCCCTCTCTCCTCCCCACAGACCCCGGTAATGAGGGCCCCTTGCGCCTTGCCTGTCTGTCCTGCGTGTCCCATGGTGCACCGGGGGCCCAGTTGGACAAGAGCCAGGCAGCCTCGGCCGGCTTTTGCTCATTATTCTCATTACCTCGCCTCAAATCAGCGCAGGACAGGCTGCTGGGATCTGTCCACAACTCATAAAGGTCCCGGCTTGTTAGCGGGCTTGCCTGCATCAGCTCCCATCCGAGGGGTGGAGGTACTTGTGAAAGCCTGATAGTCAGTACTGTATCTGAGTGTCAACTTATGATCAATATAATGTACTTATCTTTTAATTTTGGGGATAGTTTAGGCTTAGTATCTCCAAAAAGTATCTCAACAGTGCCATGAAAGCAGATGAGCTTTAACCCAATATATGTTCCATTATTCATTAGCCATAATATATATATCTATTTTTTTAAATGATTATGTCGTCTTCCAAGAAGCAGAAAGTGGCCTGCTAACTACCAAGCACAAAGATAAGCAAACACCTCGACCAGGTTCCATGACTTTATGAATATATTTGTACAGTATATGGGTCATTGATGGATAACTTTGGTGGTAAACAAATAATCAATTTGAGACTTTTGAAACACATTTAAAGACAGCCAAAAAAGCAGCTATCAGGTTTATACTGTCTTACAACTATGTCAACAAGTTATGCTTTTAGCAACTGGACATTTGGTAATACCTGAAAAAAATAATTAACTTAAATTTTTTCCCAACACATATTATACTGTATTTTCATTAGAATTTGACATGTGTGATTAGTTTGTTGGGTTGGCTAGATGGCTAATTGTTAGCCTCATAACTTTTAAGTTGAAAATATTTGCTGCAACCATTGTAAAAAGCTTTCCATGATAGATGCATGTCCTAAATTGTAGATAATAATAATAATAATAATAATAATAACAAAGAATACATCTTTTTATAATAAATTAAGTGGGTCTGGTGAAATCCTTATCCGTCAATGACACGAACTTTCATTAACATGCATCTGTTTGTGTGTGTATGTAACTAGCTATTTCTACATATAGCACACTGTGCCACAGAAACCAGGTATGATTCAACCCCAAAACTGGAAAAGAAATGAGGCATTCCGAGATCCAAATGTAGCTGTTGGACGCCACGGCTATTTAAAAGAGCTCCAAAAACACAGTTCCGAGGCAAAAACAAACAAGGCTAAATTGCTCCACTGCACTTGGGTGGTTTGGCGGCTTATGAAGGCAATCGCGGCTTTGAGGAGGTTTGTCCCAATGAAAGGGCTAACTGTGTCGATTTCGGCAAAGTCTGGGCGAGGGCGGCTGAGCTATTCATTTATTCGTCCTGCTCGCAGCGGCAGATCAGATTGCCTTCACAATGAATACGTTTGGTGTGAGTGTTGTTTCAAATTGTTTGACAAGAACCGAGGGTTCCCATACTAGGAAGTGCAATGCACTCCTGCAAGGGACAACAGTGGCTCATCTTTAAGAATTTGGGCCTTGGAACCACAATTTGACGATTAGAATCCTGTCTGCTTCCTGGCTACTGCCGAGAAGCTCTTGAGCAAGGCACCCACTCTGCAACACCACCCAGCTCTCTGTGTATAACACAGAAAAATATATACAGCTGAATTTCTGCTTGGGTTTATAATTATAATGCAAAAAGGACAGTAGAAAATGTAAGAAAAAAATATATAGAAAAACATTTGGAAAAAATATATAGTAACATAAGAAAATTATTACTTCAAATAAGCAAAATTTAACTTAAATTTACCTGTAAGATTTTGAAAAATAAGAAAATAATACTAGACCCATATCATCCACAGCGGTCTTGAAAAAAGTATTTTTTGACTAAAAAAAGTAATATTTACTTTTTTCAAAATATAATATATAGAACTATTTTTCTCAAAATACATACGTATTCATTCACATTTGGCTAACTTAGCCTGAGTGTCAAGCAGGGAATCAACAGGTCTCATTTTTATTGTCTTTGGTATGTCCCAGGCAGGGATTGAACCCACAACCCCCCAGCTCTACCAATAGACCATTGAGCAGGTAGTGTGTAGAGGTATTTCACTTCTCTCTGATTGTTTTCATATTTGTATTTTTGCCATTAATTACTAGATTATGCAAAATCTTAAAATAAGAATAATCAACTTTTGAAACCCCAGTTTAGGGCCTTTGATGTTGGTTTCTCTTCTTAAAAGAGACCCTGACTGTAATGACAAGTGTGCTCTATATTATTTATTTGGTTTTTACTAACATAATGATGAGATTTATTTTTCAGAAATCATTTCCAGTTTAATACATTTTGTAGAAACTATATTTGGACGTACGGCGTATGGCTCTCTGCCGAGCAATGTGAAACGCTTATGAAGAAAGCAAGGTCAACCTCGTAGCGTTCCTAAAGAAACAACATGTGATTAGGAGAGTCTAATACTACCCCCACGCCGTGCTCTCGTCATTCACCAGACGCATTCAAGAGTTTTGATCGTCCCTTTAGGAACGCAACAGAGGCTTACCGGGACCTTGCTTTAAAAAAATAATAATAATTATAGGCATTTCACATTGCTCGGCATTGCCGCCATTCTACGTCACTATGCACTGAATGCGTTGCGACGTAAATAACAATGTACGTCCAAACACATTTTCTACAAAATGTATTAAACTGGAAATGATTTTTGAAAAATGAATCTCATAGTTATGTTAGTAACAACCAAATAAATAAACAAACAAAGACAAAGACAAACTTGTCATTGCAGTCAGGGTTCCTTTCGTCACAGTACTTAAAACTGTCTCTTAACGCTCAATGCCAAGACTGCTTGATCAAATAAGATAATTTGAGCATCTTAAAATAAGCAGAATGATCTTGTCTGACAATTTAATTTTAAGTAAAAATAACTTGCCAAAGCAAAATAAGCAAATTTCGGTTAAATTTAAGAAATCACATCTTACTTAATATTTCAGTTTTTGCAGTGTAGTAAAAATACAAGTTAAAATGTTTTTTAAATGAAATAAAGTGTGTGCGGCCAGTGAGTGTTTATCGCCTTCGAGTAGCGGAAGAGATGCTGTGTATTTCCCTGATGTGTGTTTACTCAGCCCGAGTAGGCTTGCCCTTTGATTATAGTGCTGACCACATGATATGACTAACTGTTCACTACTGCTCCCAATGACAAGCATATGGAGATGACATACTGGAAGCAATGAAACGACCAGGATCGCAATGGCAGGTTCATTATGGCCAAATAGAAATAGAAGCTCCAGGGAGGAAAATGTATCACGGCTCCATCTCTCCACAAATCACTGCAACGGTGGATTTCAATGTCACATTTTTACCATCAGACAACGATTTTCCCATGCGCTCTAATGCAATGATGAGCGGTGCAGCTCAATTAAAGGCTAAGCGAGCGGACCTCCGCTGTTGTGTCAGACAGCCAGAAGAGGAGTCAAATGAGGCCTGCATGATTTACATGATATCAAATCCCTATGTGAAACCCTCATATGTGTTGTCGAGCGCTTCCAGTCTCCAAGAAAAGCTCCACCCTGTTGCCTCCTGCTAGTTTGACCACTGCTGGCTTGAGGCTGAGCTCGGGTTTCTCGACCCGACGACCCTTCAGCCTTACAGGGAGCACGTACCAAAACAAGCACGTCCAGCTCATTTTACATTCAAAATGTTTCTTTGCCATATTCACACTCATCTCTGTTCTTTGTCCTTTTCAAATGTAGCGCAAGAAAATTGGGTGGCAACGTAGGAAGACAAGAGTAGGAACATGAGCAAATCGGTTTTGTACCCCACTGGCAATCGCTCCAATAAGACGACAACAGCAAATGAGCTCTTTTTAACATTTAAAATATATTTGCTAATCTTCCTGGGTGGCAGATCCCACTGGCATGTGGAACTAATATTCCTTTATTGTGCGAAACTACAGTATCCCGGCTGAGAGAGCGTGTTTGTTGTCAGCTACCAGCGTGCTGTAAAGCTTTACTGGCATCTTCAGTCATTTGAGTCCTGTGCAGAAAAAACAACAACTCTTAGATGAAGAGCTACAGAGGTGCCAAGATGGTACTCGTCATAGACATTAGGCACACTTAAAAAAAAAAAAGAAAAAAAAAAAGTTTTACTTTTTTTTTAATTATTATTATTATTTATTTTTTAAAGTTTTTTTTTTAGGACATTACTATTAACATTAGGCACACTTGACCAACAAGATCCTAAGCGATGCCTGTACAAAGATAATCAGCAATTTCGTTAGTAAGGAATCAACTTTAAAGTGGCAGTAAGAGAGACCCAAACTCAAGTCAATCAGTCAAAGATGATAATACAGTGGAACCAGTTAAGTCAGACAACCCTGAAGTCATACAAATTTGAGTCTGACCTACATTTTGGGGAGAAAATGTGCCTCTAAAGTCTAAAGTTGTCGCATAATGAGACACAAATGATGAACTGAGTTTTCAGGTTTTTTTTTTTTTTTTTTTTTTTTTTTTACTTTGGCTTTACTTTAGATTTTATTCCTAAAAAGAGACCACTCTCAACAAGGGGTGTTAAGAGAAGAATACACAACCATTTATTGAAGATTATCGGATTAGGAAGGTCCAGCATTTGTCAAAGTTATGATTGAATACAACCTGTTGCTGCTTTCACGTTATACAGTGGCTCTCCTTTTTTTTTTTTTTTTACACCTGTGTGGCAATTTTTTTTTAAATGACTGAAATGTGGGAGGCAAATTCACACCATTGCACTACAATCATGCTATGTTAAAAAGTTATATGACCCAGGGTTTTATTTTTGAATTCATATTATCCACTTCTTTTCAAACTTGTAGGTTTGGAAATTCAAATTAAAGTTTGATGATGGAGATTTCCATTATAACTTAAACTAAAGTATTAAAGTACGATGAGGATAAATATACCATATAATGCTAAAAATGATGTGACATTGTGTATGTGGATAATGATGATATTTTTATAGAGAAAAACGGCAATATCAAATAATTGTTCAGCTGTGATGTGACTTTTCCATTATTTCTTTATTTTTACATTGACGTAGTATCGCATTCGGCTATACTGACAGCTGTTCACAATTGTCCATTATTTTATAAATAAAGTTCTGTAACCAAAAATTATATTGAAACTATACATATGTGTCCTGTGATTGTATGACAACCAGTCCGGGGTGTATTGCACCTCTTGCCTAAAATCAGATGGAATAGCTAGGGCTGCCTAACACGTGACGCTAATGAGGACAAGTGTTGTACAAAACGGATGGCTGGACTACACAAGGTTACCGCACAAGTACACGCTTGGATCGTACCGTGATCCACTGGAAATCAGCCAATAAAAGGTCACTTCACTCATAAATCAGAAAAGGCAATAAAATCGATGTACTGTTTATTTCACTTGTCTATCACCCATCTAACAGCTCATCGGAAGAAATAACGATGCAACTACCGATGGCTAAACGAGGCCAAGCTGACAGCCTCCCATCACGAGGGATTTACCTGACTGAGAATGACTGAGGTGAAATTATAAGAACTTGTGAGTGGAACAAACGCAAATCCAGCCAGAGCAGAGCAGAGGATCATCCTCCTTGCTGGACTCGAGCCCGCCGAATGGAATCACACAAGAGCTGCTCAGTCCTCATCATATCCTGTCTGATTTGCTCCCCGCGGGCCCCCGAAGTGAAAAAGCAGCTCACACATATGGCGAACTACACACGCAACACACATGCCAGGCTGATTATTGATAAAGATTGATGAGCTACTCACAGCTTCTCCAGGGCATTCAGTCCGAAGAAGGAGCCATTGTTCAGGACCCTGATTTTGTTGTGGCTCAGTATTCTGCAAAGACACACAAAGAAAATGTGATCAACATTCCAGTGAAATACATTTGACACTGCTGACATTTGTTTTAGTGACAAGGGAGGAAGTCAGGTTTCATCAAGCCGCACGCCACAAGCAGGCTTGGGGAGTAACGGAATACATGTACCGCCGTTATGTAATCAGATTGCAAAAAAAAATGTAACTGTATTCCATTACAGCGCGAGTGGGACCGTTGCTACATGTCGGGGAGGTGGGAACGAACAAACTGACTCGTGGTGTCCTCCACACGCGGGGAGTTTGAAAAAGCTTCACAGACGGGAGGAGGAAATGGCGACCGGTATTCACTGGAATTTACTCGGAGCGAAAGTTTGAGCTGAGAGTCCAGCGGCATGCTACGTGCTGTAGCGTCTTGCTAGCTAGCCCGCTAGCCTACAACCATAATGTGAGTTACACCTTCCAAACAAATCTTCCTCCCACTATTTAAACTTCATACACAACATATACACGGCTGAACTTGTGACTGGGATAAAAGTTAATTTTGCAGTTGATGTCACACATCATCATCCTCATTGGATGACTATCTATCTATCCATCTATCTCACTGTGGTGTGGTTGCTTTTAGGGACAGTTTGAAAACAGCATACGGCCTTCAATCAATCAATCAATCAATCAATAGCCTACATGCTTTTTAATTACACAAGGATTTTTGCTATTTGTAGGCTGCCCGGGTCCCTATCACCCGCAAATAGCAGGGGCACATTGTATAGAAATATATATTGTGGTGATATTTATTTTTATTTTGTCTTCATGAGCATACTCAATATTGGAGTAATCCCAAAGTAATCCAGTTACATTACTTTAATATTATGGTACTTGAATTAAGTGACATTTTTTTAGCAGGTAACTTGTAACTGTAATGGATTACATTTGAAAAGTAACCCTCCCAACCCTGGCCACAAGGACCAGAGCCAACTGACTGTGCACTTGCTGCTACCGTCGCACGTGATACTACCCTGGCAAGACAGCAGACGAGATGCTTCCAATTAAAGATCGAAAAGAACATCAAGATTATAAACGGAATGGAAATCTTGATCATCATTTTGCATGCATTTTGTACATCAAAAGGAAGTTTGTCCGCATCAAGCGCATAACGACACGGGCCTTTTGCCTCGCTCGCTTGTACACGGCAGTCTTATCGCTGCAGACACACTGCAAGTGAGGCTGAGATAAGTGACGAGGGATCATGGGAAATGGACATTTAGAGTCAACAAGGCTCTTCACTCGTCACAATGTGAGAGTGAAGTACAAGTGGCAGGCCATGTGACTTACGTGACACTCTTATATGCTGAAGGGAGGAAATGTGGGCGGGCTCCATGAACAGGATGTTTACTTTGGCTTCATTAAGGTAGACAAGACTTAAGTAGTGAAACGGGCAACATTTTGGGCTCTATTGTAGTTTAGTTTATCTTTTATATGCCCCCATGTCACCTGACACTTTGGTGACTGAAAATAGATGAATCTTTAGACCAGCTAAATGCAGGTCTAAGTTGTGGCACAGGTGGTGTAACACAATTTTGGTGGATTTGATCGAGGTGCAGGCAGACAGATTCTGAGCTCCGTCGATGTTGGTGGTGGATGTCATCGTATTTCATTCATAAATAGGACAACAGCGTCCCTGCACTGAATTTAAAGGGAATGAGAGGAGCCGCCGGCATTGGCGCAAACGCTCACTTCTAACTGTAAAAATACAGTGCCAAAAGAAAGAAAACTTCACACCCACTCTTTGCTCTGGAGTTGCACTGGGAAAGAAACCTTCCCCAAGTCATTACAATTTAGCATCACCCTATCAAGTGTGAAAATGGCCATTTCTAATCAACTTTGTGGCGGGGGCGCACGTGATGAAGCAGTTACAAACTAGGGCTGGGCAATAAATCGAATAGTTGAAAATGAGCTAAATCGTGTAAATAAACACACTCTTGACTTATTTTGGATTATTAAAAGATGATTCTGTGATATCCAAACGTTATTGTGAGTTGTAATTTTGCACGTGGTAGAATGCTGGAAGTTTACAAAACGTGTTTACAGTAGTTACTAACTACTTACCTGTAATTGTGGCATTTAAGCAAGTTGTGCACAAGATATATCAATGTAAAGTTTACGTTCAAAGCCACACTAAGGAACTTTCGATTTACGTTGATTATGGCGGCGCCATATGGACAAAAGTGGTATTGTTATATCTGAAGGAAGACCACATTTCCTATGAGGACAAGCGCATTGTGTCATTTTTTTATCTCACACCAGCGAGTGAAATCTGGGCCAATGTTGATCCTTGACTGTCCTTTCATCCGGGTAGTTTCCTATTTTCAAATTTTCTTTTTTGTCTCCTCAGACAAATACTTTTTGGTTGTTTTGCAGCTTCTGCCAGGAAAACAGTAATCGTGTGTCAATATTCAAATTGGACTTCCGTCTTTGTAACGATTGGGTGATGGGGAAAGTGACGTATGCCATAAAGCAATCAGCACATTTGTAGTTTTTTTGTGTGGCAGTGTTCCTACCATCCTCCTCAAAGTTGCTTGGTGCCAGGAAAAATTATACAGACCCCCTCAGGCCATGGCAAAGGTACCGTTCAACTAGTTTTAAGTCGATGTTTCGTCAGAGGAGAAGAACATATTTTATTAAGGTTGAAAAGTTTCTTACTGCTACTTAAAACTTATTTAAAATCAGTATGAAATGAAACCTTAAAATAACTGTTTGTTGGATTTATTACTTTGATTAAAATCGATGAAAATCTTAATGGTCCAGAATAATTGAAAAAAATCGAGATTTTATGTTTTGGCCATATCGCACGGCTAACAAATCAGCTGAAAATGTGAATAGAGCATCTTATCTCTCTTTTCATTCATTTTCATTCATTTCATTTTTATTTTTGTTTCAGGCAATGACAAAGCACACATTTAGTGTCAGGTTACACAAGAAGAAGAAAAACAACAAAAAAGAACACAAACAAACCTTTTCACTTTTTTTTGTTCCTGCTGTCCCAAATTCTAAAATGGTACAGTCCCATTCATCTAATCAAAACATCCTCCATGAACCAGGAAGTGGCCTACTAGCATACAGTACATATAAAACAAACAAACAAACAAAAACAAAAAAAAGCACTCATTTATTATTTTTGTCCCACTTTTGTTTTTTAATCTTGGCAAGTATCTGAGAACAGATACCAAAAAAAACAAAACAATTATGTTTTCTCTTTTTGAAGTTTGAGTCACATTTTTTAAGCGCCCCCCATCCTAAAATGAATGTCGTATTATGATTTCATACGAGTTCACGAGTAAAGAGTTCAACCTCGACAGAGTAATCTTCTAGTTTGCATAGTTGCGCTCAAGCTTGTTGACAGTTTTTCAGTTTTACAGCCCGGTACACTGCCGAGTGGTGTCTCACCGCAGGAGGCCGACGCTAGCGCAATCATCAACACACCTTTCGGGTTTTCACAGCATTTTTCTCCACACCACATGCAGATTAATGGGGTGTTTGCGACATTAAATGTGGCTTAATTAAGACCGCCGAGGCATGGGTGCACCTTTAAAAAGTGCGGCTGGCTGTGAACAGACTATGAAACCCCCATCACCCCCTCTTGTTTCCTGCCACATCAATAAAAACAAAAACTGCCTTCAGCTCCACGCCTTCCAAGTCACTTAATGACCCGATTCAATCATCCAGCTATGGTTTACTGGAACTGGCCAACGCTCACTTCTTCCCTTCCACAAATACTCTTTCAGGAAGAAAAGAAAGGCAGCTTGTAAGCAAAATCTTCTTTTTTTTTTGCCCGTCAACATCTTCCTGCAATTATCTTCGTTAACTACCACATAAATGTTGTTGCAGAAATGACTACTGATAACAACATGGATGTCGGTTTTATTCAAAGTATGCTAATTCCAATCACTTCCAGTAATGCATTCTGCTGCTTTAAGGCAAGCAAAAGTGAGCAACTTTTATTATGTTTGGCAACAGTGTTTAAAACCTGCACTTTGGGGGTGGAAAACTGAGTGTGAACATGTGTTGCTAACTTGCTGCGCATCAGTAAAGACAGTAAATGTGCAGCTCAGACATCGTTCATTTGCAAAAATAAACATTCATGTTTCATGCTTATACAATTTGTGGTTTGGTTGCCTTCCTATTCAATTAAAACTGAGGTTAAGGGCCGCACTGCAGTGTCACTCGCAACACGTCATTTAAAGGGCTCACACGTAAAGCAGAGAGATCACTTTATAAATCTTCAGTTAAAGCGGAAGTCAACCTTCAACATTTCTTGACAATAATATGATATATGTGACCTCACTAGTCTAAAGATGACATTTTAAATCATATGAGTTATGCAGCAAAATCCATCCGTTTTTATTCATCTCATCTTAGTGGAATATGAGTTAAGCAGCAGGCGGCCATTTTGCCACTTGCTGTTGACTGAGGATGACATCACAGTTACTCAGGGCTCGGGCAACGACCAATCACAGCTCACTTGAGCAACTATGATGTCATTTTCACTCGACAGCAAGTAGCAAAATGGCCGCCTGCTGCTTAACTCATATTCCACTAACGCAATATTAACCAAAATACCGTATTTAGAGTAGTGGGGCTGCATAGAACATATTGTGAATCAATTAAGGGGGGGTGACTTCCCCTTTAACTCATTCACTGCCATTGACGTCAAAAAACAATTTTAACTATTTCTATTAGTTTAACATTTTTTCCACTTTTGTTAACAAGAGTAAGAAAATAAATATTGTACATTTAGACCAGATATTAAATTTGTGATTAATCATGAGTTAACTATTGAAGTCATGCGATTAATTACAATTAAAAAAAATTCTCTCCTGATGCCCTAATTTTAATAATCTTTTCTTTTTTTTGAAAAAAGATCATTTTAAAAACGAAAAGAAAAGATTATTAAAAATTACTTTTTTGAAAAAATATTATTTAAAAAAAGAAAAGAAAAGATGATTAGAAATTAGGTCGTCAGGCGATTACATTTTTAAATTGTAATTAATCACATTACTTCAATAGTTAACTCAGGATTAATCAAAATTTTTATATCTGTTCTAAATGTACAATAACAATTTTTTTCTAGGTTTTCATACTCTTGTTAAAAGTGGAAAAAAATTGAAACTTACAGAAATAGTTCAAATGAATTTTTGACGTCTAAAGCCGTCAATGGCAGTAAATGAGTTAACACACAGATATAACTGCTACCCATGACACAATGCCAGGTTCATCTTGGAGCCCATCAAAATGTCATGGCGCCATAGAGACACTGACCGAATGACGCGTGGCCTAGCCCGGATCTGAACCTCTGACTCCCAACACATAAGGTCTCTCACTTGACTTTAGGCACAGTATCATTGCTATAACAAAAAGCAGCCCCGAGATGAAAGCTATAGACATCCGGAACTGGCAGAATAATTCAAAACAGATAGAAGAGGAGAAAGTCCCATCTGGCGAAGGAACACGCCATTTAATTCAATGCAGACAGTTCAAATACTGATTATTCTTCTTTGACTCAGCTTATTGTGAAACCCCAAAAACATTAGTCACTGGACTGACCATATGTTTGGCTCAATACGCACGCATTACCTTTTGTAGCGCTCTATCATCGACAAGGAAATATGCTTTTAACCGTCTGAATAGGGTTATAATTCATACCAATGTATCGTAGAGATTTTTCAAACTTCGTGTTTGTACTGTACTGTAATGTCAACATATCAGCGTCATCATTAGAAAGTCTTGGCTGCTTAGTACAATAAGGCAAAAGTGGAATGAAACATTCAACTCCTAACTGTTAAATCTGCTTCATAACTGACATTCACAAATAAGCAAAGACCACAAAAATGAGCTCTGTGAAACTCACTTCCAGACTTTGCGCCCTCGTGCATGTGTGTGATGTTTAGCTACATTGAGGACATTGTTCTCTTATAAACAATAAAGAGAGCGCGACTCTGAGAAAGAGGACGGCCGACCTCTGTAAACAGACAAAAATAGTCTGCGTTCCCATTAGGCTAAACAGGAAACCCAGCCAATTAGCTGTTTATGCAGAAGCCGACTTCCAGGGTCAGGCCTAGGAGAGCGAGCACTTCCCGGACGGCCAACGAGCGGGCGGAGCGGAGCGGTGTGTGCGGGCAGGTGGCCGCTGACACACACAAAGTCAAACAAGGTAAACACAGCTATGTAAGAAATGTCCTCAAAAGAGCTGCCCTGTTGCGAGTCAACTGAGGCTTTGTGACATGTTAGCAGACGGAGTCAATTCATCGAATTAGCTATACGACACATGGCAGAGAGACGCTCTAACTCAGTCCAGACCATCTCAGCGCTGTATTTAGCATCTTTGATTCACTTAAATATGGAGGCCCTGCATTCTAATTGAGTTCATGTCATCTATTTGAAGAGCGGGGCTTCGTGTCAGTCTCGAGAGTCTCGTTCAATGGCGTCTTCTAATCCGTTTGCATAGAATGCACAGGAGGTTAAAACACTGCAACACCAGAGCCACAGAGGCCAGTTTTCAAGTCACGGTTGAACTGGTGGACAGCATCCGTCAAACATTTCAAACTTCCATCAATACAGAATTTCTGAGACTCCACCAATAGAAATGTAGAATTCGGAACTAATGCTGCATTCGAGGAAGGTCGGAGATTCGGATTTATGCCAGTTGGCTTTTCCCAGTTCCGACCTGAAAGCATTTGTGGCGAAAGTAAACAACCAAAATGGTGGATAGTGATAAAAAGTTTTTTATTTTGGTCCTCAAAACAACAAAACTTTTTTTTTTCCAACTTCGCAAGGTTTTCCGAGTTCATGGAGGCGTTCTCGTACACACTTCCTGGTTTGAAGTCAGAAAAGTCAGACTTCCCACTTTCCTTGAATTCAGCATAAGCTCAAAGTTCTACACAGCATTTAGTACAATTAAGTGAATCTAAAGTGATTTATACCAGGAAAAAACAACAACTATATATATATATATATATATATATATATATATATATATATATATATAATATTATTTCTTTTTTTTCTTCATTTCTTATTTTTCCTTTTTCTCCTTTATTATTGAGGCGCAGGCGCAACTCTGTACAGTAGCGATAATATTAGCCAAGTAGCACTAGCGCTAGCAGGCGCATTTGAGAGCTAACATTTGTTATGTCTGCCAGGAACTAAAGTAGAGTGACTAGATTTTCAGAATTAAAAACCGGGACACTTCGATTTAGATGAAAATCAAATACTGTGTACAATAAATTCTCACCAGGAAATATTTATAATAAATGTAATCGCTAGTCAGTGACCAGTGGTTGTGCTATTGCTTTAGCTAATGTCAAATGCTGTCTTGGTTGACACAGGGTTGAGGCCCAGGTCCAGACAGTAAAAACCCTGAAATAGTTTGTGCTTCGACTCAACTGGCAGGTTAACATGCTCGTCTTCACCTGTTGAGGAGAAGCACCTGTGGCTAAAGCTAAACTATTTCAGAAAAAAAACTGTGCTAAACAACCAATGCACTCACTATTATCCAACTTTTTTTTTTCTTTTTCTTTTTGCTTTGTCCCCATTGTTATTGAGGAAGTCTGTGCCATTTACCTCGTGTCTGTTCCGCATTGTAACATTAGAAATATCCCGCCTGAAAAGCTCACCTTGCATTAGGCTAGTACGACTACATTTCCCATGATTCTTAGACACGGAAGCAGGAAGAGGTTCTCGTTCCGGTTTGGCGAAAACATTGTCACTGTCTAGCATAGATACAAAATACATATTTCTGATTAGTAAAAAAAATTATTATAAATACACAATGAACAATATAAATGCTAATAATAATAATAATAATAATAATAATAATATGAACATATTTCCTGTGATCAGTCTGTCACTTTCAACCTAACGGCAGACTTATGAGGCAGTACAAACTGCCTTTACAATGAGTTTTTTCCCAAAAGCCATTCCAGCCTTGTATAACTAGGTCCGGTCCAAAAGGACATTGTGTCCAAAGTGTCCAAGAAGACATTCTGAAGGAGATAAAGGACATCTTTTTTTTCACTCTGCCACTAGAGATAGTTGTGTTGCTTGTTGAAGTGAATTTTTTTTTTGTAAATAATATCGACCTGAAAAATGTGTTATCATGTCAGGCCTAGTCAATGCACTGTCCAACCCCCAAAATTGTATTGGTACTTCCCATGATGAGCCACAATTACTTAGGAAGTAGGCAGCTAAGAAACAGAAAAATGCTGCTTCAATAAGAATTTGTTACCATTTTGGCTTGTGCTTTACTGACTGACATGTCATACATGGCTATACTGTATGTGCGCCATATTATATTTCTAAAACAGCAAGACTTTTGCACAGTATTGTTTATGTAAGAGTTGGATGTTCTCTACATCAGTGACTCTGTTGGTGTCTCAAAGCCCGGTCCCGAGAGACCGAGTTATTCCGCCGCATGGGTTCAATTCCACATGTGGTCGACGCTGCATGCCCCTGCGTATGTGTATACCTGTCAGTAGTGTACGCTGCAGCTGTCTTTCAATTTTCTTCCACAGCTGCTTTTGGTTGTGGGTCATTGCATGCATGGCGGAGTTGCGAAGTGTGGCGCACAGCAGCAGCAGCAGCAGCAGCAGCAGCAGCAGCAGCAGCAGCAGCAGCAGCAGCAGCAGCAGCAGCAGCAGCAGCAGCAGCAGCAGCAGCAGCAGCAGTTCTCCAGATCGCAACCTAGTGCAAAAGCGTGTCCCGTCCAAACCACAAGCAGAAGGTCGAAAAGCCAAACACAAGATGATCTCCTCCCTGCTGCCACTACAGGTTTGGTGACAAGAGTTCTCCCTCTTTTGACTATTTATAAAACCATACATACACAGGAAATGTTTCATCCTGGTTTGCTATTTGTTTCAGGATATGAATGAGATCCGTTAGTGTCTAAAGTGTGTACTCCAATAGGCTTGTGTGGCCCTTAAATATTTAGACACTGTACTTTGTTCCAAGGTGCTCTGCAGCTGCAGGGCTTAATGAGAAGTTGATTTATTATTGAAAATAATTCATATGTAGGATAAGGATGCATAGCAGTTAGCATGTTTGCATTTGAGAGTTTCTGGGTTCAAATCTCTGCTCAGCTCAAGCATTCCTATATGCATGCAAATTCTCCCTGTGCTTATGTGTTTTTTTCTCCGGCCCAAAGTTAGCTTTTGTTGTCGGCTCCATCTCAACCATAATGAGGATAAGCGGAACAAAAGAAAAATGGATGGATGACATTTCTATGATAAAATGAAACAAGTGGTAAAGATGACACTTAAACACTGCACCCCGAGAGTTATTTCAGCATAGACAAAGCGGCGCAGCTTTAGCCTAATAAAGAGTGTCAAAACAAGCCAGTGGGCCACTATGTAAACACCATTTAACTCCAGATTCGGTCTTTACACTGGAGGACCACACGTGAGGTGAAAGAGCAAAACCCTTGGAAGAGCCGTAAAAGCAGCCCAAATTCGGAGACCAACGGGAGCCAGATAATGAGAGTGATTTTTCCATGAGAGTCTCGTGGCTGAATTAAACTTGTTTTAATTAGCATACTGACTCCATGATGCACAACAGCGCCTGTGTCCCAGCAGTACTTACGCTCTGGTAAATAAGAAAAGTTTCCTAGGAGGTGATTCAGGTCTGGCGAAAGCGATACACAGGCCTGCATCGCGTGACTACTTTGATTTGTGTATGTTATGGCTCAGAACATTCGACCAAGCGCTGGCCATGGTTTTTTTTTAACTGTTTTTCTTCTCCTCCCGTCTTATTTCAAGTGCACTGCAGATCAAAAAGATACTTTGCCTTATAAATAGATATACATCACACTCGTTGCACTCAGAGTAATGAGGACAGACATGGTGGATCAACAATACAGGGCTGCCAAACCAAAGATGGATTCAAATGCTCAGTGTTTGTTGGATAAGAAAAAATCATTACTGAAATATATTTCACTGGAGTTAAACATTGCCAAATTTATTATGAAGTGGAGTTGAGTTGAGTTATGAAGTGCAGATGAACATTCGAGGGCAAAGACTATCCATTTTAGAATGTTGGTCTCATTTTTTTCTGATTTAACACTAAAATATGCTCGGGTGTTTTCATAGCTGTGGATTTTAAGCAGATTGAATTCCTTTTACCCAAGGTTGGGTTAATCATTTTGACCCAGCAGATTGGGTCGAAGATTAGATTTGGGTGGGCTGGTCACCATTTGGGGAGTTTTGTGTACTGAAGTTGAAGTAAATTTAATGTAACGTAACAGCTCAGTGAGGAACGTGTCTTTCGACACAGCAATTTGGGGTCCAAATCCTATTCAGAGCAGATGCAGTGAAAACTGTGCCAAATATATCATGGGAGAGTTTTTTTGTGAGGATCCCTAAGAGGGGACTCTTTTTTTGTGTGCGTGTCGAAACTGTTGGTAATAAAATTAGTGCAGTCAACTCCTGCTATCTGTGGGGGATAGTGAACAGTGAAAATCTGCGTATAATTGACACTCATTGAAATTAATGGGGTGGGGGGGGGGTGGGGGGGTTTCAACACACACACACACACACACATTATTAAAAAAAAAGAAAAGCTGATTAACATTCATTATACAATTTCAAAGAAAATGATCCTAGACAAAAATTTGTGAAAAAAAATGGGGGGCAATCTGCGAGTATGCTGGGTTTGAGATTTATTCTCTTCTCATGTTCTTTTTCAAAACAAAACAAAAACCTCTTGTATAGCCTCCTTCATATGGAACAGGACACAAAAAGCCAACGAAAAAGCAAAATAGGAGCGATGCTCGCTGAACTGAGCTATGGGGCATTTGACGACAGGGGTTCCACTCATAGCACATCTGTAATGCAATCTTTATAATATTTGGTTCAGCAAGATGATAAATGACATAATTTATTTCTTGACTTGCAGTTTGTCGCTAGTGTGTGTGTGCATTTGTATGCGACTGAAATAGAAGAAGTAATCTGCTGTTGAATTTAGATGGAAGATAACATGTTTAATTTTGCTTCTGATGTCTGAGGTTTGGCCAGACACGGTGCGGCTTTTTGGTGATTATAGTTTTGACCTAGTAAATTGTCATTTTGGAAAGCTGTGTGTGAGTTAGAGTAGAGAAAACACTGTATATAAATATCACACTGGCATGTTTGTGCCAAGCCAGCACAATGTTGTTGCTGTTACTGCCAATGGCTGTGCCTTATGTGATGCTAATCTCAAAATGGGATTTTTTTTTTATCATCACAGTTGATGACGTTGACAAGGACTGCTTTGCACAAAACTGTGTCAGTTGAATCCTCATCTCTCTAATGGACTCTTGCAGAATGGACTGAGTGGGAGAACAAGCGATGATCGCTCAGGCTGGGAGGTGGCTGTGTCATCTTTGTTGCAATAAGTACTTTCGAAGAGGCCTCCAGACTGCGCTGCACTATTCAGCGCCCGGGTTCGTCCAAATTGCTTTGGTTGTAAAAATACAACCCCGGTCCTGGTAGCCTCCTTCAACCCCGAGCTCATCCTTTGAGAGTCACAGTACTCAATGCAAAAGAGAGACTAAATGCCCTTGAGCACAACAGGCACTTTAGCGGCAAATGCATGTCAAGATTTGAATGTGTTCATTGTCTGGGAGCCACCAGCAGGCTTTTAGCAACCACCAGAGAACACTTCCTGACTACCAGGCGTGTTTAGAACTTGTCATGGGAAGGAGCATCCATGTAATTGCACGCAAAATATTTTTTTGTCTTTTCGTGGACTGTGATAGAGTGAGTCAGGCCTCTGAGAGACCACATTGAGGAGTGGAAGAGATTATTGACTTGCATCCTGAAGTGGAAAAAGCGACTAACTTCAAAAGAGAACTAAATGGCACGCAGTAGAGAAAACAAAGCAAGACAATGACAAGTCAGCCAAGGTTGGGCAGTTACAAAAACATAAAAAATAAAAAAGGTTAGTGTCATACTTTGGTGTGTTGTTTAGCAGAATTACACGAATACTGTTTTCTTTTATTTTCTTTTTTTTTTTTACTACAAGTCACACTTCCTTTAATAGATTTCCTGGTCCTGCAACTTAAACTCAGGTGTGATTTATATATCAAAATTACAGCTCGGATTGGCACCCCAAAACCCCGCCTCCCAACTGTGTCTATCGTCTTTTGTTGCCAAATACTTTTATGATTTTTCCCCCCAGCACTTTTTCAAATACAGCACCTCCAGTGGCCAGAAGGTGGTGGTAATGCGCCGGTGCCACCTGCCAACTGCCAGTGGGAAGAAGAAGAACAACAAGAAAGTGGGAAGAAGAAGAAGAACAAGAAAAGGAAGGAGAAAAAGAAATGGAATGAGAAGAAGAAGAAAAGAAAGGAGAAAAATAAGAAATGGAAGGAGAAGGATGATAAGAAGAATAAAAATGGAAGGATAAGAAGAACAAGAAATGGAAGAAGAAGATGTAGAAGAACAAGATGGAGGAAAAATAAGAAATACAAGGAGGAGGAGGAGAAGAAGAAGAAAAGAAAGGAGGAAAAGAAGAAATGTAAGGAGAAGAAGAAGAAAAAGGAGAAAAAGAAGAAATGGAAGTAAGAGAAGGATGATAAGAAGAATAAAAATCGAAGGATAAGAAGAACAAGAAATGGAAGAAGAAGAAGATGAAGAAGTAATTGTAGTTGTAGTCGTGGTCGTTGTTGTCATGGCAACGCATATGTGACAAACTGCTAGTTTTGCATCCGGTTTCCTTACATCACATCAAGGCGAAAAAGTGCAATAAACGACCAGCATTTTACCTTTGGCAACAATGAAACGTTAAGGTAAGCCATTTTAAACTAAAAAGAAAAAGCTTGCCGTAGTTAGAAGCGGAAAGTTTTGTCCAACCGGAACTCGTTTGCTGCCGCCAACATGGTGTGCGTTCAGGTATTTACTCTGACACACTAACACCATTCTCTTCTTCATGATGCTTTTTTTTTATTTTTTATATATATATATATATATATATATATACTGGTGCAACTTGTAGTTCCAAAAATATGGTCATCTGCTCAAGAACCCATTTCTGTTATAGTCCACTTGCGCTTGACCTCGCTTGTGTAATCTTGAGGTTCGCTATAGGGAGCGCGCATCTGCATCCGATATGCGCACCCACTTATTATGAAGCGCGCTGCATTGTGCTCAGCTTCGCTGACGGAGCTATAGGCAGCGAGGCTGTGCGGTTTATGGTCTGTAGATTTAGATTCATGTGTGACCTATCAGATGTATAAACATGGAAAGTGTGCAATTTTAACTCTGAGAGTGTATGTGAGTGTGTGTGTGTGTGTGTGGGGGGGGTGTGTGTGTGTGTGTGTGTGTGTGTGTGTGTGTGTGTGTGTGTGTGCACGAGTGGTCCAAATGCTACTGGTCTAAAATTAAAATCGGGGTTTTAGAAGCGTCTCTAATTAAGGTGGGGAGGAACGAATGGCTATTTTGAGAGCTGTGGCCATGCACGCCCTTTCCACATGAGTGTGTGTGTGTGTGTTTGTGAGTGTTCAGGCAAGCCGATGGATGAACCCGCGCACACACACACACCAACACACAGGGTCTTCCATTTGGCATTAGTCGCATTAGACAATGTGTGGGTGAGGAGTTTTACCAAAGATGGCCAAGCAGTGAGGCCTAAACAAATAGCTGCTATGAATATGAACAGTTGAAATTCCGCTATGTGGGAAAAAAAAAAAAGTGCGGGAATGTTTATAGCCGGCTCGCACGAACACAATAGTCATCTTCGCCACAGTGTGAAGTGTTTTTACACCTCTAATGAGGCAATTTGGTGAATTTAGCGTCTTGAATCCGTGAGCGGAATGCAGTGGACGCCTGGTCGCACATTGTCTCATTGTTTGGACTCATAACCAGCCTCTGTTTTCGGCTCCTGAGCAAAGGCTGCTGCTGGGAAATTTTGCGCGTACAAAAGAGTGGAACAAACTATCCCACTTTCTCTATGAGGCGTTTGTGACCACACTGCGCCTGGAGTATTGTTTTGAGAATCACGAGTCGACAGCAAGGACCAAAATCAAAGAATTGGAAATCCGCAACGACTTCATCACTTTGACTGATTGAGTCGTTTGTTTCTAAAGGCGAAGTCAACCTTAAACATTTCTTAACAATAATGTTATATATGACCTCACATGACATTCTGATTAATATTACATTTGTGGAATATAAGTTATGAAGCAAAATCCGACTGGAGATGACATCACAGTTGCTCAGGGCTCAGGCAACAACAACCAATCACAGCTCACCTGTTTTCTGAAGCTGAGCTGTGATTGGTTGTTACCTAAGACCTGAGCAACATTGACGTCATTTTCACGCGGCCGCAAGTGGCAAAATGGCCGTCTTCTGATATTGATACAAAAACTGCTGGATTTTGCTGCTTAACATAACCAGAATATCGTATATAGATTAGTCGGGCTGCATAGAACATATTATTGTCAAGAACGTTTTTTAGGGTTGACTTCCGCTTTAACAGAATTTAACAGGATTCAAAATTAAATATACATTCAGGCATTTTCTTTAGTTCAATTATAATGGTGCCCTGTAATTGCCCGGCGACCAGCACCCCACCAGCTCACCCAAAGTGAGTTGGGACCGGCTCCAGCTCACCCACGACCCTAATGAGGGCAAGCGCTATAAGAAAATGGATGGATGGATAAATATAATGGAATTACACAGTATTATAAATATAACAAAACAGTGACAAGATTTCATTATGTGTATAAAAACATCTTGTAAAGTACCACAATAAGTGAATTTCAATGAGGTTTAAGTTAGCGGTTCTAAAAAGCTCTACGAGCAGCTTTAACATTACTCTCATGTTTTTGGTCAGTGGTAGGAAGTCATAAGAAAGACATGCCGGCATGGGAACAGTCAAACTGTACAATGCAAACCTCTTGCTGCGGAAAGAGTAATGGTGAGAGGTGTTCATTTTCATGGCGTTATAAAACACTTGGAATGACAAATGAGAGAAAAGAGCCCGCAGATTGCGATGTTGATTTTCATGCAATCACATCCTTCAAAAAGTGAAATGCAGATATTTGTGATTAAGGAGGTGCTTAAACAATTTGTTTTCCTTTTCCAGCAACTTTCTTTTAATTGGATGATCCATTGAGATATTTATTTTTCCTTCGTCCCTTTGAAACTGGGCTGTTGTAATTAATGAGGCCGTTGGCTCTGGTGCAGCTTTACAATGTGCAAAATAAAGCCAAAGTCGCCGAAAAAAATGTGGTGATCTCACTGCACATTAAACTCCTCTACAATAGCTCTTTGTTAGTTTCCGAAAATAAATCATTTGTACGTTCGCCGTGCTTTTTTTCCAAGGTTGCTGTGGCGTCAAAAGACTTGTTGCTGAAATGAATGCAATAAGTTGCCTTTTACCTGCAATTATGTATTATTAATATCTGACATGTTGTCATTAGACATGCTATTTATGTGAATGAGCCGGATTGTGTTTAAACAAATTGTAAAAAAAAAAGGAAGCAGGCAGACATTTGTTATTGTAACACAGCACATGAATGCACTATTGTCACACGTATCACACACGCGCACACACTCACACGCACGATGTAGCCACAGGCATTCCCAATATAGACAGCCATTCTGTCCGTGCGTCTGTATCCATGTGTTTGCAGAGGCAGAACGGGAAATTCGTGGTCAAACGCAGGGAGAGGGAAGTTAGCACTGGCAAGGAAACGTCAAAGTCAGGCATATTTGGAGTAAGATAAGAAGAGTGTGGAGCGAAAGGAAAAACTAAAACAACACCCGAGCCACTTGAGACGACTACAACACATCTTTGTGTCCTTGCCAAGGCTTGGAAACATGGCGGCGTTTTAATCAACATACGACCAAGTGTTAAAGTGAAATCATGGTCAGGATATGGCACGGCGCAGTAGGTGCGCATCAACGGGGGCGGGGGGCGGGGGTTCGCGTTACCTTGTGTGGCATTGGCAGGTGCTCTAATAGGCCGTAAGCTCCGAGTATCCAATGTCAGGCTTTTGTTTGCTTTTTTGATTTATTGCTGACCGCTGCCCCAGCTCACATGTGTGGACGAGCGCCCCCCCCCTCCCCCCCTCCTCTCAACACCTTCCCCCCGCCCACATAAATAAACTGTCGTGCTGCAGGAATGCCTCAGCCCGCCGCTCCTCCCGCTATTGGGATCCTCCCCCGCTGATAAGACGACTGCTCGGGACATCTCGTTGACGTGCACGTACTCCCGTCTGGACGCACGCACGCTCGCTCGCTCGGACGCATCTGCAAGCTCTTTGCAGGCCGACCGCGTTGGGCCACAAGCGAGAGTTCAACAACAGGCCTCGTAAAAAGGAATGAGAGCTGAAGGGCTCAGATTGATACTAATGCGGCCGATCAAACATTCTGTCAGGTGAGCTGGGTTCGAGTGAACAGAAGCCAACAGATGGAAGCAATAACACACAGGTGCTGCTGGGATGCATGACACAATGTGGAGTCAACATTTTCAATGGGCAAATGTATTTACAAACAGCCAAACTTATTTGCAAGTACACACAAAAACTTAGAGTTGAAAATGCTGTACCGCATTTCTTCCGCTTGATATCAGGATATCTCATATGTATGTGTTTTGTTTTTCTTTTACTTATTTTGCGTTTATAATAGCGATGTAACGATAACGGCAGTACATCTGTTAAAAAGGTTGATTTCCATTTCTGTAGTTACAACACCCTCTAGTTGTTAGTTTATTAGTGCAGTTTGAGTTTTATTAGGCATGTTTGGCCACCCACATGTTAATCACCAGATGAAAGGGAGCGTAACATGCAGCAAGTGCCTCAATATGGTGATTGTAGGTCATTTATGTGCATTGAGGTTAATCTTACCCGTCCTACTTGAGCTATATGTTTAATTATGACCTGTGCTAATTAGCATTGCATTCTGTGTAGACAATCGATTTAAAAATAAAATGACTGGCCAAGCCTATTTATGTACAACAACAGAATATTGTATTTTATCTTTTCTAATATGAGCTTTTTTCGTGTTTGTGTTGTATTATTAATTTTATCGTATTGTGAGGTTCGTATCGTGATAATATGAGATTGTGATGTTTGGATATCATCACATCCCTAGTTTTTAATACTTAGTCCAAAAACAAAAATAAAACAATAGAATGTATACCATAGAGTCAGCTGAATTTCAACTTATTGTCAAATTAAATAATTCTCCCTCTTCTTTTGTGTGATTTTATTTTATTTCATTCCAAATACAACACAGAGGATACAAAAGATTTGAATCAACAGAACCAAAATACGGGAACATATCGTGAAATGGTACACGCACCTCTGTCATTGCTGCTCAGTACACGGCTTTATATTTTGTCCAAAAATAACAGAAGAAGAACATAATGTACTGTTGTCAGAAAGTCAGCTGCATTTAAGTGTTGCCTTAGGTTTCATATTACTGTAAATTATCACAAGAACAGCCACTATCTACACATTTTCGAAATGCTCTTACTACCTCAGTATCCTTCACATGTCAATGCTGAATCAAGAGTGAGGGGATGTTGATGTTGATTTAGCTTAGCGAAGGGCAGGAAGTGGCAGAAACAGACCTTTGGGGAAAAACAAAAACTGCAATTCGAGCGTACAGTGTATGACAACATTGGCACATGTGCAACAGGGAACCTCACTGAAAACAAAATTGACATTCTACTGTCGAGCCAACAACTTTGCCATTCTTGTGCTTACGGCAACTGTAGCTCTCCTGGGTGAGGGGGCATCGGGACGACCATGTTGACCTCACAGCATGTGCGTCCTCTAATTTGGACCGACACCCACCGGGCCGACACCAACAGTCGGAACAATGATGACAGAAGGACGACAAGCACGCGCAATAACGCACAGGGTGACTTCCACTCTGTCCATCCCACATATATATTAGGGGTGTCAAAATGAGTGCGCTCATTTTGAGTTAATTCAAAGTTCCTTTAAAGCCACACATTTTTTTTAAACATGTGATTTATGACCGGCCCTTACTTGGAAAGACTGTACAGCCGCAATGCAACAGACGCGTTCCGCGTCAAAATTCAGCAGTAGTACATTTAATAATAATGCATATATTTGTGGAGACTGGGGTCAAAGTTGTATTTTACAATTTTTAAAATGTGCAGAATTTCACAAGTTACTTCATGTGAAAGATTAGCTCGCTCTTAATATGAAAAGAAATATGCACTCAGCTGTCACCAACGTCTTACAAATGCAATAATTATATATATATATATATATATATATATTAGGGGTGTCAGGCAGACTTCAATAGCTAACTACCGATAAATATGAATCACAAATTTTATATCTGTTCTAAATGTACAATAAAATAAACAATAAAATATTTGTTCTAAGTTTTCATACTCTTGTTAACATAAAAGTGGGGGGAAAATGTTTAACTAATAGAAATATGGCTGCATATTTTAGTCATTGATACAGTAATTTTGTAATAATTCATAAAAGTGAGTTAAAACTAAACAGATGTACTCTACTGTAAAAAATACAAATGACGAGTCTGATATTGATTTGTGTTGGTCATTTTTCTGTCACTAGATGGCATAATTGCATTTGTAAGACGTTGGTGACACCTGAGTGCATATTTCTTTTATATATTTACGTTTCTATATTTTTCTTGTATTTATATATATATATTAGCTGGTGTTTAACTTTTAAAACTCAACTATAAAAGGAACTGAAGTGTGTGCCTCATTTCAGAATGCATACATTGTGCATACATCTTCAAGTTCTTTTTTTTCTTCTTCACCTTCCTCCATACATAAAGGCTAATAATAACAAAGTCTTGGAGAAAAGATATGCTACACTGAGGAGCCCGCTTTCGTCGCTGTTTGTCAGGGGCTGCATGGATTTGGAGTCTCCAGAGGCCCACCCCTCTGAACCCCCAGCCAAACCTTTCTCCCTCTTTCTTCCCCCACCTCTTGTTGCACTTTCTCCTCTTTTGCATGTGCACCGTCCATCATTTGTCCTCAGTCTGTCCCGAACGAATGCACTTTTCACTCGGCTTATCGGCCTCCGTCTCTCCTCCTCCCCCCAGAGAAGCAGCTCTTCTGCAGCCGTGCATAATTAGACCTAAACACAAGCCTGCGCGGGCTCACATCTGGAAGGAGTTTGGACATGGCAGTTTCCTACCAAGACGCCTAAATATTTAGGTTAAGAGTTACTGCGTGCGGATGAGCTCGTGATAAAGGGGTGGGAAAGGGAGAGAAATCAGGGAGCCGGAGATAAAGAAAAAAAAGAGGGAAAGTGCGACAAATGATCGCGTCACTTGTCTAATGCATCATTAAAGCAGTGATAAGAGTTTATCCGAATAGGGAGGATGTCTTTTAACATGTAGCAGAGACAACGTGAAGCCAAGAGTAGGAGGTGAAAATATTGTGGCGACCGGTTGCTCCTTTACGGCTGGCAAAGAAAACAAACAGCGGACAAATAGTTTTAATAAACAAATCCACATTGGGATTTCCCAGGAGGGTGAGGGGCCTCAGCTGAAATGTTCACAGGGGCCAGCTGTTGCGCGTTACACGTAGAAGCTGGCCCCGGAAGCCTCTGGACCTGCTGAGTCCGCCGGCCCCGCGCCCGCTCAGCTAGAAAGAGATTCCCCGCAGGAGAGAGGGCCCGAGCGGGGAGGGAGCGACGCGGCACCTGGAATACTCTTGCTGGATTGTGAGCGCATCCAGGAATGTCGGGAATAACATGGATATGGACGGGGCATCTCACATTCCACATCTGGACCGAATGTCACGAAAGCCCATTGGAGCGTGGACACCACACAAACTCACTGGATGTGCGCCACCTTCGATGGTACAGGATTGCCTCTCACACCGACTATTGATACACTGTCATGCACACAACTAAAAAGCTCGCTAATCAAATGTGTTTTTGCTCATATACTGTACTTTACTGAAACACTCATAGTCGCTACTGAATTTTTGTTCACTTATATACATACAGTCCTGATATGCTCTCATGACACAAATTTAAAAAAAAAAAAATGCCCGTATACATTGCTGAACGCTCTCATGCAAACTACTGATATGCCCTCATACATACATACTACTATATTATTTTTCACTTATATACGCTCCTGAAATGCTCTCATACACACGCTACTGATTTTTTTCCACTCTTCCTCTACTGAAATGCTCTCATGACACAACTAAAAAGGTTGCATGGATGCTAATCAAATTTGTTTTTGCCCATATACATTACTGAAACGCTCTCATGCACACATATATACGCTCCTGAAATCTTCTAATGAGCACTACTGAAATGCCCTCATCCACATTAGTGATTTTTTAATACTCATGTACACTACTGAAATGCTCTCATACACACTAAGTATTTTTTCCATTCATCCTCTACTGAAATGCTCTCATATGCACAACAAAAAACTTTGCATGGATGCTGATCAAATTTGTTTTTGCCCATATACAATACTAGAAAATGTCATGCAAACGAACTACTGACATGCTCTCATACACTACTGATATTATTTCACTCATATACGCTCCTGAAAAGCTCTCATAGCCCCTATTGAATATTTTTCACTTATATACACATCTAAAACGCTCAATAAACACACTACTGATTTCCTCTGCAAGTGTTTTTTTTTTTACTCATATACACTACTGAAATACTCTCATGTAAGCTACTGAAATGCTCCCATACACACTACTGATTTCTTCTTTCAATGGTACACAACTGAAATGCTCTCATACAAAATATTAAAAAGCTTTCATACACCAAATATGATTTTCTTCACTCATTTATATTACTGAAAGGCTCCCACACTCACTATTGGATTCCCCCCCCCCCCGACTCATTTGCACTACTGAAACACTCTCCTACAAACCACTGAAATGCTTTCAAACACATTTGAGAAACATTTCACTCATATGTACAATACTGAAATGCTCTCATACACGCTACTGATTTATTTCACTCATGCACTATTGAAATGATCTCATGCAAAATACAAAAACCTCTAATACACACTACAAAATTGTATTCACTCCTAAACGCTACTGAAACGCTTTCATGCACACTAGTGATTATTTACTCATCTAAATATCTGAAATGCTCTCATGCTAACTGTTGAAATATTCACATACAAACTGGTAAAAAGCTTTCATACATACTAATAAGATTGTTTTGCTTATATACAGTACAATACTGAAATGCTCTCATACACACGCCTGAAATGGTACATTATACTTGTACTAACGAATTTCAATATAACATATAAAAGCATTTCAGTACATTTCAATAGTGTGTATTAGAACATTGCATAGTTTACATGCCGTTGTCTATATAAGATACGCCAATCGCATCTTGTAATAAATGGCTTTTTGTCCACAGCTTCATTGCAGCATGTTAAGTATTTGTACCAAAACAAGCCAACCATAATGAGTAGGTGTGGCCATGGAAATGATCTTCAATCACCTCAACCACTGCTATTTTTTCCCCTCCCGTTTGCTGCAATGTGTTTACCAGATGTATAATCCTGACTTTATTAAGCCACAAACATACGGCTCTATAAATGGACCACTGGCTGACTTGAGCTCTCCCGGGGCACAAATCCACTTACTTTGCTTCACGTGTTCACTCCAGTGAAGCCCTTTTCTTACAGTGCAGCGACGCTACACACGCTGTGGGAACGAATAAAGTCTGAGAGCAGCTGTGAAGAAAGTATTACAAGTAATTCCTATTGAGTGTACACGAACAGCGCCCAAATATGTGTCACCGACAGATTATGAGCCCATTCATCATGTAAGATTGTATGTTTTGGCACAGCCGGCCGTTCTTTCAACTTACGTCCAAATAGACCACACAAATGAGTGCATCCCAGTATGAACATATCCGACTAAACTGGCGCTAAATTATCATGATGTCACGCCGCTCTCACAGGCTACACGTTTCTTTCCTCAGCACAAGGTAATTGGGAGCCATATTTAATGTGAGCAGTCAGAGAGTGAAATGTGTTTGTGTTTATTCTCATGGAAGGGGAGGATGGTTTAAAGTGACAGGCTTGTGTCGAGGAGGCGGGCCCACATTATGGTGTGATGATGATGATGATGATGATGATGATGATGATGCCTTGCGCACACTTGGCTCAAATTAAGGCCAAAGTCGTTCAAGATGCCCACTTTGCATGATCATGTATTATAATTGTAGCAATCCTCAATACAAACTCAGTTCATAGGGTCACAGACTCACAGTTGTGTATGAGGTAGAGAGGAGAGAGTATGAGCGCTTCAGGTGTTTACATTCAGAATATTAGGTATACTTGCCTTTTAAGGTAATAATGCTTAGTTTGACAAAAAGGAAATAATTTAACAAGATGTTTATTATTGTGGTGGTATTAATTTAGTCTTACACCGCCATGTTTAGCTGTTCAGTAACAGACAAAGTACCCTGAAAAGAACTTTGCTGCCACTTTAGACAATAAATACGCTCAAGAGAAGGTTTCATTAAATATGGTCACCATCACACTTAGGGCCGGTTTGGGACTCATTTTCAGCCTTGGAGTTTCAGGGCTCAGATCCGCCCACTTTAGGTCACAATGTTTTATTCAAGATATGCAATTGTACATTTGTATTGTATTGCTATAAAATAGCTCAACATTCCAACGATATTCATACTGCATTTGATCAAAAAATTAATTTATAATTTAATGTGCTTACAAGATCACAATCAGCGTTTATTTGAACAAGTATGGGAACATTAATAATAATAATAATAATAATAATAATAATAATAATAATAAATCGGACCAAATGGCAAGTGTACTTTAAATAGGATGAGACATTTTGCATTCAATAAGGCAGATTTAGCAAATGCTGAGAAGATAGCAAGATTAAGGCAGCTAACACAGCACTTCCTGTTAGTGCTCTTATTTTGAAACATTCACACCATTTGACGCTAACTTTACAATCGCTTTGTTGCCGTTACAACTTATAAGTAACACTTAAATGTGATATGTTGTACAGACAGAGTGTAATATATAGTTAGTGTTGTTGTTTCCGGTCATGTATTAAATCATTGCTACTTTTGGTATTACAGTAAATTATTGTTACTTGGTGCATTGTTAATTTATTTGCATGTATTACATGTGCCTAAATGTATTGTATTTTGTAATACTAAGTACAGTCTCTCACAATTTCCAAATTATTAAAACTTCCCTGAGGGTGTCAGGCATCAATCAGTTCACCAATCATTAAATGAACTTATAATTAAGACAAAAAAAACATGCATAGCCTACACAAGCCCAAAAGTAAAGGTAGGCTATTCAGTTGTTATAAAGATGGGATGATGAAAGTGGTGAGTGAATGGCCACCACGGTCACCATACCTCATACCAATCAATTTCTCCAATTGGAATGTCAAAAATAAAGTAAACAAATAAATGAGCAGTTGATGAAGTGAAATTGACTCTATAATTAAGTCGCAAGAATAATGAAGGTGTTCTCATGCTGCGGGCCTTATCAACTCACAAAGTGACGGTTCTGTTGGGCAGCAGGCTGGCATCGGGGGGTTCGGACAGCTCCTCCTTGCCGCAGCTCACCCTCCGCCCAAGGGGCTGGCCTCCGTGCGCCTTGGAGCGCTCGTCCGAGCAGCTGCAGCCGAGCAGCCCGCGGCACGCCCGGGACGGCCGCGGCCCGGGGGCGGACAGCAGGAACAGCAGCATCAGTACCACACGACCCGGCAGCACAGGGATGCCAAGCCCGGGTGCGCTCATTGTCCTTAGGCTGGGTCTCAGCTCAGCCGCCGGTCAACCCATATCTCCGGCATGAAGCCTCCAGAGGGGGGTTGTGGGGGGGTTATTCTCAATTCCAATATGACAAACGTGAGGAAAGTTTGCCACACAAACACACCAGCTGGTCTTGTTTTTAAAACATTAAACACTGGCCGCCTTGTCAGTGTTCCGTTATGTCATAGCGGGGCGCTTTTTCCTTTTGCTCCAAATGTTTTTTTCCCTCCCCTCTTTTTTGGAGGGTGGGTGATTTGATTTTAAATCCAATGGAAAATCCAAATCACTTCTTTCTACTTACTGCGAGTCTGCCATCACTCGCGAAGACTCTTCCGAGTGTCCAGATGAGTGAAGTCCTTTCTCCAACTTAATCCAGCGGCTGATGAAAGTCACGACTCGGACTCAAAGTCACACTGACATCTGACATGTATGACGGAGTGAACGGTGGAAGAAAAAAGTTTTCCAAAACTTTTTCCAAGTTGCTTCGCGTCTTTTAACTTTCCCCCCCCCCAACTTGTCCTTTTCTCTGGCACAGCTTTAGCGAAGGAGAAGGAAGGTGAGCCGGTGTTGATGGCTCTAGTGTCAAGTCCCAATCTAGCGGTTCTTTCTGCCAGTTTGCCACACTCGCTTGTTGCGCCCCAAAGTGCTCTCCCAGGTCCTAGCGCTTCCAAATAAAACGAGCAACTCCTCACAAGTGATCCCGACCAGACGTGGTATAAGTAGTACAATACAGATACTATTAATCTGTACATTAGTCTAAAGGAGAAGTACGGATTGTAAAAAAGCAGAAGTACTGATGGTTTTTACTTGTAGGTTACTTACCATCCGTTTTATATAAAGTGAGATAAAAATAATATATATCGTAGGCAGGATATAGTTGAACACACTATCCAAACAAACTGATCATATAGCTTTGCTAGCATCGTAAATTAAAGGGGGGGGGGGGGGATGCATTTAAGAAGTGTATGTTGGGCTATGCAAGTAAATGTTACACAATGTAAAAATACATCAGAAAAATACATACCCAAGTAACATACAGCTAATTGGAAAATCTACTTAAACAGGGGGAAGTCAACCTTAAACATATCTTGACATATATGTTATATGTGACCTCGCTAGTCATTCTGATTAATATTACATTTGTGGAATATGAGTTATGCAACAAAATCCAGTCGTTTTGATCCATCTCTGGGGGTGGCTATTTTGCCAGACAGAAGATGACATCGCCGATGCTCAGGTCTCCGGTAACGACAAATCACAGCTCACCTGGTGTCAGTCGACGCCAAGTGGCAAAATGGCCGCCCAAATGAAGCACTTAAGCATTTGTGGTTGACGTTGAGGTAAGTTGTTCGGCTGAAGCTACAAATATGAAAACTAAAGAGGCATCAATACAAGTGAAGGACTTCATTGTTGAGATGAAGAAAAAAAAACAGAAGCAGTTCAGATTCAATACGTATCTAATTATGTGATAAAATGTCATGTTTCAGTTCTCTGGGGTTGTTTTTTTGTCTAATTTGGGGTTTTCTTGTTCTTTCTTTGTGTGATCTGTGTTTTGTTATGTTGTCCCTGTGTCCTTCCCATGTCTCGTCAAGCTCTACGTAGTCCACCTGTGCCTGCCTGCACTTCCTCGTGTGTCAACCAATCGGTGCCCTCAGCTACTTGTCTTGCCCAGGTGTGTTTCATCATGTCAATTAGTGTTGGTGGATTTCTCCTGTCTTTTGTCAGTGCCATGCCTTGTCATTCCTCCGTGTCTTGCCACACTTGGGATTTGGACTTCTTTGTTGTTTTGTTTTGTTTTGGGCCTGTGCCTCATTTGCCAGTTCATTTTTGTTTCATTAAAAAAAAAAAAAAAACTTACCGGACTTCACCTCTGCCTCCTCGCTCTGCTCCCCTGCTCTTGTGTCCTCAACAACAACCACGCCGCAAGTGTGACATAAAACAGGTGTAACAAATGTTGCTCTGACCAACCAATCAGAAGAGAGAAAAATGCCAACGTCATTGAGAGAGCCACTACTCAGGCCTTGTGAGGACACATTTGAAATCGGATTAGTTCAAGAAACAGTCCCTTGTTTAATGATTGGAACCAATGATGATGATGCAATAAATATATTTATTATGACCTGATTTGAATGAAATGAATCCATTTTCTACAGTGCCATTGTTTTTGCCGGAAGGCGATGTGAATGTACTGATATTTATTTCAAGGTATTGGTGCTAGCAAATTAGAAACTAGAAGAATGGATATTAAATTGCCATTAATTTCATGCAATTTTAATTGAAGGAAACGTGTTATGGAATTTATAGGTCTTTCTTTAAAATTATGATATCGAACATCCCTAAAAATGTTCTTGCTAAATTCTACAAATGATGATGCAAACTTGTACTAAATTGGTGTCAAGCAGCCGACAGTGCATTCATTTTTCTACTAAATTGTCCAAAATTGTGCACCGCGACCAATCCAGGGTGTACTTCACCCTAGTTGACTCCATGTGAGAGGTCAGCTGATTGACTCCAGCACACCTGCAACCTTAAAGGTATCTAGTGGTGAACTAATAATTCATTCATTAACCGACTATTTATGTCAATAGTATGCAACAAAAAAAAGTTGTATCCCATAAACGTCATTTATTTTAAAAAATATATAATTGTAGGTCTAGTAATCACTAATTATTTTAGATAGCTGTAGTCTTACCTTGCTAGAGGCTGCCATGTTTCGCCGCCACTTCCTAGTTAGGTGGTGCTTGCATCGAGTGTCGGACCCGACGGGTCGACCGCCGCTTACCTTCCACAGTTGGGGCCCTTTTTTTTTGTACTAGCTTCTTCTGCTAGCTGCTCTTGTTCGCCACTCCAGCTGATGGCGCCAACTAACTCCCGCTAGCCGCTCTTGTTAGCTGCACCGGCTAATTCCCGCTCACTCGGTCTTTCTGCGTCGTTCGCCAGGCTTCACACCGGCTGCCAGGTCGCTAATTCCCGCTCACTCGGTCTTTCGGCGTCGTTCGCCAGGCTCCACACTGGCTGCCAGGTTGCCGTCACTCGCCAAGATGCTCGTTTGCTCGCACAAAATAAGAATTGGTGGTCGGCTTGCAAAGTGTGGTCTCTCTGAGCTGCCGTAGTGTGCGAGCTTGCTTCTAAATGCATGCATTTTTGGCTGCATTCTATGCTATAGCGACATCTAGTGGTCACTTGTTACACCCCGCGCCTTTAATGAGGAGATCCATTTGTGGTTATCACAAAAAAAGGGGAAACAAAAGAAGCAATCTCATGACAGCTTATGTGTGATGTATTTTATTCCCAACAAGGCGAAATAGTACAGTTAGTGTGTTCTAAAAATACGAGAGTCCACGAGGTCGGAGAGCATTTTAGCTGGCATATTGAAAGGGATAGGCACCGCACTGATCGCAGTCATGCTAGCTCTCGCCCGGCCGAATAATGGCAGACTGTTGTGACCCGCGCAGGTTTGTCATTTCTGTGTTCTATGCTGTACAAAGAGGAGGACATGAGTGCCTAGCTGGAGGCTAATGAAACAGAGGGCTGTTTATCCAAGCTGTTAAAAAAAAAAAAAAGTACAAGTACAACACCCCACCTCCACGAGTACACGAGGCTCAAATCTCTCATCTGAGAGAAGGCAGTTTCCATTCAAAGTCACGTTTCCAACTACACATTACATCAAATTGTTCTTAATGGCATCCAGACAAACTTTAATGCCGTTCCAACATTTTCTCTATGCACCCCATATAGGCAGCCCCCA
This sequence comes from Leptonotus elevatus, assembly GCF_054856555.1. NCBI lineage: Eukaryota > Metazoa > Chordata > Actinopteri > Syngnathiformes > Syngnathidae > Leptonotus > Leptonotus elevatus. Next base: position 16,475,973 of record NC_141243.1, on the reverse strand, counting down.
CCCCCCTTTTTTTATGGCCAAGCAAGCAATCTTTCTCTCTCCCCAGTTCCACATCTGGACTTGATTCCAGGTGTGGTGTTGAAAAAGTGGAGGACGTCGAGCAGAAGAGGTGGAACTCGGGGAGAGTAGAAGTTACGCAACATTTGGGAAATGGGAGACACAATCTAAGCGAGGACAGATGAATGGTACACGAGACAACAGATGACGCGATCGAAATTAGAATGCATGGGGTGATTCTCATTGAGTTCCTTTTTGGGTAAAAATAGCTACAATGAAACATTTGCAGCGGACTGCTGGGATTTATAAAGGAAAAGCGTCAGGCCTCCTGCGTTGCAGACCTCAAGCATGTTGGCCCGTTGAGGAACACACGACATCCAGTGGCATTCACAAAAAGTCAAGGCTACAATTCATGGGATTACCAGTGGTAAAGTAATGGCATATTTTTAGCAGTCAATATTTCCAATCATTTAAATTTACGAGTGGTAAGGGATGTTGCGAAACAATGGAACCCTAATTGCTACAAGAGTTGAATGTTGTGTGCGTGTGTGCAAGAGAGAGAGAGAAAGTCTCGCTTACTGTGGGCTACTTCTGCTGTAGTCCATCCATTCATTCATTCATTTACTTCAGCAAAGTGCGTGCTGCCTGTATTCAGTCTTACTCATAAACCATTCGCCACTTGTGTAAACAGATTTCCACTTTATGTAGCCTATATTTTTCCACGACACATTAGAATGATATTTGATCAAATGCGATATCAGCAGTGAAGTTAAGTGAGTTGTTAAAACAGTGTAAAGGGATACATCATTTGTCTTAACTCAACACATTAACTAAAAGAGAATTCATCAGATGGATAAAATTGCGTAGTGTTAGTTAATAAAGTAGGATCATATCTGACTAGATTAATAGATTTACCAAACATCTTCCTGAAAGATTCATGTTCAATTACAATGCGTGCACGCGAAGTTTCCTACTTATACCAAATTCTCTCGGCGGGGCAATGCTGCCCTCTAGTGGTCGACTTGGTGTCACGTTAAATGCTGTAACGCTTGGAGGAAAACTTGGAAACAAGCTAGTGCAACAGACGTTGGTTAAACTTTTGCATCTAAAGATGATTTAACATGATATAGCTATATGTAAATCTATATATAGCGAGAGCTTAATGGAATCCCCCCCCTCCACACTACACACACACACCAAGGACAAAAAAGTTAATGTGAGTCTTGCTTTGATGCCTATTATGCCAGATTGTAAAGTAAGACCACTTTTCAATCATGTAAAAAGGATGTAGCACAAAGCAGTGTGTTGTAGTAAATGAAAATTGAACACACACACAAGAAGCTTCAAGTTGTGCAATTTATTTAGTGCCACATGCCACATACTGCTGTAACTGGGCAAATACAGTATCACTTATTTTCACACTTAGTATCTTGTGCATACATTATGCATTGAAAAATGGTGTATGTATATTTATATTATAGAATACAGTTCAATCACACAAACATCCAAAATCTTTGTATATTGAAAGAATGAATAATCCCTCATAAGCAACACAACAGCAAAGGTCAGCAAACAAAACATTTTTGTTGTCTCCTATTACATTTTGTTTACAAGGAGATATAGAAAATGTTGCTGGCCTAGCCCCCCCCCCCCAAAAAAAATCATTCGAGTCTGCAATCGTCAAAGTAGTACTTTTTTTCCTTCACCCACTCATTCACGTGCACGCACACACAAAACATTGACTGCATGGCATGTACTGTAGGTCAGATTTGGTCCCTTTGTATTAGCAAGATGTTTTATGAATGATTATCCAGATTTGGAGCGTCTTGGTGATGTTAAAGTTTTGGTGTGTTTGTAAAGTTCAGTCACGTCAGAACATGTGACAACTATGGAAGGTGATTTTTTTTAGAGCCAACAATCAACGGTGAACTTCGGGGCCACATGGAAAACTTCCGCAAATTGTCAGAAAAGAAAGTTAAGGATACTACAGTATCGCCAAACACTGTGATGTGATGAGAAAAGGAAAAATCTGCCATGTTGTTGATCCCTTCCCACGTGCCCATTGTCCATAAGTGGGTGCGATGAGGCGGATGTCGGGCAGCCAGTGGCGGAAGACTCAGTGGCGAGGCGACAGGCTGGATCGCGGCGAGCCGGCCGGCCCTTGGTACCGCTGCTTGGCGTGCTTCTCACAGTACATCACGTCGCCCACCCAGAAGTGGCCCCTCATCCGGAGGTTCAAGCCGCAGTCTGTGCACGTGTAGCACTCGGGGTGGCGGAAGCAGTCGTCCACGATGCGCACCGCCTGCGTGCTGCGAGGGCAAAAGATGAGTCGAGTCAGAGGACAGCACAGTGTGGCAAAAGGATTGTGGGACATCTACAAAGCCAATTCCCCAAAAAGTTGGGACACTATACAAATTGTGAATAAAAACTAAATTCAATTATGCAAATTAATTTTGTTCCTCCAAATACCAAACAGCATCAACATCCACAGAAACCATAATAAATATTTTTGTCTTTACGCTAAGGTGAAAATAAGCGAATCCTCTTGAAAAATTAAAGACGATCATCACTTTTCCCACGAGAGGTTGGCAAAACCGACTTTGCTTTTGTAAACTAGTTCCTCCTTGTTTGCATCCATAATTTGAATTACAGAAGCAAAGAATAAAATGATTTTTAAAAATGTCCTGCTCAAAATATTAAATTATGATTCTATTGAAGTCATTGAAGTTTTGATTTAAAAAACAAACAAACAGTTGAATCTCTTTTCTTTCAATCAAGCCAAAAGGTGTAAATGTGCCCTTACACAATGCTGGTGCCGCACTTCTCACAGGTGTGGTATTTGCTGCCTCCTCCCACGGGTGCGCTTGGTTTCGGAACGTTGGGCGATAACTTTCCTGGGAACTTCAATGTGGCCTCTGGAAAGACACACACACAGTAAGAGGTGATGATGTCGAAAGTGTTCACTACTTCTGAGGCTTGCTTGTGCCTTGGACTTTGTTTTGCTGGTCATTTTCATGTCATAAAAGAATGTCACAGTTATTCGTTGTGAATTGATTTGCCTCCCACCACCTGCTGTTCACAAATTAAATGACACTCAGGCGAGTGTCTTTTCACAGCACGGACGACGACGTCGTCCATGTGGAAGTTTAAGTTGTACAATGCATTTGGGAACGGGAATATTCCCAAACGCCAACAGGCACTTTTAACAAATTGGCTCCGCTTGTGAACATCACGTTTCAACTGTCCACGACTTTTCATCATGTTTGCAGTAAACATCACATACAAGGTTTGCATTTCAAAACAGATTGTAGTTTTGTTGTTGTTGTTGTTACTGCCTACAAAGGGCGCTTATTTGTTTTGTTTGTCAAGCTGTTCCAACCTTTCTCGTCGGCCTCCAGAACTTCTTGCAGCATTTTGAAGGTGTTGGACTGACGAGGTGCTGTGCGAGACTCCTTATTCTCCTGGATCATTTTGTACACCTCAGAGTTCTTGTCAAACTTCTGCATGACGGCTTCAGAGCTTGGACTACTGTAAAAAGAAAAGAAAACAAAACAATGAATAATCTATCAACAATGTACTTGTGATAGAAAATATTTGAGAGAGCAGTTGTGTGTATGGAATGCAGAGGAAATGAAGAAAGGGGCAGCAGCTGGTTTTGGAACTTTGACCTCAACGTACCGAGTCTAACGTGCACCGCGCCTGCTTGAGACGACATCATATTTAACATTGCTCGCCTCTCACTCACAAACGTGCAAAGGAGGCAAATAAAGTGCGAGGCCACCATGCATGTTATTACAAGTCCTTCCAGCACCTCCATGTGGTTACTTACAGCCAGTCAGTGCACAGCAGGGGTGAGCCTAAGCTTTCACCGGAGGGGGGGGGGGGGGGGGGGGGTTGTACAACATGGCAGCTCATTAAGTGGCAGCCAAGAGAACAGTAGCCGCATTCTTTGTTCCTGGTGTGCTGCAAAAACCTTTACTGGCACTCTCACCACCCACTAAAGAAACATCAATTGAAATCTTGACTGAAAGACAAGTATGCGCAGAAATCCAGCTGCTGACTTGTCACTCGGAACCGGGTACACCAGTCCGGCCAGGTGTGTGATGATAACGCACACGCGATCACTCAGCGGCCAAGTGAGATTGTGAGCTGACAGTCAGACAGTCAAAGTTGTCCTGATGGTCGTCCCACCCATCATCACATGACACTGCCGGGACAGTTACTGTTTAACTTGCATATTCAGGATATGATGTTAATAGTGGATCCCTTAAATAAGCAGTAGGGATGGGCGAGTACTGATACCAGGTGTCAATATCTATAATATATTTCAAGGTATCGGTACACACGACGGTTGTTGATATAAGTATCCGACGCCCTTTAGTGGCTGTTGTACGATCAAGGATTTGAGGATTAGTTTAGTTTCATTGAATTTAAAAGAAACATGCTATATTGGAACATATAGGGCTTTCTTTAAAATGATGCCATTTCTTGTTGAGGGAAAGTTTATGGATCAAAAGTAGGCTACTAGTGGTATTGGTGCTTGGTATCAGTGACTACTCTGGAGTCCAGTACTTATACTTGACCAGTCTGAAAAAAAAGTAGTCTCAAACATGGCTAATAAGCAGAGCTACTTGGATTGGCGAAAGCACAAAGATGAGGATGAAAGAATATGAAAAGTAAATATTCACGGCTCCGTTCATCTGGACAACAAATAGTACGGTTCACTTAAGTCACTGTGGCATTCACCGCATGGTGCCAGTGGGTTCATTGCACAATCTAAATTTCACAGTCAGGACTTTCCCCACTTTGAAATGACTTCTTCCAAATAAGAGCGACGAAACAGGAAAGCCTGATTCTCTCAAGAAGGATGGTCCAAAGGTGAATCACTTCAACACAACCAGGTCTGAATGTGCAAGGTCATACATCACATGGTGTGTGTGTGTGTGTGTGTGTGTATCGTTCCTACAAGATGGATGTGGCTGAAACCAAAGATGGCAAATGGACAAGACAACAAAAATGGAGCCAAAGCAAAAGCTCAGACGTTTTCCTGTGTATCCTCTAACAGTAACACGGCTCAAATTAAAAACAGACCATGGGAGCCCAAACTCCAAGTTCTCCACACGTTCAGCTCCACCCTAAGCAATTCCATTTCCTTTCCTGCGTCGGTTCACCATCCCTCCTGACATGCAATCTCACAGCAAATGAAAAGTATCGTTCGACTGGGAGGAAACCAAATAACTGCACATCGGCTCACGGCAAGAAGCAAGAGACTGCGGGAATGTCTCAAAGACGTAGCTCGGATAAAATGTCATGGAGATTGAAATGTGGCCAATATTTCCTTGACGGCAGCATGTTTCAAGGCATTGATCCTGCACAGAGAACTCAATAACAGACATTGGGAGTACTGATAAAAGACCCTTTCAATGCAGCAAATATCTCTCAAATACTGCAGTATGTTTAAGTGAGAACATCTCCAAAAACTAAATCCCAAACTTGAAATGGTAGCACTCACCTTGGAGAGAACAAAGACAGCAAAGCTACACAACAATAACACGTATCGCTGGTATCTTAACATGCATAAAAAAGCAACAACAACATAGCAGCGCACACAGCCAGATGCATAGCAGTCACCTACAGTATGTAGAGCAGACAAGACTGAAAAACAAGAGTTTGACTGAAAGGTGTGTCCCTCGTCTGCAACTCATTGGCCACGCTGCATAAATGGGCGGGTAAATGCCTGTCGTAGTGGTTGTGATTGGCTCAGGAGAAGCAGAGGGGCTCACGCGCGGGCTGGGGGCTTCCAACTGGAGGCCAATTAGGGGAAAGAGTGGAACTGACTTTTTTGGGGGGAACATTGGGTGTTTGCATATGACTGCATTTGCTGACACATCCACTGTGGTTACTCAACTGGGGCCCAAGTCCATCCTTCTCCAATGTGTACACACAAGAAAAAGAGGGGAAACAATGGACACAAAAGATTGCACGACTGGCGGTGTTTTTTTTCTCAGGCTGTATTTCTTCTGGACAACACATTTGGTTAATCAACACGACTGTACGAGGGCAGCACCTGCACACTGAAAAAAAAGAATCCAATCACAGCTACATCACAAACTATGCCATGTTGGTGGCACCCGAAGTAGGCATTTGCAGCTGCAATGACCTCCACACACGAACACACGAACACACTCAAGACAGCTGCACCAATTGTACACTAAATGGAGACATTGGTCTGACAGCCCGTTTGCAGTTTCAACGCTGGCCTTTGAAACTTGGTAACAATCTACAACGATACAAAAGGAATGTCTGTGGATCTGGTTTCAACCCAGAGGAATTCTGGATATGGGAAACATTTAAAAATCTACTGTCAGGCTGCAGAATTCCGACCGTCAAGAGAAAGAGTGCATTGCCAGTTCGACGCCAGCTATTGACCCAACACCACTTATGAAAGCATTCTACCTTCTGAGCACTGCCGATGTGGCCTTGAGCAAGGCACAGAGCCCTCACTCTTTCATCTCCCCTTAGTGAATGTTGATTGGACCGTTTTCTACATGAACGTGCGTGCGCGTACACGAGACCTTCTGTAATTTCTCAAAACTAAGTCACAATTTCCAAAATTATGGGTGAATATTGTAGCGTTTTTAGGGGGGGGGGACAAGCAAGTCCCATTGTACAGGATTTCTGTAGGTGTCAGCAAGTCTAATTTAATTTGATTATCAATTAAACTTAAAATTCCATTTTATGCCCACGTCACATATACATACATTACACTGCTTATTTAGGGCTGTCAATTGATTACAATTATCATAACAAATCATATGAAATACAATGTTAACTTGCAATTTATTTCACATTAATCACATGTTATATCTGTTCAAAATATAAATACAAAATATTTGTATTGTACATTTTTCATACTCTTGTTAATTAACAAACATGGACAAATATGGTTACCAAATACAAATGTGGTTGTATCCTTTCAACCATTGATACAGTAATTGTATACTAATAGTAATTTAAAAAATAAAAAAGTTATTTGAAGTTAAAAAAATATTACACAGTTAAAGAAATGTCAAACATTAAGTCATTTGTCATTCAGACATTTGTGTTAAGGTAATTTTATGCCACTAGGTGGGATTAGTGATCCATGTTGGACTTTGGTGACAAGAACAGTACATTTTTCTTTTTAAATTCAGAGCAATTGGCATTGGGAACAAGAAGCAACTCGTGGACTCGATGAAATTTTGTTCATTGTAAATTACAAGTCACCTGTCCCCACAAATAAACGTATTTTTATCACATTTATTATGATTGCTAAATTGCGTTATAGTGACTCCTTTGCACAACACTGTATGTAAGTATGAACAACAATGTATTTAAATTTTTAATTCCTCTCTCTGGACATCATATTTAATATTTTTAATGCCATTTGTGGCCTTAATTTTAGCAAAATCCATTTACTGACTTTTAATCCTTTTTAATGACCCGCGGAAACCGTGTTGTATTATGTTTCCTGGTACCTAAGGGTTGTGAAAAAGGTGTTCTTTCATTCCAATATGATATTGAAAGTCTCATGTTTCAAACAAACATATGTTTTGTGTCAATTACAGCCCAGAGCCTTGCATAGTTTTGAGCAGTACCGGTAACGGCTTCTTTTATTATTATTTTTTACTCATTGTGAATCACAGAGCATCACTCCAACTGATACCTGTTTATGTATCTGTTGCCAACGTGTCCATTTAACATAAAATGAAGCGGATTTGGCGCCTTGGATTACTAGGCAGCGGAAACACACTCCTCTGCAAATGTGTAATATACCTAGCACAAACGTGTCATTATAATAATTATAATTACACATGTTATAAGATAATTCCTTTCGTACACGAAAGTATCAGTGTCTTCAGTGCATGCACAGAAGAGAAAGTAAGCATTTCTGGATTCCCGTACTTCAAAGAAGTTTTGAAATTCTTTGAAAAAATAAATCCCAAAAATTATATTGCGGATGATATTTATATTTTTGAGCAGAGAGACCACATTGTAACTTGCAATGGTCGTTTAACCGTGCGACTGAGCTTGAGTCCATAAGAGTGGGTCACTGATTCCCAGTTGCAAAAGCTTGACTGCAGTATCAACTTTCCACCAGCCGAGGGCGCTAATAGACTTTGAAACATTGATTGGTAAGTTTGAATATAATTCACAGTTGGATGTATTGTAGACCGAAAACGTTTGTGAGGAAGAAAGAGTTCGATCGTGTCTCTCAGGGAGTTCTGTGGACTGGAGAGTGCTTCGGGAGTATGGGGTACTGAACACGTTCCCCCTTGATATGGACTGTTCATCCCTGTACTGGTGTCAGAGTTCGGTCCGCATTGCCGCCAGTAAATCAGTTTCATTTTTAGTGAGGTTTGGACACAAAGGCCGCCCTTTGTCACCGACTGTTCATAACCTTCACGGACAGAGTTTCCACGTCCAGCCGAGGCATTGAGGGTTCCGTTTTGATGGCACCTTAAGTGTGCTGTGCTAGATCAGCAGGTTTCAGCTTTCATTGGCCCGGAAATTATGTATGTACTACAAATAATGCATCTTTACAGGAAGAAAAATGACATCACCGTACCTTCCTCTAAATAGCAGAAGTTTTATAATTAACTATGTATCCACTTGGCCAAATTTGTTTCCTGGTGTGTTGTGAGATATTTTCTCATGGAAAATATGTGCCTTGGCTAAACAATGATTTGGAAAATATAGTCACCGACTCACTGAGTAAGAAAAAAAAGGACTGATTTAAAAAGGCATCAATACTCGGTAATGGGCACATAATATATAATAAAGTGGCAGGAATACCCCACCTCCAAGTTGAAATACTGAGCATCATTCTTTACAAAATCAGAATCAACATCATTTACCTAAACATTCCCAAGTGTATACATAAAATACAATAAACTGTTGAATTATCACCTCTATCATTAATAAAAGCCAGTCAGTCATTTTATGATTTATGAGAATACTTTCATTTTCAGTTTGGAGGAGTAACTTGAGTTGAATAATACACTTTTTTTTTTTTGTTAACTTAAGGCCATGGGACTTGAATCAACGTAACTCTCGGTTGGCCTTACAATAATGATACATACATTACACATCCATGACCAGGTACCACGTATATGGTGTTTGTTTACCTGCGATGAGACATGTCCTGCTCAATGGCACTAGGAGGCGAGTAGTGTCCTGGTGGGGTCGGGGTTCTGCTGGACAAAGAGCTATTTCTGTAGTCTGAAGGAGAGAAGTCCTGTCAAGGAAGAGCAAGAACAAGTCATGAGTGTTAGGCAGCAACTAAAAATCAAGCGTGCCAAGAAAAAGTAAGAGTGACCTAAAGACCTTCTGGTAACAGATGAAAATATTGTTTATATGGGTTATAAACACGTCATTAACTCAGACAAAAGATATCAGAACCATGATAGCATTATCAAAACACCTTTGCCAGTCTTTTGGCTCTCATTTCTAACAGCTTACTTCAGCATTTATTTGATCTCGGCGATATTACGTTTGTACTTTGTAATTGTGTGGCAACAGATGTTAGGTACTGACTTTGGTTCAATGGGAAAGGAAGTTAATCCTAAATAAGTGCACTTATCACGAATACAGTACAAGTCACATGGCACCGAATGCTTTCTCTGCAATTTGGACAAAAGAGGGCGCTATATACCCAATAAAGACAAAAGACACTCCAAACAGCTGAGCTAGGGTGCTGGTGACAAGTAAAAAACAAAAAACAACCAGTTGCAGTTACAAGTGCAAAGGTTGACTGATAAGATATAATTATGTCATAAGAGTTTACGAGTGAGCTGACTATAAGCACACCTGCAATAAAACAAAATCTATGGACCTCATTTGTCAATAATTTGTCCACTTCAGTGACAATTAGACTATGTACAATTTACATTCTTAAAGCAGTTTCCAGATTCCGTATGCAAACAGTTTAATTTCCTGGCACAAATTTTAGACAGTGGCAGTGATGAGATGAAAATCAGCGAGTTCAATGCCACCACCCGCTTTCAATCCCACAACGTTTCTGGTCTCAATAGAGCGCAATTTTCTTTCTCTTTTTTTTCCTTTTGTGAGAAGGCAGTTTAGCAGTGCGTGCCATAAAGCCTTTACTAAAAACCATCACAGAGGCATCTTCCTGGAATTCTTCCCAGGATAATCCAACAAAAAAAAATTATATTATTCCATATGATAGTAGTACAATAATGCAGAGGCACCCGTGTCCTCGCCTGCTGTGAGCCCATCTCAAGGGCATATATATACCTGGCAGACATGCATGCTTAAGGCATCCCCCTTCAGGAAGACTTAATGAAGCCACACTGTGGTGCAGATGAATCCTCACTAATGCAAACCAATCGTACATTATGTAACTTGTCTGGCTGCTCAATATGAAGCTTCATGCTCTCCAACAGCAGCCTTTTTGTGTGTGCGTGTTTTTTTTCTTTCAGTGAAAATCCCAACAGTGATCTATGAGACTCAAGAGGAATGCAGCCCAGTAAAGAAAAACAAAAAGGAGAAGCAAAACAAACCAATGGCCTCAGAAGGCTTTAATTGCAGTAAACAGTACAGCTGGTAAGTACTAGACTCACAAAACTGCTTGGTCCATTGTGCAGCTACTAAATCTGCACCATCTCAGACCTACAATGCAACGTACCACCAATTACTGCAGGATGATAAAATACACGAATCAAGGTATCCACCAACAACTATGATGACAGATTGTTTTATTTAATTGGTGCAAAATACTCCAAATCAAAATTAGAAAATTCAAAGACGATCCATTTAAAAGTGGAACGATTTTCTTCAGTGGGATTACGATTCAATTTGTTACAGTATAGTACGGCTCAGTTTTGATTCACTGAGTTTCTTGTCAATTTACAATCTGAACGAACTTGGCAAAGTTGTCATTAGTGTAAATGCGGCATTTCCTTCAAAGATGTCTTTCTCCAATAAAAGATGATTCAATAGGTATCTCGATACATTTTCAAGTAGAACGAGTAGTCGGTTTGTGTCGATGCACCCGATTCAGTGGCAATGCAATAAAAAAAATTATAATAAAGATTTAGTTAAATGAATACGTGTCTGACAATGAAATATTCACCTTCACCTTTGTAAAAATAATGTTGGATTCAACAGGTGTTTTGTAAGTGTTCCAACTTAGGTGCTGTTGAGTGCGTCCTGTTTGACCTTTTTCATCCAAGCTCACTTAGTGAATCATATTTAGAGATTAAAACTCTGTGTATTTAAATAAACAATACAATTTGGCATAATATCATATCATTTAATTTGAGCGTAGTATGACCGGTTCATATTCAAAAGATAACTAAGTCTTTGATTATTGACCAGATCAAGAAACAAAAACAGGAAAAAGGCAAACTCAAGTGAGAGCAGCTGTTTCAGATTGAGGCCACTGGAGATGCTGGCGATGGTGCCAGTGGAGGGGCCTTAGGTCTGGCTCCAAGCAAGCCACTCTGCATCATCATCATTACCACCCCGCGGATTCAATTACAGGGCATGGACCGGCACTGCACAGTACAGATGCTCAGGACGTTTTATTTTGGGATAGTTGGCATTACCATTACAAAGTGCAGTATCTGCTCATCCACTGTGTCACCACATAATGTGAATAATGAACAACAATGATGTACAGCCAAATGACTACGCCAAACACCAACACATCTGTATAGTACCACTACTAGTGAATACGTGAATGTACAGTGTTTACTATCCAGTGGTTGTCTTTGTTGGAGGTCTTTAAATCAACCCACGAGTCACTGTCACTGATTGACCAAGCCTTGTAATTATGTCTTAGCACGAGTGCATAACTGTGCCCACATTCTGCAATGGAGAACACAATTCAAGACAACATACAGAGCTTTGGTTTAGGTCACAAATGATTGATTCCATGTCATTAAAATTCATTAAAGATTTTATGGTCTAATATCAACTTTGTAATGCTGAGAGATCTGAGGTCATAGATCACAGATGTCGCAAAAATGGTTATTATAATGATCAAACGGGGCACTTTAAACTTGCAAAAATTTAATTCATCCGTTAATTAGTAGGGATAGGCGAGCACAGACACCAGGTATCAGTATCGGACCGATATCAAGCCTAATTGCAAGGTATCGATACTCGCTCTCTTGTGGCCATTTTATGATTAGCAACACAGGGCATCTCTTCAGCGTGATGGTGGGCGATCAACTCCTACTACGCAACTATCACTTATTTCATTGAGAGGAAAGAAATACAGTGAACCTCCCACAGATCTTTTACTGCAAAAAAAAATAAATAATAAAATAAAAAAAGCAATGAGACATGCCACATGCTTACATTGCAGGGTCAAATATAAAAAAAAAAATTCAAATTGAATCCTTTGTGTGTATTTTTACTTCTTACTGATTCACTATCGTAGCAATTAATATTGAATCGACTCGTAACCTGAAGAATCAAAATCTAATTGAATCACGAGGTTCTTAACGATACCCAGCCCTATTCTGTATGGGTTTCAATGGAGGTATGCAAGTATCCAGTTTTGTAAGATTTAAAGAGCATGGAGTTGTCTTGTAAGAAACCGGAGTGTTTTCAAATTTTGACTATGCACCCAGTCAGAAGCCTGTTAAATTATACTTTAATCACGAGATCGCCATAATTCAATCTAAACAGATTTTCTTGGCTCAAGTTTACATAGTGCAACATTCATTAACATGGAATAAAGCAATGCCAGTACTAATCCCCCCCGTCTTGATTTGCTGGCCACACACAATGAGGCTACTCCTGATATAAACCATCTGTACTAGATTACAGGCCAGCAGAAACAACAGGATGATGAGCAATGTGCCGCCGAGTTCACAATAGAATGCTACAAGGCATAAAAAAAACATCTAAAAGACAGACTACGAGCGGGAATTGTGACTAATACAGCAAGTACTTTTAGACTACAGATATAAATAGTGTTGTCATACAGTAGTTCTAGTGTTCTGTGCAGGGATCCACATTATATTCAACTGTCATTCATACATGAGAGCAGAAGAATCCGTAAATATCCAACTGCCCGGGAGGTTTTACAAGACAGTGGTAAGAATAAAACTCAGAATTAGGTGCCAGTCACACTTAAGATTAGTATAGGTGGCCATTTTGGTTAAATGTTAGCACTATTTTATGGGAATGGAAATCACATTTTATTGTCATTGCACGCCACAACTAACAAGTACTGTACAGAGGAACGGAATTTTTATTTTACAGTTTCAACCCCCTCCAGGAAGATAAAAAGACAGTGACAGCAAACAAGGAAACGTGTGGACAATATGATTAAACAGCAGAGGGATTAAAAAAAGATTCTGATGAAAATTGTCAGATAAGTTGGAAGACACGAGGAAAAAATGCCTTTCAACTGCAGTAACCAACAAGAAACAATGTGGTGGGTCTGTGGTTTGTCTGAGAGGAATATAGCGACTTGAGAGAATACAATTATAATTCAGCTGTACAATAAAAGCCAAAGACTCATTATTTCTAGAGGAATTTGTCTGAATTCTGAAAGCAAATCATGAAGAATGGTATGCAAAAGACAAAATGTGTCACAGTCACAAAAAAATATGATAAAATGTCCCACAATTTCAGCCGTGGCGACATTTAACATAAAACTGACTTAATGTGTACTGTTGGCAAGCTGGGCACAAACCTTTGCACAAATACACTAAAGTTGCACATGAATTTCTCTTGACAACTTTAGAAATGTTGACACAGCTCAACCACCTTCATAAACATCAAGAACTTGTTAAGTGCCAACACTCTCACATAAAACTTGCAGGGCCAGTGTTCCCATGAGTGAGCCGCGCAGCAGGAGAAAAACAAAATCGCCCCAGTTTGCTTTCCCGCTCCAGGGAAAGAAAACGAGGCTGCCTGATCAATCAGTGGGATGAGGAGAGCCATGCTGCCCGCAGAAGCTACAATGTCTCCCAAGCTTATGTCCTTGTGAAAATGCCTTACACCACAGGTGGGCAATCTCGGTCCTCGAGGGCCGAAGTCCTGCAGGTTTTGGAGGTTTCTCACTTCCAACACAAGCCGATTCCAATCAACAGGATCGTTATCAGGCTTATTTTTTTTGCAGAGCTTGCTGATGAGCTGATTATATATCAGCTGTGTCGGAGAAGGGCAACATGCAAAACCTGCTGGACTACGGCCCTCGATGCCCACCTCTGCCTTACACGTGCAGTCACAGGGCTCAGTGTACGCTGAGGAAGAAAACATCCCTTCAACGTGGCCACTGCCAGCACAACTTCTGACATTGGCTTGGCTTATGCAGCAATAGACTGCAAAGACAGCAGGCTCACATACATGACTTTCTTCATTCATGAGGCTAAGGAACCTCGATGTACTGACAAAAGTGTCATTTAGTAACTCTTGCTATGGAAATTCCCAATTCTATATGACAGAATATAGGCCTTATATGATAAAATAAAACACAGCTAGACAAACTAAGAGTGACTAATAGGAACACCACACCTGCATAACAACTGACCACATTATTATAAGGAACATAGTAACTGCATAAGACGTGACAAACTAAGAATGGCTAATACTAGGGCTGTGCAATTAATCGAAATTCAATTACACTCACCAATTACAAAATCAGCATAATTGTAAAAAAGAAAAGAAAAAGATTAATACTAATTTTGAGTTGTTTAAATTTATACATTCGCTCCTTTTTTAAATTTTAAAATAATTTAAGAAATGTTTCCTCCAAAAGGAACTTAATTAAGCATAATTATAATGTTTCAAATAATTATATTTGTCTTAATAATTTTTCCGTTTTAACATTTTCTTGTTTTGCACCCCAAAGAAAAAACATAAATGATAGTCCTATTTGAGATTTTAATTATTACCAAAATAATTGTGATTAATAGTTTCTTCATAAATCGAGCACCCCTAGCTCATCATCATCAGGGACATAGTAACTGCATACGCAACTGACAACATAACACAATGACCCAACCCAAAAACAGTCATTACAATATTTTCTTCACATATTCCGTAAAAGGATAGGAAGCGTGACTGCCAAACTCTCTACAGCATTGAATGCTTCCTGAAATAACATGCGCTTGATCCATAACTCACAACAGGCTCTCCAAACTCTAGATCAGAATACATTAGAAAAAAACAACAACGCATTGTCAGTAAGTAACAGTCCAGACATACGTATGTATATACCAGACCTGTACATGATTCCAACAAGAAATGCATTGATGTGTATGTTAGGACAAGTGCTGAAGTTTTTCAGGCATAAAGAGCACTTCTCTTCAGGCAACATCTTGACATTGCAAATTGGAACGATGTCTTAAATACGGTTTGGCAAAGTCGGCAGGCTCCTGGGTTTCCACAACATTACACAACCATCCCCCTCTTCAAACTCTCGTCATACAAGGACCAGCCTTGTAATGAATCGGGAATACCAGCACCAGTCGTACACAGCCTGGACCATCACAGCCTCTTTATTGTCCACAGCATTTTCTCAGGATACCAAACACCCTGGAAAACGGGGGATCCTGTTGCGCACATCCCACTTTGCTCACTGAGAGATCCAAAAGAAGTGTGGAAAAGCCTTTTAAGCACTTTTCAGACAGGCCGATCACCTGATATAGAAGTGCTGTCCACCTCTCAGTCGGGACAAAGGTCCTTGTCATGGAGCCTCCCCAGCTCACATTTACTGAGTTGCAGTGTTCCTGCCAGCCCAAGCAGCATAATGTACAACAGGGCAGTCAAGGCAGGCCTCTTCCCGGCCAGTTCCCCACGGGGCGCTCTGAAAGAATCCAACTCACTAATCACAGCACTGCAGTGGGATGCCAATCATTTTAAAACCTCAGTAGACAACATTCAAGGAAAAGGGTCAGCCAAAACCCATAACTCATCCAGCAGGCTAAATGATAGTACACACTGAAGCTGTCAAGCGCATATGGCAGTCAGAAATTACATTTTATATCAGATTACAGACCTGAAAAAGTGGGCAGGAAAATAAAAACAGTGTACTGCACAAGGCAAAGATCTTAAATTTCAGTTCAGATAAATACAGGGTTGCATCAATTGTTAGATTCGGGCAAAATCACAATGCGTTTAAAGTTGAAAATTGGAACGACAGATACCAGTTATATTTTGATCTATTCATTTAAATTAAATGAGATAATTTGGTAAAGCGGAACAATTAAAAATAAGAACGAGTGTAGCTATGAATACTCACAAATGTAGAGTTAAATAACCATTACAAGAGCAAATTCATGCCAACTGAGTGTGAGCCCATATGCACGTGTGCTAGTAGGCCTGTTCAGAATTTTTGTTTCACAGTGCTATACTGTAGTAGCTTCAGTCACAGTCACAATTTGTTGTAAATTAATTCAAATGTCAAACACAAGCAACCTCTTGTAAGACCACCTTTGCACAATAAATGCAAGGAATTTACCCAGAATTATACCCAACAGCGATTATATCAATGGGATCAACAAACTGAGCATGGAATGGCCATTAAGCATAACTTAAAAAGCCGCCAGTCACAATGTCTTGTTAAAATTCCTGGCTGCAAGACCTCATTCTCTTACAAGTTTTAATCGTGGGCAGCTCTGTCATCTCCGTTTCAATCCGCCGCCTCAGGCATGTAGGTGGATATCACTTATCTCACTTGTTTCAACCTTGAACAGATTCAAGTAACCACACGGACATGTTGTAAAGTCATCATGCCCTGAATCCACTTGAATGTACGGAACAAGCCCCAATACTTTGCAGTCCTATCAAATATGATATCAGGAAGGAGTCTATATTGCATTTTTTTTAATGCATCTGCTGGATCCCGATATGCCATTATTTGTTGACACGAGACTGCTACTGTACGAGTTAAAATATCTAAGCTCACATTTTCATGTCCTGCGTGTAAGGTACCAATGTTGGATTGGAGGTTGAAGTTGAGTTGGGAATTGGGCAGTTTCTGTAGTATCAGTCCAGAGTGTGCTAAGTATTACATCCTATTGAGTCATTGCCCACGCCCCCGTGTATTAAACACAATTGTCATTTGTCACCGTCATGCTGACGTCACGACGCACCTAGTTTTCTTAATGGGACATTCCCAACTGCTGTTTTAACACGCTCTTCAGTAAGTTCTCTCTGAACTTAACGACTCAACGACCAAGTATCCCAGACTCGAGAAGACATTTTTTAGATGAACCATTTTAGCCTGAAGCCTCCTGGAGGGAACACTCAAATGTTTAGAAGTTCAGACCTCTGCATATTTATATAACTTCATCAAGTGTCCACAAGAGTTATAAAAAGCTTTGGAATTCCTTCTGCCATTACAAGGAGTCTTGTATGTTTTTCCTGCCCTGTCATCTCTCATGTTCAGTCTTCAGTGAAGCCAAGCATGCACACATAGCTGAAATAATTCACAATGAACTTTCCCACAACATGTTCTCTCTAAAGCTCACCGAGAGCTCTGCAGATGCCCGAGTTAGCCCCGTTTTGGTTTTGTTGTCGATACTGTAAATAAGCAAAACATTATTTGGTTGCATTCACAAGATAGCCCCAAGCCTCCCCTTAACATATTTGACTGCTCAAGGAGAATAATAGGTCTTCTTGCAACAACCCAAAGTTAAGGCCATTGTTATCACGACAATTTTTCTGTCTAGCTTAAATGTGAAATAAAGTATTCCTTAAGTCTAATATTTCTCATTTACACACTCCTTAACTGTTAAAATGTGAAAGCCTTTTTTGTATCCTGTTACAGCAAGATCCTCATAAAACATATTGACAGTCAGGCATCGCACACAATGTGATGCAGCTCAAGACGAAAAATAAGACTCAAACATTTCTTTCACTACTGGAGTGGGCAGTGCAGTCAAAAATAATTACATCTCATAGTGCTAATCAGGAGAGAAACAAAAGCCTGAGACAGATGTACACATAATCAACAACAAGAACACAATGGGAGCATGTTCAGCACACGGTACTGTACAAACTTAACTTTTCATTCATATTATGCCTTAATGGATAATACAGTATGTTTAGGATCAGTGAAAACAAACCACGCATTCCTCTCCTACCACTTGTCCTGCTCAAGGTCAGGGGTGAACTGGAGCCTATCCCAGCTGACTTTGGGTAAGGCGGGGTACATCCTGAATTAGTCATTCACAAGGCACATATAGACAAACATACTGTACATGTTGTTTGGAATGTGTGAGGAAGCTGGCATTCCAAGAGAAAACTCACATAAGCACTCACACAAGCACCGAGTGAACTCCACACAGAAACGCCGGAGCAAAGATTCGAACCAAGAACCTTTTGACTGTGAGCCACACGTACTAATGAAGAAAACGTCAAACAAAACAAATGTTTGCAAAAACCAACCTGTGAAAGTGGCCTGGACACTCTATAAGTCTTCTCCTCTGGCGACCATGAGCGCAGCTGGACACTATAACACAAATATGAGAAAATATGGACAATATATAATGTTAAGACCCTCGGGATGCATACTTTTTATTTATTTTTACTTTTGTATAAAATTTCACAAATGAGGGTAGCGTGGCAGTGGGGGGTGTTTATGGATTCAATGTTTCTAGTCACATTAGTATTACACTACATGATATTTTGCAGTCCAGTAATCAAATAACCAAAGTTGAATAATCTCATGCATGCTACCAATCATAATTATTTTTCCCTATGCATTTACACTTACCACTTCAAATATTAGAGGAAAATAAAAATGCAATATGATGTATGTGGCATAAAAAAGGGGGGGGGGGGGGTTTCAAACAACCAACATTTGAGCTTTTGCCTAAAGTTGTCAGAGAGTCCACAAATAGCAGCATACAATAAGTGCGGTGAACGTTCCACATTCTGCTTTTGTTCAATTGACTGCAAATGGAGGAATGTGATATCCTATGCATATCCTTTGTTACTACAGTAAAAGCTTGTGACTCCACTTTGTTATTCTCATAGCTATTGACACTGGATGCTGCAGCGTCAAGAGAGCACTTTGTCCACTTTTAATCCTATTCAACAAGTCAAACAGAACACTTTTCACAAAGACTCAACTATAGCCAGCTAAAGGTGCTTTAAAAAGATGGATGAGCAACATTCATTCAAGATCCTTTTATTTAAAGTATTGTAATACGATTGCTTGTCTTTTTTGATTGCGATCCTTTGGTTTAAATTGATCTTATTTTTTTTATTTTTACAGTGATCGTTTAGTTTCATTATTGAATAGTCATTCCAATACCATAACTTTCAAAGGGAATGGAAACGTTATTTAGTTCTCCTGCAAAAATGTTGATTTTCTAGTCTGACAATGTTAAACAAAAACCAGTTATGACGATAAAAGCAGTTTTTATTACTACACATATTCTGTATATATTTATATAAATGCAAGCGCTCAGACTGACAACGTTGTACTCCAGTCTCTGTTGACTGGACGGTGGCATAAAATTGTTGCATGCTATTATTTGAAACATCAACGTATGAGGCGTTGGTTTATCTTTGTCCATTTTTTGTACCAGGAAGTAGCTTGGCGTTTTATTTATTTTTATTTTTACAGTGATCGTTTAGTTTCATTATTGAATAGTCATTCCAATATCATAACTTTCAAAGGGAATGGAAACGTTATTTAGTTCTCCTGCAAAAATGTCGATTTTCTAGTCTGACAATGTTAAACAAAAAACAGTTATGACGATAAAAGCAGTTTTTATTACTACACATATTCTGTATATATTTATATAAATGCAAGTGCTCAGGCTGACAACGTTGTACTCCAGTCTCTGTTGACTGGACGGTGGCATAAAATTGTTGCATGCTATCATTTGAAACATCAACGTATGAGGCGTTGGTTTATCTTTGTCCATTTTTTGTACCAGGAAGTAGCTTGGCGTTTTAATTGTCTATTGTGTTGTTTTCTCTGCATTGAGTTCATCCTTTTTGTTTGTGAATTTATTTTAATCCTATGGAGTAAACTCATAATTTGACCCCTGACAGAAAATGTTGGTAAAGAAATTAGTATCAGTTTTAGCCACAGTTATTCTGATAAACCATTCCATGTAGCTTTAACTAATCTTTTTATTTTATTTAGGGGGATTTGGTTAGAAAAGAAAGCTGTTGAAACGGTCTTTGAAACTTACATTTTTCCATACTTTCCCAGACCTGGAAACTTCAAATCAATCTATTATCAAATTCCATGCTTCTAAATACTTTCCATACTTGTGTAGATCTCTGAAACATGTTTTCCCCCAAATAATGATCATTTGTGAAGCTCTGTTTGGTTTAAGATTCACAGAAAGAAAATCTTAGCTTGTTTAGAATTCCTTACACATTGAAAGTTAGTTTATGAAGAAGTAGCATGGTGTGTTGTATGTTAAATTTGATATTACAGGTTTTAGCTGTATAGCTGATTTAACAAACGCATTATAATGAAATCATTGATTTATTTTTCCTGGCACAGTACATTTTTAAACTATGTTGCCAGACCTGATTGTCTGCATAGCATCATTTTACCATTTAAGGAGGCTCAATAAATCTGCTTTCTTGACACAACCTTATGGTTTGAAAAAAAAAAATTCCACAGACAAACTAAGGTTTTAAGGTATCTGGGTGCAAGTCAATTTTAAGAAGCATTAAACACTGGTGATCATGGGAGCTACTACCTCTTGTTGGTGGTGGTCGTCAACATCTCCCTCTTGCCTTCAAGACTGCACGGAGGTTGTGGTGAATACGGCACAGGTGACAGCGATGCAGGGCTAGATATGCTGTACTCTCTATAGTTCTGGTTCTCATCTCGACTTACTATTACTGCTTCCTACAAATCATATCATTGCAGGAAAGTACTTAAGTATTGGATTAATATTCTGTAATTAAATTTATTATCATAGCATTTGGATTCCACAGTTGCTATGCAGTGCATCCAAAATTATATCAAAATAGAATGCATTTTGCATGAGAGTATAGTATACAAAATCAAATTCCAAATAGACACAGTTGACAGGGAAAAAAAGCCTTACCTGAAAGCGCCCAGTAAGCTGTTCAGGGGTGCTGATGCCATTTGTCTGTTTTGGGCTGGAAAGTTCAAGCCTAGAGACAGACAGAAACCCACAGGTATCATTCGAAAATTAATATTGATTATATATGGTTTAAAGTTACCCTCATTTTCAGTCCTACAGTTTTTAAGTTCAACAATGTTGAAACAATTACAGAATAAAAAATAAAAAAGTAAAACAATAAATGGTGTAACTTCATATTACGCATTTACTGACTGGAATATCGTTTAAAATTACACTATGGAAAATGTTCAGAATACTTTGAATAATGTTCAAGCAAGTCTGTTGGCATGTGACTGTGTGTCACTTTCAAGAATATTCCTCTGATGGCTCTCCTCTTTCCAACTACTGCAGTCACTTTTGCTTTAAATAAAAACACATTCTGCAGGCAATTTAATGATTAAATTTGAAGGGGGAAAATGGGCAGTTCAGTGGCCAATTCAAACACACAGTGCCCCCCTAGCTGCAGGGCCAGAGGATGACTGGCTCTTGGTCAAGCCTGAGGTACTGTAATGAGGCACACAGGAAGGCCCGAATGCCTGTGGTAAATCACGCAGAAATGCACCACCTCGTTGCCTAGGCCTGCAATACTGTGTGTAGGAAAGAGATGACAAGAAAAGGAAGAAGCACAGAAGCTGAAAAACATTACTTCTCCAGAGGACGTTAGGAAAAACGTCAGTGCTTTGAAATGGGAATTGCATGACTGAGAATTATTCACTTTTTCCCTTTAGTCTCTACATTCATCAGTGTGAAGTGGCAAGTGGGGGCCAACAGACAATCAGATGCATTACAGGTTCAAGATTACATCCGTGTTGAGTCTGTAAGCACTCACACCTCTCCATTACAAAGATAAATGTGCTTTTGAGAAAAATGCTGAGTGTGACTTTCCACCATAGATGTTATCCACATAAATCAGCACTCTTGCCAATATAAGTTCTTGCTGTCATCAAGGGGACCCGAGTAAGGGAGATTCCTTCAAAATTCAAGCAAATGTATATCAGCCTATTTTTCCATGATACAAAATAAGCTGCCGTTACTAATTGTTCACAGTTATTGCAACACAACCAGATCTGCCAGAATTCTGCGCAAACAATAGATCAATTAAAAATGGGCTTATGAACACACCCTGGGAATTGCAAACATCCCTTTATAAGGGCAACAAGCTCTTTAAGATGTTCCCCAAAAAACATGTACAGTATTAAATATACTTCTATTCGGACTGAAATCAAACTTCTATATGACGACCTTTGGGATTAACACACTTCATTATTTACTTCAAAATAAATTCACAGGTTACAGTACATTTTATGGTATGCTTTATAGAGATGTGTTGAGCTATGGTGAACTACGGGCAAGGAAAAACACACATTTCAATTAAAGACGCCTCATTCACCTACTGTGTTGCTGTCAACAGGGATCTCACAGATCACAGAGCAACGTCACTGATTCAGTGGCTAAAATAGTTCGACATTTTTAACATTCCACTGCAGTTCACTCACGCCTGGAAATTATTCAGGTGCAGTTTAGCCAGACTGTCAAATGACTCAAAGAATGGCACAGATGGAAATCCAGTGAATGTGATACCGCTTATATACTAGTTGTGGAGAAAGTGAGGTAACACGCTGCTACTTTTACATGTCAAAGGGTGCAACAAAGAACGCCATGCTAAAGATGATACATTTAAAATAAGATAAGATGTGATGCTGTGTTACAAGCATTACAAACTGTGGTACGGTAGACGTGCCACTCCTATATAGAGACATTGTCCTGGGCAGGCCATAAGTAACAGTGTGGCTTCTGGCTCGGAGGGAGACACAAGGTCAGCAGGGTAAAATACACTCGCATGGACATTGGACATGCAAGGAGGAAACGTGAAAGTACTGCACATGTGACCGCTTTTGAAGACCAGGCTTAGACCAATAAGAAGACTAGGCTATGTCGGAGAAGGATTAGAGGAGACTGTGACAAGAAATGGGAATTAAGGGAAGACCATCCATTCAATTTCCAGCCAAGAGTATAATTTACTGAAAGAAAACCTATTTAGGTTTCCAAACACGTTTGTTGGAAAAGCAAGGAGAACCAGGAAAAAAAACAATAATGTGGCTCCAATTCAAAGTGGCATTTCCCCTGATTGCAATCACTTGTTTTGTTTGCACAGTGTTTACATGATAACCAAAACACAACACAGTGGAAGGACTGACTGTAGTGTTGGTATTTAATAAGGAATGTTTATAAACTAAAAACATATCCGAGTCCACATTATCTATGTATCTTAAATGCTAAATTCAACCACAAGAATGTAGAGATGATAATCTTTTGATTCATGGTGCATACCTCTCCACCATCAGCTGCAGATGGGTCTTGGAGTTCTTGATTTTGTTCTGGGCCTCTGCATTTAGCATGTCAGCAGTATTTTCCCCATTGATGGCCAAGATGACATCACCTGTTTTGAGTGCTGCTTGCTCTGCTTTGCTGCCTCCGTTGACCTGTTGAAAAAAAATTAAGAATCGAAATAATAAACACCGGCCCCAATCAAATTCTTAAAAAAAAAATGTGTGTGTGTGGGGGGGGGGGGTTGTTGAGGTAGATTGTTTATGATGATTAAAACTAAAATTAGCATGATGAGCTCAAAACTGCAGTCTTTTTTTTTTAAGAAAACAGGGATCTTATAGCTCAAAAACATGAAATGATAGAAAAACTCAGATTAGTTTTGAATTCTGCACCCTAATGTTAGTTGTAAACTGCCATCAGACCTAACTCTACAAAAATGGTGGCTGCATCATGCACCTTATCCAGCAGTCTATCATACCAACTGCAGAGAAAATGAGTTAACACAGCATGCATGAAAAGGGGTGATATCAGTCAACAGTGGGAAGATTGATAGACATCCTTTGGGAGAAGTTCTTACTTTTTCAGTGTGATAGACTTGATGGTATGACCTTGCAGCTACACTACTTATACATGAAAGCCAATGTCACACCACCACATCAGTAGAAATTCCACTTTAATGGGAGCAAACTTTGGTTTCTGCTTTCAAGCCTCCCGCATCCGGGCACACAGGCATTCAAATACAAAAGCCAAAATCGAGGGCTTCATTGTACAATTGGTAAAATTTGTGGACTGACATTTTCAGCAAAATGCAATAAAGAGAGGCCAAAGAATGCAAAACACTATAAAAGGGTGGGACAACAGCGTGAGCTTTCAGTCTCCACACAAAAAGTGTCCATATGCAGAGAGAATGCCAGTCACTTTAGCCAAGCAAGAGGGCAGAGGGGCCATGCCTGCGGCCCTTTAAGAGGCAATTAAGTGTTGCTGTGGTGACCCACAATGGCGAGTGCCTTTTGTGATCGCGACATGCCTGGATTAACTTCAACTAAGTGCAGTTGGACAAGTTATTCTCAAGTCTTTGGCCAAGTGAAACAAGAAATCACTACTATTCAGGCCAACATGAATCAAATAGTGGATCCATGTGAGTTCCAAGTGCCATCAGATTCACATCATCAATCAGATAGCTTCTCAAATGCAGATGGGGATAACTCGTTAGACCAGCTATTAGTCAAACTGGACGTAGCTAAATCCTTTTCAATGAAGAATTTTTATCTCTCACAGTTGAACTCTGTGAGATTTCAGAAAATACATTTGATAATTGAGTCAAGCAAACACACTGGTGTTGTTGACTGGGAAGCGGTAACAAAATCCAACAGAATATTCACGTAAAGCCACGCATAACTCTTCAAGGGGTCAAATAATAAATGGTGTAGAAATCAAAGGAGATTGAAATTCATAATTTTGGAAGCAGCATCTTTCTACAAAATGTATACTCCGCGTGCTGAAGAGCTGCTGGGGATGGTGGGTAAAGGCAGTGAGGTGGGAGCACAATGTTAAGTGGGCACTGGACAGTGCCGTGCTGTATGTAGACATATCTAACGTTGCAACAAAAAAATCTGCTCTTTAAAACAGTAAGCTTATGTCAACTACTGGTTCATGTGGTACGTGCATATTATCATTGACAAAAACACATATCCGTATTTAAACACATTCAACTGTGTACTCCAGACCAGGAACACCTAACCTCCCACCTCAACTTCCACTGTAACTGTAATCAGTGGTTTCCTCCTAACGTAATCTACTTCCATTCTATTCGAATGGGTTTGGCAGGCAAGGAAATAGGTATGGGAAAGCCTGTGGATGCAAACAAAGACAAGAAAAGGGGCTTAGTGAGGAGGAAATTGACTTTGCATGGCGTGCCATTACAGTCTGTGTTTTGACAAAAACAGAGGATATGGTTTGATAAGGCAAAAAGAAGTTCAGCAGCGGGGCGACGAGTCTTGACAAATACCTTAGATACAGTTATGGCCTTTTTGAAGTCCCGTCCTCCAACTATTCTGAAGCCCCATGGCGACGGACCAATCAAGTCCACAGTCAATGCCATTGATCAGTCCGGCACACACTCTTGAGAACCTTAAATCAAAACAAAAACTGTTATTTACAAGGCATAGGTGCATGTGTATTTAAAACCGTTTTGGGGTTTTGAACATCTGCTCGCTTGACATTCCAATCAACAAGTGAAGCATATAAATGTTCCTTTCATCTCAACTGCTTTCAGTTTCACTGGACTAAATCCTTTTGACATGAACTGCATAACCGCATCAAACAGGAATGGGAGGAATTTGAAATTGAACTATGAACACAGGACCAACATGATTCAAAAACCTGCAAGGGCAAATAGTTTCAATAAATCTAAATGGACATTTGAGACAAGGAAAACAAATGCATGTGGTAAAAGCACTGGAGCATGTTTCACTCAAATTATATAGCTACGATATACAGTAGCCCTATAAGCTACACACTAACACACAAGCTAACAATATTTGAACACAGCGTGGGAATGGGGGGGGGTACTTTTGTTTGCCGTGGTCATTCAGCACACTGCCATATAAATTGACAAGTGTAATTAGGTGGCTTGCTGATGAACGTATGTGTGCAGGGGATATGTTTAAATTAGTCACTGGTGACTTCATGCAAAGAGTAATGTTAACGTTAGCCATTTTCATTGGCGTCTGGTATTGTGCCCATGCGCCACATACATACGAGTTCAAATGATTTTATCCCCCACACTGTGGGCTCTGCTTTCGTGAGTTGAAACAGACAGAATTGAGCACACGGCGCCCAGCAAGATTGATCATGAACCAACGCTAGCCTTTGGTTGTCATTCTAACAAACAAACAAAAAACATTGGTCCCGCTATACGTGGGAGCTGTAAGAGGGTTGGCTTGCTACATGAGACAAACCCGCTCCTAAAACGAGCCAATTGTACCATGGCCATAAATAATATTGTGTAAAAACATCTGTGATTCTTGATCCTATTTTAAAGATGAAAGTATACCAGAGTTGTTGTTGTTGGGGGTTTTTTTTTACTCATCATAGATAATAGTATCTCATAGTTGGGAGACAGGCACAATTGTGCAAAAAGAAAAAAGAAAAGAAAAAAAGCTAGGAAAGTTCTGCCAAACTAAAGCATAATTTACTATGACAGTTTTTAATAAGACTAGCCATTTTGGCCCAAGATTTAAGCTTAATGTGGACCCAGTACATCTACTTCAGTTTCCATAATATTGTACTAGTCTAAGCTCAACTATTTGAGAACAAAAACATATTGGGGCCAAAGTGTAATCTTGGGGCACTGCACCCTAACAGACATGTTATTAAGACACTTTCACAATTGTGAAAAATGGAGAAAGTTCAAAAGAGTTGTGCTGTTTTGTTGCATCACTAGAGGTGTGCAACCAAAGTTTGACTTTGAACAAAACGTAATCTTTTTCTGTGATTGTCCTTCAAATGTGTGAAATTAATTTGAGTACATTTTCTAATACAGTTCGACTCTGGGACCTACAAAAGCATTAAAACAACAATTACAAATGCATGTTACAAATATGGGGGGGAAAAGTATATATAAAAAGCAGTAAATTTTAACCGTGGTTAATTTATAACATCCATCCATCAAATTATGATTTACTCAGCAGGAACTTAAAAGCAAGGCAATAATTACAGACATTGCATAAACAACACCAAATCTTCAAAGAATGATTAATTGCATAAGCTAGGAAAAAAAAAAAAAAGCTTCAGAGAATAGCAAGCAAGGAAAGTGATAAAAACTTAGCTCCAAGTGGTGCATTTGCAACATCATTTCTCTTCTAATTTCCCCCAGTTAACTGTAACCCAGGTCATTCATTGTCTACATATTACAAAACTTGGCCATGATGAGCAGTACGGACCCGGTTACTCAATAACAGTCAGGAGACGATAAGCAGGGTTACTAGACTAGGGATAAGAAGGCTCCCCAACCTCTGGGTTGTCAACTGCTGGTAGTTCCAAGCACACCAGACACTTTGGGCATAGAACAGCTATTATCAACCTAGAATAGCATAAACATCCGCTATTAGCGTTGTAAAAAGGCAAGTGGCGCACATTGTCACATTAAGCGCTGTTACACAGCGAGAGAAGAAAAAAAACCTCGGGACGGGGAAATTAGCCACTGATGAGGTTAAAGCCGCATATGGCAAAATGCTGGAATGTTGGATAAAGCAGCTCTCAACAACAAGCACTTTTGGACACTCACATAAAAGGCGACTTCTGTTCTGGTGACCTCAAGCTGTTGCTGCCACAACACTTAGTTTGGACAAAGTACAACACATTCAAACAATAAGAGGAATTCTTGCCACGAACTCATCATTTGGCTCGCTGTTCAGCATCAGCTGATCTGCGCTGTGGATGTTTGAAACGGGTGAATAAGATGCAGCTGTTGTGACGAACTGCAAGGCTATTGTGACCCACCAGGGAGAGACATTCACCAAGGATCTGTACGTTTAACGGAGGTGATTGGGTTCAAAGAATGATAGGCTTGGAAGGAAGGGACGATAGACTCGATTTCAAAGGGATGATAGACTTGAAAGGGTTGTGGCTTGGTGGGAAATAATTGCAGTCCCCATACCCGCGCCTCTCGGCGCAGGGCAGGGGATATGCGCTGATCCGCTCAGTGTGGCGCGCGTGCAGCCCCGGACATCTAAGGGCATCACAGACCTGTTATTGCTCAATCTCTTACTCTGCAAAAAACAATCAGTTTTGTGTAGAGTAAAAAGTGTTTCCTTATTTACCACATCTCCACGCTGTTGTTGTTTTTAAACCTCAAAATTCATACATACCTACAGTCGAATAAATACAAAACAGAGCCAAAGTTTGGGAGAAATTTTCTAAATTGATGTCTCAAAATTTGGAAAGGAATAACTCCCCCTGCAAATTGCTTTTTTCGTTTCAACTTTCAACTTTTTGTTTTTATGTGATGCTACCAGAATGGCACCACACCAACGATGGTGAGTAGGAAAATTGTTTCCAAATTCTGAGCCACCTATGAAACACATTGGGGAGGGTTCAATTGACCGAGCTTCTCACCCTATCTCTAAGGGAGAGCCCGGACACCCTGCGGAGGAAACTAATTTCAGCCACTTGTACCTGGGATCTTGTTCTTTCGGTCAAGACCCACAGCTCGTGACCATAGGTGAGGGTGGGAACGTAGATCGACCGGTAAATCAAGAGCTTCGCCTTTTGGCTCAGCTCCTCCTTCACCACAACAGACCGATAGAGTCTGCATCACTGCAGACGCTGCACCGATCCGCCTGTCGATCTCCCACCCAAAGATACTTGAAATCCTCCAATTAAGGCAGGATCTCATTCCCAACCCGGAGAGGGAACGCCACCCTTTTCCGACTGAGGACCATGGTCTCGGATTTGGAGGTGCTTATCTTCATGCCAACCGCTTCACACTCGGCTGCGAACCGCTCCAGTGAGCGCTAGTGCTGTCACTATCGAATATTTTTAGAATCGATTAATCTATTGATTATTTAATCGATTAATCGGGTTCATTTAAATTTTGCGTCAAAGTGTATTTCAAAAGCATTTTTTCCCCTGATAGTTTATTAACTAGTGACTTCGTATTTGTATAGTGAATAAAAAATAGGGGGGATTGATGTTCAACTGTATGTTATAGGGGTGTTAGAAAAAATCGATTCGGCAATATATCACGATATTACAGCGCGCAATTCTTGAATCGATTCAATATGCGGCCGAATTGATTTTTAAACATCATTTTTTTATGGGAATATTCAACAAAACGTCTTACTTAGGGTTAGGATTTACACATTAAGAATGGAATTATGTTATATTAATGGAACATTAAGCCTTAATATTTGATTTCAGTGCTGTTCAAACGTAAAACAGACTGCAACCTGAATTTTCATACAAATCTTACAAAGTACATGTACAAGTTTACTGAATTGCATTTTCTAAATTTGAGTTAAAACCCCCCCGCAATAATCAATTTATAGATTCATATTGGGATTAATCGGTATCGAATCAAATCGTGACCTATGAATCGTGATACGAATTGAATCGCCAGGTACTAGACAATTCACACTCCCAGTATGTTACCGGTTCAGTCATTGTTTTCCAAAGTAAAAACAGATGTTTGCAAATGTCTTATTTTGATTAAAACACAATCTTCTTTTGTGAAGAACGACAGAAATCGGCAAATAATTACTGTCGATATGCTGAAATCAGAAGATTAGGACAATTTTAAATTAAAAAATGGATCAAAAACGATTACTGATTAAAATAGCTGTCGATTAATTTGAGAATCGATTAATTTTGACAGCTCAAGTGAGACACTTGCCATGTGTAAAGTAATTTTGGCACAATCATGAGAGATTTGCCCTTTGGGGTAAAATATAAGAGGATGAGTGAGGAGAAACAGCAAGCTTATCTGAAAGTTAAATTTAAGTTGATGCGCCAACATGCAGACAGCCTTCAGGGTTGTACAAATATGACTTCTGCATTGCAGATAGTTGTGCACCTTGGTAGCATAGTTTCATTTGTAAGCAGTCCGTTGATATAAATCACAACATTCTGTATGTCTTCTGACAAGTAGGGCTTGGAGACAATTATTTCACAACAGCAAGAAGAAAGGAGGAGGATGAAAATTAAGGTTTGACTCTACAGCAAAGCCTTGGCAGTCACTTTGGGCGATGCCCACAGAAACAACACTGAACTCACATTTGCTGCACCGTGTAATCGCTGCAGAATGAGTGAAACTTGCTAGCACAAGTCAGTAGACGTGTGACTGCCAAGAGTGGAAGGGATGATAACGCCATTCTTCAGGATCATTAACTTTGATTTGCATGTCACGTATTTCCAGTTCCCAAGTGTGTTTGAAAACTGGCAAAAAATAAATAAGCGAGTTGCTGTCAGTGTTTACAGATTCTCCACTGAATGTAGACGTAATTAGTAGGAGCCTTGCACTGTTTCTCTTCAAGGAGTCAGTCCTATCTTGGGGTAATCTTTTTTTTTTCTTTAAAAAAAAAAAAACTCCCAAAGGCTTGCATTTTAATGCCGGATGAATGAACACATAACCGGTGCTCTTCAAATTTGGCGGGGAAATTTTTTTGATAAAAAAACCTTTCCTTATTAAGCGATTAATCGTGATTAATCAAAACATTCTAAAATGCGATTAATCTGATTAAAAAATCTAATCGTTTGACAGCTCTAATTCAAATGCAATCCAATAGCCTAATTTGTAAAGTAGTTATTCAAATGATTTGTTCTAAAGGCTACAAGAATGTGTTGCAGGTTGATGGAGAGGAAAGTAGACGCTCCCAGAACGAACAGCGGTTGAGTGACTTAGCAGACGTCTGTATAATATATTTTGTACATTTAAATGCAGGGCAGCCAAAACACAGACACCTACAACAACACTTTCTTTCACCTTTCCCCTGAATGAGGGTGTTTGTTTCTTTATGTTTGGACAAAAATCCACTGGGTCCGAATAGCCCCTCGAAAGCATGGCTGATTAACATAACAGATGCTTCATCCTCGATTGGGAGGCCTGTCTGGGCTTCGACAGCCATGCGCCGTGTCGTGCTGCGTTCCGACAGGTCGAAACCTACCTGCAACTACACACCCACTGAATAAAACAAGAGGAATGCAACCACAAGCCTCTCCCTGGTCTACGTGAAATAACATTCATTTTATTCATTCATCACACCCCTTTGGTCGTATTTAGCTGCAGTCGCCAGGGAGATGGGGAAAATAAACAATAACAAATCAAGCCTGGAGGGTGTTAGCCAATGTGTTTCTCACACGCTTACGATGGCGTTTAGCACTAATGGCTCACGTGTCATTCGGGGTAATCATAGACATACCTGTAATTTGTGTGGGCTACGCCCTTTAGACAGGGAAAGTGTGCTATAAGATGCTATAGAGCAAAGTATTACAATTATAGTTTGGCCTGAAGCTCTCGTCTGAGTATAGTTGGTAATCAGACTCTGACACATACTGGATGTACTTATTTGCCCCTACTTCCACACTTTTTTTTCCACTCTACATTCAGCACTGTACTGCTGAGCAATCTGGCTGGTTCACCACATCCTCTGCACGCAACATCCCTTTCAATACATGAACCTTCTCGAATGATCCAGCTTCAGCGGGGACACTTGGCCCATTCAGTCACGTTTGATGCTGGGTGAGCAAAAAAAAGTGTTTCGAAGCGGTAGGGAACACCGTTGGCATTATGCGAGGTGGTGTTTCTGGGGAAAAGCCACGTGACGCGGAAGAAAAACAAACCTCAACTATAGACGGGAAGAAACTTTGATCACTCAAGTCTGTACTGATAAATCTGGACTTCCTGCTAGCATACAAGTTCCACCCAGAGAAAAAAAACACACACAACAACCTGCCTGTTTTTGTACTTTTTGGAGAGCGATTATTCATCTGCTGCAGTGACATACAAGTCAAGTTATAATCTTATTCTGCATCTTTCACTACACACTTTAACTGACCAGGATTGTTAATTTCCAAACATGCTGTTGAGGTGCAGTCATGTCTAGACACCTTCTTTTTTTTTGTAAGGAATGAGAAGCAGTGAAGAGGCCATTTGGACTGCCTTGCTATTTGAGAGCTCTCACCACCAGCATTACAGGGTGAGGAGAGAACATAGCAGTTAAGTGGTGAAAGTGTCAAATACTGCCATTTATAATTCCTGCACCTGGTCCAGACTCCAGACACTCAACAAATCATTTTGACTGCCTAATAAGCACAGGTAGCCTCGTGCACCTTGCGTGGCCATGGGGTGTTTTATTCGTTCAAATTAACGACTTCCTTGTTCACAAATCGTCATTTCGTGTCAATATTCTGAAAAAAAGACACCCAACTTCATTAGTTAAAAGTCAACACTTTACAGCAAATAGCCGGAACGCCTTTTAACCTCATTTACAAACTTACTGACAAGTTGAAGTAAATGTCATGTACATTTAATGTCATGTGTCGTGTAGTTTCATTTAAAAGTGTACGTTTACTCACCTAGATAAGTACTGCGTTATCAGGGCTGTGGGCCGCCGTCTCCACCTGTGGACTATTTGCGTAAACAAGGAATTCTCTTTGACAAACTGAATTTAAGAGGCGCAAAGAGCTGTTGCTGTTACACAGTAGAGTTCTAGTAAGCGTCAACTCCGACTCCACCTGTGGCTGCTCGCCGGACGTTTTCACAATGATGAGCTCTTGCTGCCATGTGCTCCGACCAAAATAAAGGCTTTGTCAAAGTCAAAGTCAGCAACCCGGGGCGTGTCGCACCGCGGGGGCGGGAGGAGACGAGGGTGTCGCCCGGCTGACGATAATTGAGCCGTTTCGCCCACAAAACCGCCACGTCCGCTTTCAGCGACCTCGCGCCACCTGCTGACCGAAAAAGAGAAACGCGCGCGTGCTTCCTCTAGCGACGCACTTCCGTCTCGTCCTCTAATTGGCTGATTGTGGTCACGTGACCCACAGGTCCACTATAGGTCATTGTCAGGTGCCATAGGAAATATGTCAGTTTCTTTCCCTATGAAGCCAGTGTATTAGATTAGAACCATGTGCTGCTCAGACTGCTCTTATTTGTACTTTTTATTCAGAGTTCTATATTTGTGATTTACATGATTCATAAAAGATTAGGGATCTAGGTGACAATTTAAGATGTGCCTACAATGCTCTATAGTAGTACACAGTACTATAACCTTGTACCTCCAAAATCATCACTTTTAAGGAGACCCCCAACACACGTGACGTGGCATGTTTGTTCAACCATTAACATTGCATCATTAAAGAGAGCAAGCCATTTTAACACTTTGGATTGGTCAATAATTCATAAAAATTACACCCACATGTGACCAAAAATATCGATTTTTATTTTAAAAAATATGAACATTGCCAAATTATGACTTATGAGGTTTCAGCCCAACACGAGTTAAATAAACCTTTGGTCAGTGCCATATAGGGATAGACAGAGCAATTAGATGACAGAAGATACAATAAACCTGTGGATCCACCTGCCTCTCATACAACAGAATATCAGATAGTATATCAGCTTCGAGGTAACTTACAGGCCTACTTTTCACAGTAAGGACATTCATGTTTGATTCATGAAACTACTGATACATTTCCTGTTTCAATTAAACTTTGGTATTTAAACACTCCTCTTCATCATGCTGTTCACGTTGTGACATCATGAGGCAAAGATGCCGCATAACAATTGATCAACAATAGCTTTCCATTGTGATGCTTCAAACAGGATGTTCTCACAGAAGTGTGGCAAATTATGAGCTTAGTCATAGTGTCATTAGCATGTTGCAAGAGTAACAGAAGGTGAGGTCGATGTCCTTGGAAATGTTCATTGATAAAACGCTCGTGGGGAATTTTGCCATTCAGCTCCTTGTTGGAGAACAGCTAGAACTGAAACTGATTCACAACTTTTTGCTTTCTCCCCTGTCAAAATTGACAAAAATTGCCACAAGTTTGCGTCTCCTAATTCTTGTTTTCTAGTGCAAGCTCATGCTGGGCTTAGTTCTCTTCATGCGTGAAATTCTGAAACTGCTCCATATAAAGTGCCATGTTGTGAATTGGAGCTATATAATCAAAATTGAATTGAATTTAGTACAGCCAGTGGTTATATTCTAAAATTGTTAACCATTGTAGTTTTATTTTTTCATTTTGTGTTAGAGAAAAGTTGTGAATTTTTTTTTATTTTGCTTACTTTGGTGTGCACTATTAAAATATACAAGAATGTGTGAGTAGTTTTGCAACACTGCATTTTTTTAATAGTTAAAAAAAAAAATACCAACTATACCATACATTGGAAAAGAAAGTAGTTCACAGGCAAATATATATATTACACTTTGATTTTTTTTCGAAAAAGCTTACGCTGTACAACAATCTCCAGGTTACATGATTACTGTTACAGTAATGATGTCATAAAATGTCTTTAAAAAAAAAAAAGTTGTCAACATTGCATACTGTATAATTCTACTGCCGGCATGAGACATTTTTATGTTGGTAGTTCGAAGCAGGAAAGACATTAAGAAACAGCTACAACGTGCAAATAATGTGTGCTGAGTTTTTAGTGGCAAGCCAGACAACTTTAATGCAAAACTTGTGTCTTAGACTAGACAGACTTCTTCCGAACACAGAACAAAGTTTTTTGCCTTAAAAAAAAAATACAAAATATGAAATAAAAACAAGATACATATAGACATTCAACAATCAATAGGAAGAAATCAGTGCATGTGCTATGAAATTTTACTTTTCTGAAAAGCCTTGTGGATGGTTATAAACCTAACGGCACAAATTGTCCCTTTCTAACTTATGAACCTTTCTAGCGAGAGTCATGTTGCTTCTTCAAACTTCTTCAAAGATCTGAAAAATAATCTGAGAAACATTTTATGGAAATGTTAGTCATCAAGTCCACAAAATATGAGAAATTCATATGACATCACTTCAGTGGTTTGTGGTGGGTGAATGCAGGACATTAGAACGAAAAGTCATAATTCTGTAAAGAAAAACAAAGTTGCTGCAGCTGCAAATAATTGTGGGACAAAATCACTCATTCTTTGCATGTCTTCAGCATCCAGTCTTTCTTATTCTGGGTTTATATGCAAATACGAAGCCAGTGCAACACACTCATGCACTCATGCAGGGATGTGAGGACTTCTCTTGTATTCATCTCCGGTCATGGAAAAGGCGTGAACATGCAAGTCCATTTTAAGGTAGGTGATTGTGGCTGTTGAGCTTTTGCGATGTGAATCCATTTGAAAGTGATCAAACAAGAAGTTAAACTGGTGTCACATAATTCCCAGGGAAAGTCCCAAAAGCATGAGTCCTTTCTGACGTACCTGTAGCACACATATTGAGAATATTAAGACAGAAAAAAGTCAAGCAACGCTTCACTGCAATGTTCCACATTGTCCACTAGATGGGAGCAGCTTTCACTTGGGTTTCGTTTCAGAAGGTAATAATCAATCACTCGCCTACAAACCAGCCATCGTCACATTTCTCCATTACTTGTACAACGTCGCCTTCTCTGAGCTCCAACTCATCTGCATTCTGTGGTTTGTAGTTGTAGATAGATTTATACCTGAAGGGAAGTGAAATCACAAATTCAGCTCAGTTATGATAATGCGTTATTTTGTTATGGTAAAATGAATTACTATATTACGGTTGGCGTTGAACCACTGTGGAGCCAGCAGTGTTTGGCACTTGTGCAGGTGGGAGTGAATTGTCACTGGGATGAGAGCGAGCACCCTAGAAAGAAGAATGAATATCTCCTGTCAGGTATGCAAAAGTAAACAAAAGCATAACTTAAAGGGGAAGTCAACCCCATTTTTTTGACAATAATATGTTCTATGCAGCCCACTGATCTGAATATATGACTGGATTGCCGATAGCCCATACACCAAGCCGTTGAAGTCACAGGGCAACCATCTTGCTCCTCCCATCTCACGAGCAGACAACTATAAATTATATGGTATACGTACAGATTAGCAATATACAGCTCATAGGCAGTTAGTATAGGGGCAGGGTGGGGTGGGTGGTTGGTTGTGGCGGGGTGGTCACTATATTTTAACAAGTAAAAATAAAGAAATTAAAAAAACAAAAAACATGTCCTTTTTCTTTTATCACTCATTCGACCACAATATTAGATTTGGCAGAGGCATCTTTTGTTGAATTACAGTTATAATTCTAAAAAATATACAAATATCCTCCTGTAAACATCATTAAGCAGTCCTCTTGTTTATGTTTAACAAATTTAAAACATAATAAATCATGCTGTATCTACTAATTACTGTCTCAAGTGTTCTCCAATTTCGAAAATGTAAATGTATAGGATCGTATGCCGAGAAACGTTTCTTGGGAGGAGCAATATGGCGGCCTTGCAACTTCAAAAGTCTTGGCCTATCGACTATCCAGTCATATATTCAGACCAGTGAGTGATTTTAGGTGAATTAATGAGCATACACGCGCGCACATATGCACACACACACACACACCCGCACAAGTACATACAAAAAA
Source organism: Leptonotus elevatus (assembly GCF_054856555.1). NCBI lineage: Eukaryota > Metazoa > Chordata > Actinopteri > Syngnathiformes > Syngnathidae > Leptonotus > Leptonotus elevatus. The sequence continues at coordinate 16,439,461 of NC_141243.1, read as the reverse complement.
AAAAGGTATTGTGGTTAATATTGAGTTAGTGGAATATGAGTTAAGCAGCAAAATCCAGCAGTTTTTATCAATATCATAAGGCGGCCATTTTGCCACTTGCCGTCGAGTGAAAATGACATCATTGTTACTCACGTGCCAGGTAACAACCAATCACAGCCCAGCTTCAGAAAACAGGTGACCTCTGATTGGTTGTTGGCTGAGCCCTGCGCAACTGTGATGTCACCTTCAGTCGACAGCAAGTGGCAAAATGACCACCCCCATAAGTCATATTCCACAAATATAGTACTAATCAGAATGTCATGTTTAGACTAGTGAGGTCACATACAACATATTATTGTCAAGAAATGTTTAAGATCGACTTCCCCCTTAACAGATGTGGGCATGCAGTGAGTGTCCACAGGAGGCAGACCTGTGAGGAATCGTATCTAGGAGTGTTCACTGTGGGCCCCCCTGTGCTATGTGCAGATGCTGCCGCAGAAGCAGAAGGTGATGCAGAGCTGAAAGTGTTGTGGTTGGCAGGTGAGGCAAGCTTGGAAGAATTATGCGGCCACCGATTGGCAGATTCTCTGGATATAGGCGAGTGCGACTGTGGTGGTGCACCGCAAGGCACAGGTGAAGATGGATTCTGGGGGGAGTGCTCTCGCTTGGGGCTGATGCACGTGGGGCTGAAAGGGGACAATGGTGACTGCAGGCAAGGTGAGTGAAGCGGACGTCCTGGACTCTGAGGGCCAGGGGACATTGGAGACATGGGGCTTGTTGAGTAGTCGTCCGTGGAGTATTTGGTGCGGGGCATCTTGTTGACCTGAACATAGCTGGCAGGGAAGATGCCACTCCGGTTGGTCCCTGAGATCCTGCCCTCCAGCCACTTGTCATTGACACATCTGGTGATACTTATTACTTCGCCCTAAGGAAGAGAATCAACACAAAAGTTACTTATTAAACATTCTTTACTTAATTATGATATCCTGACAAATTCCACATTCAAGTACATATCATTGGTGAGACAACACAATATTTGAGAGGAAAACATGTAACATTCACCATCACACAAGAAGAAAGTAGTGTTGCAAATTCTATTGCGCTGCTGCAAATTTTCCTAAAATTTGTTTGACATGTGCTTGAATGCAGTTACTCATTTACATGGAAGTGTTACAAACGATTGTTCTCAGCCTTCAACGACAAGAGCCAAGGCATTGTGCACATGTTTTTAGAGTTATTCCAGACATTGCATATGATCTGAATCAGGGGTGTCCAAACTTTTTCCTCCGAAGGCCACATGCCAAAAAATAGAAAGCTGCAAGGGCCACTTATTTATTTATTTGTTTTTTACTTTAACTTACTTTGTGTTAAACATGGTAAAGCCAATCAACCAAGCAATTATACGTTGTTAATGTTTATATAATGGAGTTTATTTTTTGAAAAACTGCTACGTCATGACTTTCTGTTGAAGGTGATAAGGTTTTTTGGTATACTCTCCACAATGTTATAAAGAAAAAATATGTTATTTAGCTGTAAATTTATTTGTGGTCTTTGTATATATAAAAAGTTTAGTAGTAGTAGTGGTAGTAATGGTACGCTCTAAAAAGAGAATTGTTGAACCAATTTAAGATTACAAATTGAATTACCAACTTTTTTTTTAAATCGCTTCAATTGGTAACACACGATTGAATTAAGCTAGTCCAAAGCAAATATATTAAGTTTAATTAATTATTAGTTCATTAAACTTAATACTTTGGATTGGAGCCACTTTGGATTAACTTCATTCAGGTGAATATATAAAGTTTAATGAACTCATAATTAATTAAACTTAATATATTCACTTTGGGCTAACTTAACTCAATTGTGTCTTACCAATCCAATTTTAAGTGATTTTGTTAAACGTTGGTCAACAAATCAATTTGTAATCTTAAATTGGTTCAACAATTCTCTTTTTAGAGTGTATTGTAGCCATTATCCTTTTCCGCCCACTCTTTCAAAAGATACATACCTAATGCTGTTATATTTTGTATATGCCACAGATCGCTAAAAACTGGACAGAGGGCGACAAATGGCATCTGGACGATAGACACCACTGATCTAAATGGTTTTGAGTTGTCCTGTGGTGGCTGGTCAGTAGAGGGCGCTAGGGAACACCTACACCCAGAGCCGCATATAAAGAGAGTTTGGCCAACTCGGCAGGGTAACAATCACGCTGTGATTGGTGAACTGCTGGTCACCTGACATATGGACGCCATCTTGTTACCATGCCGAGTTGGCCAAACTCTCTATATACGCCTCTGACCACACCAGCTGAGCTACTTTGAATCAGACCAAAATTAAATAATAAAAATTAGATATCAATTAAAATAAAACATTAAAAAATATTTGTATCACTATTTTCAGATTAATGATGAGTAAAGTTCTTTTGATCATCTCCGATTTTGTGATGTGTTGTTTCGACCTGGGAGGTGGCGTACAACTCCCAATGAACTAACCTATATTATTATTTTTATTATTATTATTATTGTTATTATTATTATTTAGGCTCCAGCGCCCCCCACGACACTTGTGAGTACAAGTGGTTAAGAAGATGGATGGATTATTATTATTATTATAAAATTAATTTTAATCATAGTAATGCATTTTCAGATAATGGATGCATGGATGAATTTAAAGAATAAGATCCAAATAATATAATGTGGTCAAAAAATTGCTGAAGTATTTGAAAGGTTTAAGAGTGAAACTACCTTTCTATACTTTTAACTACTGTGTAGTCATTTCAACCCTAACAGACTTTCTCATACAAACACAAACAAAAATGCTGTCTAATGCTCGATCAAACATAGTAACATGGTCAATATGTATGTACAGTACTCACTTTTCGAAAGGGAAGCTCAACCGGAAGGTCTGCATTGAAATTATACAGCGCTACTGCTTCACCGTAGTCCAGCACCTGCACACTGGGGGGCTTCATAGGCGTTGGCTTCTCAGATGGAGGCAGAATCTGTGACAGGAAATGTGTAAAGCTCAGCTTCACCATGTTAAAACACAAACAGCATGGCCTCAGAGGCACAATGAAGTCCTTTTTACCTCCACATATGTGGTGGGGAAGATGCCTGCTCTACCGTGATGTTCTCCTTCAAACCAGTTGGCGTCTACTTGTCTGTGGATGTAAACAATGTCTCCCCTGTGCAGTGTGAGTTCTCTGTGTGAGAATGTAAGAAGAAACATGAGCGCCGACAGGTTACAACGCTAATGTATCGAGAACAGCAGGCGCGTGAATCGATGTTGTCTCTGTGCTATATTAATTTTATAAAGTTTTTATCAAACAAGTGACTCACTTTGGCGACTGAGCCTGGAAATTGAATTTGGCCCGAGCTGCTTTCATCTGAAAATGGAAAAACGATTTAATATTTCATTGAAAACAATGTGACAAAAGGTCAATGACGCTTTTCATTTACCTTCTTTTCTTCTTTCTTAGGCGAGCGCTCCATTGCGTCATTGGCAGCAGAAAAACGATCTGCTGAGCAAAGCAATCATGCAGCGGGATTAGAGGAGCCTAAAAAGTCCTCTATTTATTATAGTTATAGTAATGACAAAAACCAGCCAGTAAGATCTTTAAAACAGTGAACCTATATAATTAGGTTAATCTCATAACTAAAGCAGGAAAACAAATGGGATCAAGCTAATCTCAAACAACTATTTGAGGCCCGACTTACTTTTTTCCAAGGTTTCCTCCCTCCACATACTGTCCAGCCACCATTTATTTATTATTATTATTTTTAAACAAAACCACCACTTGAAAACTCTCAGCAGCAGACAAAAGACGCAATGGAATACAATCATGGGACCACATATTAAATTACTGGGCAATTCTAGCCAGTCACAACAAGCTCATTAAGAGTGTACAGTCTTGTGGTGCGAAGCGTTGCTTTAAACAGCAGACCTCGAGAAAACCTAGCAAACTGGCATCAACAGCTCATTAAACAATGAAATGTGTTTTTTTTTTTTTTTTGTAGAGCGACATGGACGGGAGAACATTGTTTACCAAATGTAGGAGCGAAGACTGATGAGGGGCCAGCAGAATGATGGATGGGCTGCTTTGGCGCAGATGAATGGCTGAAAATAAGTGATACACATGAGGTATTTGTTTACATATGCTACTACTTAAGTCATTTTCAGATCTCTGTATTTTACTTAAGTATTTTTCTCATGAAGATATTCCCCAGCCCCAAATAGCCTGATCGAAGAGAATAGCTCACGGTTACGAGAATGATTTTGGTAAATGTCTTGTTAGATGTTGCTGTTGTTGTTGAATGATGTTTTAATGTTTTGTTAGGCAGTTCACAATGTTAGCTAAGCTAAGGGAACACATTGTTTTCGGTAGCAAGCACAAACATCTTTACCAGATACAAATGCACGAAGCGCCTCTCGCTGTAATACTGCGAGAACAGAATTTATTTCTGCGTCCATTTGTCTTTTAGGTTTGTATATTTCCTCCCCCGCCATCGGCGTTAATTGGTTTCGTCCCGCCCTAAACAACGCCTGATTGGTCAGATCTAAAAAAAGGTCAGCTGCAAACGTATCAGCGGGAGCGGTACAAGATGTATTCTACGGAGTTTGTGAACTCACAAATACCGCGAGAATTCATCTTGCTGGCAAGGTTAGTATCAGCTGTCCTCTTGTGGCATAATGTCTGACAGATGCACATTAAGATGCAATTTCTGTATATAAATAGAAAAATGTCATAGAAAATTTCCAATAATTCCATGCAATATTAAGGATTTTTTTAATATTGGTATATATAGGCCTTTCTTTAAAATGATCTGTCATTGTATTTTTTTCAAAAGTACTAGTGGTAGCGGTGCTTGGTATCGGCCTTGTAAACGACAATAAACTGGAAGAATAAGGAAATCTCCGTTTCCTGCTTATTTACTTTCTAACACCAGTGTTTATCTATTTCATAGAACTTATTTGACTTACAACTTAAAACACACATATATGATTGAAGGTTGAAGTTGTTCTGAATTGCTCTACAAACAAACTACCACATGCTTAGTGTTAGCAGCAACTAAACATGTCGGTGTGACAGGATGTAGAAAAAACAGACAACTTTTTGTCACTTCATCTTGTAATTCCACACGTCCTCAGCAACAGGCTCTTTAAATAATGCCACTGAACCACAAGCCTTAAAAGGTCAATCCCTGTGGACCCGACTCAGCAAACAACAGCGAGAATCTTCCAAGAATGCATTACACGCACTGTTAGAAATGCGGAATGCCGTCAACAGTAGTAAATGTAGCCTACTGTACCTAAATCTGGCGAAGTTATTTCAAGGAAGAATCTTGTATTGTTGTATTACGTGGTTATTGAATCTGGTCTTTGTATTAGTTTGGAGTTTGTATTTAGATGCCTCAGAATAAGCATGAATGAAAATATACTGAATATCCATAACTTTAGGCATTAGCTAACAATTAATCCCCATAACAATTCTAAAAAGTAAGATTTTTTTCTCTTTTCAATTATAATAAACATTTAATCTTTTTACAAATAAAAAATAAAAACGTGCATAACTTTAAACATAAACAAACTGCTAGATGTGTAAATGAATGGCAAAGCAAATGAATCTGATTAGAATCTAACAATCTTTCTTTTGCTTACAACCAAGTAAAGCAAATGCAGTTGTATCTACTATATTGTTTCAAGTGCTCACAGACCTGTAGTTTGTGTTTGCAGCCCTTGCAGCAGTCACTGGGTCCCTGGACCGGGTCTCCTGGAAGCAGAGTACACCTTGATCAAAATTTGCTCCCTGCAGTCTCCACTGTCTCCCAGCTTGGAGGAATTCTTCGAACAACACATGCAAGGCAACACGGTGGCGCTGACCACTCCCAGGGGGGGAGTTTGAAATCAACTGGGTCCTACGCTCCTTGGCTCACAGACAAGTCCACTCATGATTTCAGAACATTCAGAAACAGGAAGAGCAAGGCATCGGCGCATAGGCAGGATCATATCCAAAGAATTTGTATAGGACTGTGAATTTGGGCGTGCTATGCAATTACGGCAGGCACATGTGACTTTGTTGAGGTGGGAGTATGAGGGAAGGGTGGGGGTTGCAGGCAGATGATTTAACAGATGAGTCAACGTGCAAGACAGGGAGGTGATTCTGTAGCCGTCATCCAGGTTGGGACACACAACAAACACGGTCCAAAGTAGCAAGCGGTGAGGCTCATACAGTCGAGAGGGGTTGGCAGTGATCGAGGGGGTAACATGGGGTCTTCAGCTGAGACAGTCAAGGTGGGTTTGGGGCAGGGGGGACTCAGTACCTCACCCCAGCCTCGACGCTGCTGCTGCTGCCGCTGCTTCTGGGACAGTCTCTTTTCCAAGCCCTGGATATCCGAGTCCAACTCGGCCTCAAAGCGACTCAGCTCAGAGACCAAACTGGCCTGAGCCCAGGTAACGATGTCACAGTTGGAATTGGAATTGTTTTCGCAATATTAAACAGCCAGATCGCTCACCTCAACTGAAGGAGACTTTGACTTGTCAGCTTGTTTATTTGGCGACCGGTAACCCTGTAAACAGAAAAACAGCATTGAGGTAAGTGATCTAACCCATTGTGGGAATAAAAAAAAAATTTCTTATTTCTTTAGTCTTTCTTTTCTTTCCAGTATGATCCAGGTACCATTATCAGAGAGAAAAAGTATTAGCATGAGATTCTTGTAGCATTTCGGAAATGATCAGGCCAAGCGGCAAGCTAGCAGCAGCTCTTTTATGCCAATTTGGGACAGTTAGCCATAACCACGCTAATGCCACAACAACACACTGGTGCTTAGCTTATGAAAAAGTCTCATGACCTCCCTCCCCCAGACTATTAGAAACCAAAGAACCATCGAACCACATACAAGGTTTCCTACAATATGAATGGATGGATGGATTTTTGTTTAAGATTATTGTTATGGGAACACCTACATTTGTTTGTTGTAACAGTTTGAATTTGCAGTTACAATAGGCTAACAGGCTAACATGGCTAACAGATTCCATCCATCCATCAAATTTCGTAACCGCTTGTCCTCACAAGGGTCGCGGGGGGCGCTGGAGCCTCTCCCAGCTGGCTTCGGGCAGTAGGCTGGGTACACCCTGAACTGGTTGTTAGCCAATCGCAGGTGGCTAACAGTTTGATAATGAATAAATAAATAATCGTGGGGAGAAGTGATTCATACACAGATAACTTGAATATGGTATTCTTTATGATTAGCTCGATAATTTAACTCATTTGCTCCTAAAACGTATAAATATCTTCTATTTGAAATGTTTTATTAACTTATAAATATCTTCTATTTTAAGTGTTTTAAGTGTCCCAAAGACGTATGTATACTTTTTTTTTTATGCTAGAGCATACGGAAGGCTTTGATGCAGCCTTTCAACTGCACAGAACGATTGATGCAATGGTACCAGCAGGTGGCAGCAGAGCAAAAGAGATCAACCAGGGCCATGTTGAAAAAAAAGGTTATTTACCCACTGTTCTAAACAGATTTGTGAATGATGATGAAACTTAGCTATATTACGGAAAACGAAAACAAATATACCTTTTTTCCTGATGAAAGAAGAGACTCTAATCTTTCCAACACAATATTCTGTGGGCCTTGCAAAATCTGTCAAAATCCAGTAAAACAGCGGGGAGCGAAGGGGGTTGCTTCAGTGAAAATGGCTGGGAGTGAATGAGTTAATATTTCTTTGTAAGCTGCATCATTTAGTGTTCTTATCTATACTGTACAATAAAGTACAGTACAATGTTTAATATTAATAATATTTTGCAGTGTTTATGTGTTGTTATTTATTTATTTATTTTAATTATTTGACCAAATCGTCCCTGCCCAACTGTGTTATTCTCAATATTATCCGACATTAACATGAAACAGCTTGTTATTTATTTGCTTCTCAACAAGAACGCAAGTTGTTTATTTCATATAAATTGAGTTATGGCTGTGAAACAAAGGCACGTTTGTTGCTATTAAAAGCTGTTTATGTTGTGATTAATAAAACTGCTACTAATTTTTATTGTACAAGTGAAAATAACTTGGGCTTACTTGAGAACTCAACACAGTTTAACTGGGAAAAAAAAGTCAAATTTATGTGTTTCCAATTCCTTCTCGGGTAACTATAAAACTCTGCTGGCAAGTAGCAGAAACTTCCTTCCAAATGGTAATGCCAAGGCCTTCCTCTCTCAGCTGGGCATCATCCTCATTCCATTCACAGACCATAAAGTCACTGCGAAGCTCCTGATGTGGTCTGTGCACAGTTTGTCTCAGACACTCTTGGCTGTCAATAGAAAATGGGGTAAAATTTGCTGCGCCACAAAAGGTTAACACTGTAATGCCGATCACAAGACGCCTCAGCTCCGAAAGATTCCTTTTACTTGTGATTGCATACACAGGGCTTTGCAGGCACAAAATCTGGAAGATTGTTGTTTTTAACAGAGCAAAGACCACAAACTCCCTCCAGTCCGTGTAGAAAACCATTTAACTAGCAAGTATAAATCCCAGTGGAAAGTAAGATCATGAATGTGCACATTGAACAAAGCTTATTGGAGCTTTTGAATAGAGCTGATAAATAACCACAAGTTACTCATAAGCTTGTTGTGAAAAGAACACAGACGGTATTGGTATTTTAAAGAATGAGGCGGAAAACATTCAAAGTTAGTTCCAGAATCTATTTTAAATGTTGTACCTGGCTGATGCTTACAGGAGAAACATCTTTTTCGGGCTCAAAGTCAAATATGCTCTTGGGTTTAGTCTGCCGCTTCCCTGGATCTGACAGCTCGCTGACATCCTGGCTCCTGAAACATAACACCCAAGTGGGTGAGCAAACACACACACCATAGGCAGCAACTTAATCATTGCCTTATTCGAAGTGCTGTAACAACAAATCCCAACTTGCAGCCCACCCCCTACTCCTGACACGAACGTTGGCTTTCTTTAACACGAGGAGTGTTCAAAAGAAGTCAGAGAAAGCGCTCACAGTTAGAATTCCGCAAAAACACATTTAGAAATTGAGTCACACAGAAAATACTGTGAGCAGGAAGTGGGCAACATTATCGAAACATATTTTGTTGTAACTAGGGGTGTCAGGCAATTAAGATTTTTAATCGTAATTAATTGCACGACTTCATTAGTTAACTCACCATTAATCGCGAATTTTATATCTGTTAAAAATGTACAATACAATAGGTTTTCATATTCTTGTTAACATAAAAGTGGAACATGTTAGACTAGTAGAAATATGGCTGCTTCTTTTAGTCATTGATACAGTAATTTCATAATAATTTATCAAATTGAGTTAAAATGAAAAAGATGGACTGTAATGTAAAAAAACTAATTTGATATTGATTTGTGCTTAGGTCATTTTTTGCCACTAGATGGCATAATTGTATTTGTAAGACATTGGTGACAGCTGAGTGCATTTTTTTCTATAATAAGAGCTATCTAATCTTTAATATGAAATAACTTGTGAAATTCTGCACATTTAAATGTAAAATACAACTTCATCCCAGTCTCCACAAAAATATGCATTATTATGAAATTCAATTTTGACACGGACGTGTCTGTTGCATTGCGACCTGAATTCCCCCAGTACAGGCTTTCCAAGTAAGGGGCCGTCATTAATCGCACGTTTAAAAAAAATTGTGGTGCAAAGAACTTTAAATTAATTCAAAATTAACACACTAATTTTGACACCCCGAGTTGTAACCAAACTCATATCTGTTGGGAGATGGTACTGATGTTGCGCACAACAAAAACAGATGTAGCGACAGCATTGGTGAGAAGAAGAAAATGATATTTAGGCATTAAATGTGATCTAGTCCATTGATTTCCAACACCATGACACTTTTAAGCAGCGTGAGAGTCCATTAGGTGTCCTACAGAAAATTATCCAATTTCAAATCATTAGTCTGAAAAGATGGCGGCAGGTATTGTATTTATTTTGTGCGTAAATTGAAGCAAAAATCATTATAACTTGAGTATACTATACTGTTTACTATTTGTGATAAAAAAAAAAAATTCTCATAGAAAATTTATGTCTTGACTCAACAAAGGTTGGGAAATGCTAGAGTGATAAGTGCTCTCCAGTGTATACTTGGATATGTTCAGCTATGTGTGACCATGACTGGGAATCAACTCACCAGTCAGGCAAGGCTCCATGTGGTGTTAGCCTGAAGAGATATTTATCGCCTTCTTCGTCCTCAGCGTTTGCAGTGGCCTGTTGGCCTGTGGATGAATTTGTTTGTTTTATAAAGAAAAATGTATGACATTATTGAAACAAAATTAACAATGATTGAAAAAAAAAATCAACTGTAGTAGAAAGTAGATATGGGCATAATAATCATATAATTGATTAAATTAATTCTATAGATTGTGAGGGTAAAAACATCTCGAAGAGGTTGGCTGCAACCAGCAGATGTGATGAGATATTTATAGTCTCAACTAGCTTGCGACATCAAATCAACAATATCCACTACAGCACAACTGGCACTGAAAGAAAAGGTCATAATGAGGTTTTGGAAAATTCTCAAATGCATTAAATGTACTTTAACAAGTAGCCTAATAGTAAAATGGTTAGATAATGTATAATTTTCTCCATTACTGGTGAAGGAAATCTAGTCGAATACCTATCTCTAGAAAAAGAAACACTTACATCTAGCCGACCACCTGTCTGATTCCTCCTGCTCACCCTCTAAAAAGACAATAAAAACAGTTGTGCAGTAAATAATAGCAGTTCTAGTCTCAAAAGTATGACGTAGTAAAAATACTACTAATAATAATAATAATAATTATCATCATAATGATAATGATAATGATAATGATAATGATAATGATAATGATAATAATAATCATCATCATCATCATCATCATAATAATAATAATAATAATAATAATAATAATAATAATAATAATAATAATAATATGTCATCATGTCTTGTTTTGTGTGTCTCTGTTGTACCGACAGGAATTCTAGCAAGGGCTGAGTGTGTGAGAGAAAGAGGCGCAGCAATCGTACCCTCTGGCTTCTTATGTATTTGTTTGAACATGCTCCTGTACCAGTCTCTGGGCTTGTTTACACTCTGGTGGAAGAAAAAGAAAGCAGGTAGGGAGTAGGGGGGCGATATATTTGAGCTACACATTAGTAAGTAAAAACAAAATGCAAAATAAAAAGAAAGATGTATTTTTGAATGCATGCCCGTCTTACAGATCTGGAGGCAATAGGCATCCCCGTTTCATCCACTGGGCCGATCCCTGAGAATTTGATGAGTCTTTCCTCCCCAGTGGGAGACGGCTGTACCCCATTGGTGAGTCCCCCTAAGTGACAACTGCCATGTGAGTACTTTATCAAAGCATTCACCAATGCAATAATCTCATTTTTTTTGAATGTCAAATAAAAAGAAAACAAGGCTCAAATTCACCATGCGAGGGGCCATAATATGATCCAAAGCTGGGAGTAGTTGGGCCATTTCCATTGACATCAGATGCCTGGAGGCAGACAGAGATTCATCAGCGGGGATATAGAAGGCTTTGTGTCATCAATAGCCACTCATTTATGACCAATAAATGAGCTGATTCAAACTGTGAAAATGATGAGGCATTATGAGGCCTAAGGCCAGCAAGAACGTTCAAGTATACCAAACACACCACCCCCAGCCATTGATAAAAAAAACGGTGATGCTACATTTGTCCTCAAGGAGGAGCACTCGTGTGGCTTTCCTTCCATTTCAGGACATACCTTGAACTCTCCAGATGGAAACCTCGCGGTGCGGAGTGGGCTGAGAGGAGGAGTTGGCAATCCAGGGGAGATGACCACCTCTTTGATCAGTTCTGAAGATGTTATGATGTGCTGACCAGAACGACCCCCAGGCTCCCTGGAGAAGCCATTTGGACAGCCAGCCTCTTCAACAAGCTGCCATGATAAAAAGGGGGAATGAGAACTACATGCTTGAAGAAAAACAATGAGTGAACTCCATGGGATTTCATGTGAACATGTTCGGAGCGCAACTGTTCCCTACACAATAATGCATCGGGAGAAAAAGGCCTGTCATTTATTTAAAGCAGGACTGGTGGGCGGTGGAGTTCCACCCACTTCATCACACACAGAAACAGGACAGGACCATTATGAGCCCATCAACTTGCCCTCATCCTGTAGCAAAAGGGTGGAGCTAGAGGCAAGAGGCGTTGAGAAGGGGTCACTGATGTCAACCTCGGTCCAAGAAGCTCGCTGTCGTCTTACAGTCGCCATGGTGATCTTTTTACTGCCGCCTAACGATGGTCAGTCTGACTCTACGATTGGAAATTTAGAATCAGGTGCTCTGCTCTCTGTGTGTGGTTACCGGGGGTGGGGGGATCATGGGAAAGCTCCACTGCTTCATTGTAGTGCCATAACTCTAACTGGCCATAACATTAGGCACAATGCAATTCAAAAATGTGTCTTAGGAAATTGTCTTCCGTTTGATTGACACTTTCAAAGAGGTGTTCATCTGACAATATGTTTATTATTGTGATAGTTTGCTGTGGTCTACAAGTGCACTGAATGACACGTCGATTTATCATCTTTATCTTTTGTGTTGCACCTAATTGGACTGAGTAGGTGTATCTAATGAAGGGACCTGTTGTTTTGTATTCTCATGTTCTTGGGGAGTTATGAAACGGCTTCATTGTATGTCCCCCCCCCCCCCCCCCCCCTTCTTCTTCTTCAAAACATACAGTAGCATTCAAAAGTTTGGGCTATTTGTTATGCTCCTGAATAAGAAAGAATGTCATCTGTAACGTCAACAAAGATGTACAATTAAGGAACATTTTACCTGCGACTGCATGTGCTCACTTGTCTGTTCTTGTGTGGCAGATTCTCTACAAAAGTAGCTGCAGAGAAACACACACACACACACAAAAATGTCAATAGCGTACCTTCACACAGGTAGATTATCTGATGAGTCTTTTGCGATTGAGTTGGTTTGTGCAATGCATACTAGCCAATACTGACGTCACCAAATGAGTGGAACAGACCTTTTTTAAGTGACTTAATATGGAATCTATAATTAAGCATAGGCGAGCACTAATACCAGGTATCGGTCTCGGGTCGATGCCAGGTTCTAGGTATCGATACGCGAGGCAGCCCACCCTCTTGTGGCTGTTTTACGATCAAAAACTAGAAATTAGAAGAATAGAAAATTGACATTTCATATCATTTTAAGTAAAAATGTTATATTGGGATATATATTTTTTATTTTTTTTCTCTCTTTCAAATATCTGGTATTATATTTTGGGGGGGAAATTGATGTATCAAAAGTACAAGTGGGATCTGTAATAATAATAATAATAATAATAATAATAATAGTAGTAATAATAATAATAATAATAATAATAAACTTTATTTTTATAGTACCTTGAAAAACAAGTATTTACAAGGTGGTTTGACAAACCAACTACAATTTAAAAAAAAAATCCAGATCAAAGCATTCAAAACAACTATAGAAACAAAATAGACATATACATACATACTGTACATACATAAACACATTAAAAAAAGCGGGAAACACAAAGGCAAGGGTAACCCAAGGCAATACAGGAACCCCAACCAGCAGCATAAAACAATTTAAAATATGTAAGTCCCAACATGAAATAACGTCCATAAAAATGTTTTCCAATTCATTAAATTTAATTACAAAATAAAATGATATAAATAAGAAACTACATAATTAAGAAACAAGAGAATACATCAACAACAACGGTACTTGATATCGGTATCGGTGACTACTCTGGAAAAAAGTGATATTAAACATTTCTAAAATATATATATATATATATATATATATATATATATATATATATATATATATATATATATATATATATATATATATATATATATATATATATATATATATATTAAAAAGGTAAGACACTTCTTAAATTTAAAACATTAAAATGCTGTCAGAATAAAAAAAATGGTGCCCTGGTTACTGGTTAACTTTGGATTAAGTTTCAACCAAAGTTGTCTGAGTATTGCCAATCTCAGTACCTAACAATGCTTCCAAGTTGAGCCCATGTTGACAACATGTGACTTCATCACAGAACCTCCTCACAACAAAGTACTGAACAGACATGTTTTAAACATTTTGTCCGTTGCCATTGCTCCCTTGCGCACAGTGCAATGTTGTAGCGTTGTTACTGTCTGTCAGATTTGTCACTACAGGCGATGTCTGTTAAAGTGATCCACACAGAAACACTGTACAATAGATTTTGCATGTCTTCAGATACGCTGCATTTTTGGCAGTCGAATCAGGCCCTTTTAACCCTTAACCTTTTGACTGCGGCGTCATCATAAATCAAGTTTTACACCCAGTCAGAGTTGACAATGTTCCATTATCTAGCCCCCCCCCCCCCCCCCCCCAATACAGTATAGCAGAGGAAAGTTAGCCTCACCCACTTCTCTTGTTTCTCGGGGGAAATCCACCCACAACGTCGACTGTGACTGACTCACATCTGCTCTCATGTCGTCAGAACAAGCTGGACTGATGAAGCAGGTCAACTACTCAACATAAACTAACTTTTAATCAAGTGGCCCGCTTGAATTTCAGATTAGCGTCCTCTCATTAACACGTGTGTGGGGAATGAAGCAGACAGGCGATTCGTGCACAGCGGTCCCTCGATGGCAACATTGGTGTCCAAATGATTACAACATTTGCTGTGGTCAAACTGTCAGTCGTACTCAGACTGCTCTGGGACTGATGTCAACACAGCACAACACAGATTGGCTCTGTAAAAGGTAAGATCGGAGTTGATGTTGAGAGTTTATTGACAATTTAACTGTTCTAGTGTATGCAATGCAAATACATCTACTTTGCAGAAAGTCTGAAAGAAAGGAAGAATGTGTGTGTGTGTGTGTGTGTCAGTCTGCAAAATTTGCGCTGATGAGTTTTCCGCATGGGATTTGCAGCTTTTGGGATTGTGGACAGCACAGAACCCATGAGTCCAGTGTTTTTCTTTCTTTCTGGACAACAATGTCACTCTACCAGGCTTATCGTCTCTTAATAAACTCGGTTACATAACAGCAAAGAACATTTCTGCTCACTGACGACAGACAGATTTTCATTGCCCAAAACATTCACAGCCATGCAGCTCGTTATCTGTTCAACAGACAACAATGCACACAAAATACATTACTTAATCAGTTTCCAATGTGTTGGACACGATGAAGCGTCACTCTCAGCAGACTGCAGCTGCAGGCCCATGACCACATGAGTAATGTACTGGCATTCACAGAAAATCTTGTCTGCACAAGGCTTGCTTGATTCACAGTCTAACATAGCTTTCTTTGACAAAAGAAAACGCAGCATTCATTAAAGAAAAACGTGTCAAATGTGTCGCAATAATTATTCATTTATTGCTCTAGGGCTCCCCCTGTGGTTATCAAGTAACTCACACTCGTGACACTAACCGTCCATCCATTTTCAATAGTGCTTGTCCTCATTACAAATTATGCCAGGTGACTTTGGGTGAGCCATTGACTTGGGGAATATTGCCAACGGCCATTCATACTCACATTTGCACCTACAGACAAGTTAGAACCTTCAATGAACCTAACAAACCTGACATACATGTTTTTGGAATGTGTTAAGAAGCCAGAAAAAGTGAAAACATGCAAACTCCACATAGGAAGGCCAGAACCGAGATTCAAACCCTGAACCTCAGAACTTTGAGGAAGACATGCGAGCCACTTTCCAGCCCTCTTATGACTCTACGGTCAATACAAATACTAAAAATGTAATACAGGGACGGGCAACTGGCAGCCCATGGGTCACATGCAGCCCCCGACCAGTACTCTGGGCAGCCCCTTGACTAATGTTCCCCCAAAAAAAATTTGAATAAACATTTAGATTTCCCCCCTTTTTTCCCCCTCTTACAAATCGCCTACAAATTGGATAAAAATCCTTGGAAAACAAATAAAGGGAATAAATAAATAAAAATATGGAAAAAAAATGGTTGGGGGATCTGAGAATAGGTGAATCTGCAAATAGATTGAATCTGCAAATAGATTGTATGCTTTAAGTTGTAATATCACCAGTCACCACTAGATGGCAGACATTTCTTAGTTGTGCAGACCGAATTCTATACTACCCTATACTGCAATGTGAGTAGGCAAAAGACACATTTTCATATTTGAAATGATATGCAGTACATAGTTAAAAATAATAACAAATAAACAAAAATAACAATAATAATGATAATGATAATAATTTTAATCATCATCATCATCAAATTAATAAAAAATAAAATTCTAATTATAATTATTATGGGTTCAGAAACTTACTGTAGTTTTAAGTTGTAATATCACCATTCACCACTAGATGGCAGACATTTCTTAGTTGCACTTACAGTGAGTCGTATACTGCCCTACGTGAGTAGGCATAATAATGTTTTGCTGATTTGTATGCAAGACAAACATAGTACCTCAATATTACAATTTTGAGAGTTGATTTTTGTGAACAATTTTTTTTTTCCAAAATAAGAACTTAATGTTGATTTGTTGTTTAGCAGTTTTGTGCTGTCCATGAATAATATTTTTTTTTTAATGCAAGAGTACCCTTTGCACTGGGCGGGATACAGTATGTGGCTATTTTGTTGTTAGCTTCATTCATTTATTGTTGGGTTACTACAGTGGATCTTTTATACATATGTAAAATGTATGATCAAAAATGAATTATTATCGCTTTACACATTTCATGCAGGCCAATTTGGCTCCACTCACTGGTGAAAGTCCAAGTAGGCTCATGTTTTAATATCTGCCTTTCATTTTTCCAGGGATCAGCATCCAGCACTGCATGCAGCGTTACCCTCTTGAGTAGGAATCGATGCTTCCTAATAAGGAAGAAAACCCGGTTGATAACTCCAAACAGCCAAGTGTCTGGTTTTGCCTTTGAATACGCTATGAACTCTTACGTAATGACTGCGTATCAAGAGCAGATGCAGAGCTGTAGCACGTTAATCCCCCACTAGGTGAAATGTCTATTAACATTCACTGCCATTGACGGCTATAGACGTAAAAAAAAATAATCATTTAAACTATTTCTATTAGTTTAACATTTTTTCCCACTTTTGTTAACAAGAGTATGAAAATCTAGATTTTTTTTTTATTGTACTCTTAGAACAGATATAAAATGTGTGATTAATCATGAGTTAACTAGTAAAGTCATGCGATTAATTATGATTACAAATTTAAAATTTCTAATAATGTTTTCTTCTTCTTTTTAATTCATTCACTACCATTGACGGCTATAAACGTCAAAAATTCATTTAAATTATTTCTATTAGTTGAAAAAAATATCCACTTTTGTTAACAAGAGTATGACAATCTAAAAATATATATATTGTACACTTAGAAGAGATATAAAAGTTGTGATTAATTGTGAGTTAACTAGTGAAGTCATGTGATTAATTACAATTAAAAATGTTAATTGCCTGTCGCCCCAATTCTTTATTTTTTATTTTTTATGAATTTATGGCAGTGAATGAGTAAATTAACACCCCTGGATCCGTTTTTAGGATGGAAAAGAAAAGCGCCATAAAAGGTCCATGTTCACCTCAGATGAAGATAAAATGAGCTGGATGAGATAGTTCTTGCAAACCAGACTTCCTGCTTCCTATCTGTAACTTGATCAAATAGCAGCCGTGGTTTTTCTTGGCGTAACACAGATGAGAAACTTGGAGTATAGTAATGTGCGTCTGTCTGCAGGAAACTCATTCCGTTACTGCGAGCAATGGGCCAGATGTTAGGAAACGCGACAAAGTATGAATCACTCCATTCAAGTCACCCAATTGCAGAACCTTTTATCACACATCTGCATTGTGACTCATAGGATAACTGTGGAAAAAGTCTTGAACCAGAACCAGATAAGAAACTGGACTATTATTAGAAGCTGCTGGGTTTAGCAGGTCAGTGGACTTCACCACGGCCACGTGATTGTTGATGTATTGTCACATCACAACACTTCAGTGATGTAATGCTCACACAATTGACAAATGCTTGAATTCGGAGTTTGGATTGAATTTCGCAGCAAATCTTGCTCTAACTTGTCAAAGTGACCACACAGAGCTCAATGAATGGCCTGCACTGTGTTGACCCCTGAACCCGACGGCGAACCAATGGGAAGCTCACGATTTGCGGCCAGAGGGAGGATCGTGTCGTTCATAAATCATCCACACAGCCAAGTGATGATGTGAGCCGACACAATGATGTAAGGCATTTAAGGGGACAAATGAAACTGTCACTTGATCATCCTTCCAAGGTGCACACAGTTAATCATTGATTCATCAAGTGGAACTTCTACACACAATCTGGTGAGTGCAAGTCTTGATCCACGAAGGATACCAAACGAACAATACATTTCTTAATCAAAAAAAAATGTGTACTCAAAGTTCACTTTTTTTGTTGTCCAACAGAATTATGTAAAAGGTTTAAGTGTTTATTCTCCAGATTTCACGTTTCAGATCCTTCCGCACAATAGAACTGAGATTAGAGGTTCTCAGAATACAGTAGTCCAATGTTTTGTTTTTAGTCATTATTGTGGTATTTTTAGGTGCGTGTTTTGGGTCATTCTCCAGGGGAATTATCCACATGACCTGCCGCTGAGACACAGGGCAGCACATTTCACTCACACAATGCTTTGACGGTATTCAGATTGCGTTGTACCATGCAAAGATTGAAGACATCCTGTGCTGGATGCAAAAAAAAGCAGAATGTAACTGATATTGTTTGTAAAAATATGAGTTAAAGCTACTGAATGCAGGAAATTTAATTTCGAATCACTACTGCCACATGTTGACAAAAAATGAAACTACACACACCCTTCTTCACATACGCGATGCGCACATGACGTCACATCCGCAGAGAGAGGGCGGGAAATTCGAATCTGAATCCAGTCTGAAAACTATTGGCCAGAGGCTTCCAGGAGTACTCATTGTGAACAGCTAAGGTGTTAATCTACTAATTAGGAGATGTTTCAATCATAAATGGTCCAATGAAAAGGCTATCGTAAAGATATTTTTGGCCAATTGTTAGAGATTTAACAAGCAAAATCCTCTCATTTTTATCCATCTCAGGGGCTGCCATTTTGTCATTTGCTGTCGATTGACAATTACGTCACAGTTGTTCAGGGCGCAGGTAACGACCAATCACGGCTCAGCTTCAGAAAGCAGGCGAGTCGTGATTGGTTGCTGCTATGATTTCATTTCCAGTCGACAGCAAATGACAAAATGGCCGCCCCCTGACAATGATAACAACGGCTGGATTTTGCTGCTTAACCCATATTCCACTAACGCAATATAAATCAGAATACCGTCTTTAGACTAGTGGGGCTGCATAGAACATATTATTGTAAAGAAAATGTTTGGGTTGGCTTCCCTTTTAAGTATAAGTCTTACATTTTAACCAAATCTCAGTGCGGCAATGATGCGCAAAGTTGAATAACTAGTAACCGATCACAAAGAAAATACGATTATGACTGTACCAGCTGACCTAACATAGCTGCAAAACCGCATAAAGCCTTCATTTCCAGCTGATGAGATGATAATGAGGCCATTTGGGGACTGCTTCCTTCCAAATGTTAGCTGAATCAGGCTGCAATTATGTGAAAGGTGTTGGAGGTCCTGCGGGATTGATCATAAACTTGGCTGCGCTAACCGACACAGACGGAGCCCATACAAGGATCTGCAGCGCAAGTTTATGATATGTACTTATTGAGGGATACACTCATTTATCAGGAGAGGAGTATTCGCCTCCTTGTATGGTGCTTCTCCAGTGTGAGCAGCAGCAAGATTGGAGTGTTTTTTTTGTCAACTGAAAGGAGGCACTAAATCGAAGGCACAAAAATGACACACAAACTAACCTGAGTGATTTAACCATTTGGAAAAGTGAGTATAGTTAAAACCACAGAGACTGCAGGAGGTTTATTCATTCGGTCATTTTCAGTTGCTTATCCTGCATGTTCAAGATGGTGCTGGACTAGATCATCAGTCAATCGCAGGGCAAATAACCATTTTCTACCATTTAGTCTTCATTGTTTTTGGAATGTGGGAGGAAGGCAGAAACTCTCAACTATGAGGCAGACGCGCAAACCAAATGCGCCACTATGCACTAGATTTATTTTTCTCTATAATTTTCCATTAGACGTGATCCTTCCATCCGTCAATATTGTGTTCATGGTTTCCTGTTTAGGGTCACAACAGGGGCAGGACTCTATGCCAGAACCCACTCTGGGCTGATCACCAGTCAGTCAGCCAGCAGTATTGAACAATTCATCAAGTGGAAATGGAACCAGTCATTGCCATTTTATTTTACACTCTAAAAACAGTTTCATCAAAAATATCTCCAAATTGGCTGAAAAAGGGTTGTTATTATTTAAAACAAAAAGTCGGTTCAATGGGGGTTTTTTTCTTCTTCTTTTTTAACAAAACAACTGAGTTTCTTGGGGGGGGGGGACTGACCCATCTTTTTGGGTTGTGCATGAAAAACAAAAGTTGGGGTAAAAAAATATATATTTGAAAAAGCGGTTCATTCATTCATTATTTTATTTTATTTTATTTTATTTTATTTTATTTTATTTTATTATTATGTATTTAATTATTCATTTATGTATTTATTAAAACCAAAAAGTTGGGTAAAATTAATAACTCACAACACAATCCATTTTTGGGTGATCGACCCAATGTTTTGGGTTATGTATTTACTTATGGGTTATGTATTTAAAAGTTGGCCTAATGAATTTAAAAAAAATTTAGACCAACACAACTTTTTGAGTTACACATGTAAACCAAAAAGTCAACCTTACACATGTAACCAAAAAATTGGGTCAAAAGGATAACCCAAAACCCAATATTTGAGTTGTTTTGTGGGTTAGGCCTATTCATTTTGACAAGCAAAAATGGAGAATGGAGGGGAATGGAGATTTTTATTTTTATTTTTTCACAAAACAACCCAATTTCTTGGGTTGTTTTGTGTGCTATTCATTTGACCCAACTTTTTTTGCTTTAAATGATTTACCCAAACATTTGGGTTGGTCCCTTTTCAATTATTTTTTTTTTTTTTACCCTTTACCCAACTGTTTCTAGAGTGTAGTTACTAACATCCTTCAAGGGTCAATTTTCTCCACTGAGCAGGGTTCAGTGCCATGCTCAAGTGCCAGCTGATAGTCTTCCAGAAGCAAGAAGAAAGCATGGGATCTTGCCTATAACCGCATCAGTCTTTGTGGAAGGACTACATCCTCAACACCTTGAGCAAAATGTCACAAATCCTCATGGCTGTCATTTCGCATATCTAAAGCTGATGGTGCATTGCCCATATGCGGGCTGACAAGAGGACCCTCAGTAATATTACAAAGGGAATCAGAGGCGGCTGTGGAAATTGACCTGACAGTGAGGGCAGCCTCGGGGAGTGATTCCTTAAAACCCGCAACCTGGGAAAATATCCTTAATCTGAGTTGCTTTGCAATGACTATCAGGCAGTCAAGAGCGGATGTGAGCAGTGATGAGACTTGTTTAAAAGTGCACTGCAACCGCATCCCTGTGTTTACATACTCCTAAGGAGGGGTTTGTATCCTGCAAGTTTGGAGCAGCCAGACGGGTTTGTCAACATTAAAAAGCACGCAATGTGTTTGTACGGATTGATCTTCAGGACGAAAAGTGTACTCACCTCCCAAGTGGACTCCGCAGAACTTGCCTGCTCTCAACATACAATCCGAATACAAGAGCTCTCTCCCTGTATTTCGCTCTCTCTCCCCTTCTCTCTCCCTCCCAAGATCTCACCCCGCATGCCACTGCAGAAGACTTCCCAGATGACAAGCGTCACCATAGCAACCCCTTCGGCCCCCGTGCAAAAAGCACCCTGCTCTTGGCTTGTCAGTTCGGGGCACCTGACCCTGTGAAGAAGGCCTATTGTTGTGATAAGGTGCCATTTTACAGCCTGGGGTTAACCAAAGGGGAATGAAAATAGTTCATCACCTCCACCTCCCAGACACTGCCCAGTGATTCCGTGACACCACCACTTAGTATCTTTATCTGTCTTGTAACCCCCCTCGCCTCGCGTGTGAGCAAAGGCCAAAAGCACCAAAGGAGGATGGGAGTTCTTTGTCTTCTATTGGCTCATTACTTAACACCACGTCATGGACTCTCGATAAAGCAGAGTCTCCCATGAGCTCACACAAATGCGTTAAAGGGTAAGTCAACCCCTAAAAACTTTTCCTTTTTTTCCCTTCTTTTTTTTTTTCCTTTTCTTTTTCCCTAAGAGCTCAGTATTGTTCATTCGGTAATTTCACAGATTTGACATGTCATCATCATTGCTCTCTTTTTTTTCTTTTTTATTATTATTATTTTTTTTCTTTTATTTTTGTATGTGGGTGAGTATGTGTATGTGCGTGTGTGCGTGTGTGCGTGCGTGCGAGTGTGTGTGTATTCATTACTTCACCAAAAACCTATTAAAAAATCCCATACCATTCACCTAAACCGAACACCGCCGTCAGGAGACCTGAGGAAGGACCAAAGAAAAGAAAGGAAGGTGAAATCCAGCACCGACCAGACACCACCCACCACCCACCGGGCCACCAACCAGAGTCCTTCACCAACCCCAGAAACATTTAAATTCCAACAAATCAGGGAGAAAAAAAACTTTTCTTGACAAGTTAATGCTCTATGCAGCCCCACTACTCTAAATATGGTATTCTGGTTAATATTGCTATCAATATCAGAAGGCGGCCCTTTTGCCACTTGCTGTGGAGTGAAAATGACATCACAGTTGCTCAGGGCTCAGGGAACGACCAATCACGTCTTAGCTGTTCGCTCGGATTGGTCATGTGGCGTTCGCAAGCTCAAGCCGTGATTGGTTGTTACCTGAGCAACTGTGATGTCATCTTCAGTCGACAGCAAGTGGCAAAATGGCCGCCCTATGAGATGGATAAAAACATCAGAATTTTGCTTCATAAGTCATATTCCACAAATGTAATATTAATCTGAATGTTACATTTAGACTAATGAGGTCACATATTATTGTCACGAAATGTTTAAGGTTGACTTCCCTTTAAACAAACAAACACTGGATGATCGTTTGTGCTTCTGGTGGCCATTTATACGTTTACGCATTCCAAATTCCTGATGTGAATGGGCCCTGGTAGGATGCCAGTGCTTTTGCGCACAATGCTTGCCCAATTAAAACTTGGCTTTCCAGTTCGCCCACACGTCTCCAAGTGTGCAAAACCTAAAAATGAGCGTGATTATAGCTTTGTGTTGGCCCTGCGTTGCATTTCCAAACTCTGATTGCTTTCTTTCTCAGGTGCACTTTCATCTCTGGAGCAATAAAGCAAAGACATCCAGGAGACTTCTGTTTGTTGAAACAGCTCTGTGTATTGTGAAAGTGAAGGACTCCTCCATTTTAATAATTCAGTGGTGCGGCTTGGTGGTGCTATCCAAAGCAGATATCAATTTACTCAGCCTACCTTCTTCACAGGTTTGTTTTTTTCAAAATAGTTGAGCCTCTGAACCTGAAAGCATGCACTTTGCCTCTCAAGTGGGCGGGTTGGGGCACTAACATACATCCCGCCATGAACAGACTTTGGCCCCACTGTGAGCACATTTAACACCTTGTCACTATGAGGCAAATCATGCAAGAGGTGATTGACACTTTGACCCCGGACGTCACAACACATCCCAGTTCATGACATGCATGTTCCTTCCTGAATGTTAACTAACTAAGTAACTGTGTCTTCTCTCATATATTAACTCATTCACTGCCAGTGACGGCTATAGACGTCAAAGTTCCCTTCTAACTGGATTGGCAGTGAGTGGTTCAATGCTTCAAAAATGTTTTTCTGCTGAAACTTTCACAATGACCTCCAGACACCCCAGACTCATGTAAAAAAAAACTGTACTTAAATTCATAATATGTCAGGATAAACATTAAGTAAGTGCGAGCTCAAAGCACGGTCTAAATCTGCGCAGAGGTGGGCTAGACTGGGTTTTGGTATTTTTACAGATGCACGCTGCTTGTCGCAGTGTGGGGAGCAGACAGTTTATTCAAATTTTCAAGAAATGCAAAAAAAAAACCTAAATGGAAAAGCTCGAAATTCGAAAAACAGCCCAAAATTTGCCAAAAAGTTTTACGTTTAGACTGCGTAGATTTTGAAGCGTTTGCTAATTTTGACTATGGAAACAGGTTTTGCTAATAACAAGACTGGATACACGTTGCACGTTTTTACTGGATAATACGTCACACGTCCATTACGTACGTTTGTAGTCACAAAGCAATGGAGGACGATAAATGAAGGCATGTTTGGGGGGACGACGAAACAAAAATCTTTTTGGAATTAATTAAAGAAGCAAATATTAATGCAATTTTAAATGGAAAACTCATACGGCGCAGTCGCTTCCTGTTGTTCTTCTTCTTCTTTTAAATTACTGGTGGATCACATCTTTATGGTGTATATCGCCACCTACAGCGACGGAGTCCCCTCTCAATATTCGCAAAAGAAGAACAGATGGAAACGGGCATAAGTCGCATGTCCGTTTTGCGCATTTTCAGTAAATTTGCTTTAAAAAAATTCAAAACAATTGGATGGAAAACCCGCTATTAATGTTTGCTACCAATCAAAGGGGTTTCACTCATTCTATTTAAAATTGGCATGAGAAAGGCGCCGTCCTTGACATTGCAGGAGAATAAACTGATTTGCTGGAGATCAAAGCATTTAAAGCCCATTTGTAAGCAACTGAAAGCGGATCTACTGACCTGCAAAAAAAAATCCCAAAACAAAGAAAAGAATTGGCCTCATTCTAATCACAGAGTTAAAACTAGAATGCCTCCTGGTCTGTTTGACAAATATACATTCTGAATAGACAGAGGGTGCCATTGATTCAATGTGGACGACAGCTCCAGAGATGCCACAGGGACATGAAATGGTGCAAATAATTCCTGTCGCACCTTCTTCAAGATCCTCACTGAAATGTAATGTAATATTGTTTGTCATGTGTCACCCATCCACGAAGTTCAGTGGGCACTGTTTCATTTTGTATAACCCAACTAGCCAATAGGATAATGAGGAACTACCAAAAAAAGAAGGAATTTTAAAAAAAGTAATCTATAGTTGAACTTTTCTACTCCCATCATCACTGTACGCCTTCCCCAAAAAAGCAAAGTAAGATGTGCTCATATGGCAAACAGACAAGGCCACACAAAATGAGATCATCGTTCTCAAGGAAGAGTTTGACTTAGTATGGACACAACAAGCCTTCACATCCAGATCATGTCTGGTGTCATTTGCAATGTCATTGACTGTCAATCAACAGTAAGCCATAATTACCACTTTCACAGGCGCAGGTGAATGCACCTTGAGACACACACAATAAAACGAATAAGATATCATAAGACTCCATAACGCCCTGTTACCATAAAAAGCATGTGATTAACTTGTGATGTCATGCGCGAAGAGTCCACAGGTACACAACTGCCACACGAACAGGTACCACGGGTTAGAAATCGCCGCAGTTATCTTATTTGTATCACATCTTGTCATCTGAGGCAACACTGAAGGAATGTAAGCATGAGAACCAACATGTAAGCATCCGGGTGTATTTGGTTTTAGCAGTTAACAACATTTTCCTTCCTCCAATACGTGTCCCGCGCTATCCTTATAAAACCTCGGGGGCTTGGTAAAAAAATAAAAAAAAGAACTGGTTTAATACATGCTGTGTCTGTTCACATACAGTACTGCTGATAAACATCAGTCACATTTGATCTGTTGTGAAACTTCCTACATTAATCATTTCCCCTTGAATTGTTGCTAACTAATACTATTTAATTCAAAGGTAAACAAATAAAGCATGAGAATGTCATCATTCCTTTGGATCCCCGCTCCCCGGTTATGGCCGAGATGTGTGCAGTACTTACAGACGAGTGCGAGCTGACCGGGGATCTCCTCAAAGCAGACGAGTGAAGGAAGGAAGTGAATGGAAGAAGAGGAGGGAGGGAAGCTCTGCTGCTTCTCTCTCTCTCTCTCTTTTCTCTTGTTCTCTGTCTCCAGCCAACAGCGTGTCTTTATCTTATGTTGAACCCTCCAGCGTGGCTCTGAAAGTAGGCGAGGGCGGGTAGGCGTGTGTGTGTGTGTGTGTGTGTGTATGGCTTGTGTTTGTACGTGTGAGCGTGAGCGCACACTTCGGAGCTCATCAGGGAGATGGCGCGCACTAATAGTTTCCATCCACAGCTGGAAGTAATAGAGCTTCCCATTTAGGCCATTCAGGCTCGGCGGTACCGCCTTCCACGCGAGAAGCGATGAGGTCGTTTTCTGTGAATTGAAGGATATGTCATGCTTGGTCTTATATGTAATATGTCACATTTGTGTAAGGCACATAATAAAATGTAGCAATGTAGCTAGGAATGTTTGAAATGTCCAAAATGTAGTAGCAACATGGATTCATGTTGGGCTTGCAGGAAGAAGTTATCTCTCCAAGTCTGTTTGTTCTGGTCCTGATGGACCGGTAACACCTGCCAGGGGGGCAATTAGCAGGCTCATGTACATAGAGGTCAGTCTGAATTTTTTTTATTACATTACTGGTGTAATTATTGGGTTACCGGCATATTTAAGTGCAAATTTTATTGCGTTATCACTTGCGGTATTACATTTTTAGGATATTATTACATAGGGTGTTAGAGGGCAGTGGGGCAAGAAGGTGGAAGAGGGGAGGAGGGGGGGGGGGGTTGACCTGCGATTGCCTCAGCTCTTGTGAGGCAGCAGGATGTTCAAGATGTACCGTCTTCACCATTCTATGCATCTTCCGTTCTGTTTCACTGGAGCGGGAGAAGCACACTGTGATGCATTGCGTCAGAATGCTCTCAATGGTTGAAAAAAGAGGAAAGGAGAGCTGACTAAAGGACTCAGACAGAATATTTGTGGGAAACAAAGATTAAAGGTAAAAAAAAAATGTATGACTCCTTTATTTAAGTAAAAGTTTTAAAGAAAAGTACAGATTCTGAAATGCATATTAATACAAAAGTAGAATCTATTATTTATTTGTTTTACTGTCAACTTAACACAATGGGGAAAAAATAATTTCAATGTATTCAGTGCTCATCCTGAAAATGTTTTATTCTTTTCATTTTTAATTGTTATTTTTAATTTTTAATTTTTTTCATTTTAATTTTATTTTTTTATTTATTTATTGGTATATATATATATATATATATTATTATTATTTATTTATTTATTTATTTATTTTATATATATATGAAAAATTATATATAATTTTTTATTTATTTTTTAAATCACATTAACATGCCACAAATTGTTGTTTAGGAGCGAGGTGGTGTTAGCTTGACTTGCTAGCAAAACATTGTGTTGCCATAGCGTTGCTAATGCGTGAACTGAACTGACTAACAAAAAATGCAAACTTTATTTATCAATTGTTGAACGCAGGTTTTAGGATGTCAAGAGAGGCAACGTATTTGGAACGAATCATTCGATTTAATACAAATTTGCTATGACTTTCTAGCTTCTCCAAATCTGGTGTTAATGTTCCATGGTTCACATTCCTCCCTTGTCGCTCCTGTCCAAATTTTTTCCCGCCTTATACGATCTAAGATCACAATCAATCAAGCGCTCACCCGCTGTTGACATTGCCTCTCTCTAATTAGGTATTTTTGATATCATGATATCACCACAGAGGATTAAAAAGTAGCCTATCGATACAAAATAATGAGTAGAATGTACAGATATATTTTTCAAGAAGTAAGGAGTCATGAAAATAAAGTACATATATCGGAAAAATCTAATTAACTAGAGCTGTTGTAAGAACTTGAACTTGATATTGCTTATCCGGTGCAATTGTGATTTACTTATGTTTTTGTTAATTAAGCCCATAACAAGCCTGTTAGCTCGCAAGTTAGCATGTTAACAGTGTTAATTTGTCAGGTCGTGGCAGTGGTATTTGACAGTTGACAATTGAGCAAGGCATGGTTTCAGCCGTGGTTTGAGCGGACACGCCCACAGTATTTGAGAGTGGAGCGAATGGCTTGATATGTCATGATTTTTAAGCATCATTTTATATGCAGTAAACAAAACTTCCGTTGCGGTTTCTGGATTCACGGTGCTAGTATATATATATATTTTTTTTATTTTGTGCTTTATTTTGGGGTGCAATTCCACTTATTGCCACAATGTGGTGGTATACTGTTGTGTAAGCATTTCAAGATCTGCCTCATTTTTTGCTGAAGCGATTCGAAAGAGATTTTTGAATGTCTAAACCAGGGATGTTAAACTCATATTAGCATAGAGGAAAATATATTACTAAGTGGGCCGGATTGGTAAAATAATGGTATTTAACTTAAAAACAATTGTCGTCAATTACGTATGTTTGACATCCCTGGTCTAAACGCTCTCCTGCATTTTAGACTTACAGAAAGCAACGGCCGTAGCTTCATTTTACATCATGTATATTGAGAGATAAGTTACGTTTATTAGTCTGGAATTTTTTATTTATTCCTTTTTTTCAAAAACACAGGGATCAGTACACTGTTAAAATATTGTTACAATAATTTGGTGTCATCCATTACTCTTTTTGCTTTCTCTCAATATACTGTATTAAATATTTTTGAATGTATCTGTATTATTTGAAAGTGTGTTTAAAGCCCTTAAAAAAGAACTTCTTAACTAAAAAATAATAATAATAAGGGTTGTAAAAACTCCTTGTAGTATCACAAATTTAGGAGACATTTATTTATCAAGTACATTAATGAAATATTTGTACAGTGTTTTTGGAGGAAGTCTTATTGTAGTGAACTCCTCACTCACTGCAAACAGCACATGCATGCACATGTTTAAGGCCCACACACAAGCACTACGGGGCCTCTGGGAGGTGTCACTGTTTCCATGTGGTGTTCCAGAACTGCATTTGCAGTAAAGCCAAGCATGGAGGCCCAACAACTTTCTTATGCTCGCCTCGTGGTCTTATCAAAGCAGATCTTCTGTATTTCTGCAACTGCGTAAAGCTCCTGTGTCAAGTTCCCTTTTATTAATCTGACTCATGTCCCCTTCCTTTGTGATATTGCCTTCTACATACACACGAACACCAGCGGCTTCTCTCATCTCGACCGCCCAAGACGTATGTTTTACAGTAGCTTTACAATAAACAAGCTTTACAACAGGGTCAGTAACGGTAACCAAAGGTCAAACACACCACCTGCAGGTTTTTTTTTCTTCTATTACTGCAGTATGACTTTAGATCCAACAGATGTCGCCAAACACCATATGTGTGCCAATGGTTAATGGCACTTGCTAAGCACGCCTAACTTACAGTATGACATTTTCCCGCTGTGTTTTCATTCCTCCGTGTATTAAACTTAAAGTAGTCGATTTGTAGAGCTAATTGAGCCAATTATTGCCACCATGATTCAGTTGTTGCTTTTTGGACCATTATCTTGATTTTCACAAAAATGTTGCATTTTTGTACTGGTTTGATCCCTGAGATGAGGAAACAAAAAATAATTGACTAGTGTTTTAATTATAATATTCCATAAATTTAACGAATTGAAATCTATTTTCAAGCACGTACCTTTTTTTTTTCCAATTCAATTTTTTCTATTCATATGACATTATTCACCATGGGTCACCATCTTGGAGCCCACAGGTATCAGGTAGCATCCAAGGACCACATGAGTAGCCCTTGGGCCTGTTCCAAAAATGTCACACCTGCGATGAGAGTTATGGGACATTGTAATTTTCTTAGATACAATATAAGTAATCAGTTGAAAATGTAAACACTGGCAGTGTGAGAAATCATTAACATGACCATAAACGAATATCATTAATTATTAATAATAACATATTATAAAAGGTAATTTGAGCTGATTTGTTATTTCAGCGTGTCAAATTGGATTGCATTCATGTTAGGGTCACCAACTAACTCTGGTCCTTAATGTTTTTTGTTTCCTTTCTCCAACACACCTTATTCAAATGCTCAAGGTCGTTATCAGGCTCCTGTAGAGCTTGCTGTTGAGCTGATCATTTGAATCAGGTGTGTTGGAGGAGGGAACCATCTCAAACATGCGGGATAATGGCCCTCGAGGACCTGAGTTAGTTGGTGAACCCTGCTGTACAGAATAATGTTTCTGTTGTTTTTGTTTTTTTGTTTTTTTAAATACAGCCAGCCACAAGGTGGCGGTAGATATGCGTTGACGAGACCGTCTCGTTGTGTTTGCTCCATTGTTTAATTTAGGAGTTTACGGATAGCTGATATCTTCAGCATGTCATGTTAGTTTGTTGATTCTCAACCACTGTGCTGGATATTTAGTAACGCTGTCACTCAGTATGGGTGCCGTGGCGACCGGTGATGACATCACATCCTCCATGCAGTTGTTAACTTTGTGCAAGAGGTACACGTGACTCCCGATGTGGCATGTGTGTCAGTGTGCAAGTGTGCCGGTGTGCTGGCAGCCTTGCTGACTTATTTCCTTCTTCTTCTTTTTTTTTTTGTTTTTTTGTATTGTGCTGTGGAAATTTTCCAAAGTAAAGTATGCGGCCGTGGCTCAATAATGTGGATGTGAAAGATTGATTTAGTTACATTATAATACATTTGGATATGCATAAGGTCCAGTCAGTTTAGTCCAGAAAAAAATAATTAACAATGTTACCACAATATGACACTGAGGACAATGGATTTTTATTCCCCACAAATCTACACTAGTGTTCAGTCCACATGTATGGGTGTTTATTTTTAATTACTGACCAATCTAAAGTGTTAAAAATGTCTTGCTCTCTTTGACGATGCAATTTTTAATGATGAGAGTTGATTATTTCATACACAGTAAAATCGGAAGTGTAAATAGAACTCCCATAGTGTTAAATTTAACACTTTCCCTGAGTTTATATAGTTCTCACCAGTTCCGAGTTAAATTTACACTTCCCATAGTGTTATTATTTGACACAATATTTGAACTTTTTGCACTTTAAAGTATTATCTACTTTCACCTATCAGTGTTATTTTTTTTTCACATTATGAGTGTTATTTTTTTAACACTTAAAAGTGTTATTTTCTTTCATTTTTTTATTATTAATTTCTCACAGTTCTGTTGTCACTTTCAACCACGAAGTGTTATTTTCATTCCCTTTTGTGTTAATTTATCACAGTTACTTTTTGACATGTTTGTATTTTCCAACCCAAACGGAGACAATGGGACTCGAACCTAGTACCTAGCGCTTGGGGGGGCAATACACTAATAAGTACGCGACGAGATAGTACATGTTTGTTGCCGCAAAAAATTTTCTCGTAGGTCTCGGTCCCGCACGACTCACGGCAAATGAGAAAAGAGAGAAAAGAGCCCGGATGTATAAGGTAACTCAGCCTGGAGTCAATGAGTTTGACTCGCTGAAATAACACCACCCGTAGAGTTTTCAAAGTGTTCAAATAACACCCAAATCAACACCCAGTAACTCAAAATTAATTAACACGAGATGTTAAACTCAATTCAACACTAGAGAATTAGCTGTGTATTTATAAGTTAAGCACTGTCTTTAGATAAATAGCTGCAGTGACACATCCTCATTAAAACATTTTTAATTGGTGTTTGAACCTATTCATGTCTGTCTATCCTTTTTGTACAGGGCTTGTCCCCAATAAGGTAGCCGGTCACTGGAGTGCATTCCATTGTATGTCCATTAAGAATGTTAAAGTCTTGCTTAAAACAAAACCTGCAAGGTTTTACAATTGCACCACTTTAACTCTGAAACAAGTCAACAATATCCCTTATCCAAGCAGATTAATTAAATTTCTGTTATTTTCTACGGTAAATATTATTTTGAAATCTGGAAGAAGAAGAAGAAAAAAGCCATCACTGTGTGTCTTGTGGGAACCGCTGTTAATGTCAAAAAGAGAAATACCCAGACAAAAATCTTGTTTTTTCCTGCAGCTTTATTTTTTTTCATTGCATATTTGAGAATCAGCAGTGCAAACAAAGCTCTGCCTTTCAATTAAAAATAAAATGAAGCAACTAAAACAACAGTAAACAGATAACCCAATAAATATTGTAATGTGTTGTGTAAAGTGCTTTGTGACAGCTGCAACTGTTTAAAAGCACCATTTAAATAAAGATGACTTGAATAGAAGTACATTTTACTCATGTTTAAAGAGGATGTCAACACAAAAATATTCTTTAGCATAATATATTCTATGCATCTCCACTTGTCTAAACAGTGTTTTGATTAATACCGTGTTTGCGGAACATGAATTAAGCAGCAAAATCCGCCCATCGTTACCTGAGCCCTGAGTAACTGTGATGTCATTTCCAGTCGACAGCAAGTTGCAAAATGGCCGCCCTCGCAGATAGATTCAAAACAGGTGGATTTTGCTGCTTAATTCATATTCCACAAAGGCAATATTAATCTAGCAGGAGGCGCATACAATATATTATTGTAAAGAGGGGAGGGGGGGGGGATGGGTTGACCTTTAAAGAAATACATCAAATTACAAGTGCTCCAAGATTGTCATTTCCAGAACAAGAAGGTGCATTAACCGATTGTCATTCTCTCTTCCCGGCTTGTTTCTCTGGATCTTCTTGTTTGTCAGGGGCAGTCACCCAAGCGATCGACGGCACCCCCATGCTCTGCCTGCACAAGGGGCACGTGCCATTAAGGCGATAGATTTTGAAAGCGCACTTGTTGCACAAACAGCGATGGCCGCAAGGCAGAGCGACGCCGACTTTGTGGTCCACGCACACCAAACAGTTCGTTCCTTCTCCTCCATCTGTCAACAACAGACACGACGCACCAAGAAAAATAAATCAGATTGCGATAGAATCACGACAATGTGTTTGAAGGCGGGCTTCTGTACCTGTTGTCGCCGGCAGGTCGAGACAGGAGATTTTATCGTCGCCGGCTAAAGCGGGCGGGATTATCGAACATGACTTCCTGGTGAAAAGCCCTGCGCGTATCTCAGAACCTGCAGCAAAAAAGGAGGTGGTTAATTCAAACAGCTGCCTCAGGGGTGTCCAAAAGAAGAAAAATAAACCTACCCAGGAGGTGAATGGAGCCCGTCTGTCCATAAACATCAAACATGGCCCACAGAGGCTTTGTGATGTTGATTTGTTTCGATATCAGCCTGTAATTTTGACCGCTCCGGTTTGATACATACAGGCTGCCTCGGGATGACGTCCAGAATTCCAACTCTGTTCCTGCTTTGCAAAGCTCCTCGCTGACGGGAGCAGCCCAGTGCCCGCGGATGTCAGTGAGGTCAGGGATGGCCCTTTTGGGCAGCGGTAGAGATCGGGAATCTGGATTAACGTTGGTGAAACCCACTCGCAAGGCTCCGTGCCATTTGATGTTGTCGTCCTCGACCCGCAGCCGAATCCGCTCCTGGCACCTCACGGGGCGATTGCTGAACACCAGGCCTTCTCTGAAGGAGGCGCATGACCTCATCGCATGGTGACATCCCTGACTCAGTTGGATTTGGTCTCCAACGGCCCATTGATGGAACGTTATTGGACCGAGGCACCGGTAACCACATTTTTTCGGATTCTTTGACTCATTATCTGCAAGGTGAAATTGTATAAGAAGCATGATGCAATCAATTATTTGTACACAACTCGAAAGATTTCACTTCAGAAAGGTTGCTTCATAAAAAGCACAAATCAAAAGGGAAAGGGAAAAAGTACTCTACTTTCAAGACAAGACATTTGAGACTACTGCACTGCAATTTTAAACCAGAACCAGAACGAGAGGAAAATCCGATGAGATTTCAAAAGCCCCAAATGGCTACTGAAGTTTGCAGACCACACTAGTCCAAACATGATATTCTGATTAATATCGCATTTGTGGAACAGGAATTAAGCAGCCAAATCCACCCATTTGTACGCATCTCAGGGGGAGGCCATTTTGCCACAGTTGCTCAGGGTTCAGGTAACGACCAATCACGGATTACCTGTTTGCAGAGTTTGGTCATGTGACATTCACAATTGAGCTGTGATTCGTTGTTGTCGACAGCAAGTGGCAAAATGCCATGGGAACATTTTGCTGGTTAATTCATATTCCATATATGGCCACAGGACCCCATAGATGTCTACTGTTTGTTCCGAAAGCATAGTATGACATTTATTTTTACTTTGATATCTCACATACCATCTACATGTAGGTCATAAATCCAGCAGACAGTCTTCTTTTTCTTTTTTCTTTTTTACAATGTGATTTGCATATGCAGCATTTCATGATTATGAGAATGCACTGCTTCTATATTATTTATTTATTTTATTACCTATTATGCTCACTGGCCTCATTAGGTGCACCTCCAGCATAATTACTGTATATCAACACAAAAGCTGCCTACATAAATAGAATAGCCTTGTTTTTGATTCACACTGACAAAAAGTTATTCATTAAAATATATGTTTATTAAATCAACTGTACTACATCATAGTGATAAGTGTTTTTTTTTGTTTTTGTTTTCTACAGTAAGTGAGAGGAAGAAAAGGCTTAAATGGAAATCACGCAATGGATATTTTGTCAACATAATACATATCTCATATTACAAATTAAACAAAAATAAACTTTAACTGTACATATTGCTGATATGTAAATAGTATCATGTAAATTGAAAACTCACCATTCGTCCTCCTCTCCATCGTGTCGTTGTTGTCTGGGTGAAGAAGTTTGAAGAAAGAAAGAAATCAAGTGATAGCATGCAACGTGCGTTTGTAAAATGAGTTAATGTGACATGAAACACAAACATCCTTTAAATCAGAACGCAGGGAGGGGAGGGGCTGAGAAGAAAACCTTTTGGAAATTTACCTTCTCCTCCCCTTTAATCACAGGATACCAGCGAGCGCACGTGTGTATGTTTACTTTGTTTATAGCCTACATGTTTACATGTATGTGTTATCGAACTGATCCATGTCATATTTCAGGTTGTACAGTTCACTCTATTCCAACATAGTATAAGACTTCGATGAAATGAGTTATGGAAATCTTATTGACTAAAACACATGGCTCAGAGAGCTCCTCCTGTCTGTCACATGCTGGAGAGTGATGTAATTTAAAAAACGAAAGCGCCCTTGGTAGGAGCCAACCTCTTCATCCTGATTGGCTGGCAACTAAGAACATGTGACAGGAAAAAGCCAGGAATGGAAATGACATCGCTGCAACTTGATTTACTCTCCCTTTCACTACAGTCACATGACTGTTTCTGGGAAACACCGAGATTCCCTCTATGCTCAATGTGCGTGAAACATGAAAAATAATGTGTGTTTTTTTACTGTTACTATATGAAGGCTGACTTTCTAAGAGCAATATTTTGTATATTTTCCCCCATCCATCTACCCAATTAAAATTGATCTCTGTTCATCAAAGTGACGTCATACTTATTCTAGTATGCATGTACCTTGTTTTTCAGTTAGTTGGGTAAAACTCCCAATTATTTATTTGATTTATCAAGAAACACTAGAATTAATAGCAAAATATCAAAGTTGTGGACATTAATTTGTGATTACCTCCCACACTTTATAGCTGAGGTGGGCAATCTCGGTCCTCGAGGGCCGGAGTCCTGCAGGTTTTGGAGGTTTCTCGCTTCCAACACAAGCTGATTCCAATCAACAGGATCGTTATCAGGCTTATGCAGAGCTTCCTGATGAGCTGATCATATATCAGCTGTGTTGGAGAAGGGCAACATGCAAAACCTGCAGGACTGCGGCCCTCGATGCCCACCTCTGCTTTATAGTGTTGTAACACACTGTAAGAAGTTACATAAAAAAGAGCCATCAACACAAGGAGAAATAAAAGTGAAACAGTAACCTTTCATACACCCAAAAATAAATGTTTTCCACAGCATATAGCAAACACCGTGTTTTTTAAGTGACAGGTCTCTCCATATGCATTATGTACATTTATGCTCAAACTGAATCCATTATTTTATTTTTTTAACACTTTAGGCACCAGAGTTTCTTCAATAAAATATTCGCTTTTGATATTTCAAAAGGTTGAAGCTAGAAAATGGTTCAAGATAAAGCTTAATGTTGCTGGTTGCAATTATGCTATATTAGCTAAAGGCATCATTTTAACTTTGTCACTCTCAAGTTTTTATTAAATCCTGTTTTTGATGATACACTGACACATAGGCTACTGCAGATTTATATGTTGATACGGTTTTATGGCATAATAATGAATTTAGTGTGTTTTATGTGTTTTCCACATACTAATGACTTCCACCAAAGCCAAACGGTTTTAATTTAGACAACACTATATTCGCACACATTCATAAGATATCCACCAAATCTAAAAAGATGTTCCATGGGAGGCAAAACAAGATTCAAGACATGTTTCTCCCCCATCACCCTTTGGTCAAACACATCAGGCCATCAATAAAAATCAACTTGTTCCCACTCCACCTGTTCAAAACATCATTAATCTGAAGCCGTCCAATTACAGGCCCTCTCTCCTCTCGCCAACCAACCAATGGCGAGGCCCGGTGGCTATGACCAATCCGGGGTCTCCTTGGAATGTGACTTGTCTTTATCAATGTTCTTGTCCACACGCTGCTTATGTATGATACGTAAGGAGAGCTGCATCAGTTGGACGCCGTCTCTCAAAACGCGTGGACCCATGGCCTGGCTTACAATGGCTGCCGAGAGGTGAGCAGTTGATCTCGTCTATCAGCATTTGGACCTCGCGAGACAGCAAGTTGGTCCTGACTGGATCTTACTGGAGGTTGCTGAGACCAAGCCTTCCCATGGATCCAAACATCCAAAGTTCTTTCCTCTTCAACAACAGCCTCAACCAGTTTACCAACGAGCTCAAGGCGCCAGTTTGCCAGTACTCGGTTCCAAACTCTTTCTACAAGCTCAACGCGGGCCTCGGCAGCCAGCTGCCACCGGGGACCCCGCATGCCATCAGTGACATTCTGAGTCGCTCCATGGTGGGAATGGGCGCCGCGGGCACCGCCAACACTCTCCTCTCCGGCTACTCCACCGTGGGAGGCTTCGGACCACCCGTCTCCGGCTCGTCCGTGTATTACAACCGAGACTACGGCTCCGCCTTGAGCGGTGCGGTCAAGAGCGGCGGCGAGTGCCCCATGAAGGGTCGCGGCTTGAGTTGCTGGGCCGAGAGCGGCTGCGACTGGAGAGGAGGCAAGCAGCAGTGTTCCAACAGTGAGTCCCCGCGTCGCGTTCAGGAGCACGCTGCAAAAACAGACTTTCAAAAACAAAGCAAAAGTCATAGATTGGAATATATTACTTCATTTAAGCTAAATGATCTGCAAAGGAAAATTTGACCCCCCAAAAAGTCTCAACAAAGTCTTAACTAGTGTATTTACACTTTTTGCACTTGATTTCAGATATTTAATCGAGGTTAGATTTTATTTTTTGCTGTGCAGCGGGTCCAACTTTGTTATGATGTCACAATGGCTTTGCGCCTCTTTCAACAATAGTGTACTATTGTATCATTCTCAGAGATCACTCCATTAACTCATTCACTGCCATTGACGGTTATAGACGTCAAAAATTCATTTGAACTATTACTATTAGTTTAACATTTTTTTCCACTTTTGTTAACAAGAGTATGAAAACCTAGAATTTTTTTAATTGTACATTTAGAACAGATATCAAATGTGTGATTAATCGATTAATTGTGAGTTAACTCGTGAAGTCATGCAATCAATTACGATTTTAATTGCCCGACGCTCCTAATTTTTAATTGTAATTAATCGCATGACTTCAATAGTTAACTCATGATTAATCATAAATGTATATATATAAATTTTTGACGTCAATAGCCGTCAATGGCAGTGAATGAGTTAAGCATTAGCTTTATTGGGCATGACATAATGAGATCCAATAGACTGAAAGAAATTTAAAAAAAATTATTAGTTTGGATAAACAATGTTAATATCAACTTTTTTGTTGCATATAATATAATATAATAAATATAATAAAGACTCTTAATTTTCCATAAGTGTGTGTTTGTTTCTGTGCCCTGTGATTGGCCGGAAGAGTGTTTTGCCCAAAAGCTCGGGTCGAGCTGACCTGTGACCCTAATGGGGAAAAAAAGAAAAAAAAATACTAAAATAACTACACTGTATAAGAGCACATTTGTATCCATTTTTTGTGTGATAT
Source organism: Leptonotus elevatus (assembly GCF_054856555.1). Taxonomy (NCBI): domain Eukaryota; kingdom Metazoa; phylum Chordata; class Actinopteri; order Syngnathiformes; family Syngnathidae; genus Leptonotus; species Leptonotus elevatus. The sequence continues at coordinate 16,401,322 of NC_141243.1, read as the reverse complement.
TTTCTGTATTTGCGTGTTGACGTTTGAACTATAAAAGTTTGTGCAATATAGATTTCACCATGCATTGTCACTTATAACTATGTTGTTTCAGGAACATTTCTTTACCTGTGGCATCACCTAGTCCTTAATTCATAAATATATGACTATATTACATAATAACGTTGTTGTTATTATTATGAAGACTAAGTGGAAAAAAACTACAGAAAAAACGAGGGCAGATTCGGAATCAGTGCAAAAAATGTATCTAAAAAGTTTACTTTTATCTCTGATTATAAAATTTTGTATAATCTATTTTGACCGGTGTTTTTTATTGGCAGCATGGAGATGTGTTTCGTTTAGATGTGGAACAGTCTTACCGAAGATTCCTCTAAATGGTGGGAACATGAATGGCGCTGGTTTCACTTCGGGTTGTTTTCAGGCGGTCCCCTGGTGGAGATGTCGGGTCGGAAGAAACACACCAGGCCGACCTTCAGCGGACATCAGATCTTCGCTCTGGAGAAGACCTTCGAGCAGACCAAGTACTTGGCCGGGCCCGAGCGGGCCAGACTGGCTTATTCTCTGGCCATGACTGAATCTCAAGTCAAGGTGAACTGTTGCTTATTGGTTTGATTTGATGCTTACAGTACGTAAAGAGTTCATGTGTTGCTTATCCATAAATCGTTGTTTAAGGGGTTTGTAAATCTCTTATAGGGTTTTCTTAGCCTGATTCCCGTAAACACTCAAATGAGCCAGATGGGCCGGGTGTGTGCGACTGAGTAATTATGGGCAATTATTGACAAAGCATGACACAGACGTTGAGCGGGCCATTGTTACATAACCGTGCCCGTTTCCCTGCAGGTTTGGTTCCAAAACCGCCGCACCAAGTGGAGGAAGAAGAGCGCGTCCGAGCCGAGCTCCACGCAGGCCCACGCGGGGCCGGCCGGGGAGGCCTCGGACAACGAGGTGGAGGACGAGGAGTACAACAAGCCCCTGGACCCGGACTCTGACGACGACAAGATTCGCTTGCTGCTGCGCAAGCACCGCAGAGCTTTCTCGGTCCTGCGCCTCGGCCCTCACCCTATGTGACGCGTGCTCGTGTACGTACACGCGTATTGTACTGTATTTGAAAAGACTGCAAAAAAGGTGTAGACGGGATATTATTTGCAGGTTTTGACACCAATAAATGTTTTATTTGCTTAATTTCAGCAGAACTGGATACACAGAAATATTTCTCAAGAAAGGAACCTTCTATTTTATTAGGGTTGTTTTTCAAAATGTTTAAGCATAAAAGCCACATGTATTGAGAAAGTTGATGATATACTGCGATATTATTGTGTTCATCATTAGACCTCCACTACATCATGCTGAGAGGTTTTAGCTTTACACTCAGTATGATTCAGTACAACCACAATAATGATCATAAATTATTCAAAATGAAGCATTGTTATCCTGTAGTTGAATAGGCAGACATTTGATAAAAATCTTGTATCTCACTTGATTGAGCCGTTGTACCAAATATTGTGGTTGGTGATGTAGACTATCGATTATATCCAAAGTCTGATATTTGTAAATAAAATAAAAAAAAACACATAATAGCAACTACTTAATGTAAAAAAAATAAATGACATAAAACCATATTTGGGGCAAATTGTGTCATTTCTCACATTTTTAATGAGTGGACACAAATGATGCGCTGGCAGGTGACAGTTCAAATAAAACGAGCTTGCTTTTTTGCTCATGTGGGGTGTGTGTGATCAAATTGAAAGAAATCAATAAAAGCTCACCAGTTTATTGACCACACAGACTCCATAATAGCCCACAAGACTTTATGGAGTAAATTCTGGTAAACGTACATTTGAAATCCCACAAATGAAATTCATGGGCAGTTTAACAGGAAACCCACCCTGAACATAACACATTGATTTTGACTGCTTTTGCGCTTGGATGCAGCATTTTCAGAGAAGGTTTGAGCTTACGTCTGACTTGTGAGTTGTACGTTCTTGTGAGGATGTGTGAGAACTGTTACTTTAAAAATGTATCCCGATGCAGTTAGTTGCCTGTTTAAAAAAATAAAATAAAATGTAGTTACTCATGTAATCCAAGTACCATAATATTAAAGTAACTTGATTACTTTCAATTACTCTTTGATTACTCCAATACCAAATCAAACATATAATATATATAATTCAATAAAATATATATTCATATACTTGTCTGGTCTTTTCTGTGTATAAATGTTTAATAAGCATGTCTCAGAGCAACCGGGATTCAATTCCCAAAACCTCAGAACTGTGAGGCAGATGTTGCAAGGCATCAACTCTGTAGGTGTTTTAAGTAATTAAGTGATCACAATGCGAAAAACATGAAAAAAAAATGCAATACTGTATTAAGATTTGATGAATTTGGGGGATGATGTCGTGCTACAGTCGCTTCATTTTGGTGCAGGCAGTGCGGGTTCAGGACAGGGTTGTAATTGTTTTGGAATTTTCAAGGTTAAAGTAAGTTATTTGAAGGAAAAAGAAAATCTTTTCATAAGATGATGCAGCTATGTTGGCGCCGGCCTCTGTAAACTCTGATGATTTTGGTAAAGCGTTTTATACAACATATAGTGTAGATAAAGCGCTTTATTTCATTATCTATGCTCAAATTGGATTTTTGATCTTTTTTTGACATATTTTTCGTCAAACGTACAATTAGTAACCCATTCGAATTGATTCGGTGCAGCACAGTCAATATTTGGCAACAAATAAGGAACGTGCACACTTACTCATTGCCCCCCCCCCAAAAAAAATATATTTTTCAGATGGATAAAACATAAAATCAAATACTTATTCACATGTCGCTACCATTTTCTTTATCACATTTAAAGAAATGCTGATGCGTTAAAACAAATGGAAGTTTTGTAATGACAGAGGAAGAAATGAAATGAAAAACACAGCTCCGTGTTTTAACACGTGTAACCTGTCCGACAAGTTTGAGCAATTGAAAGCATTTTTCAAACTTGAATCTGAGGTCTAAGCGGTTAAGAAAATGGATGGATGGAAAGTGCGAAACTTGAAAAAGAATACTTTCGTTAACATGCCGTTCTACATAGTGTCTTTGCCCCTCCAAAACACATACAAGTGCATAAAATAAGTCTGAAAATGTTAAAATACACAGCGGAGAGCATAAAAACAAAATATCAGTTAATAGCTACAAATATAAAAATCCAAAACAAAAGAACATTTACAGTTGAAACAAAAGCATGTTAAACATTCTACGTCTCAAGTTTTGAACACGCGACTAATAAAATATGTTGAGAGATTCAGCGGTGAAGTCCAACGGCCAATAATCACATATGCTAAAAAAAAAGATGTCAAAAGGTCACATGAAGGTCTTGAACGTGAAAAATCAGGATGGGCGAGCTTTCACTTGAGCTTGAATCAACTTCTACTTCTGCTTTGTATTTTTTTCCTCGGATGCTGTGCCGGTTTTCTGAGGATGTTGTTGCACCTTTAGAAGACACAACAATATTGTCGCCGACAAGTTGAATGACTGTGTATCCACCCGTTGCCATTCATACAAAACATACATTTGCGGGTAAATTGAGATGAAATCATCATTTTGCAAGTTGCCTCGATATCGTCGTCGTCATGCTACGATATTAAAAGCAGCACATCAGTTAAAAAGGCAAAGTTGTATTCCATTTGTGCAGATCCAGCTCCCTCTGGTGGTTTTTTTATTAGTGCCGTTTAACTTTAATTAGGAATGTTTTGGCCACTGCGGCGGTTGTAATAGCAATTCGTTTTCAACATTTGCATCCAAAACATTATTTTTCACGTTTCAGCCGAGCCAAAAGGAGCACATGACAATGACATTGTTAAGCCTATTTCTTTGTCACAGCTGTTATGTTGTTATAAACATAATATTGTGGTTTTTTTTACATTGCCAACCTCCCCACAATAATGTGATATTTATCGTATCGTGATGTTTGTTACATCCCAAATGTTAAGTATTAGGGCTGTGCCAAAGAATCGATTCTCATAAGAATCACGATTCTCATTTAGTACGATTCAGAATCGATTTTAAATGTCCCCAAATCGATTTTATTTAAATTATTTTTTACTGTCTTGCCTTTGTCTGTGTGTGCCTTTATTTGGAACGCTGTTCATGTTGTATCCGGTTTGGCCACTAAGGGGCAGTGTGGTTCCACGCGGTCTAATATTAATACAAATTTACGTGCAGCAAACTGTGCTTGTAAGAATAAATTGTCTCTATCATTAAGAAGTATTTTATCCTAATAGAGTTAATTTAACCAAAACAAAACAAAGTCATGGCCATAAAAATGCCAATATTCAGTTGGGGACAATGAATTTCTCCCTCGTCGGCCATTCAGAAGGAAATGTGGGCCAAGCTAGCAGTGCACTATGTCGTGAATCCAGTTTGACAGCGGAGAGGTTGGTAAAAAAAATAAAAAAAACCTCAATGAAAGGTGCTGATGGCACGTGCACACAAAAGGAGAGCTGATGTCCCGCTGGTACTTCATCTTAGTTCATACGGCAACACTGCGGGCCTCGTCTAGCTAATGTCTCTCTGGGGATCACGACGAGATTGCTGCTCACCTCAGAGAAGATCCCCAGTCAATGTTCATTTGTCTTCAGCGCAAAGAATAAGAAAACAGGCTGTTGAAGAGACACAATGATCGGTTATCGCATGCAAAATGCCTGCTTGGTTGGCGGCGACAGGTTCGATCAAACCTTACCTTATGATCCCCCATACAAACATTCGGCCCCACCGTGTCGTAAATAACACTCCTCTCACCGTCGGCGCCCTGGGAAGAGAAGAAAGTGTCATTAATAACAAAGCAGTGATAAGACTCCCTCACACGCACTTTCAACACATTTAAAATAGAGATAGACCGATTATCGGCTGGGCCGATTATTGGTGCCGATATTTGGCATTTTAACAAATATCGGCATCAGCCTTTTTCACAAATCTGAAGGCCCTTGAAGATGGCATCTCACTGAGCGGTGAATGCTGGCGAACGCCGCAAATTTTGCATTTTAGTCAGGATTCTGTAAGATGTTCACAAACGATTTTTACTTGTGGCAAAGACATTTTGAACATGTTCAGACAATTTTTCACTGTCTGCGAAGATCTTTTGAAACCTTTTACCAACCCTGATGAAAACCCCAAATTTGGTTATCATGGTTAGCAAAAACTAAAACTAAAATTGGGGAAACAAAAACGGCAACAAAGTAAAAAGGAGAGTACTTTAAAAATGATTACTAACTACATTTTATGCTTTTGAAATTATTTATCATATTAATGAACTTTTAATCGCTATTATTGCAGTGAAAGTGACTTTGTTTCCATACCTAGGCTGAGGCTTTAGGGGTTTATTTTAACTCATTCGTTGCCATTGACGGCTATAGACGTCAAAAATTTATTTGAACTATTTCTATTTTCTATTTAACATTTTTCCCTCTTTTAACAATAGTATGAAAACCTAGATTTTTTTTTTTGTACATTTAGAACAGATGTAAAATTTGCGATTAATCGCGAGTTAACTATTGAAGTCATGCGATTAATTACAATTAAAAAAAAAAATATTATTTTTTTAATCGTAATTAATCGCATGACTTCACTAGTTAACAAATCTAGGTTTTCATACTCTTGTTAATGGAAATGGTTCAAATGAATTTTTGTCATTTATAGCCATCAATGGCAGTGAATGAGCTAAATGTATTTATTTCAGTATTATTGTACAGCTTTATTTATAATATATTGGTTCAAGTCACAATTTCGGAAATTTCACATTACAAAAAAACCCAAATCAAATCTATACTATTACACGTGTAGATGTTAATTTTACAAATAATTGACCAATCTAAAGTGTTGGAAATGGCTTGCTCTCCTTGTTGTTTTTAGGTTTCGGCCTGATGCCAGTGGTATATTTATTTATATCCATATATATTTACAGAAGAAGAAGAAGGGGGGGGGGAACTAAAACTAATACTAAAACTACAAAACAACTAAACAACAACGAAGCATTTTTGAAAAACGAAAAACTAGCAAATCCTATCCTAAAAATTTAATTAACAAGTCACAAAAATATCAAAACGAACTATAATGAAAAATCCCAAACTATTATATCTCTATTGTATTTAATTTTGTATTTTTTTTTTATAAATAGGTGGCGCTATGGTAAGGATTTCCGCATCGGTTGACTTACACCGTGGACGAATTGCTGCGCAGAGTGTGACATGAGAATCCGATCACACCATGCAGGACAGCGAGTGCTCATGTACTGGGTTGGTTTGGTGTACTCTTCACTGTAAGGGTAGCTGCGAGAAGGAAAGACAGACATCGAACATAAAAGTCTGTTCAAACTACAAGAGAGGTCAAATTAAAAAAAATCTCACCTGGGTGGAAACTGGATTTCCTCTTCTCTAACGACATCGTGGAAGGCCGTGACTTCTTTGTCATATTTTAGCAGCTGGAATGGAGAGGATTCTTTTTTTTAAATGAACATCCACATCCCCCCCCCCCCCCTTGGCTATCATAGAATTTGCTGGATTGCTTGTCTTGATTTAAAACCTGGATGATCATCTCACCGCTTTGCCGTTGTCTTCTCTGAACACGGCCTGATACAGGTAGGCGAAGAGCTTGTCCTCAATCAACAGAAGCACCTGGCAATGAGAAAACAACATTGTAAGAAGAATTGACGTAAAAAAAACAAATGTTTTTTGTTTTTGTTTTGGGAAATATATATATATATTTTTTTTTTAAACACCTGTCGGCCAGTTTTCTCCTCGCAGATGATTTTCTGCACTTCATTGCTGCTGTCCTTCACGGTCTGGACTTCCGCCGAGGTAGACAGATGCTGCTCACGTGCACGCACAAGAGCGTCGGTCAAATAGCAAAGACAGCAGCATGGTTTGAGCATACCTGGACTAGATTCAGTGTGTCCAAACGGAAGTTAAAATCTCCAAACAGGAAGTAAGGCATCGGCGTGTGGCAGTTGTCCGAAATCCTACAAAAAAAAAAAAAAAATAAAAAAAAATGAAAAATCAACACAGGCTTGTAGATGAGCTGGTTGTTGGGGGGAAAATGACCTTCAAAATGACATCATACTTTTGATGAATATCCAACACTCATATTCAAAGCAAAAAGACGTTAGCCTAAAGTTTGTCTTATTTTTCAAACATGAACTTCTTTTTTTACATTTTTGTACCATCCCCCCCCCCCCCACACTCAAATTCAAACTAAGACTGCGGCCACTTACGGATCGCACACATTTGACGCAAATTATGAGAAGCACCCTGGTGAAAGTCAACTGGGAGTAAATGACTATTGGCCGTTGCCCAGGAATGTTTTGACGTCGCGGCTGCAACTCGGACCTGTTGATGACGTGGCGCAGCGCGTTCTTGCGGTTGGCGGAGTAAATAGAAGGACTGGAGTTGCAGGCAATGAGGTTGGAGGCATCGTGAAACAGGTGGATGTTGACGAGGTCCAGACCTCTGAGAACACACACACACACACACACACACACACACACACACACACACACACACACACACACACACACACACACACACACACACACACACACACACACACACACACACACACACACACATACCTGTAAATATGATGGCATGTCAAAGCAAAACGGTCAGAAACATATTTCTTCTAAATTGCACCGTATGTGGATAGCATGTATTGGGCAAAGTGTGATGTTTCATGCGTTTGTTGAGGTTATTCCCAGCTTTCTTCCACATTCCGCAGACATGCATGACAGGTTATTTAAAGACTCTAATTTGCCCACAGGTGTGAATGAACGCTTACTAATAGCTTGTTTGTCCATATGAGCTCTATTTTTTATAGACGCTGCATGTGAAAATGTTGCCATGTCCTAATTTTCGTACAGGTGCAAGCCGCGCTCTACACTTTGCCGGCCAATCTGACATAGCAAAGGTATGCATGACCTTTGACATCCGCCCTGCGTATTTGACAAATTCCTGGCTGAAAGTCAGTCTAAAACTATGCCTCCTCAGACCGCGTCTAACTTTTAGCGCAATGTATACAGATCGCCGTAGTGCTGTCACTATCGAATGGTTTTTATTATCGATTAATCTGTCGATTATTCAATTTGTTAATCGACTAATCGGATTGATTTGAATTTTGCATTAAAGTGCATTACAAAAGCATTTTTATCTCTGATTACTGTTTATTAACCAGTAATTGGTGTTTATTTCATACTTGGTATTCCTATAGTGATTAAAAAAAAGGGGGTGGATGTTGTACTATGTTACCGGTTCGGTCAACAGATGTTTGCAAATGTCTATTAAACTCAGAAAATATTCAGTTTTCTTTCATAAACTGGAATCAGTGAACAATGACTGTTGATATGCTAAAATCTGAGGATTTGGACAATTTTAAATGAAAAAATGGCTCCAAATTATTAATCGATTATTAACTCATTTGCTCCCAAAAACATATAAATACCTTCTATCTTAAATGTTTTAAGTGTCCCAAAGACGTACTTATATGTTTAAAAAATAATAATTATGGTAGAGCATACAGATGGCTTTAATGCAGCGGATGAAGAAATGGTAGTGAGTAAAAACGCAGGTGGCAGCAGACCAAAAGAGATCAACCAGGGCCATGTTGAAATAAGCTCATTTACCCACAGTTCTAAACAGATTTGTGAATAAAGATGAAACTTAGCTCTATTCTAAGGCTACTTGCTGCAAAACGGAAACAGATAGAAAAATGACTCTAATCTTTCTTTTGGTAGGTTCCATGTTTTTATAGCAATAGAACAGAATATTCTGTGGGCCTTGCAAAATCAATCAAAATCCAGTAAAACAGCCGGGAGCGAAGGGGGTTCCTTCAGTGAAAAGGGCCGGGAGTGAATGAGTTCAACTAGTTGTTGATTAATTTGATCCTCAATTAATCTATTAATTTTGACAGCTGCGGACCGCCGGTCTAACGCAATTTTGGTGCATGTGATCAAGGTTCAAGCAGATGATACCCGAGCTCCGTGGACGTGTAATGGATTTCATCGTATTTCATTCCTAAATAGGACAACAGCGGGCATCATTATACGCATTATTATATTTTTTTCTTGCCAGTTTGACATGCCCACAACAGCGCAAACCACCCTTTTTTTGTGATGAATGAATAGACGTCTATGGTAAATTGATAATGTATCAATTTTCCAGACATTGTCAATCAAAAGTGATCATGATGATCTCCGACTGGATTTCAGATGTACCTAATATTATGACTGGCGAGTGTGTATGAATTGGATCAGCTGAGATTAGTGTGATGCACGTACCGGCCGTGGATGATCCAGCGGGTCCTCATGAAGCCCTTCCTGGACCACTTGAACTACAACGTAGACAAATTAGCAAGAGTCACTAAACAGCGGCCAAGCGGATCATTATTGATCCTTTCACATAATTGATCTCAGACGGCCCCGCCGTTTCCCGGTAGACTCATTTGTCCAAACATCTCCCTTTTACACCCAGCCTAACAAATACACACAAACACTCACATCAGGCCAGAAATTCTTTGGGAATTTTTCTTTTTCCACGCTGGCGACCCCATCCAGAGAGCCCACATACTTGTCCAGTCCCGGCACTGCTTTAAAATCCTTAACTGTGAGGGGCAAAGACGAAGAGGGAGGGACAGGCGGCTGTCATATAAAAGAGTGAGCAAACATGCAAACAGCAATCAATAAACCGGTGTTAACCTCATCAGTGCGGCATACGTGATGAGGGGGATCTATAAAGGAGCCATTAGACTGCGTTTGCTGAGCGACTATCAGTTTGGACCAAACAGAAAAGTGGCAGCTCCGTGATGTTTATGGTTTTTCCATAAGCTTTTCGGAGGAGCTTTTTCACGCCTAACGTGACTGGACTATGCAGGTGGAAAATGACGCCTTTAAAAATTCCGCCACTTTGCAAAGGTGCGAGGGCCTGGGGGGGACGGGGGACGGGGAGTTGGGTTGTAGCTATTAAAGGCTCATCACAAGCTGCTAAAGAAATGTGCTTAATCACAATCAAGTTTGTTTTACCACTGAAGTCATACTGGCGGATGTTCTTCAATGACTTGTGGATGAAGTACATGCTGCCCAACGCCTACATGCAAAAGAACAGGACAAGAAGGAGTGACATTATAATGTCTGAAATAACATTTAAAAAAAAAAGCAATAACAAATGACATATATAATTCAATATAATGAGACTGTTAAAAGCAATGCAACACAATTTAGATGAAGAGAAACAGTCTAAACACGTAATCGTGCCCGGTCCTCAAGAGCCCCTATCCTGCCTGTTTTGGATGTTTCCCTCCTCCAACACACCTGATTCATATGATCAGGATCATCAGGATTCAGCTGTGTTGAAGGAATAATCCCTTCAATATCACAATGCATCAGTGGTCTTTAGCATTATGAAGAGAGCAATCATCAGCTGGGCCTTTAAAAAATAAATAAATCTGGCAGCCGATAAGAGACCAATTTAAAACTGTGTTAACCTCAGGGAACTATTGATGTAAGTTTTCTGTTAACTTTATAAGAGATGCTGCTGAACCTGGCAACTCTCGGTACCTTTTTACTTTATTTAACATTTCAGTCATCCCTGAACTTTTTGTTAGAATTTTAAAACAAAGATGTATATTGTCTAAAATTTTAAATAAAATAAAAAATAAACATGCTTTAACAAAATTAACATAAAATTAATTAATTAAAATTAATTAATTTGTATTATAAAAAAATTAAAATAAAACAAACGTTCTTTTTAAATTCTCCTCCACTTTTTACTGAAAGCGATTATTGTCCTCTACTACTAGTAATCAATATCAGCACCCCCCCCCCAAAAGGATCATTCTATTTTATTCCATTTACAATAACTACTTTATTCTTGGAACTGAAATGAAGACTGTTTTAAAGAGGACAAATGGGCTTTTATTGTACCATTACACCCTCACCTTTACATAATAATTCAATTTTCAATTCAATTTTAAAAAGTTTATTTCATTCTTTAAAAAAGAAATGAAAGGGGACAGAAAGAAGTGAAACTTCTATCTATCTTCTATCTGCCTCTGATCCAAAAAGAAAGTAAATAATTAATAAAAATGAAAAAAATAACAATAATAGTAATAATAACACAAAATAAATGACATTAAGCAGTCAAAATGCTATTATGGTAACAAACAAAATGATTCAAGAGCATTGCCTTTTGCTGAATATGTATTTTTCCAGTAATTAAGCTTTTATACATTTAAAAAAAATAGAAATGGACTGAGATGATTTGGTTTTATAATCCAGATTGTTCCACAAACTGACACCATGAGTTGAAATACATCGTTATTTTTGTTTTGTTCTGTTTTTAGATTAGGAAAAAATATCTGTTCCTCTTAATTAGTACTCACTTTTTGATATGCTTGTTAATTTGTAAAATTTCATAATGACATTATTTGAAGGCGGTTAAACTCCATCAATTCATTAAATTTTTAAGTTTTTAGTTGTATAAATATTGGATTAGTGTGGTCTCTGTATCCACATCCGGACACGGCACGAATAATATTCATGTATTTGATAATAATTCTGTGAATTAGTAAATGTGTTGTGTGCTACTTTAATTTGCATTAATGATACCGATACAATACAACGTAAGTATAAATAGTTTGCATTATCATAGTTATATAATGCAGTGTTTTGGTTATAGTTATTAAGACTGGCTATTTATTTACTGCAACAGTTTTTGGATAATATTCGCTCTTCGACGCTGCGAGTGAATATCTCAATCACGGGTCTCATTAATTAACTCATTCACTGCCATTGACAGCTATAGACAACAAAAATTCATTTGAACAATTAGATTAACATTTTTTTTTCCATTTTTGTTAACAAGAGTATGAAAACCGTTTTTTGTACATTTAGAACAGATATAAAATTTGTGATTAATCGTGAGGTAACTAGTAAAGTCATTTGATTAATTATGATTACAAATTTTAATCGCCTGATGCCCATATTTTTTTTGAATCTTTACATTTAAAAAAAAATTATAATAATTTTTAATAATCTTTTTTATTTTTTTTAAGAAAAGATTATTAAAAATTAAGGGCGTCAAGGTGATTAAAATTTTTAATTGTAATCAATCGCATGACTTCACTAGATTAATCACAAATTGTATATCTGTTCTAATACAATTTTTAAAAATCTAGGTTTTCATACTTGTTACCAAAAGTGAGAAAAACATTTAAACTAATAGAAATAGTTAAAATGTTTTTTAGCCGACAATGGCAGTGAATGAGTTAAGGCTCATCTCATTTCTCAAGGCATACATATATAATGATATGGAATATGAGTACCTCAATAAAAGAGTATAAAGATTTTTAAGCTAAAATTGCTCAATTTTGATCTCTCAGGCTGTCAGAGAGGTATTAAATGGTAAATGCAGTGCGCTTATATCGACACAATACGGTGCTCAAAGCGCCTGGTGAGTGAGGCCATCATCCGCATGTGATTGAAAGGTGGCAGGTCGTACACATTCCATGAAGGCAATAATAAACTTGAGCATCGTAGAACATTTACTGTTTCAATGCGGCAATGCTCGGCCCTCTGTGTGAGCTTTTTATAAACTGCGAAAACATTGATTTGGCCAACAAACAAAAAGGCAAAAAGTCGCCAAAATGTGGTGACAAAAACCGCAGAAATCATCCCAAGCTGACAGGTGAGCTGATGAACTGAGATGTTTGTTTCGCCATTGTGTGATTCTCGCACAATGACGGATACTGTAAGATTGTTTGTTACTCTGCCAAAGACACCTACAACTTAATACAAGAGACTACAACTAGCCCCCCACCCTGTAAGTGCACTTCACACCCAATCATCCCTAACATGGTCTGACAATTTTTAATGTACTAACTGCCTGCTCCACTGATCTGATTAATCGTGTCCCGCGAGATCAATAAAGACAGAAGATTAAAACAATTTAAAAGGTATTAAGCAGTGGGCCTGCTGCTGTCTGCCAACATTGCTTGGAGGGACTGGCGGCAAAAGAAAAATCAGCCATTGCTCAGGGGGCTCGGGGCGTGACGGACCACTGTGCAAGTCCCCCCCAGACACACATACACACACACACACCTCCCACAAGACATCATTACTCTTCTGTGCCAAAGTCATTCTCATTTAACAAAACAGAGGTGTTTCTGTGTTTTGCGTCAGCGAGCAGCAATTAGGGAGCAACTTGCCCAAACTCATGGCTGCAGTGTGGACAGAAAAAGTGTTAATAAAAAAAAACATTTGCATCAAACTTTTCCTATCATCAAATTAATCATGTTGCACAAGCTGGGACAATAAACTCAAACCCTATAACGCCAAATGTATCATATTAAATACAAGACCGTTTGAGCCCTCTATTTCATGAGTATAATTTGTTTTCCCATTAAAACCCTGACGTATTTGATCTGACACATGCATTGCATGGATATTCCATTAGAGGGTAGTATCACCCAGCTGATGGCTTTTCCGGTGACCTTGCAAGATCGCCCAAATTGAGAAAGGCAAGATACTCATACTTAATTACAGAGGTGGCAAATCCAGGTCCAGAAAGTAAAAATTCTGCCACAGTTTGGCTTTAGCCCCTGATGCTAGCTAGCTAGCTCCCTAGCAGGTAAACAAGCACCATGGGAGCTAACTAGGCAGCTAGCTAGCTAGCATCAGGGGCTAAAGCCAAACTGTGGCAGGATTTCTATTTTCTGTACCTGGATTTGCCACCTCTGCTTATTGATAGTGGGAAATGTTCGTTCTGATTTTTGGAAATACTAATATGTTTGATATGTCTGTATGTCTGCTTATTATTATATTTCTGACAGTTACAAATGTACAAATATAAAGCATTGTGACCGGATGTATCAAATATGACACAAATCAAAAGTCATATGAGGAAGTTGATTTTCGATTTTTTGGTTTGTTGGTTCAAAAGAACCAATAAATACCCTATTTACAAAGTCAGAATTTTCTCTCATATATTTCATGGTTCAGGCTTTACAGGGATAAATTTGGCTTAGTTGAGTTTTAATAGTGCAAAAAAAATCGCACACATTTTGCTCCATATACTCCGGCCAGCACCTTCTTCATCAATCAAGTGTGTGCACAGTTTAATAAAAAAAATATTGACTTACAAGTGATTTTTTATCAAAATGTCATTTGTACTGAAAATGCATGCAAGTCTGTCCCATTTACTTTTGCAGCCCGTCTGAAAGGAGAAACACACACACACACACACACACACACACACACACACACACACACACACACACACACACACACACACACACACACACACACACACACACACACACCAAACTCTCTCTCTCAGGCATGTAACTGATGATCTGCAGCCAACGTAAAACAAATTGAAAATCAATACAGGTGGCACGGCCCTAATGAGAATGAGGCTACACAGCGTGAATGGGCTGGGGGTGCGAGATCCCTCTCAGGGCAAAGAGTGGAGGGTGCGAACACTTGAGTGCAGGGGGAAACTTAGTCCCAGCTGCCACCATGGCCTCACACACTTTATTTATTGTGCACAAATAGGCTGGGATCAATAATTTTCATCTGGACTTAAATGTATTGACTTGGCCCTGTCACCCGCACACCTGGCCATTGACTTTGTCCTTTTGACTTCTGGCTCCGCAACCAACAAGCCAACTGGCCCCTGTTGTCAGATTTCGGGGCAAAGGGATCACCTGGGAGGAGTATGGGTTAATAGTTGAAGAAAGACAACCCGGGTAACCCGTGACGCTACACTTACAAGGTGAGCGCCTTATCGGTTACACCATGAATAAGTTCATAATCAGTTGAGCAGAATTTGTCATTTTGGTTCTGACACGAGTTGACGGTCACGGCAATATTCATACAAGTGGCCGAAAAGTACACGTTCCTACATTTCCTGAAGGCACTGTCACTCGGGGGAGGGTTCAAAGCACGTTGTGCTGCGGTCACTCATGATTCCACGCCCCTCTCAGTTGATACCACGCCCCCACGTATACATTCGGGTCAAAAGTCTGAAACTAAAAAAAAAAAAATAATTTTAAATAAGGTTGAAACTGAAAAAACAAACAAAGTGAGAGATCTGAAAGTGAAAAACAATTTCAAACTGAAAAAATTTGTTTTGAAACTAAACAAAAAAAAATCTGAATCTGAAATGGAAAAAAAACATGCCACTGAAAAAAATAAAACCTCAAATGTCAAAATATATATGGAAGCGAAAAGTGAAAATAAATAATTTATTCAAAAGAATGACCAAATGACACACTTATTTTTATTTTGAATACATTTTTATATTTTGCTAAATTTAAGATCAACACAACAATTTTGAGTTTCAATTTTTATTTTTTCAAGTACAAAACTTTTGACCCTAACTTAATTGAGTGTTAATATGAATGTGAATAGTGGTTTGTCTGTATGCTCCTTGCGATTGGCTGGTGACAGGTGTCCTCTGCGAGACCAACAACCACTCACAGTCACATTCACACTATTATGGACAATTTCTCTCCAATTAATCTACAATGCGTGTCTATAGAATGTGTGAGGATACCAGAGCATCCGGAGAAAGCACACACAGACACGGGAAGAACATGCAAACTCCAGACAGGAAAATCAGAGCCCACGACCTACACTGTGAGGCAGATGTGCTCACCAGTCATCCACCACTACGACACAATTGAAAAACACAAAACAAAACAAAACAATAAATCTTCTCAAACCGGGAAGTAAAATCAAAGATGGTGATAATTTGGTTACACAAGTGTGCACACCCTCAAAGGCATTTTGTGGCAGGTTTGTTTTGACTCTCATTTTTAAAAGTGACTGAATAGTTATAAACAACATAGCCACATCTCCAGTTATAAGAGGGTGTGCGCATTTGTGCTAACAGTTTGTTCTAATCACTTGACTTCTACAGGTTAAAAGACCTAAAAATGATGGACAATAAAAAGTATTTAAAAAATCAGAAATCTTATCATGGTCGTATTTTAAGACCACAATGCACTGGCATTTCAACCAAAGGGTGTTTACTATTTATATCCATTGGACATATTGTGCATAGCAACATCTGAAGCACACAAGATGTAAAATGCAGTCGTACAAGTGTTGAGAAAGTTTTGGAAGGTACATCACTAATTTCATCCTTTAGTAATTTCGACCATCCAACATGCGACATTATGCAACAAGCACAGGTTTTTTTTTTCATTGAGGAAAGTTTTGAAAGACATTTAATGCTATTACTAATCACAGTTAAAGTTGAGATGCTTCACGTGTTGGATAATAATCTTCAAAAAGGATTTTAAGGGAATACGATCACTTTCTAAAATTCATACTTTTTGAATGATGTTAAACATTAATACTATTTTTGGTGGTATAAATATTAGTAGAATAAATTAAGCTGTCAGATCAAAACAACGGATTTAAAAACAATATTATAATTTTTTTAAACAGGACCAAGTGTCCTAAATTTCCAACACTGGAAATGATTAACGAAAGCGATTCTGATAATAGCGGTAAACTATTAAGGGGTCAGTTTGACTGCGTGTCATTTTTTCTACCCAGGATGAGGGCTCCATCTAGAGGACAATTCTGAGAACTACTGCACTTCACAGCTTTGGCATGTTTCTCACCGTGAAACGCTCTTCTGCTTGAAACTGGTTGTCCACGTAAATGCAGCGCCTGTCAAAATCTTTTAGTTCTTCACTGGACTCAATGCTCCTGAAAATAACAGAGCAGTTATCGGCAAATGTGCTGAACTGCAGCTTGTTTGTCCAGCAGAGAAACTGGGAAAAAAATCCCGCAGATTTGTTTTAAATCCATTTAGTACAAACCTTCATTAACAGGTTTTGAATTATTAGTCGGTAAAATAACTATTTGTAATGAGTTATTTACACTTTTGAGCAAACAAGTGGAAGAAAGTTGGACTGACTGATAATGGGAAAACATTTAAAGTCGCCGCCCATTTTGGATGCAAGACAATGACCCCTTTTGCTGTTATCGAAACAAACGCAAACAAACGGATTATTCATAGCTCCTATATTTTCCTACCAAAAGAATTCTTCTGCGTGGCCCATGTTGACCATGTACTCTTTCCCTCCCACCTCCTGAAAGTGCAGGGCGATGAACTGTGGCTGGTAGGTGCGGATGGTCTGTTGCACAGAAAGCAAAGCACCACACCATGACATTATATAAGCAGAGAAGTCACATTTGTTTGTTACAGGACGAGGGTCATTTTCCACTTTGTGTCATTCAGGTGGAAATTTTCGGCCACTCCGTTTACATACCAGCCACCCATTGGTTCGTTTCTTATCAATAGTCAGCACAGTGTCCGTTTCCATTGTGCATGAAGCAGTCATGTATGTACAGTGTGCGTCATGGGGTAGTGATTCCCAACCAGAGTACTGTGGCGCATATGTGCGCACTGAGAGAGAATGAGGTGTTCTAGGAGATAATATTCAGTTTTACTTCATTTATCAGACAATTATTATTTATTAATCACGGATATATATATATATTTGTATATCTAGCCAAGCCAACGGCATATAGTGACAGACCGACCAATTAAATGTACTTCCATTAGATGGCATAAAGTACAACAAAAGACGTGCGTCCATCTTTTGCCATATACAACAGAAAACGTCATGGCTTCTTGCGAGTGTATCAGTCTTGTATTCAATTAAACAAGCCCGGATTTCACACTGAGTAATTTGTGACTAAACTGAGAAAAGATCATTATTTCGGTATTCTCAACTTTTTGTGACATTTGTGTTAATGCAAACATACCTTGTATAACTCCTGTAGCCATTCATTTTGGATTTCTCCCACCTATAACATGAAACAAAATGCAATCATTATCCATCCAACCATTATTACTATAGTAACAGTCAAATAGCTCATTGTCATGCTGTGTCAACAATAAATGTGAGTTTTGATCAACACGTCTAAGAGATATTAATAATTAGGGGTGGGAATCTTTAAATGTCTCACGATTTGATTCGATTCAGAATCGTTTTTCGATTAAGAAAGATTTTTGATTCAAAATGATCACGATGATTTTTGCTTCAATCTATAGATGTGCAAGGAATTGTAATGATCTACACCATTCTGACTCGCTAATGCTAATTAGCGCGCTACTCGCGGCACTTTTATCACTCAAAAGAACGGCTCCACGCTGAGAAAAAAAACTTTTATTGGAATAACTTGATCGTGACGTTTTCCTTCTACTCTCTAATGTGGCCACAACTTAACAGTGTATTAGACTGCGTGGAACCACACTGCCCCTTAGTGGCCAAACCGGGTACAACATGAACAGCGCTCCAAATAAAGACACACACAGACAAAGGCAAGACATTTAAAATCGATTCTGAATGGTACTAAATGAGAATCGCGATTCTTATGATAATTTTTTGGCACACCCCTTTTAATAATGTATCATTGTTTATTATCATGAGAGCCGTTACTAAAACATTAGTGACGCAGTACAGTTTTACACACAACCAAAATACATACATACATACAGCATAGCATAGCCATAAGCTTCCTTCTAGTATATTTGATTCTGTCATGTTTTAAATGTTATAAATTTTAATTTGATCTAATCCAGTGATTATTTTGCATACCACTTTTTAGCTACCTCTGTTTTATTGACCTGAAGAATAATTATCATTAAGATGATGATGATAATTAGCTATGACATTTAACAACAAAACAAAACCATCAAAGAGCGCCGATATCCTCAAATCTGGATGAATATTTTGTTGTGTTTGTTTATCCTGTACGAATGGAGGTGGGCGGTATTCGACGAGAAAAGCTCAAATCTCTCAGTAAAGATAATCATCTGTTTACATATCTCCCACAATGGGATCTAACATGTTGCCACTGGACCTCAATCTGGCACCCGGAAACATGGGCCTGAGCCAAATTTCCATGATCTTAGAGAATCACTTGATCTCGCCTAGAACTTTGTCAGTCCAACCAGAACTAAAACCTACTGAAAATAAAGCTGGAACCTACAAAATATATATATATATATATATATGTATATATATATTGTATATTGCTATAACCATCATGCAATAAAATAACCATTACAATAATATGAAAACAGTTACATGACCATCACAGATCTACAACAACAAAAGTATTGGGACACTTGGCCATTACACATCCAGGAAGTGAAAAATAAAGAAAATAATGCTCAGGTTTGATTGATAGTGATACTGTCTGAGAGATATTAATTTGAAAATATATGCAGTATTGTTGCATCATACTGAGAGCTAGTATTTTTTTACTTACCCAAATATTGGACGCAGTAATGTAGTGTAGTTCTACACAACTTCAAACTACAATCAAAACAACAACAAACATAATGTACTTAGATATTGCTTCTTCTTTTTTAAGGCACAGAGGACGGCACGGTGGATGAATGGTAAGAACATCCCCCTTACAGTTGTGAGTTGGGGGGGGGGGGGTGTCTAAATCCAGGCTCTGTCCTTCCTGTGTTGACTTTACAAGTTATCCCCGTACTTGTGTGGGTTTTCTCCAGGTAGGCTTCTTCAACTTCCTTTCAATTCCATTAAAGGCTCAAATGTCCTCATGTGTGAAAGTGAATGTTTGCTGTATTGTTTATAACAACCAGTCCTGAATGTATGTGTTTCGGATATTATATTGTGCAATCATCTTATTTTGTTCACTAAGAGTTGAGGTAAAGCTCAATTAAACTCATCCTTAGGTCTAAGACTTTTAGCCGTGTAGTTATACTCATGTTATAGTCAATTTATTAAGTACTTGATAGTTTTTTTTTATATTGGAAGCATAAGTTACAGTAATTCAAATTGTAGAATAAAAAGATGTGTTGGGAAATGTGGTGAAAACCCTTGACGAATTGGACCTGGAAATATCGGGAACTTATGACGTAAACACGTACAGGCCTTGACGTGTGAATCACCATCAGGTCACCAATGACTTGATTAATATCATCCTGCTCCAAAACATTAACGCTATTGTGTGGAACCTTATTGGAAAAAAAGAAAAACATTTGAAGGTGTACTGTGACGTTAAGTGTAAAAACACCTTGCGTGTGCGTAAGGTTCTACGCAACACGTAAAGGTGTGCGCGTGACAATAAAATCGTGACGTGTTGATCAAATGGCGCCCTTTCGAAATACAGTAATACAGTTTTACTTCTACGTAAGATTGCCAACATGAAACAAAAGCAATATTGTCGGATCTGTTTTGTGTAGTTGTACATTGACAACAGCCAGGTTACTTACATTGTCGAAGAGTGACCCGACATTTGCGGTGACAAGAAGCACCTCGGTGTGTGTCTCCATGGTCCAGTCACATAAAACACACACGCACACACACACACTTCACAATCTCCTACACGATCAGGCCTATAAGCGACTTCTTCGGCAGCTTAGAAAGGCTTATTGTGAGAACTAGAGTAGTTAGCTCTTAAAATAAACTAGCATAGCAGTATAAAGGTCCTGTGCCGCTTTCTGGTCCACGTTTGCTGAGAGCGGGCTGTGGTCTTCGGTTGTCAAACGCAGCAGAGGCGCTCACTGCCATGTCAAGTGCAGCCGGAGCTACCAAAAATATTCAGTATTCTTCTTGCGTGAATCTCCGAGCACCCTACAAGTAAGCTGACTAAAGCCAAAGCTGTGAGACTGAGCAGAGGGGCCAGCCTGCGAGAACCAACTACTAACAGCAAGATCAAGTCGTGTTGCGTTAAATGAACATTGGCGCTCCGCCCATTTCTGCGCTGGGAATCTTGAAGGCGTCTTAGCGTCACTAAAATAAATTTGAACATAACACACCGAACTGCGCTAATTTCTTGACAGTACGCGGCAGCTAATGATGTCACGTTCACGTGTGTTATTGGTAATACAAGGGGACAAAAACGTATGGTACAGAAAACGTCTTGGGTTTAGCGATTTATTTTAAAAACAGAAGAACCTGAACGCATCACTCATGCTACCACAAACACACCGCTGATCTGAAAAATACAGGAAGTAGTAATTTTATTTTACTGGAGACATTTTAATCGAGTCTTCTCTTTTGTTTCCCCTGTTAAAAACTAATAGTTTATAAGTGGTATATCTCTATTTCCTACGTAGCAGCTCAGTGAACCAATATATCACCAAATGTTTAGTGCTTTACTACTTAAAACATATTAAGCTAAAAGCCTGCAAAACAATAAATGCCTTAGTATTCCGACCAAACGGTAGTGGATTTAATAGCTGTGAAGCCCTTGGCTTCACGTATTTGCACAGTTTCAGCTTCAACAAGCACATCATGGTTTCCATAGTGCTACTGGAAAGCTGTTCAACCACGACCATTCTCTACTAGTGGGAACAAATGAATTAAGTTGAAAACAGTACGTTGACAAATGTGCTGGGAAGAATCCCAGTTTTATGGATGGCAATTCTGCAACACAGTTGCATCATTTAAGTCAAATGTCTTATTTGAACAAGTCGTGAATTCTGCATTTCAAATAAACCCACAGTAAGAGACACAAATGACAATCTTGAAGGTTTATTTTGCTAAACATGTTTGGTGCAATCTAAATGCAGAGTTCATGTTGAATCCAGCCTGAATGAGACCAAACTACAGCTACACTTTCTCTTCTTAAAGAGTCTGCCAAATAGGACAAAGATCACCAAAGCAAGGGAAATTAAGACAATAGACTCTGGAGTTCAGTTAAAATAAATTAAACGTGTTACTGCTGCAACAAATTGGTGTTCCAATAAGTATGTTGTCTGATGTCATTAATATTAGCTCCTTTCCATTCCAAGTGTTGTTTAAAGACCGTTGTAATAGTTTAGACCTGCATCATTACCTGTTTACCAATGTCATTGATGATTGACTTGTAAGAATCACAAGTATGTTCTTTTACTTGGTGCAAATGTTCCACTTCACAATGTGAGCATTTACACATTCCATGGAAAAAAGAACTAGCAACAAGAGTTCAGTAACACCAGTTACTGCTGTTGTAACAACAGGTTGATACACGTCTTCTTGTAAAACATAACGCTTAGAATACAAGATTCAGTCTCTTGAAAAAAAAAAAAAAAAAAAGCTCATAAAAATAGCTTTAAATGTAACAAAATCTGGCATCATGTCAGACAAAAGCCAGTCATGCAAATTCTCAAAACGGTGGCTTTTTAAAAACTTATAACTCTGTTATATACCCAGGTAGAAACCAGGGTTAACTTCAATCATGATTGAAATACAAACATAGTAAAATCAACTAAAATAAACAAAACAGAAACGTACTGACAGATATATTACAAGTTTTCCTCAACCACAAGGAAGACATGGCTCCATCTCAGAGCACTTCTACTTTTCCATTCTAATGTTTGTTGCGTCATGTAACTCCAACGGACCTGAGACCACGCTGCAAACAGCATACGTCTGTGTGCGGCAGAGAAAAGACTGGGAACCCCAAGTCAAGAGGGTGCACAGCTGACTTCATTTGCAGTCAGGGCTTCCCTGTGAGGGTTTTGAGCCGATCCACCTCCTCACAAGTCTTTCAGGAGCGACTTCGATCCTCTTGGGGTCCCACCAGCATTTTACTGTACAGCTTCTGCTGCTCTTCTTTAAAGGTATCTTTTACTTTTCCTCTCTTCAGCCCTCCGTCCCTGCAAAGGATTTATTAATCACTGTCATTTTTGCTGGGGGTAACACAATCCCACTGAATAACCATTGGTTGAAATGCTAGCTGTTAAATCACTAGTGAAAAATTGGGCACTTCATATCGCCACCATTTTTTTAAAACTCATTCACTGCCATTGACGGCTATAGACGTCAAAAATTAATTTGAACTATTTCTATTAGTTTAACTTTTTTTCCCCACTTTTGTTAACAAGAGTATGAAAAACCTAGATTTTTTTATTGAACATTTAGAAAAGATATAACATTTGTGATTAATCGTGAGTTAACTAGTGAATCTATGCGATTAATTACGATAAAAAAAAAATATCGACTGACCCCCCTAATTTTTAGTAATCTTTTTTTTTTAAATCACGTCAGGCAATATATATTTTTTTATTGTAATTAATCGCATTACTTCAATAGTTAACTCACGATTAATCACAAATTTAATATCTGTTATAAATGTACAATAAACATTTTTCCTAGGTTTTCATACTCTTGTTAACAAACGTGGAAAAAAATTAAACTAATTGAAGTAGTTCAAATGAATTTTTGACATCTATAGCCGTCATTGGCAGTGAATGAGTTAACTATAGTGGGTGGGGCGTATATACTGTTGCGCTCTGTAGACTGAATTAGACAGTACACGCTATGTCAAAGGATGATATCGGTATACACATTCAACAACACAGTTTGTGTGACCATGATATTAAAAAAAAATGCATGTTGAGATCATCTTACCATAAAAGGTCCACTAATCCTCCTTGTCTAGCAATGGCTGCTTTTACCCGATTGGCAAACTGGACCGCATCCTCCCCTTCCTATGGAAAACATCGATACATGTAAGAACAGTTATATTTGAATGACTTAATAGTACAGTTATAAAGTCAAGAGTCATACCTCAATGGACATAGGAGGAAGGTACCACACACTGCAGACAATGGCCCAGCTGCTCATCATATGTAACAGGTAGTTGACCATTCCGAACTTGCTGCTATTCCAGAAGGCGTCTCCAAATCTGGGATCATACTGCACAGGAAATAAAACAACCAAATGACAATGTTAACACATGGTTGAAATTATATCCAAGTATAGTAAGACAAATTTTCCTACCTTGATAGCAACCGGGTACACAGTGCCGCCAATTTCAAAACTGCCTTTTTTAAACATCATAACTGATGTGTTGTTAATGCACGTACCTACAAAAAAAAAAGAAGGAAACAAACATTTGATTAATAACACAACACTTGCTTTAACGAAACTCAAACCAAAAAAACCATAACTAAGCTCACCTTCTGGGAATATGAGAATGGGAAGTTTAGATTTATCTTGTGCATGGTCACTCAGCCTGTATTGCAGAGATAAGAACACATCTCATTAACATCAATGGATTCTTAAATTTATCATAAACGTGTAGACAAAAAAAGTAGCAGTTCTACCTGTTGGCCACTAGATGTCTGTCTTTGATCTCTGAGCGCTCAAACCAAATGTGCGGGCAGGCCTTCACCATGGATCTCTGAATGACTCCGATCAATCCCCCATGAATTTGGCCCACCTGACACACACATACACAACAACATTAGACATACAAAGGGCTCCACCTGGACGTATTTGTGAAATTCCAAAATACTCCTTATTGGTTGTGTGTGTGTGGGGGTTAACATTTACCATTGCATAGCAGCCATCACTGGCCAGAATTATGACATCAATAGGTGACGTGTGGTTGGCGACGCATATTCCACCATTTTTGGGTTTATTCTCACTACAAGCAGAGAAAGAAAAGAAAAAATCAGATAAGGTGTGCACTTCTTCTAACATACATCTAAGAACCATCAACTCAACCCACATGTGGTTGAAAGTCATGATGACACAACTGTTTCTTTGAATACAAAAAAAATAAACAGCTGGTTTCATTACTTCCCTTTAAAAGTACTAGAGGAGGTATCAGAACTTGACATTGTATCGGTGACGACTCAAGAGCTGAGTACTCGTACTGGCATTGGTCTGAAATAAAGCGGTAGTATACATCCCTAATTTAATTTGTGACATTTTTCTAATGTAAAACGTGTGCCTTGTCACAATAAAAGGTTGGGAAACACTGCCGTAAAAACACTCAAGTCCACAATTCCTCCGTATAGAACAGTGACATTTGCTGAATCAGCATCTTCCTACATAGCTCAAACCGGATATGCTTTTTAAACAGTTAATAGAAGAGACATTACTATTGAGAGTCGTGTGCGTTGTCTAAACCGCTAACGTCTCAAACGTAAAAGTAAGTTGAGCCTCTGGCAACCTTGCTTTCACAACCATTCCATTTCTAACGGAGTGCTTACCCACCCTTGCCTCCTCACTTCAGAGAAAAGCAATCTGGCATTACGTAATCTCATGTAGACCGTGATGGATTAGGTATATTTAAATGGAATGTACTATATACACAATATAAATTGCTTATATATTTCATGTCTAACCTCACAATTAATACCAAAAAGGTATTAAATGTAGCACAGGTAATTAAATAGCTTGTGCACCTCTTTATGGATACACCTGTTAAGATATTGTCAAGGATGAAATCACTCTTCCTTTTGTCGGCCATCTTTCCTCTTTACCGTACTTCCCTGCTGATAAGACGGCAATAAGCAGCTGACTGTCTCGTAAACACATCAAGATTAGCGCAATAATAATCTGTTGTAAATGGCAACTACACGAGCACTGAAAATAAACAAGTAGCAATATGACTGCAGTGACTTCAACATCTGTACTATATATTACTACTGGGCCATAAACAATCACATTTTAAACTTCTCCCCACATCCTCATAGAAACACCAAAAGTCAATAACTTTCCTCAAAACTAGTTTTACTTTTCCCTCCGTTTTATTTCTCCTGATGCCAAACAAGCATAAATAAAACTTCCACTTCGGTGTGTGCGTGTGTCTCATCAAAAATCCACGTTAACGGGATCTTTAATGATTAGAAACATTAAAATCTTCGACAAACTGATGGCTTCACTGGTGCACGCAAGTAAAACCAAATCATGCCTAGCACAATTATTTGACCCACAACATTTCTCCTTACCTGTCATGGTATGTTATGATAGCAGTCAGAGCTCTGACACATATTCTGTTGCACATAAGGTGGGCCTTTTCACTCAGGACGCTTTTCATCCTGCAAAAAAGGAGCACACAACAGTAGTGGTCACTTGAGCCATATTTCCACAAAAGAGTTTGTTTTTGCATGTTGCGTCAGCTGAAGGAAAGTCGCAATCCAGTATAACCCGTCAAAGAATTTAGCAAAAGATGAAAAGATCCGTTTGATCATTTCAAAACAGACACGCATACCTTCCATTGGGCAGTAAGCCTATAAGAGAAGTGAGGAATACCAGGAGGCCAACACCAGTGAAAGCAAGGGTTACCCTAAAACAAAAAAGACAGATGCAGCTTACTGACAAGACTGGGACAAGTAATATCATTTCTATCAACAACAAAAAAAAACAGAGAGGGACTCATATGCAAGTGAAGGGGAGCTTTTGATCATTAGACATGAACTTTCTTACAGTTACTGACCACGAATATACCGGGCTGTAATTGAGCTAGCCGACAGACAACATTCATCTGAAAAGACCCAATTCTAGTTTCAAAAGTAAGTGCTGATTAAATAGCGTGAAGAAGTGATAAGACACAAGCTTGCAGAGAAAGACGTGCGTCTGTGTTCACGTGGCCCGTTTGGTCTCCCCACTGGCAACTGGATGTGTGGCAGCCAGCCTCAGGAATGAGTCACTATGTGTGACACATTAAGTGACTCTCACGCGGATGCTCAACGACAACACTTTATGCGCAATCATAAAGTGGTCACATTATTCACACATCTGTAAAGACAGTTGTACGCTACTACACTCTCCACTACTTTCTTCTGCCAACAGAGAAAAATTATTAGTCTAAGGCTGAAATGGGAACATGGGATATACACTCACGGACACTATGAGGTGTGCTTCCATTTAAAAAGGGAGGTCAACCTTAAACATTTCTTGACAATAATGTTATATCCTCACTAGTCTAAACATGACGTTCTGATTAATATTGCATTTATGGAATATGAGTTATGCAGCAAAATGCAGCCCTTTTTATCCATCTCAGGGGACGGCCATTTTGCTACTTGCTGGCGACTTAAAATGACATCACAGTTGCTTTGGGATCAGGCAACGACCAATCCCAGCTCACCTGTTTTCTGAAGCTGGGCTGTGATTGGTTGACATCTGAGCAACTGCGATGTCATATTCACTCGACAGCAAGTAGCAAATTGTCTGCCTTCTGATATTGATAAAAACGGCTGGGTTTTGCTGCTTAAGTCATATTCCATTAACACAATATTAACCAGAATACCATATTTACCATGTCAATAAACTATTTGTACTATTTGTACAGTTAATACCGGAGCGGTAAAAGGATGCCGTAGCGGATCAGCAGGCCTAGTCCCCACAGCACAGTCAGCCTCAGGCTGATGTAGTGGAAGTTGTAGTTGCTTCGTGTCAGCAGATTCCAAGACTCCAACTCCTCCGGCGAGAAGCGCTTGGTCACCTCATCGTCCATGATGCTCTCCACTCCTCGTCGAGCAAAATAGAAGATGTCCGACATTTCAAACTCGGGCACCGAGTTCAGGTCTCTGTTGCTGCCACTGCGCCGGATCTCCTTAATCTCCTCTTCCAAGGAAGTGGGGTGTTTTGCGATGATTGCTGAAGCCATCCAGAAGAGGGTGGTGTCATCAATACACACATAATAGTATGGACACATAATAAAACCCACTAACAGCCAAACTTACCGTTTGAGTAGGGTTTGTACAAGGGATGATTATTTTCTTTGGCTCCTCTTTCCATCCTCAGTGTAGCCCACTACAAAAACAACAGTGGGAGAGTAGAGAAGAGTTGAAAGATTAATTCAATGTGGATTTTCCACATCGCTTATTCAGCAGAACCTTAGTGTCATATTACATTGTAGAGCATTTCTTATTCTTTCTTTTTGCAACTGCTAATAGGTTTACAAGTTGTAATCATGTATGTATTGTTGCAGTCTACTTCAATGCAGAGGCGTTCCTTCAAGCAACAAAAGTACGGAGGTACTTGTAATGAGAGGAAAAGTACATAATGTTCTCTTAAGCGGGAGACAAAAAGAGTCCATGAAAGAATTTGACCAGGAGGCATGTCAGCACTCCCACACAATTAGCACATTTGAATGCAACAAAGAAGGTGTGTCCAAATACATTGGAATTAGCCTCCATCCCGGTGGAAGAATATTTGGCATTAAAGATGCTTTGACTAATATGCCGCATATCAAAGGTCTTTCATTAAGTCAAAGTCAAATCTTACCGGCCAATTACTTTAAAATCATATAAATAGGCCACAATTGTCACATAGATGTTATTAGAGGAATTGTACAGATTGCGGCCTTTCAACATTCACCACATTCCTCATGTTTGCTACAAACTCATGCAAGTGCATAAGTTCCATTATGGAGGAAGTGAAGGCAACATTTGATATATTTAAAGCAGCTGGAGCTTTGACAGAGTATAGTTAGGGACAAGCTACAACCCCCACCCCCCACCGCCAGGTTACGTAACAGCAGGCTGCAATGTTAATCCATATCAACCACTGAAAGCAATGAACCATGGTTGCATGCTACATAATAATACAAGTGAAGCTTTAGTTCAAAGTCAAACTCCCTTCCTTTTCAGTAAAATGTCTCAAAAGTTAATAAATAAATAACCTCCACAAGTGTTTTACTTTTTCTTTGCAATGTTCACTGTGATGCCGCCACATACCGCTAAACAGCCGTGAAAGAGGGATTTTTTTTTTTTAAATAATCATAGAACTAGCGATTAAACATTAATTCCAGCTACTTTTCTGTTTGCTCTCTATTACATGCCTGTCAGGCATCTTCAAAAGGCGAGTAGTTGTACTTCATATTTCACCTCCTCTACTTTGATTAATATGACAGTAACATTAAAACTTAGCCTTTCAATTTTGGTTACACTTTCCAAAAAAAAGCTACTTATTTCGTCCATACAACATTTAGGGGACAGCGCTTACCTCAAAGATCTTTAACAATGATTTCATGTAGAGCCGTCTAATGCCAAAGGACACGCCAAAGATGGCGGGCACGATGATGAAGACGAGCAGCAGCGTGAACCACACAGTGAAGGAGATACCCAGGAGGATACACACCAAGCTGTCGAAGGGGTTAAAGAACAGCTCCATATTGCAGACGCGAATGGTGAGGTCTTCCCAATTCAGATGGGTAGTGTAGAAGTTTCGATCTCCACGCTTTGGCCCCAACTGGCCCTTATCTGGCGTCAACACAAGGGCTTCATAAAGACAACTATGGGATGGGGCACCCTCTCACTGCACAAATAAAGGAGGATCATCTTAACGTTGCCATCATGGCAATATTAAAGAAGAAACGGGTCCATTGGTATTTTGAACTGTATGTAATATCCAGACGTCCTTGTGGTTATAGCAAGTGTCCCAGTGGGAGGATGTAAACAAAAAACAGCTGGACTCAGCAGGTAGCTCGCCTGTGGTGAAGCTGCACTCTGCTCCTCAGTGGGAAGTTGGCCTGGAAAGAAAAATAAAAGTTGATCATCTTCACAATGGCTCACTCAATAATGATCTGAATGATTGTTTTACTTAGCATCGTCAAAGTGTGTGTTCTGATCAGTCGAGGTTTAACTAGTAACGGCGTTGTGTACATCAAGTTGTTTTGAGTCATTACGTATTTGGTGTTTGTAGAAGCCTTCATTGTAACCAGACTTATCAAGCTTTGAGGAGTTAATAGCTTGTCGGAGGCCCCCTTCTTCTCTACTGATGATTCAGCGGGACGGCTAACGACAAGCTCCAGTCTCAGCTAGCTTCTTCACTAACAGGCACTTCGCTAACAATTTACTAACATTTCTACCATGTGGCAATGTTAACGAATGTTTTAAACGCTAGCATATGTTGTTAGAAAAGCTTAAAAGGTGCCCACTAAGCCATCACGACCAAAGATTAAAGAGAGCTTTAACGAGCCATATGCTACCGGGGTCCGACTCCAGCTCTTCGGGTTAGCTTTTGCTATCGGCCACGAATGAGGATGCACTGCCGAGCCAGGCTTTTGTTGTCAGCGTGTGCGAAAACGTTTATCGAGAGCTGATCTCATAACTACCACAACGTGCATAAAGGGGGAAATAATGGATGATAACCCCACCTTCGGTAGCGACACCGGTCCATTTTTTGTCTTTGTCCCGCAGTCTGAAGCCAAACTCCACCCGGCGGATAACGTGAATAGACAACGAGCCACGAGTAGGAGCCGAGCTAATAACTGCGTGTTTTTACAACCAGTCCGATACATCTCTACAGCGACACCATCTGCTTAAAAGTTGCTATTACATTACATTACATTGCTTGGGTATGCTGGTCATGCCAGAGTGACCAACACAAGCAAATTGGCTGGCTGATGAATAAGAAGCCATATCATTACTGTGGGTCACCAGGTGACACAAATTTCCTTTTCTTTTTCTGGCGCAACGGGACTATTTATTTAACCGTTCACAAGGCCAGCGCTCTTGCCCTTCATGTCATCAGCATATTTCTGTGATCTGGATGGTTGTTTCAGCAACAACAAAGACAAAATCAGACACATTTAATGACCAGCATCTCTGGAGAGTATAAACAATTTCATTTATTTGTTTTATGCCATAAAGCCTAATTTTCAGTTTAGTCAAGAGTAATTTATAATTTGTGACTAGTTGTTGTCACTCTGCCTTCTTATGGCACCTATAATATGCTGTACTTTATCTTTTTGGCCCATGGTAAGATTTTATATATTGTTACAAAAAATGAATGGTAAACAGTGTAACATGGACTATAATATACTTTTCTACGACTAGTACAATGTGAAATCGTGATTTTTGTCATTTGGGTAAAAAAACCACAACAACAATCATTCGATTAAAAAAAAATGTATTCACACATTTACATTCATGTACAGTCAATTTATTTTTGTTGTAAAGGAATTGAAATATGGTAAATCACTGAATTAAAGTGGCAAAAACAAACTTTTGGTCTTGTTTCAAGTTATACAGTTTAGTGAGTTAGCACACTTTCATATGACACAGCAGCGCATATCACAACCAAAGGAAGGGCATCAATTATCATCACCTGCTCTCCAGCAGAGATTCAAAGTCTGGTGAGCAAACCATTTTGTGTTTGACATTCCCTAATACAGTCAAGTCACCTGTTCGTCCCTCAGTGTCAACAGAAACCAGTTCCTGAAAGAAATTAAAAAGACAAATAAAGGGGCGGATTTCGAGCTCAGTAGTGACAAAACAGACAGAAAGACGGCAACGTTTTTTTCATTCATCTCCTACCATACCTGAAGGAAAGAGCACGATGCCCCAAGGGACACATCCAGCGTGATCTTGCCCAATATGAGCTGCACCCGACCAGACTTTCGAACCAGCATCTTTCCAATAAGACCCTCGTGCAGATCTTTCAAATGACAGCTGTTATCTTCATTTTTCTCCTCCTTTGAAATATCCAAAGTGTACTTACACATGAAATATAATAATTGTGTTACTATGAAGTAATGACATTTAGCTACCTGACACTCTGTTTTCAGGAGGACAGACTGACCATCCTCGGACTTCACCTCGGTCTTTATCGGCTTGTACTCCTCGGTAGGTGGCTGGCCGGGCAGAGTGTCGGGCAGCTGCATGAAGAACAGCTCCTCACCTTTGCTCAGACTCCACTTGTGAAGAAGATCCGGCAGAACGTCCGGCTCGGGGAGTGCAGGAGGCTTGAAAGCTGCCCCAGTCCTCTTAATCTCTTTTTCCTGGTGCTCCTCCTTCACTGAAAACAAAAAGTTTAGTGTGTTAGTCTTTCACATCTTTAAAACAAAGCATAAACATTGGTATTTTTATGGGAAATTTGCACCCCCTTGTGGAGATATAAAGGGTCTTTGAAAGTGTTATTTTTGCCGAGTGGTTAATGAAAAACACAAGCTAACTAGCGACAGACAGTCTTAATGCTTGACAGCTGATGATTGCATGTTGCTATGCTAAAGGAATAAAAAGTACAGCGCCGAGGTCTTAAAAACTCAGGTCAGCTAGCGGAATTCAGAGTTCAAACCAAACACGGTGAATCAGCATTTATCTGTTGTGCTGCACAAAAATGGAATAAGCGTCTAACAAGCGAAGTCAGCACCAAGTGCTTTCTACTTTTTTTCAGTTGTAATAAATTCACATGACATCAAAAGTAAGAATCAGATGTCCGTGCTCGTGTGTAGATTTACTGAAAGTCTTACAATAAAAGTGCTCAATGTGTTTTTAAAAGGGCGTTCTGTTTTACTGTTTATGTGTTTGTCAATTTGTGGGAGGCTAATTTGAATGAAACGTAACCCTTATTGGTTTGAAGTTTTGAAGGTCGTTGACACGCTGCACGTGTTATTGTTAACGTATGATCAATAACAGAATGTGTAATGCAAAAGCGTACAAGGACTTTCAACTGCAGGATCCATGGGCTCATCCTCATCCATCTTCTCAATTTTAATAGTAGGGGCACTGAATTCCTCCTTGAAACCCCATCCTGACACAGCAAGAGGGAGTTGAACTGGGCAGCTCCTCTTTTCTCCTCTCAGGACCGGATCATCTATAAACTAAAAAAACATGCAGAGAAAACAAAGACTCAAACAGTCAGTATTAAATAGTGCTAATTATTAATTAGTATTAAACGATACTCACGCCATCTTGATTCAGCTTGCGAAGGATTTCTTTAGTCTCTTCCTCAGTTTCTCTCTTCTCTTTTTTAATATTGATGATGGGGGACGGTCCTGTGCTCGGGGCATCTCGTTCACTTTCATAACCTACAAACAAGGGAAGCTAATTAATGACATTATACGAGCCAAAGCAACAACACGGTAGTTAAACAAGCCATATGCTTACCTTTTCTTCTCATGGCTATTTCCCCTGGACCCTGCTCAAAAATAGAGTGGGACTGGATGATCTCTGGACGACCCCGGCCCCTGCCTCTCTCTCTTGGACCTCTGCCTCGGGTTGTATCCATCCGTTCTCTCTTTTGCCTGCCTTCATCCTTGACTCTTTCAAGCATAATTCACAATCAAGATTCATCCGAAGTGCTTTTACACAGTTCCCTCCCATAATCTTAATGTGAACTTACTCTTCTCTAACTTTGCGACCAATCATGTTGGGTGTAAATGTTTTCTAGAGGGGTAGAAAAACAGGATCTTTTAAAAATAAGAGGAAAACACAACCATTCATTCAAATATTTTTGGGGACGCGGACCTTTTTCACTCCCCCCAGGGTGAGATCTCTAGAACGCATTGCAGGAAGGCGACCGGCATTGATGTTTGCAGGTGTTCGGCGGCCCATAAGCTGGCTCCTCCCGACCCCTCCAGGTGGTGGCATACGATGGCCACTGGGATCTCCTGCGCCTGAATCAGCCATCCTTAACAGACATTTAAAAAAAATAATTGTGATGGAAATGCAGTGTTCTAATAGTTGAAGCAGAATAACTGCAGGTGACCACATCTAACAGCCCCAAAATCTGCACACAAGCATGATAAAATAATGCAATGCAAGAGACATCAAATATTCTGCCTTTACAACAATAATAATGTTCAATTTCCAATAATAGTCATAAGTTTTGCAAAATGTCAATACTTTTGCACCACATTTACCTCCATAGGTGACAGTACTTCAAAGTAAAGTGTTTTGCAATTAATTCGTATTTGTTTAGGACAAACCTGTAACGCAAATTTGGAAAACAGGTCAACTAACATAAACCAGATATCAGTGACAACTCAAGCGGAGTCAACAACACAGCAGAAATGCATCCACACACGTGGCCGGCTACACCACAGACGACATACAAATGTCCGACTACTGAGCTTGTCTTTTGACACACACACACACACATACAGCCACTTACGTTAATTGAGCGTATTTATCCCGAGAAATAAATAACTCCTCATTTGTGAGAAGAGTGTCGACAAATAACCCAACTCTCTGCTGCTTACTCACACACGCCGTCACTTGTGACTTCCGGGTGTCATCAGCCGAAGTCGAGGCGGATCACAGCTGCGCAAAGCGACGCATACATTATATTTCAATATTTTTTATTTTCTTTATTAAAGCAATTACAATTGAGCCAGGTTACACAACTTAAAAAAAAAAAGTAGCAAATTCATACTAAAATAACTATAACCTCGTCTGAATTTTACAACGTATTCCGTATTCACGTATTACTGTGTGATATCATGAAGCAGTTATATAATATATATTATATAAATAAACACAAAGCTATTTATCTAGTGTATAATGTAAAGAGGTTGATACACAGGTTAATTAATTGTGCTTCCACTAGTAGATTCATTATTTAATCATTGCTTTATACAGCCCAAATATTACACATGCTATTTATTGCCGTGTTCATACACTCTCCACCTCCAAGCGGAAAAAAACCTCCTCAATTGGATTGAGGAAATGAGAGTATGGTGGTAGTAGCTCCATGAGCATCCTTGGATGGATTGTAAACCAGACCCTGAAGAGATGGCCACGATGGAAATTCACATTTTGACAATTGAACAGATGATTTTGCATATGATGACTTACACACTGAAATCCTGCTGACATGTTTTGGAGAGGACAGCCATTAGACTGAAAAACAACTGATCCAGTTCGATCAGCAAGATCTATTCATTTGGAAAATGTGCTAAATGTGGGTACACTGTGCTAACTGTAGGCTAAATGTACACAACCATTTGCACAGATCCACTGAGGCAATTGAGACATGTACTAAGACATTGAGAGCAATGAGGAATGCCATGCAGTTGACACCAATTATAAGGTGCTTTTGGGATTTGTCCATGGTATTTTGAAAATGTCATTTCAGTTTCAAAAAATGTGCCAAACCTTTGGAGTAAAACTGTAATATATATATATATATATTTTAGAGCTGGGAATCTTTG
This sequence comes from Leptonotus elevatus, assembly GCF_054856555.1. NCBI lineage: Eukaryota > Metazoa > Chordata > Actinopteri > Syngnathiformes > Syngnathidae > Leptonotus > Leptonotus elevatus. The sequence goes on along the minus strand of NC_141243.1, from coordinate 16,366,632 downwards.
AATGTCTCACGATTCGATTCAGATTTTTGGGCCTGCGATTCGATTCAGAATCGGTTTTTGATTTGGACCGTTTTTTTATTCAAAATGATTTGATTGACAACATAATAGTCCAAAACATACTGCCAAGGAAACTCTCAATTGGTTTCAATATAAAAAAAAAATGCTAGAATGGCCCAGCCAATTGCCTGACTTGAATCCAACTGAAAATCTATGGAAAGAGCTGAAACTCAAGATCCATAAGAAAAGCCCACTGAATCTTCAAGATTTGAAGACTGCTTGTTTGGAGGAATAGGACAGAATCACACCAGAGCAATGCATGCGACTAGTTTCTTCATACAGGAGGCGTCTTGAAACTGTCGTTGCAAAAAACAATAAAAAAAAAAAAAAGGCTTTTATACAATGTATTAAATAAATAGCGAATGGCGTGTTCTATACTTTTTACCAATGTCATTTCACATTATTACATTATAATTTAATTTATAATCGTATTTGCTCTGTTTTCTTTGCATACAAAGATTACTCGAGTTTTTCCCAATATCTGGTGAAAATTTCATGTCAATAGCACCTTTGGAAATACATACATACATACATATATATATATATATATATATTAGGGGCGTTAGAAAAAATCGATTCGGCAATATATCGCGATATTACAGCGTGCAATTCTCAAATCGATTCAATATGTGGCCGAATCGATTTTGAAACATTATTTTTTTATGGGCATATTCAACAAAACATTTTACTTGGGGTTAGGATTTAGACATTAAGCTTGGAAGAATGTTATATTAATGGAACATTAAGCCTTAATATTTAATTTCAGTGCTGTTCAAACATGAAACAGACTGCAACCTGAATTTTCAGATAAATACATTTTCATACAAATCTTACAGTGTACATGTACAAGTTTACTGATTAGTATTTTCTAAATTTGAGTTAAAAAAAAAATCGCAATAATCAATTTATAGATTTGTATCGGGATTAATCGGTATCAAATCGTGACCTGTGAATCATGATACGAATCGAATCGCCAGGTACTAGGCAATTCACACCCCTAATATATATATATATATATATATATATATATATATATATATGTGTGTGTGTGTGTGTTAGATCTAAACTGTATAAGTGTATTCATAGTGTTAATTTTTATGTTGTGTTTGTGAAGACAGCACCTACATAACACTGTTTGTCAATACCTATTCTATTGTTTTGTTTGTTGTTAATCCATTGCCATTGTTTAAAAGGAGATTACAGCCATTAATCTGAGTAGAACGTCTCTTGACATCACTTTTTTAATCTCTAGCGAAGTCCTAAACATCCTACTTTACAACTAATGCCAGTGCAAATCTGCTTACTCTGGCCTCACATTGTGGCATCACTCGCCGGAGGATGGGCTCGGAGGGGTCGGGGTGGCGGAGTTATGCCCTGTGGAGTAAGTCCATATGGCATTGCAGTTGACACTATCTTTTGAATATTCTGTTACATCAATGACTTGTTTTATGCTTTAGGACAGCCCCCGTGTCTCTAAAATGGGAGTGACGGCATTTATGATGGCAACAGAGTTCAAGTGTAGGACTACTATATATCAGAACACCTCAGGGCAACACTTAAACATGCTGATGAGCTTGCAATGTTTGACAATTCTCTTTTCGGCTCACCTCATTTAGCTCTGAATGCATCATGGGGCTGTGCAGCTGTGTAAGAGTCAAATAAACATCACGCTCAAAGCCCACAGCAAAAATGAGAAGGGGGGGGGGGTTGGGGGGTTGTTTGTGTGGCACACTTACACACACACAGATGCGAGAAACAGACGGAGAGCGCACGAGAGAGAGAGAGAGAGAGAGAGAGAGAGAGAGAGAGAGAGAGAGAGAGAGAGAGAGAGAGAGAGAGAGAGAGAGAGTGAGAGAGGATCCACTATGTTGGTTTTTCACCTCCTAATCAGTTTTTCACGGGGAACTATCAGTGACTGCAGCACATAAGGAGAGTCGGAAGCGGGGGAAAGGAACAGCGCCTGAAATCTTCAATCACAGCGTGAACGGCGTACAAGTAAGGGTTGAATTACATTTAATTATGTTGAGGGAGATGTTATGCAATTGTTGTCATTATTCTCTACTGTGTGCTGTAATGCATTTTGTCATGAGTGTATATTTAGCCCGATATTGTTCTCATGAATGCTTGCTTTAGTTGTCTACACTCACAATGTTCTCTTCGCGGAGTAATGCTGATTATATCCTCCCAAATCAAACTTTGTTGTCACTTTACCAAATATAGAGCGTCAATGCAGGAAAGATGACATTTACATTTACATTTCCAAACATCATACATTCTAAATATGTCTATATGTCACTGGGGTATTAAACAAGTAGTGCAAACTAGCTGCTTACTGTGCTCCACAAATCAGCATCCGCTGCGTCTATGTGTGTTAGAATTAATCTTGAGCGTGGAGCACACACAAATAATTAAACTAATGAGGTGTTTTTCTGTCAGATCCATCAGACAGACCCAAATTGCCTGATTTGGAGCAGCTGGCTATTACAGTTAGCGCTGCAGCTGAGAAAATTGGCTTCCCCCCCGCCCCCCTCCCAGACTGATGTACAAATGAGGGCAACAGGGATGTGCGAGTGATTCGGAAAACCTGCTTTTGAACTGTGATCACATCCACTGGATCTTTAAGTGGAACGTTCCCAGACAGCAGGCTTTGATGAGTGTCCTTTGAGAATCTATTGTTGGCCCACTTTCTGCTCCTGAAAGAAACTTGGGGATGAAATTCAGACACACGTGCAATTGTCCCTTTTTCTTCAGGCTTCAGCGAGGACGGGCTAACGCGCACATTTCACACTTCGCAAGCTTTAATGAGATGATGCAGCCTGTCCGTCACGGAAGGTCCGGACAACACCTCTGCAGAACCTCACAATGTGCTCATGAAAGCATCTTTGTCCATGTGTGGCAGCAGCATGAGCGTGTCAGGGTTTGCTTCTTGAGGTTATTTTAAGCACACGTATGCATAATGCTCAGAGCAAGAGAGGACTGATTGGTCGGGATAAAGGAAACGTGCAATGTGCTGGGCTGCAGATAAATAAGGCGGACAGCAAATCAAACACACATCAAAAAGTGGCTGACCGTGGCCTGCTATACTCAAGGCTTTGTGCAGCAGCGTGGATCAAATGGCTGACGTGTGACCAATAGTGATTCATCACCTTCCACAGACACTACCTAAATCTCCCCTTGTCCTGTCCTGCCAAGCGAATAAAAAGAATAAATAAAAGAAACACAAATCGTTTGTAGACTTGAGAAGATGGAAGATGCTGCTGACATGCGGTTGCTGGGAGACTGATGGAGGGTGATTATAAAAAGGCGTGGAGTCATCTGGAAGCGTATCATGTTGCATAATGATGGGAAATGTCAGTTAAGGCCACCAAAGAGAGGGGGAAAGGGAGCAAAGACGATCCATGGATGAAAGTTTAATTTGTCTCCTCTTCAAGAGATAATGACCACAGGGTTGACTTTGTAGTTCCTTTTTTTTTTTTTTTCTTTTAAAGAGCTCAGTATTGTTCATTCGGTAATGTCTGTAGTTCCTTTTCAATGCGGCCATGTTTCCATCTTGTTAGCATACAGCTCAGTTCCATATTTCAGTCTTACCATTTTTATGAAGTCCTTCAAAGAGCAATATTGGGTGTCTTAGATCAAACACAAAATGGAAGACATGTCAACTCAAAAAATTATGTTTAAGCTGTTGTTGCTTTCAGTTTCACTCGCTCACATGATTTCCTTCTTGACACACAATTTTTTAATCCAGGATTGGGACTAACAGGGTATTATTGGGGCACTGGCCGGGAATCGAACACACACCATCTACACCAGGGGTGTCCAAACAATAGCCCACCATCTGTTTGTTTTTTGGGCTTGTTTAAAAAATAAAAACAATAAGGTGGGTAGTTAGAAGGGAGGGTGTCAAAAAAAAATAGGTGCTACTACTACTAATAGATTTATGTACTGTAGATTTATTTATTTTTTTAGATATGCAAAGACACAAATAAACTATTTATGAGTAAAATGACACAATTTCTCTTTAAATCACTGGTGAATAATGATAATTCCATTTCGGAAGCAAAAATTTGTTTCTGCCATTTTCAGCTATCATATTGATGATCTCCAATTACTGGTAACTGTTTTAAAATTGGTCAACTTTCTAAAGTTTGCTCTTGTTTTGGTTCTGAATATGGGATTATGTTACTGTTCAATACATGGGGTGGATGCTGGATCTAGTCTAGTAGCACGCAGGGCCCTCGACCACCCCACAATCTTGAAAAATACAAAACTATTTAGCGTATCCCCTTTAACAGAAAGCTGTTATGTTATGTACGTTTTTTCAAAATAAGTAGAAAATATAAGCAATTTATAATTACTTGCTTGAATGATTTTTAGCATGTTTAATCAATTACATTTTGAAATATTTTAAAGTGGCCCTTTCATTCTTGTATTTTTACGTAGGCTAATGTTTGGACACCCCTGACCAACACTACCATTGCAATCAAGTCAATTGCAATATACTTCAATTTATACAAAATAATAAAATGATCATCTACAAATAACAAATTGAGGTTTAAACATCTGAAAATAAATACACTTTCAAAATATTTAAATGAATGTAATATAAGATCAAACTGAGAGAACGTACATAAAATTCTAATTATACATTGATATGAAAAGTAGATGTGGCAAATACACTTTTCAAATTATTTATAGTGCTGGTATTGCCAAGTTACACAACAAGCATGTACTGTGCCAATGAGGTTAAGAAGAAAAGACATTAATACAAAAGTGGGGAGAGTTTGTCCAGTGTCTATTAAAATAACTAATTAGATGATGGATACCTACGATTCCAAATAGTGCTTAAAATTCCCTGATGCATGAAAGAAAAAACCCACTGTATTTATTTGCATCCATCAATATAGAGCAGGCATATACACACGTTTAAATATTCGCAAGGCTGAAGAGATTATGCTTTGCAAGCATGTGACAGTGATTTTAATGGAAGGCTTTTCAAAAACGATAGGCCGTCATTTTGCTTTCAAAATGTCCTGTCTTATCCCTCTGACAGAAATGGACACCCCTCTCGCCACCCCGTGCAACATTCAAATATGCGAGGTGACGTGCGATTCGTTTCGCATCGTGTGGGACATGACTTCCGAGGACACGGCCAGAGCCACGCACTTCTTCATTGACCTGAGCCGCAAAGAATGCAGCGATCCCAACCGCTTTAAACACAGGGTGAGACGACCCAAAACGGCCTCTGGCTCTGCCTAATACCTGGATGAAACTGTTTGTCTCCAAATATCTCATTTGACATTCGGAAAAGGTCTGGTAAGGTTAACGGACATTCTCGACCAATGTGAGCACAAAAAGCAGCGGTTGTGCCCTTTCAGTCTGTTCCAATTGAAGCAAGAGGAAAAATGAGTGCAGTCAACAGCTCTGGGCCTGTGACTCACTTGCACTTGTGTTTTTACCACTCACAAATACACATGCAACACTGACCAGTTATTGTGCTAATCACTGCTAATGCACATCATTAACTAATTTTAGACACCAACATTAAGTCAGCAAGTCAGCAAGACGCCGAGGGGGCATATGTTCGTGCCCAGTGCAAGTCCAGCGCAAAGTGCAGCCGAATTGTGCGCATGGGTGGAGTTTTCAGTTTTTGAGTAAAAAACAATTTCTCGTAAAAGGGGAAATCAACCTAAAAAACAACAACTTGACAATAATATGTTCTATGCAACCCCACTAGTCCAAACATGGTATTTTGATTAATATTGCGTTTGTGGAATATGAATTAAGTGTCAGGGTGGAACTTGAGTGGTTGAGGGATGATGGACCCAAACGCAGGGAAACAGGAATCAAGTGCAATGCGTGTAACTTGAATTAACCATAAGGAAAAAGGTGAACAGATAACCATGACTTGATGGGACGTGAGCAGACTGGTCGCCTTGACTGAAACGGAGCGTGACGTGACAGTTCCTTATTTGCCTTGACTTGACTTGCTATGGAGTGACTTGACTTGGCTGGGGCTATGGCTTCTTGGCTGTGACGAGGCCGACATGTCTGTGACGAGGACGACTTGTTTAGCTGTGACGAGGACGACTTGGTTAGCTGTGACGGGAACGACTTGGCTGTGACAAGGACGACCTGGCTGTGACGAGGACGACTTGGTCAGCGGCAACGGGGACGTCTTGGTTAGCTGTGACGGGAACGACTTGGCTGTGACAAGGACGACCTGGCGGTGACGAGGACGACTTGGTTGGCTGCGGCTATAACTTGGCTGTGGCAATGACTTGGCTGTGGCGATGACTTGACTGTGGTGAAGGCTACTTAGCTATGACGAAGATGACTTGGCTGTAACGAAAACTTGACGCACGAACTTCCACACATAACATAGGAAATGCACCCACACCTACTGGACAAACACAACAGACTAAATACACCAACACTAATGACACACCTGGGGAAGGGAAGACACACACACAGGTGGACGTGGTTAGACAAAACAGGAACACAAAACAAAAAACACCAACCACAGACAAAAACAACAAGAACACCCAGAACAAACAAAAACCCAACCCCCACAGAACCGAAACATGACATTAAGCAGTGAAATCCACCTGTTTTATTCATCTCAGGGGGCGGCCATTTTGTCACTTGTCAACTGAAAATGACATCACAGCTTTTCAGTGATGTCATTTTCATTCGACAGCAGGTAGCAAAATGGCCGCCCCTGGAATCATAGATATCTATAAAGACTAAATGTCTTGTCCGCGCTGCTGGCCCATGGAATCGAACGTCCGCACAGGGCGGCCATCTTGCCATAGTCACCTCGCTTGGCCTCTCTCATTCATTACTATGTGTTTTTATCGTATGTTCTTTTAAATAACTCAAAATAGCAGTTTTTTTTTCTTTTTTTTTCTTTTTTTTTCTTTCTTTTTATCTTGCTTTAAGAGCTCAGTATTGTTCATTCGGAAATGTCATCATCATTGCTCTTTTTTTTTTTTTCTTTTTTTTTTAAATATATATATATATATATACACATATATATATATATACATATATATATATATATATATATATTTTTTTTTTTTTTGTGTGTGTGTGTGGGTGAGTATGTGTATGTGCGTGCGTGCGTGCGTGCGTGCGTGCGTGTATTTGTTAGCTCACCAGAAAACCTATTAGAAAAAATCTCATACCGTTCACCTAAACCGAACACCAGGAGACCCGAGGGGACCGAAGAAAACCAAGGAAGGCGAAATCCAGCACCGACCAGACACCCCCCACCAGAACTCCTCCCCAGCCCAAGAAACATCCAGACCCCAACAAATCCAAAAAACATAAAATCAGGGAGGCCTCAAGAGACCAAAGGAGAGACCGAGAAAAGGAAGGAAGGACAGACGAAGCCGCGTGAGATCCGCAGACACCAGCCTCCACCGATTCAATAACCTGAGGAGGAAACAGATTGTGTCTGAGTTTCGGTAGATGCTGGTGTGGTGGATCTGGCATGCATGAAAATCTCCACCAAAGAGGGGAGCCGACGACCCCCGCCGGAACAGAGCAAGCGCAACACCTCAGGGCCCCCCAGGCCGCGGCAGCGCCAAAGGACGACCCCCGGGCCCCGCCAGGGCCACCGACCGGAGAGCAAACCCAGGAGCAGGAGCGCCCCCCGCCCCAACACGGCCCGCGCCCCCGGCCCAACGCAGCGGGACGGGGCACTGCAGGCCCACCAGGCACCCCACCGGCCCCCAACACCCCCCCCCCCACGACCCCCCGCCCCCCACCCACCCCCGCCAACCACCCCAACCCAGCCCCAGCCGCCCCCACGCCCCCACGCCCCCAATCCCCCAGACACCCCCCACCCCCATGTGGGGGGGGGGGGTGCGGCGACACGGACAGGGGACCGCAGCACTGCTCTATACTGCGGCCCCCAACCGATGGCACCTCCACAAGCCCCCCCCCCCACCCACAAGTTGTGTGGTGTATTAAAATTGGAGGGGAGTTGTCAAAATAGCAGTTTAACAACAGTGTTAATTTTGACAAGATATTTTTATTTAGTTGCAGTTATAGTATTTTAACTAAAATTAATTAAACTTTAGTCATAATTTAGTCATCTGATTGTATTTGAGTTCTTATCCAATTTTAGTCGACGAAAAATAGAGCAGTTTTAGTCGAGTAAATTGACAAGTTTAGTTGATATTTTCCTTCAGCATACATTTAAACTTTTACACAGAAAATTATAACACACCTATTTGTAACTGTAATTTTACACGCAAAACACATTTAATACAACGGTGTGTTTATTAATTGTTTCAATGAAACATGTTGAACTGACAATAATATAACTTAGCTTTCACCCACCTAAACAAAAAAAGTGCATAATTGCTTGATATTAATCTTACAGCTGAACAATGAATGAGTGGTTCCTTTCTCCCACCCGTGTTTCATTCCTTCTGATTGGATTGCGTGGATTTTCATTTTAGTCATTGACGTAATTTTCAGTCAATTTTAGTTATCATCGTCTCTATGAATGGCTTCTATTTTAGTTTTCGTTTAAGTTTCGTCAGAATTTTTTTTTTCCGTGACGAAAGATATGTCGAGAATTTTTGATTATCAAGCAGTTTAATTTATAAGTGTAGTTATTATACTACATACTTGTTCATAATTAATAATCCATTTAGTTCATAAATATCCATCTATAACTATTACTACTTTATTAAAGTTGGTGAGAAAGCAAACCGTGTGTAAATCCGTCAAGTTCGAAGCGAGATAACTGAGTTTATGTTTGTTCAGATCGCTCACAGTCAATACAACAGACCAGACTGCCTGCCTGTGACAAGATGGCCGCCCCGTGCGGACGCTGGATTCTGCGCCATAAGACATCTAGTCTTTATAGATATCTATGCTTGGAATGGCCAGGGGTTGATTTTGCTGCTGAACTCATCTTCGACAAAAGCAATATAGCAATCTAATGGGTGCACATACAACATATTATTAAAAAGAAAATTTTGGAAAATTTTGGGTTGAAAAAAAAAATAGGTCTTTCTATCAGATTAAAAATTGTTTCTTGAATGGAGATAAAAGAGCAAAACAAAGTTACATCATCCATGTTGCCATGGCTATGTGAGCCTCTTGAGTATTTAGCGGCGCTTCTTAGACACCTTGGCTAAAACAAAGCAGCTGGTTTGATTAGGCGTCTCCTAGTTACAGCCGCTTGGGCTTGAAAGGAATATCACGGTATTAATGCAAATCCTATGGAGAGAAAGGCTCGATTTAAAAAGCCATTTAAATTTCCTTTGAAATGGTAATGAATGAAACAGCATCCAGTTATATTTCTGCTTCATCCTTGAGGATGTGCCAACCAAACTGGTGGCGAAGGCCGTCCCCCTGCCCATGGCGGTGAGGGGGCACTGGTTCCTCAGCCCCTGCACCGAGTACTGCGTCGCCGTGCAGACGGCGGTTCGACAGCCCGATGGCGAATACCTGGTGTCGGAGTGGAGCCAAGTGGTGGAGTTCTGCACCGGAGGTGAGGCGCCTGCCAGCTAAAGTGATGCTAATGTATGCCGCAAGACGTTACATAAGCGTAGACAAAAAGAAAAACAGCGTAGGATCATTAGCATTTGAAAGGACGGGCAGACTTTTGGAATGATTATAGCGCTCCTTTTAACTTTGCAGACTATGCCATAGAACACCTTCAGCAGCTTCTCGACAAGGCCAAAGGCTCTGCGGGAAGGCTTTTGAAATTCTCTGTGTTTTATCGCAATCAGCATCCAGATTACTTTGACTGCATCAGGTAAGGGAAGCATTGTAATGGCATGAGAATGACAATGACTATTAAATTATGGTAATAATGTGCTTTCCCCTCTGGTCGATCGAATTAGAAACGAGTGCGCGGGTCTGATGCGTCCGGCGCTTAAAGACACGAGTGGGAGTCATGGTTCCCCCATAAATGGCAAACTGCAGGGAGTCTTCTTTAGCTGCAACACTGAGTTCGATACAGGACTCCCCCCGAAAGACTCTCCATACGGCCCCCTGCGATTCCAGATCCCGGCTGGACACCTGCTCAACCCGAACATCTCCCTGTACTTTGCTGACTTCTATTGCATGTACACAGCCTACCACTATGTGGTTCTGGTGCTGGCCCCCGTTGGAACAGAGGGAGACCACTTCTGCAGGAGCCGCCTCCCCATGCTGGACTTGGCCAGCAACCCCTTCTTGACATACAGCGCCCCCCAGAGGCCAGGGGAGGAGCCGCTGTACTGCCACGCCAGCGACGTCATCCTCGAGGTGCTTTTCACAGAACCGGTCAGTTTGGATCAGGGCGCCGTCGAACAAATCAGTGGACACCACCAGCTCATGAGTTTGACCACGGCCAATGCCAAGAAGGATCCGAGCTGCAAAGTGTGCAACATCAGCGTGGGCCGCTGAGCCAGATGATGATTTAGGACGGGGCCTGCGGGCGGCTGAACGTCCGAGGCTAAGAGACATGGAGCTCGTCGTGTGTCGGCCAAAACCCAGAGGAAAACACCCGCATCACAAGGGGTGTGCATGCTGCTTTCGCTTCTCCTTTCCTCCCAGAATAGAATAGTGTTTCCAAAAGAAATCAATCCCACAGACTTCCATCATGGGCAGCTAGAAACTGAACATGTTTTGGTTTATTTAAGGATCCCTATTCTTCCTGGGGTCCACTCACAATTCATATAAAACTTCAATAGTGTGTATTATTTAGCACCATTGAGTGGTGAACTCATAATTCATTCTTTTAAAAAAACACTATTAATTTCAATAATATGCACACACAAAAATTCACATCAATTAATAATTATATTACATGGGTCGCGTCGCGCCTTACAGGTGACTGACATGTTTCGCCGCCATCTTTCTGCTACGGATACCCGAAGGAGAATAACTTCGCGAACGTAGTTAGCTTCTAGTGCTCGAGGCAGCTAGTTTCGGACCCACTTTAGCTTCCACAGGTGGGGCTTGCAGGTGGTTGTTGCTGTGTCCCTTGATTTGTGCTCCCACCATTTGTCTTCCTCTGCTTTGCTCTCGCTAGTTTTTGCTAGCTTCTCCCGCTAGCCCCTCCAGCTACTCTTTGCTAACCGCTGCAGAGAGTTCTGGCTAGCAGCTCCTGCTCGCTGGGTTGCTCGCTCACTCTAAATAATATTTGATTGACAATTACAAACAGCCTGGCATTTCTGGTATTTCCGCAATGCAACACAACGCAACGCAAAAGCTTCCTTTACAAAGTGGAAACAAATGGCGTACTGTTATACTTTTGCCTGTGACTAGCATACAAAGCTGGCAGACTGTTATAGTAGTCAAATGACATTTCATCACATTTTGAAATCAAAATAATCGTCATAAATCAAATCAAATTACAACGATCCAAAGTCCAGTGCTTTTCAATGGACGGTCATTTCACCGAGAAAGACCGCAAATTCGACTTGTGATTCAAGCTCGGAATTGTCAATTGGTGGTGGTAGGTTTAGGAAGTGTCAGAGACACCGCAGTGTACGCGCTTCAAAAGAGTTGCATTCTATTTGTTCACCACTAGATGGCACTAAATATTATACACCGCACCATGTTCAAAACATAGACAGTTTAACATTGAGCTCAACTCAAATTATTTTTAAGAACTGTCAAGATACAAGCAGAAAATGAAACAAAAATGAAGCGAGTAACAACTAGAGCGACATTAATTGAGATTTTTTCTGTCACAAAACCAAAGCTTAATGTGATACCTGGTTTCTTGATGGTGTTTTAAGTCTTTTGGTCGGTGGCGTAGGCCAATTGGGGGCAGTCATTCAGGTGCCACATTCAAAATTTGATAAATCAATTAAGAAAAACTATCAATAGTTTGGCAACAAAATATTTAACATCTGCCTCACAGTTCTGACCTGGCCTTTCCTGTGTGGAGTTAGCATGTTTCCCAGTGCTAGCATGAGCCCCCCCCCCCCCCCCCCCCCAGGTACTCCAGCTTCCTCTCACATCAAAATATATTCAAGTTAGGTTCATTGAAGACTGTGAACTGTCCATAGGTGTGAATGTAAGCGTGAACGGTTGTTTGTCTAAGTACATCATATGTTTGATGGGATTGGCTCCAACTCATCTGTGTCGCTAATGAGAACTAGCACTACAGAACTGGATGTCTGGAATAAATAGCCGCAATTGTAATATTGAGTAGCAACAGGCGCCTTGACAACGTTTGACCTTCCCCGATAACGTCACTCTCCTCTACTCATGTTGCGCCGACCCCCCTATCCATTCAGTACCCGGTGACAGCCAGCAATGAGCCAGCTATCTTCAAAGTTGGGCTCCATTTGGTGGTCTTGTGAATTGTCATATAGGTCTTCACATTGCGGATCCTGAGTTTGAAGTAATGTTGCCCTGAAGAAATAATTATGGAAGCTGCACAAAACAGATCCACCCCCATGCCTGTTTTTGTTGTTGTGTTTTAATAGTTAATTATGTGCAACTTAAACTGTTTGATTGACTTTTGTGAGTCCTTCATTTGTCTTTGCGTTGTCATGTGTCTGAAAATCTGTATTTCAAGCATCAGACTGGACTTCAGTTAAATACATTCCCCAGTCAGAGAGGAGATAAAGACAATCAGTCAGATAGTTTATCTTAACAGGCCTGAGCTAAGATTAGCTTGTATCCTGCTGCGGGGCTCGGATTTGTCTCTGATGAGTAATCTGTGACCTATTTGGGAATCCCAGAGATGCCCAAAGTAAAAGGGAACCCTCACCCTCTGTTACCAACAGCGATGAATGGACTTAGTAAAAGTACAAGAGTGTGCATATGACCCACACAAATAAAAGACTGGTGCTCCATGAAGACAAACAATTATAAGACAAAGTGTGTTTATTTTTTTGTAGTACACAATAAATAAATAAAAACAAGTCAGAGAAAAGCTAATGCATAATAATGTAAGTTAAAACAAAACAAAATGTATGTATTAAAGCCTGATATGTTCACTGACCTCTCTCACTGTGACAAAGATGTGAGCTCACACACACCTTAATTGTATAGTTCTGTCCATCGTTGTTGTCCCAAAAAGTAATACCCTGCCCTCCTGGTGAATAACTTAAGCAGAATTCTATCTTCCTCTTTGCATCAAGCACTTTGGGTATGTCTATGTCAAACTCAAAGATGTCTGTTTGCGGCCCTCCAAAGCGCTGCTGCAGGTACGTGCAGGGAACGTCTCTGTGGCTCTGCCATGAGTCAAAGGTGATACGCACACGCACATCTTTTTGGAAGCTGATGTTTTGGACTCGGGCGGTGCCTCTGACGGCTTGCTCGGTCACCGTGCAGTTCTCCAGGGTGACCATGTTCTCGGCAAGCTTGGCACGAAAAGCCTGGAAATTAGCGGAGGGCTGCGGGAAGCCGAGCGTGAGCCGGGTTCCCGGGCAGCAGGTGCTGACTGTGCAGCTGTAACCAGCCTCAGTCATCCGAACCAAACCCTGGAGGGACGGTAGAGGGTCCAAGTCGAAGCGGTCCTCTTCATCAGAAAAGATTCGCACATCTGCCAATGACTGGCCCTTGGAGTCAGCGAAAATCACATGCTTGTTCTTGACTGGCGGCAAAACCTCGTCGTCATCGGAATCTTCAAAGTCCTCAAGGTAACCCGCGAACGTCTGTGTTAGACCGACTTGGCGAAGGATGTCAGTTAATGCGGGCTTTGGAAGTGCGGAGCGGATGCAAGGTCGCAGGGGTTTCAGGATGGGCACCCAAACATGGGGACACAATTGTTTACGTTGGTTCAAACACAGCCTGACGGCGATCTCCATTAGTCCAGCTGATTGCGCCATTGAGCCAAGGCCAAATATGGGTAGGAGGCTTAAAAGAGACAAAATTGGGATTATGACTACGTTTTTTGTATGCGCATTTGCATTTCCACTTTGAGAGCACATGCACATGATCTCCATTAAGTTCTTACGTTGTGCTGGATGTCTCCATGCTGCTGGCGCGGTGCAGACAAGTCTTGACTACGAGGAAAACATGAGCGCGTTAGTAAACATAAAAAGTTTACAACGTCCCATCTTACTTACAAAATGGTGGACGGCCAGTGCTCCTGCGAGGTCCTTGTGCTCCCTTCACCCACAGCAGAATCTTGCCTGGCGTTCCATTTATACTCAACCAGCTATCTTGTTGTACTCCGCCCCCTCTGCTCTACTGACCATTTTGTTGGAGGTCGTCTTTTTCTTTGATTCCATGCAAGTGAGGAATTTCGTATTCAAGTGTGAGGATATCCATGTACTGGTACGTACAATGCACTGGGTTGCACACAGCTTTTGCAGTTTTGCAGCACTGGTAGTAACGTATAGTTGACCTACTAACAAGGATAAACGCTTGGTCTCATACATAGTCCTTAAGCTGGATATCAAGGACAATGGGAAAAAAAATGCCCAAATGGCTCGCCTTTAAATCATATGAGCATGTAGTTTAGTTCATAACTCAAAACACTCCGATATTGAAACGCCAAATAGCTTTCCTTACCAACCCCCCCTTCTAAAGAGCTGTTGTGGTCAAGGAATCAACACGGGTCATCTGTAAAATGCAGCACTCTGCTGGCTGGCTTGTGCCCTGAAGGGATCGGTTGTAGGTTGGCATGTGTGACGCCAAAGATTACAAGCCGCTCTCAGCATGCCTGTCGTCTAACGTGTCAGCCGCGGCTGCAGTCAGTGGGTGAAAGTGTGCGCTAGAAACCGGACACGCGTTGAGGTGTCGGGACGGAAATAAACATTTCCATCACGAGCAATGTGAGCCTTCAAATTAATTGCAAAATGGAGTTAAATGAATTTAAAATGTGATTGTGATAGTGAGGAGAATATTGAATGAGATGAAATTGTCACAATTGTTCATGTATGGTTTTAATGGTCACATTTAAAAATCCAGTTTCCAACATTCTATCAAACAAAATTAACCATCATTAATAATGTGGTCACGCTGGATTATTAAAATGATTCATCACAAAGAGAATGCCTTTCAGCTCAATTCAATCAGTACTCCATCCATTATCGGGTTTAATTATTTAGCAATTAGACTGAGCGCGCACAATGAACACTGATTGCCCCCCCCCCCCCCCCCCCCAGAAAATTACATAACGGCACCATTAGAGCAATTATGTCCCAGAGAAGACACGGTAACATAAAAATTAGAGGGCAGAAACGAAAAGACACACAATGGAACGAAACCTCTTCTTGGCGTCTCATCATGACGTATGGAAAACAAGTATAATTTACACAAAAAGGGAAAACTCAGACGAACCAGTTCACATGACGACAAAGAAAGATTTCTTATTGACACAAAAAAAATGCACAAATGCATTTTGTTTTTAAATTCACCATTCATTTCATTAAATGGATGTGCCTTAACCCCCTAAAAAAAATTGGCAAGGCAAATACATAATATTTTTTACATCACACCTCCTCTTCATCATTACGACGCAGTAACAGGAATCAATGTGAAGAAGATCAGCTGTGCCTGCATTTGTAGCTATGGGCCACAATTGGGACACCGCTCATGAGTCACATTGGAGCACAAGGTTTGAGTTGCGTCCAAATCTGTTTAAGTGTCTGCTACTTGTTTTACGACCTGTTGGGAGGCCAAAGCGTCCAGACCAGAAACAAGAACCTGCAACACAAAGTGCATTCTGTATTAGCTGCATTACATTGTTGAGTGAAGTTTACATTCACACTTCGGGACAATTCTAATTCTAATTCTAATCTCAATGTGAATACAAAGCTTACGTAAAATGAGCTGACAAACCGGACAGCATGTGCGTGAGTTTGAGGGGCAGCGTGGACTTGAGGCTTACTTACCTTGACATTTAAATCAACTGTGCGGCTCCACTTGAAATAAGCGGCGCTACGGTTCGATAGCGCATGAGATGCTGAGAGCCTTCTTCAAGATCCACAACGTACTCTCTGGGACAAGAGATGAAATTGTCAGTGATGTTGCTCATGTAAAAAAAATAAAAAAATAAAAGATCTTGTTCAGATTGCCCCAGAAGGCCGGAGTACCTTTGATCATCAGTTTCGGGCTCCACTAAGATGTTCTCTTGTCTCTCCTTCACTCGCAGGAATACAAAAGAATCCAGGCATGGCATTGGTACTGAGATGCCATCAGAATGTCATGAATAGGATCAGTATTCAAGTGAGTCTGCAAGCTATGTGTGCTAAAACTAGACCAGGTTAGAACACCGTACCTGCTCTGAGCATGTCAAGTGTCTGGAGGATGGGGGGCATGTGGCTCAGTGCCACAGACTTCAGGTGGCTTTCTGTGTTTGCGGCATACCTGGACAACACACGCATGTAAACGAGCAAAGTCCGGCACAGCCTGTGCTCGGATTCTGGTCCTATTTTAAAAATTATTGTTGCCATTTAAACTATGGAAATGGACATAAATCATAAAAAAAAGCATTAACAAGATTTGAAGTCACATTTTAACTGCACATCAAGTATACAAAATAAAATACTTGGCTCTCTAAATAGCACCATCGCGTGTACCAACTTCAAATACAGAGCTTAAGCGACATCAAAAATTGAACAGACAAAAACACGATTCAAATAAAATGTATTGCATGGTGTTACATTAAAAATGGTCCCAAAGTAAATGTTTGAAGATAAAACATTTCTAAATGAGTAAACTATAACTCAACTGTACAGCTACTGCAACAAGTCAGTGATTCTTTCGCCTACCACAAGAAGGAGCCCACGTACCACCAGTGACACTTGTACCACATTTTGGGAATCACAGTTCCCAAAGCTTAAAAAAATTAGTTTAAGGCAAGCTACACAATATTTCCAATGTCCCATGTTGTCTAAAATTGCTACAGTATCTCCAACTAAAAACTAATCACAGTTTTGTTGGTTGCTATCGTGATTGTGCCATGTTACCATGAATTATTTAGTAAATAGTTTTTTCCTAATCATCTATTTTGAGATTTGAGACTACTTTTAAAGGATCTGCAGGAACCCTGTCAACAATGGACAATGTATGCTTTTCAATAAACTAGTGCTGTCAAAGTTAAAGTGTTAACTGATTAATTAATCACAAAAAAATATTGCATTAATCATGAATTAACACAGATTAATCGCACTATTCATTTTGACCATAGATGATCCTTTAGCGTGACAGCGGATGGCTACGTTAAAGGTAGCACAGGTTGTGTTTGAGCAATAAACATAATTACACGCATTAAAGTAAAGCATTAAATAAATGTTTGCGTATCACATTTGGAATATGTGTTTATGTCAAAATATTGGGGTCATTTTAAGTTATGCAAGTAATTAACTGATTAGAAAAAAAAAGGAGGATGAACGTGTGCAGTGGATCCCAAAATTTTAAAAAGGTTCTCATAACATTAATTGTCCAAAAAATTAACACATAACTCGGTGCTCTTCAAATTTGAAAAAAAAATGTTGATAAAAAAGCCTTTTTTATTAAGCAATCAAAATTCTAAGATGTGATTATTCTGATTAAAAATGTAATTGTTTGACAGCTCTACAATAAACCTAACTTCCTGGAGCGATATTAGGAATCGTAGAGTTTCTCCAGGTATTCCATCTACCTATTACCCATGCAAAACTCCAGAAAGGAACTGTGAGGCAGACGTGCTAACCACAAGGCCAGCGGGCATGCTGACTCTTAAATGAGGAAACTTGAGGACTTTTTGCTTTTTAGGCTCTGACTTACCCGCAACCCGAATCACAACAAGCCGTATAGAAAATGGATGAATATACTTTCGAGGTTCCAATGTACTGTACGATACTGTGCTCACTCTTTAGCAAAGGCGAATTCCTCAGGTGAAAGAAGCGCCGGTTCTCCTTTACTGCGAGACTTCTCCCTCTCAAGGACATGCGGAAAGAACTTTTCAATCTAAACACAAACAAAAACAAGGCCATGCTGTCAAAGAGTATTTAGCAACATTGATGTGCGCTCAAATTTGATGAACTGTTTGACCTTCTGCAGCCGAGAGCGCAGGTAGCTGCACAGCACAAAACGGATGCGGTCAATCTCCATGCGATGGATGCTGGCCTTGGGGTCGCCTTTCTTTACCCTTTGCAAGTTTGCTTCCTGGATGAGAGTGTGATATACAAACATAAAACATCATGGATAAAAAAAGAAATCCCTGCAGCTCTTACAATGTTGCTGTTGGCCTCTTTGCAGCCACCATGGCACATTTTGTTCTCGGCTTTCCATGAATTTTTCAACATGTGATGACGATGGTCTTCACTGTGTTTCATTGTATAGTTAATGTTTTGGAAATTATTCCGTACGCTATCCTGACCGATGCCTTTGAACAATGATATCTCTCGTATGCTGTGGAAGCCCCAAAATATCAAAAACAACAAAAGTCTACTAGAAAATCTGAACTGCAGGCACTTCAATTAGTGTGCTTACTAGGTTTAATTGAGAGTGCTTAATTCTGAACACAGCCACCTCTCCAGTTATAAGAGAGTGTGCACACGTTTCACTAGCCCAGTTGTTTATTTTGTATTCATCACTCCCTTTTTCTCTCTCTTCAATTTAGTTGTACAGGTTATAGATCACATTAATGGTGGGATAATATTTTTAATCATTTATCTTGGTCTCATTCTTTATATAAAAAAAGGGTGTACTTGTGCCACTTGTTATATATTTTTAAGCTCCTCCCAAATCTATCTATATATTGCTATTTGCTCATCTGGTGTCGCCTGTTTGTTTATGCCTGGAGTCTGTAACTAAAAGTTGAACATGTCATGGTCCACAAAGTCAGTTTGATAATATGTGCGTGAACGTGCAAGCAAACCGAAAGAAACGGTGATGCTGCAGGTCGATGGGTCAGGTAGTCGGCAGTGCTCACTAGTTACCATAGTTACAGCGCAGAGTCTAGAAACTACTCTGAACATTTATTCAAAATGGCTGCAACTCAATTACACCTAGGAGGATTTAAGTTTCTCTTGAGCATGTATGTTTTTTAAAAGGGGTTTAAATGTACCATGTGTGTGAGCTGCTCCATGACACACTCGACCACCTCGGACTGGTTGGCCAGCAACTCCGGTGAGAATTTTTCATTTAGCCAAGCCTGTGATAGACATAAACATCACAACGGGGCCAGTATTGTTCATTATATCTACAAACTACAACTCACCTCCTCCAGTTTCGCGATTAAGACGGCCGGGGTCATGTCATCCTCCTGACATTCTTCTTGGCTGATGTCGTTGTCAGACAGCAAATCCGACATGATTTCTCCTTAGCAAAAGTGCCCGGAAAATAAAGTTAGCTCACGCGTAAACGGTGTGTTATTGGGTTGAGTTATAATTTCGAACGGTAGTTCGGCGTAAGTTTGGTTGCTTCATTTGCTAGCCAAACATACGAGGGAGTAAAAGTCACTTGTTTATTCGCGCCATGCGGCTGTTCTCGCGAGATTGTTGATTTCGTTTTTCAACCCGTTTTTAGACTGCAAGGCATAGCTTGTTCAGGTCTACTGTTCACACGTTGTACTGTACATTACATGAGTACATTTGTTGTTATTTTATAACAGCAACTGAAACACTAGCGTTTGTATGCAGTTGTTGTTTGTCCTTGTTGAGAGGTAAAAATAAAATAAAATAAAAATAAACAGGGCTTTATGTTTTGTAACTATGATAGTGAGTCCCAATAGAAGGACTGTACAGGAATGCTGAAGCATGGTATGACATGCCATATTGATTTTTTTGACTATTCAAAGTTTTACCATATTATCACACACATACAAAAGTATAAATCTAAGTAGGCTTACTGTATTTTTTGCACAAAGATTAATGTAGCTCCCAGATTGCCATATGCATCAATGCATCATTTTCATACTATAATACGGATGTTAACGTTTTAATTAAATCATTATGATTGTATTTATCATTTTCCATGATTCACAAGCTGGTTGGAATTGGTATTTTTTTTGTGATTATTAATTTTCCCCAGAAGAATAAAGCTGAAAAAGAGTTTGAAAACTGCCAAGTTGACAAAAACTAAAAATAAGATTGAGCAGAGCTCAAACATTTTTAATGTGTAAAACAATATTCTTACTGCATATGATTATTGTCTCAGCACTGCATGGAAACATAGTCATGGGTTAAACATGACACGAGAGAAGATCTTGTGAGCACTCTGCTAAGACACAGATAGATAGGTGTCAATCAAAGGAACTGAAAATTAAAATTACACTTTTTTTTTCTCTCCTCTGTCAGTAAAATTCCACTACCATCAGAAGCTATGTGGCATGTGAAAAGAAGGTCAAACAGTTACTTTGTGCCTGAAAAGGACTTTGATACAAATGTGAATTTCCCTTCTGTGGTTCCAATCGCTGATGTTATCTTCTTTGAAAAGAGATGGGTGAAACTATGACATAGATTCAGGTCAAGTACGGCTTCTTATCTGAAGGGCAACATAACCCTAAATAGTTCAAAATGACAATTCCGATTTATATATATATATATATATATATATATATATATATATATATATATATATATATATATATATATATATATATATATATATAATTTCCATTTAGATTTTTTTAATACATTTTTTTAATTGTATCTTTTTTATTCGTTTTTATTTCCATTTTTAGTCATTTAGTATTTTTTTTTTTTTAGTTATTTAATTATTTTTAATTTTGGCAGTTTTGGTCCTCATAGTATCGCGCCTCTCACCCAACGTCAGCTTGGAATAATGATTAATAAATGAATGAGCACAAAGAAAATGGATGGATGGATGAAATAATTTATTTGGGGTTACAAATTGTGATACATTGCTAACTTCATTAGTCGGATGGCACTGATGATCCCGTCCCAATTTACTCACAAATATACTTCCTAAGAAGTCTAAGGCCCTACAGTAGTTGAGCAAAAAATTATTCTGTTGTATCAATGGCAACAGCTGGATACAACGGTTAATTGTACCTTCTGTCTATTATATGTAGTAGATGAATCATATTCCCACGGCATGCCTGATGATCACATGACACTCTAATGACACGTGGTTCTAATAAATCATGGTCATGAATCTATTTTCCATAAATAAAAATCGCTTGACGCTTGAAAATTAAAGGAAAGAATTATAGTTTGTGTTGCGTATAAAATGTGGGGATCGTGTATGAAGCGTGGGGACCCCACAGAGGGATGGCGTACGGGTACGGGTAGATGAGAGCAGAGTGAGGCGAGCTGACAGGAACGTGGCGGTACGGGAGCTGAGACGGAGGTATTCTCATTCTGGGGAGGAAGGCCGGCTGCTGCAGCGTGCTCCGGAGATGAGAGTCTCTCGTGTCGTAAAATGGCGAGTGGGATCGCCTCTGCTGGCCGGGAGCAAACTTTGTTGACATTGCCCTGAACGATTCCCGCGGCAGTGGCAGCGGCAGCGGAGAGATGTTTTTGAAAGATTTGCTGTGATGCGTCAAAGCGCCGTGTTGGACCCTGTGGCCTGGCCGGATAGGAGCGGGCCGCGGTAGCGGTGTCGATTTTGTCAACATTTTGATGAAACCAGAGGAAGATGTTGGAGCACAGTCCGACTTCAATTCGGTCGAGGAATATGTGAGGTCTTTGCTGGCAACTTTTGCTTCTCTAATGTGTTCTTTACTCGCTCCCGCTGGATCTTTTGACAATTCTCGTATGAGTTTGTCATTATTTCGCATGCAACATTCAGGGGCCAAATCTGAGCGTAAAGCAGAGTTATTTTCCTCCTCTGATGAGATGGAGCGCGGCGACGGGCTCCTGGAGGAGAAGGAGGAGGAAGAGAGCGGGCGAGGCGAGCCGTCAGAGGAGTCGCACTTGTGACCGCCAAAGGCGGGAGACGCGGAGCGCTGGATAACAGAAGGCCTCTCCCTCTCGCCCTGCGGATTCGCTCGAAGGCTAGCCTGTGCTACGCGTTTCTTTTTCTCCAGAGGAGAGATGACCTCTCCGACAGCTGAGGAGATGTTCGCCGGCCAGGGTGTTGCTGCGGGGCCGTGCGTCAGGTGGGAATATGCGTAAAGGTCAGGGCTTAGGGGCACTTGTGGCTGCTGCCAGAGAGCAGAACCAGGATGCGCCGCTGCTTCACTCTGACCAGCAGCCTCCGAAAGCAGCTTCTGCAAAATAAAACATTTGAAAATGTGAATAAATTCTCATCTGCTTTTATCCAGCGTGATGTGATACCTCGCTGTCCGCCTTGCTTTCCCCCTTCCACTCTGCTTTTATTTTTCCTCCCGAATTCCTTTTATAAGGCTTCCTTGGTTTGTTGAGAGGCAGAGGCATATCATCTTCTCCTTTTAAGTGTCTTTCATAGGGCAACACCAGCCTGCACCGTGAGCCAAACTGTATGGTTAACCATGAAATGATACATGAAATCAGCTGAGAAGAGATGAATGGCTCTACCTCTCATAGTGCCTGCGAGTGCAGGTTGCAGCGCTGGTGCTACCGGGACTCCCGCCCAGTTCGTCGTACACTTTCTTCCACAGGCGTCGTGCTGTCACCTGTTGACGAGAACACTTTGTGACACGTTTTTATTTTTATTTGTGCAGTCTTACACTTTGTGTTGTTGAATTTGTGTTAAAACCAAAAACACAACACACTTGCCATTTTGACTGAATACACTTGCCCTGGAGAATTGCGATGGAAATAGTCATCTTGGGGGGCGGCCATTTTGTCAATTGCTGTTCGATTGAAAATGACATCACAATAGCTTAACGACCAATCATGGCTCTGCTTTAGGAACCAGATGAGCCATGATTGGTTGCTACCTGAGCCCCGAGCAATTGTGATGTCATTTTCAGTCGATAGCAAGTGACAAAATGGCCGCCTTCAGAGATGGCTGAAAATGGGTGGCTTTTGCTGCTTAACTGATATTCCACAAATATTAATCAGAATACTGTGTTTAAACTAGTGTGGGACCTTCCCTTAAGACCATTTTCAAATAGTAGAGAAGACGGAATTGACAAAATGGCCCCTCTTTTAATCATGCCTTAGTACAGGTTTCCCCAATTCCAGTCTTTGAGGACCAAAGTCCTGATATTAAAGCTCAAGATCGTTATCAGGCATGCTAATGAGCTGATTATATGAATCAGGTGTGCTAGTGGGCGGACACATCTAAAACCTGCAGGGCTCCGGACCTCGAGTGCTAATTTTATGACGCCCACTAGAAGGAGCCAAAATGTTAATATTGTTCTGCAAATGTATTTAATCACGTGTATGCGTTCTGTATTTAACACAAACTCTCATCATTTAAATATCAGGTACATAAAATTAGTGTATCAATTACATCCTAAGATTTAACATTTGTTTTCAGTGAACGATGGAGTTTCATGACTATAGCAGCGACGTAACTAGAATTTATACATCAATTGCAACGTGCCATAGTAAAGTTGGCTTACAGTAAAAAAATGTATGAAAAACACTTGTAGGCTATAATGATAAAATAATAAAATGAAAATGAGTTTGAATGGTGGCAACTGAGCAGCCGCATGTGCAAGTGGGGCAACAAATGAAATGAACAAAAAAAATCTTGCAGATTAATGATTCACATATTGTAATCCATTTAGTGATGTGTAGGAAAAATGTGTGGTTAGTAATGTGTCTGCCTCTTTTTTTTTTTTTCTAACTCAACACTGTCCTTTCTCTGACAATGTGGGCCAGCACAGCTTCTACTTGATGAACATCCATCTGTGTTGTTTGCACCAGCGAATACTTCCACGCAGTAGATTGACTTACTGAATTGTATCCACCCAATTTCTCAACTGCCTTGTAGATCATCCAAAGGTCAACTAGGGAGTAAAAACAAACATGTAAGAACCACTCGGCATTCCTACAGTGACGAGCAGTCACAAACTCACTCTGTTTGAATCCCAAATGTGGGATCCTTTCAATGGGTGAGCCTCTTTCCTTCATGAAGGAGTGCAGACTTGATACAAATGACTTCTCCGTCGTGCGCAGCAGGCTGGGTTGCGATCCTTCCTTACATTTGTCATGGACCTCAGTGGCGGGTGGAGATGTCTGAGATGGAAAAAACACTACATTAGGATATCCGTCCATCTGTCTGTCTGTCCGTCCAACCATCCATCATTCATCCATCCATCCATCATTCATCTGTCCATCCATTCATCCATCCATTCATCCATCCACTCATCCATCATTCATACATCCGTTCATACATCCGTTCATCCATCCGTCCATCCATCCATCATCCATCCATCATTTATCCATCTATCATCATCATCCATCATTCATCTGTCCATCCATCATCCATCCATCTGTTCATCCACCCATCATCCATTCATCTGTCTGTCCATCCATCCATCATTCATCCATTCAGCCATTCATCCATTCACCCATTCATCCGTTCATCCAGCCATCCATCATTTATCCATCTATCATCATCATTCATCTGTCCATCCATCATCCATCCATCCATCCATCATTCATCCATCTGATCATCCATCCATCCATTCATCTGTCTGTCCATCCATCCATCCATCCACCATTCATCCATTCATCCATTCATCCATCATTCATCCATCTGTTCATCTGTCTGTCCCTCCATCCATCCATCCATCCATCATTCATCTGTCTGTCCATTCATCCACCCATCCATCCATCCATTCATCTGTCTGTCCAACTATCCATCCATCCATCATTCATCTATCCATCCATCTGTCCGTCCATCCATTCATCCATCTGTTCATCCATCCATTCATCTGTCTGTCCAACTATCCATCCATCCATCCATCCATCATTCATCTGTCCGTCCATCCATCCACTTTATTCATCACATGTGGAAAATTAAATTGTGACAGCAGCATATTCACACATGTACCGGTATACTACAAACCAAAAGTGTAAGAAGTTACGTTACATGTTGGTACAATGTAAGTAATAAATATTATATAATGTTACTGCAATATTTGTACACATGGTTTGAAACTGGGAAGTAGAATATTAATGACAATGAGATATAAAAAATAATATGGTTAATGGTTAGGGATGGGTGAGTACCGATACCAGGTATCGGTATTGTATTGTATTGTTGTATTTTATTGTATCAGTACTTATTTTGTGGCTATTTTATGATCAACAACTAGAAATTAGAAGAATAAAAAATTACCATTAAGGTTAAGGAAAAACGCTATATTGGGATATATATGTAAGTCTTTATTTGAAATTAACTGTCATATTTTTTGGGCAAGTTTTAAGTATCAAAAGTTTTATGTATCAAAAGTACTAGTAGTATAGGTTCTTAGTATCAGTAGGTACTCAAGAGTTGAGTACTCATACTGGTATCGGTCTGAAAAAGAGTGGTATCGAACATCCCTGATAATGATAAATAGTCATTCACAGCATGACTGTTCTAAAAACCAGTAATGGGAGATTGCGATTTTCTAGAAATATTGTATAACTGATCATTTCATAATGTAAACACTTGCAAAGCATAATAGTATGGAGGCCCAAAGGTGACATGGAAGAAAAATGATTTGCATTTGCTCGTAATCATCACAAATCTCTTACACATTTCACTTTGACACATTTCAGACTGCCCACAAACTTGGTGAAAGGAATTGACAATGTCAGTATTTGTGGTTTGCAAGGAAGTAGAAATGAAACAATGAGAGTCTGCACCAAAGTGTCTTATTGGAGAAGTTTAGCAGCACTTGAAGACGAGAAGCTGCTATTAAAAGTGTCCCATGTGCACATGACATTGCGTGTGAACAATTGTTACCGGGCAAATATCGGCGGGTGTAAACTGTTGCCACAGTGAAAAGGATGACGGTGAGTCAGGGCGAGTATTCAAACACGAAACTTCACATTGGGGATCGGACCATCACTTTCGATAGATTGGAAGTATGAAAAACCACAATGGACGCTGTTGATATCTCCATTTGACTCAACACATCAAGATTTTTAGATTTTTTCAAAAATAATTTGAGGGCAGCCGCTATACAACAAACAGCTCAAGGTAGTTTCATGTTGAATCAAGTTCCTCTCTGTGGTTCCTGGTTCCGAGAAGTCGGCCGGCACAGTGAGTAATAGTGAAGGTGCGAGGCCTCCAGGCGAGCCCCGACTGAGTCAGCCTCTATCTGCCCGGCACTGCTCTTTCCAGTTTTGCCGTTCCGCTCTTTGAACCTCCCGGTGGTCTACTTCATCACACACGGCTCACTGATCCAAAATGAGAGTTCTCTCTGCTTCTAAACCTCCGAAGAGCCGCGGCAAAACTGTTATACATTTGCATCCGTGGACTTCTGCTTTCCGTTATACTGTTTCATAAATGATACTGTTCCCAATAGACAACCAAGCAGATCAGTCCATTTCATAAGGATATAGTATTTTTTGTTTTCATTGTCAAAGTTGTGATTAGTACTAAACGACACACTGTTGTCAAGTTGCACGGCAATCGGTTTGGAAAGTTATGTGTTAGGGGTGGGGATCTTTGAATGTCTTATGGTCTGCGATTCGATTCAGAATCGACTTTCGATTCGGAACGATTTTTGATTCAAAATGATTTGATTGACAATGATTTTTGCTTCAATCTATAGATGTACAAGGAATTGTAATGATCTACTCCAGTCTGACTCGCTAATGCTAATTAGCGCGCTACTCGCGGTACTTTTATCACTCAAAAGAACGGCTCCACATTGAAAAAAAAAACTTTCATTGGAATAACTTGATCGTGACGTTTTCCTTCTACTCTCTAATGTGGCTACAACTTAACAGTGTATTAGACCGCGTGAAACCACACTGCCCCTTAGTGGCCAAACCGGGTACAACATGAACAGCGCTCCAATAAAAAGGTACAGACAAAGGCAAGACAGTATAAAACAATTTAAATAAAATTTATTTTGGGACATTTAAAATCTATTCTGAATCGTACCAAATGAGAATCGTGATTTTTATGAGAATAAATTTTTGGGCACCCCCCTAATATATATATATATATATATATATATATATATATATATATATATATATATATATATATATATATATATATATATATAAACTAATAAAAACTGAACAAAGACAAGGCGTTGTAAAAACAAAAGCAAATTAACAAATCATGCTCTAGAAACTCATTAAAATTACAGAATTAAAAAAACAAGAAGTCAAAAGGAAATAAAAATGAACTATAATGAAAACTCCAAATCTATCATAACGCTGGTTGGGCTTTTATCGTTTTTCGCTGTTCCAAATTGGTTTTGGAAACTACACTGGATTCTCTCTGTACCAACTGCAGCTGTTGATTTCAAACTTTTGACAAACTCCGCGTGGGTGACATTGCCACAGCTCGCCTCAACAAGGCTGGTCAAAGGTCAGCGTAGAAACCACAGGCCTGAGAAAATGCGCAGAACTAATCTGCGTTCCTCATATCGCAGCTCGTTCTCAGTTGCCAGAACTTTCAATTCAGTTCCTGTACCAAGAACTGAATTGTACCTTCAAAGAAGAATCACGCGCCCCTTGTTACTCATTTCACAAGCGGAGCAGAAACGACACATACCATCAAGCGCGTCAAATTGGCGGCCCTTATGAAATTCGGCAAAAAAGGGAAACGAGAATGCATCTATGTGTGTAGTCACGTCTGCAGTCACACATCAACTGTAAGTGATGAAAATAGCTTTCTTACCTCGCCCGCCGTCTCCATATCTTCTTCACTGACCGCCGTCACACGCTCCTCCTCATGAGCTGAACGACAAAAACAATATGTTTTGTTACTGTAATTCACTTTGCATCACATAATATGCTATCGTTTGAATGGAATATGTGTTGGGCATAATTGTCGTAATATTCCAACGGTCGTGTGAACATATTGTCGCCGGAGTCTGATATGAAACCACAGGTAACAAACCACTTCCTGCTTATGAACACCAAGCTCTTGTGTGCACCGCTGCATGATATTGTTAAGCACACGCTAGACTGTACATCAGCCTCAATATTTCATCGAATATCTGAATTTCATATCATGAGGTATTCATTTAACAGGATGTTTCTTATTGGGCTTGTCATTTCCAGTTGTGTTCACTGCATGACATCATTATTAAAAAAAATTGTCTAGACTGTATTAATGTAAAACAAAAAACAACAACAACAAAAAAAAGATTTTTTTGTAAGTGTTGCCACTGACACGGATGCTTGTGAAACACCGACTACTACTTGCTATACATTATTTGACTCCGATGAAAATATACATTTGTATATGTTTTTAAAATCCACACATTGGAGAAAATGAAACTTACATTTTCAAAAGAATGAAAGTCCCTTCAAGCCCGAGGCGTCCGCTCTCATCGCTTCAACCGCCGTATCGTTTTGTGTGTAAAACCAATATGCTCCTTTTGAGATCGCTTGCTTCCTGTGCTGCGGCTTCGAATTCGAATTCTGCTTTCAATATAACCCCCGACTTCTCTATTTCATCTATGGGAGTTGTATTAAAAAAAAAAAAAAAGCATCGCTTCGAGTTGAAAGTTCATTAAGCCAAATCATTTATTTTAATAGCTCATCAAAGCCATTTATATTAAATATACTTTATGATACGACTCATTGTCTTTTCACAGGACACATTATGTTACGTAAAAAAAAAAAAAAGAAGTGATTCTCACCCATCTCTTGAGGATGTCTTCCAAAGGGAGTGTAATTTGTGACTGTATACATCTGGCATTGACTTGTGATGTCTCTTACACTGCACACACTCATTGGTTGACGCGTATCACACACTCACACCAGGATTTTTTTCTCCTCTTACTAAGATCTGAACTCTTACAGTGTGTCACGCCTCTAGATAACCGTAGTTCATATTGACATGCATTGGACGTGAATTACTCATGTGGGTTTTTTACCCCCTCACGGGTTTGACACACACGATGACGATTTCGGGTTCATTTGTATTCAAACCAGTTTGCGTTCTTGTCATTGTTGTCTGATTGATGAGTCTTGTCTGTTATTTTCTTCATCATTTAATGATTCATAATTTAATTAATAATAATTTAGACAAATCAAAAAGTAATAATAATTAATTAATAGTTTTACCATAATAATTTAATCTACTTAATACTTTATGAAGTGCTTGCCAAAAAATCTGAGTGCCTTTCTTAATATGACAACAAAATTAAAATATTTAAGAAAATACATGAAACCAGCATATTAAAAAACTTGCAAAAAACACAATGTCTTATAAATAAAAAATATATTGCTTCTAGAACAAAGACAATTAATTATGATGATTTATATAACAAGTTGATACTGTGCATAAAAGTTTTCCAGAATTAGCATACAGATTTTTATTTATTTATTCATTTATTTTTAGAGCTCAATTGAGTTAGTATTAAGACAAAAAAAAAATCATACCATGAGGAATTTTGAGTTAAAATTATTTTTTATTTATTATTATTATTTTTTGGGGTGAATGGACATCTTCTAGTTGCAAATGACACAAAACGCGGCACGTTACTTATCTCTATGATTAGGTATGGGTGAGTACCGATACCAGGTATCGGTATCAGGCTGATACCGGGCTTATTTCAAGGTTTCGGGTACTCGCGACATTGGCCGATACCATTATCGGTCGAAAGAAGTTGTACATCAAAATATTTTGATTGGGACTTTTATTTATTTATTTATTTATTTATTTATGTATTTATGTGTTTATGTATTTATGTATTTATGTATTTATGTATTTGTTTATTTAAACAAAATGGCGTGTGCCCCAGAATTGTCTGGGATAAGTCATAAGTAAGTCATAGTGAAGTGATTAATTCAACTATTTGATCTTATATTTAATTTTGCAGCATCAAACATCTTAAAATCTATAAGATCCTGTAACATATTCTTCATCTTAACAAAGATGAAGCAACAACTTTAAAATATATATATATTTTTAAGTTAATGGCTTGTTTTAATGGAAAAAAATACACACACAAAAACAAACAAACAGAGATTGCGTTGTAACAACTTCCATGATCCAAGTAGCGAACTTGCAGCTGCAAGGCATGCCACTCATCGACGGTCTGAAAGAATCAGGTCAGTCTCATCTCTACTCAGCCTCTTATATCGCTCCACATTTTCCCCATGACCGACAACAAGCAAACGTACTCTCAAATAACACACAAACACATGCGTCAAGCTGCAGCTCAGTGTGTCCACATTTCCTCTCCGCGTGTTTGAACTGTGAGAGCAGATAGACATTTCAATGACATTTCAAAATCAGCCTTTTAGTCAATGTCACAATAACAAAATGTCCGATTGTACTTTTTGGAAGTTGAAATGACATGAAGTCATTGAAATCAGTGTTGAAGGTTGTGCTTTTGTTTGCGGCTCACAACAGCAAGACTACAAAGATGTCAAATATAGTGTGAAATGAGTCACCTTCTTGAGAACAAACGCAGCTTCCCCTTTTAAATGCCTGTAGTCAACAGTAAATTTTTCCACCGTGAAGTTATTGATGAAGAGGAAGAGATAATAATTTATTTTCAGCATAATCATCAAAGTGAAATCACTTGTATTGCTTCGTTCTCTTTTTACACATTTTAGCTGTGTTAGTAATGTGAATGTATTGAAACTTCTCAAGTGTGTGGGTTTTTTGTAACGTTTGCCTACCTTTGTCATTTCTAATTTCAACTTTTTAAATGTTTCAATAATGAATTGTCTACATTAAATTGTAGCTCTATTGCAGTCCACTTTCGGGCCAATCGAATCCGTTTTTATTTACTGGGATTATCAATTTGGGTGCTGTCATTGTACACGTCTCGTTCTGGAGTCAGCGCTTGAATATTTTTTTCCCCCGTTTTAATTGGACAAGGAAGCAATTTCACATAATATTCTCGCAATGATAAGCGGTTCAGATAATGGATGGATGGATTCTTAGTTATTGAAAGAGGTGTTGGCTCCCTCTATTTGGTTTAGGTGAACGGTATGGGATTTTTAATAGGTTTTAGGTACACACTCACCCGCACGCACACGTGCACGCACACACCCGTACATGCACATACTCACGCACAGACAAAAAAATAAATAAAAAAAATAAATAAATAATGGCTCACTCTATTGGAGCAATTTTAAGAGAGACACAGAGAAAAAAACATGATAAATCTGCATGTCTGCATGGAATGGCCACAAACAAGAAATGGTATTAAATCGAACAAGGCGTAAAGCAGGGGTGGGCAATTCTGGTCCTCGCGGGCTGGAGTCCTGCAGGTTTGAGAGGTTTCCCTCATCCAACACACCTGATTCCAATGAACAGGATCGTTATCAGGCTTATGCGGCTGATGAACTGATCATATGAATCAGGTGTGTTGGAGAAGGGAAACAATCAAAACCTGCAGGACTCCGGCACTTGAGGACTGGGTTTGCCCACTCCTGGCATAAAGGGTTAAACATGAGAGGAACACAAAATCCAACCCACTAAGCATTTGCATCGTCAAAAGAGTACTGTGACATTTGTTGCAATAATTTGAATGTATATTCATTTTTTAATCAGATTAATCACATTTTAGAATTTTGATTAATCATGATTAATTGCTTAACTAAAAAGGCTTTTTATCAACATTTATTTGTCAAATTTAAATTAAAGAACACCTGTTATGTATTAAATCTTTTGACATTCAATGTTATGAGCACGTCTTCAACATTTTTTGATCCACTGCACACGCTCATCCTACTCTCAGTTCATTATTTGCATAATTAAAAATGGGGAAAAAAATGACACCAATAGTTTGACATGAGCAAATATTCTGAATGTCATACGCAAACATTTAATAAATACTTTACTTTAATGCATGTAGTTATGTTTATTGCTCAAACACAACCTGTGCTACTTTTAATGTAACCTGCTGTCAGCTAAAGGATAATCTGCGGTCAAAATTAATAGTGCGATTAATCTGTGTTAATAAATGATTAATGCGATAATGTTTGTGACTAATTAGTTAATGCTTTAACTTTGACAGCACTAGTTCATTTATACCATTAACTATTTACATTATTGTGAATATGATAAAACTGATTCATAATATCTATATACATTCCACTTTTAATAAATTGGTTAATAAGTGCAAATTAAAGTTAAATTATGAGACTAAAGTATTAGTTTATTAAAACAAGCAGTTTTACATTTTAACATATATATATATATTAATGTATCCATCTGTTAGTTTCAATTACCCATTGCAGCCCTCAAGAACAAGTTTGTTCGCCCCTGTATTAAAAAACACATGTCGGAAAGGTGAAGTGTTTTCTTTCAAATGAAATGAAACTTAAGCATTAAATAGGTGAATTCCCCACAAGACATTTCATTCCAGGAAACTGACATCAGATATGCTCTTTTCATCAGGGTTGACACTGAAAATCCCTCGGGTTATTTTTTTGTAGCAATTCTCTCATTGCCGAAATGTGTTTGAATACGAGAAGATATAACCACAAAGGGGATTTATTCGTTTTATTACAAAGGCTGGATTACAATAGACTCTGGCATATAACGACACGTGACACGATATTTTCCAAACTCGATTTGGTCAACTGATCAGGAATGATAACTAACTCGAGAAGGATGTTTCAAAATCAAACGCAAGTTTGTGTTGCTCTGGAAGGTCACAGAAAGCTTTTTGATACTCATTACATCCACCCTCGCATCTCACATGCTACATGTTACAAGCTAATGATGGAAAACCGTTTCTTCTGTTTAGCGCACCTCGGAAAAGTTGAAAACATTGAAATGAAGGGACCAAAGGAAAGTGATTTGATATTGAATCTCACATCACAAAGTCGACCATCCAGAGGAGTGTTACACTTAAAAATAAAAATAAAGTGAAATTCTCACCTCAGTCACATGAAATTTGGTTTTACGGAAATAAAGGCAATAAACAAGGGCGAGGTTTCAAATTCAATTAGTACCACCATCTTTTGATTGTTTCATCCTCCTGCTGCTGCTGCTGCTGCTGCTGCTACGGCAAGTCAGAAAAGTCACTTTGAAAGGAATGTGGACTCAAGTGATGCGTCTGCTCAGAAAATTCTAACTAAGGCTCTTCACATTTACAGGTCAAGTGGCGGAGGGTGGATGTGGCGCACCCGCTAACAACAACAACATGTTCATGGAACTGGTTTGAAATGATCAATTTGAAATGGCCAGGCCTTTAACTTTACTGTCCTTTTGTTGGTCCGCAATGTGCATCTCGATCAGCGGAGGACTCTTGGTGGGAGGTTGCCTGTGTTACTGGGGAAGGGGCGTGCCTACACCAGCTCCACGTAATTGGCCGGGAACATTCCAAAATGGCCACCGGGGCCGTAGCCTCGCCACCATCCCTCATCGATCATTTCGATCCCCGAGATGATCTCGTCGGGGTCGAAGGAGATCTCCGTATCGTCCGCTGGGGAACAAAAGACATTTAGTGCAAAATCCAAACATTTTTTCCTGTCCTGCATCGTTTATTCTCATTTGGGCCACGGGTAAGATGGAGCCTAACCCAGAGAAAACCCACGCGAGCACGGGGAGAACATGCAAACTCCACACAGAAGGCAGGAGTCCAAATTCAAATCCAAAACGATCAACTGTGATGCATGCATGCCAACACGTTTCTCTTTTTTTGAAACAAGTGAAACGTAATTACCAGCCTGGTAATCGTACAAGGCCCGAGCACAGATTCCTCGATCCGGTGTCTCCTCAGCAGTCACCTCGAGGTTGTTCTCCTCAACCTGCCAGAGAATTTGGCTCATTTCTGTCCTTAAACTACTTTCTTATGCTGCAAAAGAACAAATCAACCACCTGAGGGGCGTCTTCATATGTGTGCTCCTGCACACAGGGGCTGGCGGCTGGTGCTTCTTCCTCTGTTTAAAAAAAATAAATAAAAAATGTCATGTGTTCATCTACCAGCAGGGGGCAGCAGATCGCAGCGGCTGATGGGCTCAAGTGCTGACAGCAAATCATGTTTATATGAAGCCAATGAGCGAGTTAAGACTACAGCCGGTGCCCCCACCTTTCGATTGCTCCTCGGGGGCTGCTTCCGGCTCGTCATACTCACACCTGGACTGTCCATCATCCACATCTGGCTCTTATCACCCAAAAAACACAAGCACAGGCATGCATGGACACACACACAAGCCCACACAGGATGAAAACCACCACTGCTCGTGAGAGGCGATAAAAATGTCAACAAAGTATGATTGATTGAAAGGATAACGGGTGAAATGATTTGAAGTGATGGAATGGCAAAAAAAGCGACAAAGAAAAGATGTCATTTGCAGCAGCGATTCCCAAACTAATAACGTTTGGGAAACGCTGGCATAGAGTCACCTGGTATGTTGTGTGTTGTGTTGTGTAAGCTCACACCTGCGGCCTGGACAGGGGAGGCGGAGCCTGCCGGCACCGGGGAGGCTTGGCGCTGAGGGAAGTCGGCCCGCTCGCTTTCATTCTTAGACAGAAAGGGGCTTTGCAGGCGCCCTGAGTGGGGGGCGCACGGAATCCAAAGCATGCACAGATGGGAGGAGGAGGAGGAGGAGAGAAAAGAAAGGAGGAGGAGACGCATGACGGAGACGCACAAACAGGTTTAAGTGTGATCATGGACAGGTAGAGCTCTACAAGAGGACAAATGTCACCACTAGCCAAGAGTGGAAATGCAGGAGCGGCTGACCTGTAAAAGCGGGTACTACCTGGCTGGGGGCTGGCAGGGGCCGCAGTGGGCACGTTTGCATCGCTGGGAGCTATTCCCTTCTCTCGCTGCTTGAACATGTCTCGGGGGTTGGTTGCTCGCTGAGAGATGAGGGAAGCTGCCTCCTACAACAAAGACGGCAGCCGATTAGAGGGAAGAAAAAACAAAAGTCAAATGGAATTTGCTACGCTGGTTTCTGGTTGTACTACAGCTACACATTTATACAGAATCTAACATCAAATTGGTGGCTAATAAAAAGGTGGTTGTATCTTTGAATTCAATTGCAGTCATTTCAGGGTAAACAATTTGTAGTTATTTGAACGAAACGCACTACAGTTAAAAGGTGTTGAGGTAATTGTTTTTGCCAGTAGATGGCATTTGTGTTTTATGTTGGACATTGGTGATATAAACTCTACGTTTTTCTTTTCAAATTCAGAGCAGTTGGTATTTAGAACGAGAAGCAACTTGTGGACTGCAGACCATTTTCTTCATTGTAAATTACAATAGTCACCATTCCTCACAAACACATATTTTTTTTAAATGGCATTTACTATTGCTGAATTGAGTTACAGTCACTCCTTTACACAATGTTGTGTGTAAAATTAAGCATGAATGATAATGTGTTTAGATTAATTGAAAAAAAAAAAAAAAAAAGCAAAATCAGTTTAATAACGTTTAAATACTTTTTAAATGACCCGCGTGTACCGTATTACTGATAAAAAATAAGCACTATAGTGTGCTTCTTCACAACAATAGAACAAACTTGATATGATCACACATGTCCACTATGATGACCCTAGAAAGAAAGAAAAAACATAGCCCACCAAGTTAAGAAAATATTGATGGCTTAAGTTTGTCTTCTTAAAAAAAAAAATCTATACGATATAGATAAGAAATATAAATAACCTATTATTTCTTATGTGGAAATTGTATTTATTTCCACCGTGTTCAACCTTAGAGGTTCCGTTGTATGCATTTTTGTTGCATAAGAAGAAAGAAGAAACTATTTTGAGGTGGGCTGAAAAGAGTTGAAAATAATTGCGCCGTCCAAAGCAGACCACATTGAAGGAGGCGGACTCACGTGGTGGGCCTTCTCCACAGATTCCACTCGTCTGACTGCTTTCTTCTGGGCTGCCTGGATCTCCCCCTGCTGCTCCTGATGTTGATCACATTAAATGTTGGCTCTCATCAGCTACCCTCCAGACTTCTCTGCATGCTAATTGTATACATCTTACATAACAGCTGATCAAAATCTCTAATTCACTTTCTGGTTCACCCCCCCACCCCCCTCCCTCCTTAACCACAAAATAAAAGCAGTCAAGACACTGACCAAGCGTTGCTTCTCTTGCTCTTTGCTTTCAGCTTCCTGCTGCTGCTTCCTGTCAAAGCGACAATCAAATCAGACCATTGTCATTACCGACAGTCAACAACACGCTTGCTCGGTTGCCGCCAACCTACTTCTGTTGCTCAATTTGAACGGCCCTCTCCTTGTCCCGTGTGTCCCTCAGTGCCGCCTCCTTGACTTCTCGGTCTTTCCTCTCTTTCTCCAGATGCTGGCGCTCTTCATCTGCTTTGCGCCGCTCCTCCAGGCGACGTCTCTCCTCCTCTTTCTGGGGCGCAAAAAGAAAGGAGGACAGATTTGATTGCGCTACGGCAATGACAGCGCATGTCAAAAGAACATACACACGCAAACTGAATGAGAAAGATGTGTTGTAAAACGGTGTGGTGTGTCTGTGTCAGAGGAAAAAGCCTGAGGAGCATCAGTACCTCCGCCTGTGCCCAGAACGTGTCCTTGTTGGTCTTACGGATTTCAGACATGGCGTTGGTCTTCTGGTACACGGAGCCCTGCGGCAAGGACAATTAACATGAAGTGATAGGGCAGCAAAACATAATTGGAGAAAAATTGATGGTAATACATCCGCTATCACACATTATTAGGATGAACATAAAAGGTTTTACAGTGAAGCTCAATTGAGAATGCAGTAAATAAATGATTAGCAAAAAAATATTCAAAATATTACAATTAAATGAAACATTATATCAATATATATATAAATTAAATATATATATTTTTTAAATAATAGAATAAATGTAAAATAAATAAAAAACAAAATATAATATATATTATAGATAAATATATATAAAATCATATAAAAAATATTAAAAGAGAGATTCTTCCATCCATTTTCTATACTGCTGCCTTGTCACAAGTTGGCAGGTTAGCTTGCGCTTATCCCAGCTGACTTGTGGCGGCAAACAGCTCAAGTAAACGATCCACTGTTTAAATGTAAACACCATCTTTAAACAAGAGAATTACACCCTTTTCACAC
Organism: Leptonotus elevatus; assembly: GCF_054856555.1. Lineage (NCBI taxonomy): Eukaryota > Metazoa > Chordata > Actinopteri > Syngnathiformes > Syngnathidae > Leptonotus > Leptonotus elevatus. The sequence goes on along the minus strand of NC_141243.1, from coordinate 16,329,642 downwards.
TGCACTTGGTTTTCGTGGTGTTGATTGCAGCACTGGACAGCGCATGGACGACAGCGACCCAGCACAAGCAAGCCCATATTTGCCACTGATTGCTAAGCTACAATATAGCCTGGTGCCTTTTCCTGCTGGTTTGGACACAAAGTAATTCAGAATCAGATATTGAACATTTGTCCAGTAGGGTACGTTTGCCTTGCCGGCACCACATACAACGAATGGGCTGGTCGATGCTGAACTGTGCTACATTAAGTGCAGAATGAAAAGGCCATAAAGTGAAATGATAGATCCAAATGGCAGAAACAAATGTTCCTGTTGCAGCCAATACAGATAGTAAACCGACTGCACCCTCTGTTGTATACAGCCAAATGGGGAAATCAATTCAGTCTCAAAGAGGTAGCCAATAGACAGCATAAACTTGTCAATAGGTCCCAAATCGTTAAGTCTCCATTTCAATTTCTATCGGCAACACAAACACTGCATTGCTCTGGAGAAGAGATGAGCATCGAATGAGGCGTACCACGGGACCCTGAGGGCCGCTGTCTTGGAAGCGGCTGGAGGTTTCTTTGTGGAAGCTGTAGTTGGCTCCTGAGGCCTTGGCCACCTTCTCCATGATCACCTCAGGTTCGACATCCTCATCTGCGCGGGCATTTATTGTAACATGGGCCCCCTGAAACACATGGAAATTAAAGTTCCATTTACTGCTCGGTCTGACAAAAGCTGGTGTTAACTTGGTGCCGGTCCAGGCGATTGCTTCTATGATATACGATGTATGACATTGAAAGTACTCCAACAGAGCCTTTTTCCACAGATGCATGCAGCTTTGATGAATGGTCTTTTCTTCATGGCGTCTTCCAAAGATCCACAATGTGCAATTCAGCGCGTTTTAAACACAAACAGATGGTGGGAGGAAAAAGTCAAATGTATATTTTAATGAATGCTATGTTACCTTAAGAAAGTTGGCCATGGAGCTCACGTGATTTGCACAAAGTCCTTTCCTGGAATCATTCACTCCTTCCCCCGTCTGAGACACAAACAATTGGTTCTTAATGGCAAGTCTACTGGCTGGAGAGGGCAAATACACTTTTGTGGAATGCAGTACTGACCCAGTTGATGAGGACATATTTAGGAAGACCCGAGTTTGGGTCCTGGACTCGACAGAAGGCATACATCACTTTCCCGCTGTTGAGCTCCTCCACCAGCTCCTCCAATCCTCCATCTGATAGACAAACATTGTGGGAACAGTCAAATGGCTGCTGTGGTTGCTTGTATAACAGGGAGCATTTTTGCCTTTACAAATGACGGGTTGAGACAGCAGAGGCAAGCGCTTGCTTTGTGCTGATCTTCCAGTGCTGCGGTCGCATGCTGACAGAGACATTCCAACACACATTTGATTTTGTTGTGTCGAGACGACAAAAGCTTGACGAACGGCACAAGCAATTGCTCACCTCCCTTTTCTGCCAGGCGGATGTCATTACTGTTCCCCTCATAGGTGAACAGGGCCCTGAGGAGGAGAGACAGGAAAACATATTACAATGTTGCTCTCTTTTAACCATTCTATTACTTTGAGGCTTTTTTCCACCCGCTGCGTGTGGAATGAGCAAAAGCGGTCAACTTGTTTAGAGAAATATTATGCCGTTTTCCATTATTTAAAGAGTTTCTTGGTATCTTAGTAACATCTGTGTCATGCTTTTGTCAAAATAACCCAAGGATGATGAACAATTACAGCACACTATGCATTACCGTGAAGATGTACCAGAGCACAAGCCCCGAAATGAATTTTATTTCCCTCCACAGAACAAAAATAATTCCATAAAGGCAACAACACATATAACTTTCCCATTGTACGTCCCCTTTAAATCTTCATGTGATGCCCTAATTGTGAGATATGTTTAACAGCAATCTTATCAATGCACCTCACAGTGAACGATGCAACTAATGAGATTGTAAACAACGGGTGCAAAGATGACAATGAGGTTAGGAAACAAATAAACAACATAGTGGTAAAATAGAGTGACAAGAGGCAGTTTTACAAAAATGCATTTCCTTTTGTTATCACGGGATTATTTCTGAGCTGCTCAGAACAAATTGCAAACAATTAAGAGAATGTAAACAAGTGGAAATTGAACTGCTTAATCTGAGGCAAATGCATCCTTTTGATTTATCCGGACCCTCCCTGCGTCGCCACGGCAAATATATTCCATTAGGTATTATTTTCTGTAGCAAAGTTGAGCTAACATATTCAAAAAAAAAAAAAATGTCACAGTAGTTACAACAACAAATAATTGTACATTAATCATTTTAAATCCAATTCAGTGACATTGGATCAGAACTTCTCCTGACACATGAATGAATGCGCCTCGGTACTGTTTTAGAGATTTAGCTCTAAAATAGACATACTGGCTTCACGTTTTGGTGTGCATATTAATATGGTGATAACATTTATCAATTGACAGTCCAGGCAAGGACCAGCAGGTGGAGCAGTGTAACCTGCGTGTTATACATTTAATATCACACCACAAAATAAAAACAAATAACATAAAATGGGAGCAAATTCCTGAACTGAAGATGATGACACCAAAAGACAACAAAAAGAAAGTTCGTGGCACATTATTGCATTTGTCACAATTTCCACATCCTTGCTCAACCAGGAAGTGGGTGCCTTGCAAGACTCACACCTTGTAAAAGAAAAAGAAAAAAAAGAAAAATAAACAAATCTACACGCAAAACATCTTAACAACGCTGTCTGAACCCATTTGAATACAGTATTCATTAGACATGCATGTGCTGCGGTTAATACAGTTATATTAAACCATACATTGTAACCGCTAGGAAATGGACATAAAAGACTGACTGCACAGAAACAATATACACGGTGGTTGACACTGTGACATATGCCGAGGTTTAAAAATAACGATAATTCGGTGAACACTGGCGACAACTTAACGTTACTTCACGACTGACATGCTAGCCAGCATCAAATCGCAATGCCTCCTCATTCAGCCACAAAGTTTCCGCGTGTGCTTTGCTGCGCCTTACCAGTTGGTATCGGATTTTTCATTTACCACTTCTTTGTATGCCGCTGTTAACGCGGGGCCATTTTTGCTGAGGTTTACTGCCATGGTTGTGTTGTGTTGGGTTGGGTTGAGTTAGCTTTCCTATCCTATCCGGGATGCGCCCTTCCTTCCTTGCTGGAGGAGTGCCGTTGACGCTATCTTTCAGCTGAGCTAACCAGGAAGCTAAGCTATGCTAATGATACATCGTGAGGCTGCGTCACATAAACGGGGGCAGCGCGAAGGAGCGGTGCTTGTCTGTATCCTGTGGGTATACAAAATATGGCATCAAATAAACATTGGTTGGCCCTTATAGTTATTCAAGGCATTGATTTCAAATCATTGGATGTTTTGACAATACCGGAAAAAAAATATTTTTTTCAATACTAAGCAAAACAAATGTTATGGTGTTAGAACCAAACACATCCTGCTTCTTCTATCGTCATGCCAGACTTGATTCAAATCGGTATTATCACAGACATAACAAATCTAAGTAGAATACATTAATTTTCCGAACCACTTATACATCATATTTAAGTAATAAATGTATTTATTGTGTAGGGAGAACATGACAAAAGTGCTTGGCGAGTCCAAGTTGGCTGTATCAACCAACCAAGACAGAATCATTACATCCCAAAATACATGACAGAAAACTAAAAACGACAGTAAATCCATTGATTTTATTCATGTTTAATGATAATGTCAACAGTTACCTTGTGTGGACAAAGTGAAGAGATGTGGATGCTCAATGTTACAGTTCAAGCACAATTTCAAAATTTAAACTGCATGAAAGCCAGCCCTGAATTAAAAAAAAAAAATCTAAGGAAATAAAACTAGCCATGACATCCAATTTAGGCATTTGACACTTAAGATGTTTTTCCTGTATATACAAAATGAGGGTTAAGGCTAAAGTTTCATCAGATGTGTTAGGCAGATGAATGATAACAAAATCCCTGATATCTGGCAAGTGGCTGAGAGAAGGTTCTCTGGAGTGCAAAGCATGCCAAGCTGCCTATATAAACTTCATTGAGCACAGGAGTCAATGGTAATACCAGTCATAATGGATTGAGGCTGCATTCAGGCATTCAGTTGGAGGAGCTTAAAAAAAGCCAGATAAACAATGTACACAAAGTCTGAACATAAAACCACCTTTACTTCATTCAGTGTACCTTTTCAAAACCTTATAGTGTTTTAGACAATTTCCCAACAGCAATGAATTTTTCAATTAAAACATGGTCTACGACCTAGCATTTAATAAAGCTACTAAATATTCATGCTTTGCAATGGACCATTTCGAGCGTGTTGGAAGATGTGTTTCTTCCACTTTTATGCTATTAAATAATTTCCCTTTATATTGGCAGCGTCAGTACATGAAAAAAAAAATCACACACTAACTATGTTATCCAACAGTTATAAAGTATTAAATTCAAACTAACATTATATTATAACAAATTTCAATCATGATCACAGATGACATGACAACAGAAGGCTAAAACTATTTTAAAGATACTACACAAATGTGGCAACCAGACAAACCGGTCAGCTGAGGTTGTTTACCCCAAAATATACCTTTGAAATCATGATTAGGAGTATGGAGAATCGCAGATTTACATCACCTGACATGTTTTGTTTAAAAAAGAAAAAGAAAAGAAGAGATGACCATGTCATATTAACGTACCCTGAAAACAAAAGCATTACTTCAGTTCCAATTTAGAGCGTCGACAAAAGCATCAGTAGCATAAATGTGAAGTTGTTCACATCAAAGTTTTGTTCATAAAACAAATGTAAAGTGTGACAGGAGCATCCTCTCCAACAAAATTAATACTGGTGTAAAAACAACACAAAACAAAACATCAGGGCAGATCATCAGTTTTGTCTTTCAGCACATTTTTGTTTTGCTTTATAGACATAACAGAACAACCTAAAATATGGACTCAAGGCATTCTTCTCACCAAATTTCGCTGCCTATTACAAAGGTTGATGACTGGGTGTGATACCTGAGTAACTGCACTGCGGAGGTGTAACACATAGCTTAGCTACATGCCGAGGAGTAGCCATGATCATACCAGCAACGTCTTGTAACAGTAACATTTGGCAGGCCAAAACAATAATGAATAAAAAAAGAACAAAATGTGCGAAAAATCCAGTTGCCATTTTGACCTATGCACGTGTGTGTGTGCGCGCGCGTGAGTGAGTGTGTGAGGGGCTGTGGAAGGGCAGATAAAGCTCCAGTGCCATTAACGCTACATGCTGCGATTCCAAAAGCAAAGGAAGATATCTGATCAGTCTTTTTTTTAATTTTAAGTTACAATTTCACATTGTTTTGGGGTAGCGTTAGTATGTGCCATTATGATCAGCTGCTGGTAATGACACTGCACCATTATTGTGTTGAAGTGGGAACATTCTGTCTCAATTGCACGTCGACCAAAACATTACAACACATAAAGGCCACTAAATCCATGGAAATACAGTAAGAGAAGAAGACATCCAGCGGGACATAGGCAGCATCCCTAAAAATTAAGGTGATCGTTTCCAAAATCCAGCCAGTAAAATAACATGATAATGAGACGTGTGTATGTAAAGCAACGATGATGGCAGCAAGAACAATAGCAAAAGTAACAGTTTTAAAGTCTTGAGTGTGGCGTATGGGCTGTGAGTAGTGTCTGCTTTCCGCTAAAGGAGTGCTTCCAGGAGTCGTTCAGGTCCTGCTGAGATCCACACATGCAGCAAGGGCAGCGCATTGGATCAGCTTAGCATGTCATTATATTGCCACCTTGTCCAAAAGGGTTCCTGTTGTCGTGTGTGTTGTTTTTTCCGATGTCTCCAGTTACAAATCAAACATGTTCCGTTTGTTCTGCTTTCAGATTTCCATCACCCCGGCAACCTCACATTGCATACTTCTGGGTCCATTCTCTTGCTAATTTGTTGTACCTGCAAAAAACAAGCAAGATCTTCGGTCAACTTGCAATGGAAAATAAATGTTAAAGGGGAAGCCAAACCCCCTCCCCAATTTTTTTTTGCGTGTGTGACAATTATATGTTCTATGAAGCCCCACACGTCTAAATATAGTATGCTGGTTAATATTGTGTTAGTGGAATATGCAGCAAAATCTAGCCATTTTTATCCATCTCAGGGGGCGGCCATTTTTGGCACTTGCTGTCGACTAAAGCTGACATCAATGTTACTCAGGTCTCGGTAAAACAACCAATCATAGCTCAGTTTCAGAAAACAGGTGAGCTGTGATTGGTCATTGCTTGAGCCCAGAGCAATTGCTAAAGTGGCGAAATGGCCGAAAAACAGCTGTAATTTGCTAACTCATATTCCACAAATGTAATTTTATTCACTAGTGAGGTCACATATAACATATCATTGCCAAGAAATGATGAAGGTTGACTTCCCCTTTAAATGCCAGCTGGCTAATGCATTTGTGCACTTACTTTTCCCTGTCGGCCTTGTATGTGTGAGCGATCTCTGGCACCAAAGGGTCATCGGGGTTTGGGTCACACAGAAGGGAGCAGATTGATAATAATACTGTGGAAATATGAATACAAGTACAATCAACATTGTAATACATCAACATGTGTTCAGGCACGCAAGTCCGAGTCTGGGCCTTTACAACTGAAATGGGGTTGCATCGAGTTCACAGCGTTTACAAGTTATAAAATGTTATATTTCAAGACGCCGCAGCTACTATAAATATGGAACAAGTGGAGCATGTTACAGCTGGATCGTCAAGTGAACTGTACATACATTAGTATCAAAAGTAATGCAGGTGAAAAGGGATGATTACTTTCATAACAGCCATAAAGGTCACATGCTATAAAAGTTATCTGTTGACAGTTTTAAGGAAGTGTTGATTCAATCATTTTGTGTGTTGTCGTTGAAATGCACTGTAGCAAACTGCAGGCCAAGTGTGTTATACGCAGATAAGGCTTCTTTGTAAGAATTGGCTAAACTACTACTAACATAAAAGGTGACATCCTATCCTGACAATTCTAATATGTACTCCTCTGTGTTTTTCATTCAAACTTGGTTTGCATGTCATTCCAAATTTGATTGTAAATTTTTGACACTCAAAGTATGGCGTCAAACCTGTCAATGAGTGACACTTGGCGCCAAGTTTTATTAAGCTATTCAACCATTGACGCATCCAAGACAAGAAACATTTCTGAAACCCCACCCCTAGATTAAATATATTAAAAATGAACTTCACTCACACCTCACAGATGACGCATGATGGCGGCTTAAAATCGTGTGAGAGACTAAAGATGACTTCTTTTCACTCTTGATATGCCGACACTGTGCGCTGAACGCAGAAAATGATGACACTTTTGATTTGCTGTAAGTGGATAATGTCTGGTTTTTGGCTTTGGTTGCACGAATATCAATAAGGAGGACTCAAATAGACATTGACTATTTTATTTGCAAGTAAGCTTCAACTAAGTTGCTTTTTTTCCAAGTTCAAAATGTTTTTTACGTGCAGAAATACAATTTCAAATCTTCTGTAACAGTTTATTGATTCCATATATGCAAAACACTATACTTTTATTTTATTTTGATATACATGCAAATGAACAAAATGCAGGGTTATCCTCACTTTAGATGTCTCGAGGGTTTACATAAGCAGAGACCCTGACTCCCCCAACCACTTTGTATTGAAGATACCCGATGACACAATGTGCTGAAGAGGAAAACCAGTTCCTGACACTTGTACTGAAACAAGTGTTGACAACCTTGGACTGTAAACAATGTTTTGAGTAGATGAATGACAATTAAAGGCATCACAGAGTCTGAATGACAGATGCCAAAATCAGGTGGCTAAATTTGCCCTAAAAGTATAATTAATAATAAAAAAAAAAAAAAAGGATATTTCTTTGACTGACATTGTGAGCTTTATGGAAGCAAGTCATTTTACTCTGCTATCTGTTGTTATAAGACTGCAGGAACCTAAATGCCTCACAAATATGAGTTTGCGACAAGAGTAGATCAAGTTTATTGGCACTTACCTTTTGATACCGTTAGTGCAGGTGACCACTGTGATCTCAGTATATCCAGACAAATACTCCCATTGCTGTTAATATTAGGGTGGTAAATCTTTGTTGTAAACGCAACCTGTAATTGAACAAGAACGTTGTCATTTCCAAGCAAGTAACAAAGTACGGTAAACTAAAATAGTAACAATATAGTCTCTGTATTATTCCATGACACTGAGGGCAGATGGTTACTCACTTTTGGTGGTTTGAATGGATAATCTGTGGGGAAGTGGATGGTAAGGAAAAACACTCCATTCTGATAGGGGCTGTCACTCTAGTGGCATAGAAACAACAAGCAGTTAGTGCTTGTGTAGCATATTTCAAATTCAATCATACAATAGTAATACTTACCGGACCCATTATCGTTGCCTGCCAATGGAACACTGAAAAATATAAAACAATGACAACATTGCATCTGACACCTAAAGGAATTGAATTGTGAGTTTGTTTATCAATTGTACTATTATATGTGTTGTAGTACGGGTACATCAGGTAAATAAGGCAAATATATGTTTCCCCATTCATTTCAAAAGGTGAAACCATAAATTATACTGATATTCATTATACGCAAAATTGAATATTTTAAGCCTTAATTGACATGTAAGTTGATAATTATGGATTACAGATAGTGAAAAACGGAAATTGAGTGTCTCAGAAAGTTTAAATATTGTCAAAAAGCTCCGTATTGGAAAGTCATGGTTTCACACCCTAAGCAACTAATTACACCTCAAAACACCTGCAAAGTTTTTCCCAAGCCTTTAAATAGTCTCAGTATGGGTCAGCAGACGACACAATCATGGGGAAGACTGCAAACTTAAGAAAAAGACATTCCCAACAGGATTTGGCATTCATCCACATTGCCAAACATACTAGAAGATGTTTCACTGATCGGGCATTACTGTGGTCAGCAACCTCACCTGAGCTAAACCCCATACAGAATCTATAGGATACTGTCAGAATGAGACGTCAAACCCCAACTGTAGATGACCTGAGTGCTGCTATCAAAGCATCCTTGACTTCCATTCCACTCACTAAGCAGTGCCACTGCCTGATGGCCTCCATGCCAGGGTCACAGTGAAGCCGTATTTAATGCAAAAGGAAGCACAGCCAAGGATCGAGTGCATAGAAAGTATGGTGATTTTCAAAAGCACAGCATTTCTTTAACTTCTGTAAAATACTCTAATTTTCTGAGGCACCAAGCCATAATAATTTGCAAAAAGGCCTGAACTATTCCAATCAGTGAAATAAATCTAATAAATGTATTTCACTCTCTGAAATGAGGCAACTAAAAATATTCAACAGTTTCATGATATTCTCACTTTTTATTAGATGTCTGATGTACAGTAAACCCCCTCTATCGCAGGTTCCCAGTATTTCACTTTTGTGTGTGTGATTAATTTTGTATTTTGCCCATTTGCCACCATTTTAAAGAGTTTAAATTCCGTTCCGTAAAAAATACCCGTATCTACTGATTCAGCCAATCAAAAGGGCCGTCACCATGTTAATGTGCAGTTAAACTGCAATGATCATGCAGGTGGATCATTTTTCATATTCCATTTCAATACATGACAAGTTCGTCAATATCGCAGATTTCACTTGACTTATTGGGTCGTCTGGAACGTAACCACCTGCGATTGAGGGGGATTTACTGTCGCGTATACTGTACTTTGTGTACAATAGATTAGAACAGAATTCTTACAATCATCTCCAACTGGTCCAGCAGAGCACTGAGCAGGGGGGTCCCTCTGCAAGTCGGACAGCTCCTAATGGCAAACAGTTGCAAATGAATTACATCAACGTATTCATGTTCAATTTGTGAGCGTATAATATATGCATTACAACTGGACAAGGGTTGGCAAATTATTTGACAGATATGTTCCTGATAAAACAACAGTTGCATGAATAATTCATACTATAACGTCATTATGCAATAATGGTATAACTTATCTTTGGGGCTGAAATGTAATTTTGAGCCAGGTATTGCTATTAAAAGCAGTCAAAACACGTGGCTGTTGTTAAGACTCACAAATAATTCAACAATTGTATGTAAGACATGATTAATTTTCAAATATCTGTATACTGTATAGTAGGTCAAGAATGTACAGCTGTAAGTAAAATAGAACGCTATTTCAAATAGTGCTAAATACTGTCAGGACATGAATATCATGTGACTTTTTGACAGTCAACACAAACACGAGGCATCCACAATTACGTACACCTGTCAGAGAAGTACTAAGGTTGTAGTTACACTGATGTAGAAACACAAGGCATCAAGATTTTAATATTTTGGTTGACTCATTTAACCGCAAGAAAGACACAATACTGGAAACTAAAGCATCTTTAAAAAAATAAAAACGATTTATGTTGCATCACGTTAGATGATGTAGTTGATGCTAATGACGACTTTGTGGTATTATGATGAGCTGTCTCACTTTAACTGTAATATGACAATAGAAAAGAACATCTGCCACTTTTACAACAAAGATCAGATTTGCATTTCAGCATCTCGTCGTATACATGTTGCCTCTCACACTATTCAAAAAAGTACCCAGCAGTATAAAAATATACACACACACCTTGGCCAACCGCGCTGCCCCATTTGCCAGCCCATAAATGGAAACAGCGACACTAGGGTTCAATTTTGGCAACCAGCTAGCAGCTGTCATTCAAACACACCACTTGCCTTACTCCGAAGACCTGCTTTGACAATAACAACTAGTAAATAAAATATGTCTTATCATGTACACGTTCGAAACAAATCAAATCAAAACAAATATATACGCAATCATGTTAGCTGTTGCTAGCCGGTGAAACCGTGGGTCGATTTCCCTTAGATAAGACATCGTATCTGCTCATAAACGTAACAGTATCCCAATGCAGGTTAGTTCTTCTTAGCCGGCGTTACTGTGGCAACGCACATACGAGGCCAAAACTGGTTAACTTTACATTCGCTGCTCTTTGTTTGTGTCTTCAAATTGAATAGCGTCAAAAATGAAGACACTAACATCAGCCTACCGCAGCGACAACCGGATCGTCTTTTTAACGGGAAAGGAGTCCTAACATTAAGCACACTGTCGCCAAGTAAGGTGTAACTATCTCGTGGAAGAATTAAACACACACTCACCTTCTGAATTCTTTTCAACGCCATTACCCCAATGGCTGCGCTTGGTAGCCTGTCAGCTAACCGTTATGAACATATACAATGTATGTTCGGGGGTGGCGTAATTTCCAAATTACACCTTACAACAGGATGCGGGCGATCACGTCTCGTCTACAACTACGTTGGCGTTTTGCTTTCTGGAGCAACGTAAGCACCAAACATTGAAAAAAAATCGTGTTTTCGTTCTGTTGCTAGCCCTAGAATTAACGAGGTGTTTGCTAGTAGTACTCCTGCGACCGAATTCTCGCCCCTCGCAGCCAAGCACGAGACTGTTGGGGAATCATCGCGAGACTTGCTTTCGCCTCTTGGATGGATTATTTTTACTTCAGTTTTTATATCATTTCAAATGAAACAATCGTGGATCGCGGGAAGAGAATATTTGTTTGAACGCAGAATAAATATAAATATGCATATAGCATTAAATATAATGCCAAAACAAGTCTGGCTATCAATCTATTCTGGGCAAGGGTAACTGGGCAAGGGACGTCCATACAGACTGAGGTACTGCTAAATCCACCAAAATGTCAGAATTGTCCTACTTATTGTCATTGGGGAAATTCACCTTGGCGCGTGTGTTTGAGAGTGTGTTCAAACAAAAAGCCACCAGCTGTAAAGTGTGGCGTCAACATAACGAGTGTGGCCAAGTAACCACAAGATGTCACTATTTGAAAACAACAAACAGTCAAACCAGTGTCCTGTTGTCATATTGGATCTTATGTTTTAAAGATGTCAGAATTACAACACGATGAACACAACTCTGAAGCCACATTTTTTATTTTATTTACTTAGTTTCATTCCTGAAGAAACAAAAATATGATTGCTAATTCCACATGCAATCATTTTAAAGTGATTTTCTCCGAGTCAGCTGTCTGCACTGCTTTTCTGCACAGCCTTGTTTTTGCAAAGACCCATGAACTTTCCTTTATATGTGTTAAACAAGGGTGAAAAAAGACCTCTCATTATTTTTAGTGAGTGTGCATGAATGTGCTGCAGTGTTCATTCTTCTTAAATGGCTGATTCAGTGTCAGGTTGAGGATCCTATTGTCAATGTGACTCTGAGAGAGACCATTTTCCTTTGGAAAACTGAAGATTCCTTCAGATAATATCTTATTGTTTGCTCATCTCTGCGCTCTCAATGACCTGCCTGTCCCGAGGCCTTGCTGTAATCAGATTCAGCAGGCAGCAGAGGTAGCACTTTGGCTCCTAAGCACCAGGGGCCTTGTTTGGAAGCTTTGGAACGACTGTTTATCAGGTTTTCAGACACGCGCTGTTTGTGCCAAGCCTTAATTCACATTGTCAGCCCGTCTCAATAGTGCCTTCTGAAAACTCTCAATATTGCTTCCATACCCACATGTTTGTAGTTGACACTCACGAGGCACTTGAAGGCATACGGTGAATGCCACTTTACAACTAACCAGTAACAACCAAGATATTTATTTGTTTCCAAAAGATAAAATATCACTGTCCCGTACTGGGAATTTCCCACCTACAGCCAGAACTTGAGTGTTCAGTTACATGACTGGTGGCCCAAGTTCTAAACTGATTTCTGAGCCAAGGTGTGAATTTGTCAAGACCAGGCTGATACGGGTGGGGGTGATAGTTAACCGACCCGTCTCATGATGGCAATAGCCTGTAGTGTTGTAATTTGAGCCAATGGACTCAGCAGACCTCAGCGACGCATCGTTTCGGTCACATGAATCATAGTAGTTTAATTGTATAACAAAAAGCTTTTCACGTTTTTTTGGTGGCAATTACGCTCCAACTCTGAGCCTGTGTGTATTCTTCTCTCAATGGTGCTTTTCCCATGCCGGCCATGACAAGGCACATATTCTGTCATTTTCCAAATGAACTTAGATTGGTCTTGTTAATGGTCAAATTATCCAATAAAAGCAGAAGCAATTAATTCTGAGCACAAGCCGGCCTCACAATCCCTAGAGGTGTTCTACCTTGGGTCAGTGTATCAACTTTCTGAGGGTTCTCCCACAGAACAAAGATCCATTGTTGTCACACACTAAGAGATATTTGTTCACTCTTTGTACCAATGGTCTTGATTTGATTATACACTCAGGCTATATGTGCAAGTAGAACTCATGTTTACAGTGAAGTCAGCACTCTGCAAATCAAATAATTATTGAGCTAAGCAAGAGGAAAAAAGGTCATTATGTGTGAAGCAATCTGTGTTTCATGGCTTGTTTCTTTGGCTTTCCTTGTGATTTGATTTTGCTTGTCAGAGTTAGGGTGCCCTTGACCCATAACATCTCAAAATCATTTTTTATTTTATTTAATTTTGTTTTGGGATTGAGCTTGCTTGATAATTGTATTAATAAAAAACAAATTAAAATAAAATAAACCTTTAAAAAAAAACATTTTGGGATTGAGTTTTCTTGAGAATTTTAATAAAACCTTTTTTTTTTTAACTAACATATGACTGTTCATATTTTTTGTGGCTACATTAAAGGGGAAGCCAACCTTAAACATTTCTTGACAATAATATGTTATATGTGACCTCACTAGTCTAAACATGACATTCTGATTAATATTACATTTGTGAAATAAGAGTTTTGAAGCAAAATCTAGCCATTTTCATCTATCTCATGGGGCGGCCATTTTGCCACTTGCTGTCGACTGAAGATGACATCAATGTTGCTCAGGTCTCATGCAACAACCAATCACAGCTCAGCTTCAGAAAACAGGTGGGCTGCGATTGGTCGTTGCCTGAGCCCTGAGCAACATTGATGTCATCTTCAGTCGAAAGGCAAGTGGCAAAATGGCCGCTCCCTTAGATGGATAAAAACGGCTGGATGCTTAACTCATATTCCCCTAACGCAATATTAACCAGAATACAACATTAGACCAGTGGCGTCGCGTAGTACATATTATTGTAAAAAAAAAAAAAATGTGGGTTGACTTTTCATTTAAGACAATTCTTTTCGTTTGTGATACACGAGTACACAATGCATGCATGCATGCGTGAATAGTTAGCAATGTTAAATGTCAAACATTTAAAGGTAGTACAGTAACCCAGAGTACAATTCTCATCCGTAGTCTATTTTGCACATTAAAGCACATGAGGTAACAATCAGCCAAAAACAATTTGTGGAGAGGGAGTGTGCCTCTCATAATTTAACACCGGAATCCTTGTGGTAATTTTAGCCTTTGGAGGAATGTAAGATGATTTACTTTTGAAATACATTTCACTTAAGGAGAAACTAGTGAATAGTAGGACCTAACTGTAGTAATGTGCGTACTTTAATCAAAACTAAACAACTCTACATTGTCTCATGTTAGCAAACGTGATTTGCAGTTTCGGCTTTTTACACTGCAATTATTTTGAGGAATTTAAAGGCTTCCAGTCTGATTTGCCGTTGGTCCTCCCTTATCAGATGCGCATCATGTGGAAACCAGACAAACCAAACATATCATCATAAGGAAGCAGTATTCTTTTGCGGTGAAGCACTTTCGGACCAATCCCAAGTGTCTCACAGCACGCTGACTGATGGCGTTTTGAAATGTTTAACTGTGCACTTCATGCAATAAGTAATCCCCAAAGTCTCGCCACCGGTGCTCTATATAATGTTGACTAACACATTTAGTGGTTATCATCTACGATCAAATATGTTCCAGCTGTTGGTTTTTCTGATGTCAATTTCAGGTTTTCCTGGTGAGGCAAGTTTCCTTGAGGGACAAAGGAGGGATTTCCTTTGAAACAGACTGGCTTTAGCAGCACCAACAAATAGCATGGCAGTGTTATTTAAACAGAAAGTGTCTCTAAATATAAACTTATCATATGCGACGCATGAAGTGCAGACAAAGAAATCTGAAAACTGGCTCTTTTGCCCGGGCCGTGAATTGTGCACGTAAACGTGAAACCATTTATTAGATAAAAACTGGCCACTTTTCTTCAGATTGATACCAGTTCGAGTACTTAACTCTTGAGTAGCCAATGATACCGATACCAAGTACCAATACCACTAGTGCTATTGATACATAAAAAACCTTTCACCCAAAAAACAATGACAGATCATTTTAAAGAAAGACGTGTATATAATTTTCCCTTAAAATTGCATGGTATTATTGGCAATTTTTGAATCTATTTCTTTTTTCTAGCTCATGATCATAATCGTGAATACCTTGAAACGAGGCTGGGTATCGGCCCAATATGAAACCTGGTATCAGTACTTGTCCATCCCTAATAACAACTATTTGTGATTTAAAATCACTCTCCAATGAAAAGCAAGCAATTAATTTTCTACGGTCAAGTGGCCTTGAGGTTGCACAAAGGTTTATGACTACTTCAACAGTACACATCTACCAGTTCCAACAGAGGTTATGCTGGTATCAGCAATTCGTGAAAGCTCTCAGGGAAACACAAAGACCTCAGTAGTTGTATCAAAGAAATAACTCTGGAAGTGTCTTGCTTTTTCTTTGGCTTTATTGTGGCTTTTTGTGGGTGAATTTTATGTGTCAAGAGAAGATGAATGTAAAAAAGAAAAACAAATAATAAATATATGTTTGTGACTATTATAAGTAATTAACTTTAACTTATAATACAATTGTATAAAAGCTCAACTTTCCAATATGGGGAAAAATGGAAAATTTAACAATTTGGAACACATCTATCATCCTGGAATGGGTTGTGTTCGGCCTCTGGAGTTACACTATATCGTCACAAAAGTGTTTGGTTTTCATTATTAAAAAAAATAAAATGTTGATTTTTGTTTAAAGTTTAAAGTGATTTATACAACGGCGTATAAGGGCCACATATAAATATTTATATAAGGAGGGACACGGGTTATATTCAGAAAAAAAAGTCACAAAATTGTGACTTTATAAAGTGGAAAATTTACAAGTTTATAAAGTGACAAATTTGCTCGTAAATTTACGAGAAATAAACTCACACAATTTGCCACTTTATAAAGTGGCGGGTTTGCACACAAAAAAAACCCCTCAGAAACTAGCGCACTACTCGGATGTTTGTGCCAATACTTTTCGGTCGGGCTAAGGAGATCGTAATTCCTTTAGCAGAGATTAACCATATCATGTTAAGCGTTCGCACTTTGCGAAGGTCCACACCCTGAGGATCAAGCATTTAAGTTAATTTGTTAAAATGTATATTTACTTGTACATTTACGTTTCCAGAATTATTATTTACACGTTCATACATTTTGGTATTTTTTTTGTGCAAGTATCTAAGTTAATGTGTCGAATCTGCTGTTCTCCGTCATTCACTTGCATTTACCTAAAGTATGCTAGCTTCTGGTTGGTTAATGTTAGTCAGCTGATAGGGGGTCAGGATGTGTTGTGTTTAAATTAAGAAGAAATCTGTCTCCATCCTGCCTTTTCATTTTACAGAGTGTTCCATTAACTACCAAAGAATCCTAGCGCACGTTAGCACCTGGTGGATAAAATCCAGCACCTCATCCAGACTATAGCTACGCTACGTGTATTTCTCGCGAGTTTTTTTTCATATGTATATATATATATACACATGGCCCTAATACGCCGTTGTAGATTTCCACAAAAGAGTGCAGCCTTTTTTCCCCCTGAGGATATGGGAAATTACTGTATGGTTTATATTCATAGTTATAATTAAGAAATTAACAAGATGTTACTCTACAGAAGTGTACGCTAGTGTGTATGAGAGTGTGTGTGTGAATATGTAAGTAAGTGACGGGGACATGGGGGGGTGGTGGGGTCGACTGCCCATCCTGCCGCACAATAAACAGTTTGTTTCCCATGAGCACCCCTCATGTTCCTGTTGTTGGCTCCATCGCTGCTCACTGGGAAACGTCCTGGCCTCTATTGTCCAAAAGGTCAGAGGTCACAGGATGCTCCTAAAGGCCCAAAAGGGGAGGTAAGGGGTTGGATGGAGGAGTGATAAGTCCCCCTTCCCCACACACCCATACGTACCTCTCAATAAACAAAACATTAAAATGACTTCATTCTTTTCCCTCATGTCACAGCAAAATTGCAGCAAGAGTTCACTGAAGTAAAAAACAGAAGAATACTGAGACAAACTTTGCACTATTGAACATCCGCGTTCTTTTTTCTTTTTTCCCGAGGAAGACTTTAGTCTAAATGCAATCCAAATATGGGAAACTCAATCCAACCAGCAAACCGGGGGTAACCATATCATTAAAACAGAACGGCCAAGAAAGGAGTGATTGTATTGTACAGTTCTTAGCACACAAAACCACAGACAGAGCTCAAACATAGACTGACGCTAGCAATGACCCTTTTAACAAGAGAGCTTAAAAGAGGCATATACTCGAAGTACTATTTTGCAGCATGAATAGACATATGACAGCAGAGGTTTATTGATGTTGAACAGAGACATCATGATTCCATAATGAAAACTGTTGAGCCTCTCAAACTGACCACATTAACTTGCGTTGTGTGCCACTTTGTCAAGTTGTGAGATTTAGAGTATATAAAAAAAAGAAATGTGGGTTTGGGCCTGCAGCCTGTGTTTGTCGTCCAGGTGCTGGAAGAGTTGGATAAAAAGAAATGCTTTCCTCCAGAAATTCACAAAGAGACATTTATCTTTTTTACAGAGCCAAACTTGAGCATTGAATGATATCCCAGATGTTTGCTGCATCATGCTTGTATCATTCCATTGCAAAAAAAAAAAAAAAAAATGCAATGTTTGCTTAAGAAGAAGTTCAGGTACTCATTCTGAACTGTGCAAAGGTTTCAGGCCACTATTAGGAATTGTTCAGTTGTACAAAGATGGAAGGGTGACATAAGTATGCTTAAAGCAACACTAAGGAACTTTCACTTTATGTTGATTATGGCGGCGTCTTTTTTTTTCCGTTCCGTCTTCAATTCCGCTTATCCGGGGTCGGGTCGCGGGGGCAGCAGCTTTAGCAGGGAAGCCCAGACTTCCCTCTCCCTAGCCACTTCAGCCAGCTCCTCCGATGGGATCCCAAGGCGTTCCCAGGCCAGCCGTGAGACGTAGTCTCTCCAGCGTGTCCTGGGTCGTCCCCGGGGCCTCCTGCCGGTAGGACATGCCCGGAACACCTCCCCAGGGAGGCGCCCAGGAGGCATCCGAACCAGATGCCCCAGCCACCTCAACTGGTTCCTCTCAACGTGGAGGAGTAGCGGCTCGACGCTGAGTCCCTCCCGAATGACCGAGCTTCTCACCCTATCTCTAAGGGAGAGCCCGGCTACCCTGCGGAGGAAACTCATTTCGGCCGCTTGTATCCGGGATCTTGTTCTTTCGGTCACGACCCACAGCTCGTGACCATAGGTGAGGACAGGAACGTAGATCGACCGGTAAATCGAGAGCTTTGCCTTTCGGCTCAGCTCCTTCTTCACCACAACGGACCGATACAGCGTCCGCATCACTGCAGACGCTGCACCGATCCGTATGGCGGCGTCTAATGGGCAAAAGTCGTAACGTTATGCCTGAAGGAAGACCATACTTCCCATAAGGACAAGCGCATTGGTCATTTTTGATTGGCCAATGTTGACCCTTTACGATCCTTTTATCTGGGTAGCTTCCCTTTTTCATTTTTTTTCATTTTTGTCTCATCAGACAAAACGTTTCAGTTGTTTTCGTGCGTCGACATTCAAATTGTCTTCCGTCTTTGTAACAAATGGGTAAAGGGGGAAGTGAGGTATGCCATAAAGCAGTCAGCACATTTGTAGTTTTTTGTGTGTGGCAGTGTTCCTACCATCCTCCTCAAAGTGACTTGAATGAAAATCAAATCACATTTCATAACCAATTTATGCAGGAATCTGGGAACAGTAATTCCAAAGGGTTCACATGCTTTTTATAGCAACTGCATTTAGCACATATAATTATTTATATTTTTCTCAGAAGGAAGACAAATTGTTAGGAAGAAAGTTAGTAAAGTAACAATAGTAAAGTAGCAATGCAAAAGATTAAAGTGCTATTAGGACAGAGAAATGTTTAAGAAAAAATAGAATAGAAAAAACAGTCACAGGCATTTGCGCTATAAAATGTAACAAAACATTGACTATTTCATTGTATGCCTTTATTCTCATAAAAATATATATTATTTAGACTTTATTCTTATAGATTACTATTTTTGACTTCCCATGAAATTGTAACTCTCATTCATGAGAATGAAATAAAGGCAATGCATACAAAACAACACCAAATGACACAAAAGTGTTAAATTATAAAAGCTCCTTTAAACAAAAAACGGAACAACAATTAACGTCATGGTTGACGTCTGAATCCTCCTTCCTGTTTATTGTTCTGACATTGTGGGGGAAAAAAGGGATTAAACAGCAGAGCCTTATTTATTTATGTACAGTGGACGTGTCAACGAAGTGTGAAAAATACTTATTGTCACATACTTTACATGTGACATTGAGCAGAAAAGAATAATCTCCAAAAGTACGATCATAACTGTAATGTTAGCAGTATATTTACCTCTGTAAATGTAAATAGCAGCAGTTATTATTTATTCGGACAATATTTGATTATGATGATGAGTAAACTTTATTAGCCGGATGTGCCTAAAGCAACAAAAGGGGGGTAAAATGGGATGCTCTATTAGTTTTATGAACGTCTGTGGAAGTACAATTTGAATATTATAATTATGACAAAGCTCCAGAAGCTTGCAGAAACAAAACAGGTTAAAAAGGTCAAATTTTACTCCCAGTGCTTGTGACACTGCACGACGACATTGCTGTGTATTGCCATTGTCGTTGTCCTGCGTCTGATGTAAAATGAGACGATAGTCAGCGTAACATGAGAGACAATAGACGCAGTGCACAGCGGTCTTCACTTTTCAACCACAGGCAATTATGATCCCAATGCTTGTCGTTTGAGTTACATGTCATGAATCATCCTCCAGGCCTGACCCTCACCTTGTCTTGCCCTGTCATATCGGGTTAGGATACGCGGGCCGAGGGACGTGACAGCTGGAACTGCTTCCAGTCTCTGTGGAACATTTCATTGTCGGAGAGACACGTGTTGCCATAAAAGCCTTTCTGTGAATGATATCAGTACAGTCAGGCACAAGAGGTTGCTGGCGGGACTACTTGGATGCGAGCTGCGCATTTCTAACAGTCACGTGACATGGTTTGGACTGACTTGTTCGACTTCATCTCCAGGAGTGTTTCGGAGTCAGCAAGAACGACTTCTGGCATAAATTGCATTGCACTCTCGTCTCTCAGTCCTTCTCATGATGGGGCTGGTTTCCGTTCTTTATGAGCGAATAAATCTGACCGGTGCCAAAGGGAAAAAAAATGTTTGATTAAAATTCCCCATTCGCCGTCTTAAGGAGCCCAGCTGCACTAAACTGTTTGTTTTCCACCGTGCAGCTGCGCAGTTGTGTATCACAGATAGGTGGGCCCGACTAAAACACTTGTTGTAATGGCCATCTGCCCTTCAAGTCACTGACTTCCAAATAACATTCTGACATTGGGAAAAAATGTATTTCATTATACTCTGGCTTGATCCTCACATCTTTTTTGTTATATGGAGCACTGAACTCGCCCGCACGTGCTCGTGTGATGCCAGAGCACAAATACTTGAGTCAAAGAGCAAACACGGCAAGACAAACACAAATAGGGACTGTCGCCCGAAGCCCAAGAATGATCTTGACGTAAGCAAAGGTGTTGAGAACTCAAGCAGGAAGCGTCAACTGCGGTTTGAATATGGAGTATTTATTTGAAAGACATACTGCAGCTATTTTATGAACAGCTCACCATTCACTCCAGACGTTAGCGAGAGCCCGCGCATTGTTTGTGCACCTTGAGATAACACGAGGAAATGTGGTTCAGCAGGTAAGACGTGTCTTTGAGCAACATTATCTGGGCCATGGCATCTTCAGTCGATTTTAAGGAAATGTTTTATCAACGTATATAATGACTGCCCAGCAGATCTACAAAACCCTCTTATGCCACGGAATGCATTAATTGCCCTCAGACTAAGAATAGCCAAAATGTACACTTTATTGCAAAATTTAAATGAATCTGATTAGTCAATTCATCGATAAAATAATTGATAGATTAATTGATTCAATAAATATTTGAGAGTAATAGCACTAAATACTAGCCAGTGGTTGTCGCAAGGGGAGCCATTTATTCCTATTGACTGGAAGCGGCAGCGCTGTGCGAATAGAGTATGTTAGCATTAAACATTTAAACCATAGTAAGTACTGTCTGCAGGGTATTAAAAAACGGGACTGTCCCGCTGGACATGGGACATCTGGTCACCCTAGTATTAATAATAATTGGGCCCACCCGTGCATTTCATGTACCCCCTTCAGTCTGGAGATGGGTCTGAGTGCAGCACAGTTTCTTTCTCAAAAACTCTTTTTCATAGAATGTGGACATTAACACCTGCAGACACACACACACGCACAAACACTGAAAACTGCAGTATGTGAAAGTGGGGGTTTATGCAGCAGTTCTATAAGCGAGAGTTTTTTTTTGCATGAGCACATAAAAATGATGGCTTCCAGGCGCTATACATTGTGCTGACAGTTTGTACACTGGACAAGACTGAACTGTCGAAGGGAGCCCAAAACCCTAATAATATGTATTTCGTGTGAAAAACAAAAGTCCCAGTGAACTTGGAATAACTTTATCATCTGTGGCTTCACGGACACAAACAGCAAGCAAGCTAAAAATATGCTAAAGACTTGTGGTACAAAGTTTCCCAAGGCCAGAGAAAGGAAATAGACAGACAGTTTCTCCCTGACCCCGTTACTGCCCCCCTCCCCCCTCCTGTAACCTCCTCCTAACAACCCCCATGGGGGATCATGTCTCTATGTGTAAAACAGACAGTCAAAAAGCATCCTGGAAACTTGAGAGGAGGAAAACAAGAGGACGTTAGGAAGTCCAATAAGCTCGAATGTAGTCAACGCAGTGGGTGGATAATCCTCTGGCCACACAGACCAGGTGCCAAAGCCAAAGAGCCTGAAAGTTGCACGGTCATTGTTGACTTTCGAAAATAAGGAGCTTCCTGGAAGCTGGTGGTGTGAAAGCCACCAGCACTCCACTTGAGTGTCTGCTCCGGATCCTTCTACTGACATACAGTGCAGGTGCAGGCGCCCTCTGCGAGTCGACTGCATCAACTTTACCCCCCCCCCCCCCTCCCCCCTCCCCCCACCCCAACACAACAGGCGAGGATATATGCACCAAAACATATCTACAATCTCCTTTAATAAGGGCAACAATCAGCCAGGCAGAGTTAACACAGGGCCCACAGAGACGCAAAACAATGTCTGGATTCTTCCAGCCTGAAGATGGCTATGGGAAATGGCAGGGATGCCAGCGCTGATAAGTGACCGAAGTGGGTTCGAGTTACTTCCAGCTGTCGGCAGCCGCGCATGCCTCTGCGGAACGTATAGTTCACACGTAATGCAAACCATTTCATTTGCACAACGCTTATAAAACTCTGGCAAGGGATACTCAATGAAGTCAACGGGCTCACACTTCAACTTGGTTTACATCACGGGAAAGAATTTGCAGCCTTCCGAGGATGCGAAGCCATGCATCCTCAGCTGAGAAAACACAGACGCTTACAGACTGTGACCTTGCAAAAGGATCGCTGAATTCAATAAAAACCTGTTGCAAATTTTATTTTTTTTAAATGCGGCATCTGGAGAGAGTCTGACTCACACGATGTGTACAATTATGGCGCTTTAATAGCTGAGCATGTTAAATAGTATCCACAGAGGTACTGATTTTCCACTTCAACCATAAAAAATAAGTTTGCCAAGTAGACAACAGGAAAAAAATCGCGCATTCTCTTTTCGTAATTGAAATTAAAGGGGGAAAGTCTTGTATACAGACAACTCACATGGGACCACATGAGTCCTCACCTCACCAGTGAAGGCCCTTTCCTCTCCATTAGTACATTTTCAAGCCAACCTAGAATGCTCTTGAAGTCCTCAGAAAACAATACTCCTTAAAATCATCTTATACAATACTGGAAAACGTGAACATGCATGAGGCTGAATGGAATGCATAAAAAATACTCTCTTCAACTAAAGAGGGATTTCCACATTCCTTATTGTCTTCTGGATTCTCTAAGAACATGCAAGTTCAACAAAACGGTGGTCATTCGCACATTTTGGCACTACCGCTGGGACTAAATTGTAAGGAACTGAGTGTTCAACAGAGTGAAAAAGCTCCCTTGTCTTAAAATCGGGACCCATCTGGAAAAGGTATCCTGTGAATGCAACACTACACCAGAAAGAAGGAGAAAAGCAGGAGTAAAACTTTGCAACTCAGTCTTTTATTTCCTTCCCTCTGCACCGTTTAGTGTTTCAGTTACACCCTACAGGCAGTAAAAACTGTCATCTAATCATATCGTCACACAATCTTAAATGGCATTTACGCCCATACCAGCCTGGAAAGGGAACCTATCTATGGATTAGAACGGATATGAGGTTTTTTTTTTGTGTGTGTGTGCGCGCAAGATCCATGATTGCATGAGCCCCTCCCAGACAGATGTAGCAGTGGCACGCTGACTGCGGAAGTGAGCGCCTACCAAACTCTCGCCAGTCTTTAATGTTTGGAAATAAGTTGCTGTTTTATGTTTACTAGGAAACTGCTGAGTAATTGTATGACTGGCCATTTAGAATCCTGCTCATTGTCTTGAATTGTTCGTCGTGACGAAGCAATTGAGGACAACAAGTTCCAGGTTGTCACATGTTGTGTCATAAGCATACAAAAAGAAAGGAAGTACTATTTCATCTTCATTGGAGTCAACTGTATCAATGCTTTGGCATTTGCTCTGTAGGTATTTTAAATGTATTGCAATATTCAAAAATGTGTTGCTGCTTGCTCAAGAAAACTGATGGATACAAATTTTGCGATATACAGTACTGTATATACTCAGTCATCACAAAATGCTTCTGTACATTTAAGAGCAAACATGAACAATTCATGTAGATTAATAAGGTAAATAAAATATCAGCAACACTGTTTATTATAATGCAGTGCTGTTCTTTACCGTTGCAAAACCTCCCTCCAATCCATTTTCTATGCCATTTATCCAGCTGAAGGTAGTTGGGAGATAGACCCTCTTTCGGTGAAAGGCAGACAATGCAAATGATGTGAGTCAACCACTACACTATCACTGACACATAAAGTTATCAATAAAAAAATATCGATAACCCTTTGAAAAACAAGGACATCCAATATTTCAATCTTAGAAAACTCTTGGGGCAGACGTTTGTGGGACTTTTTCCATTAATGTTACAATGACATCATTTTCTGAATTGTTTTTCAAATTAAAACATTATTTTAAAATCATGTTTACTATTTTTGTTGCTTATTTTCTGGGAAAATTCACGTTAGCCTAATTTTGAGGAGTGTGGGTTATTAACATCCACTTATGTCACTGACTAAGCAATAGCATTAAGAACCAGGGGTTGTTTCTAGGGTCAGAGGGTTAGGGATGCTGAGCTCCTGGCGAGGCAAGATCAATTTAACCCTTTTGTACACTTTCATGCAATTTCATTCCCACATTTATGAAGGAAAGAATTTTTTTTGGGTCACAGGCATCTTATCAGTTAGTTTTTCAGTAGCACTTTTGTTTTAAAGTTAACACACGCACAGGACAAACAGCTAGCGTCTTCCATTCCAATTCCAACAGAGGATAGTGGAGCTGACTAACCACCTGAAATGGTTCCTAGCTATACCTAACAGCATAATTGCAGTAATTTTGTTAAAATATAAGATGCTTAAAAAAGACAAAAGGACATTAAAAAAAACTCCTAAATTTTACGGGTGCTGGAATTCAATTTAAGGGTGCTTGAGCACCCCCAAAAATGGGCTAAAAACGCCCATGTTATGAGCTCTGTAAGCCAGATATACATTTATTTTATTCAAATTTGCACTTGTACCTTATGTTGTGGCCATTAACTAATTCACTGCCATTGACGCCTAATTTTTAATAATCTTTTGTTTTGTTTTTTTAATCGTGAGTTAACGAGGGAAGTCACACGATTAATTACAATTAATTTTAATCTTTAATCTTTTCTTGCTCTTCTTTTTTTTTAAGATTTTTTTTTAAAGATAATAAAACATTTGGGGCGTCAGGCGATTAGAATTTGTAATCGTAATTAATCGCATGGTTTCACTAGTTAACTCACGATTAATCACAAATTTTATATCAGTTCTAAATGTAAAAATTAAAAAATTCTAGGTTTTCATACTCTTGTTAACAAAAGTGGAAAAAAAAAGTTACACTAATACAATTTATTTTTTAAAGAGCTCAGTATTGTTCATTCGGTAATGTCATCATCATTGCTCTTTTTCTTTTTTTTCTTTTTTTGTATGTGGGTGAGTATGTGTATGTACGTGTGTGCGTGCGTGCGTGCGTGCATTCGTTAGTTCACCAAAAACCTATTAAAAAAATCCCATACCGTTCACCTAAACCGAACATCGCCGTCAGGAGACCCGAGGAAGGACCAAAGAAAACAAAGGAAAGTGAAATCCAGCACCGACCAGACACCACCCACCACCCACCGGGCCACCAACCAGAGTCCTTCACCAACCCCAGAAACATCTAAATTCCAACAAATCAGGGAGACCTCAAGAGACCAAAGGAGAGACTGAGGAAAGGAAGGACAGACGAAGCAGAGTGAGATCCAAAATTTTATATCTTTTGTAAATGAACAATAAAAACAATTCTAGGTTTTCATACTCTTGTTAACAAAAGCGGGGGGAAAAAACGTTAAACTAATAGACATAGTTAAAATGAATTTTTGACGTCTTTAGCCGTCAATGGCAGTAAATGAGTTAATGTGAAAGCAAACATGCACAGACTTGGAATCAGGATATTTTATTCAAAACAAATGGATGGGAAAACTTTTACAAGAAAACAGTTGAAATAACAAATATTAAAACGTCATTATAATTATTCTAGATGTAAGGTTAAGCCTATTTATAATTAGTAATGTGCTAAAATGAGTCAAACATGATTGGCGCACCATTGCATTGACGTTGATGGTTCGTGTATATCGTTGTGTACTCCACACACAATATACAAGTATCATTAGAGAGTTTTACCCACTGGCACTGAACTCCTCTGGTAAGACTGAGGTGAAAACATGATGAGATGGAAATGACTGCTGAATTAAAGCACCACTTTGATTGGAACGTGACTGGCCAATGTTTGGCAAAACATGAAGGATGACCTTGAATTCTCAGAGGAAGCGCAGATTGGCTCGCATCATCTCGACCCTCTCTTTTTTTTCTCCTCGCTCTGCTGCTTTCTTTCTCCAACATGACAGCACACACACAGCATCACAAATACCCAGATCAGTATTTGCGGCCTTTTCACACTTGTTAAAGCGCAAGAGGAGAATGAAGCGGTCATGTATGACATGCCAGAGCAGAGTGAGCAACTTCAAAGGGAGGCAGATGCAGGAACAACATCCTGTGAATACATTTTCTGGCCACCATTCCATCTGCCCGCGGGCAAAAATTGCGCTTGTTCAAATCTCTCCTGACCCCTCATCATCTCGCCGTTGAAATCAATCCCACTCTAACGAGACAATTTCCGATGGTAGAAGAGGATGTTTGGATAAATATGAAGTTCGCATTTACTGCATATAAAACATTAATTGGCTTAAAGAACACAACGCTTTCAATAAAAATGTTGCCTATAAAAACTGTTGCTAATTTCATGACTAGAATTTCAGTTACGAAGACAATGACAAGTGCTGTATCACAAATATTTGCTTTCATTTACTGCACACAAGCTCAAAAGTTAACAGATATTTTTGGCATCAGTGATTGCTGTTTGGTTAGTTAATAGAGAGATTATATAATGTAAATTTCGTAACCAATTTCCAAGAACCTTGAAGACATTCAATTGTGAAAAATGGATCAAAACTGAGAATTTAGAGAACAGACTAAAAAAAATGCTGCTCCATAATTTCTTTCACTTTGTTTATTTAGTGTATTTGGTGTACAGTGTTCCCTCACTTTTTGGGGGTGTTACATTACACGCCCACCCGCGATATGTGAATTTACGCAAAGTAGAGGACGTAAAAAAAAAAAAAAAAAATTTGGGGGGGGGGTGTTACACTTCTACTGAGCCATAACAAAGCTATTATGAGAAAAATAGCAACATAATAAAATATACAGTAAATCTGGGAGGGGTGGGGTGCGGAATGGGTGGTCAATAATCTTTGAAAACCCCGCAAAATAGCAACCCAAGATCAACCCCATAATGTATGAATTTTGGACCCAAATACAAATCCGCGATATTTTCGTAGATTTGGTGGGCGTAATTGGATGGAAGAAAGCGCTATCCCCGCCAATCGTAACGGCAGCCCACATTTACATTAAAATCAGGGTTGTCGGAGGCTCGCAGCGCAGTACGCCTAGCTTGACATTGTGGTAACAAAAATAGATTCATTGGGGTCTGTGCATGATATAATGGCAAGAAAACAGCAAGATCTCCCCTTCCAGATGATATTCTTGGCTGCATACAATGGCAATAGAGACTATTCTATTCTATATGTGATGTGGGCAATTGGAGACCACATTGAATGAAATCCACCGCCTGCGCCTCAATCGTATCCACAAAAATTGCATTACACCTGCTGCGCTACCAGTTAGACCTGGTTTTACCGAATCTAAAATCTCAACTACCTCAGCAGTTCGGTGCGCAAAAGAGGTGTATTGCATCTACGGAATTCATAAACACACAAGGCTAGACTTGCCCCGGCACGAAAAGTAAGATGTGCCCGTCTTTAGGTCGAGCGGTCTACTTTCTGTAACCAAATTGTCAGATGCGCTGCGCCAGAAGTTGGCGACGGCACTCTGTAAAGAAACATGACACATGCTCACTAACTACCAACTGTATTCTTCTGAGTTTATCAAAGAAAAAAATGAAAACTGTCCTTTGATGACCATTGTTGGCGTATTAGTGGCCATTGCTGGAGAAGCCACAACAGCATTGTGGTCCACCATTGTTGTTTTGGTTGTGACGTATTTGCACAGGTTCCGAACTTCCGTTTGGAAATTCCGCATGTGTCTTCACTCTTTTCACAGACTATTTTCAGATTTCAGGCGAGGCGTGCCAAAAAGCATCCACTCTACCTGTTTTTTCGTTTTGTTTTTTGTTCACAGGTTCCAAAATGCAATTGTCATGTAACTGAACACCTAAACAGACCTGTTTTTAACTTTTTGTGTTGCTGTTGTTAAAACAGTGACATGTAAAGAGCCCTAGTTCTCCTTTTCCTTTCATTTTTATTCCAACAACCACATTCTGTTGGAATAAAGCATCTCAGCTAGGATTTGTGTATTCGCCACCGGTGTGTCATGTCTCACTCTGCTGCAACATTGTACTGTGAACAACAGGGGTCCGCCTGCATGTCTACGGTGGCTGAGATATAGCACATAACCGAATGTGATATCGCCTCCCTATTCATCAACTTCTAATGCATGCTTTAATCATTTTTCATGTCAACTTGTTTTGATATTTGATTGGCATTGTTAATCATTCATAAGCCCTGAATAATTGCGGTTGCACCTGCTGGGGCATGCCTGTCTATTATACCCATGACCTGCAATTTCTGAAAATCTCCTCTTTTGCCTTCCTTGACGCGTTTATAATTTGAGTTCATTAATATACAAAGTGGCAGCATGAAACATTGAGAGGGAAGAAATGTCATATTTTTGGTGGGTATAAGACGGGAATGCCTTCTATTGTGTTCATAGCATGTTATAGCCCATGAAAAAGATATGTTAGCCCGGTGGGCAAATAGTCACCTATGCACTGGTGCAAACATGTATTTATGCAAACAAGCAAACTGCAACCCTCCTCTCAAGTATAGGTTGCCTTCTACAGAATAAATACAGTTACATGCAAACAAACCCCACAGGGAGAAGAGATCTAATGAGGCCCACGGAGACGTCGAATTGTCAATCAGCTCTTAGCATGCTGACACAGTCCACAACATCAAGAACATCATTTTTCAATGAGGGGGAAGCCTGTCAAATTGTGTCAGAACTCTGCAAGTCCGCCGATTTATAGTAGAGAAGGTAAAGGTTGCAGGAAGTAAGGATTAAAGAAGCGTCATAACACAGGGAAGAAAAAAAAATCTAACCACTTCCCTTGTTCCATGACTGCTTGCAACATTGGCCCTCCAGTGCTGTTCCTCAAATGAACAAATGCGGCTCGTGTATTTGAGTCTCGTGTGAGGGAAAACAAGAGGCAGACTCTCAGAGGAGGCCCTCGATGGTCGCAAGCTTGCTTCACTCTTGCCTTGAGTTGCGCCACCAACATACTGATCCCAGGTACTCATGCTTGTATCTCTGCCAGATTATTGTTTGACAGCACATGCAATTATGGCAACGTGTAATTGTGACACCCTCACTGCTTGACATGTCACTCACTTAAGGTGAAGTTCAACAGGATTTGTAAAGTCTTGGCTCGATTGCTGCTGAAGTCTGGCTCAATTTAAACTTGAAGGAAGTATTGACAATGCAATAATGATTTTAAAAGTGATACGGGAATAAAAAATTGAATATACACTTTCATTAACTCTTTATTTACTCGTGCAAATACTGTACATTTCAACACCAATGATTTATTTTGGTGACATTTGATATAATGTGATATCATATCATATGATATGATATAATATAAAATCATATAGCTATATTAGTCAGAAACATATTCAACTGTACATTTATTATCTGATGTTGCATAATACTGGGCTGTGTTTTAAATATTTAGTGACCCTTCAGCCTTCACAAACACCACCTAGTATGACTCAGCTATAACCACAATTATAAAAATATAGTGGAACAACACTCAGAAAAAGAAACAAAGACTTTTCTTAATACTTGCAAATGTAAAGCTGTTTTTTTTTTACTATTGTATTTAGTTAGCGAAACACAAAACAATTGTTTGATTCTACTTAATTGTTAAACTAATCAAATGCAATTTTGTGGTAAATGTTGAAATCATAGCATTAAAAGGTAGAGTTTGCGATATTCAAAAAAAATTTTTTTTCATACTGTATATGTTGTAACTGTCTGTATGACCTGACAGGAGAAGATTATTATCACTATACAATACTGTATTTTGATAATTCATCACTCTCTGGCCACAGTCTATGCCTCAAATAAATTTTTTGATGATCATTTCTAAACGTACTACTGCATAACGCTCACACACACCTTGTCTACCTTCACACCGATTATTGAAAAACATGCAGCAACAAAAGTTACATAGAAGAAACTGGACAGCCCTCAAAACAAATCAAGGATAAACATATGTAATTGTGATTATTATTTATTTATTTATTTTTGCACATGGCTACATTGCAGGGCCTGGAAAATCATCATCACAGTAATTGTTCTCACTGTTCTCATTTATCATTCCTCTTCTATTTATAATTTATTGTACATGGCAAATACAACATAAAACCGGTAACATTTCGTGTTTGGCAATTTTTCATTATGAATAAGCCATGCCACCTTGCCTAATGTCGACTTTTACACTGCTTATTGTTCGTATGTACATTCATGAGGGGCGTTGCTTTGGTAAGGGATGCGAAGGTTGGAAGGAAAAGTGAAGTGAGGTTTGGCTACCTTTTAAATTCGAAAGATTAAAAAATGTATATTAATATATACACAACACCCAGCACAGCTGTCAATCAAATACCACTTTTATGGCCTGGAAAAAATGATGCTACTTTGTCTAGCATATTTCTTATGCCTGCAATTAACTATGTTTGAGATGCGAAAATACCCTGACATTTATTTTTTCCCCAACTTAATTTATTGAAAATAACATAACCCAACATACATAGTGACGATTGAATACTGCAAGTCACATTTTAAAGGATACAGCTGTTTGTCCACCAGGTCACACTCATCCAAGGCCAACGCCAAGGCCAAATAACCACAAGCATATACACGCACACACAATCGCACAGTTGTCAACAATGTTCTATATAGAAAAAAATCTGATGAATTGACTTAAAGACAACCTTTGACCTGTGCTAAAGCCTAAGAATCCTAATTTTAATCAATGCAGATAATTACATTAAATCGTGCATTTTAACATCATTTAAGTACTGACATTGCCGTTTTGTTTTTTGAAATAATTCCCCTTCAATTGTTCTGCAATGGCAGCTTTAGGAACATAACCCACATAAGATTGTGTTGGTGTACCTAATTTGGTGGCCAGCGTGTGGATATTTGCCGCGTGAAACATAATATGAGAAGAAGAACAAAAGTTGGACGTCTTCATTGTGTGTTGGTATCTCGAGGGTTAAGAATAGCAGCTTTGCTGGACGAAGAAGTGTCGGTTTTCAGAGTAAACTCCTCCTCTGCACGCACGCTTGGGCTGCGCTCTTCCACTTGAGCAGCCAACTTGTTATCGGGGCACATTCTCGGGCGCGCGATGTGGAGGGAAAGAGCGACCGCGTCCAGATAAACATACTTTATTTGCTTTCATTTGTTTTACATTCATTTTAAACAACTCGTTTGACTTGCATTTCTTTTCGGAGTGAAACAACCTCACGTTGGCTCAAACTTTAGGAGGCAAAGCAGCCGCACATTCTCGCGTGTTTTTTTTTGTTTTTTTTGGGGGGGGGCTGTAGCCATTGTTTCCTCACACATGGATCTTTAGTGCATTGAGTAACCTCTCGCTGGCTTGGACTGCAGTAGTTTTTGTGGCCCCCGGGGCTCTACATGAGGACATCCCACAGTGGTCGGGACGCACGTTGAGGGGACGCACGCGCTTCCAAGGAGACAAACTTTGACAAGTTGTTGCAAATACCGTGGATTATTCTTGCCATGGACGTTAGGACCACGTCCAGAAGATGAAAAATGGACACTTTCTTGTAGTTAGTTGTATCTCTCCACTGAGCCGTTTGGACGATCTGATTACAAGTGGTTTGCTCTAGCGGTTGCATTCACGTTGTTTTTTTTCTTCCCCTCTTTCGATCCATTTTTACTGGTGTGCAAAAATGCCACAGCTGAACGGAGGTGGCGGGGATGATTTGGGGGCCAACGATGAAATGATATCTTTTAAAGACGAAGGGGAGCAAGAGGAAAAGATTTCCGAAAATGTCTCGGCGGAAAGAGATTTGGATGACGTGAAATCCTCGCTGGTAAACGAGTCGGAAAACAACAGCAGCTCGTCAGACTCGGAGGTAAGAAACTAAACGAATTGACTTTCACCCCTCTTTTCTGTGCATCTTTATGTTTGATTTGAATTTGTTGAAAAGTTTAACTAGTTTATGTGTGCGCATGCCCCCTGTCAGCAAGCAGAGAGGCGTCCCCAAACCAGAGTTGACTCTGAAAGTTATGAGAAAGCAAGAGACTACTTTACTGAAGGTAAGAAAGGCAAAAAGACTCAATGTGGACTCCAAAATAGTTTTGCGTGTGATGGCTAACTTATTTGTATATTTGCAGCACTGAGAAGACAGCACGATGGAGGTCTCTTTAAGAGCCCCCACTACCCTGGCTACCCCTTTCTCATGATCCCAGACCTCACCAACCCATACATATCCAATGGCTCTCTTTCTCCCAGCGCGAGAACAGTAAGTTTCCACGTCCTTTGCTAATCTCAAACTACTCCTTTCCTGTAGTCTCGCTCACTCTGCAGTCTGCACAAACTTTGGCTCGGCCTAAAAGTTTCTCGTGCACTGCCAAACCGCCATATTCCCTCAGAGTGGCCTCCCGGGGAGCTACTTCTTTGTCCTTCTGAGGGTGATCTAAATTACTCCCTGCCTTCTTGAGTTGTATTTGACTATGCAAATGTGATAGACTTATTCCAAAATTATTCAAATTTTTAATAACTCGTGGGAACTTTGGAGTATTTATTTAGTATTTAGCTCTGTGTGTAATGGTTGAGGTGTTTTTGTTCCATGCTACTACCCATCAGCTCGCTGTGTTTACACTGTGCAATTTATAAAGAAGTAGCTGAAGTCACACCCAATAGTCACAACTATGTAATAATACCTTGCTTTGACATAAATAGGTGTTATCACACTGCAGCGGCAGGGACAGTTGTCGTCCACATTTTTTAAAAAATGTTTTGAGGAGACAGATTTAAAGTGTTGATGGAGAGCTTGCAGGAGCTTGTTTAGTATGCCACACTGTGTGGTGGGTGTGCAGCTTTAATGCTAAAAATACTATGCTTTTGTTTTTATAGTTTGCATTCAGCACAATGTTGGGTGAATGCTAATTAAAATAAAATAAAAAAAGAAGACATGGTGATAATTTTTAGGTAAATTGAAATTACCCACTAAGCTAAATGTGATTCCGGCAGGGTGTAAGTGTTTTTTAATTTAGAATTTTCCCATAATTATATTCACGTAACTTTTAGTAGGCTATGCTTTATTATAAAAAGTCGAATGTTGGAGAGGTGCATTTCTCAGATTAGTCCATCCCCCAACCCTTGTCACTCCCGCCCCCCAAAAACAAGTACTTTCGTTAAAGCCCGCAGGCATCGGACTGAAAAGACCCCCTCCCATCTTTTTTT
This sequence comes from Leptonotus elevatus, assembly GCF_054856555.1. Classification (NCBI taxonomy): domain Eukaryota; kingdom Metazoa; phylum Chordata; class Actinopteri; order Syngnathiformes; family Syngnathidae; genus Leptonotus; species Leptonotus elevatus. Next base: position 16,295,943 of record NC_141243.1, on the reverse strand, counting down.
TTCTTTCCGTCGTCTTTTCACTGTTGCAGGCCCTCTCCCCTCACCTCCCTGTACCTTCCATACAATTAGAAAGGCGTTAGTTGACCATTGTTATTCTGAACAGTCTTGATGGCTTCATTGGAGGTCTCTCCATTGGGGCTCATTAACTAAATGGCCACTCTCTGCTCTCACTGGGCCATGCACGACAACTTGTAGCTCATATATATATATATATATATATATATAGTTCCATAATCGATGTCTGCGTGTTATTTATCTGATATGTTTATTTTTAAACATGTTTATATCATCTCATTGGCTACTTGTGTCTTTGACTGTTTTTACTTAAATTAAAGCTTGTTGCGTAAGATAAAAAAAATAGTGAAAAGCTTCGACCCTCATGAGCGAAAAAAGAATGAGGTCAATGGGGCAGAGCTCGCTGACTGTGTCTATCATCCCCATAGCAGAAAAAAAAAGCAAGCAGACAAAAGCTGGCATACTTAGGAGCCTTTTTATGGTCTCCATATTACACAGCTCTTTAACATTGAGAGTCTAATTGATTCGTGGCTTCTTTTCTCCTAAAAATCAGGGTTTGGTTTGTTGAAATTTGAGTACAATCATTTTCCAACAGCCTGGCTTTGACGTTTGTGTGAGAGTTTATCTTCTGGTCTTTACAGTTACATTCATCGCACAAACGCTTGTAGAAAACGCAGAATGTCTGGTGAGATAAGATTTGCCCCTAGGGTACCCTGAAATGTGCTGTCATCCCTGGAGCCGTAAGAGACAAACAATCCACCGGCCTGGGCACGGTTTATTTATTGTGCCTTGTTGCTTTGGGCCTGGCAAGTTTGTTTTATGTGTACGTTTTTTTTTTGTATGTTTGTGCAACATGAGACACGCTCAAGTTGCAAACAGATCACGTGATTAATCGCAGGTAACGTGATCGTTTGCTTTTGTTTGCATGTGGAAAGCTGCCATTTCATAAGGTTAAAAGGTAATCAAAGGGTATTTGTGGTTACGAGTACAACAATGTGTGCAGGCTTGTTTTTGTTTTGGTTTCTGGCTTGCTTTTCTACTATTTATACTTTATGACATATACAGTCAATATAATAAAAGTTGCGAAATACAGTAAAGAGTAATCAGGCAGTGATGTCCCTGGGTGTGGAGCTTTTAAATTTGGATGTGGCGAATCTATCATGAGCAATGAGAGACGGGCTACATGGGATCAGCTCAGACTCCCCCCGAGGGCCAAGCATAACTGATTTAAAGCCCGTTCCGAGCTGACATTCCGCTGTAATCCAGCGAGGGCTGAGGAGGAGGTTTTATGTTTGCAGAGATGTTCCAGCAGACGCCTGCCCGTTCAGGGGCGGAGGTTTGTCCCACCGAGTCTAAATCCAGCTTGTTGTTTGTCAATCCACTGACGTGATCGTCACCTCATTGTTCCAGTAGTGACAGAGCGGTGCCAGATTTAATGGCTGAATCTGCTTGACGCCTCATCAGCACTTTGAAACAAATTCCGCAAGTATCATCATCGTCATCATCGCCACTAAAGAGTGAAATGCCTCTTGTGTGTGAGAGGTTGCGAGTAAGCGAGAGCGAGGTTCACCTCTCAAATATATCTTCATCAAACATACAAACTTATGAGCATGATTGTTGAATAGAATTTTGTGGCAGATTGAGATATGAATGGAAAGCTTGTGTAAGTCTGAACATGTCAGAGGCTACAATTGCATGCCTCTCTGACTACCCCCCCCTCCCCAACCCCACCCCCTTCGCTTTCTGTTGCGTTTGCTGCTTAAATCAGACAAAGAAAAGTCAACACAGACATTGTCGTGATGAATAAAAGGGCCTCTCCCTACATAAGCAAATGCTGTTTGTGTGGAGGTGTCTTTTCATCAGGTTGCGCACTCTATTCACCTTGGGACGTGCGTGCGTGTGTGTGAGCGTGCACTCATGCGCGGAGCACGTTTGCGTGTGTGTAAAGTCTGCGAGGGTTACGGGAGGTGGCGATGGCGTGTTCAGGTGAAGCCCTGTGGATACTTTGCAACAGAGGCAACAGTGTCCAGCGCTCACATTCTAACAACCCCCAGTGTTGTATTCCTCCGCTGCAAGTAATCTGGATGCTAGTGTGCAAATATTTTTTCAGCCAAGCACTATGTCAACAGAGCCACCATTTTTGACTGGCTATATAGTTTTTAAAAGATTTTCCCTTCAAAGACAAACACCTCCGTCGGTTTAGTGGCACTGATTAATTAAAAACCAAATGGCAGCAACCACAAAAATGTCACTGCTGGTTTAAAGGCTCGCTCATATTGGATTCAAACCATCCAGTCGTTTTCTATACGGCTTGTCCTCCTTGGGGGTCACGGGCGAGCTGGGGGCGATCCCAGCTAACGAGAGGCACCCCGGACTGGTCGACAGTCGACCACACAAACGTCATTGACGCTCTCATTCATAGCTTTGAGTAATTGTGTCAAGTTTTTGGAATGTGGAAGAAAACCTATCCTAAAGTACCCTATCAGTCATACGAGTGTAAAAATAACTTAAATGATCGGAATATAAAAATGATTGAACACCTGTAACGTTATTGACAAATGCATAATGAGGTGATAGTAAAATCTAAAACCAACAAAATATCAACTATACTATAAATCATATATTTTTTCTTTGCCCTATGACTCCGCTTTAGAACTTCCAATATATATTCTTCTATTCTCTTGCTTTTCTCAAAGTTGAAGTCAACCCTCCCAAAAAATTCTTGACAATGATATGTTCTAATCAGCCCCACTAGTCTAAATGCGGTATTCTGGTTAATATTGTGTTAGTGGAATATGAGTTAAGCAGCAAAATCCAGCAGTTTTCACCAGTATCAGAAGGCGGCCATTTTGCCACTTGCTGTCGAGTGAAAAGCAACCAATCACAGCTCAGCTTCAGAAAACGGATTGGTTGTTGCCTGAGCCCTGAGCAACTGTGATGTCATCTTCAGTCGACGGCAAGTGGCAAAATGGCTGCCCATTAAGATGGATAAAAACGGCTGGATTTTGCTTCATAACTCATATTCCATCAAATTAATATTAATAAGAATGGCATGTTTAAACTAGTGAGGTCACATAAAACATATTATTGTCAAGAAGTATTTAAGGTTGACTTCCCCTTTAGAACCCTTGTTGCGGCTTGTGCTGAAAAAATAAAATGCCAAAGAAAAAGCAAGACAACACAGAGTTGAGCTCTCGTGAGCTATACTAGGGTCTAGGGATGGGCGTGTACCGATACCAGGCATCGGGATCGACGGCCTCTTGTGGCCAGTTTGCAATCAGGAACTCAAAAGTAGAAAAATTGCTGTTAAATACATGCACATTTAAGGAAAAATTATATATTGGTGTATATATAGGTCTTTTTTTTTTATTATCTATCATTTTTTTGGTGGTAGGAATTTGATGTAATCAAAAGTACTGGTGGTATCGGTGACTACGATACTCAAGAATTGAGTACAGTACTTACATCCCTTATCAAACATCCATACTAAGATCTCATGCTGTATACTAACCATCAGCGTGTTGACATGCTTGACCGCAGGTTGAACTAAAAAAAAATTATGCTTCACATGGACATTTTTCTAGAAAATATTGGTCAAATTCCAAACCTCAGAGGTTCCACTGTATTCTATTGTCCTATAACCGAATCCCCATCTCATTTCCCTTACATTACAAATGACCAATCAAGAAATAAAGTTTAATTAGGGCAAAACAAAGTAAATGTAATTATTGTGGTGGTAATTATAGTCAGTATTAATTATTAGTAATACATCCTGTCAAATGCATAAAAGTGCTCACTGAACAACTGTCAGATCAGCAGATGCCATGTCAAGTGACACTTAAATAATACGTTACCTCTGTTGCTTTATACACAACCTGTCTTTCTGGGTTTCATGGGAACATGCGCGAGTTCCTTACTTGTGTGGAAATGGTGTCAATCGTGGTCTGTCTTCTTCCCTTGCGGGTCTGCGAAAAGCAAGCGATAGCGTCAATGTCCTCGCTAGTTCACTACCTAACCACCCGCCCCCCCGCCTGGCATTACAAATTCTGTTTAAAGTGCACTCCGGCTTCTTCAGCGCGGGGCCCATCAGGAGCATCTCAGCACCCTTTGAGGAAAGGATCACCAACATCTCCTCTCTCAAGACGCACACTCCCCATGTTCAGTGACATCAATGAATCCCTTTGATGTAGCAGCATGAATATGTGCGCAAATGTGTTTTTATCGATTGATGTGTTTTTCCCTTCTCGTGTTTGGCTGATGCTAGTACATAGTCTGGGGTTTTTTGGTACATAGTTTTTCCATGTGAACATTTTGCTGAACTTTGTTGTTGGCCAAAGGTGAACATGCTTTCACCTGAGATTGCTCTGTCTTCTACTTTTTATCTCTTATCATAAGTTTGAAATTAGACCACGTATGTCAAATATCTCGAGAAAAGAGACCTCTTCTTACAGTGATGCAAAATATCTCTTAAATAACTCCAATTTATTCCCGTTGGATATTGCACAGTACTTATCTGCACATGTACTGTGTTATCAGCCTTCATTCATAGAGCTAGCCGCGGATGGTCAGTGTGCCGTTTAGCCTTTATGGGACTGACAGTTAAAGGAGGATTCTGAAAACCTCCAGCTGCTAATCATCACTAACCATAGACGAGATGGAGACATGTACGATATATCACGTGATTGACAGTCGTGTCGTTTTTTTTTTTTGTGGTCTGAATCGTTAGCCCTGGTGCAAGAACCAATAGTTCTGTGTACGCTCATTGTTCATTGTTTTGTATTGATTCGTAGACCTTCAATACAATAGCGGAGGAATTTAAAACATGATTTTTTTTTTTTAACTGTATTGCATTCTGTTGTCATTACAAAGTAATGAAATACAATCATCGTTTGAGCTCATCAGATGTTTCCCAAATGCCAGGGCACACAACAGCTGAATTCATTCTTGAGACGTTTATGGTTGATGATACGCATCACTTTAATACAAGCTTAAGTCCGACCGTGCACCGAAACGGACCATCGCAGAACATTTACAGCCTGTGACTCTTCGCCAATGCCGAGAAATACTATTTTTAATTTTTTATAAAGTTCAAGTTGTTTTTCGGAGGGGGTGTGGTGGGAATATTGTGTCTTGCTCTGGACTGTTTATGTAACTCTTACACTATAGTTTAGTTCACATAAAAAATGCTTTCCGTCCATAATTGTACCTTAAACGTTTCACTCCATGCTAATAAAATGTGATTGTACAGCAGGAAGAAAAAGAAAATGCTTTAAACAAGGTTTCATCAGTCTGGTATTCTGAGCAGCTGTTTTCAGTTTAAGCTCTACAGGCAGCAGCAGAAGAGGGAGAGAGAGCAAGCGAGAGAAGGGAGATTGTTGACAAGATGGTGGTGGAGGGAGCAGAAACTCGGGCAGATACGGGTCCTAGTATTCCTTGCCTGTTATCCTGAAGTGGGCCTACTTCCAGACCTTGAGGCACTCACTTATCAGGAGGTTCTTGTCTTCCACCGAGTGCCATGTCCTGCCGTTCCCTCCCACGGCCCAATCAGCAAACAGCAGGAAGCTATCAAGTCACATACATGTCGCATCAGTACTGCTAAGATTTCTATCAGGCCTCATACACTTTTGTTATACACTCTATCCAGTCCACAGAGGGATGGCGAAAGGCCATGTCACACAGTATGTGTTTCATATCAGTGAGGTTGTAGTGGTCATACTAAATTAAGAAGTGAATGGATATCCGTCCAGGATGAGAGTAGTTGACAGCAGCTGCTCTTCATGTTAAACCTATAAATCACTTTTGCTGCTTCCCGCTGAGTTTGTTCCAGCAGTGGTGATGCAACTTATAGCATCCATTGATAGAAATGTCAGGTACAATGCATTATACCTTTATAAAATTGGGAACCAGTCGATCGGTGTTGACTTCTTTAAGTATCTGCGTAAGCGTTGCAAACAGAATGTAAAATGTAAAAAAAACTAAACAAATTATGATAGGCTGCAGTCAGAAGTCATCTTGAGGAAATCTTATGGACTTCGCCAATGTAATGATTACGATATTAAGATAGTGTTAGTATTAGTGTCACACGGTATATTGGTATGGAAAATGTGCAGTAATACCATGCTGTCAAAAATGAAACAATATTCTGTATCTTTACCACCACAGTTCGGCAGATAGCAAACAGTTTTCCATAAATGGTCCTAAGGGTGCTTCCTTTAAGATGCTTATTGTCGCTCCTGTAAAATATGTATTATGTGGAAAGAATGAAAGTCGGACAAGTGTGCTGCGGAGGATGGTAGATTACTTTGTGGCTTGAAATTTACTTTATTGATTTGGCACCTAACACAAAGATAATTAAACATTGCACATTATACTAAAGTACAAACATGTTCTGCTAAACCACATCACTCCATTAAACTGCTAGTTTAGCTTTGTCTGCTAGCTTAATGCTAATCCTGCCAATATATTGCCATAATAATAATAAACGGCACAAAGGGGCTAAGGACAATTAGCATCAATATTAAGTCTTTTAAAAAATTTTTTTTATATAATCTTGGATGTCCATTTATTGTGTTTGCACAATAATTTGGGTTGGAAATAGCCAGGGTGCCTTTTTTCAAGCTATTTACATTAGTCAGTCATTTTGAGCCGGTTGTTTTCTCATCCATCCATTTTCTTCTGCTTATCTGGGTTTGGGACATGAGGGCAAGAGCTTTAACTGGGAAAGCCTGACTTCCCTCTCATCCGCATCAAAAGGAGCCAGAT